>NC_139511.1:40970955-42272465 GCF_008360975.1 Lichenostomus cassidix | reverse complement strand
ATTGGGGCATGGCCAGCCCCAAAGGGCCAGCCAGGGAAAGTCTGAGGGGAGAAGGAAAGGGATACAAACCAATCACAGTATCAATAGGGAGGGTACAAAACTTAAAAACCAATGGGGTACCATGCTGGGGGGAACATTCTGGAACAGAAGCCATAAATGGGATAAAGGCGGGGAAGTGCGCAGGGCCAATGAACTTGCTGCTTGGTACATATTAATGCTTCCAGCTGCAGGGTTCTCTGGGTCAAGACTTGCCAGTCTCACTAACCTGAACAGTGTCGGTTTGCATCTCAGACCCAGGACTCTTCCTCCACTGACACTGACCCATGCGGCTGGTCGTCCAGGCTTATCTGCTGAAGGGCCACCGCAATAATTCAAGATATGTATGTATGCATCAATGTTTGTTACAGGAACAAACAGATGATCTTGTCCTGAGTGACCGTCTTGATGGAGCCAGACTTTTTATTGACTTCTCAAGTACCCTTGCACTCTGAGCTGATGATTTCAGAGACTTTCCAAGGCTGACCCAGACATTTTGTTCCTGAGTTAAACTGTCAGTAATGTGTTGTTTCTGCCCAGCACAACCTTACACCTGCCACATCCCTGATGCCCTTCGCGAATTCTTTGCCCTGGGTGCAGGATTTGACTGCCCTTAAAGAGCCTGGTATAACCTGCATCTTGGAGATTTCAGTTGTGTCTCCTTTCCAGGTCTCTGAAAGGGAGGTGATATAAAGCTGTAGCCAGTACTAACCCTTGAAAGTGGTACCCTGCTCTTGCAATTTTTCCATCCTGAAAGTGACTCCTAAGAACTACCATTTTTTCCGCTGCTGTAACTGTCTCCGTGTTGCTAAAATTATTTCTTCTTCAAACCCACAGCAGTGGAACTTTTTTATAATATTTCATGTGGAACTTGTCATAGGCCACTTGAAAACCCAGGTCAGGATTTATTCACATGGTTATTGCTATCCTTCTGCAATTCCGACAGGTTAATAAAGTAGAATTTCTCTTTACAAAAGCCACACTGATGAGTGCCCAACAAAACAGTGCTCATCTGTGTGTGTGCTAAGTAACCCATTCTTTCCTCATTTTCCTCCCTCCCTTCCCCTCCCTCCCTCTCCCCTTCCCCTCCCCTCCCCTCCCCTCCCCTCTCCTCCCCTCCCTCCCCTCCCTTAATCTCCATCATCTCAAAGAATGAAGAAAGCTCACTTTTCAGTCTCAATTTTAATATAAAACCACTTAATCCATTTGTGATCTGCTACAGAGAAGGGATCATTTTATTTCACAGTTTTCCGATTGTTTTGTTTAGTCATGCATTTATCTGTTTGCCTTTAAATAGAATTCCCCCAAAGTCCAAAAATCCCCTTCAAATCATGTTTTTTAAAGATTTTTATGAGAATATATGGACTTACTTGATTTGCAAAACTACTTAGGAAGGTTTTTAAGTTAAAAAAAATACAAATAAAGAATTTAAACCAAGAACTTTATTATTATTATTATTTATTTTTGTTTTCATGTAACACTCAGTCGACTGTTATAATTCATAGTGTATTTGAATGTTTTGGAAAGTTTACAGACATTAAATTGATGTGTGAAATTCACAAGTGAGATAAATATTTCTTTTTTTGGATGGAGTGCACAAAAAATCTCTGGCAGAACAAGTGTCTTGACACACAACTCTTTGCATTACTCTTAAAGATTTAGGTTTTGGATAAACAGTGATTTTGGAATTTATTGCATTTGTCCAAAAAAGAAGGTCTATTTCAAATACAGTCATGTAGGAGGTTCAAGGAGACTAGATTCACATATCTTAAAATTTAATTTTAGGATGAAATGTTCCCACTTCTATGGAGGTTAAGTCCTCCTTGGAAAAACACATCTGTGACAAGCTACCTGGATGTTTTCTTCTTGCGCAACTCAGGAGCAGCAGACTTTTTCTGTATGCAGTCCTCATGAGTTGTATAGCAGGTGGCTCTGGAAGCCTTTCCAGATGTAGGGATTGTCTGGAAATTTTGAGATGGGAGGTTGGAAGTGGGGAAGATGTTGGTGACTGTGAGAAAATCTCCAATGGAAGGACTTCAGGATTTGTAGTGAGGTTTTAATGCCTTTCTTCCCTTTTTTGGACAGTATTAGAATGCACCATGCATCCCTTTCCTTGCACCCATGCAAACAGACATGATCTGTCACAAACATGTTTCCTATTTGGGAAAGTCCCTTTGTGCATCAAGACTGTGGCTTATGCCTTAAACATTCTCTTCGGTTTTAAAATCACAGATTTTTGTGCACTGTAGGAGACAGTGCACAGTGAATAAATAAGAATGCTAACTAGGTCTTAGGAGTAAATGAAGCATCTTAGTTGACTACAGAACATTTAAAAGATTATGGAGAGGTTGAAGGATCCTTGTCTGTAGTATGTGAGCTAGCATTTATTCCCACTATTAGCATGAGGAAAAAATATCTGTCTTGTTGGTTTTCCAACACTCTTTTTTTATCCTTGGATAAATGAATACAAATTTTCAATCTTACACTTTGAGGCAATGTGAATTTCTTTCTGATTTCGCAGCTGCATAGCTGATTTTCACACTGCAAATTCATGCTCTAGGGTGATCCTTCTGTTCATTAGCTCATCTGCTACAGTTTCCTCACTGTAGCTGGTTCTGCCTCCCACCAGGATAGTCTAGTCAGGATACTTCTGGGCCACCATCAGAATAGGGAGTTGCCAAAATAAATGTTTTCTAGAAAGATTTCACACTCATGTCAAATGAAATAGACATTTTTCTAACTGTTGCTTTAGAGCTTAGATTTTCTTCGAGGTTTGTAATGAAAATATTTCATGACCTGTTGACATATTCATATGGTGATTTTCAAAAGAGATATTTCGTTTACAAAATGGTCTTGGCAACCAGCTGGAATATCTGGGAAGTTGAACAAGACTGTTGACAGGCAAAATTAGGACTGAATCATAACTGATACTAGGTTTGTAGCTGAGCCATTTTTAAAACTGGCCAATAGGGTTTGCTCTGGTGTTTTTGAGAGTTCAAGAGTGAGATGGGTAATCAGTGCATACTCACAGTGGTGATTGTGATTCTGGGGAGTTACATGAATGGCAGGTTTTAACAGAATTGGCTAGCTCTTAACTCCTGTGGATGTGCAAACTACAAGAATGGCACAAAGAAAATGCCTGGCTTTTAAGAAATTGCACAGGGTGAGAAAACTTTTTTTTCATTGCCAGTAAAGCAAAATAAAAACTTTAGGTTCCCTTATTTTGTATGTTTTTCTTTATATCCTATATTTGTTTTCTTATTACAATGGAGCAATTCCAGGTTTTGACTTATTGTCCAGATTCCCAAGTTCATCAGGAGTTGGTGACTCATTTCTGCAGATTCTAAAGCTTACAAACACTCCAGTAATTCTTCATATATTCAAGAGCACAGTGGTGTGTGATTTATTTTATGGTTTAATGCTGTTAGAGGACCATGTTTTTGTCTGATGCAAAACACCTTAAAAATTCTGTAATTTTAATTATACTTGCAGTCATTCAATTTCATATAAATGCAGCCATTATCTTTTAAGAGGCACTACAAGAAGTTGAACAATATTCTTTTTAGTAGTGGAAATAATAGTTCAGCCTTTTAACACTATCACTTTCAGGGGGAAAATGCACATTCCATGCAAGCACTTGCAATGTGAAACTTGGCAATCAGTTTTTGAACATGATACCAATCACTGCAGTGATTACTTTTTTATATTAAAATATTTCATGGAAGTGTGATAAGCTTGCCCTGTGATGTAAATTTGAAAACACAGATGACTTTTAGATGACAACTCAGGACAAAAATGTTGATCCAATACAGTTTAATTTTGTTTGTTTTAAAATTTAATATAGCTTCTAAATTTATTTTACTGAGTCAGTGAAACACTATAGAGAGTTGTAATTGTGGCAGATTGGGAATTTAAAAACTGTGTCATGTAACTGAGCAATTGCTAGGCCTAAAATCCAAATATTTCCTTCAGATAATATAATGGCATTTTAATACCACTAACAGGGTAATTGAGGATGGCTGTAAAATTGACTTGATAGAAAGGACAGAGTTGATAGAAATGAATAGCAGTTTGGTGTGTTTAACACATGAAATTCACCTACATACACATGCAAAGAAGTTACGTGATACCCATGTATTTTAATTTTCTCTTAAAGTTTTAAAATTACAAATGTAAACTTTTCTAACTGAAAATATAGTACTGTGCTCTGATAAAGCTGATTTCGCCTCACTACATGTATTACCCCTTAAAAAAAAAAAACAAAATGTTAGGGTTTGCCTTTAGTAGAACAGTAAGAATAGATAATATTTGTCATAGCAAGTATAATAGAAGTGAATAGAAGAAATACCAGTCATTTTTTGCATCATTCATAGTTTTCAAAACAAAAGGCTATTTGTTCATAAGGTCTGGGCTACCTCAATTTTTTTTCAGCAACTAGAGAAACTAGTATTTAATATAGAACAGAGATGACTTTGCACAGATTTAGAGCTTCACTGGTTAACATTTATTGCTCTGTTTTATGGTATTAGCACTTGCCCAAATCTCCTGAATCATAGGCTCTGACACAAAAGTTTGTGATAAGATTTTCTAATAGTGAAACATACTATATGTATAATGATTTTCTGAAAAAAACCCCCACCAAAATCCAAAGAACCAGCCCACCACCCCATTAAAAAAAAAAAAAAATTGGTGAGATGAATTTAAAAGAAAACCTCAGCCATACTAATTGTCTTTCCCTTCAAACACTGAGCACTAGTGGTAACGGAACTATGGAAACTCCTGATTATTAGGAGTTTGTTGCTAGTCCTAGGTGGAGCTATCAATGTTACAGGTGAAATATATTATAACCTTTAAGAAATAAAACATTTTGACAAATATAGGTCCTGCTTCTTATTGCCTTAGTATATTCACAATGATATTTTGATTCACAGCTCACAAGTTTAAAAGTGTTAGTTTCTCACCACAAAAAGGAAGATTTTTCATAAAATGAATGTCATATAAAAAGCTGAATGTACTCGTTTATTTTGTAAGATTTTGATTTTTGCTGAGAGGTAAAATTTCGTAGCTTTACTAAACATAGTAAAAAATCTGTCAAATTCCTTTGTATGTAAGTTGAAATATTTTGTTATTGTATTTTACTTTTCACAAATATGAGTATGACGGAAAATTTGTTTTGGATTCTTCAAAACATGATTAGGAGAAAAGTCCGTCTGGAGAATATTTCTGAACGGATTTTTCTTTTTTTCTACCTTTGGGTTTAACAATGTTTTACAACTTTGAATTTTTTGGTATGAGACTATTTTAAAACAATATATATTTTTAGCTCTAGTCATTACCCAGGGATAGGATGAAGAGACATTGCAATATGGCTTGTATTACCTTTGAAAAACTGAGGCACTCACAACTTGTCTTGGTTTAGAGGCAAGCTGGGAGAAAACGCTCTGGAATGAGCATTTCCTCTAAAGGAAAGCGTTTCAGCAATCCCTTCCCACTGATACAAAATGAATATTAGTGAGTGAACGTGAAAAAACCCGTTTATTGACAAAAAAAAGTGCCTGCATGGCACAGGAAAAAATGAATATCTATCAGATATTGAATTGTCAGGATGTTACCTCCTCCTCCTCCCCCACACACATCCACACACAGCAGAACAAAAAAAATCCCAAAATGCCAAGGGAACAAAAAAAACCCCAACCCTGCTGACCATGTGGCAAGAGGGAACAAAATGGTGCTCAGCCTTTGTCTTGGGGAAGGAAGAAAAGTCTATGCAGCAGCTCGGAGAAAAAAAACAGATGGGAACCTGGTGAACTCTGATGTTGGTCTTCTCCTCACAGGAGACAAAGCTGGTGGATTCAGGGTCCTTTCTTTCATTTGTTCAGCTTTCCCCGAAGTCTAGGGCTGGGCAGAACAGCTTCCAAAGCTTCTGCAGCTCCCCACAGATCGCGGCCGATTGCCTCCCATCAATCATCTGATCTCAAGACTAAAACCAAACCAAACAGTTCAAGGGAAAGAACACAATAGACACTGAAGGATTGCTGCTGCAGTCCAGGGAAAGGAAAAAAAAGACACTCTCTTCACACGAGAGTGTCTTTAACAAAGCCAGCGTAAGAGCTCCAAGGCTCCTGCCCCTCCCCCAGGCCGATCTTAAATTTACAGGAACCATTTCTGGGCATAGAGAAGATGATAAGGGAATAGAGTATCATCATAAAATCACCCCAAGACATAGCTGTTGAACAAAGGCTCATGGATTGGTTTGGGTTGGAAGGGGCCTTAAAGATCATCTAGTTCCAATCCCCTGCCATAGCAGGGACACCTTTCACTGCACCAGGTTGCTCAGAGCCCCATCCAGCCTGGTCTTGAACATGGGTTGTTCATCCACAACTTCTCTGAGCAGCCAGTTCCAGTGTTTCATCACTCTCACACTAAAGAATCTCTTCTTAGTATCTACTCTAAACCTTCCCTCTCTCAGTTTGAAGCCATTCCCCCTTGTCCTGTCACTACCTGTCCTTGTAGAAAGTGTCTTTTTTGTCTTTCTTGTGGGTTCCCTTCAGGTACGGAAAGACCACTGTGAGGTCTCCCCAGAGCCGTCTCTTCTCCAGGCTGAACAGTCGCAGCTATTTTAAAGATATCTAATAGCGATAATTTCAAGTTCATTTAATATCATTTATTTAGCTTCATTATAGTATTCTCTGACCAAGCAGAATGTCTTAATTTAGGGGTTATATACTTCTACAAAATAATTCAAAGTGACAATACTTATGACCTGCTTTTGTTGAACTTGGTAACATAAACCCAGAGGTAGATGTGATCTGTTAATGAACAATTTTTTTGACATTTCTTAGACGATGATGCTGCAGACTATGGTTTGTCCAAAGCAACAAAGCACCATGCTAAATAAAGGATGTAGTGCCAGCAGCTAGCTTCCAGAACTATGGTCTGACACATTCTATTGGTTAAGATAAAGTACAATAATATTTCTTGCACTCACTTCTGTGTTTTTAGACCAAGAACACTATGCTTTAGGTTGCCTTAAACCATTCCAGTATACTACAAAATAACTTCAAGGAGATATTGGATCTTTAATTAGTTCAGTATTCAGGTAATTTAGGCTAATAATGCTATATTCTCCCTTGACTGAGTTTTCACTGTAATAAGCTGCAGTCTGTCATTCCGATAGGAGAACTTAATGCATCCATCAGAGAAACACAAATGTGTCAATAAAGTTCTTTTCCTGTTTTTGAGAAATCCACTTTAAAAAAAGAATGAGTTATTCAAACTCAGCCTCATGGAATGCAGCTATCTTAATTTTCTTTAATGTGCTTGTAAATTTCCTAGAAGAAGATTAGTCTCTTTATTGTGGTTTTTGTGCTACATAATGGTTTAAAGACACAAAATAATATCACCCCAAAAATTGTAAACTTAGAAAAAACTTTGAGATAATTAAAATATTCACATATTTATCAATCACTGACAAGAGAGAAATTCCGCTACTGACTTTTGTATTTGCAGAAATAAGTCTCATAGACAAAATGACACAGCAATCCCCAACAGTTTTTGAGTGCTCAGGGAAGAATGATGTGATATTACCATGACTATTTTTGTCAGTATGAAAATTTAAAACCGTGAATATTGGATAAATTTGCCTTCTCTTAAAAAACCCACACTGCAGGTGTTGCCTCATTTAAAAGAGAAAAGTCCCCTTGTAAACTCTAAAAGAAATTAGGATTGATACAATCAGTGACAATGTAAAAGGTTTTCTTTTACTGATTGTTTTTAAGTTTCATTCTTTCAGTGAAGAAAAGATACATATTAGTTCACAAAAAAACCCCAATATGAAACTCCTGAACAGATTTTGCTCTGTTTAAAGACATTAAATCTTTTTTTTTTCTTAAAATTATGCTGGCATTGTGAGAATTCATGAAGCCTTATCTGACATATTTTTCTGCATTATTTCTGTGGTATTTTAAACTGATGTTAAGGTGATGAAATATACACTAAATCTTACGGCTGTGTTTTGAAGTCCTGAAAAGAATCCAGCTACTTTCTTTTAGGCAGTCTCTTGGCATAAAAGCAGTAATATGCTACACTGCTATAACATAATATAGAATGAACTCAGAGAACACTATTTTTCTCATATCTTATGATCCCAATGTATTTTCAAAAATTTTTTTAAAGCATATCATCAGTAAAGGATGATGGAAAAACAGGAATTTTGGCTATATGAGATTATCATGTAGCATATGTAAAACAGGATATTGGATTCAACCCATTTCACGGCAAACAGGTGGGTCTATTACAAAAACAATCTTCCTACTTCTAATAGTAATTGAAACTCATGTTGCTGTGTGTTCAAGAACAAATGCCAAGGATTAAGTTGGCATGAAGCCTAAACTAACTTTTTTCTCTTTAATAGGCACATACAAGAAGTTGTTCCAGTTTAATGATAGAGCTGAAATTATTCTTTATAATAATTCTTGGTGAAGTATTATATTTATGTGCACACAAAATGCAAAACAGGAAGCCTAAGTAAATAATTACTTCTCATTCTTTTCTGTAAACTTAAGTGTTCAGCAGGGCTTCTTAAAATATAAGTATATCTTGTTTTGGAAAATAATTTTCATTTCACGTATGGAAAATTAACTTAGCAGCATTAGGTGATTCCAAAGCTTGTATGTTGCCCCAGGAATATACACCTAAAGGTTTTTAAGACATGTCTCTGGTAGATAATAATTGGAAATAAATTTCATTGTCTAAAATGCAGTGTAGAGAAAGTATTTTTGAGGTGATTGAAGCTGTCCTTTTCCCTGATTAAGTAATAATAATATATAAACATTTATTTCTTCAGTAAAACTGAGAAGGAAGAGAACTGACAGATAAACAATTACAAGACAGTAATGAGATGTGAATTCAGTTAGAGCTTTGAAGTGGATGTGCCTAAAATAATGAATTCCCCACAGGCTTTTTAAACTTAAAAATGCAATTAAAAGTAGACCAATCAAATTCACCTGTATAAATGAACAAAATTAAAACTTAGTACAAAATACTTCAGTAAGAGCAGAAACAAACAGATTTATTTCAGAAGTTTTTCTCAGTTATTTCAGTACTTAAAAGTGTTAATTTCTTGCAGCCAGTTCAGTGGTAACAAATTCATCCTGGTTCCAAGGAAATGCTTCTTTCTACTACCTCAGAGACACTATGCCATCTCTCAAAATTGCATACTTCTGGCTACTACTTAGTCTCTCTCTATGCAAAAGAGAAATAATAATTTTTCCTCTGGTGGATCTTCCTTACTTTTTCTTTTCAGAATAATATAAACATAGAAGGAGCTTCCAGTGGACATCCAGAGTACTCAGTGTCTTCTTTGCCTCAGTCTTCTCCAACATGGTCTGCCTGATCCACCTGACTGCCTCTTATGAGATACAAAAAGGTTGGATTTATGAATAATCTGAGGACTCTGGATATTACTTGCATTGTCTGTAGGAAAGCTTTTGACATTGTCTACCACAATATTCTTGTATTTGATTTTGGACAACGAAGCTTGGGTTGATGAATGAGTAAAACACTGTTGGGATGGTTGTGTTGAGATGGTTGTAGACTGCCTGGAGGCAAATAACAAGGGGCATTCAACAGGGTCTGCCTTGGTACCTCTTCTGTTTTGCATCTCAGTAATTTAGAGGGGGAGATGGAAGGCATGTGTGTCTGGTTTGCAGATGACTTCAAGCTATGGTGACCACTCCACCACCAAATATGTGTGCTTTCCTAGGTTATTTATCTTAATTTTTGAAAGGCATGTAAATAAAGAATACAAAATATCAGTGCCTGTGAGCTCAAGATGCCATAGGATTGATTTCTTAAATGCTTCTGATTCAGGGATATGGGTTAGAGTATCAAAAAGGAAGACAAGCTGATAATATAAAACACATTATGCTTAGCTTAGTGTGTTTACCTTGGCTTCATCCATTCAACTTGTGAACTTGTGAGCTAAAGCCATCAAAAGTGAAAATTCAGAAAAGCAAGTTGTCTGTCATTTTTGTCCTGATAGATTTTATGTGTTGGGTTTTTTTTCTTTCCCCTCCCTCCTATCTTCCACCCAAACTCCTTTTGTCAGGCTAGTGTGAAACAATGGTCTGATTAAGCTTCCCATGCTGACTAACTCATTCCTTGAGAAACTTTCTTGCCTGCCCCCAAGGAATGTTTTCAGTAGAATTTACTAATTCTAAACATGTTAGGATTAAGTTGATCTTTAAATTAATGGCCTTATTGTTTCTGGTAATTTGAGGAATCTCATAAATTCATAAAGTCCTGGAAATTTCTTTTGGTATTGTAATGCTTCTATTTGTTGTTCTTGTTGAAGCTGGAATGAAGGAGTAAGAGGGGTTATCAGAGCAGTTAACATTATTGAGGAGAATAAAGACAGTGCAAAATTATTAGAAAATGGTTTGGAAATGTGTGTTGGAAATCTAGAACTCAGTGTTACATATATTTCTATTTTTGCTTAGGAATGCTTTAGCAATAAACAGTCTCTCATGCTAATAACTTTCCAAGGAGACTTGCCTAACATTAATCGACCTTGTTTTAACATTCAGCTAACAGACACATGGCAATTGGACAGGGTCCCGTTGTTAGGAACACCCCTAGATGAAATGCCCCTCATTACTCATGATCCAAGTGGTATGTATAAAAAGGCAAAGCAGCCAACTCTCAATCTATGATTGTCTTTAATGGGGGCAAGGGGGAATACTCTGGAGCCACGGAAGTTAAAAATGAAGACAAACATAGAAACAGTGTCATCAGGGGCTGTTTTAATCACATAATGGGGACATGATAATTTGGTCCAGCTACAATCAACACTTAGCAATAAATGGGGCTTCTGAAAACTGAGTGTATTCCAAAGTGTAATAATTTCAGGTTCAAATGAGCTGGACTGCTTTGAACTGAATAATCATATCTCTTTCTCTCATCCATGTGTATTCATTACTCAGATGAAAGAGTTGAACAGCAAATTTTCATGGACTGCATTCTAACTACAGTACAAACTATGCTACCAGGGAGAGCTATAGAAGTCAGCATTACTGTATTTCTGGGGAGAGAATCTGCATCCTCTGCACAGTGATAATTAGATGGCATAGATTTAGCATTAGATGTTCCACAGCCTTGTAAAGGTAAGAGGAATAAATAGTCCTTTCTGCTGCTTAGCTACTGTTTTCAGAAAACAGAAATGAAATGTCTTCTAAAGAGTTGAACTCATTCTCCTCTTCTTTTTGTGGTAGCACTAGTGCAGTCATATTTGGAGAGAGTTATTTTTAAAATAATTTGGTTTTTTAGCAGTGCCTTTTCTGGTGGTGAATGGCTCATAATTCTAATGTGAGGTGATTACAAGCAATGTTCCTACACAATTATACCTGCTGTTATTAGAAGAATTAATAACAACTTCCATTAATTTTTAGCTGTTATTAGAGATGCAGATCTGAATTTCTGATATAATCACCATAAACTTGTAAAATAGTTAAGCTGTCATGAATATAGGCATACATCTATGTTCACCTGTTAAGGATTGTAAGTATCCTACTCCTGCTCTTCCCTAAGCGGATGCTAGTGGCCACTGTTTATCAACTGAACCACATACAGCTTTGGCCTCATGTAGTACAGTTGCTCTTATCTGTAAAGCACGGAACATTCCAGATTTTATATATTGTGATTTTGTAGCTTGAATTGCTTATATTTGATTCATGTACTTTTAGCCAGCCAGAAGCTGAAATGAGATGGTTTGAGGAAGATACCACAGTAGCAGTGAGCCTGGTCCAGCCACTTGCAAAATCTCTACTAGGAAGTGGTACTGTTTGCCCAGTAATATAGGTTCTGACCAAATACAAACATGAAAGATCAGGGGAAAATGTATAGTTTTGCGTACTCTGAAAACACATCTTTAAATCTCCAGTCTCCTTGGTTGGAAGATAGCCTTCAGCATATGGAGTCTGTTTAGGGAAGCCTTATTGCTTCTATATGAAGCCCTAAAAAGCATCATTAGGAACGAACCTGTCAGTTCTGCTAATTTCCTCTGATGACTTGGAAATTCCAGGAATACTAGGATCTTTGCTGTTTTGCCATATAATACTGTTTCCCATGTGATTGTTTTCAGTATACTACACAACTAGAGCTTGGGCTGAAGGGATTAACTATTGAGCTGATATATAAAAGAGAGTATCACCATACCTAAGCTAACCTTAACCCTAATGTTACTTTCCTATGAAGCTGTACAAAGACAGTTTCATATGAAAGTAAATTTTTTCTTGCACTTGGCATTACTAGTACTTGAATAAACTATTATTCTCAATTACAGTTTTACCACTCTCATTTTTTGTAAATGTGAGTTTTAAAGATGAGGAATGCTATATTTTGTACTGGTTTTAATCCCTGCTTTTATTTCAATACACTAGAGATTCTCAGCTTTGACTCACAGCTTTTGTGTGGATGTTTTGTTCTCTCTGTCCATCCTCATAGGAATTACAAGGCAAAGACAGAGACAGCCCTAGTCTTAAAATGAATAAGCAAGTGTATATATAACTGTAGAAAATAAGGAATGATGAATTTTATAAAAGATTAGTAAGGGAATATAGTATGTTTCTGTTTGTTATGTACATATAACAATGTATATGTGGGGGGGTTTTAACAAGTGGGGTTTTTTTAACAAGTGGGATTTTTTTTGTTTCTCATATGCATTGGAACCACATATGTGCAAAAATCACCAGGTTTGGGGCTTCTTTAGTATTTACCCATCATGCAGCTGATTTTGTACTGTTAAACAATGGAACTAGTAAAAACTGTGGGAGAAGGAGCTTGACAAAATATAGTGCAGCTATTTCAAAATGCTACCATGAGTGCTGAATTATGTACCCTGAAACTCTGAGCTGAGAACATGTAGTTTCAGTGTACTGAAACTTTTCAAGTAGATGCTCCAAACAATATAGTCAATCCACTAAATACATCGGTATTATGGCAACTAAATATTTTGTATGTTTTTAAAAAGGGATTTTTCTGTAAAATCTGGGCCATTACTTCCTCTGTAGTATAATCGGAGGGTGCGTTAGACTACAAGCACATCAATATAGACAGTGGCAGATGTCCTGGCTACACAGCTGTCAGTGTTTGGGCTCAGCTCAGTTGCTGTTCAGCCTTTGCCTTAGCTGGCCTGTAATACATACAGGATTTTAAGCAAAAAAATAATGTGCTGGTCTGAAAAACCAATGACAAGAATTAGAATTCAGGTTTCAGTAAATTTAAACCTTATATCTCCCTATTTTAACTCTACACTGGTACAAGCGACCTGAAGTAGCAAGGAATAGTCTAATCTCTAGGCAAATGGTGTGTATATAAATGTCTTACTTGCTTGATTTCAATAACTAACTAGTTAAAACCACATGAGTGGGTGTTGTGCTTTTAATTCACATGCCTGGATTAGGGTGGGGGAGGAGTGGGGTAGGGAGGGGGAACCGGAGGCCTTAATACTTTGGAGTTTGTTCCAGCTGTGTTTTGAAAAGATGTTGGGAGTTCCCAAATAAAAGGTTGGTTTTTATTGTTCACTAATACCTCTTTTGCTAGAAAGGGAGACAGGGTTGGTTTCCCAAACTTGTCTGTCATCCTTGTAGAATGTGGGGAGTGGAGGCTTGAGGAACACAAAATGAAATTTCATCGTGTAACCAGGGACTCATTAGCACTGTCAAACATATGGCACAGCTGTGAAATTTTTGTGCCAGGCCTGGTGAGCTAGTAGGAAAGCTCACAAAGCCAAGCAAGCCATTTGGACGGATGGTGTTGTTAGTAGGAAGAAGCCAATGATAAAACAATTTTATTTAAATGCTTAGAAAAATAGTTCTGTGATTTATTTCCTAAGCCACCAGATGTACTGTAGTATACTGTACTACATAATTGAGACAGCATTCTCTGATGTAATAAAGACATAAAGTGTATGTGGGTGTGCGGGGTGAGAAAGGAGTAGTGGAATTGAGGGCACGTTGAATAAACTGTTGGAGATTTGGATTTGGCTTTTTTTCTCTCATTGCAGCATGTAAAATGCTAATATGCTCCATAACCAAAATGCTCTTAAAAATAGCGGTGGGCTCAGAAGGGTTGATTTTTGCTGCAGATCAAATCCCTGGAAAGCCATTCCCTGTATATGTAAAGATGGTTCGGATTTTGTCGTTGTTGTCAGCGCTAGGAAGGTTAATGACCAAGGGATTGGGTGTGGAGAGGGGAGAGGTTCGAGCTGCTTTGCCAGACTTCAGATCATTAGCAGGAAGCAGCCAGGAGGAAACGTGCTGTTTCTGGAGCCCTGTTCAGTGCTCCTCAAGCAATGAGAAGCATGCCGGGGTTTGGGTAGCACAAATGGCCATGCTGGACACAAAGTTTGTATTTTACTCGGATACTCCCTCCAACCACAGGTTTTTATGTTGCCTTTCAGCCAGAATTTGAGCAGTCCTCTATAGCTGTATGTGAAAGGCATTTCCCAGGTGGTGGGGCTGGCAATATATAGGTCAGCTTTAGAGAAAACAGGAAGGGAAGGGAGGTGGTTGGTGATGGGAGATGGTCAGTAATGGCAGATAGCCACTGTGTCAGAAATAAGTTTGAAACCTGCTTGGCATCATAATTGCACAAAAAGCAAAAGCCTTGCAAGAACTCTGATGAAAGTGAGTTAATTTGTAAAAATGAATGAAAATCTGTGTGAGATAAGAGTTTTAAAAAAGAAAACAGATCACTTCAGTGCTGTACTAAATAGATTCTCTCTGTAGCAGATTTTCAGTTAGTGAGGATAAAAGGAAAAGGAAGGAATGAGGAGAGAATCACTGTCTGTACATTTTCTGTAAATCTTAACTGGGACAAGTTTTTTTTTTAAATCCCAATTTCTGGATATCATACGTCTCTTTTAATAACAGAATTATAATCATACAGGTGGACGGAATTTTTTATCTTCCAAGAAGATAAACTGAGTTTTCAAAAAAGACAGATGATTTATCAAAAAAGCAACGGCAAAAGGAAGAGAAAAAGAAAAAGGGAATATTATATGGATTTTAATCTTATAGATAAAAGTTTCTAGTTGGCTTTTACTGCTCCCAAGCCACTGCAATTTTACTGTACTTGCTTGATGCAGAACCAGAAAAAAAAGTTAGTGATAAGTGAAGAGCAATTCAGTAAGGGAAGAAGTTAAGCCACTCAGCTCTGACATTAAGCAGTATAAGAAACTATAAGATATATGTGGCCAGATTCTTCAGAAATTTGTGGTTTTGACAGAAGCAAAATTTTGCATAGGAGAAATGATTTTTTAAAAATTTATATATATGGAATTTTTTATTTAAACACAGATGCAGATTTTATAAAAAACATGTTACATTCAAATATTTAATTCTGAATAAAGGAATAGTTGGATAAAACAAAATTTGCTGTTATTTGTTCCAGAATATTTATTCCATTACTTGGGGCAAAAGCTTGTAAATGAAAAATCGTAGAACTGTCCATGAACTCAGATACAAATTTGGCTTATGGAAGGGGTAATGAAGACAATCTAAGCAGCAAGGAGAAGACAAGTGTAAATGTGTACATTTGAGTCTGACAGTGACTGAATTATTATAGAAGAATGAAAGCTGTATAGAGATTGTAGAGACTGTAAAGATTGTAGAGACTGTATAAATTGTTTTAAGACATGCAAAAAATTAAAAATACCTACTTTCAATTGTATTTGTAACTGAAAATATCAAAGCATATCAGAATTTTTGTTTCTTTCCCACTGCTTTGATTTGTGTGTGTGTGTGTTCTTAACATGAGACAAAACGTAATATTGAAATTCCAATTTTCCAGTCAGGCCTAACAGTATTAAAAACCATTATAAAATATGTGGAAGAAATTTGTATTGGCATTTTCTGGTACTCACAAATTCAAAATTCTCTTAAGTTTTATTTTCACTGAGTTTAATTTAGCCAATTGTCATATGTGATGCTTTTTTAACTTTGCAGGAAAAAGTACATACCATGAGAAAGAAGGAAGCTTATCATACTGACTGATGTAGTACTAACTGTTCTGTTAATATCATGAAAGAGTTTTGTAAAAGGAATTGTTACAGGGTTTGCTCAAAAAGATCTTTTCAGAAGGATTGTTTTATTTATCCTCATGGAAGTCCAGAATGGTTTGGGTCAGAATGGACCTTATAGATCATCTAGTTCCTGTCCCCCTGCCATGAGCAGGGATACCTTTCACTAGACCAGAGCCCTATCCAACCCTGAAAAATTCCAGGGATGGGGCATCCACAGCTTCTCTGGGCAACCTGTCCCAATGTCCAGAAGAAGAAAGAGGAGAGAAAGACAGAAAAGTTATAGAAAAGAACAAACATAACTACCACTTCTGGTTCCAACAGTGTTCCAACAGTCCAACAGTGATAAAAATTCTAAGAGAAGGTAGGGTCAAGACATGTGCTTGCCTCCCTGTCCCAAGTTAAACACCCTCTGCCCTTCCCCCAGCTGTCCTTGTGGTCACTTGGCCCTGCGAGGCCAGGCTGGGGCTCCAGGGTGGCTGTGCAGCACTGCCTGCACTGGGCCAGGGACTGAGAGCCACCGCGGGGTGACACAGCCGGGCTGGGGCTGCCAAAGGGGCAGGGGCAGGGCAGGGCTGAGCCTGGGCAGGGCTGACAGACTGACTGACAGACACACTGACTGACTGACACACAGACAGACTGACTAGGGGCAGGGCTGAGCCTCGGCAGGGCTGACATACTGACTGACTGACACACAGATTGACAGACTGACTGACAAACTGACTGACACACAGACAGACTGACTAGGGGCAGGGCTGAGCCTCGGCAGGGCTGACAGACTGACTGACTGACACTGACTGACTGACACAGACTGACAGACTGACTGACACAGACTGACTGACTGACTGACACAGACTGACTGACACAGACAGACAGACAAGCGCACACACACACACACACACACACACACACACACACACACACAGACCACACTGACTAGGGGCAGGGCTGAGCCTCAGCAGGGCTCACAGACTGACTGACTGACACTGACTGACAGACTGACTGACACAGACTGACTGACTGACTGACACAGACTGACTGACACAGACAGACTGACAAGCACACACACACACACACACACAGACCACACTGACTAGGGGCAGGGCTGAGCCTCAGCAGGGCTCACAGACTGACTGACTGACACTGACTGACTGACTGACTGACATAGACTGATTGACTGAATGACTGACACAGACTGACACAGACTGACTGACTGACACAGACAGACAGACTGACTAGGGGCAGGGCTGAGCCTCAGCAGGGCAAGGCCTGGAATGGCCTGGCCTGGCCTGGGCCCTCACACACACAGACAGAGTGTTTCCAGCCAGTAATCCTTATGCTCTCTCATATTCCCATACTGGCAATTTTTCAATAAAAGCCCATTGTACCAACTTACTTTCTATCTTTTAATTTTTCTATTTAAATAAATAAATAAGCATCTGAGCATATTTTCCATTATTTCATTCCTGCTTACTAAAACTAGTCCTCAAGTAGTTCCTTTGTTTTTGTTGCTCTTGTTGTTGTTGACTACATGCTTTTCATTCATTTTTCAAGTTTTACTAGCTATGACAGCTACAAATTACTAAACCTACCATTGTTGGCAGTCTTTTACTTTCCAAAGTATGTTTGGGGTATTAGTTTTCTGTAAAACCCCCACAATCCTTGCCAGTAATTTCCTCTCCAATAATAAGAATGAGATATTTGCATGTATCCAAGTGGGACTGTAGTTTTGATTGGCAGACTTATTCTACAGTCTCATTAGTGTCTTCTTTTTTAGTAATTTTTTTACAAAATAATTTTTCTCACAAATAAATTTAAATACATAAAAGCATACCCAACAGTTTTATTTTCACTCTTCTTGCACAATTCTTTCCTCACATTACCTGCATTCAGTGGTTTTTTGGGTTTTATTTTATAATTAGATTTACATCTTATGCATGTCACTGTAGTCTGTTCAGTGTGTTGATCTTCTTATATAATGAAGTCTTCTTACATAATTCTACAAAAATCTAGTTTATTTCTCATGGACTTCATGAATTTTCTAAGCCAAGTTTGTGTCTTTTTCACTCTCTGTAATTCCTACCTTATTTTTTCTCTCAGCTTATTGATGTTTTCTGTGACTTCTCCAATTTTTCAGTGGAATTTTAAAATTTATTTTTGTATTGTATTTTACATAACTTTATATCTTCTGTGATTTAGAGTTATGAAAACAAGCCTTTCTTCTCTTTTTGTTTAACACTGTTCTGTTTCCTCCTCACCCTGACCTAAGATTTTGTTTTACATTTTTGGCCTACATACGTGAAGAGTCCTGTTTCCATTTCTGCCTTTTGACAGCTAAAGGTGGTCTACAGCAGCAGTTATTTATTTTTGTCATTATGCAATTCAGTTCTTCTAATGAGGAAAATAATTGGATTACAAACCACCTGCATGTCTATTTGTGTGAAACTTCTTCCCCAGCATGACAGATGTATAATTTATGTGAAAAGATCCTTTTAAAAGGATGACTTAGGTTGAAAATTGACAATCTTCAGTAACCTAGTTATTAGGCATTTGGATTAGATGATCATTGTTGATCCTTTACAGCTGTACTATTCTATTATGCTTTGTTCTAATTATTTTTTGTTGTTTTGTTACCAATTTGAAATTCAGACTTTTTATTTTGTGAATTAAATATATGTGTTTGTGAAATATGTTTCATGTATCTCTGTTCTCCGGAAATTTCCTTCTTGAATTGCTTCTGATTGTGGCTACACACTTCGAATGTCTCTTTCTTTAGCTAGTGCCTGGTTATTGCACAGACACTCATAGGCAGAAAGTTGGCTTAATAGAAAGCCCAAGCAGTGGCCTAGGATAGAATTCTTGTTAATTCTTTCAGACAGGAAGATTGGTTGCTACCCAAGTCATGATATCAAGATTCCTTGTAGTCTTCAGCAGGATCAGGTGAAACTCTCTGGACCACTTTTTACAGTTGGATGGCTCTGAGTGACCACTCCACCACATGCGTGATCCTTCATTATTGGTGGGCTTGGATTACAGACAAATTAGTTCCTAACCATATTAAACCATGTACAAAGGACTGTCATACATGACTCTGTGTGCACTTGCAGAGTTCCTACTTACTGTTTATAACTGGTGTATTTCTGCACTTTTTATACAGTTCTGCAGAGGAATCTTTTGGGGAATATCTGAAGGAAGTTTTCGATTTCTCCACCCGGGATATTAAACACCATATTGAAACATACAAACTGTAAATGCACTTTTACTGCTTCTCAGGAAGCATGTTCAATCCAAAATTGCTACACGGAACACTCCTGGATGAAGTAGTCAGACACTTTGTTCTGAAAATGGCTAGAATTCACTGGCATGTCTGTCATGAAAATGAATGACACTGGGCACACATTGAAATAAGAAACTCACTTTCTTGTGAAATGAAGGGATCTAATCAGCAATTTCCTAACATATTTTCATTCTTTTCCACTTCTTTGTGTTACCTTGTTTTTCTGAATTACTAGCCCTTTCTTCTGAAGAACTGATATTACTCATTTTTGTGGGCTTTATGCTTCATTTTACAGTGTACCACTGCTCAGAAGGTGGATTGATACCTGGGAGGCTGGAGACTTTAAACAGCATTTTCAAACATTTTGCTTGTTTTAGCACTTACATTCCTTAAATCTTCACCTGCGTCTCTTAGTACGTTGTGATTGCTTTGTTTAATGGCCCTTGTCTCATTGAGGTTGGATGTTGGCCATACCAGTGACCCGCTGCAGTTCTCCCTAATCTCCTCCTTTCCTGTGTATTTCTTTGGGGAAGATAGAAGTAACAGCTACAGAAGGCTTTCGAGCATGTGGCCAATCTTCTCCTGAGTAAAGGCTGTAGATTGCACAGCTGCAATTCCTTAGTGGAAGCAGATGAACCGTGACCTACTGCCGACAGCCACTTTGGGTTACATCATCCCACTAGTCACCACCCACTGCTATAGACAGCCAGCCTGAGGGACACAGCGAACAGGCAGCCTTTCATTGACACTTCATGAATTAACAGCTAGGGGCTGCTTAGGAGGAGGACAGCTGGCATCTCTTCGTCCTCAGAGACCCAGTGTTTGAGATCCCTGTGGCAGAAATTCAGGGAAAAGAGGATGGATTACAAAAAGCCTCTCCTTGCTGTTTCGGAATATGTTGTCCTTTTGGCAACAGTCTTTTTTTTTTTTGTTGTTTTGGGGTTTTCCTTCTCTGCTACTAGGCTAGTATATGACCTAAAGAGATAACCTTCTTTATGCACAATTTTTGAGGAAAAGTGTTGAAGATGAATTCCCATTCTTCTCACATTACATCCTTTTGATTCTTATTAAAAGATGACTGCATGTCTGTTTCTTATCATCCATGTTTTACACTTCAGCTCTTAAAAGGAGTGATGTGCATTGTAGTGAGCAAATGCTTCATCACTGTCTTGCTGACTTGAGATCTGCTCCTACGATGCAATCTGTCAGGCTACCCTCAGAATGTGGTTTTCCATTCTGATTAGAAATTGAATGATGGATCAAACAAGAAGTAGCTAAACGATAGCTTGCTGTTCGATGTCAGACCAGCAAACCCTACTTGTTAATTCCCTGCACATGAAGTACTATTCAATATAGTGAGACAAACACTGTTGAAAAGTCAAGCCAGTTCTGAGTGGCATTGATACTCAATCACAGTTAATCTGATGTAATGACCTCTTAATGCAGAAGCAAAGAATTCTCCAGGGCTAAAGATTTTTCAGCCTGTAGCAGGGCCTCTCAAAATTTTTCTGCAACAATGCATTACCTAGAGTGAAGGGTAAAAAAACAGGTGTTAGACAGGCAGTATATCTACATATAATTAGTATCCTGATCCTAGCTACTTGGTTTTGCATAAATTACTTTATAAAGATGATTTTTCATGTCAGAAAAACTGTACCTAATATTTTAATCCAGACTTGAAGTTTGCTATTCCACAGAGGTATTTATAACTATGAAAAGAGAGGCTTCGAAAATTCAAATTGTAAGGGATCAGATCTGACATGTTCTTATTAGAAAGATGAGAGCAGCTGCATCGATGTTACACCTTTAAAGTGATGCAAGTAGTTCATAATCTGTTCTTTTCTTTTGAAGTATAGTGTACAAAGATTTATCCACCTAGGTTGCTTTTGAAAATGGCTACCTAACTGGACATTTTCATGTTTTTAGCTGGTAGTAACTACTTCCCAGACACAATTTCCTTATTTGTTTTGGTAGAATTATACTTGCAAATTAAATAGGTAAAGGAAATCCATGAATCACTAGAGTTTTTTTCTTTTCAAAATTCAAATATGCTATAAGTGAAGCAAAATGTGAAATGTGAGAGCTTGAAATGAAATAAGTGAGTTTAGATTACATTGGCTTCACTTTGTTTTTGTGCATATTTAAAGCAGTTTTCCATATGTCTGTTCGACAGGAACTAATTAAAAAAGCCTATATGTAAAAGAAAATCAAAATAGTACTGAAGATGAAATTAATGCAGAATCTATCTGTATTTTGTTTAGGAAGTTAATGTTACAAAGAGCTGCGTGGTACTCATTCAACGAACCCTGGTTGAGCATGTTTATTCAGATAAGGAGCAAATCCTGGAAGATAAGGATTCTAGATTTAGTTTGCCTAAATCCCATAACGATTTAGAATGTGCACAAGAATCTGCAAAATTTAACGAGGAATTGCTTGAAAATTTAATGTAAGACTGCCAGTATTTCCTACTCTTTCTTGATCTGGGATGACTGCTAGAGCGGTCGGTCTGTCTTAATGGACTTTTAGCACTTTCCTCTTCTGGGAGAAATGAAACTGATGGGAAAAACAAGAAACTAAATATTTAGCAACTTCAAAACCATTTGTGGTTTTGGTTTTCGAAATACGAAGCTTTTTGTAGGTGGAGGCACACATGTATTTTTCTGAAGCAATTTACAAGCTCATAAAAAGTGCATCAAACCAATGGCCATTAGTTGCTCCCTTCTTAGCCAAATTTTGTTGTATTTAGATTATATAAGGCCTACAGTAATATAGATAAAAATTAGTTGAATAAAACTGTAGTGATCCATTTTCTTGAGAACTAAACTTTAAATTGTTGAACAACCTTTAAAACTTTTCCGGCTTCTCATGAATAAATATAGCAGCTCTGGAACTGGGTCACTGTCAGGCAAGAGAGAAGTAGGGAAATCCATTTAATGGAACAGTGCAACTGGGAACTGAGTTCTTATTGGAAAACACCTGTTTCTTGCATTATTTCAATAATATGAATATACTCGAGTGATCACATTTCCCATTTTGTAAAATTAAAGTTGTAGTAAGGGAGCCCTCTTTAGTCCTGCTAAATCCTGGAAGAGCGCTCACAGATGTCTGAGATTGTGTAATAGCTGAGAAAATACATACAGTAGAGAGGATTTACAATTGCCTGAGATGAGTCAAGTGATGATTCCCCTGGTTCATGGTGTCCTATAAATTCCCACTATAGTTTGGATAAAAATACTTCATAGAAATACGTTTTAGGGATTACAGGGAGGTACAATTAATATTCCTGTGCTGGATAAGATGTCTGAAGTGTGCCAATTTTTTTTTTTTTTATAATTATCCTTAAATAATCTTTTTCCAATCCTTGCCAAAATGTTTTCTCAGTTTAGTTCTTCAAATAAATGATAAAGGAAAGTAATACATAATAAACTTGTGACTTCTTGTATCTGATTAAAACTATTACATGAAGAGGAAAAAGTATATCTGAAGCAAGGCAATTTCAAGGCCTCATATCTAGTGAGAGTGTTCTGCCTTTTTTCTCAAATAAGTGTGACTTGCGTGCTGAAGTACATTTATGAGAAGGATATGTGTCCCAGAACAGATAGAACTAAGGAATTTCCAGGACCATTTAGTTCCATCACCAGCATGGTGCAACACCCTCATTTTCTACTTCCTTTTTTTTTAACTCTATTAGTACTCACGTTGAAAAGCTGTTTCAGAGTAACCCCCACCTGATGTTAATATAGCAATGTAAGACATAGCTTCATGGGTCAAGACAAGAATTATATTTTAAATTCCCTGATTTCCTGTTGGAAGGAAAGGCAATTTGAGTGCATGTTTAACACAACATACACTCAAATGAGACAGAAGCATAGATCAATAGGTTATATAGTGTGTTGGACAAAACATGGCAAATATGAGAAGTAAAAAAATATTCCAATAACTAATGTGTGTAATGGAAGGCAATAATACATAGAAATAACAGAGAAAGTGACACTTGGAATCTAGGGTAAATGTTCTTTTTCAGTATCATGTCTGGATTTTCCACTTAGCCTGATGTATTTATGTATTTAATAGTTGACTTACTATGACTGCTTTTCTACCTAAACTTACGCTGGAGAAGTTTTAGTGTGAAACCCAAACGCCTCATAATTTCACATTCTAATCATAAGAGCAAAGTTTGCTTTATTTTAGAATAGTTATAAATGAAAAATTATGCTCATTAAACATCTCCTTCATCTCTGATTCTGAGAATTATTTAAATATTCTGTCTGATGTAGTACTGCTCAAGGCCCACTTAGCCTTGTCTGACTCACCAGTAACTCAAATATGAAAGTAATTACTGTGATCACTATCCCTGTTTTTATACAAATGGCAGTGAAACAATTACTTCATCTTATACAGGCTGCTTAATAGTATTTTAGAAACTGTCTTTGCTGAGCCAGTTTTTGGGCATCAAATGGTATGTTAAATCTGTTTAGTTGTTTGCTTGCCATCCATAAGCACATCTATTCACAGAATGTCATCCAGCTTTTTTGTTCCAAGGGTCACCACAGTCTCATGCTCAGTGATTTTGTCCCTCGATTTGCTAATTTATTAAGGCGTTGAGGAACAGGACTTAAGATTTGACCAATATGTATTTACATATTGTTAAAGATTGCTAACACCTGGTTAAAAAGAAAGTGAAGTTACTTGGAAAAAGCAAGCAAAGGCTCATACATGGTCACTAGAAATCTAAGATACTTCTTAATTAACTTTAAACAATAAAAAAACACTGTGAATGCTAATAGAGTTAGAATAAACAGGATATAAATTCAAACTGAAAAAATAATTTAGGGAATATATTTTAGTATATGTAAAATATGTGATGCCTATTGCACTTTTCCAAATCTATTAACTGTAGCAATATCCTCTAGTAGTACTGTATTTATTACTCTTACTGCCTTCCAGTTCCTCTGTTTCCTTATTATCTCAATACATGGAACCTATGTCACAAATTAAATACAGTGTTTCTGAGTGTATAGATTCTATTTGTCCTTGTGTTTGAAAGAAGATTCTACTTGTCCTTGTTTGAAAGAATTCTAGAACTGTACTGGTAATTTCATAGATACTTTTAGGGACTTAATTTGAATTAATTGTATTTTCTGGTTTCTGGTTTGTTTGGATTCTGAGACCAGAAGAAGAGTAAGCCTCTAAATTACAATGAGAATTGTTTATCTATGTTCTCATCCATCATTTCAACTTCTGTTGTGTGAGAATACATTTTTCCTGCTTTCCTTGCTGCTGTGTGTTACCAGAATGGCAAGGAGATGGATGATGGTGGCATTAGACTAAGGAAGTAATGAGAGCTCTTTGGCAGCTATTATGCATAGTATCTCAATTTGCTACTCTACGATTTGGAGTATATTAACTCTGAAAAGTTTTTCATTGCCATTCATAAAACCAGCTGCCTTTTTCTGGAGTGCAAATGGAGAAGCACAAAACTTTTTATCTCAGAAATTATTTACATGAAATTTAATGTCCTACATCAAGATGTGCCTGTGCGTGTGCAGTCACTGCAGGAGGTACTCCTGTGTAGACACAGAAAATGCCCATATTATTTTCTCCTTAGACTCGAAGGCTATGAAAAAACATAGGCTATGAAAAAGACTGAAAAAACAGTCTTTTGGGAGCCAGAAGCAGTTCTGTTTTCATTCCTGAGATGTGAGACCATAAAAAAAAGTAAGTTCAGCTCAGAACGTTTGCTTTGCTTCTGAAGGTACCAGGGCAGGTGATACATCATATCAACAGACTCTAAATTTAGTTTTAAATAATTTTCATTTTTGTTTATATTTTGAAAAAGATATTCTCACATTGCTTCTTGAAGAACAACAATTGTCTTCCAGAATCATGATGCCTTGGCATGATAAGGTCTGGTGCTGTAAAGTGTGTGACCCTTAAAGATATTTTTGTTCTCTTTGTCATAGTGGCTGTTTCACAGGTGTTGAAACAGCACCTCATTTTCCTTTCTTTGAATATACAGTGAGTGAGTGCACTCTTAATAGAGATCTGAGAGAGACAGTATTTCCTTCTCTCCTTACAATGGCCTGCATCTGGTCTTCTGAACAGGAAGAAATGTCATGTTTTGTTTACTGCAAACTGCACTGAATGTTGATATGCATCTACAAAATTTAGGTGTTTATAGCCATTTTCAGGAAGTCTACAGCTGAGTGCAATTAAACAAACTTGGAAAAAATATACTCCATCTGTTAATAGATAACATTCTTTCTGTTTAAAACTCAAATTTGAAAATCCATGATTTTCATCCACTTCCACTTGGTGATGGAGTCTTCCAAACCTTCTTGATGAAAATAATTATTTCAGTAATTCATTGCATTCTTCAAAGAAGATAGTGTATATAAAAATTTATTTCTGAATACGGTCAATCTAGTTTCTGTTTCCTTGTTTAGCTAATGTAACTGTAAAATTTACAGATTAAACCCACCAACTTTTCTGCTCGATGTTCAGGTTTTTTTTACACTTTACTCCCCCTTTATTATATTATTTTGAGCATTTTTTTTATTATATTACTCATTTGCTCTTTCTGGTTTTGTATTACTGTTTTGAGTTTTTTTACCTCTGAGATACAAATCAAACTCTGAACAGACAGGGATTTTCCTGTTTTACATGGATGACATACCAAATTCAGTAACTTCATGCTGGGAGTCAAATTCAAATTCCTTGAAGCCAAGCAGGCTCCCAGGGCAGTGTTTTGGTAAGCATTTGGGAGCATAATGAGTCTACTTGGTTCTCTGCTCTGTCTACCTCTGTGGAGACTCTTTTGGCTGCTGGGTTCTGCCTCTGTCTATGCCTCAGCCTTAAATAGAGGCAGTTCTCTTCTACCAGCTGTTACCAGCTGCTGGATGTTACTATTTGCTGGCATTTCTTTCATTTGTACAAACAGTTAAACAGTGGCTTTTTTAGTTAAGCTGGACTTAACTAGTACTATGTTAAGTGTTTTAAACAGAAAGATATGACGAACTGTACTGATTTTTTTCTTTTTTTTTTTTTTTTTTTTTTTTTAGGAATTCAGGTGTAATGACTCTCTAAGAAACTTATGCTAATATGGGATGTTGTTTCATGCCCCCTGATCATCAAATAATTAGATGGGTTTTGAGATGGGATGCACCTTTGAAAATACATATTTTCCTTTAGCCAGAAGTTATTTATGAGTAATGTGGAGAACGCTGATGGCTTAGCACAGGAATTTTGTCTGAAGTGTATAGCCTGGTAATGAATGTGGCCTCTGGCCTTCAATAATATGAAACTCTGAAAATGCTGTGAAACATAACTTGGTGAGACTAAGAACATATCTAACACAAGACAATTTTAAAGTAAGTCTGTCACAAAAGGCATATGACTCATGTTCTAGGGAATTCTCTGATCATTGACTGTAGAATCACAACACAGTGTAAAAGGGGTGCTGTGTTTTATCCACAAATAGGGTGACACATTGTAATACTGGGAGTGAAGGGGATCTTGGTTGTGCTTGGAAGACGCAGTGGGATTTAGCATGGGCTGGAAACAGTGTGAGGAAGCTGTTACTGGCTGAATACGCCATCTCATAGTGTTGAGCAGCTGCTGTGTCAATGGCCATTGGACTCAGACAGCAAACTGAAAATATCTTTAGAAACACAGTAACCTGCTAAGAAGTACAGCCCAAAATATGTATGAAATGCTGAATAAGTAATCCAAAAGTCCTGCTGCGATTAAAGAAAACCCAATTATTTTTGTTAAAGCAGGTATAATTTTTCAGCTGGTATAAATCAATAGTTTAAACGAAGCTGTGCTAATTTACTACAGCTGGATATCTGGTCTTTTACTTGCTAATTTGTGTCAAAAGCCCAGCTCTGCTATCATCATCTCTGGAAATATCCAGATCCTTATTTAGAGTATAAAGAACTGAGAGAAGTTAGAAATTCTATGTGCAACAGTCTGACCCAACTGACTTCATTGATGACAGCACATGTGATAGAGATATACTAAATATGGAGGGGTGAAAAAAAGAAGCCTCCAATGCTCTGAAGACACACCTTTGTCTTTTCTTACCCCCCCAAAGGATAACAAAACCCACAAAAACGCTTCTATATTCACACACTATTCAGAACAAAAAGGACTCTAATGTTATTAACACCAGTCTTAGCATTGGCAGAAAGCATCGCAAATCTCATGGAGAGGTTTTTTAAACTAAAATACAGTTTGAAGAAAAAGATTCCTTAGAGTATATAGATCAAGTCTGCTATTACAAGGACAATCACAATGTAAAAACATACCAAAAAATCTCATGCCATAGAGCTACTTATTCTCATAATTTTCCTACTGTGTGACTTGGTATTTCACAAACATAAGAAAATCATGGCTTCTTTTTCAGTATTTTGCAAGCTGTCACAAAACCTTATGAATCTGATGACGAAGTAGAAACAAAATGAGTCCTTGTATTGATGGAATCAATGGTAGTTTGGCTACCCAGCCAAGAAAAAGCATACTCACCTGGACTAAATGGAATATGCAGTGCTTTGTTGTAAAGAAATGAGGTAACTGAAACATATTTAACTGAATGGCAAGTCATAGAGATAGCATTACTACTTTTCTCTAATGTCTGTATTAGCTATTTGAACTATCTAGATTGCTGTAAATAGTGTATTATTTGATTAGCAGAAAAAAATATAAATGTAATAACCATCAGCAGTCTGGTAGGTCACTCTGAAGTTCTAGTTCCTTATAAAGTAGAGGTGCTCAGAGGCACAACCATATGACAGGACAGTAATAAATGAACTGTGGTTTTCATAAATAATCCCATGTGAAAAATTATGTTTTGATAATTGTTTTATTTTGCAATAGTATGATAGAGATTGAAAAAAATGTACAGGACCTTCCATCATAAGTAGTTGAACTTCATATCACTAGAAGTTGAGACAAAGTCCGTAATGTCCGCTGAGTGAATTTTCTAAAGAGCTCCTTATTCTATAACATAATAACATTTAACATTAAAAAGAAAAATGAGAAATTCCATTCCTTTGTTTAACAAGGTGATGTTCATCACTTCTGGGTCACAAAAGCCCAAAATTCAAGTACTGAAGAAAATGTGAAGATTATAATAGTGAAATTTTATTTTCATATGGAAAATACTCAATGCTCAGAGTGCCCAGGCGGTTTGATAAAGTGATTCTGGAGAACTTGCCAGTTTCATCTTCCAAAAAAGAAAATTCCAGGAAGCTGAGGGGATTGATAAATAAAGGTTTTTGGAGCAATGGGATTCAAAGAGAAAGAACAATAATGACTTATTTAATTTATTCAGTCTCTAGATTATTAGATTATCAATTTCATTATTTTCATTAATGCATATTTGTAATTTCTTATTTTCCTACTAAGGGAAATTTGCATTAATATCAATTTTTCTAACATGCTCAAAAATAACAAGAGAAACAAACTGTGATAAGTTAAGTACAGCTAACAGTGATATATATTGCAAAACAACAATAAGTCTTATTTTATGTTTACTTTTGTGCTAATAATAATTTGAAATTAGGTACTGCTGATTAGATAACATTTGGAATGACTGATCTTGCTGATCTCAGATCAGTGTTTGTTCATGCAATTTGACATAGTTTGTGGTCTATTCTGGCCTTTAGGAAAGTTATGCAGATCAGTGACAAGGTGCATTGATAAATGATCATAGTGAGGCTTCCAGAATGATTTCTGAAGCTGTTACTCGCTCTATTTTCTCACATGGCACATACTGATTCCAACCATTTAAAAACTGATGCAGCTTCTAAATAATTACAGTTGAGTTAACCATTCCATACCTGTTCATGGTCAACCAAGTAAGGGGGTGAAAGAAGCAGTAGAAAATGAATTCTTCAGACCTTGTCTTTTGGTTTTCTTTAATTTTGTGTCATAGAAATTTCTGTGTCCTCTTTCAAGTACTTTGGATAACAGTATTTGTTTGGCTTGTTTTGGAAAGCAAATCTGTTTAGGTCTTGGACATAATCTTGCTCAAATCACCTTATTTTTAGTATTTTTTAAAATAACTTTTGTGAAGAAGCCATACCCATCTAAATATCTCCTGTGTATCCAATAAATAGGAAAGTGGGCAACATTCTGAAGTGTAATTCCAGCTCATGTTCATGAACCTTTTTAACCTTGATGCATTTTGTGTTAACTACAGCCAGAAAGAAGGTTCTAATCAGCAGGATTTTAAAGGAATTGTGTAACTTTGATTTTTGTTTGCTTCTGTGGTACTATGGTGCTTCACCTTTTTTATCCCCACAATCTACTTCTTTTTTTAACTTGCTTTTTCTCCACTTTCCCTCTCCTTTGCTTTTTCTTTTTTTTGGTCTTGTTTTGTTTTGTTTGGGTTTTTGGGTTTGGTGGGGTTTTTTTTGCTATGGTTGCTTGGCAGCAGGATAATTGCTATGTTTTTGTGCATTCTGCATTTTTGCCACTCCATTTAATAGGGCCACATTGTCTTTCTCTCTTGTTGGTACACTGTGGGTCAAGTGTAGGCGTGTGCATGCTTTACAAATTTATCCCCATCATTGCTAATGTCTGTCCAAGATGTTAGTAGCTGGTGGTTTTGACTAAGGGACACTTCAAGCTGTAATTCTTGAGTGCAAATCACTTTTTGTTTCTTTTGTTCATTTATAATGAGAGACTGAAATGGAGCTTAAATAATTCCTTCAATGAGAACATTAACCAGACTCTGCTATTGTGGTTGTTTAAGAACTGAAAATAATTAGCACAAAACCACATTTCCTTCACAGAGCTTTAAAAGAAGTCAGGACATTACCATTAAGATAATAATGGATTCAGTCTCTATGGAAAGGCAAGGAGGAAAGAAAAAAAAGATTAAATATATTTCAAGACTAGTAAAAAGATTTCTGGTGGGAACATTTCACTGTTGAATAAAACATTCCCTTGGGAAATACATTGCAATTTGGGTTTTTATTTTAAGGCACCATGTAAGTACCTTCAGAGAAGCCAAACAAGAACCTCTTTCTCTCTTTAAAAATTCTAAACCTACAAACCCACAACAAACAGTAGCCAGTTTCCTAAGAGACTGGCTGTTAATTCAGAAACTATAAATTCATCACTGTTTGGAAAGACTGGAATCAGAAAGCAGTATTGTTGATAATCAGGTCTCAGGAAAACTTTGTTTTCCACAGGGGAAAGAATTTTTGTTTATTTGTTTCTCTCATACAACTTACCCCACTCCGGACATGCAATCCTACTTTGAGCTATCAGAAGAAGATATTGCAGTAGTAAAAAAATGTTGGCTTAGAATTGATTTAGTTCATAAATCTAAACAACCCTTTCTTCCATTTGAAAGGCAGCAAGCTGAGAATCAAAGCCATAAAATCTAAGGGCTGTAAGGCAAGAATGAGCTATTAACTGTCCATGAAAAAAAAAGCTGTGAAACTAACCTCTAAAGGTTACCATAAAAAAAAAAATTCTGCATGAAGAAAAAGAACTTCCTTTTAAACCTTACTTATAGGAAAGATAGAAAGATACATGCTGACAGCAGTTAGCTTAGGCCTGGGACGGTCTTTTCCACCTCCAGCGGAGATGCTAAGCCTCTGCCAAGGGTAATAAAGAATTGAAGGTGAAGAACTGACCACCATTAACATTCTGAGAATTTGACTACTTTCTGATATGCTCTCTATTTCCTGTGACTGCATGAGTTTTCTTCTGCCTTCCCACATGGTAATAAATATTTTCTCTCACACAAGCACATAAGTCACAGGACAATAGGGTCACTGGGATCTTAATGCCATCCCATGTGGCAGATTTATTAAAATAACCCATAGTTATAGTTTCCTTTAACTTCCAACAATGGCCTAGAATTGAAACATATCCTCTTGTCTTACCTCATAAAAATTAAAGAAAAAGAAAAGCTTCATTGTATTGTTCTTGTTGTTGCTTTGGCAATAAAATAATTTGTTTGAACTAATACAAGGAAAATTAAATTTTATGGAAGGGAAGGGAGTTTCCATGGGGAGAACAGTCATCTTCAAAGCTCTAGAGTTCAATCTCTGAGACAGAAATTATAAAGAAAACTCTAAGCTGGAGCTGTTGCTACCTCTGTCTAATTATCAGAGTTTTACTTTAGATTCTACTTTATCTCTCACATGGATTCTTCTGGTCTGTGGTTTAAAGCAAGAGTTGACTCCATGACAGCAAACTCTTTGAATTTTAAACCCTATTACAAATGCATTGACACAGTCTCTCTGTTCACCTGAATCTGCATGTTTCTCTAAGGGGACCTAGAAAATTACTTTGGAAAATTTTGACCATTTCTGAAACGTATAATAAGGAAACATAGCACTTGGAGAATGATGTCCTTAATTGAATAGGGTAGTATCTCCTTTAGGATGTATTTCTCCTAAAAACATAGTGTGCTCATATGCAAAAACTTCCCAGAAGGCCACATGAAGAAGAGATTTTAAATTGTGCATAGCTTTTTGGATCTTTGTGGAACAACGAAAAGTGTTCAGAATTATTAACAGTGGTAGATTGGGATGTAATGTTTCTGCATATTTTAAACTCTTAGCAAGGACATTGGTAAAGACAAACAGCTTTCAGAATTTAGACTTGGACCCAGACTATAATTGCTTCTGAATTCAGGACCTGGTATTGGACTCATAACCCCATCTACTTACCCCTCTTCTAATTTCATTTTGGAGAATAATGAGAAAGAAACTTTGGATCAGCATTGCAGCACAAAACCATGGCAGATTAAAGGCAATGGTAATAATTTTCTGATTTCAGAATTCCCTACGAGATTTTGTTAAACAATTTCTCGAGGCACCAGGGGTAGGAATCAAGTTTATTTGACAGCTAGCAGCTGCTTATACACACCTTTGAGTCTTCTGGGATGCCTTTCCTTCTTGCATGATTGGCAGGGCTGAAGGATGCAGTAAAGCTCTTGTCACCCATATAAAAGTGCAGCACTCTTTCTCTTGGAAGTGTGGGCAGTAAAATGGAATGTTGTTGTTAGGTTTTATGGAGAATAAGTCAGAGATGAAATGCATGCAAAAGTTGTTATGGTATTTGAAGTGGAGTTTCGTCTAAAAAAAGGCAGTGTACAATAACTTGGCTTGTTAAAAGCCTGCATTCCTCATCCCTCACTACAAATGTCACTGCTACAGTTTCTGAAATTTAATGCCTTAAATTCTGTCACTTGTTTCCTGTTTTAATTTGTATCTTTCAAGACAATCAAGAGATTCATACTGCTAGTTAGCAAAGTAATCTTTCTTCTCATTTTTCAATTTTCTTCTCATAAAACACTGTAAACCTCTTGATAAAAAAAATGCAAACCTAACAAATCTGATTTTAAAAATAATTTTATCAGAAGTATTTTTAATAAACCAGTGCAATTTTTTTGCCACTAGTTTTGATGTTAGTGTGCTTTAGCCTTTGAATGTACAAAATAAAAAAGCTCCAGCTGAGCAACTGCCACCTTGAAACGACTTCTGGAATGTGGCTAAATAGTTAATTATAAATATTTGAGGCCCCTTTTGATATTTCTGCTTTGTGAGTGAAATAATTGGAAGTTCCTCATCTGTGCTGAGAAAGGTGATATCAAAGGTACCATGATTATTTGCATGAGATTCCAGGCCTGTGTTGTTATTCCTGTGCCTTGTGAATTCAGCAAAATATTACTATTACACCTTGCTAACAAATAATTATTGGTAGTTTACTTTCTCACTGGTCACAGAAAAATTCATAAAGCTAGTTCCACAGTGGGACAGTAATAAAGTGCAAGTAAACTTAGACTGTGTTGACTAGGATACATCCTTTCACCCTCTGTTTCATGTTGGGTATTTTATTTTCTAATTATGTATTTATCAGCCTGATTCCTCAAAGGTTTCTGCCATATGGGCTCACGCTACTGGATCTAATGGAACAACTCATATTTTGCATTGATTTTAGAGAGAAAGATACTGAGCTAAAATGAGAAAAACATTACTGCTTAGGTATTTGCTGGAATTTTATCTCATATAGATTTCATAAAAGTCTTTTTTATAATGTCAGTTGAGCACCTGAATCCCCAAATATCTTCCTAATGCTGAGAAAATTCAATGCTATGCTGTTGATTTTCATATGCACTAGTGAGACCTCATTTACACTGTTTGCAAATTTTTGAAAAGCCTCATATTGAACACTGATAACTGCTGCTGCTAAAGGTCAGATTTCTGTCAGTCCACTCTTTCTTTATATGGTTTGCTAACTGCTTATGAATGGTTACTTTGGCTTATTTTAGGAAATATTTTCTAAGCTTTTCTGATCACAACTGAGTGAAGATAGATGAGAGATATGGTGGCTGTATTATAATAAAATAGGTTTCCTGAGAAAATGAAGTGGTCATATATATGTAGCCAAGGCTTCAAGGAAAACTTGAAAAATGGAAAACAGTCTTTGAGGACATTATTCCAATTTACTGACAGTCATCTTTAATGGATTGATTCCAGCTCTCTCAGTAAGGATGACCATATTGCCATATTCTACTTGAACTAAATTTTATCAGATGATGTATAAATTAAAGCGAATCCAGAGTAAACTACTACTCAAAGCAGAAAAGCATATTATATAAATCAAGCAGAGTATAACCTTCTTTAGATGACCACATACTTTTCAGTCCTCTTCATTTTTTTAAGACTTTATCATTCATACTTGCTAAATGAAAAGAAAAACAAATCATTCTTTCATTACTGCTGTTTGGGGGTTTGGTTTTGTTTTATTTCTCATCTGGAGATGAGCCTGGAGGAGTCTCAGGAGTGACTTTATTGCTCTTTACAGCTTGACAGAAAGGTGCAGTAAAGTGGGGGTTGGTCTCATCTCTTGGGGAACAAGCAATAGGATAAGAGGAAATTCCCCCAAGTTTTGCCAGGAAAGGTTTAGATTAGATGTTAGGAAACATTCATCACTGAAAGGGTTGATAAGTATTGGAAGTGGCTGCCCAGGGACATGGTTGCGTCATCATCCCTGGAGGTGTTTAAAGGACATGTAGATGTGGCACTTAGGGACTTGGGTTAGAAGCAGACTTGGCAGTGCTGGATTAAAAGTTGGACTAGATGATTTTAAAGACCTTTTCCAACTTAAACAATTCTATGATTTTATAAATCTATCATTAGATTTGCTGATCACAAGTGTTTAAAATCACACTAATATTTCTAAGTAAAAAACCATATTTCCTTTCTTGAAATAACTTACACTGTTTGAACATTTTTTGCCAGTCTTGGGTTGAAACATTTTTATGAAGTACCAGCTATTTGGAGAATATTTTTATTTATAAGTTAATGATTTGTCCAAAAAGAATACATGTCAGTAATAGGGCTCCTTTTTCTTTGGGGCACATGCATGTTTCTTCTTCAGACACCCCTGAGGATTCTTCATTGCTATGACTCAATAATATAAGAATAATATCAGTGGGTGTATCTCTCAATGTTATCCACAAGATGGGAAGCTAACTATAAATTTTAAAACCATATGCCTGTAAAACTATTCCTTTTATGGGATTTTTTTTCTTGAGTTATTCTTTTTGAAAAACGTAACATTTACAGCAAAGAATCTCAAAGCAACTGCAAGAATTAGGTGTTCTGTGTTTCACTACTAGAGGCAAGGATTTTATAACAGAAAAGGTCTATTATATTGAGGGGCTTATAGTTTGTATTGACAGAATCTTAAATCTTCACATTACACACTTCATATAAAGATATTCCCATCCGTCCCATAAGTTAATTAGATCATCTTCTTCTAGTCAGCCCATTATAATTGCACTAGCTTTTCAGAAGCTGTGATGTCAGTTCCCAGCTGGCAGGGAGGACTGCTTCCTCCCAAAAAGCAGGACCAGCTCACTTGTAGGGAGGGGCAAGGCAAATCTGTACTTCATTTTCCCACTGGACACTACAACATCATGTTATTCACAAGCTCTTTGAACTTCTCAGCTAGAATAAGTAGAGACAGCTTAACTATGTCACCTGGCTATACAGAAGGACGAAATAGTAGTATTTCATTAATACTATGAAATAGTGTTTCATAGAAGAAATAGTCATAATAAAAGCAGGACACCATGGACTTTTTTCTCAGTAAAATGTCATAATTGCCGCTTTTGTGAGTAATAGTGGTCCATTTTTAAGTACTATGCTTATCTTAAAAGAGGAAATACTTTTTACACTTTCTGATGGATACTATACTATCGCATAGTATCCATCTCTCAGGTGGAGGAGCAGAAAAAGACACCTGTATGGAACATAAATCAGTATCTCCTATAAATGAATTATTTGTGGCAGTTACATTTGCCTAATTCACACTAGTGTTGCAGTCATTTGTTGTCAAATAATAAAGTATTCTACTTAGTAATTTTGATAAAACATACTACTCTCTCAAACTGAATGACCTTCCAAATCTGTTAACAAGTGCTGAAAAATCTACTATATTTCCAGAGATAATACAGTCCCTGTTCCTGGTTGTTAACACCTTTATGGGTATTTCACCTGTAGTAGAATTCTTTAGAGTGACTCTCCTGAAAGAATAATGTTCCAACATGTACCAAATCCCTCCCTGATATTTCACTGACTTCCAACATTTTATATTATACCTAAGAAGAAATGTTTTGGCTTGGACAACAAAAGAAAAAAAAAGGGTGTGAGAACTGGAAGAATGATTTGCATTTGTTTTCATTATTTATTTCTAAAATATGTAAAAATGTCATAATTGTACCTAGGACATTTTGATAGTAGTTGGTTAGTCAATCACTGCAAAAACAACCTTTTTTTCAGGTAGCTTATATATATGCCTGAAACCAATAGATATAAAATTAATTAAAATTATTTTGAGTGCATGTGCATATTGGAGTTTGCTAGCCAAAGTACTTACAAATTTTTTTTTCTGTCCCTTTGAAATTTTAAGCTCTAACTTCTTATGATAGAGCAGCCAAAGTGCGGGACAAACATGATCTGTTCCATGAAGTAAAAATACAATTCAAATATTAAATCATTTCACAAAAGAATTTTTAACTGCTGTCTTATAGACCAAAGATGTAAAAAACAATATAGAATATACTTCCACAACAGAGTTCTGTATAAATGGAAATTATTATTAACTTACTGACATTCTTTAAATGCATGTCAGTGTTCTCATTATGGCAATGCTGTCAGGTTAGAACAATTGTAGTATTAGAAGACAGAGGACCATTAACGGACTTTTTAATCTTCTAGTGATGTATTTTTGGATATTAGGATCATGTCTATGACAGAATGAAAATTTTGCATTTCCTAATAGCATGCTTTCCTTCTAGGTTTTTGGAGACCAAAATCAAGGAGCAGTTTTCCTACGGGAATTTACATTGATTCGACGAGAAAGTCTTCATGATGATTTCCTATCTGATTTGCTCAATAACCACAAAACAGAAGACCCGGTAAGAAATCTGGTATTATTCCAAAACATTTTAGAATAAATTCTTGCAGAAATGCAGGTTTTTGTGATAGGTATTTCATTCTGCTTCATTAATCAATGGAAAGTAACAAAATTGGATTCTTAATATAAAAATGTCATCCTAAAAATATTGTACATTCCATGTAAATAAAGATGCATGTATAAGGATGGTCTGTGGGTGTCAATGCATGTGAGATTTCATCATTTAAAGACAAACTTTTTCAAAAGACACACAGATTTTTCTTTTGCTTTTTTTAGTGGTAATTTTTCTTATTCAGAATTTTGGCAGTCTAATTTGCTACTTGTGTTTGGTTTGTATGTGCAAAGGGAGATTTTTCTTATTAAATATGTCTGAGTAAAAATAAATGCATAGGTGATGTAAAACAATAATGCTTTGAAAGGAATAATTTTATTAAATGCATCAAGAAATGTAACAAACAAGAAAAACAGTTTTATGAAAAATACATTCACTCTCTTCTGTATATGCCTGGCAAGGTATTTATTTCACATCTAAAGGATTTCATGTTGTTTAGCAGATGATGTTTTTGAAGAATGTAGAAGTGAATAACTTGTGAGTCATTTTTTCATGCTTTAATATGAAATTAAACAAGACAGCTTATTTTAAACTGAAGCAAATTTGCCCTACCAAGATAATGAAGGGACTGGACCATCTCTTTTACAAGGAAAAGCTGAGAGAGCTGGACTTGTTCAGTCATAAGATCAAACAACTGAGAGGGGACCTTATCAATATATACATAAGTGTCAGAAGGGAGGGTGTCAGCAGGTGGATCCAGGCTGTGCTCGCTGGTGCCGAGCAATAGGACAAGAAGCAGTGGTTACAAACTGATGCACAGGACGTTCCACCTGAATTTGAAGAGGAACTTCTTCACTGTGCAGGTGGCAGAGCACTGGAACAGATTGCCCAGAGAGGTTATGGAATCTGCCTTCCTGGAGATATCCAGGGACACAATCCTGTGCAATGAGCTCCGGAATGACCCTGCTTGAGCAGGGAGGTTGGACCAGATGACCCACTTTGAATTTCAGTCTTACTCCGTCTGTGATTTAGTGAATTTTTCGGTCTGACATTTTCAGGGGCTAATATGTCATGATGTCTACACATTGTGGTCTAACAGAAACAGTGGCACATTAGCATCTGATATTAGCATGAATTGGTGATGTATTTTAGGGATTAAATACTCTATAGTATTGAATATTTATTTATAGGATAGAGTGATTGTAGAAATTTGTCCTGGCACAGTCATGCTTAGCACCTTTTTAATTAAGTTTTACCTTTCTTAGGTTATCTTTCCTCGTGCATGAGGGAATGTTATTGAGTTACCATTGGTGGGAGCGTGTAGAGGTAGGACTTCAAAAGAAGGGGGTGGATGTCTTTTTTTAAGTCTTATTGATCAGGTCAAAGAAACCAGTTAATAAAAACAGTGAAGATATTAAACAATCCACTGTGGTTTTGCTAATCCACTTCTCTCAGACAAGTTGTCCTTAGTGCTTTACTACTGCTAAAAGATATTTCATATCAGTCAAAATTAACACTTTGTTTTACCATTTTGGGTAATTTTACAGCAGTCCAGGATTTTGTCAAGCAACTGCTTTACTGTGGGAATGCCTGTAATTGTTCTTCTTTAAAATCATTAATTTTCTGTGATCCAGAGAAGAAAATGGCACTTTATTACAAATCTGTCAGTACCACTGAACTGGTACCAGTGATTTGGAGGGTTTTTTTGAGTTGTGCTAGTTGTGTGCATGTTTATGAGTGTTTTATGTACACACAAGCAGAAAGTACTCTGCAAATTATTCACAGATTTGACTTCAAGGCAGTGTTCTTTATTTTCTTAATTACTTTCACAGGGATGCTGTGACATTCCTGTGGTCTTCTTTCTATGCAGTTATGAGTTCTTGAGAACACATCTACACTGATTAGTGCCCAGAAAATATAACTTTGTAATCTTCATTTACATGTGACTTAAAATCTTCTTTACCAACCTCATCTCTCTGTGATACCGTCTTCTACTGCTGAGGCATGGGTTTTCTCTGCATGACTGATTTTATGGGTATAGATTCTAAGGCTCATAGACATTAAGGTCAAAAGCATCTACTTTTCTTGAATGCCCTGAGACACCAGGATCCATTTTTTTCAGTTTACTTCACAAGTTGAGGGGAAAACTATTGACCTCAAATGCAGTCTTGGCTGCTCAGCATCTTTGTCTATCAAGCTAAAAATAACAGGTAAGGCATCTACAAATCAAATCACTAAGGTATGCAACAAAACACTACAAGTGACTCAGCTGGAGTGATACAAAAATTATTATAGAAGCAGTTATAGAGTATAGTTTTCCAGTAAAGAAAGCACAAACTATTTCAGGACCAATCATTCTCAATTCATGGGATCAATCCCTTCTTTCCTGTAATTTCCAGTGAGATAATGGTGTATCAAATGAGAAAACCTACGTAAAATTGCTTTTCTAACAAATGAAACACAGACAAAACAGACTCTTTTATAATAATTCCTTAATAAATCTCCCACACTGGTACATTTTAGAAGTCCTGTAACTTACATAAGGTAGGCTTTTCTGTTTGTGTATTTTCAAAACTGGTGTGCACACACAGCTTCAGTGAAAGCCTGAGCCTTAAAAAGTCCTTAAACTTTGTATTTTCCTTTGATGAAGACATGAACTGACTAGATGCTTTCTGAGAAAATTCAGGCTGATGATCCATATTTTTAACTTATTCTTTGAAGTATGTACCTTCGGTCCTTTATAAAAGACCATGTTACCACTATTTTTGTGGGTGCTGAGAGCATCCAAAAAGGTTCATTCACTTCTGATGTTGAAAAGTAATATCCCTATAACTCCACAGCCTTTTGGGCAAAGCTATGTATTTCCAGATGTACCAGATAAGCCTTTAATAGGATGAGAGAATGGCCACAATCAGCAAGCAGACTTACTGGGCCTAAGTATTAAAAGCTGATGGCAATGATGCTATAGCAGTGCCTTTCAATTCTCAGCAAAAGCTGGAGAGAACAAAAGAACTTTCTTTTCTTGTAACCAGTTACTAAAGCAAAGATGCCTAATGAGGAAATACGGTACCTGCTTGTAAGGCAGTTTTAAGCAATTGTTTTCAAGATTGGTGTTAAAAAGTACAGATAAGACAAAATATCTTGGATTGTGATATTCAGTCCAATGAGAAATAGGCTTTCAATGAAAAAGCTTTTTCTTGGTCATTGAAATGACTCACAGAGATGCTTTCCTGATCTTTCAATTTTATTTCCAACCTTGGAGAAAATGTGATTTAGCCTCTTAATAATGTAAAGTAATTGTTCTTACTTTCCCTTTCAATATGCACACTAACCCGCAAGTTTATTAGTGTAGCTCTATCATGATTTATGTCAGGGGAAAATTACTAGAAGCCAGAGGAGGGTTTATGTTTTTATCATTTTTTGTCTTGTGCAAAGTCAATAGCTAAGATTACACAACAAAATTATTCAAAGGAAGCCCCTGAGGTATATTTCACAATTCCTGAGTTAATGGTGGTTTTCCTACTTCTGGAAAAAATATTGAAAATAATATAAGAACTCAGGGAAAATAATTTAAAATATAATGGATTTGGACAGAAAACTTAGGGTTCGGGAAATTTGTAGTTTAAAGAATGTCTCAAGGATTATACTTCTGCATTTTTGGAGAAGTTCTTATTTATGCACTCCTGCAAGTTAGGGATGATACTTTTGGGTATTCAGGAATTCTGAGGTAACTTTATAAAAAGTGTGTGTTTTACTGAGCAATTTTTTAAAACCTCAGATTAAATCCTAAGTTTTATGTGGTCAGGTCTGATTCTGAGATAAAGTTATTGATTAGAATTTCTCTGCATCATTATGGAGTAAAAATAAAAAGAAGCGCTGTAAAACATGAGGAAAATATAGATTAATATCTTAACTTCTTTCCCAGTTGATTCAGATATTTAGAATTTATTGCTTGTGCATTTTAGATGGAAGGGTTAATTTTCAGAATATAAATATCATGCACATTTTATTCATTCTTTTTCGGAGCCATACTTTTTTCCTTTTACTCTGAATTATTTATGTGTAATAGTACATTGTATTCTAAATATAGTATGTGTAACAGTAGAGGATCCTCAGCCTGTTGACTAAGGAATTTCCAAGCATCTCAGCTAATAATAACGTATTTCTAAATGGTTATAAAATGCAGAATCCAGATTTCAGCTCCTTGTGGATGGGCAATCACTAGACCACAGGAATTACAGGCCCTGCCCCATGCAGCTGCTGACATGACAGAAAGAAAAATCTGTGTATGATAGGATGAACTCTCCTCTGACTAGCCTTACCCTGTATTTGCTTTTTGTCGGTAAGAGATCTGTCCAGTGCAAGTTAAGACAGTCCTGTGTATGCTGCTGCTGATCCAATTACTTGAAAATCAATTGACCTGGCAAAATCATAATATTGACCTAAGTATTTTTGAGTATAAGGCAGAGCTCTCTGTATTTTTACTTACTCCCAGAGATCAGCAATTATTTAAGATTGTTTTTTCTCTCTGCAAAATAATCTCCTTAGAGAGGTCCAAATCACAAGTGTTTTGGAATGTTTCTCAGTTTATACTTTTAATAATTGCTGCTTTTTTACTCCAGACTAAATTGCCTCACAAGTTTTTATCTCAAAGGTTCACCTGCTTTTAAAAGGGTAAGTATTAACCATGCTCAGAGATCTGTGTGTCATCTGAAACAAGAACTGGCATTTGCCATTTGCCTTAAATCTAAATGTCTACAATACTCAGATACCAAAAGATCTGAATACATTGTTGTCAATCTTTCTGACTGCCTCTTAATTATGATATTTACATCCATTTAAAAATAGAAACATGACCATTGATTTTTTTAATCCCTAACTGTTCCTGTATTTTTCTTTTAGAAAGCAAATCAATGCACCAGTACTCGTTAAAAAAACCCTAAAAATTACATTCCAAAGCTTTGAGTCCATGTCCCACAGCTGCCAAAACTGTCCCATGACTGTACTGAGTGCTGGTCTTGAGACAGGAGAAAAGGAGGCCATTTTTAGAAAGACTGAGTTGTAAGCCTTGCCCACATTGGGAAAATGAAAAATTGTAATACAACTAAGCCATTGTTTGTGTAATGATATAGAACACTGTTTGGCCTACCACAGTACTTAAACAGAGTTAAATTTATGCATATCTGTTCCGGATAATTCTCTTCTACAACTGGAAGTTTCCTAGAGTCTATCAGGTTAAACAGCTTTTCTGTTTGCCTTTCTGAAGTGCTGGAAACACCTTTTTCATTACATTGTTTCCACTCTGTGTGGGCATAATTCAAAAGCTAGTAGCTTTTTTTTGCACTTATACAATATGTGGGTGCTCTCCATATGTGCAGATCTTGCTTCTGTGCATTTTAGGAGAAGTCTTTTGAAACATAGTGCAAATAGTTCAAGAAGAAAATTAGTTTAGAAAAGTTATTACACCCAAAATATGTGTAAGTCTAGCTTTTCAAAGAAAACATCCCTGTCTTATAATATGTCACTTCATTAAAATGAGCAATTCCTCTTGTTTATATAATATTGTATAATAGGTTCTATGGAATTTATTAATTAACAACAGCAAGGGTAAGCATCAAGTACATGAAAGAGTAATATAAACGGTCTCTAGCAAGAAAGACAGGATACTGGCCTGAAATATTCCAAACTTCCTCTTCTACCTGAGATAATGAATTTCACTTTGAATTGTTCTGCAGAAGGCAAAACATGAATATAAAGTGCTATAATCTTTTAACAACTGATGATGATGAAATGAGTAGCTCATTTAAATGTTTTGTAGGAAAGTACCCTTTTTGTTGTACTTAGACTACAGCCTTGACTAAGAATACGTTTTTCTGCTGCTGTGCAAATACTTGCGATTTTATGCATTATAAGTATTAGTTCATCATGCTAGTAAAAAATGTGGTTGCATTGCTTTAGGTGCTTGCAAGTTTACCATTCTTCATGCTTTCATCATTCTGTGTTAGGGCTGGTATATCTTTAAAGTTCTGTTAGTTTTCTTTCTTTTGAATATACGGCTAATTGCAGATATGTGAACCCCTTTGTCATGTGAATATGCCTCTCTGGATGCCATGTTTGCAACACAAATCTCAGCAGTCTGAAGTAATGTAGACTTCTTAGCAAATGCTCACTAATCATTTGAAACAGACTAAAGGAACAATTCACAGATTATTCTTTCAGATTAGCTTTCTCAGTAGTTATGAAGAGTCTTGTGAACTACGGCCTGTGACATCTTTAGGTACATAGGCTTTTCAAGAGTTCTTCTCTTGCTTTCAAGGTGTACAGAGCTTTCTCGGCTGCACCAAATATAGACAGAGTTTGCAGTCAACACTGCCTCTCACAGTTCTAGAGACTCTGCTTGTTGTCCTCCACCCCTGGTTAATGCCTCTCAACATCACTATAAATGAAAGGAGGATTGTTTTTTGACAGTGCCCATTCACTAGGGCCCAGGCTGACTCCTGAGAGTGAGGGTTGGATAGCCCAGCCTAGGGAGCTTTGCCTATCTAAGGGAGGTAACACACTGAAGGAATTAGAGAATGTTAGAAATGTTTAAGCTTTTTCCTTTTGGGGTCACATTAAAATATGCGAGGGCATTATTGCTGGAAAAACTATACTACTAAAAAAAATCACTGGCTGGTTTCAGAGTTTAAATTTAGTTTTCTGACCTGAAAGTAAGTTTGTATGCCTGTGTATTTCCTAGCTGTCCTGAGGGCGATAGCCTGGCCTGATTTATTAAATTGCTGCTGATCTAGGACACAGACAAAGGGTTTTGGAAACTCCTGCCCCTGAACTGTCCAGTAATTCGAGTGTCAGCAAAATGCACTGATGAGTTTGCATCAATGATCAGAAGGCTTGGATTCTAACATCTTCTTTGCCAGTGCCAGCAAATATGTTTTGCTTTCTCTAGGTATCCTTTCCTTTTTTTAATTTGTTTTAGTATTTAATTACTTAAGTATTTATTTATTAAGGATATTAATGTGATTCTGTTATTGTCATCTCATGGTTGCCATGAAGTGATGATATTAAAGAACATACAGTTTCATGAATGGCCTTGTACAATATATAGACAAAGGTCATATATTTCCATGCTTATATAAAGAAACAAGTGGGTTTGTACATCTGAATAAACCCACATCAGAATCAAGTGCTTACTTAAAGAAATGTATTGTCATGTTTAATCTGCTTCTAATATCTAGATTTAGAATTGTAAGTACTTGAATATCTGTGAATGGATGACCACAGACTTAGAATAAATCTCGAGTTGCTCATCCTCCGTTGTGGTATCAATAAGCACAATGTGATGTCAATAAACAATTGCCACATACTGCAGTTATTATATCATGATGAATGTGTTTAATTTGTTGGATTTTTAAATTGAAAATCCATAATTTTCTTATTGAATTCTTCTTTGAAGGTTAAATTCAAGTCAGCTTCAATTTTCTTTTCTGTGGTTTCCATGGCTTCTCTTACTTGTAACTTTCAGATTAGCATTGAAGGCCTGAATCCAAATAGGTTGGCTGTACTCCAGTGGAACAAGATGTTTGTCAGTCTGATCATACCAGATTTTTTGCAGATTTTGGGGGAAGCAAGATTTTTGATAGGGTCTGAACAGCAAGTTTATCAGAAAAAATCTGTTACAGGATATAGGACATGTAATACCTAACCTGGAAATAACAATCCACTGTAATATTTTTTCTGCTACACAGAGCCTGTTATTAGAGTGTGCTTCCAAAACAAATTAATTTATTTTTTGCCTCATTTTACACAATCTTTTAAGCTTACAATATCTCATCCAAAAATTCTTATTTATTTATCATTCTACAGAGAGATTGCTGTTTGAATGGGAAGCTTATTTCTGTTCCATGTAGGTTTTCATTTTGTGTCAGTCTTACCTGACCTCCTTCAGTAGCAATATAGTACATAGACTTCCCTCTTCCTCTACTAGATTAGTGTACATTCTGGAACAATCTTCTTGTTTGAATGTGATTGTACTGTGATAGGTATTAATTATAATTCCTTTAATTCATATTATAAAACTCTGAGTATTCATCAAAATTCTATTTACATTGTTTTCTCTGCTGCTTTCAGTGCAAGGTTATTCCAAAGCCTCATTGCTTTGATTGTTAGAAACATTGCTACCTACTTTGCTTATGTTATGTTTTGCATTTATCTTACAAAAGAAATCTGCAAAGACTATCCCAATAGCCTTTTTTTTAAATGTATTTTTAAACTTCTGAATGCTGTGGAACAGATGCATAACTTTCTGCCTTCTGACTTGAGTGTGACTTCAGCTAATGACAATCCTAGATCTCATGGATGGCTTGTCTAGTGATGAGGACTAAAATAGTGACCAATACTATATATCACTTCAGGACAAAAATTCTTTCTTTACAGTGGAAATGTCTGCCTTAATGGAAGGAGCAGAAATCAGAAAGTAGGAAAAAATACAAATGACTCATTTCAACCTCTAATGTTGTATTACAAGATTACGTTGATCTAATTCTGAGTATCCATGGTTGTTTTTCCACATTTGTAATTTTTAGGAGAAACACTTCAATAAAATCAACCTGTTTACGGTTGTTCACAGTCTTCATTACAATAATTTGTCCATGTCACACATTTTATTACAATAACTTTTAGGGTGATTTTATAAAGAAAAGGGTAAATACAACATTCAGAATTGAAGTATCAATTCAAGTGCATACTTTCTTAAAAAATAACGGTTCAATCTGAAACGTTCAACAGATTTTATCATAATATACAAAACACGTCATAAGATCAAAAATTAGTTTCTGTTTTCTAAAATACATTGTTTTACAACTTTATCAATAGCAATTTTTCTGAGAAATGCTATACCTAAAAAGATGGAAGATATTTAACAGTAAGAATGCAAAGGAAAAGCAAGTTGGAAGGTTGTGAAACTAGACTTGAAAAAAATGTGGGGGTAATCTTTAAAAGAAAAGAATTTTTTTTTTCTTCGAACTTTCAAAGATCTAAAATGAAAATAACATTTAGTATCAAGTGTCCTTTAAAAACACTATTTAATACTGGTTTTGTTTTCAAATGTAATGTTATCATCTTTGTTGGGGTCTTTTGTTCATATATATTAAAAAATAAATCCATTTGTGAATACAGTCTGAATATGAATACAGTGAATATGAAGAAGTCTGACTCCCAGCTGATAGATTTATTGTGTGCTGGTTGCTGATGCATATTCAGAAAGGGATTCAAGTGAAAATCTCACTGCAGGAATCTTTCTCCCTTTCCTTCTCTCTTGAGCAATGCAATGTCATAACTGCCTGTGAGAAATGATATATGGTGTGAATTGCCCTCTGAGCTGCAGAGGAGCTGAGTGCTTTAGAGACATGTAAACAGATAATAATGGAGATTAATGAAGATAGATGCAATAAAAAAAAAGACCACTGTTAATAGAACTATTTTAAAAATGTGCCATCATACTGATGCAGAAATTAATAGCCCAATGTTAAAAAAAAAAAGGAAAAGAATTAAGCAATGCTGCAAAACACTCTCATAATCATTTTTTTTAGAGCCTTAATGGTCAAGAAACTATGGATATTGGACATGGAGATGCTACATTAGTTTATCTTGTCATTCCCACTTCCACAGTGGGAAATTAAATTCTTTAGTACTTTTCTTCAGCACACTGTCAAGTGTTTTATCCAGCTACTATTAAATGGCTTAAATAATCTATATGGGAAATTCATTGATAATTTTCTAGCTGATTTATGTGGAACCTCAGCACAAATTATGACATTCCAAAAGGTGGCCAATGACCTGAAGGAATACCTGGAAAAGGAGCAGTGAATATTGTGTAAAAGTACCTGGTAGTTAGACTTGTGATAAAAGAGTGAGAACATGCTAATGCATTTATTCAAGAATGAACTTAAAAGCCAATGGAGAATACTGTTACATTTGCGATCTGCAGTTGTTATGATCAGATTATAAGATACGCCTTTCCCTGAATTAATGTGCAAATGAGTCCATATGGCAAAATCAACAGTACAGATTTTATTTAACAGTAAATGTGAGGTAGAGAGATAAATAGGAAGTGGGGGCAAGGAGGGGAAGGGAAAGAGAGAGAGGGAGAGAGGGAGAGAGGAGAGAGAGATAGTGAGATAGAAAGAGAGAAAGAGGGACAGAGAGATTAATCAAAGATGTCACTACTACATGGATTCCTGCAGCACCTGGTCTTTCTTCACCCTGGTCTTCTAAGTGGTAGGGGTGCCTGAGTCATTCTTCTGGAGGTACCACTTTTATACAGTCCAAGTCCCAGGTATCCACGGGGCCTAGATGCTGTTCCCAGAACTTGAGATGGCAAGTATATAAGCACTTGCTTTCTTGCCCTCAGTTTGCCACAGTGAGAATTTTTGTTCAGGTGCCAACCAAACCTTAACCTCCATTAGGCCTGGAATTATCTCCTTCCTGCTGTGTCATCTCTGTCTAACTCAAGTTCCTGTTGTGGTGGCTTATTTTATGGGAAGTTCCTTCTTAGACAGTTTTTTGAGACAGTTAACTACATTCTTGTAAGTCCTTACAGCAGTTCAGAAGGCAGCTCAGATAAAGGAACATTGGTGGAACTTGAAACCTGTCTTGGGGAGCAGACATCTGTCTGTGACATTGTGCCCTCAGCCTGCAGAATTGAGAATTACTCCCTGAATATGTTTTTGTCAAGAAACTGCAGAATGAGAACTTCATAGACCCACCTGCTTTTATTGATTAGATTAATTGCAGGATAAGTGAAGAAAAAGGTACATTTTTCTAGGTGTCCAATTGTATTGGGTGAGAGTGGCAAGATTTTGGTAGCAGGGGACTGCAGGGATGGCTTCTGTAAGGAGCTACTAGAAGACTCCCCTGTGTCTGACATAGGTAGTGCTAGCGGGCTCCGAGACAGGTGTGGTGCTGTCCAAAGCCAAGCCTGTCAGTGACAGTGGCAGCATCTCTGTGGTAACAGATTTACGAAGGGGAAAAAACCCAACTGGACAACAGCAATTGCCAGATGAGTGAGAATACGAGAAAACCAGCCCCTGCAGACAAGGTCAGTGCAGAAGGAGAGGGATGAGGTGCTCCACGTGCCAGAGCTGAGATTCCTCTGAAGTTTGTGATTGAGACCACAGTGAGGCAGCTCTGCCCCTGCAGCCCATGGAGGTCTGTAGTGGAGCAGATACCCACCTGCAGACCATGGAGGACTCCACACCAGATGGACCTGAAGGAACAGGTGGGTGCTTGAAGGAAGCATAGGTCCCCTGGAGCAGGACCTATGGCTTCATAGAAAGAGCAGCCCACAGTGGAACAGGTTTTCTTGCAGGAATGGTGACCCCATGGAGGACCAGTGACCCCGTGGAGGACCAACACTGGAGCAGCATTTTCCTGATAGAGACCCCCCTATGGAAAAGACCCACACTGAAGTGGTACATGCAGAACTGCAGTCTGTGGAAGGACTCATGCTGATACAGTTCATGGAGGACTGCTACCCATGGAGGGACTTCATGCCGGAGTAGGGGAGGAGTATGAGAAGTCCTCCCCTTGTGAAAGAAAGAGTGGCAGAAACAATGTGAGGCACTGACCAAACCCCTCATTCCTTATTCCCCCGAGTTACTTGAGGGTTTGAGGCAGAGAAAATCATTGTAAAGTTGAGTCTGGAAAGAAGGCAAAGGTGGAGGAAAGGTGTTTTAATTTCTCATTACCCTGCTCTGATTTGATTGGTAATAAATTAAATTTGTTTCCCCAAGTCAGGTCTGTTTTGCCTGTATTGGCAATTACTGGGTGATTTCTTCCTGTTCGTTATCTCAAATCTATGAGCCTTTTATTCTATTTTCTGTCCCCTGTCCAGTTAAACAAGGGCAGCAATGGAGTGGCTTTTGTGGGCACTTGGTGTACAGTCAAGGTCAACCATACCAATATATGACCCTGTATGGACTGACCATATGAAAAATGTTAGCAGCAGTTTTGTTTGTGCTGTATCTCATTCTCCCTGAAAAGCACAAGGGGAATGTCTCCCACGGTAGCTCCTTACTAGTAGGGAATTTTCCATTTTCTGAGCCTGAGAGAACAGTGGTTTTGTTTGAGCCAGCTGGCAAGATTGCCTCTGCCATAAATATACATGCCAACTAACTATACTGTTGCTCTTCATTTAGGAACAGATTTTCCAGAACAATTACTTATAGATAACAGGAATGGACTAATTGACTGGAGATCTAGAGGTTCCTCTCATTTGTCAGACCAAAGTAGCTTGTCCCAGAACCTTTACAATCTGCATCATTATAATTTTTTAATTCTTGACAAAGACCATTCAAATGTGCACAGAAATTTTCTGCTTAACTCTGCTAAAATAATGCAGTGCCAGAAAAGGGTCATAACACTTGGAATGGGACATGACATTACCTGCAGCAAAAGTGTTTTATAGGTTTAGACTTTTTTCCCAAGCCTTCAATACAGATAATCAGCTAACTTTTTCTCCTCCAACATTTGCTTTTGTGGTCTTTGAATGACTACTGTTGGACAAGCTGATTTATGTTTAACTTGTACAAGACAAGGTGGTATGAAATGTCTTAAACTTTTTTTTTTTTTTTTTTTTTTTTTTTTTTTTTGCACATGCTTGGTAAGTGGGGGAGAAAGTAATTAACAGTGTATGCCATTGGGTCTTACTCCAGAAGTATCATCATATACCATGCCTGAGCATAGCTGCCAGGTTTCTTCCCAGGTTTTGTCTCAAATAGGCCACTGCCGTTTCATCTAGAGTACTGGACGATCATTGAACCTTTTTCTTCTACCATCTAAGCTCTTTCTCAAGAAATACCTTTTGTATTTTCTTTGGATCACAGCACTGGAAAATAGTTTTGCAACTTCTAGAGATAACATTTTCCCCATAAGCACCTTTATCACCATTCTTCAAATTCTAATTCTTTCTCCATTGTTGTTTTGGCTGTTATTTTTCCATCTGTGCTTCCAAAAGGTCAGTTTGATTTAGCTTGATGTAATCAGCTGGAAGCTACACAGTAAACAGAGGTAGTCGGAATACCAGCCTTGTTCCTTAAAGACACAATACACCAAATTTCGCATTATTAAAACTAGATTGGACTGGAGCATCTGTTGGTGCCACTGGTGTAGATTGCTGGTGTACAAGTAAATTTTGAGGACTTAAGATTTTTCTTAGGAATAAAAATACGCAGATTTAACAGAGTAAGTAGTCTTACAGCTTCCTTTTGAGGGGAAGTGGAACAGCATGAAGCTTCCACTAGGGGAGATTTAGATTGGATATTAGGAAAAGATTCTTCAGGCAGAGGGTGTTGGGCACTGGAACAGGCTCCCCAGGGAGGTGGTCACAGCCTGACATAGTTCAAGGAGTGTTTGGACACTTGGTGTGACTCTTGGGGTGTCCTTTGTAGGGCTAAGAGTTCGACTTCAATGATTCTTGTGGGTTCCTTCCCACTTGGGATAGTTTATGGTTCTATAAAAAAATATTAGGTTTGATTTGAATGAACCATTAAAGGATTTCTGCTTTTCAGCATTTGCAAGACACCTGATTTAAATGGGTATTATAGAGCATTTGCAGAAGCTATTCTTTCAAGGTGTCTCTTACAGTGGAACTTAACAGTGATAGAGAAAAAAAAATGAATTCTGCTTCTGACTGAAATGAAATAAAAGCTCATGTTGAGTGAAGAAAGTGTTTAATTTTTTTTTTAAGAGACAAAATGATGTTTCTTACATGAATATTGTGAAGATAAATCAATGTTTCTTAAAAGCACACTTTTTTTTGTTAAGTGGAGTTAGATCTGAGTTCCTTCTTTCAACAGTGAGCACTTGCTCAGACTCTTAGTCTTGTTTTTCCATGTGTTCCAGTCACTAACATTCTGGGCATCTGAGGCACTGATTACAGTTCATAAGGAACACTCAATTACTACTTTTGTCCTTCAGATTAATTTCTTTGAATTTCCCCACATGTATACCAGGGTACCTGGACTGAGCTCAGCTCTAATGTATACTAGATCAAGAAGCCTGATACTTCTTTGAGGACTTTTTATACACTATGTGAAACAAAACTAATTTTTTTTGAATTTTTGTTCCCTAAACTGACATAAATTGAAGATTATCACAGGTATTAGTACCGATATTAAATGCATCCCTCTGGTTATTCTTGACTAAAACTGCGTTCTCTGCATATCAAGTCATTCTGAGACAGACAGCTATTTTTAATGTGGTTTGCCTAAAATAACCCACAGGTGGCATAACAGTGGGTGATTAGCCTTGTGGTGAATTTATGAGATTAGGGAGCATTATATAGAGGCGATATCATTTGCCACCTATGTCATTTGTAACTAGCACAGCTGCTGCTAATTCCTGAAAAAGGTTTTCAAGCTAGCTTGGTTTTCTTCTGTATCTGAATTTTGTCTTACAAATTTCAAACCGTGTCCCATTTCTGTGCTTTTAAGAAGGGTGTACTTAGTTTTGTGAGCTAAGCAGTACCCTGCCGTGAGCCCTCTGTGCCAAGATCCTTCAAGACTATTTGAGAGCTACCTGAAGCTCTGGATGGCATTTTTTCTTCTCACTTTCTACTTCAATAAATAACTTCTTCTATGTTTTGTCATAGTGTACTGTTGGTTTGACTTAACAGTGGTAAAACCAATACTGTTAGTAGCAAGATTAGTAACAAATCTTTTAACTAACTTCAGGCCCCTAACACTTTGGTAATGAGTCATGGTAATGACTTGGTTATGATGCAGCAATACTTGCGCAGAAGCCACCATACCTATGTGGCCAAAAAATGCACCTTTATCTGTTCACCCTTCCTATATTACTTAGAGTGAGAGAGCTTTCTCATGTTTTTAATCCATGGAACAGGATTATTCAGACTATTTTTAATATAACCCTTGAAATTTCTCTGAAGAGCTGCTTTCCCCCTTCACCACCCTCGTGAGGGCCCTGGACATTCTGGGAAAAGGGAGTTTACTTCCTCTGCCACTTAATTCAGCTCACTTAACATCCAAACCTGACCAAAGTCTGAAAGGAAGGGGGGGAAAGTGCAAAAGCAAGAATATGAAACTAGTTTCACAGCACTGCCAAATGATTTTTTTTTTTTAACCTTAATCTTTTTAGGCTTGCCCTTTATCCTGCTCATGGAAAACAGCACTCTGCAAGTTAATCTAGTGCTTTGAATCTGTGCTTTTATTCCAAAGCCACAGGTGTAGCAACACTGCATCACGGAATGGCAATGTTCCCTCAATATTGCAAGGTCCCTAGCTTTTAGAGTTCCAGTGACAGATTGAGTGATATGTTAATAGCAAAATAATCTGTGATAATTGTAAGGCCCTATATTGTCATTTCTATTTAAGTCCTTATAGATCTTTTTCCCTGTGTATGATTAGAAAATACTTACTTTGGTATTTAATTAGCATTTTTAATCAAGGGTGACTTGAACACAGATATTACCTGAAACAATTTCCAGACATTTGAACATAGTCTTATGTTTTGTATTTGGCACACCTGCTTAGCCACAATTCTGTAACATTTACCTGAGACTGGACTTTTGCCTTGCCAACTTTTCCTCCAGACAACGTAGAATTTTTTGAGATTTGTATCCAGCTGCAGATAGCATTTGCATTTTGGAGAAAGAGGAACAGTTATTAAAGTATGTATCTTTTCAGGGAGAATGTGAAAAGGGAATTCATAGTTTTCCCTCTTTGAAATACGTAATCAGGATTAAGGATTGCACCAACGAAATGGCTAACAATTACTGGAAATTAGGAGGACTGGAAATTTTGTAAAATTAATGAGATTTTATTAGAAATGGAAATCAGGTTTTGGTTATGCATACACCTGTGAATGCCTTAGACACCTCAGCTGAGTCTGAAACTGCTCTATGCTGTTTGCATGCACAGAAATCAAAACCAGGCCTTGCCTCGGGGAACTGACAATCCAAAGTACATTAGGAAGAGAAATAGTGATGCAGTGAGTTGAAAAACACTTCTGGGTCAGACAAAACTGAGAACAGAACTTATGTTTTCCAACTACTTTTCTGAGCCCACAAAGGAGCCTGAAGCCTTGATCTATGTATGTTTCTATAAATAATACATAAATGTAATTATAAATACTTTAAAAGGCTTGCTACACATTGTGTTTTCCATCATTTACAGTGTTAACATCCATCTACTGCTACCACAAGAGACAGTTTCAGGCTTGTGAAAACACATATACTTGTTGATTGTAGTGGTCATAAACTCCTTCAAATGCTCTCCCCATTACTTCCCAAATTATTGCACTATGATCTCTCAAAAAGTAGGCTTTGGAGTTTTTAAGATTAGTTTTCTCAGATGCTCCTTTATTTGTGTTTTCTGACTGGTTTTGTGCCAAAAATCTTGAGAAAGTCTTTTTTCTCCAGATAGTTCCCAAAGGCTAAATATACTATTTCAAGATAATATGGGATAAACAAAGTGGTGGCAATTTCACCAGCAGAAATAAGTAGTGGTTTTTAACCTCTCTTTATGGACTTTTTAGCATTGTCTTGAAAAACATACTTATGTTAACAACTGTATTTTTTTTATTCTGATACGAAACTCCCCAAATTTTCACTTTTATTTCTAAGCATAGATAGACTTTTGTTGAATTAAACTTTGTGATTTGCGGTATTCTAGACCAGCCTGATTTTAATTTGTGATTTCTACACTTTGTTTCCTATAAATGAATAGTGCCTACAGTATGAAAACAATTCTTGGTTTCTTCATTCCAGTTTAGAATTCCATTGTGGATTGAACTGAATTTGAGCAACCTGCTGAAAGGAAAATAAAAAAATCTTCCTCTTCAAGTCCCTTCTGGATTTTTTGCATGGGAAAAAGAACTTTTCAAGGCTTCTGTGCCATGTCCTTATTTAACTCTGTCATTTTATTCTCCCTTGGACTTCAAGGAAACACAGCTGAACTTTAACTGTAAAGCAAAACATACTGTCTTAAAGGGATAATTAACTAGAAAGATTAACAAAGAACCATTATTCCAATAGTTAACAAAAGCTGATGAAAGTTATGAAGTGATTATAAGAAAGATCATACTGCATTTCCAAAAGTTAGTGGTAAGAATTCTAACCATACTGTAAAGTGTACATAAAGTTGGTAAATCATAGGAACTTGGCTCTAGTAGTCTCCTGTAGGGCTAAATTATCTACATACATCTTGCTCTGAAAACCTTATCCACATTTGATGCCATCATTTGTGAATACTGTGGATTATATAATGAATCATCCTAACTTCTTAATTAGACTATACTCAGACTTCAACTAGCTGTGGGGCAGTGGGTATTTCTGTCTACTCTTTGGTATGTTTTACCTGCAGGGAACAAAAGTCAGCATTAAAAATCACAGGACTTGCAAACTAAAAATAACTAAAAGTGATTACAAGTTGAAGGATGTGAAACAATTCTAAATTGATTGTTTGGATAAAATAATTCACTTACTCATTACTATCCTACAAAACATTGTACTTTGATTCAGAGCCTGGAACAAGTTGAGACATACTTCAATGACTCTTGGGCTCTGAAAACTCTTCCTTTTTTTAAAATGTTTTTTCCATTCCTTTTCCCTTTAATTCTAGTGTAGGCGCTTTACAAAATGTTTTAAAAACAGATGGGTGTAGGGCTAGGATAATGAGATACTGGGTGTTGAAGAAGACAGGCTTATTTCCTCCTTTTTTGTTTAAAGCTACAATTATAACTACCTACATGTTGAAGTCTGGTATAGAATTGTATCAGATCATGTTATTTTTCCTTCACTTGTATATTTCTGTGTCTTGGTCAAGCTTTTCATTCCCATGAGAGTAGTGTGCTATTTGGAAATATTTGTGGTTTCAACTCCAGAAAACTGAGAGGCAATACCTATGGGTGTTTTCTTGAAATGTCCTCATCTGCCTCAAAAATAACAATTTAGAAAAGAGCTGTTCTGTACCTGAGAGAATATATTTCTTTTGGTAGAAGAGAGGTACAAACAGCAAAGTAGCACCTCTGTCCTTTGCCTCTAGATATGCCTACACCTGATATTTTCACTGAAACATTCTGTGTATTAGTTGCTGAAGGAGGACTCAGTCATTCAATATTTGCTTTTCTCCATTCCTTATTTTTTTAAATATGAATACAAAAAATTAACATAAAAAAGGCCTTTTCTAGAAGAGTCTTTAAATTTAAAATCAGTTTGGTGACTGCTTTTTTAAACAGGATTTCTAGCTGAAAAGACTTCTAAAAACTTAAATAGTTTTCTACTTTTCAGGATTTTGGGCTACTGTTTTTCTATCTTTACCAAAATGCATTGTTATTTTTTACATCTGTCTACACACTTACATTTTTTCACTTATATTTGTACAAAGATTTTTCATTCTTAGCTTTTGGGTAGCAAAATTGTTAAGAAAGCCAACTTATCTCTTTTAGAGGGATAGACCTTCTATGTCTGCCTTCAGAAAGAAGTGGGAAAGAGTAACTCTTTCTTCACCTTGAGCCTTTCAAACTTTTGAGTATTTGCCTGGACAAAAATACTTCATTTAGTAATTTATATAGTGGTTTGTTCTTTTTTATCTCTTCATTTTTCTGTCTCAGAGGCAGAAATACTCTCAAAATACTCCTTCGAGAGTATTTCTCAGAATACTCTCAAAGGAGTATTCTGAGAAATCTCAGCATACTCCTTTGGTTAGTTTAGGTCAGCTGTTCCATTAATGTTCCCTCTGAACCTTTGACTGTGAGTCAGTTTACTGGCCTTTGGAGATACAGGTGTTTAGAGGGAATCTCTTGATGCTGTACAAGCACTGCTCAGCCACAGCAAAAACATTAGTGTGTTATCAACACTGCTTTATCCACAAATGCAAAGCACAGCACCGTGCAAACTGCTGTGAAGAAAATTAACTCCATCCCAGCCAGACTCAGTGCAATATGGAAATTGCTCAGCCAGTTGCTGTATTGGTTATTTCCATTAAATCTTGATGGAGAGGCCAGAGGTGTACCTGCGGGAAGAGAAGACAAAGGTGCAAGAGATCATGTGTTCACAACTGTACTTTAATGAAATCTGAACTGTTCTCACTTATTTGATTGGAGAGGTAGCCAAGTAAGGGTGATTATGTCCTGCTTACCCAAATAAGTTCTAGCCTGTGTGAAGCTTTTACTTCTGCTTCCTGCCCTAAGCTCTTTCATTAAATTTCCATATTGTATTAGGTGTGACCATGTATCAGTGGAAATGTTTGGTGCAGCAGGAAGTAGATGTGTGTGGAAAATTAAATGGCAGTATTCTGCCTAAGCAACAATTGTGCATCTGAAGGGAACTCTATAATGTTTCATCTAATTAGACAGTTGCATTAATCCATTTAGCCACAAATGTTGATGCCAAGTATTAGATTGATTGATGATCACTAATCAAGATTCCCAGCACGTTCTAAATAAATAAACTTTTCGTTTTGCACTGCATGAATATGCTTCCTCAACTCTTTTGAAATGCATTATATGTCTTTCATATGTCTGCTATCTTACAAATTTAGACTGTAACATGTGAATGTAAGTGACTGGATTCTTTTATATGACAGTCCTTCTTCCCTGATGAGAGCCATGTCAGCACAAAGAAGGCCATCCTTTTGCTGTTTGCCTTTTTACCAGATTTTTCTAATGCTCGATAATAATAACTGAGACCACTTGGAATAATTTCTGTTCCTGTGAAAAAAGCCTTTTTGATGAGAACTGAGAAAAATACTTCAGTCTTTAAGAGCAAATGCTTTTCATGTTTTCAGCAAGCTCTGGAAGGATCATCCAGGTTTGGCTACCTCACGGTAACAAAAGTTGTCTGGAACAGATTTTGCTGCTTCTCTTTACTGCAACCAAAGTGGGCAAACGCACAGAGTAAGGTCCCAGCAGCAGCTGACACACACTCAACTCAACAAAACCTACAGACAGTAACAAGCAGAGGCCAGCAAAAACCTTCATGCTTTTCCACAGCTAGACAGCTTCTGTGCTGAGTGAAAGAGCTAAAATCTATCGTAAGTATCTCTTCCAAGTCTTCAGGGTGGTCAGTCTCTGAGAGGTGACAAAAACATTGGATACAAATGGAAAGTGCCTTCCTTTCTCCTGAATCCACCTACCTGAAATATTTACTTTCCTGCATGTCAGAGGACTGACTAATCAACAGTTCTGCCCTATCCCAGACGAGTTTTTCACCTCTTTTCCTAAACTAGTTTCACCTTGAACAAACAAGTACATGGTCACAGTAACAGAAAACAGTACCTGACCTTCCCCCACTTTGCAGAGCTATTTTAAAATATCTCATTCTTTTCCTGGATGAGGAAGTATTTATTTGCTTAATGTAGGAGGACTTGATCATGTTAAGGACTTGATAATCCCAGAAGTCTTTTCCAGCGTAAACAATTATATTATTCTAGGAGCAACTTCATAAAGGAAGACACAGAGAGAAAATTTTCTCAATTGATGTAATGGGCCACAGTGTCTTGTTGGGGTATGAAAACTAGAGTTTATGTTCTTGCTGTTGACCAGGCAGAGTGGAGATTCAATGGCTATCCAAAGTGGCCTTTGCCAAAACACCCTCTTGCTATGCTTGTTCTCCTCTCACCAAAAAAACTCTTCTAGTGAAAAATTTAGCCTGAAGAATGACACTGTGTTTAGTAGGGAGACCTTGGAATTCCATATTTATTAGATTTACTTAAATTAGTATATTTTGATGAAGTATTGTTTTAAAACAGTTCTGTATATTCTGATAGTGAAAAAAGCCTGTGAAATGGGGGAAGTAGTGAGCCAGAGTATTCATCAATCTCAATGTAGGTTTTATATACATCAAGGATCTGCATGTAACAATATTAGAAAGCAGTGACTCACCTTGAGCTCAGCAGTGGAGTGCAAGGCCAGGTTTACTCAGCACCCGAGGCACATAGTTGTCTTTTAATAATATCTTTTAATATCTTTGCATGTTGTTTCACAGATAGAACAGAAGTTATTAAGTTAAACTGAGCCACAATTAAACAATTTTTGGTTGTCATATGTCTACTGCTTCTAAGGTACATTTTATCAGTAGATTGCAAAGGGATAGAAAAGGAGTTGGCCTATATATTTAATTACATTACTTCATTTTAATCCATTTACAATTTCATTTTGGAAAATGCTGAGTCCTGGATCCTAAAATCTCCAAAGTGAACTTCAGCCCCAGCCACTGTGTCTGCGCTTTGAAGCCTTTTGAAGTAACTTTGGATTGGCCCAAATCTGACAGATAAGTCAAAACTTGGCTGCACGCTGAGGTTTTCTTCTCCTTCAAACCACTGGTTCCTCCCTCGAGTTGCTGAGGGCAGTGTAAGTCCAATCAGTAGATACTTCAAAGGCTTCAAACAGCAGACACTGTGGCTAGGTCTGAAGCCGAAACAGACGGTTTGACAGAACCAAAGATCATGAGGCCTCCCAGTGCTTTTCAGTGCATTTTAAAGTAGATTAAAATTGCTATAAAATGGAAAGAAATGTGTATAAGTCTTTCTCCCTTTTTCTTTGCATGTCATCTGGATTTTACAAGAACATCTGTCTACCTTCATGTCTAAGTGAAGCTCTTTCCAGTATAAAGCATGAAAAATTCTTTATATGATCATCTTTGCAAAGCCAAATAACCAGTTCCACTGCTCACTTGGTTTTGCCAGTTTAATTGATTTACTATTCAAGTTTCTGGTGATAGCAGTGTTCACCTGAAGGATGAAAGATTTAAACACAAATAAAAAGAGCTGAAAACCACTATTTACATGGAAGAAAAAATACATAATAAAATAATTGTATTTATATATTTTATTTCCTAACTTCCTCTCACAATAAATTAAAATATTGTAAAATTTTTTTTATGTTTATTTCTGTTTCCAGATCCAACATGGGATAAGGATGATGACAGCTGGAAATTAAACTAGGTCTTGAAAATATTGTAAATTTTAGTTATTGGAGTTTCTCTTCTAAGGAATAATTTCAAAGTATTACTCCTTGCTTACATGTTATAGATAAGATACTCTGTTTACTTCCAGCTGTGTGGATTTGCCTATAGCTTTACTTTTATTTGCTAAAAACTGGTTTACATGTTAGTGGAGAAGTTGCATTTTTATCATAATGTAACACTTTGCTTTAAAATAACTGTCTGGATATAAAACAAAAATAAAAAAAATATGAAGCTCATCTTCTTAGTTCAAAGAGTCTTCTGATAGAGCTGTTTTCATTAGACTACTGCAACTTTCAAAGCCAGTAACTTTTCACCCTCATTAACCCAGTCTATAGTTATGTTGTTCAGCTAAAGGTGAAAATCTTAGCAAGTCATTATCAATATCATGACTTATTTAGTTATGTGGTATTAGTGCAGTTAATTTGGAGACAAGGTTAACTTTTTGTTTTTTAAACCTGGTTTTGACCTTTCTTTAAGTTACTCCTTCAGGCCAAGTTAAGTCATTCATGCAATGGCTGCAGGAATGTGCTTTAGTCAAGTACTCTGTCCAAAATAGTCACACTAATACACAACATGCTGCACACACTTACCAGCAAGAACCACTTCCAGTGTCCCAGCTCAAAGTTGGGGAGTTTTTCACCTCAGTCCCTGGGAGTTTTATATCCATATTTTTGAGCAATGATTTCAGTCCAGGAAGACTGAAAAGTGAATCAGGCCATGGACCCCTTGTCTCAGCTGAGCAAGAATCCAGTTCTGCCGTCTAATACAGTATAGCTTCAAGAGGAAAACCTTCTATCCGAAAAACAGGTGTTAATGCAACAGTTCCCAGCTTGGAAGGAACAATACACCAGCCTCTGGGAGGTGCTGATGTGAACTCAGTTTCAGTGACAGAAGGTAAGACAAAGAAGCTTGTTGAGGACACCAAACTACAGCAGCAATGTTAGCCAGATCCCTTCACATCTCCTAGCAGGAGTGGAGCTGAAGGAGCCTTTGGTTACCCCCTGGGCAGCTTTGCCTGCTTTGCTGCTGTTCCAGTGGTCTTTCCTGCAAGCAGCACCAGCTCATCTTGTTAGCTGTGGCAAGGTGTCATTCTGCAGAGATACTCTGGAGTGCTGGAAGTGGCACATATTTGTGGGAAAAAATGTTAGATCTTCAGTGCATTGAATGATAGTGTTATGATACCTCAATATCAAGGGAATTAAAAGTGTTATTAATTGTTGTGTATTTTCAGGCAGGCATGACAATAGGCCAAGTAGGGTTGGAAAAACGAACAGAAAGAATTATATTCAGCATATAAGCTTAAATAAGGAATAGTCTGATTCAGACATCTGCCGATGTTAATTGAGGTCTTTTACTGTTGTTTTTTTTTTTATGTGTTTTGTAGCAAATTGTCAGCTCTGCATAGTGACCTGAATGTTATGGTTTTGTTATAGTGAAGTCTTTTTGATTCTTGGTAGTGAACAGCCTTTTGAAGTATCAACTAAATGTGGCTTAGATGATAATGTAAAATTTGAACACTGAAAAGGTTTCCAGATGTATCTGGATGTCAGATGTACTGGCAAAGACTTTTCACTGGGGAGAAATGCATTGAAAGGTATGACCAGAGGCAAAAATTCCACACTAAAAAGGGTTCTATCTACACACTGTATTCTCTTATTTTTCTCAGCTCCTGGGTTAAATCAGCATTCAAGAAAGAAACATATTTTTGGGCAGGGAGAGGTGATTTCATCTCAGAACAGATACAGGAAATAATTCCTTAATAGTATGTCATGGCATGGATACTAGATATGCTACGCTACTTGCTAACATGGTATTATTGCCAGTGGGTGGACTTAAGGCACAGCAACTAGTTGGTGTTGCGAACAGGGCTGGTCAGAGCTGCTTGATACAAAGTTTTGGGTGAGCTTACTCTGCCTGTATGACTTCTAAATTCAATGGACAAACAAAAATGGGGAGTGGGAGAGTCCTCAGTATCATTTTACAGTTGAAAAAGGCAGATGCCCCTGGTGCAAGTCTGATTCCTGTGTACTAATATTTCCTGAGAACAAGATAAATATATTTTTTTCTTACTAGTTCTTATTAAGATTTTCCATACATGAAGTTACTCAGTGAATTATGAAAATTACATTACTCCAGCGGATGGTGTGGAGAAAAAGTTTCAGTAAGTAGAGAGGGCAGTGCAGAATTATGCAATGTAAAGACACAGAAATAAGAAGGACACAACAGCAATACTGCCCCTGTGTGAGTGATGAGAGATGAACTCTTCCTCACCTATCTATAGCAATGAATATAAATCTCTTAAAAAGTAAAGAAAAGAAAGCTTGCACTTCTAGTACTCAAACAACTCAAGGGAAACAGATGTGGTTTGGGGTCTCTGCTTTGCGTTGTATTCAAATTTATTTTGCAGCAAACCCAGTAGTGAGCAGTGGGAGAAAATTTTAGAAAACAGAAACAGACAAAAAATGAATGTTTAAGCCCAGTGTTCTGAGTTTTCCTGTTCCTACATTGGTTTTCTGAGGAAAAATATATGTAGCAGAAAAAGACCCAAATATGGTCCTTATTGGAGGAAACTCTACAGATCGGGCTGAAGTAGTCACCAGAGAAATCGCACAGGAAAGTGCTAGTATGAGCTACCACTACCATGGGCAGAGGGCTCTCATTCATTTCCTGGGGATTCACAAAGGCATGAAAGGATACCAGAAACTAAGCAGCAATCAACTGCAAATAGAACTAATAGGGTTGTCCTTCATCTGGAATTAACATATCTGAAGACCAGCATGTCTATGGAATTAACATATGGAAGACCAGCATGTCTTCTGGTAGACTGCATTACTTCAGAAAACTGAAGAAGTAGATGACAATGTTAAAAGGGTTAGTTCATTATATAATGCATACTGGGCATTATTTCTGGTGTGGATGTGCACCATGCAAGTATTTATATGATTGCAACTTTAATAAGCACTTAACAAATTGAAAGTGCTTTAATAAGCACTTGACAAATTAGCATTTGACAGTTTGTCATGGGTGGTGTGTTGGTGCATGAAAGAGAATTGACTGCAATTCTGCTCATCTGTGTGCATCCCAAAAAATGACAAACCTTTTCTCATCTTGTCCCAGTGCTGCAGGCTGGATGGGAAGCATCAGTCCTCTGCTGACATGGGAGACTGATTTTATCTTCTCCTCATCAAGGCCAGAGCCTTGCTGAGACCAAAGCTGTAAAGACAGCAAAACATGATGTGGAATTTTATTGAAACTACAGTTCTCAGCAGAATTAAGGTGAAAGTATGGCTAAACTCTCCACTCAGGGACCTCAGTATTTACAGCTGTCAGATTAGAAGAATATTTCATGGAGTGCTATAGATATTATGGGAGAGCTCCATCAACAAGCTGCTGGGGTTAGTAAATAATGACTTCATTTGAACATGAATCTTAAATAACAGCAGTAAAATATCTGAGTCAGTTTGAGTTCCCTTATTTGGCCCTGTGGTTCTTCGCCTTCCTCACCAGTTTGTCTGCTAGGCCTAATGCATGAGGTGTCTGTCTTTGCGGCAGACAGTCATGCTATGAACTGCGTTTGGGGTTGATGTTTTATTTCTAGGCAGACATTCACGTGACTGGCACTTTCTGAATACCAGAGAGAGGAATTCTTCCCTTTCCCCTACTTGTTTCTGCTCGTGCTGCTCATCCGTCCTGCGTTTCGACATCCATCATCATTGTTGCTAATCGTGGCTGCAGAGTGTAATTCTCAAAGTCTGTCCATATTAGTGTGGCTGTTGGCAGAGGTGGTCAGAGTGCTCCTTTGAAATGAGAACAATACTCCTTAGCCCACTGACTCATACACATCTGGTGGTGGGAGGAGGGTTGAAATCTACAAGAGAAATTAATTTCCAAGAGAAACTACTGATTACCATCAAGTATGTTAGATATTTTCAGGCAACACAATTATCTTGATCAATCTTATACTACATTTTTGCAGTGTGATACTATAGGCCTTCTGAATACTGTTGTCACATCCTGACAACTAAATTACCAGAAGTACAGTATTAATAGCAGTCATGACATTCTGTAAAAACCACAAGTTGACAATCCTTTCAGTTATGCCTCAGTAATTTGCTAGGTTAGAAATGAACAATCTGTGTCTGACTGGCTCCAGCCAGTAGCACATTGCTTAACCCCACTTGTTTGACCTTGTTTTAGCTTCAGTGTCTGGCAGTATTGTTGTGGATTCTTGCATGGAGAAATGAAATCCAGTTAACCCTTTTCTGACTTGAAACAATCCTGTATTTTCTCTTTTGCCATTATTTTATTCACAATGAAGTAAGTTGTAGATATTTCTTTCTTTTCTCCCATTCACTGAAATATTCCTAATAACATCATCTGGTTGTGAGCAGAAATTACCTCTTGTGTGAAAAAACACCCTGATTTTCCCTGGGTGAAATTTATTCTGTCCTGGCTGACAGCAGTAGGAATACTACCTGAACACTTCAGCATGAGCTCTGCCATGGAAGCACTGACCTAAACATAGGTTGCTGAGATCCTACAGTCCTTTCTACCCTGGCAGCTGATGACCTATGCTGTCCAAGGCCAGTACAGGGCTATCTTGTGTTAAGGGTAAGTTGATTCAGTCAGCTGTTTGGGACAGCTTGTCTGGAGTTGTTATTTCAGGGTCAGAAAAGTGCCAGCACCAGCACAAGCACCAGCACCAGGAAAGAGGCATGCTGTCATAAAATGTGGTAATTGAAGTTGTTCATACTGCTCCAGTGAAAGCCCATTAGCCATTTTTTTGACAAGTTTGATAAGTTGGTAAGGCTTTACAAATTGTACTACTTTGCAGTTATCTTAGATTTGCCTTTAAAGGCAAAAATAACTACCAATACTTCAACCTTAAGAGAAGGGATTAGCTTTCTGCTAAATGAAATTATTTTTTCATGTATATTAATTGTTTTCCCAATAGGTAATTTTTTGCTGCCTTTTATCACATAGCTCTAGATAAATTTGCATAAAGTGATGGCAAAGATCTAATCAAAAAATACCAGCCTATGGGCCACTTTTATTATTCTGTTCTAAAGACTACTGCAATAGAAATTGTGATAATGTTTGTGGGTAACAGCAAGAAAATTTCATGTGTGATCTTTGAGCAGTGAAGAACAGAGTCATCACTTACTTACTCAATTTATCTGCAAGATTTTGTCAAGTGTAATTGCTTAAATTTGCAGTGATTTCTTCATGACAAAGGAAAAACAATGTGAAATGTAAAAGGATTTGACACAAATATGAGTGCAGCTAATATACATTAGTTCTGATGTTAGCTACATCAACATATGCCTCTGACAAGTCAGGTCCTAGAGCTACTAGAAAGAAATCCTGAAATTTCTGCAGTTGCAGGTTATCAGTTTTGTAATTAATCCAGGCGTGCAATAGCTACAAGTTGGCTTCTTCTTGCTTTGACACTATAGCATGTCATTAGGTGTCACTTTTTCTAAAAGGAAGCCTTTTTCACTTTTCTTCATCTTTCTCGTGAATTTTTCTGTCTTCAGACACTGAGTTATTTTGAACAACTTCCAAAACATTTTTCCCTCCCTCTTCTCCCATTAGATCTTCTTGTAGCCGGGAGTGAGATTTTGATTTTCTAATAGACAGATTTTTCTCAGGACTGAGATTATACATGTACGTGTGAGAAATGGCTCAATTGCATTCCCCATGTATCAACAGTTCCAGTGATTTGTAGCTTCAGCACCATTTTAAGTAGAGCTGAAAGCAATGGATGTTTAGACATCCTGTGTCACAGTGATGATATGCTGCAATGGGGAATATAACTCATATAGTGTTGCATCCTGCTTTATTATTAGGTTTCACTCCTAATGTTACGGGCATTCATTTGAATATTCCCTCATTGTTCATCAAGACTCCAAGCTAGAGTTTGCCTTTGCGTTTTGTATTTTTCTGCTGGATTTTTCACTTTCTGCTGAGAGCAGCATGAATTACTGTTACCCCAAGAAGTAAGTTCTGCACAGAGCATGATGATTTTATTTCTGTGCTACAATGTACACTGGGGCTGTTGAATGCTAAAGACTATTTTATTTCCTATCACAGGTGATGGGAACTTAATTGTAGTCAGTGTGAGAACTGACTCCATTCTTCAGTATATGCATTTCTGTTAGATTTTTGGAGATCTGGAGGCATCCACCAATTTTTAGTGCCACTTCTCTCTAGGCAGACCTATAAACACTTATCCTGCATTGACTTTTCCACTTCTCGAATAACATTTTCATTATACACTGCTCTCTATTTTCAGAAGATGGAAAAAGAGAAGGGAACATCTGTCAGCTACATTTATTTACTGTTCTTAGTGTTTTTATGAGAAATGTCTTTGAAATGCTACAGATGTCTTCTCTTCTGGTCAGCATATCAGTAGGCTTTTGAGCCCAGCTAGGAGCAGGACTGGTATCAAAATTCCTCATGGAACTTGTGTAAGTTTTCTTTAGTCATCTTAATAACTCCAGATTTAATTTATGCCAATGAAAGGGATTTAAAATAGAATCCTTGTGCTGCTATTAGGCATTTGGCAGAATATGGTGTTGTTATAGCATGGCTCTGCTCCTGTCTTGGTACCTTCCAAATGTGATTAAGCAGAGCGCCTGCACAGTCTTTCAGATATTTTCACTGAGCAGTCACACAAATAAGAACTAACATCTTACTGTTTACTTCTCCATTTTGACAGCCCACAGCTTTTACCATTCTCCATTTAAACAGTTCCTCGTGAATTTATTTTTCTTTTGCTTTGATGGCTTCATTTATGTCAAGTACCCGCTGGTCATTTGGAAAAATCTACAGCTTGATATACCACAAGCAGAGGTAAGACCATTATCTCTTTACCTACCTGATATTTTTAGAAAATCTTGAACATCACAGGGTGAATTTAGCACTTGACAAATACTGCAGGAAACTTCTCAAAATGCCTTCTGAATTTCCTGGTGGAGGAAATGGTATGATTTGGACTGCCTTTCTGTATAGGACCAGAGCCTCAGTATCACATCTGTATGTGATCCTCACACATACACATCACGTTTGCAGTTGGTCAAGGCAGGATTGGATAGTTCAGACCTCACTGAGATTTGCGTAGGTGACCTGCCAAGCAGCCCTTAGTATGAGGTGTGGTCCAGCTGCCTATAGCCATGCTCAAAGAGTGATTAGTTCCCACAGTTTTGCTCAGCTGATGCCTGTCTCTCCAGACGGCACTCATTTGCAGTTTTTCAGTGTTACCTGAGTGCTGCAGTCATCACAGAGCCATTTAATGTATTCCTGTGTGACCAAGTGCAGAACTACAGTATTTTCTTCCCAAGTGGCAGTGAAACTAAGAGTTAGAAAAAATGTTGAAAGGGACTTCTTAAACAACTGGTTTTTGCTGACAGACAAAATATGAAAAAAAGATTTGTGGAAAAGTTAGAAATTACTGTAGAGAAAACTGTCTCTCCAAGACTCCTGTTCTGCTCCCCATAAACTTCCTTTTTTTAATCTTCTTACCTAATCTTTCCTTGTGCTCTGCTTTATCTGTGAAAAACATGGGAATAGATTTTTCTTGACATGAATTCAAGCTTGCCTCCATCTGTTGACTCTCCTTTATAGGGTATTCTGCACTCATTGTAATTAGGAAACAAAATGAAATTGTGGTTGGGTTCAGACATGCACCAGCATTTGCAGTCAGCCATTAGCAACATCTTTTTTGCCATGTGAGAAAGTAGACTAATCATACAGCTCTGTATAATTTAATTGAAGTGGTAAAATCCTGCCAATATAAAGGGTCCAGTTAGTTGCAATTGTGGCAGGAGCTGAATGTGGTGTTTTCGGGGTCTGCGGGATAACAACACTTACACAGAGATCCTTTTCTTGTTAAGAGGCTGATGTTTGTCATCTCTCTTGTTGAATACTGGCATGTTGATGATAGCTGTCCTCCAGGGGAGTAAAACTAATGGGACGCATATATTACCCTGAGTATCTTGCAACAGTATTAGGCAGGGTGACTCTATCGTAACAGTTTCAGAAATCCAGTATAGTAGCTGAAATAGCACATATAGTAAGAAAGCTGAAATTTACTCTTATTTTTATTTTCAAAATAAAATGCTTAGTGATAGTAAGCTAGTGAGAGTTCTGTGTCTCTGTAAAGAAAATTTTAAGTATATCTGAGAAGACAAAATTAATGAAAGAGGGAAGCAAAAGTAATACACTCATTAGATGCCCTTGCTCTTTCCTGTTTCTCAAGTGCTGCACTGAATAAAGGGAATTATACAGATTTAAGTGTACTCTTATTGAGTCAGGGAAGCCTCATCCAACTACTTGAAGATGAGCTAAAAAGCCCATTTTCTGTGTCACTTCACTTCCATCTTAGTTCTTCAGTGAGTTTTATGAAAGCTTTGCTTTCAGTAGCAGTGCATTATACTGGCCTCCTTGTTCTTCTTTTTTTCACCACCACCTCCCCACACTTTTTTTTATTGTCCGATGAAGAAAAAGTACTCCTGGTGGGACACAGATTTGCTGGATTTGAGTATGTTGTGATTACAGCAGGGCAGTATAGTCAGAGTTAAGTAAACATATTATACAGAAGACTTCTGTTGTGCTCTCTGACTAGAAGAGAGCATCATCCTGAAAACAGTGGCTCTCAGACTGGAGAACATAAAAAGAAATATATTACTGCCCATCAGTGGACATCATGTTTGACTGATGCTTACGGTGTTTTTAAGTCTCAGACTGTGTGCTCATAAGGACATAAAGGGAAGAGTACATGACCTTCAGATTTGTAGGCAACTGCAGCAGAAACAGGGAGAATAGTTCTTACTCTGTGTCCACAAGACAAGAAGTAGTAGGTTTACATTAGAGCAACAATGATACAGGTACATATCAAGGAAAAGATTCATTCCAGTAAGGACAGAAAAGTAGCTGAAATGTCTGTGAAGTCTGTGAAGTCTGTGAAATCTGTATCACAGAATGTCTTTATGAATATGTTAGATGAATGTTGGAACTAGATGATTTTAAGGTCCCTTCCAAGGCAAGCAACTCTATGATTCTGTGAAGATCAGTCAAAAATGTTAAAATACTATTTGTTCCAAGTGAGAAAGCTGAAGATTGAAAGACATCTTATAGTCTTTTCCAGTTTTGTGGTTCCACCATTTTGGCTACAGTTTTACAGGGCTTAGTCAACTATTGATGGTTTGAAATACAGAGAGACAAAGAGAAACACCAGGATTAATTTGTGTGGCACTTTCTAAATGTTCCCTGAAACACTGTGGAGAAGGCTAAGTGAAAGCATACATACTGGTCACGTTATACCTGGAGACATTTTCTGAAATAGAACTATGAATTTTTTACAAGTAAACACCAGAGAATCAGATTTTTGCTATTAAGTTTATTTATGTGGTAATACATGTACCATAAAATTGTGGAAATTTCTTGCAGGTACTGATTCTTTTCATTTATTCTTACAGCACCATAATTTTTCTTCAATATTCCATGTGTTTTCTATAGTGGGTTCACATATTATGAAATATTATAGTACTCTAGTTTATCAGGGTGTTGGGTTTTTTCTTACATTAAGAGTGCCTTTACAAAGAGGAAAAAGCTCTGGCTTCTCTTTCAGTGATGATATAAGGAACTAGTCTCTAAAAACTAGTGAATGACACTTGTATATCACTTGCTATTACTTGTATATCACTTGTATATCACTTGCAATTTTATGTATTGTTATTTGCTATCTTTTTGGCTGAGAAAGAGACAGGTTTCAAAAAACCTGCCTAATATCAAGGAAAATTAATTAGCCATTTTCTAGTTGTACACAAATAAGGGGTCATTCTTATTTAGTATAGTACATATTTGAGATTTAGTTTCCTTATAGGTGTGTAGCACTCAAGGGATAAGTGAAGAATCACATCATAAAATGTGATTCTGGGTATCCATTCAGTTCTATGTTGACTGAAATTTATTTTGATTTTTGTTTTGTAGTCAAGATACTAAATTTCAATACCATTAGCGGCCTTTTTTTCAACCACTCTCTCAGTCCTGCTCTAGTATCAAACATAAAAAGATAAAGGCATTTATCAGAGTTTTAAAATGGATATTCGGAGTTAAGTTTTCATGGAATGAAGATAGTACATACACTCTAAACAAGTTACTGGCAATCTTCCCCAGACAAATGTCACTGTAGAGCCATCTGGTGCATTTTTCATGCAACTTCACTGAAAAAGTACTGATGCTACTCAAAAATCAAGATTACATTACAGAATAAAAATAAAAATAAAATAATTCTTCACAGCAGTGAATAGGATAGAAAACAGCTATTTCATGTTTTTGTGGATAGGCAATGAAATAAAAAAGAAGGCAAAATTATTTACTGTCTTTTATATTTTAAGAAACAGAGATATTAAGAATCCTTGGTACAAAAGGTGTGACCTGTGATTCTTCCCATACATTTCTCAGCTTTTGCACCCAGAGCTGTTCTTGAATTCTAATTCAGCTACTACACATTTGTGAGAATTCATTACACATGAAGTGTGTAATTCACGTGGTGATGGGTTTGATTTTTGGGTCTAGTTTCCTTTGTAATAGAGAACCTGGTGGTCTGTGGCAGGGCTCATGCATTGGGAAGGCTGGAGAAGACAATATGAGCTTACAGATTAATGCAAAATGGTGGCATCAATGTCAGCAATACTTACTTCCTATTTGTTTCTCCTCTGGTTTGTAATTCATTGTAAATGAATTGTCCTGAGGAAAAGAGTAATGCACAGAAACAAAATGACAGAGGTGTGAGATTCAGATAATATGTAAATCACATGGTAAACTTTGCAGGTGATGCATGCAGTCACTGCAGTCCCAGTGTCATTTGTGCTATTTCCCTAAATGCACAGAGAGAATGACATCAGAAAAGACTGACAAAAATACATGCTGGAGAAGAAACTCTGTGAGGGAGAAGCCGAAAGAAAGGTTTTTGTATCATTAATGATGGGGTTTATTTAAGGGTTTAGTTTCAGTGTAAAATTAGGGAGAATGTGTATTTCTCCTAATATGCTCAGATACCAGCTCTGGACAATTTTGTTACTGTAACAAAAGAAGGGATGTTTCCCTTTGGTCTGATTGGAGTCAGCTGCTGCTGCTGTGCTCAGTTTTAGGAAGCTCATGCCATTCAGCATGAACCTCTTTTGCCATCAGCTGAAAACACTAAAGATCAGTCATCTGCAGTTTATTTTTGGATAGGTCATGTTAGGCAAATGGGATGATGCTTCTTGTGTGCCAAGGATTGAATGTTATGCAAAAATAAGATGGAGGAATGGGAGGAGTATACCAAAATAAAGCACCCATCATTTTTTGAGCACTGTGTAATGAAACAGAGCCATTGGAGCAATGTCTTGCACTAAGCTACTTCCCTGGCAGCTCTGTGGCAACTAGTATGATATATCTAGATTTCAAGGTTTTGTGCATTTATTCTGACATTGCCTGAAGGATACATGTGACTTCTCTGGAACAAAAGTGATGTTACTGTACTTGAACAGCATGGAATGGCAAATGATGTCACTTCATACACCTTTTCTTTAATTTCTAAAAAAGGCTGGAAAACAAATAATGTTATTTTTTCTGCTTATACTGTAGATTCCTAGCCTTTCAAAGGTGAATATAAACTCAATTCAGCTTAAACCAACATTTCATAACAATCTCAAGGACAAGTGAAGAAACAGCAATTTGGCATCTGAAACAGTGGCTAGGTTATTTACCTCTTTAAAATTCCTGGATTGTCCAAAATTGAGAACTATTTCTCTATTAGTTTCTCAAACACTCTCAGTTTCAGAGCTTTCTGAATCTAAAATCACAATTTAGAAAAGTGAGTGGGAAAACTTACATGCCTACAATAGAAATTTTCAAATGCCAGGTTTTCAGAGGAAGATCAAATATTTTTGTCTGTCAAGACTTTTTGAGTTTTATTTAAATTTGGATGCTCAAAATTGCAGAATCATTGAATGATTAGGGTTGGAAGGGACCTCTGGACTTCACCCAGTCCAACCCCCTTGTCAAAGCTCCTGGTCTCTCTTGTGCTGAGGAGCCCAGAACTGGACACAGCACTCCAGATGTGCCTCACTAGGGCCGAGTAGAGGGGAGGATCACTCATCTTGCCCTGCTGGCCACACTTTTCCTGATGCACCCCAGGACACCACTGGCCCTCCTGGCCTCAAGGGCACTGGCAGCTCTTGGACAACTTGTGATCCACCAAGCCCCAGGTCCTTCTCCACAGAGCTGCTCTGTGCTGGCACTTGGGGCTGTTCCTCCCCAGCTGCAGGCCCAACACTTGCCCTTGCTGAACCTCATTAGGTTTCTCTCTGCCCAACCCTCCGGCTGATCAAAGTCCCACAGAATGGCAGCACAGCCTTCAGGTGGATCAGCCACTCCCCCAGTTTAGTGTCACCAGCAAACTTGCAGAGAGTGTGTTTGATCCCTTCCTCCAGGTCGTGACAAACAAGTTGAATGAGACTGGACCCAGTAGTGATCCCTTGGGAACACCACTGACTGCATGCTTCCAGCTGGACTCTGCTCCACTGATCATGACCCTCTGAGCTCTGCCTTCAGCCAGTTCTTGATCCACCTGACTGTCCTTTCATCTAACCCACATTTCCTGAGCTTGCCTGTGAGGATGTTGTGGGAGACAGAGTCAAAAGCCTTGCTGAAGCTGAGGCAGACAACATCCACCACTCTCCCCTTGTCGACCCATGCTGCTGTGCCATCACAGAAGTCTATGAAATTGGTTCAGGCCTGATTTCCCCTTGTGAACCCATGTGGACTTCTCTTGACCTTGTACTTACACGCTTGGTGATGACCTCCAGAGTGATCTGCTCCATCACCTTTCCAGGCTGACTGGCCACTAATTTCCTGGGTTCTCCTTGTTGCCCTTGCTGAAGATGGGAGTGACATTCTCTTTCCTCCAATCATCAGGCACCTGTCCTCTTCTCTGTGATTTTACAAGGATAATGGAGAGTGTCTTAGCAACAGTGTCTGCCAGCTCCCTCTGCACCTGTGGATGCATCCCACCAGAGCCCAGGGATTAATGGGTGTTAAGTTATGGGTGCACAGGTGATCTTTAACCAAACCTTCTATGGCCAAGAGAAAGTTTTCCTTTCTTCAGTCTTCCTCTCCTACCTCCAAGGTCTGGGATTCCTGAAGGATGGCCTCAGCAGTAAAGTCAGAGATAAAGAAGGCATTCAGTAATTCCCCTTTCTTTGTGATAGGATATCCGTCTGATTCAATAGCAGCCCCACATTTTACCTTATCTTCTTTTTGCTCCTGATGTGCTTGTTGTCCTTGATATCCATTCCCAGTTTCAATTCCAAGTGGGCCTTGGTCTTCCTTATTGCATCTCTGCATACACTGAGGATGTTCATATAGTCCTCCCTTGTAGCCTGTCTATTTTGCCACATCACATAAATTTCTTTCTTCCATTTGAGATTTGCTAGAAACTCCCTGTTCACTGCAGGTTTCCTGTCCTCTTTCCCTGATTTCTTGATCATGGGGATACACTGGTCTTGAGTTAGGAGACAGTGACATTTGAGTATTGATTAGCTCTCTTGGACCCCCTTCTCATCCAGAGCCCTATCCCGTGGGATTTCTCTAAGTAGCTCTTTGAAGAGGCCAAGGTTAGCTCTCTGGAAGTTCAGTGTTCTAGTCCTGCTTACTGCTTTGCTTCCTTCCTCCATGCAACCATCCATGCAACCTCCATGTGACCATCTCAGGGTCACAGCAGTGAAGACTGCCTCCAGTGTTTAACCAATTCCTCCTGGTTTCTTAATACAAGGTCCAGCAACACACCTTTCCTTGTTGGTTTCTCCACCACTTGCATGACAAAGCTATCATCAGTAATATGAAGGAACTTCCTGCACTGTGTCATCTGAGCCATGTTGTGCCTCTAGCAAATATTGGGGTTGTTGGATTCCTGGAGGAGAACCAGGGCCTGTGATGTCAAGGCTACTTCCAGCTGCCCACAGAAGGCCTCGTCAGCTTCCTCATCCTGAGTAGGTGGCCTGCAGTAAACACAACAGTGTCACCCATTTTAGCCAGTCCCTTAATTCTTGCTCATAAGCTCTCATTGTCTGTCCCTTCATACAGTACAGTTGTTCTCTCACAAAGACCAACTCCACCACCTCACCTCGCTGACCTGTCCTTTCTAAAAAGTACACAGCTGTCCATGACAGCATTCCAGTGGTGAGCTATCCCACCTGTCTGTGTAATGGCAGTGAGATCATGGCTCTGTGAGTGCACACAGATTTCCAGTCCTTGTTTATTCCCCATGCTGTGTGCATTTGTGTACAGACACTTCAGGGATGCAGTCAAGCATCCAGGATCCCTAGAATGGGTTTAAGAGGATTCCCATAGCCATACCCACCCTTGGTGGGGTTGGCCCTAGGACTCTCATCTTGAGGCAGCCAAGGTTGCCCTGGTTGGCATGGCCCACTTGCCAGGAGAAAGCAATGGCATCAGCATTGCCACTTTGGACCCCACCTGCCAAGTCCTTCAGTTTAAAGCCCATCTCACCAAACTGGCCACTCAATCTTGAAGCTTAGAAGCTTGAAATTGTTAGAAGACTCTAAGTAACCTGAGAACTTAACTCTCATTTTAAAATTAGTCCAGGCACTTTAGGTAGAAGAATTCACTACTGAATTAGGAGATATAGCTCCTAAATTGCTTTCAGAGTCGGGACTTACATCCCTAAGTCACCTACTTTTGAGAGGTTTACTTAACTATAAAAGTGGATTTTTTGGTATTTCCGGCTTTTAATTATTTGTCCGTTTAAGTGCCATAAGTAGTGTTGTTATATCTCCTCAGTACCAGAGAGACATGGAGGGCCTGGAGCAGGTTGAGCAGAGAGCTACAAAGATGATTAGGGTTTCGTGCATTTCTCGTTTGAGGAAAGGCTGAGGGAGCTGGGTCTGTTTTGCCTGGAGAAGGGAGCACAGATAGAGGACCTCATCAATGTCTATAAGTATCTGAAGGGATGGTGTCAAGACGATGTTTCTAGGCTCTTTGTGGTGGCACCCAGGAATAGCACAAGAGGCAACAGGCAGAAATTGATGCACAGAAGGTTCCACCTGAACATGAGGAAGAACTTAATTGTGTGGATGACTGAGCACAGGAGCAGATTACCCAGAGAGTTTGAGAAGTTTCCCTCGCTGGAAATATTCAAGAGCCATGAAGATACATTTCTGAGTACCTTGCCCTAGGGAATCCTGCTTGAGCAGGGATATTGGACTAGATGGCTGCCTCTGGTCCCTTCCAACCTTACTCATTCTGTGATTCTGTGATTATTATTGCTGCTGTTGTTATTATTATTTTCTTGTTTTGCCATTTTTCCTCTTTGAAAATTTTCATATAGCTTAAAAGCTCATGAACTAAAAGACATTGAAGAACTCATAATAGACTGCAGAAGAGGTTATAGCAACAAATGAGTACAGTTCAGCATGATTTATGTTGGCATTTATTTTTTAAATAAGTTTAATATTTGTGTCACATTAGCAAACTTGAAATGTGGAGTAGTCTTTATATCCATGAAACTGGTGAAGTATTAACAACAGCAGTGGAAGCACCTTCACAGCTGCCTGCCAGTGCTCCTCACTGCTGAGCTGGGCCCCAGCCAGGATGGGAGGACAGGTGGCCAATTCATTTATGATCAGTTATGACTTGGGCCATTCATGTGAGCTGTAATATCCCCTGTGGTGCTGCCATCTTACTGGCTAAGTAATGTGTGACAGCTGTGGAATGCTATTCCTCATATCTAGGTTTCTTTGCATTCTGAAAAGGAGCGAGCAGATGAATAGAGAAAATCCAGTGGAGAAGCATAGTTAAGACCCCTTCCCAGTTTCATTTAGGTATAAATTTTGCAGAGGCTTTATTTGCTATTTGCAAAGGACAGGAAGGCCAGAGCAATGTGATACATCATTTTGATGTTGAGCATTAAAAATTCTATAACAGTTTTGCTCATTGATATGAAATAATTTCAATCACTACCATGCTGGACTAAATTTTAGATTTCAGCCTCCTGAAGAAAGGCTTGCTAATCTCAAGGAGTATGCAAGTAGACAGTATTCACATACATTGCTGGATGGACTTCCTTCCCCCCTCTTTTAAATGAGCTGTTTGAGAGTTAGAGAATCATTGCATTTCTTGTTCTCATTGTATTTGTGCAAGCAGAAATGCAAACTAGAGGTATGCTGTAGCTTTTTGTAGATTAATACCTCGGGGAGAAGAAACATAAATATAGGAGGAAAGTTTAAGACACAAAATCTTGATGCTGAGCTAGATGAAATTTTTCTGGGAACTAGAAAAACTGTGCCCACCTAGTTTAAGTAGAGACCTTAACTAATGAATTTGACTCTTCTATTTGCCTGTCCTCACCCAAAATTATTTTAGGTTACAGATACTTGATCTTTTTATGTTATTGAGAGAATATTAAGTGTAAGATTAGAGAAAAGCTTCATTTTTGTTGCAGGTTTATCATCCACATGGATATATTCTGCAACCTGGAGAGGCCCCTGTATTATTCTCCAATTATAAAATAAAACAGTTTCTGATGGAAACAATTCCAGGAGATCTCATGAAAAAACTGCAGCAGGTAATGGATACTCTCTAAAAGCAGTGATTATGTAAGACTGTAAAAACATTGAGGCACAAAAAGGCAATTTCACATTTTCCCTATCCATCTTTTGGACAACTCCAGTGTCTTTCAATTTAATTTTAATTTCTGTAGTGGGACCCATTAGCAAAACAATACCTTTTTTTTGGATGTGGAAAACACTTAGTGAAGAATACATTCCAAAAAATTGTTACATTATCTTTTTGTAAAAACAGGAATGTGATCCAAGTCACACATTCTGATGTAATAGTTTTCTACACATATTGAAAAGTGACATGGTTTTTGAAATAATTGTGAAAAGAACATGTCAGTCACTTCTTAGCCTGTCAAGACATGCTCATGCTCATTCCCTTAAACCCATTTAGACCTCTATTCCAAAAAGCTAAGAGATACAATAAGCTGAGGCATGCAATACATGGTATTGATCCCCCAGGCTTAAAGAAGCTTGACTCCGGATACAAATTTGGCATCATCATCCTATCTCTCAGCAGATCTCAGTTTGACAAGACCTAAGAAGTGGATTTTTTGTCACCTAGTTATTAAGCTCTTGCTTTCAACTTCAGGTGCTTATTCCCACAAAAAGTTGTATAAACTTGCTAATGAGAGTCAGACAGTGGTTTGCTGTAGGTGCTTTGTCTGCTTCCTCAAGCATTTTCCAGATTTCCTTTATCAATATATATAAGATCTATATTATAGCAAATCCACCACGAACAGTACTATATTTGTATTTGTTTTGAAAACCTGATGAAATATTTTTTAAATATTCAGCTATTTATGATCTTTTTTCATGAGTTTGTGTTCTGAGAAATTCAGAAGAATTTTTACTGTGTCAGATTCTTAGATATAGTGTTGCACATCATAAGGTCCTCCATTAGAGGGTCCCATAACACTGATGTAAGCAGAATAAGGTACCATTGGTTAAAATTGTTAAAATTACCATTTAAGTGCAAGTTAAGTATCTGGGATGAATACTGGTAGTTCGGGTGGAATACCTAAGAGCAGATGTGAAGAAACACACATTTGAAAACAATCCAGTGAAGTGGCACAATACAGATCTAAAGTCAAAGTAGTCATGGGTAAACATGAATTATGAATTTTTTCCTTTGTTTTAGAGTAGTTGTTTACTTCCTTCTAAGCACAAGTTTTTGTTCAGCATGTGTTGGACACTGTTGATTTCCTATCACATCTTAATATTAATGTCATATGATTAGGGTCTTTCCTTTGAGTCTTATCATCTGTTTCACATGTATTTCAGGCTCTGGAATGCTCTTGTCATGATTATGTAATAAAATCTAGAAGTTTTGAAAACCAGCACTTTTTACATACCAAGAAATCTCTCATTCTTTTTTAACTGATTTGTTTCTTTTGACAATGCTAATGTTGTTCTATAAATTTTTTTCTGAAAGTGGCTTAAAACTTAATTCTATTTTGCCAACATAAGGACTGCAGAATTCACATAATGCCAGGTAAATTTATGTGTTATAGGTACATTTTGAATTTCTCCCATGGTTTAACTAAAAAGTAGACAATTGTCAAGCAATTTGTAGTATTCAGAATAGCTTTTATCTGCTCTGTGTTTGGAAGAATTATGGCACTCATGAGAGGTTCAATATGAAATAATTGTTCTTGTAACTTGTATTGTACCTAGATAATGATTTTACATATTATTAGTAAACAAAACACTTTTCTGAGAGTTGCATTCTGATGACTGAAGTGCCCATGCTTCAGGAGGGAGGATTTCAATCAGGATAAATATTTTTCCATAAATCTTCTTCAATGAAAACTTTTACCTGGAAGGTGCCTTGGAAATAATCTGAGGATTTGAAAATTAGGTTTTCTTTTATCTTGATCCAAAGACTGCTGTGAATAGGATTCTGCTAGCTAACTTCAATAAGCTTTTTTTCCAACCCTTGTAATTCTTAAGGTAGCTAGAGCATTATATCACTTTTCCTGTGGAAAGGCAGAATTCCACTTTAAGTACTTTTTTGGTCTATAATGGAACTCTTGGACACATTCTTTCTCAATTTTCCTACCTTTTATTTTGCCACTATACCTGAATATTGATGATAGGAAAAAAGCAACTTTTTGGTTTACATTATGAATTTAATTCTTGTAATGTATGCATTTATAATTTACTTGCCAAAACTTTCAGGCACTGCAATCAGAAAGATACTGTGAAGTCTGCAAGATTTAGAAACTCACTTTCTTGGGGCAAAACAAAAAGGAGGAAATCATTATCTTTAACTTGAAATTTTGGTTGGTCAGTATACGGTTTTCCTACTGGAACATATTCAATGTTCACTGAAACTTTTAGGGTTGACCTGTCTGAAGAGTGAGAAAGCTGCTTCAAAATAAATAAGAACCCTAATATTTTACGCTAAATTTAATTTTCATGTGACAAAACCTTAGCAGCCGGACTTCAAAGCCTCAAAGCATCAAATTCAGGGGTATAACTTCTCTCGGTTAAGATGAACTATGTAAACTTTGTCTGCCCAGGAGTGTAAACGTACTATTAGACATTCTGCAGTCTACATGTGATAAGGACAGACTTGTATTATCTAGCTCAATTTTCCGCATTCTTTCATCACCATTCTTTGTCTTCAGCTGTCCAATTTCAGACTGTGTATACAATTCTGTTTTCCTATTATTCTCTAAGTTTGAGAGATAAACATTTGAAATACATCGTTTTTCTCTTTTAAAGCTTCTGTAGCATTTGTTGTTCTTTATGCTATTATTAGCCAGATATTAATATCTGGTAACTGAAGGTTCTAAAATTACTGTTACACTATATGTCACACTTTTTCTTTAATTAATAAATAAGATTATAGAGGGCTAAAAGGGTTCCAGATGACAAAGGTTCCCAGCCTTTATATTTTGAGTTTAAAAAAAACACACAGATGACAGTATACTGCATTTCTAAATCTTTATATTTGAAGTATGTCATCTAACTGCTGAAGTATTAAAGGATAAGGTATGTTGAGCTGCCTCATTTTTAAAATGTTGCCTGCCTCAATTGTGAGGCAGCAAAGCATGTCCATAGTTAATTATGGTTCCAAATGGGAGTATTGCAAATATGTTGAAAGTTTTGTCCATGAAAGATTACAAAAACCCCATACAAGAACAAAGTGAAGACAGTGGAGGATAACAAATAGTCAATCCGTCAGAAAATGTGCTCCATGATACAGGTTTACACGTATAATTTTATATATCTGTCCTTGAAAACCTTAATGCACAGGTACAAGTTGTGATTGTTCCTTGAGGACTTTTAGCTATCTGCTGTAACTTGGGCTCCTCCTCATTAGTCTTCATGGAAAATATGGACAGGTCTTTCAGCTAATTGGGGATCACAGCTTTCATCATATTTGCTCCAGATTTTCTTCATCAAAGAGAATTTAATTTATAAAGGACAAACCTAATCTAATTGAAAAGGTTTAACCTGAAGGTTTAGAACAATTTCTGTTTATCTAATAGCTTGCAAAGTAAGGGGAGAGGATCAAAAAGTCACAACACATTTCACAAAGTAGTGTCAGTAAAGCTTGTGAACTCTGCTGCCAACAAATGCTGTCTTTGATTCTTGTTAATCTTCAAGCCTAGGAGAATAATCTTCTGCTGCCTTGAAATAAGAAAAATAATTCTGCATATTTTTAAAACTTTAATTTCTTTCTCTGAGATACAACATCTAAGCAAAAACTTGAAAAAAAATATTTTTGACAGAAACATTTTGTTTTCTGTAATACCTGGAGCCATAATACAGCCTTTTTCCATGGGAGATGTAACCATATCCCTCTGCATTGTAGATTCTGCAGAGTCAAACCATCTTGGTATGTCTGATTGAATTATTGAGATAATTTGCTGAACTTGAAGTTTAGAGCCCATATCATATCAATTAGGTTCAGATATGATCACAATATATACCTGTATGAGACTGTATAATAGTTCTCATGGTATGTTTTTAATGCGAGTTCTTTAACCTGCCTAGAGGCCAGTTACAAGATTAATGCTGTTCAGAGTAAAAAAAAAATCAGCTAAATACAGTAAATCATCACTTTTAAAGTTGAGCTGCTGTGTACTCACTGCTTAAGTATGCCTTTTGTTTTGCAGTATCTCATTTTGAGTTTGAGAGTAAATAATCTGGGTTTTTATCTAGGCCAGGGGAAAAAAACCCCATAGTTCATAGAGTATATTGCACTTGTTACCTTAATTAGTTCTTGTAATTTGGGCAGTTACATCCTTCATTTCAGATTTTTATTTGCCAAGTTTAAATCCATAACAAAACAAACAAAAGTTGATTTGTCTAAGTGTGATATTGTTGGGTTTTTTGTTTAAGCCTACATTTCAAGACATACAGTTCAGAGATGGGAATGGTCACACATACGCCATAGTTCCCAGAAATATGAAAGCTTGAATCTGACCCCATTTCTTGTCAGAATTGAAATCTTTTATGTTCATTTGTCTGTGTATTTGATTTTTGCATCCTGAATCAGATCAATATTATTAGGAAATAAAGCCTAATCATTAGGCTTTATTTCACTTCCCTTATTTTATAAATAAATATTTCAACCTTTTTGATAAATAAACCTTTACAGAATTTGATGAAAAGGATTTGTTCAGTAGTTTAGAACCCTCAGCATTTAAATTTTGAGGGATATTGAAATTCTGAATTCTGTATGGTTTTAGGTCATCTGAAATAAGGAAAGACTATCCTCAGCATCTTGAATATACATAGGCTTACATTGTACATATACATAGGCTACAAGTTGTTATTGCATTAACTTCCAAAGGCAGTGCACATTTCAGAACTGCATTGTGCTAGCTGGTGTTAAGTAAAGGTGGGGCTTTTTAGAAGTCACAGGTGATCATGACAAATAGTAGGGGGGAAATGCTAAGTGTAGTAAGAGAATGTAATTTTCCTTCGTCTTGATATGGCACTTCTGAGAATAGTAAAGGTAGTATTTTGTATGAAAAAACCCAAACAATAAAACCTTAACAAACACAAGAAATATCAGCCAAGAGGAACTGCTTCTGAGATTGGCTATTATCCATTTTAGATGAAATGAATGAATGAATGAATGAATGTTTGTTCTTAGAATTAGAAGCTTGTGAAACCATTTCCTACATAGCAAGGCACCAACAATGCCTCCTGAACATATTTGTATGGGAAAGTGTTTAATGGGATGGCGTATTTTCTTCCGGATGTGTTCTTTTAGCCCCCCTGTTGCTGTACCTACCTGATGCATTATGTTCAGCTTGGACAAAGAGATGGACACTTCCATGGGCATCTCTAGGCTAATGTCATGTTTGCATTGCAGCAGCTCGCTGCTCTTCAGAGCAGGACCAATCTGAAGGTCATGATGGAAAAATCAGAACTTTTCAGGTTCGCAATACCTATTCATGTCCCTTCATTTCCTCCTAGTTCTATTTCTGTTTTCTACTGCATAAATTTTATCTTGACCTAACGGCACTGAAGAATTAAATTTTATCTTTTTAATACCTAGATTAAGACTTAATGCTAGCATATGGTTTGTGTATACATATATATAGATGTTAGCCTTGTAAGAATTGAGCCTTCAATACGATCTATCTCTTTGCAGAATCGTTTAAATTTTTGTTTGATACAATCCAATTATATTTTTTCTTAACATTTTATGGACAATGGTAGTGTTATTTGTGTGTTACATTGGTCTTGCAGGCATAGTGGCAAAGTTTGTGCTTTTCTACTATTTTTCCTATCATTGATTTTAAAGGAAAATTGCTCTCAAATGCTTTGAATCTGCTAATTTTTTGTTTTTAACGGCTGAAACTGATCAAACTGGACACTAAGGGGTGCTGTTTCCTATTCTTTGTGTGCACTCTTGTCTGCACACACATACATGCACACACATGCTGCTGCTCTTATGCTGGTTTAGCACCTCTTATGCTAGTTTAGCACCTCTTATGCTAGTTTAGCACCTCTCCAATTTTATCACCTAGTCAAAAAAGACAACACAAAGTACAATCATGTAACACCTGACTAGCACAGTGAGGAAAATCGTCATTGCTTTCAGCTGTGCTACAGAGTCATGGTAAAGTTGAAGATATTCAGCATATTAAAAAAAAACCGCAAAATAGACCTCCCATATAAATGATGAAGGAGATGTGCTCACACTAGAAATCCAAAAATGTCAGTATATAATGATGGGGGAGATGTTTGAAATAGGAATCGCCAATCTAAATTCACCTTAAAACAAATTAAACAGGCCATGCAACAGGATTAGTCAGGTCAGATAAACAACATTACAGAAATATAATATGAAACTTAGGTGTTGTATACTTTTTTTTTATACAGCACAGCAGCACAAATTTTGTGTTGGGTATTTGTCTGCTAAAGCTCAAAAAGGCACATCCTACTTGGATGTTCTTTACCTTAATCACATTCCATAACTATACATCACGGAGTTTTGGCTTCATCCAGACTGAGTCAGAATTTGTTCTGCAGAACCATTCTTGCTTTTGAACTTACCACCTCTCTGAAAAAGGAATGTTATATGTATATGTAGGAATTATCATCGAGCATTCTTACTGTCTCCTGCATTTCTACCCCTTCAGGAAATCCTGGCCCTGATTCTAAAACTGATGATGAATCACACATTGCACATAGCTTTTCCAGCTTGCATGTGACTTGGAATTCTCTAACTAAAATAAATATGTCTTGCCATTCTGAACTTAAGTAACCATTCATGTGATTAACTCAGAATTTCAAACTGACATCTACATTCTGTGCCAGTTTTATAAAGGAAAAATTGTGTATTTGCACCAAGATTTGGTAAGGTACTGAGGTCCACTCTGATGACCTCACCACTCCAGTCTGCTTCTGTTCTTGCATTTTATCTCTCAGTTAAGACAGTTTTGCAGCGATGAGCATGGAACTTCCACCCAAAGGAAACTGAGCTTTTGAAGACATTCCATATTGCAGGTATGCTTGTCCTCTTGCCAGAGGGGACAAGCTGGACAGCAAAGAAGAAATTAGGCCTGATCAGCCAATAACTGTCCAAAAGGAAGAGTGATTGGCAGCCTCAGAGGTGTTTAGTGTCTGACTAGATATTCAGGTTTTGGTTGCTCAGCTTTTTGGTTTGGTCTCATGTACAGCTTTCTCCTCAAGGAGTCTGGATATACTATCTGAAAATTGAGTTTCTTCAAGGCATCTTAAATAGTGACATCAAAAAAAGTGTGAAATTAGAAAAACCTCAACAGAAAAATGTGTATTCCAGTTCTGTTCATCCTTTAAAGCCAACAAAAGATCCATCTTTGAATAAATTAATGGGATATTTGAAAGACAAAGATGCCACTGTGAAAGATGAAATGGAAAAATCAGTTACTAAGCATATAATTTTGGATAAGGGTTGTTCATGAAGATATTACATGGTTAAAGATTGTCCAGTGAAGTACAGGCTGGAAATATGTATATAAATTCTTCTGCTATAGGGCAGAAATAAATAAATTAACTATACAGCTTGCAGACTTCCTGGAGTTTATTTGCCTACCTGTAGAATACACTGCAACTTTCTTTTTCAGCTCTGTTTATACTGATGTTTCAGCTTTCTTTCAGAAAAGATTGCAAATGGTTTATTCTGCAGTCTGCTTATACAGAACTTTCCAGGAAAAACATGTAATTGAATTAAGCAGAAGGTTCCTGTTGCTGGCAGTGATGTGTTTTACTTTAGCTTTGATAAAACTGTGTTATACATCATCTCTTAGAACCATCTTCTGAAACACTGAGACTAGAAACAATTACTTTGTTATTTAAACTCGAATCTGCTCATACAGCAATTTCATTGCTGTACTATCCAAGAAATTGGCAATCCTATGTATTTTGGTATAGAAAATATGTAAAAGGGGACCAGTTAATTTTGGATAAATTTTCAGTTTCTAACAAAGTTAAGAGATGGAAGCTCTTAGTTCTTAACTATTTGTTTCATCAAGAGTTGCTAATTTTCTTTTCTTAAATTATTGGATTGAAATAGCAAGACAACAGACAAGTAAGAAAGCTTACATTGAAATAGGGAAAGTAGTATTTTAAAAGAGATGCTTATAGAACCCACAGTGTCTGTAGGTTTCAGAGATATCTGCAACAAAGCAATGTGGCCGACAGTGCAGTTTATCACATGGCACAAGGGAAAATGCCTAAAATATGAGTTGTTTGGCAAACAATGAGATGAAAAGAGGATTCTGTGTATGACAAAATAGCTTTCAGGATGCAGACTGAACAGACATAAAAATCCATGATCTGTCTTACATTTCGCATGCAGCAATGTTTTGCACAGCTGTCTTAGTTTTCAATGAGCACTGTAAAAATATTATTTTCAGAATGTAGAAGTATGTGCAAACCCTCTATCATGTTTATTATAGTAGTGCTAGGGGAGGAGGTCATCCATGCTCAAAATGCTGCCCTCTGTTAGCTGATGTCTACTTTATACCATCTGCTGGTTGCTGGGCCCATCTCTCCTGTGGACAGATGATCCATTTCAGATGCCTGCCTTGTCTTTGCCAAAGCCAAGCACTGGCATGGTCTAATTGCCTGTCTGGTTGCTTTCTTGTTGCCTTTGGAAGGCTGTGCTCTCGCTGCGGCTTTTGTGGTTGTTTCCATCAGGCAGTGTGGTCCCTCTCAGAGGCACGAGCATGCCAGACAAACCTTTTTGAATCAGTGCCAGTCCCCTTCCTTGGGAGGTGAAGCCAAATATCATATATTTAAAACTGTAATGCTTTACTTGTACACCTAGCTCCTGTCTCCTGAAGTCATTAGTTGTGGTTTTACTTCACTGTTAAAATACACTTCAGTTTTCTTCCCTCTCAGTTCTACCTATTTTCAACTCTCTATTTAGCAAACTCTGTAAAATGGAGAGATTCTGCTGTTCTACTTAAAGACCTCTTATTTTTTATTCTTTTTGTGTTATAAGGAAGTAGAATGTGTTTCTTATTAAATGTGAAATGCTGTTTAAATAATATTTAGGAGCTGTCATAAATCAACTAAAGCCAAGCTACTTAAAATTATTTTTAACCTTCTGTGTCTAGCAAGTAACTATACACTATACTGTACAATGAAACCCAAACATTGCTGCTTAGGATATTTTTTTTAATTAAATCTGTTTTGATGCTCATCTGCATACAGTGTTTCCCTAATAAGGTACACATCTCAACAAGGATTGATCTCATTTACCTAGCTTGCTCTATCAAGAGACACTCTGACTCACTGTTAAACATTAGTCAGTTAAGGGTCCCATTCTTGCTGTTCGAGATTCATAGTCATTAAGGCTAAGTCATCTTTTCCCAACAGATACAAAATACTTGAAGTCAGGTAAGAATAGAGTTGGTCTTGACTTTCTCATCAGGCTTTCTGCTCAGCTTGAAATAAATTTGTCAGTCAGGCTTCAGTGACATTTCAGTTAAATGACATCAATCCACAACAGGCATATATTCATCTTGTATAGATCACTAGATAGCCACACAAATAGGCACAAATAGTCTACTTTAGTTTAACTCCAAATTTGTGTACTAATGTAATCTGGCTTTTAAAGACAGAAATATTCAAACAGCTGCAGCAGAAGGAATGCCTGCACTTACAATCAATCAGCCTTCTTTCCTGTAATACTGTGAAACTATATTACTTCAGCAAGTTTGGTTCTAGGACAAGAAATGAAATCTCTATAATCTTCTTAAATCTTCTGGTTATCTTAGGAATTGAGAAAAAAATTTAGCATATTTATATATGAATATATATGAACCAGAATAACCTACTTCTGTTTCTCTTTTGAATGGCTGCTTGTTGTTTGGGTTTGGTTTGTTGGTTGGGGGTTGGGGTTTTTTTCTCACATATTCATGTGTTGAATAAAAGGGAATAGACTTTTCTCATGCTATACTAAGTGTGACACAGTTGGGTAATACTGTCTGACTTTGTTGGTCTTAATGAACTCTGGCAGTAAAATCTGTGTACCAGCAGCACTCTTTGATATTTCCTAACATTTGGATGTAGTTTAACTTATTTTTATTTCACTATCAGTGCCTTTCTTATTCTAACAAATAGAAAATGTTCACCACCAGTATACTGCATGCTCTTTTAATAAACTACCATGATAAATCAAAACTTACTAAGACATTCAATAGATACAGAAGCAAACACTATTGAAGGGATCAAGAAAAATTTTGCATGGTGTGTTGATAAAAAATATTACATGAGAATTATATTTTAGGATTGAAGGATACACAGAGGTCCAATATCAACATAGCTAGGTCACCAATCCTGCACTTTTATCAGTACTGAATATTTTAAAAGAAGATAAATGGATGAAGATTAGTCTGTCACTAGGGCTGCTGCAAAACTGGCTGCAAATGGCAAAAGAAAAAAGGCAACAAGAAGAGAGAGAGATAGAAGACTGGTATGCAGATTACCTACCAATAACTCTTACAACATGGCAAGGTAATGTGGCAATGCATATCCTTACTTCTTAGTAACTTTAGCCCATCTAATCTCTAGAGAGTAACCATTATGAATTCTCTAAGTGAGCGGGAAATTATCATCAAATTATTTTTACATGTATATATAAAACGTCATTACTCATTTGGCATTTCCTTTTGAGCAAGGCACTGGCTGATTTGTTTTAAGCTAAATTCTCTTTCTGTACCTATGACCTAAGCTATGAAGCCTGTAAATGACACGGTTAAAACTCATACTGCTGTTAATGGTGACAACACTTTAAAAAACTTTAAGAATGTTGAGAGCAGAAAAAAATTAATTATTCTATTTCAGCATAGTGCTATTTTATAGTGAAGAGTTAAAAATGTAGGAAAAAGTTTGCATTGAACATACAGATCTCACTTTGATTCAAGGTGTTACTTTACATTTGCTTATTCTCAGAGGAGAAAAAACCACCTTGAACTGACAGACAGTAAGATAAAGGATTTACTGCTATATTTACTTTTATTAAGGAAATTCTATTTCAAAGAGCTAAAGGGCTTAGTTGTATTGGTTGTGTTCCTTTTGGAAGAAGTGTGTAACACTTCTTTAGTCAATCATACACTGTCTATTTGAGAAAATTGATTTATTTATTTACTCTTATATTTTCCTATTTTCGTACAGCTGAATTGGTATTTTAGAAGAAAAAAAAATCCTTTTCAGTTTTATGATCTGGAACAAAGCTAACATGAGTTTTCAACTTAATTAATTTTTACCCTCCTGACATCTCTTTTGAAGGCCTTACATGCACTAAATGTTCACACTGTTGTCCCAGTTTTTTGTCTTTCCCACTTAGTATCAGAACTGTTTTTTACTGCTGTTGTACATAAGGCAAAAAGAGAAGATAGGTGCATAGCTGTATTACATTACATTGAAAGTGGGTTTTTCTTCTAGTAATAGCTCAAATTTATCAAACATTGCCATAGTGTTTATAGCATACTGTTAGTCTGTATTACTTTGTGTTTAGCTTTTAATGTTCATGTAGGACATAAATGAAAGCTATGGTATGTCACTGTGCTTTGATGATCAGGTCAACCTCTGAACAGGCAAGGACTTTATTCTGAATGCAGCCTTGTAATCAGCGGAGTATTTGTGCCCTTTGCAATGTTAAGGAGTCCCCTTTGTTGTCTTAAACTCTGAAAAAACTGTGTTCTGAGCACATAATCCGCTGTTTAAGGACATTTGCTTATACACAGGAAGTTACATTACTTTATATACTTATTAGAAGGCAGTTGAATATCTGTCAAAATCATCTGGCTGTTAAGCACTTATATTGTGATGTTCAATGAAAAACTTTACTAAAGATTAGGAAAGTACTTCAATAATAAAAATAATATATAGTATACCAAAATCTATGGGGTTATGCCCTAATCAAGTGGCTAGCATCCTTGTGGCTAAGATTTTTTTCTTATGACTATTTACCATCCTATTTTAACATATGCCTCATTTTGTATAAACCAAGTGGCAGCAGGTTTTTTTAGATAGATTACTTTAAAGAATATCGATGTCAAATATTTTTTGCATTCATATTAAAGGGCAACCACATGTCTGAGAGGTCAGACCACCTGCACAACTCATTTTGGGATTCCTTTTATAATCTTTCAAATGCAGTTTGGGTAAGAGGGATAAGATTCCAATAAATAGAGGCACTGGCACTGGAGAGTAATGTTTCAGTACTAATCAGGCATATTTAAGATTGTTGGAGCATGCAGGGTGTGGAAAGCAGATGGAAAAAAACTACCAGAGGATACTCATGCTTCTCTGAGGCAAGTGTGTGGATCATAGTGAACACTGTGTTAAAACCAGAGTAAGAGTTCCAGTCTGTAAAGACAAAAGGATGCCTAAACACACATATGCTTTATTTATCAGATAGTCCGTCCATGTTTGCAGTCTACCAGTCTTTAGTGCCTGATAAGAACTTGCTTTGTGATCAGTTGTATTAGAGAGAAGCTTCTACAGGTTGTCAAATGTTTTATTTGTCAAATAGAGGTTTTGTGCTCATTCATGTAGTGAGGGAGAAAGAAGGCAAATACAGCTCTCTATAATGAAGGATAGCTTTGTTTGTAAACAAAAGGACTTTTTGATGTCAGTAATCAATACCTTCCAAACTACAATAATTTTTCATGGCAACCACCTTAGCCTCCTCTGTATGATGGATACAGATACCTACCTATTTCCCAAATTTTAGAAGCTATCTGATTTGAACCATCCTACTAACCATCTCCTCCTTTATTTTTTGGAGTTTTCTTCTGTAGTTTCCAGCTTCCTTTAAGTGATTGGAAGCTCTGTCCTCTGCCTTCCAAGACTCATGCTCATGTGTTCTCCTGACTCGCAGGTTTTCCATGAGTCCACACGGGGTAGTTTCAAAGACACAGGGTAATGGGACTTCCAATGAGTCTTTGCCCTTGACACAGGATTTGTAATTCAGTTACATGTGTTTGCCTGCTTAATCTATGATGAGTGTTAATCAGTCTCACTCAGAGCCCTAATCATATTAATATATGATTATTATTTTTTCTTTTGAGAATGGTAAGGATGTCAAGTTCCCATGGTCAAACGTGCTATAATATTTCAAAATGACCACAGAATAATTTTCTTCCTTTATACAGCAATCTGAGATTTACCCTTGCAATTACAGTAATGTGTGGTTTGAGTGAACCTAAATTACTTTTAGAATTGCAATATTTGCATATTGAAATATTATTTGAAGATCTGTTAAGAAGGGCTTGGAATTCTTGTATGTCAAGTCTATTGAGTAACATAGTAAATTCAATATTAGAAACAAAGCAATACACAGGATAATGTCCCTCCTTCTTATGAGCTAAATTCTAAAATATGCCTGAATTATTTTCCTCTATAATATATATTGTTAAAAACAGATGACAGCAGTGCACAAAGGTTTGTTTGTTGCTTCTTTGGGATAACCTGCAAAATCAGGTCATGACTGGACTCTTGGGAATTCTTGTGGACTTTTCCAACTTGTGCTGTGCCATCATGTGTCTCTCTGTAACATTTATTTTTGGTATTTTATGCTCTTGCATAAGGAACCTGCCAAAGAAAATCTGATCCTCTGGTTTATGTGGTTGACTAACTGCCATGGGGCAGTGTCAAGAGCTTCTCTAGGGACAGCTATCTAACTCTGATGAACTTGAAACATTAGCTCAGAATGTGCTTCTGTTCTCATCCACTGTGAATTCATGATATCTGATGTCACAGCTGTTCCTCAGTCTCATGCATGTTTTCCTCAGGTGAGTTGTAAGAATTTTGACTGTAGCTCTCTTGCAAGCCTTCCATCAGGCGTGCTGTCATCACCTTATGTGTAATTCTAGGTCTGAAGGATTCCTGCAGGACTGTTTATGGTGTGCTGTAAACATCACTGAACAAAGTTTCAAGTGCATTTTCTGGAAGGCAGGTCTTCATTGTCGCTGATCCTTAGAGGCCTCAAATGCTTGGGTTTGTAAAGTGAGTTGATAAAACTCGTACTGCTATGTTGCAGCTTCTTCCTAGAAATGCGCATGCTATCAGTGAAAGCAAGGGACACATAAGGGAATTCTAAAATCAAGGTTTATTCATGCTTAAGTGAATCACTTGCAAAATCTCACTTTCTTTAATCCCAAAGGGGTTCCTGCTAAAAAATCAAATTTGCTCTCCAACCCTAAAAACAAATGTTCAAGGCTGAAAATACTTTTATCAAGGCATTAGAGTTCTTTAGCCCATCTGAATGAGCATTTTGTTTAATTAAAAGAAACAATGGTAACTGTAACAGGGCATTGGGGAGCTAGTATTACATAGACAGCGTTGTTTCAGTGTGGATGTATTTAATCTATTTTTTTTCTTTTTCAGAAGGAATTTCAAATTTTTGGTGCATTTTTTCAGTCTTTTTTTTTTCTGCCTTAAAGGTGAGGAAAACAGAGAGAGATGGACAATTTGTTTTGAATGACAAGTCTCTGTTAATATAGTATCTTTTCTTTCACCCTGCCAGATTAACATATATCATATTTGCACCTTTAACGCTATGACCACTCATGCTCCTGGGAAGGCGTATCAGTTGCCTGACATCTCATGTGTGTTTCACACAAGTGCTTACCTGGGTAGGAGAGTGTAGGTAGCAGATCGTTGTCCATCCTGGTGGCTTGAGATTGGCCCTGCTCCGTGGGCAGCAGTCTTCTAGGCAGCTCATATGCAGTGTGCCAAGTCAAGTCTCTTGCAATTGCCTGTCAAGAACCGGTCAGGACACAAGGTGACCTGCCTTTCTCTAGCATTTTATCCTCTTTCCTTGGTAAAGTCTTTTCTTGCCTAGGAAGGTTCATTCTTGCATCTAGGCCAGGGTCCTGTCATCTGCAGAGTCAGACTGCTTGGAACAGGGTCACAGGGGCCTGTCAACAGCAGTTACATGCCAGACAAGATATCATAACCAAAATCCTGTCTTGTAGGTGCAGATGACAGGAGCATAATTGTGTTTGACAAGCTACTAAAAGAAGAGGGAGGCAAGCCACAGAACTCTGCTTTCTCCTCTCTCAGTGCTTTATTCACATCCTCGCTACTTCTAACATGCTTTGTTAACTGATCATTTTAGGTTGCCGACATAATGGGAGCCCTGGGGAATTAGTCTGCATGAGATGTAAGAGGCCGCTTCTTGGTAATGTATTAGTCATTTCAAAACACTTTACGGAGGAAGCAGAAAAAAATGACAAGCTAATTCTCTGATATATTTCAGAGGTATTCAGGCCCCTGTGAGAACAATACCTCTATTCATGTCTTGGCACCATTGGAAATTCATTTTTCCTTCATTTGAGAGAGAGTGGCCTGAGCAGAAACAGAGAGAGAAAGGCAATGTGGTCTTCCCTAAGACAAGATTTCTGCAGTTACCAGAGTGAAAGACTTGCAGTATTCAATGACTGTATTAGGAGAGAGCCCAGGGATGCATTACCTTTGCAGACTATTATGCACTCAGTCTGTCCTCTGGAGTTCTTCTCACCTTGAAGTAATACAGGCAGGTATCAGGCAAATCTGACAAGTTGTGCTCCTCTGAAACCTACACTTTTATATGTAGGGCAGTAAGCTTATGAGGACTGTATAACATTTGATTTATTGGCAAAGTATGTGTAAAACAGGATCATCTAGCTGCCTGTTCTATGTAGGAAATGGTAGTCAAATGAAACAAGCTAAATAATATTGTAGCATGCTATGGGGATAAGCGTTGGCTGTGTCCCAGCACTGTGTCAGCTTGTCCTACTCAAATGTGTATAGGTAAAGGCAAACATTCCATGATGGAATAGGGCATGGTGAGTAGAACTGTGAGTAGGCTGGCATTAATGAATCAGAGAGGTAGCCTGTTTCAAAATTAGGAGTTGTGATTAAAATTGTGATTGTATTATAGTTGCTGGTAGAAAATTTCTGGAAGTGTTACAATACTTTTTAAGTGTATACAAAGTATTGATAAAAACTGTTTCAGTGTAGAGCCATTCAAAGGATAGTAAGCTGTATAAATGCCATCTCAATGAGTCAGGGTTATAGACAAGGCTTTGAAAATTTGAGCTGGGCTTCTTTCAAAACTCAGGCCATTTAAACATTTTTCAAACTTGAAATAAGCTGAATTTTTATCACAAACCAAATTAGAAAACTCTGCTCAGAGATAATTTCATATTTTCCTTAGTCTCTTATTGTGCAATCCAACTCTATATTTACCTCATTCTATTTTCACATGCTCTGTGTGACTCAGGGAACTCCTTTGCAAGTGCAGAGACATTGCTTAGATTTACATCTCTTCTGGATGCTACTTCTCATCTTTGCAAATCAAGGAAGTCAATGGAGTTATTAAAAGCTGTAGCTATGTCTTCCCCAGAATTTTGTCAAAGCAATTCAGCAAAGTATTTAAGCAGTTAACACCAAAAATAAGTGTTTGATGGTACATGTGGATAAAAAAATGTGCCCCTTCTTGAACTGAAGTTCCTCCATGAAGGGGTCAAGGTATTCAATGCCTTATTCAGATCTGTCTTATACCAGCATACATGAACAGCCCAGGCCCTCATAGCACATGAGATTTCCGAGCAAGTAATGCTTACACTCACTGGAGCCGGATCAGTGTAAGAAGTATTTAAACAAACTGGACACAGCCAGATTCATTTGCCCTGATGGGATGCACCCATAAGTGCTGAGAAAGCTGGCCCACAACACTTTGAGGATACTCTTGGGTAAACTGTAAGCGGTCACAGCAATTAGATAGTAAATGCCATTCCTATCCTGAGGAAGGGCAAGGATGAGCTAGAAACCTAGAGGGAAGTCAGAAAAGGTAATGGAGCAAATAATCCTGGAATCAATTTCCTAAAACATGAAGGATTAGAAGACAACTGGAAGTAGACATGGATTTATGTGGGGGGAAGCATCCAAGCATCTTTTCTAGCACTGCACATCAACTTGGTTCTTTCCTAGAGGATGTCTCTAACTATTAGGGTACTGTGCAGGACCATGAACATTAACACTTAAATTGAAGTATCTGAATATTTGTCACTATGAACTTAAAACATTTTCACCTCAGCTAATGTGAGATTCTGCAGATACCCAACAGATTTACAACAGATTTCCACTGCAGAAATGAATTCATCAAACAAGTCTGAAAATAGAATCTTGACATACAGACTACATAACTGGCAAAATTAAATTAATTTCATCTCTTCAGGCACAGGCACTAAACCCCTTGGTGCTTTTTAAAAAAGAATGCTTTATTGAAATGGTGCCACATTTTTCTTCTTCCCTTTGAATTAAAATTGCCCTGTGATCCTAGATGATCTCCCGTCCCTTCTTACTCCCCTCTTACCTTTCTTACTCATTAACTTTTCCCTCCTGAAAAAAAAAGGGTTTGGTATGAATGTCACCAAAGTCAGGACAGGGTCAGGGGAGGGATGAAAATTACGTGTTTGTGCTCAGTGTCTTCTCCTGATTTAAAATGCAAACTGCCAGTGCAATTATGAGTAGAAAAAATATTCTGAAGACAAGTATGATTATGTGCTTTTTTACTCTGTATGAGTACCATATTGGTATCAGCAAGACAGAAAAATGGATCTGAAATTAATTGAATGTGTGGACAGGAATTGATATTGGACAAATGGGCACCAAGCATCACAGCCTTGAGACTGAGGACCCCAGGGACTCAAACCATCCAGACTCTTAGATTATAAAGTATTTATTAAAAAAAAAATAAAGTTTTCCTTGGAGGAAGACTCCAGTCTTCTTCTGTGATCAGTTAGTGCTAAGGAGTCTTATCCCCATTTTCTACACTGAAGCACAGCAGATGTTGAAAGCATATCCACTGTGAATACAGTGACTTCAATATTTGTAATGTCGATTCAGGTGACAGGCAATAGGGACCCAAATTCCTTTGAATTTCCCAGTTATAAAAGAATAAAAAAACTCCTGGGTTTTCCTCAGCTTCTTGAAAGTATGCCATAGGCACTTGTCTTGACAAATGGGATATACAAACTAAGTCTTGATTCTGCTGGAGTTTCTCCTGCAGCCTGTCATGAAGGCAGGATTGAAGAAATGCCCTTTAGTCACTGTATGTGCTTTGCAATAAATATTCCAAATATGTTAATTTTAAATCTTTAGCCTGGGGGTATGCCTGGTAAAGTCCCTATTCTGGATCCCAGATCTTTCTTGTACAGGATAGCCAATGAGGCTTTGCAAAGTAAGGTTCTATTAAAGGCAAGAGAATCCTATGTCCTTTGTTATATCTGGTTTATAGTCTCTCTCTGTCTTTCAGCTCTTTGGACTAGAAAATTAAATATCTCTCTCTCCAGAGAATAAATGAATGCCTCTGTATTGTATCTCACTATGGCCCTGAAAACTTGTTAAATATTTTAGAAATACATTAATGTAAATTCTGTGCTATGTATGAGTTAAATGCCCAAAGGCATTCCTGATAGTAGGAAGTTTGCCTTGCACTGCACGGAAGTGCATTTGTTTATTGCAAAGAGTGTAATTTATCAACACATTTATTTTTTGACCTTCCATTTTATATTCAATAATGAATTATTAATTTTATATTATTTTATTTTATTTTCTTATTAAATATAATCCCCATTTGTGTTTATGTGCACAGCACATGCTTTTTGCACATTTTGCTGGGAATAAATGAGTCATTATCTGCCACATGGGAAGAAAAAGTGAAGTTTTGTCTGAGTGGAAGAGGTTCTCTGAAGAAGTTTTAAACAGACTTCTGTAAAACTGAAAAAACCCCAAAACCCATAAACACTGTTATCCTGAGACTATCAGTGTCTTCACATTATTCTAATGAATAACATTATATAGGGATGTTGTCATTTAAAGACAGATAAAATATGTATTATTTCTAAATAATAGAAGCATATTGGAAGGGCTGCTCAGTTAGGCAGATAAATTTGGATAGGTTTTTTAAACAATACCGAAGAAGAGGATTAATTCAATGAACCATTTATTAGTTAATGTGATGCGCTACATGAAAACAGCAGTTGCATAATTTTATTTGTTTTGTTATGAGATATTCTCCACTTCAGAATCTCGGGAAAGGTGTATTTGCAGACTGGCGATGGAACTAGTCCAAGTGAGAAAACAACATTCTGAAGTTTTCACTATTCTCTCCATATTCAGTTGTCATTAATGCTTCATAGTATTACACACTTGATAAACCAATCGAGTTTAAATTGCTTGCTTTGACTTCCTTATTGGAACAACAGTAGGAGCAAAATACACTAAATCTGGTGAGATCTGTAGCATAGATGTTCAGTGGAATCCGGACAGTACATCAGCAATGCTGTTTGTTTTTCTGCCTTTGCCCAAAGATGGTTTCAGTGAAATACCAAACACTTATAATCAGCAAATCAGAAGAAGCATAATTTTATTCCTTTGATAGTTATGAAGTTAACTGAGAGATAGGTTAAAAGGTATCTAAATAATTTCTTTCCAGTAACTTTGATTATATAGAGCTATGTTGTTACACATGTACTTTGTGACCTATCAAACTCAGTTGCTGCTAAACTGTGAATATAGAAAGCAATAGAGACTTCTTAAAATTTTAAAGCAGAGGATTTTCTGTTTGTTAAGTAGGCAAAATTCTAATTAAAATACTTCTGTTATGTAGCGAAAGTGGTGTAATTTCAAGATTTGCATGCTATCGATTTTTATGCAAGGTTCTGCATGCCCATACCATTCCACTTGAAAATATTTATTTTCTGGCAAAATAAGTGGCAAAACAAGAAGCAAAGAAAGTAAATTTTAAAAATAATCTCAATTAAGTTCTCTACAGCATTCCGCCTGAATCCACTGTTAAATGATATCACTCAGTAGTGACATGATTTAACAGTGCTGTAAAACTGGGATCATAGATAAATAAATATACCTCAAAAAAACCATATGTTTGTTTTCATTATCCTGTTTATTTATAAATATGCCTGCAGAACTGTCTATCTCTGTCAGCTGCTTTCTATGAGGCCTTCTTCTAAAACCCCCTACATTTTTTAATACCATAGTTGTCTGTACTAAATCAGGTTGTTTGAGGATTTTCCTTTTGAAGCTTCTGGAAGTTAGTTCTAAGGTCTTTTAAAGGAGAACACAGTGTTCTCATTCGAAAAATGCAAATCATAAGTCAAAATTAGCCAGATTTGGGATGTTTTGTTTTGGTTTGTTTTACTGGTTTTCAGATCTTGACTTGAGTATGCAGTCTTTTTACATGTTTTCATTCAAATAATTGTAATGTCCAATCAGATACAATATTTCTGTTTTTTTTAAACTACCTCTTTATATTCCTGGTGTAGCAAGTTTGGCCAAATGCTTCATAAAAGTTTTCTGCACTGACATTTCTATAGTATTGACTGAAAAGGATTTGATAACTTGCAGTGCCCTGTTCAAGAGGGAGTTCTGCAGTACTCTCTAAAGTACTGTTGACTTTACATTAAGGTGAATACAGAGACCAAGTGAAATGAGTGATTTACCAAAGGTTGCATGAGATGAAAAGGGAACGGAATTCCAATGCAAGGTGTCTCAGCCCTGTGCTGTCAACAGACACCCATGCCATTCCTATAAATGACCTACGCCTAATGTAATAAGGAATCCTGTGTGCTTCCACCTAGCTGAAGGAGAAAAGGTGAGAACTTGCTTGAAAACAGGAGCTGGGGACATCATTTGAAAAAATGCACTTCATTTTGATTACGGTAATGAAAAAGGATCAGTTCTTTTCTGATTAAGAACATGTAAAATGCGGGAAGGATATGTTTATGCTGTCTTCGTAAACCAGATTTTCCAAAAAATAATTTTATATGTTGTTTGTCAAAGTTGAATGTGCAACTGGTTGTCAGCAGTGTTCCCCACCTTAATTATTAGACACTTGTTACTCTGCTCTTTGTCATGTTAACTAAGAAACTAAAAGGCTTAGAATAACTCTTGGACATTAACAGGCTCAAATATTGTTTTAGCAATTTACCACAGAATAATATTAATAAATGTCCTTTTGAAAACTTGGGAATCAAGTAACAGCTAAGTAAGTGGCAATAAAATATAATTTTGTGATCAATACCCTCCATGAAACAGTCAATATTGAATTTTGCATAAATAAACTCAAAACAATATGAATATGGCTTTATATCTCAAACTGGTTGCAAATGGGAGATATACAAAGAACTCTGAAAGCCTGTGTGTCTTTGTTATTTAGGAATTTAATTTTGGAGTAAGCTATTCCAAAAACACCTGTAAATTGTAATTGAGCTCAAATTAGCATATACCTGGTTTTCTATGGTAATTTATTCAGGAGACTTCTAAGCCCAAACTGAGGCTAGAGTATTTGAAGTTTAGGGCTGACAATCATGGGTTTGTCAACTAGGTGTTTTCTAAAATGGAACTGACACCCATATCAACGTAGAAATCAGGAAAAAATTGTAAGCTTTACATATGAAGACATTACAGTAAGCTAGTAAAGAGTTAATGATTAAAGGAAGCAATTACAAATTAATGCAACTGGGTTTTTTTACTTTTTTTTTTTGTTAGTTCTAGGCCTAAAGCAGTAATCTCTGGCTAGAGAGCTATGTTATGTTTTTTATGTGAGGGTACTTATTACATGAGAAGTAATTGCTTGCTCATGCTGTGAGGCACTTTTTCGTAAAGTACCCCCTACTATTACAGAAGAGGTGAGATTAATAGAGTACGTGTTTAGTTTTATGCTTGTTCATAATGGTATAGCTTGTGTATTTTATTCATGCGACTCATTTTGCCATTAAATTTTATAGTAACTTTAAATTTCCTAACCCTGTATTTTAATAGCTGAGTTCAACCCAACCATACAGTATAATGTGCTAAAAATGTTTGACAGCATCAGTGGAGGAAGGAATTCGGGATGTCTTAACTCAGTTTTTCCTTTTGTGTGTTTTTCTCTTATACTGTAGGTTATAGGGTAAGACCAATGGCTTGACCATTTGTCTGAGCTCTTGATTTTGCTCACCTTCTTTCCCTTATTTTGTGTTTTACTATTCCCTGGGTAACTGAGAAAAGGGCCAACTGTAATACTGAAAGGATGAAAAAGAAAAGAGAATGGGAAATTCTTGCCTCTGTAGGTATGTAGTAAATTTAGGGCTAGCAGTTACAAAAATTTAGAAGGGAAATATGATCTGGACAAGCTCTCTGGAAAATATTTCTGTGTCTTTGAAGAAAGTATCTTTTTCCTGAGCCTCCAAAGTTTTGTTTTCTCTTCTGATTGTTCTTAATTTCTAACCCATGGACCCTCCTGAGAAATCCCAAGAGCAGCCCAATATGCCCCCCTCACACTTCTGCTGTTCTAAACCACTTACTGTCCATTGCAGTGGTATTTGAATGCCTGACGGAGTCACAGGCTTCGTTAATAATTGCCATCATCAAAATAGTTTCCTTTCCACACTTCATCTGTTCAGTGTTTCCTCATCTTGTAGAGCTGACACTCAGGGGAAAGACTTGCTTTCCAACAGCTCCTCAGCTGTTTCGGATGGCTGAGCAGGCCCCAAGAACTTTTCAATAAATTTTCAAGAAGTCAAGTAGCATTGAATACACAGTCAATTAAAAAGAAGACTTTGCAAACCGTTTATATCTGTCATTTTCTGTATTTATTTCCATCTTTTAATCTTAAATTTGAGTGATTACCAGTAATTCCACTCCACTGTCTGGAACGCTGCAATTTCCACGGTAAAAATACATCTTTCTTGCTTCCAAATTCATTAAGGTCTTTTGCTTCTTCACTGTGAAAATCATGAGCTTTCACTTATTACTTGAAAATTGGAGTTATCTGCCACTTTGCAAAGAAAATATGATCTTGTTTTTTCCTAAATATTATGATTTTGTTCTCTATTGAGCAAATGGCACTGTGCTGAATATATGGCATGGCACTGCTTATTCTGAGGTCAACTCTGAAGGAAGAACTGTTGATTAGAAGGAAATAGGAGAGTTCTAGCATTTCCTGCTGCTGGAGAAAGTAATAGAAACACATAAAAGCATAGTAAAACATGGGAGATGGAAGAAAATTTACTTCCTCATATGCTTCCTCCTTGCTGCCCCTTCTGTTGCCATACAGAAAGGAAAGGTATAAAATCAGATCACACACATGTCATGTAGAGATCTATTAATATTTAAATCTGAATAGTGTGAGCTTGAATTATCATTAGGAGCACAAAGAATAGATTAAGGATGAGAAATTAGTGTCACTGTTCAACAGGCATGGTTTGAATATTCTTGGTAAGCCTGCAGTTTGATCCTTCTTAGCACTTTTATCCCTGGGTTGAATTTGGCTTCAAGAGAGAAATTCAGAATGGAGTGTTCATTCTCAGCTGACAACAGCAACACCGGGCTGTCAGGGTAGTGGTGATATTAGGTTAAAAAATGGCACAGTAAAGGCAATTTCTAGTCATGCTGAAACTATAAACTGTGCTTTACTCCCCATTGCCAGGTTTATTACAAAGTTAATTCATTTGGCTTCTGGAACTCAGGAAGGCCTTTGTGACTGTGCAACTGAAAAAGTACCTTTTTCATCCATCTGCTGTGGGTGCTGGAAAGGTAGATGCTTGAGAAGTATTTCAACATTACCCAAAATTTTCTCATAGTAGATGAGATGTAAACATATTTTTTACAAACTCAATACTTAAAAAAATATAATAATTGAGCTGAAAGCAAGAGAATTGAGCATAATAAATCCTGGCACATACATTTCATGCTCTGAATAAAATGCAAGTCATTGAGCTACGAATCAGCAATTTCATGTCAATGTCCCAGTGTCTGCATAAACAGTTTGAAAATGCTTTTTGTGGGTTCCGGAGGCATCAGAATCCTGAAATTATATTACAGGTCTGTAATTCATAGCTGCCTTTTGTTAATTTACTGGGCATATAGAGTTACATAATTAACTTTTGCTTAAACAGTGCTATAAAATATTAAGCAAACACAGAAATAATTTGGCAGTGTTAATTCTACTGCATTGTACACTTCATGATTGTAAATGAAAACCACTTAAAAATCTTCTAATGCAAGCATGACTATTACCAGCTTTAGATGTGAAGCAAGAAAAGTTGTGTATTTGAGTTCAACACAGAGGTGTTCTAACATAAGTGAAACAATAGCACAGCAACTGTAATGCAATTGTTGAATTACAATTGAACCAAAGTCAGATATCCAGGTCTGGCAGCAAATTAGTGAGACATCTCAGCCATAGTAATGGAAACATAGTGCTATTGAGATCTATTCTCTCCTTATTGTATTTTAAGAAACATAAAGAGATGTGTATATTTGCAAATGCGTAACAGTAAAAGCAGGGAGGAAAACAGGGAAATACACTTGCTCCACACAGTATTTCAAGACTAACAGTAATGTAATTGTTTTGACCATCTGCTTCATGCCTGCAAAGAAATTCTATGAAAAATAGGCTTTTTTGACTATTATAATTTTGGTTCTTTATGGTATTTGGCAGCTAAAAGAAAGTACCTTTTTCATTTACCTTAGAATAAGATCAGTATGAACTATTTTGTAACGAGCCTTGAAGTAGCCGTGGGACCTGCTTTCAGTTGTACTTCTCTCCTCTATAGTTCACATTTCATGCCCCTCGTACACCTTCAGCTGTTAGAATTGGATCTTTACACACGGTTGCACGTGAAATAATTTTGCCAATCTCTAGCAGGGCAAAAAGCATAATTAAATCACAGTAGCTGCTGTGTGTTTTCTTAAATTGCAGCTAATAATAGGGGCAGTTAATAAGAGTATTGGGCTGTATCCATGTGTATCATAGTACAAGTCAATTGGCTGCAGCTACCAAAATACGTCAAGTGCTAATACCCCTTTCTCTATGCATAATCTAGAAAATATATAATACTAGGCATGAGGAGAGCAATGTATCTCCTCTTGTATGAGGTTCATGCAATGCTACAGACTTGTTGGAAGAATGCCTAGAAAACTGCCTGACAGGAAAGGATGTGGGGAGTCCTGGTCAACAGTGGCCACATCTCAAATCCTGTTCTCAGTTGTGGGTCAAAAAAGACATTGAGGTGGTGAAGCATGTCCAGAGAAGGGCAATGGAGCTGGAAAGGGTTTGGAACACAAGACCTTATTGCTCTCTAAAACTCCTGTTTTAGACAGGAGGTTGTAGTGAGGTGGAGGTCGATCTCCCATTTAACAAGTGACAGGACAAGAGAAAATGGCTTCAGGTTGTGCCAGGGTAGGTCTAGGTTGGATATTAGGAAAATTTCTTCACAGAGAGGGTTGTGAAGCATTGGAACAGGGTGCCCAAGGAAGGGGTTGAGTGACTGTTCTGGAGGTATTTGAAAGCCATGCAGATGTGAGACCCAGTTTAGTGGTGGATTTGGCAGTGTTACATTAATGGTTGGAATCAGTTGTCTTACAGGTCTTTTCCAACCTAAATGATTCAATGATTCCTATGGGGAAGAGCTGAGAGGACCAGGTCTGTTCAGCCTGGAAAAAATGGGCACAAGGGGTTCTTATCAATGTGTATAAATACCTGAAGGGAGAGTACAGAGAAGACAGAGCCATACTGTTTCCAGTGGTGCAACTGACAGGACCAGAGGCAACAGGCACAAGCTGAAATAAAGGAGTCTGTGTCTGAGCATCAGAAAATACCTTTCCATCATGAGAGTGCCTGAGCACAGGCAGAGGTTGCCTCAGGGAGCGCATGGCATCTCCATCCTTGGAGGAACCAGCTCTAGATGATCCTGTTTGAACAGGAAAATTGGAGAAGATGACTTCCAGAGATATTTTACAACATTAACCACACTGTGAAATACTTTATTATCAGTTACATATTTCATGGGAAATAGAATTAAAATCTTATTTCAGGCACATTTTGAATTGATCAGAAATCAATGTTTGTTGCCTTGCAACACAAATGGAGGAAGAAGGAAGTGCAAAGGCAAAATTAGCTGCAGAGCCTCTGTAGCTGTCCCGTATAATGCTTGTGACTAAGCCAGCTTCCTTTAAAGGACATTTCAGTTCATTATTCATATAAAATATGCTGCTAAATAGTAGTATGGCTTTGTACTAAAGCAGTTGAGTATGAGTAGCCCAAGTATCACCCAGAGCCTTATGCTCTTCACCAGCTGAACTAAAATGAAAGTAATATTAAGCATGTCATATATCACTTTTATTATATTAGTTGACTAGACAGAAGGAGAGTGTATAATAGCATCAAATTGCAATAGTCTCACCTCTAATTATATTTTTTATAAGACATTAGCAAGGAGCCAAAAAAATATTGATGTGAAGTCTGATTTGCTAGTGTCGCTGTTGAGCAGCTAGCAGAGTAATGGAAACACCAGTTCTCAGTGGCAAGAAGGAATGACCTTTATTGTTTTGATTTCATCACATATATAGAGTTCTCAAAAGTCACCCAGATTGGTCAGTCAGAAGCCTTCCCCCAGGCCTGATTGGCCAGGCCTGCACTGCCCAAGTTCTGGGACATTGTTCCAACAACATCCAAACTTTATCTTTATTTATAAAACACAAGAAAATTTCTCATGGGAAAAACCTGTGCTAGCCACATGCTAGTACTGTGGAATTTCTTCTGTGTTGGAATACAGCTGACAGGTTTCAAAGTGTTAGGCAGCTGCTGTAAATTCAGTAGCTGAAGGCAAGAAACAATTCCTCTAGAGCAACCCAGAAATTAATATGTTTTATGTTTATACAGAGTGTGCTATCTTCTGCATATGCATGCATGTATGACCAGTATCTGATCCTCCCTGATTCAGACACACAATAATTTCATTTGAAGTCAATAAAATTACTGCCTTAAGTAAAAAGGATTCACTTTTATTATGTTATTTTTTAATGGGACTTTGCAGTGACACCACTTAATATTAAAAAAAAAAAATCATCCAGTCAGAAACAAAATGGTACCCTTAAATCCAACTATACACCACTTCATCCAAAGAAGTGCATGACTTTAAACCTTAAAGAAAGATTTATCATGTCATGTAGTGATTTGCAACTTCAGTCTCTAGCAAATCACTGGAAGATATAACTAACAAAGCATGGAATAGATCTCTGCCAGTAGCCTCCTTTTTAGTAAAAGGAACAATTGATGTGGATTGATGTCAATCCACAGCTGATGTCGATCACCTGATTTCAGCTGTTGTGTTGTCATGTGGGAGAATGACTTCTGAGGCAAAAAGTACAACTTTTGAAGTTGTAAAACTTGTATCGTAGCTGGAGAGAGTGCTAAACCTTCAGAAGTCTATAGGGTGGCATCTGCAAGAGCCACTCCATGAGGCACAAGCTGCAAGAGCATTTATTTAAAAGGGCCATAAATAAAAAATTTTACACTAAAGAGTCACAGAATCATCAAGGCTGGACGAGACCTTTAAGATTGTTGAGTCCAACCATTAACCCAGCACCAACATAATCACCCCTAACCCATATCCTCAGGTGCCATATCCAGACACTTCTTGAACACTTCCAGAGATGGTGAGTCCACCATGTCCCTGGGCAACTTACTCCAATGCCTAACCACTCCTTCAGTGAAAAAAAATTCTAATATCTGATCTGAACCTATGCTGGTGCAACTTAAGGCCATTTCCTCTTGCACTTAAAACATGGCAGAAAGACTGACCTCCTTTTAGGTAGTTGTAGAGGGCAATAGGGTCCCTCCTAAGCCTCCTTTTCATTGATTCCAGCATTTGCTCTGGGGTGATGAGCTGCCTGTTTAGAGCTACAAAATATATCACAGCAATTTTACTCTAAAAGAAACTTGCTCCACAAGTTGGCAAAGTTGGCAAATACAGAAATGTAGAAAAGTTGTCAGTGCTGCCATGGCATGAGATTTTCACTGTTTTCTTTCAGTTTTGTGCACAAGTTTAATGTCCAGTATTTAATTGCTCTGCCAACCTTAAAAATTCAGTCTGAGATTGAGCTACCTTTCACTAAATGTCGTTCAGTCCATAATAACAGCAGCTGTAGAGAAGAAGTCTTAGTTTGTTGCTGAAAGGAATGTTATAGGTCTGTTTATTTTTGTTGCACTGTTGTCATTGATTGATAGCTTTAAATAGTTGAAGTTTTATTTTTCAGAAACTTCACCAAGAATTTTTCAGAAAAACCTCCAGAAACTTAACAATTTAAATAAAAATATCTCCACAGGCTCCAATCTGACAGCTAAACCCATCAAAGAAACTAATAACTTGAGCCTACTCATTTTTTGACTGATTTCAAAGCATCAGGGAAGAAAAGTATTCGGTTTTAGCAGGATGACCAAGTAATAAAATTTAAGACTTTTATTTTAGTAAGTCATTTAAAGCTAAGCGCAAAAGAGTTGTAAGGGGCTTTTCTTACATTTTTAATCAATCAATGCACTCTTGCAGCAGAAAAGACCAACAGCCTGCTGGTCATCATGAACTGGAATGTTGCTGGCAGGGCAATGGAGATGATCCTTGTACTCTGCTCTGGTGACATCATTATGCTGGATCTGGTTCTGGGGTCATCAGTGCAAAAAAGATACGTAATTACTGGATCCAGTCCCACAAAGGACAGATTGATATTGCATGGGCACAAACTGAAAAACATGAAACTCTATCTGAGCACAGGAAAAGACTTTTTTCCCATGAGGGTGGTTAAATACTGGCACAGTCTGCCCAGACAGGCTGTGAAATGTCCATAGATGGAGATTCTCGAACCTAATCAGACATGATCCTGATCAACCTGCTGTTGACTGTGCTTGCTCAGAGGCTGCAAGGCTGCTCTAAATCATCTCAGGAAGTCACTCCGAACTTCAGTCTCTCTATTCTTCTGATTCTGTTGATGTTTCCTTGTGATGGGTTATTGGGACCTTTGTTATTGGGTTTAGCTTGGTTAAGCAGCCAAATTCTCAGATACCTGTCTCCAGACTGTTATCCAGGCAATCAACCAACTTTTGATTAAACAAGTATGTGATGGCAACTATACTTTTGACCTTAAACGCTTAGCTGGCACTACACGTAACATCAGTACATTTTCAGGAGTCTAGCAGAGTTTTGACACATTTCTAATATCTGTCTGTGGAAGACTCTGCACAGCTTCAGGCTCTGTATCATACATATGTCAGCATATTTTGCTATGGCAGAGGGATGCCACTTTTTCCATAGCTGTTCTGTAATATCAGGGGGGCTTGCCTCGCACCCTAAACAAAACTAGGAACTGCAGAAGAGTGTCAAAGTAATGAAACATGAACAAAGTGTTTAACGTTTTTGAAGAAGTTTGTTTGGCCTAATCTTCAAACAAAATTTTTGGGTATCATTTCCCTTTCACCCAAAGTGGTTTGTGAATAGTAAAGCATTGTTTGTAAATAGTAAAGCATGTTTCATTGGAAAGCACCAAAGCTCTCTATATATCTAGCATATGTAACTGTGAAGGAATATTTTTTGCATGATCTAAAGTTTCTAATGTTAAGCATCTTAGAGCTCAGTTTTACTATTTCATGCACCACAGCCCAAAGCAATTGGGATGACTGCTTAAATATTATGTAGTTCTCATCGTGAATCAGGAGTGAGCCAAAAATTTTCATACATCTCTCACTTGAACTACATCTTTTTGTTATCTACATTCAAATCATGTAGTTAAGTGTATGGTGCTTATCATATGAGGTAAAATATAATAATACATTAAATTACAGGTTCCATTGTTACTTCATTGGTGTAAGAACACAGAAACTATCCATGGTTCACTGTTCCATGGGACAGCCTCTGTAGAGGTAATTCAGTCACTCACAGAATGTATATCTGAGTTTTGCTTTCCTTCTCATATCAATCGGTGTAGGATTTTTTCTCTCTTCTGATTAACAACAGCTTTAATTGCATTTGTTTATAGAACTGAGAAATATACATATGGGAAGTGTGTAGGAAAAACTAATGCTACATGTGAGTAAATGTATCAGTGACTTTTGAATATTCATATTTATTTGAACATCTATCATCTATAATTTATTTTACATCTATCCATGTAAACTGAATTTCTTTTTTTTTTTTACTACTAAGATAAAATTTGCTCTTTACAAAACTTAAGTTACATTACATTGTTCGGTTCTCATTTGGTTTCACACATAATTGTTATATTGACATTAATGACATATTACTTCCACTAATGCCTGTATTCGAGTATTTTTGTCTAGGATATGGTCATAGTAAGAATCTTTTAAACTCTTTTTCCATTTTATATTCAGTTTTTATTGTTTTGAAGCATTTCACTTGATGGCGTCTATCATCAAATTTCTCACTGTGTCTGAGAGTTGAGGAAAAACACCTAGAAATATGAAAGAAAACGTGATATTTTAAATAAATATGCTAATTTTTAATTAGCATAGGAAGGAGTGAAATAAAAGTTGAATAAGATAAAAAAAACCACTAAAACCCACAAAGAAACCTGGTAAATTGAATATCTACAGGAATTTGCACTGATATTGCAAGCTTTTTGAGCTGGTTAATTAATGAGGAAATAGTAATATTAAAGGAATGTGGGTCTTCATGGGTCAGTGATAATCTGAGAGTTTAGTGATAATCTGAGATTTTAGCTGTCAAAGTATCTGAATGGATAACTAATGAGATGCTCCAAAAACTGTAGAAAGTTAAGGGTTGAAGGGTTGAAAGGGACTTTAGATCATCTAGACCCAATCCCAAACTGCCAGGGGCAGGGACTCCTCCCACGAGACCAGGTTACTCAAGGCCTTCCCCAGCCTGGACCTGAGCACTGCCAAGGATGGATCATCCACAGCCTCCCTCGGCAACCTGTTCCAGTACCTCACCACCCTCACATTAAAGATTTTTTCCTACTGTCTAACCTAGATTCCCCCTCTTTCAATTTGTACCCATTACCCTTGTCCTAGTACTACAGTTCCTCTCCAGTTTTCCTGTAGCTCCTCTCAGACACTGGAAGGTTGCTAAGAGGTCTCCACACAACCTTCTCTTTTCCAGGCTGAACAGCCCCAACTCTCTCAGTCTGTTTTCATAGGGAAGGTGCTCCGGTGCCCTTATCAACTTTGTCCGGGACTGTCCCTGGACATGCTCCGGTAGTACCATTTCCTTCCTGTGCTGGGACCCCAGTCAGCAGAGCAGAGCAGAGCAGAGGGGCAGAATCCCCTCCCTGGCCCTGCTGCCCACACTGCTTTGGATGCAGCCCAGCATACAGCTGGCTTTCTGGGCTGTGAGCGCACATTGCCAACTCATGTCGAGTTTTTCATCAACCATCACCCCTAAATCCTTCTCAGCAGGGCTGCTCGCAATTACTTCTCCACCCAACCTGTAGGTGTTAAAGAAATTAGGATTTCTTTAAATTAGTATTTCAGGAAATCAAATCCAAATGTAGCAAAAAATCTCAGAGTGGAGCCTTCCAGGAATTTCAGGGGACAGGTTATCAGAAAAGTCTTAAGAAGAAGTCCTGAGGAAACATGACATGATCTGAAGATCTATTAGCTGCTAAATATGAAGCCAAATTTAAGTCAAAGACAGAAGGGACTATATTAACATTATACTTTGAATTTTTGTAGTTATTAACGTTCATTCTGTCCATTAGTTCATTTTAACACTAGAAGGGTTAATCTGATACTGAAATTAGAAATTTGTTTTATGAAAAAGTAAGTTACAGCCATGAATAATCTCCTGATTATTTTCCCCTTATTTAAAAATGGCCATGATATTGATGAAGAAGACGAGCATGCAAGCAAGACTGTTTTATTTAATTGGTGAATAAATTATAAGGGGTGTAAGACAGAAATAGGCAGAGGGAAAAGACCAATATTCAAATTAGAGGATTCAAAATAAAGACTGTAGTTTGATGTTCCAAATAGTCTTTCAGTTAGGATACTGAGCAAGCAACAGTTTGGAGCTACTAACTGCTTTAGAGGTCTTCGGGTCAGCTTGATATCCAGCATGAATGCATCTTTCTGAGTCTTATTCCACTCCAATTCTCTTTTGTTACATTTAAGGACCATTCTTTTACTATTCTTGATTCACTCTGTTCCCCACCCCCAATTACAATACTTAAATGATACTTCCTTTTCCTAGATTTTTGCCTGAGCAGTGATAAATGAAGTGAATATTAATTGAGGGCTGTAGCTCAACAGGAGCCAGTTTGGCTTCAAGTCAACCTCACTTGGCAAACCAGGGAAATACATAATCCTGACTGATTACTCCCAGAGAATATTTTTGCCATTTTCAGTGTATATATTTCAATTTCAGCTGTTCAATTCCGCCCCCCCCCCCCGAGGTTTTCTTCATTAACATTACAAAGGGGAGGGGAAGAAGAGATAGAGATTAAAACTTAGACTGTAGATGTGCAGCAGTAGGAAAATACCATCCAGGCTTTTTTGTACGGAATTATAGGATGTGATGGATGTTAGATGGCAACTTGGCTCAAAGCATTTATGCTTTCTATGTACCAGTTGTTTTTATGCTTTGGGAAGATGCTAACATTTACTAAACAATCAATGAGAAAATGCTTCAGGTCTTGGCAAAACTAATGTCCATCAGGGTCACTGTTCTCTCAGCAAGGAAGAGTGAATTTTCATTTTGAAAATCCTCATTAATGAATTTTTTTACATAATATAATCCTCTGCAGTAATTATATTACTATTATAGTAGTTATATTACTATTCTATTGCATATAATCCTATGTAGTAATATAATTATGTAACATAATGTAGCTAATAATATAATACAATGAGATATAATTATATGAAATAATATAATTAATACAATACAATATAATATAATCATTATTAATTAATATATTTCTATCCAAAAGATCAGACTCTGCCACAGCACAAGTGCATCTCAAGCAAAAGTACTGCCAGTTGCCATACAAGACTTGTTTCACATAAAAGTTGTTCTATGTGAAAAACCAAACCAAACCAAATGACATCAAAATATCCCACTCCAAGAAACTCAGACTTCCTGACTGAACCTTTGTTTTGTTTCTGCTGACTCATGCCATCAGTTCTAACATTTACAGTTGACAAATTTTCTTCATTCTTTGGTACTTTTAATAAGTATGCTTGGGATGATGGAGGGACAAAATGGAAAGACATACTAAGAAAACTGAAATGAAGCACCTAGATCAGCACTGGAATTCTTAATTGTGATATATTTACAGGCTCACCAGGGAAGTGGTCACAGCACCAGCCAGACAGAGTTCAAGAAGCATTTAAACAATGCTCTCAGGCACACGGTGGGACCCTTGGGGATGGTTCTGTGAAGGACCAGAAGTTGGACTTGATGAGTTTTGTGGGTGCCTTCCAACTCAGCATGTTCTGTGATTCTCTGATATCTGGCATGACTGTAATTCTCTGGATATTGTTACGCAATTCACAAGGTACTTCTGACTACAGACAATTTTCCTGTAGAAAATATAGTTATTGATAAATCCCTATTTGTAGTCATCTCATATACTCCTTGGACTTCAAGACAGATGCATTTTAGTATAAAAAAAAGGTGCTCAGTGACACTTTGTCTGGAATCAGTACCTGAAATTGCTTAAGAACAAGGTTTGCCAGTCTCTAAGGGTTGTCAAGGGGATGGGGGATGGACAGGAGGAAAGTGAAGGGAACAGTTCCCAGCCTCTTGCTGTCATCAGGATGATTCCCTACTTTCCTATATAAAATAGTCCTGTTTTTCTTTTTTACTTGACATTACTTAAAATTTTTAGTTGCTTATGCTGCTGAATATTCTTGAGAGGGAAGCCCAGGAAGCCAGCATAGGAGTTCATGTAAATGTGTATGAATTGTCTCTATAATGAATACAGAAGAAACTCCACAGTAAACACTACAAACATAACATATATTATTCAAGGTTTTAGCAAGTCACAGTGGAGCTACATGTATGATTTCTAAAATAAGCTTTTTATTATATTCTGCTTTTTTCCTCCTCTAATTCTTATAATTCACAAGAAAAATGTAAGTATTTCCAGCTGATCAAAGTATTTTCATTCATTTTTTAAAAAAATGTAATCTTTCTTTGGCTTATTTTGTTTTTTGTCATGTGGTTTTTTCACCAGCCAGGTCCTGATTCATTTACAGGCTATCTTCAGGTGATCAGATTGATGCTGTTATCATCAATTCTCTGTGTGTCTCAGAATGTGAGTGCTTGTCAAGATCAGACACTTGTGTACTATTCTCTGCAAAGTAAACTTATCATTCAGATTTAGTCTTTTCTGCACTGAGAAGTATCAGCCATCTTCTTCTTTTGCTTAAAAATAAAAATTAGAATATGAAGACTGATAGTGTTTGAAGTTCCAGTTTTCATCTTCAGAATTTAGGGAAAAAAGATGGGTTAGGAGGAAAGGTTAACAGAGTTGCTCATGATTTAGTATCACTCCTATTTCTACCACTGACATGTACAGAGAATAGTTCATGTTCCAGTGTTTATGCAGTTTAAGGGTCCAGTTTTAGAGTTTAGTTTAAGCATTATAATGAGACAATCTGTGAGTGGGGGCTTTGTGCTCTTGCTGAGTGAAGAAAGGCATGAGACTTGTGCAAGAAGTGGATAGAATGCTGACCAGACTCTCTCTCAGTAAGATTTTAAAAGCACTGCTATTTTCCTCCCAGGGTTGAGGTACAGGTGCTGAAGGCAGTACAAGGTGTTTGCCTGCATTCCACAGAGCCTGGGGCATGTCTCTCAATCCTGATGGACCTGAGCTCCTTTTCCCATGCTTTTGCCATCTGAAGTGGCATGGCCTGCACTATTTTCTGGGCCAAATGGAGAGAGAAGGAAACAGCTCATGCCAGGGCAGAGAGGGAGCCTTTTTACCTGGCTTTTCCATCAGACTGCAACAAGCGTGGGATTCTGGCACTGAAACATGAGTCCATAGCAAAGCAGTGCAAATTCTTCCAGTACCTAGAGTAAGACCCAGGAGGTCTGGGGAAATTCTGTGTTAATCTAGGTGTCTTACATGTCTGCACCTGTGATAGCCCTCCCTCTACCTTGTCATCACTGATCAGTCCTCAGAGCAGAGGATGAATTAGTCCTTTCTTATATAGATTGACATTTCCGTTAAAAATTTGACTAACATTTCCTCACCCACCCTTGTACTCCTTGCTGCCTTTTTCACAGCCTCACTGTTTTTGTGATACTTGTTTCTTTTGCATGGTCTCAGTAAGAGCTGTGCACCCCTAGATAATCTGGGGGTTTAAACAACAATCACACAGCTTCCCAGAAACCTACCCAGACTGGTAGTGCTCTGGAATGCAAATGTGACAGTGGTATCCGAGACACAAAAGCAGTAGCTAACCATGCAGACTTGAGCAGTTACCCCACAAAATAAAAAGGAGACAAAGAGAAACATACCATTAGAACGCCAAATGGGTAATGGAAAATAACATTTTTCATTTGAACAACTTTCAGCCTGAAACTTTGCTATTCAGGCTCCCTTTGCTTTTCTGCCAGCAACACAGTTGAATAATCCTGTAGTTATATTTTCTATGATATAGTTTTCATCATAATTGAAGGAAAAATAAAATGAGAACTAAAAATAAGGTTGAATTTTTTTCAGGAGTCTTTCCTAATTAAAAGTTTGTCAATTACCTAAGTAATTGCAACTGTTGTCATGAAAATAAAGGGTAAAAGAAAAACAGGATTGTAATTATTATTAACTAATTGTTATTTTGGTTTTCCTTCTTCCAAACAATTTTACATTAAATGTAACGTTTAATGTTAGCTAGATAGGTGATAGTGTGATTTCACAGCATATCACAAAGCCTTCTCCTACTGAATGTCCTAAATGGGAGGAATAAAGCAAGAAGCATCAAACTGATTCCATTTGTTTTGTGGAAGGTTCTGGTTTGGGATCCAAATATTTTGAGAATGGAAAAAAAAAGTCTTCAAAGAGTTTGTAGTTTAGTGAGAAAAGTACTGAACACAAGCCAAGCCAAGCTTGTGGTTTCAGCTGAGTTTCTATCAAACTCTAGCATGCACTGCAAATTCATCAGGAACTATTATATGTAATTTGGTAAAATTGCCAGCTCATACTAGGAGGCCCCTTATACTGAACTGCAGAAGAGACTGCATTACTTCCCATACCTAATGGGTCCATTAATCCTTGTACACGGGCGTATCATGAATACAGGCACTGCTGCCAAATCCTCACTGAGCAAATCCCAACCCTCATGGTGGACTTTGGGCGGAAGGTCTGTGCTGATATTCAACAATCAGAGTAGGTTCCTCACAGCAGGCACATTTTCTTGACTTTGAAGTCTGGCTGTCATGTCCAGATATAGTCCTAAGAGCTTGTGCTTAAGATGTATGCATATATGTACATTGTCCTTCAAATCTTTGACATTCCTAGACTGGAATTTTCACGGGAGTAAAAGGCAATTAGGTGTCTAAAATATAATGAAAATGCATTAGTATCTTAGCCTTAATGTATGCAACCACCTATGTAGCAGCCAAAATAAAGTGAGGTTAAAGTTGGCAATGGTTGAAATGCCCCAGGAAGACCAGGACTTTGAACTCTTAGGCTTTGGAAAGACACAAGAATATAATCGATGTGATATGATCTCAGGAACTTGGATGTACTCAGATGAAACAGACATTTAACTCTTTTGAATATCAAGTTTTTGTTTTAGGAATAGACAGTGTCTTGTGAACTCTATTCTTTGAGGTCCTTTAATGCTATATAAGTGTAAAGAGCTTTAAGAGATAACACAACAGACCAAGTTCCCGAGTGAAATAGGTTAACTGAATTTTGAAGAAACCTTTTAGAGAAGCTGGATTACTATTCCATGCAGATTCATTGAATTTTGTTCAATCTTTACATCATTATTCCTTGAAATCCAGCATGGTCTTCTCTGGTTAGCTTCAGAGCGACAGGTAGCAGCAATCTTGAAAAACTATAGCCACATTTACAGCCATGCCCCCAAAGAGAGAGCATAGTAAACTTGTAATCAGATCTTCAAGCTATTGTATGTTTGAAGCATGATGTAGATATGCAAAACATGAAAGAAATAAATACTGACAAATAAATATTGACATAATAAATAAGTGCCTTGATAAATAAATATTGACAAATTTAGAATTTATGATACGTGTAGATGTGAGAAAAATATTATGGAGTACATTTATGAACTTACAAAATCACTAAAAAAATCTGCACACTTCAGGAGGCAGACTGCCTTATTCATCCTGTTTCTACTTTGTTTTTTATTGCAACTCCTCTAACGATGAAAAAGATTTGTAGTGAGAAAGACAAAATTCATCCTTAAAGTGCCCTGAGCTGGCCATACTGTCAACCCATTCTATCACATCATGGGTAACAAAGTTCTTCTGAGGGATCCCCAGATATCTTTTCTTGCGCCAATAAGAACTATCTTCATGTAACAAAATAAGAGGCGAGATCACTGTACTAAGATTTCCTTTATATACTGCTTATCTCCTTTCTGAAGCTTTAAGTTATTTCTGCCTGTCTCTTAAAGGAATTTGTAGTGTTGTAGTGCCCTGTTAGATGTGGTCATCAAAAGAACTGTGAATTCCTATGTCACAAAACATTTGGATCGTAGATTCATAGAGCATAGAATGGCTTGGGTTGCAAGGGACCTTAAAGATCATCTAGTCCCAATTCTCCTGCTGTGGGTAGGGACACCTTCCAGGAGATCAGGTTGCTCAAATCCTTCCAGTAGGTCAGCTTGCTCAAATCCCCATCCAGCCTGGCCTTAAATACTGGTAGGGATGGGGCATCCACAACTTCTCTGGGTAACCTGATCCAGTGCCTCACTACCCTCACAGTAAAGAATTTCTTACTAATAGCTAATCTAAACCTACTCTCTTTCAGTTTGAAGTCATTCCCCCTTGTCCTGTCACAACATCCTCTTATAAATAGTGTCTCTCCATCTTTCTTGTAGGCTGCTTTCAGGTACTGGAAGGGCACAATAAAGTCACTCCGAAGCTTTCTCCATGCTGAACAATGCCAATTCTATAAGTCTTCCCTCATAGCAGAACATAGCAGTGATTAGCACCTCTGATCAATTTGGTGACCTCCTCTGGACTCCAAAAGGTTCTTGTCCTTCCTGTGCTGGGACCCCAAAGCTGATGCAGCACTGTAGGTGGGGTCTCAGCAGAGAGGAGCAGGGCGCAGAATCCTCTCCCTCACCCTGCTGGCCATGCTGCTTTGGATGCAGCCCAGGATATAATTGGCTTTCGGGGCTGCAAACACACATGGCTGGGTCATGTCCAGCATCTCCTCCACCAGCACCCCCAAGTCCTTCTCCCCAGGGCTGCTCCCAATCTCAATTCATCCTCCAGCTTCTGTAGATACCAGGAGTTGCCCAACCCAAGTGCAGCACTTTGCACTTGGTCTTAGTAAACCTCATGAGATACCCATGCACCCACTTCAGCAGGTCCCTCTGGAAGGATGTTTCAGAATTTTATGTTTTCCTGTCCCTGAACAGGCATTTTACTTTGACATTCTTGTGAAATTTCTTTGTTGTCACTCAATGCTGTTTCTCATTTGATCTGTACTTCTCTGTCTTCTGTGTATACAGTTCTGTGCGTTCCTTTCTCTTGAATACATTAGGTCTGCTTAGTATTTAGAAAGTGCACTCCTCGGCCCTGCAGAATTAGAAGTAGAAAAATGTAAGAGCATCAGAAACACATGATGATAAATCACAGAAAAATAGTCAGACTTTTATAATTAGCCCAGAGAAATTTGTAATGTTGTAGCAGAAAAATTACAGAGGAAGAGGAAAAAGGCTATAAAGTGCCTGCCATAGAAATATGCTGAAGACTGTATGTTAGGTTAATTCACTCTTTCTTACTAGATTTTCCAAATAAAACTTAGTTGCAAATGTGTTGTGATGCTCTAATAAATGCTTCTTTTCCATGCTGTGTAAATCACAACACAAGTGTACTGTGGTTAGATGTAAATATTCTTTGACACTGTCAGAAAGCAGCAAGATTCCCTCATGAGAGAATCTGAGCTGGGAGCTGATGGTGACTCCAACACAGGCATTGCTTTCACTGACAGGCACAGTTCTTTGGGGTTGGACCACAGTAGGCAGCTCAACACTGATGACACGGTCTATCAACATCCCAGGCAGGGCAAGGGGATGAATCAAGGCCTGAGTACAACCAGAGGCTCCTAGATGTAGCACAGCTCAAACCTTAAATAGCAGCTTTGATCTTGCTGTACTGCAAACTTACAGCTCCTGATGGGTAGTGAGAGACCTTGTGATAGCTTGTGATAGGCTTACAAGTGTTGGTAGATGAGGGATTTTATTATGTGAATATTTCTGAGTCCTGTAAAGATGGATGTAGCACCTCTACACTGTAGTCACTTCCACTTTGCCATTTTGTAGTTGGGGAGCCACAAACAAAGTAATTTCATTGTTCCACTAAAGGTCTCTGAAGCATGTTGTCATATCAGATGTAAAAGCTGAGCCTCTGTAACAATCCGTATGGACAGAATTTGGAAAAATACTTGTTGGGTCAGGACAGTCCATAACATGCCTGATCTAGGAGTAAACAGGCTGCAGAGGCTTCAAACATCAAGCCAACAAAAGGCAAGAGGCACTGTACACTGCTTGTGGTGCAGCAAGATCAAGTTATTAATGTGAGGTGACTTCAAGAGCAGCTGAGAGAAGCAATGTTAGCTGTGGCAAAAGGCAGGAGGACCCAGGTGGACTCCAGTTTGCTAGCACTCCAGTGGCTTGCAGAGAAGTACAGGGGTTTGACAGTCTCCATCTGCAGCTCCATTGCTGTGAAGCATCAACACTGCTTTCCAGGCTGCGACTGATGTCTGCATGTACATACAAAGTGGTGGTGGTATCATTTGTACATGCCTAATGTTGATTTTCCACTGCCATCACAAATTAAAATTTCCCAACAGAGGAATTGTATTCCAACAGTGAATGTGTCCACTTTTGTGCACTAAAAGCCGGTAACTGCCAACTAAATATGTCTCTACCATCTTCTTCCTCTAAGCCAAAATTGGACATTCAAGCCAGAACTATGTGGCAATACAAGGTATAAGATAGAGGTAAACTAAGACCCTGTCAATTGCTTTCATGTAACTATTACTGAAGATCATTGCAAACACTTATTTCTTATTTTATGGGCCTTGTTTGGGTTTTATTTTAAATCATTGTGGTAATTATTTAATAAAAGATGAATTGAAGAATAAAGTTTAAAAATGTACATTTATTATACCTAGTAAATGCTTCATGTCTGCTCATTCAATCACTTTACCGCCTTTTCTTATTATTAACATTTAATCTTCTTTTTTATAGCTGGAGGATGTGCTTTTAGTCTAAACTTAGCAATTAATCGCCCATTAGTTGCAAAAGCCGAATTTAGCCAGGCACCACACATCTGTCTGACAAGGCTTCTGGTAAAATCTCTGAGAAATGTGGTCTGCAATGAGATGAAGTATCTCCTTTTAATAAAGAACATTGAAAGCTGAATGAGAAGTGACAGGCTATGCATGAGCAGGAAACCTGAGTTGTTCAAAGAAAAACTCTGAAAGTCCACCAATTTTAGTCATCTCAAGAGACAGTACAAAGAGACAGACAAAATTAATGACGGTATCCTTTACTACTTGTTAAAGCCAAGTAGTTTGAATAATCATGGGGTAACAGAATTTTATGCAATAACTAGCAAGATGAATGTGAGCAAACATTTTGTGAGAAGTTTATTTGCTGCTTGTTGTTCCATTGGCTGAGCTGGAAAGAAAGAGTTTGGCCAAGTGTTCAGTTTTTTGGATACAGCACAACACACCAGTATCCTATTAAAAGAAATTGCCTTTTCAGATTTTTTTTTCTATGTTTTTTGTTTTCTTTTCTTCTATTTGTGTGCAGTTACTATTATGCTATGCATAGTTTTTCTGTTCTGTCTTGCCTTCTACTGAAGATTAAACATAGAGCCAACTCTCAAAAGCCTTGACCAGGTTCCAGTGCCCAATGAGACTTTTAAAATACTGAGTCATATCCTTAGATTTGTTTTTTTTTGCTTTTTACTTCGATGTTTTATTTGTCTTCATGGCTCAGGCTTATATGATTGGCTGATGCCTTAAAGATCAATGAAACAACACACTTTCAAGATAATATTAGTATAGGAGGTAATATAAAAGCTGGCCTTTATTGCAGGCCTTCAGTGGCAAATATGTAAAACTGTCCACAAAAGCCCACCCCCCACGAGGTGAACACAGTTTTATAAGCTTATCAAATTAGCATAATTGATAAGAATTCCCAATTAGAGGCACAGGTGATGAGGTAATTCCCCCTTCTGGTTTGACCCTTTTCTGGAGCTCCCCCTTGGTACTAGCTGCACTTTGTTTATGAAAATGTGTATCAAATAGCTGGTCTCAACCTTGGTTGCCACAGAGAACCAAGATAGGATAGGGGCCCTGGAATATGTTTTGTTTTTCTGCCTAGTAAAAAGGGTAGGGAAAGTAGCTACTGGGACTAGCTACTAGTACAACAACAGGCTACAGATATATGTGTAAAAAATACAGAGAATATGTAAAAGAAAACGGCAAAAATCAATCCAGCATCAGGCTAGTAAGACAAGATTTGAGATCTGGTGCTGAAATGCTATAGCCAATGCCATGCCCCATGTACTTTTGTTATTGGTTATTTATGCAATGGTTTGAGTTATGATTTGAGTTATGATTTGAGTTATGATTTGAGTTGGTGCTCTTCTTTCAAATGGAATTTCTCTTCTGAACCACAGAAACGTGGAATTCTTGGCCCAGTGTCAGAGAAAGTAAGGATGAATTTCACAATTTTGTGCCTCCTGATTCTGGATCATGTGTGAAGTGATGAAAATTTTGTTAGCTATGTGTATCTTGTAGTGTCTGTCTCAGAATGATCTCTACCTAATGTATATGGCGTACCGCTTGTGAAAAAATCCATGGGAAAAAATTAAAAACTTGTAGGCGATTCCTTATGTTTAGACTGAGAGTAATCTTTCCTGACCAAACAAAGAGCTTTTAGATGCCCTTTATCTGGCTTTATGCTATGTAAAACATTGGCAAAAAGGAAGACTTAATGAGCACACATAATGTATTATCTTCTAAAACTGTGTTGTATTCACCACACTGAACTTCATTATTTCCCACTTGGGAATTGCAACCTGCCATAGTAACACTGGCCTTCTTGCATATTTCGTGGAGATGTGGTTTGTGATTGCTTTGCCATCTGATCTCATACTTTTGTGGTATATCCAGCACAGGAAAAAAAGTAGTGTTTCTGCTTTAATATGTTGTTTGTATACTAAAAGCGATTTAAAATTTTTTTTTGGTATTATACAGGCAGGTTTTGATCTGACTGATAGACTTAGGTCCTATCTTAATAAAAATAAGCTCTTTGTGTATGTATTATGGTTTGTTGTTGACTTGGGCATATTTTAGGAGATATTTATGATGTATCAGGGTCCAGGAAGGCGGCAGGAATTGGCTCCCCCCCGGTCCAGGGTCCCTGGTTCGTGTAATCCCACCGGATCTGGGGCGGGCAGCCCCCGAGGTTCCACTGCATGGCGTGAGTCTCCAAACCACGTCAATTCAAGCAGGAAATTAAGTAAGGCGAAGGAAAGAACTGGACTCCATCTCTGTTCTTGCAGGGAGGTTTATTTGGGGTAATGGGGAAAAGGGAGTTGCAGGGGAGGAGAAGGGGGGAGGAAGAGCAGGGACAGGATAAGGGCTGCCAGCCCAGAGATGCAGAGACCTCGAGCTGATCCGGACATCGCCTTATAAAGGGAAAGGAAGGGGAGGGACTGTCTCCCCTAGAGCCAGTCCCGGGGAGTCTGAAGGGAAGACAGGCATAGGGAACCCACCAATAGATTTCGGGGTACAGCAGAGCATATTTCAAAATGAACCAATGGTACACCAAGCGGGGAAACAAAGAGAGCACATGGAATCCTAAAACCCCACATTGCTACATATTTATATTTTGGGATGAGTACTGCAACTTCTTTGATCTGTGACCTGGCCTAGCTTAACCCATGATGTCAAAATGCCTTGCTTTCCCTCTCTGATGCATTTTATGGAGAAAGAATCTTCTAGTACTTTCTTTTCTTCAATTTAAATTTTGGAGCCAGAGGTAATCTTGGCTTCAGAATTTAACCTTTTACTTTACTAAAGCAGGAGCTGTTTTGTTTTGAAGACACAGCAGTTTGAATGTGAACAGAGAAACATTGCAAATCAAGTAAGGCCAAAGGGAAAAAAACCCAAAACAACAAGTTTAACTGCACCTATGTATGCAATCTGTTCTTGAAAGCTCCAATTCATTCTCACTACTGTAGTTTGCTTCATTGTCATTGATGCCAGGGATCAGTTAACAATAATATTCACAAATTCTAAAATCATACAGAACAGCAAGTAAATTCATTGATGCATGAGATAGAAACAGAAAAATACTATGCAACTTGCAAAACTTACAACTTTTCCATTCCTCAGCTATCCTAAGGAACACAAGGTTTGGTATAAACCTCTCATCTAACTTGAGATACTCGGAGTTCGTAACAGCTTCTGGTTGACTTGTACCTCCTTAACACTGGAGATTTTCACTTTCCTTCCATATGTTTTAGTCAGCTGGTAAAAAAATGACACCTCTTGGTATATGTCAAACCCTAAACAGAGCTATGTGTTCAGTATAGAGTAAGCATTGCAATGTGTTTGGGCAGTTAGGTTCAGGCATTGCAGGACAAGAGTGAAAGTAGATTGCCAGATGCAAAGACAAGGGTTTCTCCAGGAGGATGGCATGCTGTCAGTCATTGCCTCCCTACTGAAAGGTGCCATGACATCACCCTGAAACGGCTGTGGGCTGTTGGGGAAGCATTTATCACGTGGCAATCAAAGAACTTCAGCCTTAAATAACCTGTGAAGGTATTACTGCTTTTTAAAAGAAATCAGACATGGAGATAATTTCAAGGTGTTTGGATGAAAGTATATTAAATGTACTTGGGCCTGAAAGTTGAAATTCTCTTAAGGTTTCTTAGGGAAATTAGGAAAACTGAATGTTCATTAACTTTTGTCCTCATCTGCCAGCACAGAAATAATTCCTAAATAGATTTAGGAGTGATTCCCTGCAAAGATTTTAATGAAAAAGAAAATCCATGTCTTTAAAACTTCACTTACAGTTTGCATCAGATTTGTCTCAGTGAAGATTCTCTCCTAATGTCGTGGTTACTCAATGAAAAATTCAGTCTGAACAGACTGAGCTTTGGAAACTGCCCCAAGGTCTACTGAAATGTCACAAATCTGTTAAGTCTCTGTTAGAGTGCAAATGTCTTTCTTAAAATGCACATTCTATATACAGGTAATACACACCATTCTATATCAAAAGTAACTTTCTCCTGAAAGGCTAATGGGTAATCTTAGTTTTATCCTGAGTTTGAAAAGAGCTGTGCTTTTTACAGGAGAGAAAAAAAAAATAATAATTCATCATTTTTGACTGTGGCAGAAAAAGAGATTTTTAGGGTAGGAAATCTGTCAAGCTATAGACTTGCTCAAAATGTCACACAGCTGTGAGTTGGCCTCATTGTTACTATTTTCATCTGTGGATTCTTAGAACTGAGGCAGCTGTAGCAAGTATCACAGTTTTTCACTATTTGGAAGATGTATACCAGAGTTGTGTTGTGCCTAAGGGATCAAGGGAACAGACACTGGAGATTATGAGTGGGGATGTGATGGGAGGGGCAGCAAAAAGAGCAGAGGAAGTTCTGGAGAGCAGATGAGTGGTTATCTCTCCTCACCATGCATTTCATTGTCACTGATGCTTTAGGAGTATGATACCTCTGTCTTGTTTTCTCCTGATATTCTCCTACCAGCTTAAGGTGCACTACAACCTGTTTGCTGAGTGGTTACTGTTGGCTTCACACGTAAAGATTTTTAAGAGCTACCATGCCTGAGCTTATACATGGATAATATATTTTAGAATATTACCTTTGCCTTTCATTTTGCACAGGAAATTCCAAGCACCTAAACCATTACCTTTTCCATGTGAGTTTAGGCTGGAAAAATTGTAGGGTAAAAAAAATACCAGATGAGAATTTACTACTCAGCCAGTTTCCCAAGCCAGAAGTATAATGTGGGTTTATTTTAGTTAAGACATGTGCAACCTCCTGTGCATGGAATCACACTCATACTGTATCATACATCACACTGTATCAGGGATTGCACAGCAGAAATGACAATTCTTACTGCATTTATTATTCAACTGCTATTTTTCAGGGTAGGTTTGCTTGAGAAACAAGTTCTAGGTCCCTTCCTGTTTGTCCTTTGCTCCATAAAAGAAGGAAAAGCAAGTGAAACCAAGGATATAACATCAAATCAGTTATAAGAAGTGTGTGATACCAGGGTGTACGAAGAATTAAAAATTATTTCTTACCTAAGGTCATTGGGTATGTAGTCAATCTTCTGCATGCTGCTGAAAGATGTATAAAAAATTCGTATTTTAAGTTACTTTTAATGCATTTACAAGTTCTGCTGTGTCATCCTTTGTGATTAATAAAATTTGCCTGATCAGATTTTTACTGTAGTGGGGATTGATATGAAGAATATTGTACCTTAGGGGATACAGGAGTGAAGACAAAATTGAATATGTACAATTTTTTTTGTATCAGTTGATTATCACCTACATTTAGTATTTTTGATCTATTTTAAAGCCTACCATTTGTTGAAGATCCTCTATGATAAGCATATACAGCAAAAACCTATATGGGGCACTTCGTAGAGAGCATCTTTAGTTTTAAATATCTCTAGTTTGAGGATAAATCAAAACCTCCTTCAGAGGTGATAATTCAACATCTCCCTGTCTACTGTGACAATACTGCTTTGCTGTCAAGACACCGATGGTGTTTATAAACTGATTTAGTATAACTTTTCACTGGTCTTTTGTAGAATACAAATAAAAATTGGGCTGGAATCACATTGTATATGTAACCTTAGCATTTGTCAGCTGCCTCTGGTTGCAGTCTGAGTACCTCCAGCTTCTTAGGTTAACTTCCCTAGAGAAGGCTCAGGAAGATGTTTTAATGGGAATTTGCAACAGATATAGAATGGGTGGAGTCTCAATAGGGGGAGAAAACTGGAGTGATTTTTCACTCTTATTATATAAATTTGATAGTGATTGAAATAGAGCAAAGGTTTCACCTCACTTTAGCAGGTGGAAGTGCTGAAAACTCATCCATGTATTTTTCCATCCTGTGAAGCATTTTTGTTTTTCAAACCAATAAACAAATAAGTTTTCTGGCTGATTTCAAGTCATATTTTTCTCTTTGGAGTGGAGATTCTCTCAGCTTTCTGACAACTGTAGGATGCCCTTGAAAATTGGAAAGATGCTGTCATTGTGGGCTCTCTCCCACAGCCATTAGTTTTATGCTATATTGCTAGTGAGGTTTGGCTTATTTTGTTATTTCTGGTATCATGTGCACTTCCTTTCTCCACCCTTTTCTTTTCTTTAAATCCTTATGTGGGTAATTGCTGTAAGTGAGCTTCCACTTTTCACTGTTGGCAGGTGTAAAAGAGTTAATTCTTGACTACAGCAGCAAGTGGAGATTATTGAAAAGTCCAGGATTTAGCAACTCTGTTGGCTGCCAAGATTCAAGACCTGATCAGTGCTATTAAAAGCCACAGGATCTGTTGTGGCTATGGGAACACTTTCTGGGTTATTGTGGGCATAAAGAAGGGACAGCAATCAGAGGCATGTGAATGCTTAAAGGATGAATAAAGAAAACTATTGCCTTGAGCTGTGAAGTATTAACATTCTATTTGCCAAACCCGTTGCTACACAGATCATAGAGCACATGTTGACTTCTTTACCCTCTCCCTCCCCACTCCCAATTTTTTTCCAGAGCAGTATCCATTTGTAAATCTAAATTCCAGTGTAGGGTGGGTCTGGAATGAGATCTGCACCCAAAATTCACACCCAAGATAATTCTGAACTATTCTATTTTCTCTTACTATGGACACATACAACTCCACTGTCCCTTTGACGTACATCTACTTGTGCTTTATTTCATAGTCCACACAAACATATTAGGCATGCAGGTCTGCATTTCTGGGGCTTTTTGCAAGAGGAGAAAGCTCATTTATGACTGCAAACCTGACTCTGTTTCCACTCGCACAGAAGAAAACAAATTTCTCAGAATATATAAAAAATTAAAAGAGAGTCTAGAGCACATGTGGCACCTTTGCAGTACTGTAATGAATGACAACTGTTTCACTGATTTAAATGGATGCAAAAATTAATTCCCAGGGCAAATGATCTTTCATTTATGTCAGAGGACATAAAAGAGAACTTTTTTTTTACTTACCTTTTTGTTTTGGTATGGATAACAAAGGATCTCTTAAAACAGTATGTGACATTGCCTTGGTAGCAATGATTGGAAAGGAGTATTTGAACCAATACTGAGGAGAAAGGACCTTATATTGTCACACAGCACATACAGTTCTGTGGTTCTCATTATGCAAGAAGAGAATCATATTATATGAGGAAAAGGGATAATTCCATTGACTGAATGGGATTGTGTAAAGTGATTTGTTAGTAAGCACCATAAGAATTTGTTTTCATGTTTGTCTGGATTGCAATTTCAATTGGTGTTTTGAAGTGGCATTTTGAGTAACTTTCATGCTGACCTATATTTTTAAAGCACACTACATTTCTGCATCTATTCTATGTGTTTTCTATTATTACAGTTATATCATGTGCTTTTCACGGTCCAAGATTGTTTTCAACTTGGACAAACTTTTTACCACCCACGTTTTTCATAAGGTATTTAATGCATACTATACCAGGTTATAAAGATTGCAGAAAATAACAAATGCAATTTCTACAGACATTGAGGCTCATTTGGAGAGTTGGACCATGTATTATGTAAAGAGCATGGTGTTTCCTCTGCTAAAGTTTTAACAGTGTTGTCATTCAGTTGTCTAACCCCTGAATGAGACACCTAGTTGTCTTAATGAAATTAATGGTGTTGCACAAGCCATATTAAAAGGCAAGTCTCTTGTGGTGGCAGGAGAAGTTTTGCCTGAGTAAAAGCTAGAAAATTGTCAGATACTTTGGTCCATTTTTCTAACAATAAGAGAGAAACATAATACCATTCTATGCATGTCACAGCTCCTTTACTGGAGCATTTCAAGATACATCAAAAACTAAAATTAATTGCTAAATTATTGTAATGAGAATTGATCTAAGACTGACAGTCCTTTTAAAGAAGTATAACTTCTTCCTAGCTTCCAAAAATGCCATTTTGGTTCTTCTTTTGACTTTACCACTAAGCAGGACTTGGCTGACATTCTGCTTTTTCTAATGCTTGCCACAGTCAGAGCTGCTAACTAGCAACACATGGCACGAGAGAGAAGCCCTAAGAAAACAGTGGCAGGGTTTTTGCCTTAATGATTTGGGTATGTTTGTCACTTTGCGTACTTTTGACCTTAACATTTTCTGTTAGCTGTCCCACATGTCTCTCTCTCCCACAAGTATGCACACCCCCATGCTGAAATAAATGCATTCATATGCTCTGATGAGTTGCCAATCACGTACTTGCATAAAATAAGAGAGCACTAATGTAGTGCCCAGTGCTTAATGAGGTAATTGGTTTGCTTCCTAGCCCAGGGGAAAACTGATACCTCTATGAAACCCAGCTTCATATGGACACAGTGAATTTACATGAACCTGATTGCAGTGCAAACAGAATGAATCCAGAATACACTGCAGTATCAGCTTGTAGAAATCACTAATCCTATCCTAAAGATTTGTATATATTATCTGTGTCTTTGCTTGGGAAAGAAAAGGTGGCATAATTTCTGTACTACAGCCAGAAGTAGTGGTCTTTGGTGTTATTTCATTCTCTCCTAAGTTTTGACAGGATTTACTGGAATGTATACCATAAAGTTTTGCTTAGACCTCATTTTTCTTAGCAGCGCTGGAAGAACATTGCAGAACTTTGGGATGACTAAATGTTAGACAGATGAGTGTGTAATTACTGTGTGCTACTTTGACTAAAGAAAGTGTTCACCAAGTTCGTGTCCTTGAGATTCCTTTTGAAAGTAAATATATTTCTGGAGTACGTCAGCCTTTCAGTGTGCACAAAAAAAAAATTGTAGTAAATCCTCTAAACAGGTATAGTGTATATTTCTTAGAAATGTGTTGAACAGCATTTGTTCCCAGGAATCTCCATGGGTTGATAGTATCTGTTAAGTCAGGAGAGCTGGCCCTACCGGTGGGTCTGGGTTGTAAAATTATGTTTTCTTTTTAAGACACTGTTTCCTTAGACATGGGTTTAATTCCCCTAGGACTAGCTGCTACTAAATATTAGTTCCTTCTACTATAATTTGGAAGCAAACAAGTCACTTTAGGGATCAAAGTATATAATATATATTAATTATTCCTACTTACTTAACCATTTTTAAAAGCAGACACTGAGTCAGATACATCGTGAGAACGAAGAGCACCAACTCATTTTAAATTATGTTCTTAATGGCAGCAATGATTCTCAAACTTCTTTCCCCTCTTGTTTTGCTTTCACTAAGTTGGTGTTGTTGAAATATAATACAAAATATTGTATGAAAAAAGTCTTTAGTTACAAATCCACATTCTCAAAATGAGAATACATTATGCCCTATTTTAAAGTTGACATGGCAGAAGTTAAAGGAAAACAGCACCTGCATACTAGTCATATAACTTTCTGAGTTTGTAGTCAAACTGATCTTCACTTATGCCACTCAGAAGTTAACCACTCTGTCTATTTTCTTGGATTCCAGCACCAGTAAAATTCAGTTGTAAAAGTTGGTTCTGTGAATGCACAGATTACATGGAAATAAGAAAGCAACTGAGTCTTGCAGGATTTCCAGAGTTTGTTAAATCCAGCAGAGAAGGGGAGGTCAGTAAAAACTACTTTGCGTAAGATGCTGCAGTGGACTGCATTTTATTGTGTGTTAGGGCAGGATTTGTAGTATTTTTTGTAGTATAGGATGAAGAAGAAGCAAGAAAACCCATGTGTGTAGCGGGAAGGGTGCATGTGCATGCTTGCTATGTGATATGTGCAGATGGGTGTAACGAAATGGAAACATTTCTGATCTACTTGTGCATCCACCACTCTCATTTCTGTCAGCAATTTCCTATGCTATTGTGAATTAATATAGAAAACTGACAAAATCATGCTTTCCCCAACTAATTCAAGTTAATGAGAGGTTCTGTTGTCTTATCCTGTAGAGAAGAAGGAGCTGAAGTTAAATGGGAATATGAGAAAGAAGACTTCCCACAAAGGCCAGAAAATGGAGGATTTCCAGCCTGAACCAAGCTTCAATTAACGAGTTGCATTTTTTTTACTAGTGAAAGGCTGGGAATTTGGGGCAAACCTGAAATCAAGCACCTCTTACTTCTTCTGTTCTAACCTGAGATTCTTTTACCTTGAACCGTCATGAATCTTTTATTCAGTAGTCAGTGAAGATAAAGGGACATTTTTAAAATGCTATGCTGTTTCCAGTGTCAGAATGTGGAATAGAGAGATTTGGTGTTTCTGTTTTCTTCACATTGGTACTGCTGAGCATTCCTGGCGAGACAAAGAGTGGCCTAAGCTCATTGAATTAGCAGTTCTCAGTTGCTGGGCTGATGCCAAGGTACAGGCTTTTTGTGGTTTTATTCTGTAAATTCAGCTACCTTGCTGTGATAAAGCTAAGGCATAAACTTCTTTTACATTTGCTCAGAAATGCCCTTGTGTTTGTCTAATGTCCAAGTTTAAATGTTGCTGAGCCACTGTCTCTGTCTGGTTTGTTTGATATCAAGGCACAGGCTCTTCACAAAATTTTGGTAAGTAATTGCTAACTGGGGTAATGTCACAACCTCTTTCACTCACTGGATCATCAGAGCCTCTTTTTTTTAGGAGCTTGATGTCAAGATGATTTAAACATGGGAACTGTATTGCACTGGTAACCTGGTTTGGTGTCAACAGCCAGACTGCTATAGAGGTTCCCATCTCAAAAAAGGAGCTGCCATCAGAGCACTTCTGTATTTTTTTGTGTCACTGGCTCAGCATTTCCCATATGTCACTTTGATTTCTATGGTCAGGCCTCTCCTCATAGGATTACTGGTTCAGTAACCGAATTTTATTCATCTGGTGTCAAGATCTAGAGACCAAGAAAACTCAGTTGCCCCCAAAATGACAGAGCTAATCTCAAGGCAGAGGTTTCACAGCACATTGTTTGATGTGCTAGGTTAGCACACTTGGACACAGACATCTTCAGCTGCACAAGACATGAGTTCTTCAACTATCCTATACTTCACTTGTTACAAAGAACTTTACCAGATCCTGAGAACGATTTTTTCTTTTCTGATTAGACCACAGTCTAATCAGAAAAAAGTCTGTTTTTAAGACTTCATACTATCACACAACCAGCCAACTCTGTTACAACACTTACATACAACTATGCAGACAATTATCTGGAATAAAGCTAATATTTTCAGTTTCAGTAGCAACGGTTGGACCCTGTACCTAGAGTTAGACCTTTCTTCTGTATTTTTATAATTTCACATTTTTTGCGACTCTGCAAAATAAAGTTCAGTGTTCAAATGTTCTCGCTGTACCCATACTGCATCATATGGGGATGAATGCATGCATCACATATGGTAGTTGATTCAGGTAGACAGAGGCAGACATAGGTTTCAAAAGAAATCGGATTTAAAACAGTGTGGTTACTGTGGCAATGGTTAGCAGCAAATAACAGAAGGTAAAGCTGGAAGAAGACAGCAGGTAAGATGTTTGGCTCTTACAGTATTAATGAGCAAAAAGCTTACTTCAATCTACCATAATTACATTATTCCCTTTGATTCAATACAGGTTGTACAAGAAAAAACAAAAGAGCTGACAGAATTCCATTTGGTCAGAAAACGAGCAGGGGCCTTGTTTGAAGAAAGGATTTTTTGCACCATGTTATTAAATGGAACACTTAATCAGCTTCTTTGCCAAAAGAAAGCTTCCCATTATACTTATTATATATAAACTATAATAGAAGGAAAGCATAGAGGAAAACTGGAGTGTTGTTATGCTGAATATACTCTCCATGGTTCATCTATATGCTAGTCTAAGGTACAAGGAGCAGACTGAAAGTTAATATTTGAAAATGTAAGTTTAGCTAGGGCTATATGTTCTGGTAGGTTTGAGTTTCAGTTTTTGTAAACAACTCAAGCAATTCCTGAATGGTTTTGTCAGTCAGCTTTCTCCCTTGTGCTTTTTCTGAGCTTTTTCCAGGTTTAGTATTATTTCATCCAAAATAAATTACATCATGGAAAATAAGAAATACTGTACTGTGAAGCTGGTTTCAAAATACAGTTCACATTATGTTTGTATGATATTGCATAGGATTAATATAAATCTGTTCTAGATCTTACCATGTAAGTCTGTTTGTATCTTTCCAAGTCTGCTTTGCTCAAAGAAGGCACAAAGAGTGGGAAAATATATATTAGTCTAGTTAGAGCCAACTAAACTCTGGTTTGCCTTCAGAGACACACAGAAAAACTAAGTACTGTGTGCTATCCTTTTTTTTACCCAAAAGCACTTTTATGGTAGTACTATTTTCATACACTTCTGCTGAGCAGAACATTTACTTGATTTTCTATGTCAATCAAATGATAGCAAGACAGACCATTAGCAGTATTAATTGCCATAATTTTGATAAGTTAGTGGAACTTACTACTGATTTACCCCAGCCAAGGATCTGACTTTTGCCACCTTGCTGCAGCAAAGAGAAAACATTCAGGCTGTAAGAAGTTGGGACCAAGATACCTCAAAACCAAATGTCTAAAGCTGTGGAGACTAACCATTTTCTGACTCCTGCAGCATGCATCTCTGTGTAGTCTCTCTCTGTTTTGTAAATTATTTTTAATGGCAGAATCATCTCCCTAAAAACGTCTGTGAAGTTTGCTGTAGGCTTGGAGTAGAAATACACAAGAATTTGGACAGAATTTGCTAAAATGATCAATGTTTCTACATAGATCAGAGAAGATGCTCATAATAGGATGGCATGATGTACACAGGTGAGAGGAACCATAAATACGCACTTATTAGCTAAAGAGATTGTTTTTGCTGAGGCAGTGGTAGCACACCTTTTAGGTGTAAAGAAGGTACAGCTGTAGTATTTATGTATAACCTTTCAAATAAATGTATTTTTTTAGTGTTCTAAAATTTTCAGATGCTACCATTTAGTCATTCTGTAAGCACATTCTGTCAGCATCTGGCAGCAAAGAAAATGGTACAGCAATAGCCTACATGTGTAAAATACAATCCTCCCCTCCCTTTCCCTGAGGAATTAGAGACCAATGTAATTCCTCACACATGCAAGCTATATATTATTAATGTATTTATTCCTGTAAGCTGTATATAATATCAGTGTATTTATGATTACCCTGTGGGCACACCTTTGTCAGCATAAAACCAATCCCAGTGCTGTCCCATTTGGGAGATACAGTTTTTCTGTCATTTCAGGGGGTTTGTGGTAAACCTGCTGGGAGCTCATGCTGGTTTGGTGCTTAACATAGGATTGTTCAGTTTGACTGTGGAGAAAGGAACAGAGAAAGCAGAGAAAGTAAGCATCTCACATTTAAAAAGAGCATTTACAGTTAACGCCTACTAAGACAGACATTTTGATGTAGAAAGAAAAGGACTTTTGCCAAAGAGCAGAAAATTCTTCGTCAGTGGCTTGCTCAAAACTGCACAGTGTGCATAGATTTGCATCTAAAAGCACTATTAAAGAACCTAAACTCACATATGCATGCAGAACATACCCACCCACCACCCTTTCCGTAGTTTGGAAAGCTCTTAAAAGATCCCAGACATAATGGGACTTTGTTCACATGTTTCAAATAAATGCAATCACACTTCAAATCAAACACTCAGGGGCATGTAAAGAATTACTCCTGCATTGTTGTTAAAACAGGTAACAACAAAGGTTTCTTTTATTTCCTGATTATTCATTTTTTTACAACAAGTAAGCAACACGTATACATTTTAAATAAGTATTTTTTAGAAAAGGAAGTCGGGAATGACTGAAACTTGTAAGCAAGACAATATCTGCTAGAGATTATCCATTTCAACAGAAATATATTTCCAGTTCTTACAGTATATATGTTATGGTTGAATGCTTTCCTAAAGGTCAGGCGGTGTGCATACTGACTAATTTTTTTTTTCTGACCTTGGATATTCAAAACAGAGTTAGCATACATCTGGAAGCATGGTCTACAAAAATCACTGGATTTGTCAATCTCATCCCAGGTAATTTTTGGCAACTGAACAGAAGATATCTGATGAAAAAAGATCCACAGAGCAGCTATGTGCTGGAAAACATCAGGCAGAAGCACCCTTCCAGCAGACAGTGTCAGCTTCATTGCCTTTGCCCGTATTCCTTCTGATCCTAAATAACTACACCTTTAGTTCTTTACGTGTGTACCATTTCACCCTGCCTCATTATATCCTCTTAATAGATACTTCATGTTCCATATGAAAATTCAACTTTGTCTGGTTCTGTTGCTCAGTAGTCTTGAGCTGATGGACAAATATTGTAACTTCTCACAAAAAGAGATGGGCAAATTTATTACTGTTTGTAAAAACAAAAGCTGAAGAGATTATTTGATGGAGAGATTATATAGTTTGAAGTAATACATCATTTGAAAAATAAGAAATCCTACTCTATTGTCCCGAATAGAGACTTAGTGCCTTTCTCATGCTTATACTAATCTATGTGTTATATTTTTTGTAATACTAAACTTAATCTGTGTTTCTGCTGTTCCTTGGGGGAAAAAACTTTTCATATTTGGAGAAAAGTCAAAGAATATAATAAGGCAAACAAGACCATTCCTGTACTCCATTTCTGAGATTTTAGTGGATAATTATGTGTTCAAGATTGTTTTGTTTGGGATTAAGAAGGCAAGACTTGATCCATTCTCTCTTCAGACAAAAGCTATATGGCAGAGAATATCTTTATACTTGTGCCACATTTGGGTTTTGGGGTTTTTTTTCAGTTCCCTGTGTCATAAATGTGTTACTGTTCAGTAATACTAAATTATTCTTAAAAATTAGGACAGACACTCTGTAATACACAAATTTCAAGAGACAAGCAGTGATACTTCCAAACATCACGTGAAACTTTAAGAGTAGCAAACCTCCTCACTATTGAGTAGTGTGTTTGTAATTGCTAATGAACTTTTAATTGAAAAAAAGCCTACCAGAAACCTCCTACCTTCTATGTAGTTTTGAAACTTGCTGCTACTCCTTTTCTAACTGTGCTGATGCTTGGAAAATGCAGCTTGCACTTGAAAATATGAGAATCCCTGCAGCTGCTGCTTGCCCTCTGAATGTTGAAGGTGATTCTCAGTGCCTGTCCTTGGCATGTAATTTGGCATTCATATGGACATCTCAAGAGATTAAGTCCCCAGGCATTTAATTGATAACTAGGATTCATTGGTCACCTATGATAAGAAAGCACATTGTCATACAAAAGCAGAAAAGGAGTTCAGAGAAGGGAGCATGAGGTGGATGTCTCTGTAAATTGAACAATCCTGCTGCATACCCTCGGCTACCCAAAGTCTCAAGTTACTTTGGCGTTTAACAGTGTGCGCCACTCAGAGCTGATGGACGCCAGTTTTGAAAGGAAGATTTATCTGTTGGGGTAAGGCAGGTTTAGCATTAGTATGGTATAACTTGGCTAAGTGTTAAATTTCTTGCTTGCACTCTGTAATGATTTTTTCATATCAGTGTAAGCAAACAGAGTCATAGAATCACAGAATCATAGAATATGCTGAGTTGGAAGGGACCCACAAAACTCATCAAGTCCAACTCCTGGCCCTGCACAGGATACCCCAAGACTCACATCATGTGCCTGAGAGCATTGCCCAAATGCTTCTTGAACTCTGTCAGGCTGGTGCTGTGACCACTGCCCTGGGGAGCCTGTTCCAGTGCCCAACCACCATCTAGGTGAAGAACATTTCCCTAATATCTAACCTAAACATCTTTTAATTAATGAAAATGCTATGTTTTGTCTCCTAACAAGCCTGCTTCACATGTAACTTCGTCTTTTGGAACAGGCAGTAATTAAGGATCAGGAACAAGATCCACTATTCATCTGAAGTAATCCTGTGTATATGTGTAGACTGATTTACATCAGCTGATAGTCTGGTCTTGAAGTTTTATTTCACAGTTATGTTCTTTGAGACTCAGGCCACTTAAAACCTAATCTGTTTGTTTTTCCCTGAAACTTAGGTAAAGCTCAGCCTTTAGACAGACAGGTTTGAAGCAGTCACTTAATAACTGCTTCCCTTTATGGGTAATGATATACAGTGACTGGAAGCTTTCAACTCTTTGCTTTAAGCTGAGAAATAAGATTTGTATTTCTTTCATAAACCACATCGATATGAACTGTTATAAAGTGGAACAAGAATACCAAACATCTAATGTTTAATGTGAAGTATGCAAGTTCTAATTTTTGTTTTTAATTCGAATTTTGCATTTGTAAATTATTATTGGCATTTGCTTCGGCACTTTGAGAAGCTGTCTTAGTTGTAACATGAAGGAATAAATTAAAAATACAGAAGAAGAAGCAGAGAGCAGAATATCAGATGTAAGAAATCAGGAAATTCTGATTTGTAACCAGAATATATTAGTTGGTCATATCTGTACTAGATGTGTTCAAACTGGAAAATACTCTACTTTCTGCTACCTCTTCAAAAAGTCCCAAGTTTGAGTCATTGTCCAAGCTCTATGTCAGTTTTTAAACTCAGATCTGGTCTGTAAAAAAGACTGCTTGGATACATTTTTAGTGTGTTTTAATTTTGTGTTGCTGAGGACAACAAGGAAATTTAAATTATTGATGAAAAATTGAAATATTCGTAATCAGTATTGATTATGAGTCCTAATTATACTCATGACATGCTTGGGTAAGGAATACCTACATGTAATGTACATTTACATTTGTTCCTGTATTTATCTTCTTTTCTAGACAGGAGCTATTGGCTGCTTTTGGAAGCAGGATAGTGAAGAAGACCTTTGTTCTCGCACAAATAATTTTTAATATGTTCCTACAGAAACAAATCTGCTAAGAAAATACTGTATGTCTAGGTAGAATTTTTTAAAAATTGACAATATTATGAAGGTAAGAATAGGCAAAAAATGCACATGCACATTGTATTGCAAATTGACTTGATATCTGCATGATTAAACATACTATCAGAAAAAATATTCTCAAGAGGTATGTACTGTTTTAGAAGAAAAACACGACTAGTAAACAGTAAGTGTGACTAATAAACTGTAAGTGGTGTTTCATTATAACCTAACCAAGGCAAAAGTACTCAAACTCCTATGCATTCAGGTACTTTTTGTTGTTGTTGTTGTTGTTCAACAGAAGGATCTGTTTTGATTTTTTATTTAAAAATTATCTTAAATTAGTCACATTTGAAAGCAATTTATAACAGTTATTAGTGAGTAACTGAAAGAGTGCAATAATTTCCTGATACTAGAAAGAGAAAAAAATGTTATCCCAAAAACCAATCAGTGTGAAGGGAGCATCAACTGCGATACATGTAACATACCCATGGCTAGTGGGATACATTTCTGTGTATCACACTTCACAAAAAGGACAAATACGACTGGCAGATGTTTATTTACAGATATTCTGTAAACTTCTGCCCTTCTTTACTGAAAGGAAATGCCCCTGTAACTTGATATTTTACACAGAATTATTGATTTGCCTGGTCAAATATCACTTCTATCTCTTTACTATATTTCAGTAATTAGAGTAAGACTATTCGTTACATAAAATAAGCCATTATAGGAAATGAATAATATTATCATAGAGAATTTTTATTGAGAAACTGTACATATAAGCCTCAGTTCAAAATAAATTTGGTTTTTGGTTTTATTGTTAATAAAGTAATGTTTTCTTTGAGAAAAGGCAGGAAGTATTTAATGGGAAGAAAGCTGTCCTGCAGAATAGGTCCCAGCTATCTGTTAGTTATGCTTCTGCTCGTATGGTATAAAGGTTTATGAAGCAACCATCATTTGTGCCAGACTTCAGCATGTCATACCTGTAAGATCCTTATAAATGAGCTCTGTCTGTCCTGTTTCGTGGTGGCTAGCTGTACCAGCTCCCTAGTTCTTCCTGGAATCCACTTTTACTTATTTCTCCAGGGTGTTTCACTTCCATCCTGAAGGTCCACAGGGGTTCTGTGTTACAGAAAAAAATCTGGCTATATGCCAAATTCTCATAGCATTTTTTATTCCTTCAGAGAGATAAATTGCTTTCTGCTTAATTTAAACAGGAATTCACATTTCTGCTTTGTTTCTGGAGAAGCAAGATAATATCAAAGAAACAAAGCTATTAAATAACACTAGAAGTTAAGTCAGTAATATCCTTCTCTGGTCTTACGCCCCTTTTTAGTCTGATCCTCTTCTTCAGCAAGGAAGTGCCCAAGTCTGGAGATGTTTCTCCTGTCCTTTGGAGAAGGGCAATCAGGATTTCAAGGCAAGATTATAGGTGGTATCAAAAGACAAAGGATTTTTGTCCTAGACACTCTTGACCCTTTTGGGGTAATTTTGGTTCATCTTTCTTCACGTGCTGATCTGTCATTCAATGAGCTCTGTTGGTGTGATATCAGAAGAATGGACGGCTTTGCTTCCTTTTTCCAACTCTCTCTCTGTCACTCTCTTGCTGTCCACCTCTATTATCTGATCTTCTTTTACCTGCTTCAGTGAATAACCAGTAATGTTTCCAGTAACATGCAGATTTTAGTCTCCCTGTTTAATCAGTGTCCTCTTAATGGGTCCATGTTAGTATCAAGAGCCCTATATTTCCATTTCCTCCAGCTTAATGACAGTAATAATCCACAAGTGAAGCGTTTTCTTAATATAATATTTATTAAAAGCAGAAGCAGTTACAAAAGGAGTGACAGTCAAAATACCAAAAACACTAATGAACAAAACACAATAAAAACATAGTGCTACATGTGCATGCCTGACTTCCAGGAGAAAACTCTTCTCTTCACAAGCAGACTGAATATAGCTCCAGAAGATCCTCAGGCACAGTAAAGGTGGACTGGTGATTGGAATATGCTGTAGACCTACTGGTTGGGGTGAGCAAGTCAGCAAAATGTTTTTTAATTAATCTGAACACTGATCACAGACTGTAGACAAGGTGAACCTGTCAGAGTGACCAGAATTTGATGCCCAGGAACACAGCTGAAAATGGGCAAGGATGTGATGGAACAGGTCTGGACATACTTTGGAAGCAAGTTGGATTTCCATAGAAAGAAGCTCTGTATGGCAAGGGAGCTCAAGAAAACTAGAAGGAACTGAAGGACAGCCTCCTGAAAGCACAAGAGCATTCTGCCCCAGTTTGCAGATGTATCAAGAGATCAATTTGTCTAAGCAGAAAAAGTGTGGCAGAGCTACAATGACAAAATACAAAGAACAGCCAGGGTGGACATGGAAAAAAGCTATAAAGAGAGGTGGCAAAGCATTACTTAGGCATGCAGCTTACCAGTTGGCTTTGGCTTTGCTGGGGCAAAAGCCAGCTCCGTAAGAAAAGGCTTCACAGCCTGTGAAAGAACAACATTTGGGATCTCTGAAGCCACTCAATGCACCACTGTCTATCTGTGTAACTATTACATACCTGCAGAGTCATATTTTCTGTAAATTTTTTTCGCAGTTTATTAAAATTGTTATAACACAGGGTTTAAGGACATTCCTATAGTATCTTTTTGGGGAAGAGTGTCAGTAAAGATGCCCAGCAGCAAAGGACGAGGGGGTGCTGGCCAACAGCCGGCTGAACGTGAACCAGTGTGTGCCCAGGTGGCCAAGAAGGCCAGTGGTGTGCTGGCCATTGGCCTGGCCAAAAATAGTGTGGCCAGCAGGACCAGGGCAGTGATTGTCCCTTTGTACACAGCACTGGTGTGGCCAAACCTTGAATCCTGTGTTTACTTTTGGGCCTCTCATTCCAGGAAAGGTACTGAGGTGTTGGAACATGTCCAAAGAAGGGCAACAGAGCTGGTCTGGAGCACACAGCTTTTAAGAAGTGGCTGAGGGAGCTGCAGAAGTGTAGTCTTGTGAACAGGAGGCTCAGGGGAGATAAAAGGAGACTTTATTACTCTCTGCTGCTATCTGACAGAAAGCTGTAGTGTGGTAGTAGTCATTTGTCTTTTCTCACAAGTAAAAAGTGATAGAGCAAGAGGAAACAGCCTTAAGTTGTGCCAGGGGTGGTTTAGATTGGATATTGGGAAAAATTTCTTCACTAAAATGGGGGTCAGGCATTGAAACAGGCTTCCCATTTAAATGACATGTAGGTGTGACATTGTGTCATGGACTTGGCACTGCTGGTTTAATGGTTGCACTTAATCTTGATGATCTTGAACATCTTTTCCAATCAAAATGATTCTGTGAGTCTATAATTCTCTTCTCTTACAGATAAATTAAGATTTTGTAATTTTGCTAAAACCTGTGGAACTCCTGGCTGACAAGGTGTAAACCTTTTTGCCCCATTTTATTAAGTCTTCCTTACACTGCATGTAATACTTGAGTCTCCTCTGAGTACATAATTGTTTTTTCTAGCTTTTTCTTCTAGAATCTGTGAGAAATATATATAACAAGTCTACATCAGCCAAGCTGTTTCAGAAATGTTGGGCACAGTTCAGAAATTTTCAGTAGGATCATGTTTAGCTGATGACAAGTGAAGTTCAGAATCACACAATACTTCTCTGTAAGTTGCGTTTTAGCATTTGGAGCTGTGGAAACTGTATGCGTTTTTAATACATGAGCACAGACTTACTGTGCTTCTCAGGTATAGTATGCTCATTTGAATTTTTTTTTTCTTTTGCAGCTGAGTTATTTTTAAATACACAGTGAATGAACTTATCTTTTAAAAAAGTATTTGGGTACATAAGACTGGCATTTTAAAACAAACATTATAACTGCTGCAGAATTGGGTAATATTTATGACTTCAGGGAACACAAAAAGATGAAAGGAACCCTAATATTTCAGTGCAGAGAAATTATGTGAATTTAATTTCTTCAAAAAGAAAAGGCATACAGTCTTTTGTCAGGACAATATTTGCTGCTTTTTCTCATATAGGTAAATGATCAGATACAAAATACCGTGCTCTAATGTGGTTTCTCAATATCCTGAATCTCAATAATTTTTGGCATTCTTATCAGTGGAACTTGATGTCAGGATAGACAACAACCACTAAAGTAGATGGGACTAGTATGGAAGAAACGCGTCAAATCTACTATAGTATTTTCAAGAGAAAACATGATCCCAAATAATGACTGAACTAATATAAATGTGAAAAAAACCCTGAATTAATGAGCATATGTGTGTATAAGACATTGTTGTTTGTATTTTCAAATCAACCTGAATGAGGGGAACAAACATAAAACATGGCATGCAGAAGAATTATCTGGATTTGTGACACTCCATAGAGGACGTTAGACCTGTGAATGTGAATAGATTACTCGAGAAATAGATAACATTATCTGTCACATATGTGACAGATATAAGTTGGTCATAATAAGTCAGAGAAAACCATACTCATTTTCCTCAAAAGAAAAACACTTCTATATGTCAAGTGATAAAAGGTACTTCAAAGCAGACATAAACTAAGAAGTACTCGTGTCATTTAATCTGTCATTATCTTTTAAAGCAGTATGTAAGAGTAGAGAGGGTGCTCTTTTATATTTATCATTTTACAGCACCATGTGTGGGCAAAAAATGTAGGATTTTACTTATTCTGAGTAAGAGATGAATTTCCCAAATGTTACAGCATGTGTTGTAATGTCTAACATTTATATTAGAGATGATGTGTCACAATGAAGTGGCATCCACAAAGTAGTAAATCAATGAATAACAATTTGCCAAAATTATTAGACAATAGCCTTTTCCCTCAGCACCACGTCTGAGTTCAGTGCTGTTCAGAATTACATGGTGAGGTAATTAGAACCTGCTGAGGAAATGCTAAACCTTTTTTACCTGGTTTTTTTCTGTTCTCTTGGTCTGCTAGGGCAGCTGTTGCACAGGCAGAAACCTGTGGGTCACTCTCGGGCAAGTCAGAAGTCCCCATTCAAGGCCAGTGCCTTTGGTGGGACTGTCTGCAGTCAGGCTTTAACAATTCTACAATCTTCAATGCTCAGGTCTGGATGGCAGAACTTTCTCTAAGCAAAATTTTAGGGGTCCAAGCTGCTGAGTGATCTGTGGGATAAACTAGCAGAACCAAAATTTCAGCTGGCCATTACTGGAATGACTGCATGCAACATTTCTGATGAAGATGTTTAGGTTGCTATATTCCTGTGTTTTCTTACCGATAAATTTCCAGATATCAGTGTATGTATTTCCCCCTACCCCAGCATTGTAGTGTCCTTTATAAAAGGGTGCTATTTTATGATATGTTATGTTATGCTGAATTATATTTAGATTTGTTTTCTTGGACTTAGTAGTTGCATATAATATGTGAAACTTCACAGTGCCTGCTCTTAGTCCTCCAGACACAACTGAAAACATAGGTACACTTCAAAGAATTCATCATTCAGCTACTGTTTTTCTGTGGTAGCTCTGTATATTCATTTTGTGAGTCTTAAAACTCTGTCACAATAAATCAAAAGTAATATGCTGAATTCAGGGGTTTGCCAATATTCTTTCCTTGGTATGTGTTGCGCATTAAATTCTCATGTCATAGAATTGTATAAAAGTTTACTGGAAGAAATTTTTCATTTTCCTATAAGTAAATAAATTTTTGTCCATTGCTGCTAGAGTGCCAGAACTATTTTGGACAATATTACACGACTGTGCTTTGAATTCACAAGTTTAGACTTTCTAAATTTGACTTAATGTCTTTTACATCTTCCACCACATATCATATTACTTTTTGCAAAAACTTTGTTTTCCTTACTTAATAAATGACCACATTGTGGTATAATGGAAACCTCTACCATCTTCAAAAAAGCAGTTTACATTCTCCCTGTGGAGGAATTTTTATGTGGCAGGGGTAGGAAAAAGGGATGTTGGATTGGGGTGAGGGGGAGGGGCGGGGAAGGTTGATTAATTTAAATTAAATGACATTTCTGCATTCCTAGTTCTCTGGCTACTATTTTGATTAAAATTGAATCACACTTTTCAGCTTTCAGGGTAGTTCTCTCTATTCCGTTAAGTAAGCTAAATGCTTCGGATTTCACATGGAAAAAAAATCTACTGTTTTTACATACCCTTTTGGATTTGCTTCTGTGAGCTTTTCATATACTGAACTCCAGCTGATGTGGATGGAAATTCCACATATGGAGGGCCTGGAGAGTCAAACCCCTTGCTTTTCACATGTCTTTCCCTCTCTTTCAAATATGCAGGAATGCAGGCATTGTACTGGTGTTTTATAAATTTCATTACTATTTCCAGAGCTAGCTCCAGAGTTCTCAGCAGCAAAAGCAAAACCCTATCTTCCCAACCCCCATACCTCAAGGGTAAAGGCAGAATTACTTTATTCTCAGTCTTAGGTCAGAAAAATTTTACTATCTCATGAGAGATAATCAGCTGAATGGTTTCTGGAAGAGGCAAGAGGAGGCAGGAGAACCAGCCTGGGTCACTTACGGGGCAAGGGGCAGTAAAGGGTCAGTGGGTCCATGCCTTCCATGCCTTACTGTCTCCCTTTTTCTTTTTCTCCTCTTCAGATTCTCCCTCAGCTGCCACTCTGTTACCTTCTCAAACCCCTTAACTCTACTACAGCTGTAAAAAAATTGTTATGAAATCTCTATAACTTGAGATGCAGTGAAAGGCATCAGGAAAGTAGCTATGTGAAAAGCCATCTAATGATGAAACATACATTTTTAAAATAACTATTTTCTTTTTATTTTTTCAAGAAGATCTGTGAGAGAATCTGTGGAACTGTGTCAAAAGTAAAAAATAATATAGAGAGTCTAGTTTTGGTCATTTATTTTGGATAATCATAAGAGGGTAAAACCTGAAGGCATTGAGAAAGATGTTCACCTTAAAATCTTTATTTAAACAAAAATATTGAAGTTCAGATGTATAGTGCTGTATGTAGCAGTCATAAGTGAATACAACTGATGACTTGAACATCACTGAATACAGGGACATTCTCTAATTTTAAAATGTTTTTCTGGATGATATTTTCACTTTTTTGTTCTCATACTGTTCAAATTGTTTAGACAGTCAGTATACATATCCCGTTTGCTTTTATTAAGATAAATGTTTTGCAACAATGCCCTTCTAACTGACATTTTGAGACATTTCAAACAAAACCTGACCAGTGTATCATTTTTGTTTGCAGTTAATGCCTGCAATCTGTAAACTTGCAGGCTGTGTGCTTGGCAGTGCCAGCAAAGAGCAAAACGTGCTCTGCTCCAGAGAACTTTTGATATGCAGTACCTCAGCTCTCAAGTGAATTGCGGTATGTAAGTCATCAGAGCTGACAGAATATCTGTGAGGAAGGCTTTTTCCAATTCTACAAGCATTTTCAAGCTCTTGGGTCTTCCACAGAGGAGGGCGTCCAAGCAGGAAAATTGCTTCTCTGACATGCATGCAGGTCTTGTCCTGCTGGCAATCTTCAACCACCCACCCCAACATCTGCTGGAAAAGTAGCACAGCATGCTGCAGGCAATCCAGGAGACTCCTGGAATGCATGGGAGTTAACTTCCTAAGCCAGGTGATAGATAAACCTACCAGAGGAAATGCAATACTAGATACAATAGTCACCAACCTGAGCAATGATGGATGTCAAGGTTGGAGGTAGCGTGGGTTGCAGTGATAACACACTGTTGCACTTCGCAGTCTTGAGAAATACAGGTCAGGGAAGGAGTCAAGTTGGGCCCCTGAACTATAGGAAGGCAGACTTCCAGCTCTTTAGGGAGATTGTCAGTGGGATGCCCTGAGAAACTGCCCTCAGGAATAAGGGAGAAGAACAGACCTGGCAGATCTTTAGAGAAGTCTTCAATAGACCACAAGAGCTAGTGATCCTCAGGAGCAAGACATTGGGCAAGGACGGCAAGAGACAGCATGGCTGATAGGGAACTACTGGTCAAACTAAAGGGAAATAAGCCAGTGCACAGTGGAAACACAGACAGATGCCCTGGGAAGGGTATAGAGATGAAGCATGATTGTGTAGGGAGGGGTTGAGGAAGATCAAAGCAAAATTGCAACTTAAAATGGCAAGGAACACAAAGAACCACGAGGGGTTCTACAAGTATGTCAATCAGAATAGGATGGTCAAAGAAGGGGTACTCCCTCTGAGTACATCCCTCTCAAGTGGATGGACAGCTGAATGGTACTGGGGGGGTCAAAGTGCTCCCCATTGTAAGTAAATAGCAGATTCGTGACCACCTGAGGAACTTGCATGCACACAAATGTGTGGGACCTGATGAGCTGCATCCCAGAGTCCTGAGGAAATTCGCTGATGTAGTTGCCAAGCCACTCTGCATGATACTTGAAAAGTCAGGTAAAAATTCAGGGGACTGGAAAAAGGGAAACACTGTACCCATTTTTACAAAGGGAAGAAAGGAGGACCCTGGGAACTACCACCCTGTCAGCCTCCCCTCTGCCTAGCACAGAAGCTGTGCTAAGACACAGGGAGGACAGGGAGGTGACTTGAGACACCAGCACTGCTTCACCAAGGGCAAATCTGGCCTGACCAACCTAGTGGCTTTCTGTGGTGGAGTGATTACATCACTGGACAAGGGAAGAACTACAGATGTAATTTATCTGGACTTCTGTAAAGCCTTTGACCCAGTCCCCCACAACATCATTCTCTGTAAACTGGAGAGCAGCGGATTCAGCAGGCAGACTGTTAGGTGGATAAGGAATTTGTTGGATGGTTGCATGCAAAGAGTAGTGGTCAACAACTTAGAGTCCTGATGGGCATTAGTGACTAGTGGTGTCTTCTGGGGGGTCCATATTTGGACATTAATGACATAGAGGGATTGAGTGTGAATTTGAACCCTCAGCAAATTTACAGATGACACCAAGCTGAGTGGTGCTGTTGCCACACCTGAGGGAAAAGATGCCATCAGAGGGACCTGAACAAGATCAAGAAGTGGGCCAGTGGAAACCTCATGATGTTTACCAAGACCAAATGCAGTGTGCTGCACCTGTGTCAGGGCAAGCCCCAGTTCCAACACAGGCTGGGGGATGGACAGATGGAGAGCAGCCCTGCCCAGAAGGACTTGGAGTTTCTGGTGGATGAGAGGCTGGACATGACCCAGCCATGAGCACTCACAGCCCAGAAAGCCAAATTTGTCCTGGGCTGCATCCAAAGCAGTGTGGACAGCAGAGGGGGAGGAGATTCTGCCCCTCTGCCCTGCTCTGCTGAGAGCTCACCTGGAACACTGCATCCAGCTCTGAGGTTCCAGTATAGAAGGGATATGGACCTGTTGGAGAGAGTCCAAAGGAGGCCACCAAGTTGATCAGAGGAATGGAGAACCTCTCATATGAGGGAGGGAATTTTCTCATTATTGGGGCTGATAAAATTGGGATTGTTCAGACTGAAAAAGAGAAGACTTTGGAGTGAGCTTACTGTGACCATCCAGTACCTGAAGAGCTTACAGGGAAGATGGGGCCAGACTATTTACAAGAGCGTGTAGTGACAGGACAAGGAGGAATGGGTGGAAGTTGAAAGAGAGTAGGTTTAGGTTAGATATTAGGAAGAAAGTCTACTGTAAATGTGGTGAGGCGCTGGAACAAATTGTATGGGGAACAGTTGTGGAAGTCCCATCCCCAGAGTTGTTCAAGACAGGGCTGGAAGGAGCTCTGAGCAGCCTGGTCTAGTGAAACATGTCACTGCCAATGGCGGGGGGGTTGGAACTAGATGATCATCAAGGTGCCTTCCCAGCCCAAACCATTCTATGATTCTATGACTCTATCCATCTGTGATGAAGCCAAATCTCTATATTGTGTCCCTTTGCCTATTCACTTCATTTAGGTTCATTTGAAGGCAAAATCTGACCCATGGCATATTACAGCATTGATTAACATTATTTTGCTAAATAGTGAGATTTTTAATATCTATCCTGTACATACTTTGAGTAGGTTTCAAAGAACAACTAAATAAGTTCTTTCATTTCTGTTGGTATGAGTTCATGTGAGCACCTTGCTTATTTGCTTTTTAAAAGCTAATTGAATTCAAGTGCCACACAGTTAAAGACATGGAATTAGTAGTGCTACACTGAGAATCTGAGACAATTATTTTTTTCCTTGGATACTGAGTTTTGTGAACAAAAACATGTTGAAAGGTTAGTAAAGCAGCACATAGTGCTACTTCTCAGTGCTATTCTCAGAAGCAATCTTTTAATTAGAAACACAGCTATTGACCTAACAATGCAATGAGAGGCATGTTAATAACCAGAGGACCACGTGACATTTGTGTTGCTCGGTGCTTAGAAAGCAGCAGCCATGTGGAACACAGGCTACTCTGAGCACTGAAAACTGCCACTGAAAATTGCATGCTCCCAACTACTATTTTTGTTACTCTCTCAGAGAAGGGGACATATGTCATTTTCAGGGTACTCCACCACTTCCTCTGGTTTCTTGAATTCCCTGAGAAAGGACAAAGATGGGAGAAGAGAGCTCATTAAGGAGCCCATTATAACAGTTTTACTGTCCCTTTTGTAACTTGAAAACTTCTGCTGTTTTCACCTGGGGAAATAAATGTTCTACCCTTACAGAGAAAGCCACCAGGGCGAGCTCAGCAGCTTGCTACTCATTTCAAACAACTGGGAGTAAATAACCCAGCTGAGTAAAAGTAAATGAATATAGCTATTTTCACATTCCTGTGGTGGGGATACTTTCTTCTACTGCCTGTTGTCTTTCAGCTTTCTAATCTGGGGATGATCTCATTTTCAATCTGTGACAACCCTTGCTCTTTCTGGGGTGCCAAGGGGACATTTCATAGGGGTGGTGGACCTTGACTGCCAACATACCTGGGGCTGCTCCTGTTTGGAGGGGTGAGTCTTTCTTTCTGTACAATAGAATGTTGGAGGTTTTTTCTTGGCTGATCTGTTAGTTTTTCTCCCTTACATCCACTCCAAGTTGATACAGCTGCTATGCCCTGTCTGATCTTTTAAGCATGCCCTAAAGAGGGCTGCTGCACTACTGGCCTCTCTGCAGCAGTCAGCTGTACTAAGCCAGCCCATCACCATCATCAAATTCTTGCACTTTCTCCTGGCATACACTTCATATGCCTGCACTTGTATGGCTCCACACAGAGGTGCAGATTAATCCCTGGCTGGCTTCTAGTGGCCTGTTTTGAGACCGTTTTGGGAATGAGTGAGTGTAGGACAAAGCACAGTGACTTCATTATTCCAAATTTAAACAAATAAACTACTCTTTAAAAACCAGCGATCATGCCTAAAAGTGTGAGCAATCTGTATGACAGGGAGCATGCAATAACATTGCAGGAGTTTCAACAGTATTTTCTACATAATGATGCAACTAATATTGCAAAAATTATGAAAGCAATCACCGTAATGACTGCTTGCCACAACTCTGCCCCATTCTCCGGGCCCCTCACTGTCAATGAGGAATGTGGTTTCTTACAGGCATACATTAAATATTCTGTCTCAGTTTAAACTGTTCTGTCCACAGAGTTTAATATGCAGGCTTGATGGCACTAAAAGTACTGATGATTTGGTTTGCAGATTACTAGTTGTTCTGGTTGTAAATCTGTTGTCATGCAAATGCCTAGATTATCCTGTTTATGAAAGCATCTACTTTTTCATTTTCTCTTGGGGGGCTGTATTTCAAAGATGAGACATTCTTCCCAAAGAAGCTTATTATTGGAAATACTTATCACGAGTATAGAAAGCATATAAAGTCTGATCCTAATGCTGTTCAGTGGGTTTTCAGAAGAGCTCAGTATCTCTTATAGAGGCTTTTAGGCAGATAGGTCAGGTCAAAGTGAAGAACAAACTATGCAAACGCAGGCCAACAAATCCACTTTTTGCAAAAGCTCTCCAATGAATATACATTTGCAAATCCTCTGGGTCAGAAAACCCACGTTATTTACTATTTAATTGCCTTGTATCTTTGCCTTAGGACCTATGTAGGCAAAATTACTCAGGACCTTTTTGGGAAATATGTCTTACTATGTTCCCTGAAACATTATTAGTTGCTCCAGTCATGATACAGGAAGGAGCAGGATAAATCACAGCCACCAATGACACACATTGAATATATTGAGGGAGCATTTATTCGTGTGTTTTCCAAAAAAAATCATGAGAAGCTTTTAGTTACACAAGGCACCTCAAAACCTTGTGAGGTAGAAGCCAGTAACTGTGTGTCTAGTGCTGGAAAATCTGGCAGTATTTATTCCAAGATGCATTTTTCTCTGGTTGGCAGCTACATGCAACTGAATCCTCTCTGTACCACTCTGCCTCCTGTGCTGTCTTCATGAGACCAATGAGATCAAGAACAGATCAGTCAAAATTACCCAAACTACTGTTTTCAGTTGATTATCCTTGACATAGTCTAATGTCTTGTTCTTACTTAGGATCAAAAAATGATTCTCTGAAATGCAATCAACCATCCTTGTTTCTGAACCACAGATTCATTGAGAACCGCTGCTTGAAAAATACCATCTGGAAACAAATTGTAAGAGATGGGAAATAAAAGTATTAAAACTCTGTACAAAATATTATTAGAAATCCAAATATATACTGTTTACTTAAACTCATAATTAATTCTCCCTAATGAATCTTCACTTATGAATGCTTCCCCTTCTGCCAATAGCCTTGAACAACATGTGAGATTTTTTGACGTGGAGTGCAGTAGTTTATAAACTGGAGAAATGGCAAGCTCTCTGCTGTGCAGTGCAGCCCAGTGTCTTGTGGAACAGTGCAGCCCAGTGTCTTGTGGAACAGTCTACATGTTACATGGTGATGCCATAGTAAAACATTCATACTCATGGTTCCCCAGAAGAATAAAAGAAAACATACAATGAGCGGAAGAAAAATATAGCTGGAAAAGGATGTCTTTTTCCTCAAGTACTGAAACTCAGCTGCAGAGTTTGACTCTGCCCTTTACAACACCCACTCCATTCTTACTGGAATCACTAGGCTGTTTGTCAGGCCAGAGTGAACTGCTATTTTTTATTATGTGGTAAAGAGTTCCTTTTTAACTCTTTTTAAAACATTAAAATGCATAAGGGAGCCTGAAGTCAGCTCTGTCCTGTCTCTCACAATTTAAGTGGTGGAGCTACTACTATATTCATATTTCAGGGGAGGGATATAAAGCCAAGGCTGAGAAAATTCAAACCAGTAATGTAATTAGTGTTTTATAAAATGCTAAAATGCTCTCCTTGGGTTTCCTAAAGGAAACTCTGGGTGTCCCTTAACAAGATGGCAGAAGAGGGCCCAAAATTGTATCTTCATGTTACACACATATAAAATTAATTTGTTTTATTTTACCCCATATGCTTAAAAGAATTTTCTTTATTTACCAATAAGCCAGTTAGGCAGGCAGTGGTTTGGTGATTATTGGCCAGGATTTCAATAAGCTAGAGGGTTTTCATGTAATTGTCTATACCATGCACCTCACTTTTCTGTATCTCATATTCTCACATCTGAATGTGGAAAATAAAAGATACTGTTGAATCACACTGTGATAGCTATGCTAGTGGATAGAGATACCTATAAATTGCAAAACTTCTGTTTACTGTCGCATTGAAGAAACCGGCTAACTTTGTAGTCAGTTTGACCCATGGTGCAGTGTTCCTAACGTGCATTATATTCACCAGGCACGCCTCATTCGTACGTGGCACCTTTGTCACGGAGGAGGATGTCTCTGTGGAAGGGCTGCCCCACTGTGTGCATTGCTGGGACAGTAGGATTAATGGCATACAGCTTGCTTCCCAGCCTGCATGTTAAAGACTCCAAGAAAAGGCTGCCTGTCAGACAGTGGGAACAAGACTCTATTGGACAGAAAGGCCTTAGAAATGTAAAGCCAAGTGATTATAGACGGCACTGAAGGAAATGTATCAAAGACATGCAAAACTCCTGGTGTTACAGCCTCTCCTGCTATGTGATACTACAAAACTATAAATCTCTAACCCTACCCATCGCTGTTGCACAGCATCTCTGAGCAGTTTTCCTCTGCCCACCAGATAAGAGGTTTTTAATTGGCATATATATTTCCAGCTATATATAGATTTTAGAAAGCTGAGCCTTTGATGTAATTCATACAGATAAAGAAATCAATATTATAATAAACTCTATTAAGCATATAGTGCTGTATAGCTGTGTCAGTATGAAAGCTCTTATTTAATCTCTAGCTTCTTCCAGCTTACCTGCATTAGTTCTTGAATTGGTGATGGCATCACAGGAAGTTATTGACAAGCTGACACAATGCAGTGAGTGTAATTTTCTCTCTCCATGTAGTGAAGATCTGTGCTCATATGCATTAAAACATCACACCAAAAGAAGCCAACTCCCTGTTGCAGCTATACAATGTAGATCCACAATACAAACATACTGGTTCTGCTTTATCTTTTACTCTGAACTTTGACAGAAGAACAAGACAATATACTTGGTCAAAGCCAGGCGTGAACTGAGGAGAAGGAAGAAGTAACATGTAGCAGGGAAATATAAATCCTAACAGATAAATGACCTAAAGCCACAGTAAGCAACTAGGATTGCTTAGGTAATCTCCATAGTCTTTCATTATTTAGATACAGCTCTTTCTTATTATATCAAGGGGTTTTTTTAAAAATAAAGACTTCCAGCCAGTAGCCCTCTTTCACTTCACAAAAACACAGTCCAGTGTAAAAATATCAACTTCAATGATGTTATGCAGGGAAATAAAATTACAAACCTAAGTGGTCAGAACAACTGTTAATGTCAAAGATATATAAAAGCAAATTTTATAAATCAGGATTCAAACAAAAGAAAGAAGGTAAACCCAAAACTGCAGTAAGATAGCCCCATGAAAGTCTTCATAAGTTAAATATAGGAGAGATTATGCATTATACCACAAAAAAGTGGCTTTTGAAAATAAACATGCATGAAATACAATACCCATTTCAGTGGATAAACTGCTTAAAAAAAACAAATGGCACCTGGTTACAGAAAAACTATAATGATTGATCCAAGACATTTTTTTAAAAGATATGTATGAAAATATCTTTGTTACACTTATGACTTCAAGCAATATAGAAGATGTTGCAAAAGAAAGTCCAGTTTCTCATAGACTGTCAAGTGAGGTAGCTAAAAAGACACCTTAAAAAGATCTCAGAATTTGTGACATTCAAAGATGCTGGGAGTTTAAGCTTCTCTTGTACAGATAAAGGAAGTCCTTTCATTGTCCAACATTTTGCATAATTTATTTTGATTAAAGTATGAATGATGCAATAAGACACCTGAAAAGAGTCAATAATGAGAATTCCTCCGGTAAATGGCCTTTGAGGTTAAAGCTCTGAACTACAGTATGATTCAGAACTCTGTTTTCTGTGCTTTTCCCATGTAAAAATGTTGGCACAGCAGGCTTTGAAACACTGAGTGTGTAAACAAATTATGGTTCTAAATAATCTATTCTGAAATTCATTTAGAGATCAATTGTTCCCTTATTTGCTGGCACAGGTATTGTAAATCAGAAGGGTTACAGAACTAATCTGACTTCTGACTTTGAGTAACTCAAGCCACAAAAGTCCTGTTTGCTCATCCATGCAGCATTATTTCAATGTGTCCTTTAATACACTTTGATAATATATAGTGATCAGTTTGACAAAACTGGCAGATATAAATTTCTTGTATGACTGAAGGGTTTTAATTAGGGTTTTCCCTAATTAAAACTAGTGGTGTTTATTTGCAAATAGTCCTCCCATTGCTCAGAAATTTGTGTCTACTTCAGCAATTGATTTGGCTGGGAAATCACTTCTTTTTCAGATGGAAGGTTTGATTCTCTTAGTCAAGATAGCTGGTATTTGTATACTTACTGCCATGATCATCTTTATCTTCAACTACCACATAAAAGGCTTTTATTTTTAAAATTCTGGTTATATGAGCATACATTACATGATAAAACAAATTATAATGCAGACTAAATATCATAAAAATTAAGATTTTACCTCAATTTTTGCCTGTTTTGGTTTGTAAAAGACCCTACTGAGTTCATTTCCATGATTCCTTATTTCTTCCATGAGTGAGAGAAATACTAGGCTCCTTGAGATTCTATCATCTCATCACATGCCTGGCTCAATGCAAGCTAGTCAGATAAATTTACCAGCCACAATCATTCTGAAATGTTTATAAAAGTTTTTCCATGATGATTCAGTCCACATGGATTTGAATTTTGAGTTGCCAACTGTAATGAATTCAAACTAGAAAGTCACTAGATCCTACCAGTTGTAAACACAAGAAATAAAAATTATTTCATTTTTTCCTCTTTCTCTGATAGTGAGAATATTTTCTGCCTAGCTTGAAAGGAGAAAACTATCTGTCTTGTTTCACTGCTTCCTGTATTTCTGCCATTTTGCAACTGTTTAATCCATCAAGTAGAAACTGCTGCTCTTTGCATAGTGAGCTGCAGTGCTGAGAAATTTAATATGGAATACGATAGCCTCCTAGTTATTAACGTTATAATCTCTTCCAGTATTTTACGGGTTGCTTAAAAATACATTTTTGTTACAACATAATAGTGCATTCATAGTTACAATTGTATACAGGTAGGAGTTGTTCACGTTTCTCAAATATTTGCAAGAAACATAAACAAAAAACATATGTTTCAAATATTTCACTGAATACCTTTTTCCACTCCTGTGTGTGTTGCAGCCATTTGAGCACTGTGCTGTTTCAAAATCCTACCATTTACTTTCCTGATTTATAACATATTCTTTATCTTCCTATTTTTAAAATGTGCTTGTGTCCTAATGTGAAGATTTTTTTTCTCAATACTGAACCTCATATCTTCTCTATCTCTGATTGTTACACAAAAAATTCCAGCTTTCAGATATGCCATTATGTGTTTTTGTGCTATAATCCTTGCTGTTTGTCTGCATTGCTAATCTTTATTAACTTGGCCAACTTGGGACTTAGTCTGTGCCTTTTGCTTAGAAAAACACATTGCAACTGAGTGGATGTTGAATCCACGTGGCATCTTCACTTCTGTTTTGATATTCTAAACTCTCTGGCTAAAAAAGAAAGGTTTCTCCAATGCTCAAATATCTTGCTGGCTCAACATTTCAAAGTATGCTTTGTGCTGTCCAGGCATTTTCGTTAATTGCTAGCACAAGAGATGGGCCAAAACCCAAAGGCTTTGAATCCAACTCCTCTCCTTCCTCCACACCTCCTCTTGTGGAAACTTTGGAAAGCTGAATCCAGACACAGAGCTGAGTACTGCAAATTGGCCAAATACAAATCCCGCCTCCACCTTAGGGGTTTTCCGAATCCTGCTCCAAAATGTACTTCCTAGTCCCATTTTTTGTCTCATTTCTATGTAAGATTTTTAAAACTTGCATATTCTTTCCTTCATGATATTTGGGCAGTTTCACATTATTTATTTTAGGTTCACTCATGATGGTCTATGCCTGCTTTTGTAGAATCTCAATTTTGATAAGAAAATGGAAATGTAAATAAATCCAATTTGCATTACAAAATACAAATAAAAATAATTACCTATGCATTACTTCCCTAGAAGAAAAAATGAGACAAGACAAAAGCCTTGTGAATTAGAGATCCAAAGAGGTTGAAAACCCCATGAGGTTTTTTTGTTTGATTTGAGTTTGTTTTTATTAGTAAAGAAATTTATAAATCATACATCATCAACTTATTTCCAGAAACAAAAATATAAGTTCTGCTTCTTCAGTATTCAAAAGCCATATCATCAGCCCCAAGTTGCTGTGTAATCTCTTTAAAATCATCGGCTTAATAGTTTGAACAATTTGTATCTTCTGTCAGTGTCTGAGTCCTTAAAGATTATGTTTTCTGGTTATTTTTTGCAAACAGCAAGCCTAAAAACTTTTATGAAAAATGAAAGTCACATATTGACTTGACATCTGAAGCTGGGCCTATGACTCAAAACCAATGTCTATAAAACCATTCATGGAATTGCAAGAGTTGTTGACACAGAACAAGTCTCACACTTGCTTGAAGTTCATTGCAAGATCTGGATGTTCTATAATGAAATGCTCTGCAGTTAATATTAATTTGCCATACATCTTTTAATGAGACTTTGATGTGATTCCTCATGGAACTTAGCTACCATACTGGTACATATAGCTAAGGCTGTTAGCTTGCAGCTTCAGGAATCTTCAATTCTGTCCTCTGTTAGTGCCTTCTTGTGAAATAATGGGTAAATTACTTAATCTCAATTTTACCATACCTACAGTGCCCTGTTTGTAAAACATAAACTGATTATTTTCTGTACTTTGTGGGCTGCTCAAAGAGCAGGGCAAGTTAAGTTTTAGAGCAGCACTGGCTGGGAAGCAAAAGGCATGGAAAGAGTGGAGATAAATAAGGCTTCTTGAAAAAGCTTCTGAAAGCAGACTTCAAAAGGAGCATACAGCAGCACAACAATAGAGGAAACTGTCTTGTGTGAAGAAAAAAACTGGAAAGTATAGGCTCAGTTTCCAGAAAGAGAGTGTGAGTGGCCCAGAGTCATGTGAGAGGTCACGCACAGACTGAGGAACTGAGATGATTCTAAAAAGAGGAATCCATTTCAGTCTGCCCATAAGAAGCATGTCAAAAAGTTGAGGATGTGTATAAAAGATATGGAAGTGGCACCCTGGGTAAGGATTAAGCTTGAGAGATTAATAATGTTGGAAGAATGACAGATAAGTGGTTGTCTTTGTTACCTGGAATTCTCTGTCAAAACAGGAGGAGGAAGTAATTTTGCATCTCCTCTTGCAGAATTTCCCTATTTTGTTTTTGTAATTTAGGATCTCAAGCATGTCAGTGCAAGATGTTTGGCTCATCCACTAAATTGCCACACCCTTATGATGAAAAAACATGAATACAAGTGTTAAATTGTTGTGGAAAACCCTGCAAGAGTCTATAACCTTTGAGGCATTTTGGTGAAACTTTGGTTTAGATTTTTATGCTCCCAAAGGTCTATTATTGAAATACAACAGGTATCATGATTCATAAGGTAAACAGTGACAAACTAGCATGGAAGGGGGAAGCTCTCTATCACTCATCACTTCAACGAACACAGTTAAATTTCAAGGAAGAAGAAGTTCCCTATTCACTCCAACTCTTTCCACAATTCCCATGGAGGAAGCAACTGTTCAGCTTCGATGTTGAAAACTCAGAATGTTTCATGTGGAAGCATCTAATCAGTCTGATTTCTGTTCAGCCAATGGATTAAGCAGTGTTATATATCATCCCTTTCTCGAGACTTTGCCTCACATTAGATGTAGAGGTTGATGTGTGTAACAGCACACCTGTTCCAAAGTGACATCATTTCACTTCAGTGCTCACAACAATCAGTCTCTCCTAAAAGGCAATAACCTGATGAGTCTGAAGGCTGAACTGTGTATCTATTTCCCTGCTAGATGCAAATGTGGAATTTCTTACTGCTCAGAGCTGTATTGTTCCTCCTATTGTACTTCTGAGTTTTATCTCAAGTTGGAGGTCTAGGTAAATGTTTGTATGCATCAGCACCTTAACCTTTGAGGAAAGTGCTTTCATAATCACACATCATGTATATCTGAGTGACCTGTACCTAGACACGCCAGAATATTACAGGCCTTACAACTTTCATTCTAATTTCTTTCACACCTTTGGAAGGCACACACAGATACATGCACATAAATGCAAATCCTGTGTCTATCTCCTTATAAAGCTCTGGCTCCCTTCCACTTGTCATTTTCCACATTTGCACAAGCTTCCTAGTTCCCAGAAATCAATCCAGGCTTACAAGAGAAAAAAAATATCTAAGAATAACTGCTAATGGAAAAAGTAGAAAGAAATAAAAAATTCTGATTGCTTCAGACCATACAGCAAAACAGAGGTCCAGCTACCAGGAAGAGACAGGTGACTTCTAAGTGAAAATGGTAACACATTCTCCCCAAGGAGATCAGCTACAAAGCTGAGTTCACTCTTTCCTGCTATAAAGCATATTGATGTTAACAGTTTTCTTCTGCTGTCACATGTGTTTTTCAAATTAAGTATTTTTAAATCTGTAGAGCTTAAAGTACTGCTTCAAACACCCTCCTTTGCTTCTACTTCCATTTCATATAATCTGTCATAGGTAGAGTACAGCATGGATAACCAATTCTGTTTCTCTCAAACAGATGCAAACTGATTTAATTTAACACCTGTCAGAGGTGAAGGAAATCTGGAATGAATAACCACTTCAGAAACTGAAAGGGGTAATTTTCAGGACACAGAGAAGCATCTATTTGTGCACTCTCCCTTGAGATGGTGAAGGGCATATGTTTGTAAGGTCAAGGTTTGGAGGTGACATATTTTCATATGTATACTCAGAAAGTGATGCTGAATACAATCCTAGATTCACCAATCTCCAGTACCAATTTTTGCAAATGATTTAGAGTGTCTCAGCACTTCATCTGTACATTAAGGTTTTGTAAAAACAGCCTCTGTCTTACAGGAGAAACAAAAGAGCTGGGCACGTTAGGTGCCACCCATATTAGCTGGCATATCCCTTAAAGTTTCAGGTATTACTTCTGCTGCAGATTGCAGTCTTCTATTGGTCTGAATTCTTGTTATCACTTGGGGTACATGAGAGAGAAAATCTGGATATGAACAGGACTTGAGGTTTTGCATTGTTCGGTCAATGTTACTTTGTATAGAGCATATTTTCCTTTGTAGTGTAGGCTTTACTTTATATATGTATGCATCCAAAGAAATACCCTCTCCACACTCCCAAACTAGTGTTCTATATATAGAATGAGCTTCCAGCAAGACAAATAAATGAACTCCATACAAATGCATATATGCAGTATAATAAAGTCCTGGACCTAAATGGCAGGATATGGAGATGTTCAGCTCCAGAACGCTTTCAGGCGCTTAATGCCTTAAAGTCATTTTTCAGTAAATCTACACTTTTTTTTAAGTTGGGGGGTATTTTGTGTGGGGTTTGGTTTTTTTTCTTTCTTTCTTTTTTTTTTCTTTCTTTTTTTTTCTTTCTTTCTTTCTTTCTTTCTTTCTCTCTCTCTCTCTTTCTTTCTTTCTTTCTTTCTTTCTTTCTTTCTTTCTTTCTTTCTTTCTTTCTCTCTTTCTTTCTTTCTTTTTTTTTTCTTTTTTTCTTTTTTTTTTTTTCCAGATAGGAATAATTCAAGTGAGCCTTTAGGTACATGCAATACTGCTCTGTAGAAATTGGCAGATATTGGGCATGACTGCTCATTAAAGCTATATGCAAGAATTTGAGTAGACCTTTCCCTTGGACTTGATTCATGTCAGTTTACATTCCCTGAATTTGACTTTGATTTCTAGGTTCAACTATGTGCAGAAAACTGAAAGCCAAACTGTTGGAAGAATTATATTTATGTGGTTTCGTGAAAAAATTACAGGGTTTGCATGAGCTCGTTGTGAAAACAAAATTCAAACTGCATTTTAGAATCTGGTCTAAATTTTAAATGTGCAACAAAATATCAGTCCTGGTGAATTTCATACATTTTGCAATGCTATTGTGAATATCATGCTGCTCTGCTTTGATCAAACACATATCTTGAACAAATAAAGCTAAGTCACCTTTAAAGCTAAGTCACCTTTAAAACATGTCTGAACATTGCAGGCCACATAATATTGTGTCATTACTGTAAGATATTCAACTCACTACAAGAAAGAACTTGAAGATCTGGAGCACATACAGAAAAGAGCATGGGAGCTGGTGAAGGGTCTGGAGCACAGGTCCTGTGAGGAGTAGTTGAAGGATCTGGGGTTGTTTAGCCTGGAGAAAAGGAGACTGATGGGAGATCTTATCACTCTCTACAATTTTGAGTGGGTGGTCGGTCAGTTCTTTCAAGAAACAAGTGGTACAAGAAATAACCTCAAGTTAAACCAAGAAGTGTTTAGATTGGATATTGGGAGCTGAGGTGTTTATCAGGCTTTGGAACAGGCTGTCCAGTGAAATGGTTGAGTCACCACGCCTGGAGGTATTTAGAAGAGGTCTAGATGTGGTGCTTAGGGGCATGGTTTAGTGGTGGACTTGGCAGTGTTAAAGCAACATGTGGACTTGGTGATCTTGCAGGTTTTACCCAGCCTAAATAATGCTATGATTCTACTGTATGATAAACTCCTGTCTCAAGCCATAATTCTTCATGCAACATTCCCTTTAGCTGCAATGGAGTTCCATGTTCAGAATGCTGACAGAATACATGGAATCCAAATGTAATTGCAAAATTACTCCATCTTAGATGACAAAATTGTCTATTGAACCTTCTGTACTGATAAGAATAATATCCTACACTTCCTTTCAAAAAAACTATATTTTTCTAAAGGTGAGCATTAACTATCCATAATTAGGCATTCAGAAATGGGCTTATGTAGTGTTAGTGCAACATCTCCAGTTTAAAGATGAACTAAGAGAAAGGAAAAAAAATCCAAACGACACAACAAAAATCCCCAGACACATGGTTATGAAAATGTCTTTGTCAGTTCTTCCATCCATTGTGAGTCATGTAATCATAATTACACCAGCTTTTTTTTCTTAAAAATAAGGCAGTCATGATACAGCTACTCAATATTACAAATCTTGCTGTTTACTTTAAAGAGTTAGTCATGAGAATTTCATTTTCAGGAATTCCAAGAACAACTGTAAGTACTACTCCAGTGATGTTACTCTTCTTGTAGAAAAGAAAGAGAGTATAGGGGAAAACATACAATAGTAGCCAGAAGCACAAAAAATCCTTTTGTGCAACTCTCAGGTGTGTGTTGACACTGTTGGTGAAGCAAAATATATGTGGACTTTGCTTTTCGGGGGATGATGGTGTTATTTGTAAAAGGTACACTAGATTTTTAGTAGATTTATATATTTAGTTTCCTGAGTTTCCAAGGGCACTATGAGAAGTCATAATTTGTCCCTTGGTGTCATCCTATAGTCACTTCCTCACTTCTGATGGTGCAAAGTGGTCCATCCCTCTCCTATCCTCCAGGAAATAGTCACTGAAGTTGCTGTAGAGACACACAAAGATGTAATAGAGGTATCTTAAAACCTGTTTCAGACCTTTTCTCATTGCTGCTATGCTCAGTCTAGCCAGTGCACTTTTCATCATAGCCCCTTCCTCCTGAGTCTTTTCAGTCTTCCTGGACCTGCTTCCTTCCTGTCAAGCCCAAAGGTACCCAACCAAACAGCCTCTGGGCAGTGAAGGCTGAAATCTGTTTCTTCCACTGTTCCTATTTACTTTCATTTACTTTGTTTGAAGGTTTTTTTAAGCCTAATTTCATAAAGGCCATCTCCATCTAGTTTATATCTTTTTTATTTTGGCCTTCAGATATCTTCAGCGTTAATGTTCCTGTTCCTGTTATACAAAGCCAGACTCTTCTATCCTCCTATCTGACTTCTCAACATCTGTGACACTTTTTTTTCCTTCCTTCCTTTTTTTCCCCCTTCCTTTTGCAAACTCTGTATCACTCTCCATCTGTTCATGCAGATTTTCCTCCAGGCTGGTTTTAATTTCTTCTGATGTGCAGTACAATGGTCTTAAATGGTCTGAGGTCTACCATTGCTCCTTTCTTCCTTTCTGTCCCCAGTCCTGGCCTTTGGCAGAGTTTCTCTTTCCTTCGCTAGCTTCTGACTTCAGCCACTTTCAGACTCATTGCTAGCATGCTATCCTCCACCCCTATCGCACATGTACCTTACTATTCTCTATTGTCTGAGCTTGCTGAGGCACCAGAATCCTGACTTTAGGCAACACTGGGCTTTCTGTATGCCCATCTGGATGTGATATGCCCTGCAGCACCAAAATGTGGCAACTGCAAGGCATCCAGCTTAGCCCCATGTGAGAGAATGCCTGCTGCATTTTCAAAGTTCTTGGATCCAGTTTGCAACTTCTCCTTCAGAAAATAAAATAAACAGACAGTAAAAAGTATAATAATAAAAAAATACTGGAGACTTCAGGCAATGCAGGAGCATAGGCAGGCAAACTAAAAGAATTCTGAACAGAGTGAAAGTAGTTATTTGAAACTCCTATCTGTGAAATTAATCCTTAAAAGGCAGGATTCCCACCTTTCCTGAGGTGTGTGTCTTTGCCTTTCTGTGCAAAAGTCTTCTTCCGATAAGCTCACTGTCCTTCGAAAGCAGAATAAGTTAGGTTTTAAATTCCCCAAAGAAGAAAAATGTAGTGACAGAAAGAATGTCACTCAATACTGTTAGAAACATTTTTGCTTTACAGTTTTAGAGCAGAGTTAGCCCCCTTTATTGCTGAGCAAATGGTGTAAAGGAGAACACTTTTCTGTAAAGAATACAAGGCTTTATCAAAATGTGCGATCTCCCTGGAGGATTTAAGCATTTTCCGATTGGTGCTTTTCATGGCATGCGTTATGTATTGACACAGATTAAGTTTCCCTCCCGTCTGGAACAATGCACGCTCAGGAGAGCTACTGACCTAGCAATAAGCGTGAACAGCTCGTGGCAAGTGGCAAAGCGGAGCTCCGGGAGCTGCAGGCAGAGCGCTCAGTACAGCCTTGCCATTCTGCCTCTCTCCTCCTCCTACTCCTCCTCTCCCGCTCTCTCTTTCCTTCCCCTCTGTCTTTAGCCGCTACGCTTTCCCCAGACCTCTTGGCTTTGTTGTGCTGCACGTCTGAATAGCAGGAGGGGGATTGGCTAAAGGCTGGCTCGGGGAGCGCTTCCCTGCAGCTCTCGCCAGCCCACCCACCCACGGCTGGGTCAGGAAACGCGAGCGGGGCCGATGGAGGCGGAGAAGCAGCGCTGAGGGTTTGCACGGCGCTGCATGTGACAGCAGGAGCCGAGCGCCTCGCAGCTTGCGCCTGTCCGACCCCTGGTCCGGCACCGACCCGACAATGGAGTGCTGCCTCTGGACAGCCGCTGGCACCCTGCTTCTAGCTTCCCTTATCCTGGTAAACGCCTTTTCTTTCCTACAAATGTGTGCCGCTTGGAGCTGATACTCTATCTGTGTGCATATATGCGGGTGGGCATGTTTTTAGTCTCTTAAGATCGCGGTGGGAGAGAGTTTGTTTTGAACAAGTCGTGCAGGTCTTATCCTCTCTGAAGCGCTGCAGACTTGGAGCCTTGATATTGTGGGTTGCTGCAGGTAGAACCAAGAAGCTGATGTTGGCATCAGCTTTCTAAACTTGCAGAGCAATGACCTGTGAACGGTGATTTAACTGCTTGGGATTTAGAGAGGAGTTGTTTCTCCGCTCTTTAAATCAAACTATATCACACTGCAGTGCTCCTGGAATTTTCTTCCTTTAAAAAAAAGAGAAAAAATCCCTCTTTTTCAGTTTTGCACATGGAGAGAAAACAGGTACAGCATGTACTGAACTTTTTCCCGAAGCCCACTTAAATATCTCATTACTTCTGTAACTCATTACTGAGTCAAGTTTATAGCAACCTTTGAAATATATGTTCTGTGATATCTGGCATATTTCAGGGTCATAAACTTGATCGTTACTATATTGTTTTCTTTCATACTTCCCCTGGCCATCTTGGTAGGATGCCTACAGCTGAGAGCTATAGCTATGCTGTTTGATTGACATTATATGTTCCTTTTTGACTCATACCTAATTTTATGATGGTTTTGGCATCAGAAGATCTTCATTAAGGATATTAATACATATATATTTTTGATACCAGAGTCATCTTGGCATACATATGTTGCCCTTTTCTTAGAATTTGATTGAATGTAGTAGTTAGTTCAAACAGCAAAGCATCATTAAGAAATACATGAATTTTATAGCAGCTTGCATCTTCTTATTTATCCATATAAACCAATATATAGTAATCATTGTAAATTAATTTTAATACATTTTTAGTGGCCACACAGGGATCTAAACAGTAGGATAACCCTATTCAAAATGCTTATTAAAATTATTGTATTATTTAAAAAAAAAAAGAAAATAGCAGCTTTTTGTATACACAGTCACTAAATACTAATTGAGCACTAGAAATAAGAATGCTGTCTGGACTGATCTAAAAGTCTTATTTTGTTTTAATATCTATTTTCCATTTATAATACTGAATTCACACAAAATGGCATCAAGTCAACACAGATTCCCTTTTGTTTATGAAAATTAGATGCTTATGACCTGATGACTGTAATATATTATGAGCCAATCCTGCAGGATTAATTTAGGGAAGATCAACAGGAGCTATGACTCAACAAGAATGTGTAAAGACTGTAGGATTTGGCCCCATGTTAAGCTCATACTCATAATATTTGTACATCACTCTGCTGCTTGTGAATTAAGTTCTCAGTCCCTGATTCATGAAAATAAATAGTGCATTCTGCTGCCAACTATTATGCATTATATTCCACACTATACTAGTTTGTATTTGTATGACTTACCCTGCCTCAAGAGATTTCCCCCCACCTCCCATCAAATCTCTTTGTGCCTTAAGAATAGTGATGTGAAGCAAGCTTAACTTTCTTTTTTGAATCAGACCATTCTTTTGCTCCTTCCATAGTCAGGAAAATCTCTCACTTGCTTTCAGCAGGAGATTAGGTAAACATGCAAGTATTTGACTTAAAGCTTGGCTAGAGATAGGGATAAGTTGTAGGATACCTTGGTATACTCATTCCTGCTGTAGTTTATTGCAGCACGAGTTCACCAAAGGCATGGTAGAAAGCTCATAGATGTTTTTTGAGGAAAAAAGTCATTCAATTAGCCTGTGGCGTGGCTCTTAGCATCCTAGATGTTAGCCTTCAGTCAAGTAGACAGAACTAGTTTGAAATCTCTGACAATCAACATTTGGATTTATGTGTATCACCTTCACCTTGTATCTCTTCTAAAAGTATCTTTCCCACAATGACCAACACCAGCAGCTTCTTGTCACCTAGCACTCTAGTAACATCAGCAAAGGTTCACAGTTGTAAGCACGAAGGTTATGCAATAAATGCTGACAGGATTTGTCTTAGAAAAATTTACTACATCAGTGGAGCAAATTAGCACCTAAAGTCTTTGTTCAGCATCCTTGCCTCGGGAAGGCATTGCACAGCCCAGGCACATGTACAGCCTGTCCATGTGGTGCTAAGGCAATTGAGCCCTAGCAGCCTCACAGCGTGTGACAAGTCCACATGCAAAAACAGCAATAACCCCTCCTCTTTTTCTTGCTAGCAGCTGCCTGGAGTGGTGTAGTAAGTGCGTGTAGCTCACTACTCCATTGGGGTTCTTAACCTTCTTCAGAAGAAATTGTATTTGTTTTCAGTTGAGTGGTACTTGAGTAAGGTCATTGGGGGTCCCTAGTTTATTTTGTTAACTGTCCTAAAACTTGATCTATACTCAGAGAACCAGTTTCTCCAACATTTATATGGACTAAGTATTTTCACGGCTATTTTTGAGAATCTGAGCTATCTAAGATGCTTGTCTTGAAAAAGTATGAAAAGGCAGTTTCACTTTCCAGAGAAAGTCCAGATACATGGAGAATTTTGTTATTGCTCTGTGAACTTCTGCATGCTAAAGAAGTATTACCACACTACTTTTAAGAGTAACAAAAGAAAGCAGGCATTTGGTTCCGGAGACTTTCCTTTCTATTAGTTTAAAAATAAAAGCCTAACACAAGTAAATCACAGTTGTCTAACTCAAAGGAATATGGCCAAAACCATAACCAGCCATGTGTTCAGCCAAACTCGAAGTCAAATAACTTCATGTCAGAAGGGCATTTAAACACATTTGCATTTGTTATTTGCATCTTTTCAGCAGCTTTTTTTAGCTCTCTTTGTTGGTGTTGTGATACTTACAGAAGTAACACTAGGGACTGTAATAAAGTACATGTGTTTTTCTGCAGGATTTCTTTCTTTTGCTGTGCTAATTTGTACATGGAAAATAGTCAAATACAATAGTCTGTTCCTTCCAGGCTCTTTGGCATTACACTCCCCTATTATCTAACTGGGTCTGGCTTGGATGACCACAAGTGCAATTAGCCAGTGAAATGAATATGTTTCTTGTTTACATCTGAATATACAAAGCTTGACAGTTTTTCCTTTCATGTGTAGATAAGTCTACCTACTGCTGTATGTCTGCTTGTCTGTCATTACAATTGTAGGTATGTTAAGGGGTTTTCTCCAGTATGAGATCCAAAGAAGGCAAGAATATTTTCATGCAGGATCATGTATATGTACAGGCTAGCATTTGATCACATCCGTTGGGTAAGGGTGAACTGAAATGCAGAGTTCCGCAGTACAAAGCTGAGATTTATTCTTGTTACACAGTAAAAATACCTCGAAGTTGTGTTTTGTGACCCATGCTGCAGTACTTCACATAAGTCATGTCTACAAAACAAAACCATTTCTTATGTGAAAGACTAAATGCTACTAAGTATGTGTGATCATAATTTCTTTCTACATTGCTCTAGAATTCTGTGTTGGGACATATTTTATTGACCTCTTCCTTCAGGTTGTTTAAGTATGAAATTTATTTCTTCTTTTTCTACCAAGTGCAGAGGCTTGCATGAGCTCTGTGTGATGGAATTTTTTGGGGGCTTGGATTTTAGTGAATGGAGGTCAACACTTAATGGAGGTTACTGATTTACTGGTCTGCTTCACCAGTGTCACAAAAGTTTAACATGTTCTTTTAATGACTTTGCTAGAATCATAGGGCTGCAAAAAATAATAAAAGAAGGTATGACATTGAACAGTGTGGAAAGTCTGAAGATTGGAATGTGGTCACCTGTAGTCATGCATCTGTCAGCTGGACAAACTTCAGTGCTCAGAGGGTTCATAAGTTAATATAAAGTCTGAGAGGGCCACTTGACCAGACAAATAAATCTTTAGGAGAGGACTATCAATCTCTGCATGACTGAATTTTCACTGAAGCAAATAAAAACTGAATCCCTTATAACTGTATTGTTAGCCATCCAAATATAACCTCATGGTTTCTGTTGTATTGTCAGTTCTGCAGACAGCAGTGTTGCTTCTATTGCTTTTTGTAGCTATTTTTTTAACCTTGTAAGAAAACTCAAAATTATATTGGAAGCAATTATATGGGGGGGGAAATGGGAAATTGCAGTCTGAGGAAGGGAAGAAGAATGGTAAGATCATCCTTACAGAAACAACTGAAAAGCTAAAGATAGTGGGAAAAAAAAAGTAAAAACACTCCAAGCACCAGATGCTATAACATCATGATGGGGAGCAGGAAAAAAGAAAAAGAAATTACTTGTCCCAGCCCAAGCCAAGGACAGTTATAAAATAAGTGTTCTCATCTGGTGGACAGCAACTAATCCAAAAATGGGCATGAAATGTTTAATTTTATCAGAATATCATATTCTGGTATGAACCACAACTTCTTCCTAACTCTTGTACAGGAATGGCTAGCCTTTGCTGTTGGCTTCTCCATCTTTTTGTATCACCTTATGGACAGCAGGCTTGTCGTTACAGCTGGCTGACCAGTTTTGCATACTCAAGGTGTTACAACATGCTCTAATTCTTAGATGTATGTTCAGGCACAATGGGGAAAGAAAGCAAGGGAAGGTAACATTTTGTAGAGTGAGATCTTCTCTAGGTCCTTTAGCCCTGTGTAGTGATGAACACAGACCAATAATTGTCAAAGCTTAGTAAAATCTGATCATTTAGATGCCCTTCTATCTCAGGGAATGTAAATAATTTCATCATAGGTCTGAGATTTTCTATCATCTGTATTTCAAGTACCTTGTTTAGAATTTCATTCTGCATATGACCATGTTCCATTTCTTTTTTCTGCAATAACTGAACTTTTCAAAATTTCTTATAAAAGTAGCTAAAGTTGGGAGAAATTGGAAGGAGAGGGAAAGCAATGTGTGTATTTGTGAGATTTAATTTTCTTACAAAGCCAGCATATGTAGAAATCTTAGTAGTTTTGCCACCTGTGGGTTTTTTGGTCTCTGATTATAGGTGCAGTCCTTCTAGCTGTGCAGAGAAATAAGGGGTATGTTCATTGATTCTACTGTACATTAATTTTCACATTGTTTCCACTTTAGGCTTCACTGCCTTTGTGAAATCTCTTCCAAAGCTTCATTCTTAAAAATTTTTGCTTTTCAGGGACTTCTCATAGAGGGAGTTGAGCAGAGAGGATGTCAGGGTAGAGGGAAGGGTTGTGTGCTAATGTAAGACATCCTGAAATAAATTCCAAGAGTGCTCAAGAAATGAGACAGGAAATTATATGCAACTTATAATAAATTCAAACTGGCCCATAAAATAAATATATTAATTTTGTTTCCATATGAATATACTGTGTGGGTGTCGAATTTCCCCTTCTAGCTTTTTTGGGTATAATCTCAGTCCTTGTTTGATGTTTGCTTGTGTATTCTTCAGATTCTGTGCTGTATCAACAGAGCCAGATATTAAAGGAAATAAAGGAAGCTATAAGGTCTCACACTGTTTTGATGCAGGCATCAGATGGGTGAATTATTTATTTATTTACTTACTTACTGGTTTATTGAAATCCTGTTTTTCTTTCAGTCTGAATTGTTAAAAGCATCAGTGGTTTAGGGCGAACATAATGGCCCTTAACAAGCCCAAGGCTGTCTTCTCTTATTGTAAATGTCTTTTGGATATGACTTTTAAAAAGACACAGGATTTTGAAGTTACGGTGGTATGTCCAATATGTCCCTTAGAGGTCCAGCCATGTTTTAAAGACTAAAGATCTGAATTAGCTGAAGAGGAAAGTACTGTAACAGAAATATCTGAAACTAAAAGCTTGTGTTGCTTTAATAGCTTTAATTGTATGATTCTGCCCCTCCAAACTTTACAAGACTTGTCACTCTCTGATGGGCTCATCCACCCATCAGTGCTGGTAAGCACCAGGTCAAGAGGGAGTGTTACCTTACTAGAGCTGAAGACTGACATAGAGAGGAAAGCATATCCTTTCTATGTAGCAAACTGGTTCAGAGCATGTCATTTCTGTTATTTGGGGAGAGCAAGGGAAAAAGATATTTTCATCATACATGATAGAGGGCAGAAGGAGAGTAGCAGCAGCTTGTGTCCTGATAGTGTTTAGCCCTTTCCATCTTTGCAGTTCAATGTAAATTCATGAAAAAAAAAAAGCTGGTACTGCTAAAGACTCCTTCATCTTGGGACTCTTAACAACTGAGTATTCCTTTAAAGAAACTTATTCATTATTTGAGATCAATTACTTGGTGAAAAGGGGAGAAATAAATATGTTCGATAAACTGTGAGTTTTAGAGCTATTTTCTAGGGTCCAATGAGCTTTTTCCCCCATCTTTATTTTTGTTTTGACATGGAATTTCAGGCTTTCTCAATTATTTCCTTCCTTCCTTCCTTCCTTCCTTCCTTCCTTCCTTCCTTCCTTCCTTCCTTCCTCCCTCCCTCCCTCCCTCCCTCCCTCCCTCCCTCCCTCCCTCCCTTCATTTCTCTTGCTTTACAGCCTATCTTTTACATAAATACTTGCTTTTTGGTTTTCATGCCTCCAACAAGGGCTAATATTTCCACCCTTTATATGGCCCCTTGTTGTTAAAATAAACACATACACATCTCCATGAGGTAACTGAGGGAGGTGGCAGAATCATCAGAAGAATAGGAGGCTTCATTTGTTTTGAATAAACCTTGGAATTGCAGATATTGTCTGAAATTACAGAGGTCTTTGGAAACTTCCTTTGTCTGAAATACCTCCTGATCAGAGTGTCATCTTCCTGTTGCAATCTGTGTCACCTTGCCTTAGGGCTGTGATCCACTCCAGAGGAGGCTGAGCTGTCCTAGGGCTGAGGAACCCATTAAAATCTATGCTGATGTAACAATGTCTTCTAGCTCAGACTTTCAGAACCAGGGTTTCTAAAACCAGATGACATGGGGTTTTGTGAGTGGACTCACTGTTGAATGTTGTGATTTCTGTAGAGGGTTAGGTTAGGAGGGTGGATATATGAAGTTTAAGGTCAGTTTACTGGAAAGGAGAATGGCAGTATAAATTTCTTCCATATAAATGTCTTCTTCCTTGGGAGACACAGTGAAGCTTGCAGTGTCAGGCATAAGTTGGCCATTTTTCTTAATGCCGATTAAGCATAGCACAGCCAGCACATACTTTCATTTCTCACCACTTAGAAAACACTTGGCATGCAATAGCCCTCATCACAGATTACAATTTTGCTTTTCTCTTATTTCCTTACTGTGTGTCTTGTGGGCTTTTTTTTTTTTTCACTGCCCACAGTTCTTGCTACGTGGAAGAAAAACACAAAGTCCTCGAGTGCAAGATGCACTTTTGAACCCATGATGTTGGGTGGGTTCCAAATTCTGAAAAGTGATTTCACCCATCCTGCATCTGAACCAATCCTAGCCTTAAAACCCTTCTGAGTCAATGAGGCGACAACTCTGAGGTTAAGCCAGCTTGGACTTGCTCTGTATTGGATCACCCATGCCTGGTGTTTACACCAGCACGGCAGGATTTAAATACAACAAAATGTTCAGTCTGTGAGAGCAAGAAAGAAAACTTTTGTATTCACACTGCTCTCCTGGTGTGTATTTTCATATGGGTAAGAGGAGTGAGAGATAGGACTGATCTGAGTTTTATAAGGCACTGTTATAAAATGTTACAGGGAGCTCAGTGTGCACCATGCTGAAGTGATACGGTGTCAGCTCCATCCTCTGCCAGCAACCCCCTTTCCCGCCCCTCCAGCTGGCTGCTGCCCTTCTATGAGAAGAAATGAGCTCACGTTTGGCACATTTCTCCTGGGATACAGCTTCCAGTCCAGGTTTAGGAATGGCTGTTTAGCTCTTAATGTCCTGAGATGGCTGTTAATCGATTATTCCCTGTGATGTTGCAGACTAGAAGCTGTGTCTCCCATATTCACAGCACAGCTATATTTGCCTTAGGGCATTAGGAATCCTTTGGGACTGTGAGGACAGCATGCCAGTGTTCTTCTCTGTCTCAGATGAATTGATGTGTGAAGATGCTGATGTAAGATGGTGCAACTGTGTGCAACACTGAGACTACAGACACAGTGTTTTCAGGAGTTCAGTGGGACACTTTGTCCTACTACTTGTGCATTAGCCATATCAGGTCATGGTCAGGAGGTGAGGTGAGGTTGTTTTCCTGTCAATAAACCTTTGTTTTCCTGTGCAAAAGGAAAAAATGCTATAATTTATCTTCTTCTGTCCCCTTAGTATTGAGCCTGTCTTGCATGGCTGTGCTGTTAAGAATAAGAGAAGATAAAAAGGAACACAGCACAGAAAAGGACTAACACATCGAATATTTACTAAAGTCCCTGAACTAAGCTAGCTGCATATGTATCAGGTGTTCTCCTTCAGGGTAAAGAAAAATCCACCTATTGCTCTTCCCCTTTGTTCACAGGAGCAGAATAAGCCTCGGAAAACTTCAGGAGTATCTTTGTGAGATTTCCTCTTCGGTACTCATCAAGGTGTCTTCCCCTGTTTCTTTTAAGTGAGGGATGATTTGGGGCAAGAAGAAAGAGTAAATTAAAAACTACCCAGAAAGATATTTGGATTCTTTTGTTTATTCCTTTTTAACATACTGAAATAAGAAATGCTGGCCCATTTATATGCACTAGCAAAGTCTGAGCGTAATTACCCAAAGTTCAGAATTTATACTCACATGCCTGTGCTCCTGTGCCAGTGCCTTCCTTGGTGTTTGGAGCCACTCAGATCAAGGGTTCCCTGTGCCAGGGGTTTTCCATGGGAAATACTCTCTTGATCCCCTCAGAGGCCTTTTGCTTTGACTTGCAAGTGAAAAGGAGGCAAAAATTCCTAAGTTAGTTTCCAAGACTGTGAACCCTGAGGCAAGTGGGCTGGTACTGTTCTGCTCACAGTTGCATCCTCAGCAGGAGAGAACTGCTGCCCTCCATGGAACTGGAGAGACAGTATTCAAGGAATAGCCACTTTCACCTCAACATGTCTGATGGTCATTGCAGCTACTGTCCTTTCCAAGCTGTTTGCCAGGGAAAACAATGTTTTAGGAATATTTTGAGCAGTTCTCAATGCATCCTTTTGATCTGGTCATATGGAAGAGCATGCAGTTAGTCATGGCAGCAATGGCACTTGTGGTCACTCAGCATTTCAGGTGCAGTTCTGAAATGCCTGAGCATTCTGCAGGTCAGGCAGATTGGGTACAATCTTTTCGTCTTTTAAGTTCTGTGAGAGCAGAACTTCCATTATTTTGGTTATCATGTCAGGTAGGCAGGTTTTTCTGGTTTGTTTGGTCCTTCTGGAGGCTAGCTGGGTGGCAAGTTTGGTGGCAGAAGTCCTTTTTTTTCTTTTGCATGGGATACAGACAAGACAATGGAAAGACAAGGTATTTACCATACCAGATAAACAGTGTTCATGTATTCTGACCCTGAACCTGACCTTTGGGAAAATAAAATAGGTTGGAGTCATTGGTTGCTAAGGCTGACTTGGGGACCTCTGGTTTCATGAGGTGTATGAAATGGAAAGATACCTGCTTGGAACTGAAGAACAACTATTGTCATGGGAAATCCTAGTTCTCCCAGAGAATCATGCTCCTCAGAAGGATAAGGATTACTTTCATAAGCCCTTTCTTCAGTATGGTACTGTTATTTTGGAAGAGTAGATGTGCTTTGGTCATACAGTTCCATTTAAAATTATGTGCAGCTTTTTGCCTAGATAGATTAAACTTTTCTTCTTTTTTTTTTGTGCATTGCAAACTGGGTATGTCAGAATATTTTACTTATGAAGCTTTCAACTCACTTTGAAAATTTTCAACAGTTAGTCAAAATGGCTTGCTTGTTAACATTTTTTTTACAGTAATTAACAATATTAATTCATCTGGCTGTGAATTTGTTCTGCCTTGCCTTTTTTCAAAAGCCAGAGATTTCCAGTTTCCCATGTGAACTTTAATCCAGCTGCTAACTTGAATGGAATGCAACAAAGATACATAACATTGTGCAAAGGAAATCTTACAAACCATACATTGATTGAAGCTTTGAAATACATGATATTTATGAAGCGTTGAGGTCATTGGCCTTGTCTCCTGCTGTTACACACCTAGGGAAGTGCTTAGAGCAGTTTCTTCCTGGTTCGCTGCAGACAGCATTTCAATACTGTGTGAAGCATATATTTAACCTCAGTGACAAACACCAAAGGGTGATCAAGATTACTCAAAGAAGGAGATTGTGTGGTTTGGCAGGAATTCATATAGGAATACACTTAAATTTACCTGAAAAGTCAGAAAGACCATTATATAGGAAACAATACTGAGTTTCTGCCCCTAACTAATTTTTACAGTAGCTAAACACAAGTTTAGGCAGTGGCCTCAGAGGAGCCTTGCTTATTGTCACTGACACTTCATCATGCCCTGAAACAGTAAGGATATGATAAGAACCAGATGATATAAATTTCTTAACCAAACTCAGTGGTTTATATTATCTGGGAAATAACTGTACTAAATTCTGTATCAATGCCTTAGTCCAACAAGAGTTTAATGGCATTTTTCACTATCCGTATTGCTGCTTAATCTAGGGAGCACACTGGGTGCTTGAAAAAAGGACTTCAGCAGCATTTTGCTAAATGAAGAGGAAGACTGGATGCCTCAGAACCAGACGAGAAATTAAACAACATGATCTGCATTTATGCACACTGTTCCATGTGACACTGACAAATAGCTGGATTCTGTAGGGGTAGCACCATTCCAAATAAAATTTTTAAATTCAATTCCAGTATGCGATTAAGATTTATTTGCTTAAGGCTGAACTTCTTTTATAGGCATCAGGACATGAAAAGAGGTCATGCTGCTCTTCATTTTTCTCCCTCTGTGCACCCACACACATGCACACACATGCACACACATGCACACACATGCACACACATGCTTTTAGAAGAAACCTGATTCTTTTGAAGGATGTGGCTCCTGGATGTCCAGGTAGCTGTTGTGATTTAAGGATGTGTGGCACTTGTATTCCAGATAGTCTAAATGATTTCTGTGTACTGTGTGTAAGGGGAAAGGGTAGGAAACACCGCTGAAAATAGCATGAATGCCTGAAAACTCTTTAGTAAATTCAGAAATTAATATTGAACACTGAAGCTGGATTTTTTTTAAGAATCAGATTGGATACCTAACTCTAATAGTGTTATTTGATTATGTCAGATTACTTTTGTTTGTATTATGAGAAGTCCTTTGTTTGACTTGTAGTTTAAAGCTTTTTTTTTTTTAATTCTGCACCTGAGTACACTATCTACTGACAGTGATTTGTTTTTCTTTTACACATGATACTTTTTGCTTTCTAGTCCAATGGTAGAAAGTGTTCTTCTTCTTTCTCATTAGACAACTCTTTCGGAGTCCTCCTGTCCATTCCACTGGAGCTGAGGTGTGGGGTGGTAGATGCAGGATCACTGCCAGATTAAGATGTGCATATTAAGATAATAATTAATTAAGATCCGCCTAAAATGGACAGAATGGGTATGAAAGTACCAGCAACAGGGCAGAATGAGCCTTGATGACAGCATTTTGCTTCTTGACATACACTGGCATTTTGATAACCACCAGTCTGGAGTACCTCTGGCAGAGGTAAAAGACTCTTTCTATGATGGAAGTGTTATTTAAAGAATACTGTAAGTGATGTGAGCTTTGTGTTTTCCAGCTTTAAGGGCATATACCCCCCTCTACATTTTTTTTCCATTTTTTGTTCCTTTTCTCCACATGACAGGGCTTTAAAGAAGTACTGTAAGAGTACTTGCACTGCAGGACTTTCAACTGTTACTTTAATGTAAGATCTTAAGTTTAGTTCATTTTGTTGAAAATGGGCAGAAATTATTAATTACCAGTGTAAGCTACTTTAGAAAAATCTGTGGTAAACAATGAATTCTTTGCTACGACTTGTATATGTATCCTTGGAAGCTGGAATCGATCTGTAATGGACAGTTGCCTTCTGGTTTAAAATGACTTTTCGGGTACTGCTAGAATTTCAAGCTCGATCTTAACCATGTAGCTCACGGGAAGGAAAAACACTCTCCTTTCTTTAACATTAAACATGGATGGAGTTGAATTTAATTGTTTATTTTACTTGTTAAAAGAAAACTTGGAGCCTGTTCCTGCTTGAAATCACATGTTTTTTGGGAATATGTGGGTCTTGTAACAAATTTTGGAATGCAAGTAATAGGCTCACAGATCTCCTGTGGGTGGGATTACGATTTGTGTCAGAAAAACTTGGACCCTTAGAATGTCTAGTTGTGCTGATGCTTTTAATTTGTGATGGTGTGAGAGTACTTGGTTCACATTACTTTACCTTGCAACCCTTTTGAATTATGTACTTGGGCTTTCAACCAGGGTGAATGATCAGGTCATACACCCATCTGCAGTTTGAAGAGATTTGTTTTCCTATAAACCAGAAGTACAGGCGTGTATTTTCTTTTTAAGAAATTAAAATTGCAAAAACTCTGTCGCTGTTGAGCCGCTAGCAGAGAAAAGGACCCGGGTTCTCAGTGTGACAAGAAAAAGAGCTTTATTATTTTGATTTCAGCTTATATAGACTTTTCAGAGGTCACCCAGATTGGTCAGTCAGAAACCCTCCCCCAGGCCTGATTGGCCAGGCCTGAACTGTCCAAATCTCGAGACACTATTTTTAATAACGTCCAAACTTTATCTTTGTTTATAAAACACAGAAGAGGTTCTCATGGGAAAGACCTGTGCTAGCCACAATACTCATTTTCATTTTATAAAAATTACTCTTCAAAAAGCACTCAGGTGAAATTACCTCAGTAAATTGTCATGTCTTCTCCTATCTCAAATGTAATTCTGGGCGGGTCACATCTAGTCATAGTCTGAATTTGATCACTTATGAATATTTAATTTTTACATTTACCCTTGCAATTATTGTGTTGATTTTTTAAAAATTTTAATAATGGTTAAATAAAATGAGAGTGTCAAATATTTGTTACACACTCATTAGACAGACCCCGTATTATCTCTCACAGACTAAATTAATTTTCTTTTTTACTTATGAATAAAAACATTCAATGCTGGTATATTTAATATATTTCATTACTAGACTTCTGCACCGCTTCACTGAAGGTAAAACTATTTCAGTGTTGAGTTATCTCTGTGTCTCAAATAATCCCTTAGTGTTGCCATCAACCACGATGTCCTGATTGATAGCACAGCATCATCAGACAGGGAAGGGAGGGGATTGTCCTGCTCTGCTCTGCACTGGGCTGGCTTCAGCTAGTGTCCTGTGTGCTGTTTTGGATGCCACAGTAAGAGAAAGACAGTAAACTAATAGAGAGTTCCAAAAGGGGGCAACAAAGATTGTGAAGCGTCTGGAGGGGAAGCCACGTGAGGAGCACCTGAGGTCACTTGGTCTGTTCAGCCTGGAGGAGACTGAGGGGAGACCTCTCTGTGGTCTACAACTTCCTCACAAGGTGAAGAGGAGGGGCAGGCACTGATCTCTTCACTCTTGTGACCAGTGACAGGATTCAAGGAAATGGCAAAAAGCTTTGTCAGGGGAGGTTTAGGTTGGATATTGGGAAAAGTTTCTTCACCCAGAGGGTGGTTGGGCACTGGAACAGCTCCCCAGGGTAAGTGGTCACAGCACCAGCCTGACAGAGTTCAAGAGACATTTGGACAACGCTCTCAGGCACATGGTGTCACTCTTGGGGTGTCCTGTGCAGGTCCAGGAGTTGGACTTGATGATCCTGATGGGTTCTTCCAGCTCAGTATTTTCTATGATGCTATGAAAGCTAAAGCTTATTTCTGTAAAATAGGCCAGCAGTGGTGCTTGGTGATTTTTCTTTGTTTAAGGTGTACCTTTAAAGTCTTCTTCCTATAGTTGTTTTGCCTTCTAATTTATTTCAAGTGCAGTTAAAAAGGCAATTCACCAGGTGCTGGCCCACAGTACAAGTCAAGCTTTGAATGAGAACACCGCCTGTCTCCATCAGACACAGGCATTTTTGGTGCACCTTTGCAAGGTTAGTCAGTTTTTTCCAGCAAAACCACCTTGCCCACCAGGGACAATATCTATCTAGATGCTTAAATAATTTGTGTCCATACAAATCTATGTTTCTGAGGTGCATCTGCATGAATGAAAATGAAATGCTGCATACAGGTATGACTGTTTTTATTTGATGCAGGTACTGCTGTATGTTTGTGACTTAATCCTGGAAGAGTTGAGCGTTTCTCAGTCCTTCAGTGCTCCCTCTCTGTGAAGTTGCTTGTGCACAGCCACTAGCATTAACAATAAGACTGTCTGGGTCTGTGCCTGACACTGGTAACTCCTGCTCTTCAGGGAATGTGCATTTTCCTTTCTAAGCTAGCAAATAGTAGGGATGAAACAGTTAGGGAAACTTTGTCCAGCAAGTTTCATAGACCTTTAGACAGAGAAGCAATGATAGTTCCAGTTCCTTATGGTGAGTGCATGAAAGTGATTATATTGAATTCCTTTTTAGCACATTGATTCACTATGTTGTGTTTCAGTTTTGCCTTAGGAGCATTTTGGAAGGCACCTTTCAATATGCCTTTTCATAGTTTCTAACATAGCAGCAAAACTTAAGAGAACAATTTCTAATGTCTATAGTACTCCAATTCGTAACCAGAAAAAATCCTTTGTCTCACTCTTGTTCAAAATGCTCTCTTACAGCAGTCTTCACTAGCCTCAAACAGAGACAAAAGGTGAAAGTGAATTCATGCACCACTCACTACAAAGGAACTGGTTGCCAACCAGTAGGTATGCCAGAGAGGAACAGATTTATTAAATTTATTCAGTGTTTTCAGTAACCACAGTGATATCCAATAAAAAGAAAGGTTAAACTAACAACAGTACTTTGGACACTGAAATGTTTTTTCCTGATTTTTTTCCTTCTCCCTCTCCTCAGAGCTCCAGAACAGCTCGCTCAGAGGAAGACCGAGATTCCCTGTGGGATGCCTGGGGCTCATGGAGCGAATGTTCGCGCACTTGTGGAGGAGGGGCTTCATATTCACTGAGACGCTGCCTGAGCAGCAAGTGAGTGCCTGCATGATTTTTACCCTACTGATGGAAAAATTCAACATACTCGTATGTGTCAGACCATAAGAAGTAACGAATGGAAATCTTGACCTTCATTGAAATTTCTGTCTCAGAGTCAAAAACTTACGGTGGTGTTTTTTTTAATTCAAGCAAGCACCCAACATGCTTGATAAGGCAACACCCTTTAAAATATAGCAAGAACCCATGGAGACAAAAAAGTGGTCTCGACAGCTTGCATGGCTGCCAGCTCCTGAAATTGAAACTTCCCTGCACTTTCACCATTTAAGCAGTAAGAGTTGTCATGCACTTGTACGAGAATACAGATAATTCACTACATTTAGTACCCCACCGTCTAAGCCACACTGACTATAAAAGCATCACTTTGATCAAGTGTGGCATCCTCAGCTATATAAGAAATTGTAGCAATTCTGCAAAGGATATCTTACAAATTAAATTTCAGGTAGAAAGTCTTCAATACTGGCAAAGCCCCCCACAACAAGCAGAAATAAAATGGTCTGGTACAAAGGTGAATTCTGGGTACCCGGTCAGGCATCTGAGATTTTATTCCTACACAGTTACTAGCTTGCAATGGAAAATGAACAAGTAATTTAACATCTTTTCCACTCTATAGTGTATGTAAGTTTTACTTGCAAAATATTTCTAGCAAATATTATTTCTATCTACTTTAGAAAAAATTTACCTGCACTAAACATGGTATGTGTGATAAATATTAACAGATTTCTGATGACGGATATGAAGGGAAACTCCAGACCCAAACTTTATGGCTTATTGCCATCTCTGATACCTTATATATTGTAGTATAAAAAATCTAATACAGTTTTCCATCCTGCATATTTTTCTTTCATATTTTTATTCATGTGCTTATAAAACTGATGTTAATATAACAAACAGTGGCCATACAGTCCAAATAATTTCCTTTGTCTGACATTTTAATATGTAATGTTGTTTAGTGAAGACCAGAAACAGCATAAGTCATTGGACCACAACATCAGAATAGGATATTGTGCATTTTAGCTTTATCTCTGAACACTTTAGTCTCTTTGTAGCCCCATTTATTGAACTGAATGTGTGCAAAAGTCTGCTGGAAGAAAATATAGGCAAAGGCATCTATTGAAATAAGTGGAAAAACCATGCTTTGCTTATCCATTCCCATGGATTAAAAAAAAATATTGGTTATAAATGTGGGGCCAGATTCTAATATCTTGTTAGTTTCATAGCCAGTTGTGATTCTGCATTAACCTCGAGATCTGAAATTTCAGAGATGAGAACTTAATTTTAATCACAGTATATAATTTTCCATACTTAAAAGAATAAGTGACCTTCAGTATGTTGCTTTAATGTAAACATGAACCCAGGCTTATCAAGAGGTCTGAAGAATCTGAGCAGTAAGGGCTTTCTCTGCTCCCTCATGAGAACTGTCTCAGTAGGTTCTAGAGGGCAAATCCTGGAGTCCCAAGTAGTAGTAGTAGTAGTAGTCATCATAGACTTCTGTAATATCTGAGTATAAATCATTTCTTCTGGACTCTCTTTGATTCTTGTGCTATTCAGGCTGACCCTGAAGCTTCACCAGCCGAACAGGGAATAACCTCATAAATTACACAAAATTGGTTTTTCTACCCTACCTTACTACTGTCCCATCAGGATACAAGGGAAGCTTCCTGCCTTAAGAAACCAGCCACAAACTGTGACCTATTCACACATGGAAACCTCCAGTTTCAAAGGTTGGAGGAAGGGGGTTAATTAGGTGCATGGCTTTTGGTAGCCAGAAGCAATAAATCATAAATAGTAACTTTGTCCTGGAATGAGCACTCAGTCAAATCCGTGATAGTTTTTCCTTTTTCCTGGTCTGTGTGCAATTCTTAATTAAGGAAATGGTTTAAATTATTAACTTTTCTGCTAAGCAAGAATTTTAAGCTGCTAAGTCAGAAAGGGAGCAGGGTAAAGAAACTCATCCAAGGTTTTCAAATGAGCCTGTACATGAGTATTTCAAAGCTGCCAAGGCAAGACCAAAATGTTCATCTCTGAAGGACAATTTCTTGGTCAGCACAGACTATCTCATGTATTTGTTGTGTGTGATTTCACTGCAGCATGAAGGAACATACTAGATTCTTCTGTCAAATGAAAACTGGCAACACATTTAGATGTTTTGGAACAAATTAATCCTAAATATTTCTCATCCTGGAAGGAATGGTCACAGTATCTTGTATCTTTTAGTTCTGTATGAGGTGACCTTCAGAGCAACACATGAATAGAGAAAGCTCAGTGCATTGGCTTTGAAGAATTGCAAAGAGTAATTGCCCATTCCTAAACACCATTAATATATATAGCTAAATAAAGAAAACCAGCTTTCTTTCCAGCTTTTGTTTGCCAAAGTTATGTTAGTGCTTGTGTTGTTTGTTTTGGGAACATGTTTTGTGTTAGGCCTTCACAGCTGTGATGAAAGAATAGAAAGCGTTAGTGAAAAATTCTGTATTCTATTGTTTTAAATGGCAAAAAAATCAGGGTAGGGACTGTTTAACAGTACATTTCATAAGAACAACTGGTTCTGATTATGCTAAGGACATTATGATGGTGATATAAATACATATGCCAGTCACACAAGCAGACAGAGGTTGTCAGCCCAAGTCAATTGTATGTCCTGGTATCTCATGCTGACAGCAAGCACTGGGTCACTCCAGGGGCAGAATAAGCCCCAGGAAAATAAAGTTTTGCTAATTAGAATGCTAAAACTCAAAGGATGACACTTTTCATGCTCTTTATTTGCATTAACCCTTTATAGCTTTTGATACTGTAGTTTACACAAAAGAACAGACTCCCATTTAAATGTTACTGGTTTTTGCCACAACCCACTTGAAAGTGAACCTCCCAGACTAATTACATATTAGGTGAAGGGATAACTATATTTATCATTTTAACATTTGAGAGTGTTTTGTCCTTCAGTTTTCCTTTTTTTTTATGAACTGCCATATAGCAGTACTCATCAAAACTTGTATAGAGGAGAGCCACAGACCACTCCTATTTTTCCTGAGGACCAAACTACCAACTGCTCAGCTCCTGTAGGGAGCCAAGTTTTAATAGCTATTGGCTACTTTGGCTACAGAGATTATGGAGATACACAGGCAGAGCAGGTAGAGAGGCACTGCAATGTGGTCTTTGCCCTCTTGCTCAGAATCCAGCTATTATTTGTTGCAGACTGTTGATTGCACAGCATGGCTGGCATTTGTCATCTAGCATAGTGATTGATAATAACTCAAATACCTTCTATATGGGTGTTAATAAGTGCCCATACTGATTCAAGCAGACTCAAACTGAGTAATTATAAATGTCTAAATTAGATACCTGAAATTCATGTGCATTTATTTCATGTACTGAGATACATTTTCAAATTGTAAAAGAAATTGTAAAAGAAATTATAAATTCTCTTACTCATTTGTTCACCCATCCTGGTCTAAAAATATTCCATGTTTTCTGGAATTGTACTTTACATATTGACAAGTACTACAGTAATAGCAATAACATTTTCCTGTTTCTTAGCTTGGCAAGAAGATAATTGTGATTCTTTTTCCTATAATCTTCCAAATTTACCTTCACTTTCTTTTAAAGTCAGGCTGCAGGTAGAAGATAAGCATGTCCTAGAGATTTGTGAATTATTTTTGCTCATAGTAGTAAGCAGTCTATTTTTTAAACATCTTAGAAAACTTTCATGTTACTGTTGCTTCTGTTTATGAAAAAAAACATGAAGCAGACAATAGTTTGAGTGTATAGCAGAGTGCTGAGCTAGTTATAGAGTTGCAAGGATACTGGATCTGAGTTAAACGGCCAAAATTTGACATTAGCACTCTCACCTCTGGGAAATAATGTGTAAACTTCTGAACAGAGTGGAGGTTTTCCACCATTAAGTGAGGGGTTTATGTTTAGTGGCAGAAGAAAGTCTACATTAATATTTTCCTGACATTAAAAAAAGAAAAAAGAAAAAAAAAGAAAAGACAAAAAAAAACCGAACATGAGAGACTTAATCCCAGCATTGTTCATACACTGTTCAGTGTCTGTGTCACTTACTGGAACATATTTTCTTTCTCCTTTTCAAATACCTCCCTTCCTTCCTTCAACTGATGATGGCCTTTTGGTGATGCAAGTGAACCACAAATATGAAATAGCCTTTCCACTAGCCTGGCCTGCTAAATTAGCTGAAGTGATTCACTAGTTTATGTGTTTGGCCCACTGCCATTGAACTCGGCAGAGTGAAAACTGTAGATCTACATAAATGACTCTCAGCTTTATTGTTGCTTGACTTGGTTGATAAAACAGCAACCAAGACATACCTTTGAAGGTTAGGTTTAGTAAAGTAGGTAAATTAGTGAAAATCGGGTCAATTCTATGATATGTGCATTTTTCATAAGACAGATAGGGCCTAAAATAAATTGGATTTTTTTTTCATTACAGGGTAATACTTTCTAATTTTGATCGTACAAACTGATTCGCAAATCAAGCATCAAATGGTTTCTGTCTGTCAGACAATTATGGAATTGATGCATGTTGTTCATGTTAGTTCAAAGTTAAACAAGAGAATAAGAAACTTGCAACATTTCTGACTAGCATTGAAAACAGGATACATCAAATATTATATATGTGAAAAAACAGTTTCAAGTTTCATCATTATACAACTTTGATACCAAAATATTAGCTGCTATTGCTGCTTCACTACTGAATTTAGAATGTAGACCCAGCATGTGGCTGTGACCCTTATTTTCAGGCTGCAGTCATGGACCCATTTGTCTCAGGGGCTTTGATTGCCAGAGATTCTGAAATTTTTCACATCTGACACTGATAAAATGTCCTTTAAACTTTCTGAGTGAAAATTATGATGGAGCAGTTATGTAGGATGGGGTTGTTTTTTTATCAGATAGAAGCTAACATTTATCACTGTAATTATTGTGTAATGCTATAAATGCAACCTGCTCTATCCTGGCACTACTAAATAAGCCAGATTAGGCCACTGTATGAAATGGTCCTGTATTGGTCAAAATTATCAATTTAAATAGTGTGGGGATTCATGACTTTGAGAATAAGCCCTTTTCTAGTTTAAGGTCTGTGGAATAAAGACCAAAATATTTGTGCACAAATGCTGTATCAAAGTTGTTGAATACATCTCCAAAAGTAAATGGCATTCTGTTGAAGCCTACCCCATGATTCATGGAGAGTACAGTCAACGTCATAAATTCTTAGGTGACCTGCACTATGAAATTATTTAGGAAGATGTTTCTCATTACCTTGTTTAAAACTGTATATGTATACTAGTGCAATATATTGCTTCCTTCAAAGATCTTCAGGATACCTGAATTTCTGGGGTTTTTTCTGCTTCATTTGTTACTTCCAGATGGTTTACACTGTAGAGGACATCCTCCATGATATACTGTGTATGCTTCCAAATAGTTGGAAGAAATTTTTAGTTTCTATAGTTTGTAGGTGCTTCTAGTTAAGGCTGTGCCGCCTAGCAGCATTTCAAAAAGGAAGTTATTATCCCATTTCCTCTGCAATTAGTGAAATCTGTAATTATGAGAATTTTGAAACCATTTTCTGGGCAGTGCTGGCTGTCCTAATTATTGACTTCAGTGCCTCACTGAAGTATCTAAAAATACAGAAAATGCTTTCCTAGTATTGTTTTCCCATACTAGACCTTTCTAGATGTGACACAGAGATGTTATGTATTGTGGTTTTGGTTGAAAAACTGATGTGTGGTAGCGTGAACAGTAGTTGGCATTATACCTACGGGTGAGTGATGGATATGGTCTCCATAAATCCATCTCTCTGTTGAGAAGTAGCCTATCAAGCAAAAATGTCTGTGAAGTCCTCACTCATCCTGTTCATACGTCCAGGTTCACTGGAAGGGCTCTTGGCTATTCATAAGTCTTTCAATACATCTGTTATGGGACTTAAATTAAAAATAATTAAATCAGTCAGGCCTTTGCGTGATGTAGAGTCTTTGAAAACCTTAATTCCTATAAGAAAGTTAAGATGTGATTCTCTAAAGACCCAAGCACTGGATTGTACATGAGAAAGCATGCATTTCAGTGGAGGTGGGCTAACACACATGATTTAGATGTAGCTTCAAACTTCCTCAAAGAATGGAGAACTGGTGATCCTGTTCAGCACATTTGTTTTATAAAGACCAGCTGCAAAACCTGGATCCTGCTCCAATTTCTGGTGTGTTCAGATTTGGGGTGTTAGCACTTTTGGGCCTGCAATATGTTTTGTATGGTATATTTGGGATACAGGACAGGACAGGTGAGTTTTAGTATTATATTTCTTTCCACTTGGGCTGTGAAGAGAACTCTCATCCTTGTTTTGCTGAAAAGCATTTTTAAAAAAAATTTTGTTTTTCTGCCTTTCTTGGATAGTGAAAAACATTTGCAACTGTAATTGCTTTCTGTATATCTCCAATACGTGTTATATGTGCAAATCTAAAGTTAAAAACACTTCTTAAAATATTCTAAAGAATATAAAAGGTACTGTGATGATGAACAAATATGTAAGACTAAATGCTGAAAATAAACAGTATTCTGAAAAGCAGTCTGACAATTTTTTCTCTCTATTCTTTCTTTTTTCTTAAATTGGATCTTTGTTAAAGTGGACTAGCCAGTCATATTCTGAGTTTAGGGCGTGTTATTTAATGCCAACTGTCACTTAGAAAACAATCAGTGACTTGGGAATGAAGCAAAGAAAAACTTGGAAGTAAAAATATACCAGAAGGATACTGTGCAAACTGTATCAAAAGCTTTGCTAAATTCTAATAAAAATACGTCTTCTTGTCAATTAGATGGCTGGCCTTGTTATATAAGGAAATTAAGTTAATTAAACAGGACTTTTCCTTTGTGAACCCATTTGCAGCCCTCACAATTCCCAGTCTTTCTTCATAGGAGAGGTATTTCAGCCTGCTAACTATTTTTGTGACCTGGATCTACTCTTAACAGCTCGGGTTCTAACAGCAAGGTCCCCTTGCTGGGGACCCAGACCTGAACACAGCACTCCAGGTAGGGTCTCATGAGAGCATAGAAGATGGAGAGAGTCTTCTCCCTTGACCTGCTGGCCATGTTTCCCTTTATGCAGCCCAGGATAAAATTGGCTTTCTGGACTGCAAGTACACATTGTCAGCATATTTAATTTTTCATCCACTAGTATCCCCAAGCCCTTCTCTGCTCTTGGTCAATTCATCACACAGTCTGTACTTATACTGGAGATTGCTGCTGTGCAGTTCTTGCACTCGGCCGTGTTGAGCCTCATGAGGTGCACATGGGGCCATTGATGCTAACTATAATAACATATTTTACATCAGAATTATTGGTTGCCTAATACCAAGGTTGGTAAAACATTATTTATGGAAAAAGTTGGCCTTTCGTGATCCCAGATCAGTACGCATGTTTTTATTTGCCTTGCTGGTTTTTTGCATGTAGTGACTGAAGTTCGTATTTTGCCTCCTGCTTGTTTGTTGTTTCAACTGCTGAAGAAAGAATATTCATATAATCTGTAACTAAATTTGCCAGGGAAATTTGGCTTGTGCATCCATGCCCACTTTTCTTGTCTCAAAGTTAACTGTTAATGTAACTCTTCTGGTATTTCACTTTTCAACAACATGCAGGAGCTTGTAGGAGACAATCTTCTAAATGTAGAGAATGACAGATTTTTGCAGATGCATAGCAAAACATACCAGTGTATCTCAACAACCCACGTGTAGTAATGCAATATTCAGATCTCCATGTGCTCCTTTGTTCCTCTGCTTTGTATACCATTGGTTCATTTTGAAATATGCTCTGCTGTACCCCGAAATCTATTGGTGGGTTCCCTATGCCTGTCTTCCCTTCAGACTCCCCGGGACTGGCTCTGGGGGAGACAGTCCTTCCCCTTCCTTTCCCTTTATAGGGCGATGTCCAGATCAGCTCGAGGTCTTTCCATCTCTGGGCTGGTAGCATCTGCTACTTGCCCTGTCTCCCTTCCCCCTTCTCCTCCCCTGCAACCCCCTTTTCCCTGTTACTCCAAATAAACCTCTCTAGCAGAACAGAGAGGGAGTCCAGTTCTTCCTTCGTATCACTATATTCCTGCTTGAATTGACATGGTTTGGAGACTCACGCCATGCTGCAGAACCTCGGGGGCCGCTCGCCCCAAATCCGGTGGAATTACTCGAACCAGGGACCCTGGTCCGCGGGGGAAGCCGGCCTGTGCCACCCTCCCGGACCCTGATACATCACCCACGGTGGCAGACAAGGCGCTTGCAAACAAAAGGAAGCGGAAAAATCTTCAAAAGTCTTTGCAACTCACTGTCAATTGCATGATTTAGACATGAGTTTAGCAGACCCAACTAGATATAGCTTCAAAAAGCGAACTCCTTAAAGTCAGAGCAATCCTGATGCATTGTTCTTGTTCATAGAAATTTGGTCTTCAGGACCTTGCTTCTCATTTCCTTTACAGAAAAAGAGGTATGCTGGAGGAGTAAGACAGACTCACTTTTCCTCAGAGAAGGACAAACACAGAAATTGTATTGAGGATGATGACAGGGGGTCATAACACTGTGCCACATTTGGGAAAGAGGTGAGAGCAACACAGCGAAGAAACAGAGATGCAAGACAGTGTTATCCCTGTGTGTGTAGCCTGGCCTCATGCCACAGCCTGCCTAAGATCTCATGGGAAAAGACAGACCCACAGCATGCTTTCCTCAAAAGTACAGTGCAGAAACCAGAATCTGTCCCAGAAAAGTGGCTGTCAAGGGGTGTGAAAAAAAAAAGGAGTGGAGATTATTCAACATTACATCAACTTCCAAAACCCTGTAGTGAACAGTTGCATCAAAATTCACATGCACAAAAATAAAAATAAATGGCTCATAGTTTCTTGGTTTTGTGGAGACTTGTCCCTTAAGGAAAGTATTTCAAACTCTGATGACTGCTGAGAGTGGCAGGAGTTGATGAGCTCCTCCTTCGCAAACATCTTTCATAGTCTTTGGTAATTACAGATAAAGGCAACTTTGGCAGGGGGTTGCTTTTCTTTCTGGCATGCATTTTTGCAAGGCTTCTAACTAGATGAGCACAAATACACATCTACTTGAGATCTTTGAGGAGGGGACTTGAACTAAGTCCCTTTACAAACTGAAGCCTGGAGAAATAAATACCAGGGGTTAGGGTTGTTTACATTAAGAGAAGTGAATATTTTAATATATTAAAAGTTGTTAACTTCTTTCAGAAACTTTACTGGAAACAAGTGACTAATTTTAAGGAATGAAACATGATTCCCAACAGTTTGCTTTTCTTTCATATTCACATGATTGTAATTCCCTGTCAAGCCAAACCCTCAGCTACCTTTTTCCGCTGAAAAATCCCCACAGTGTAGGTAATAGAGAAGGCTAGAAGTACTGCTTACTTCTCCAACTCTTTCTGTGCTCTTCAAGATGAACTTGGCATTTTGGTTGACTTCTGTGTTTTACTGCTAGCTGTGTGAACCCCTTGTTGATAGGAGTTGTCATTTATGCCCTGCAGAGATCAGAGTATAAATGATGACTGTATCTCACAACATGGGGTCACTAGTCTGCCGTGGTCCTCCCTTGCATGCTAAAGGTTCAGTGCTGTGGAATTCTGCAAAGCATCCATGCTGAGATATGCATGCAAATCCCATGGGATTGAATCCAAAAGTAGATGCTTGTGCTTAAGAGAATCTGGAATACTGTCCTGAAGTAGAGTAGATCTGAAACACAAAACAACTATACAAACCTATTGTGAAAATACATAATCTAAGGCTGAAAGCTCTTCACCTGCTTTTGGTTGATGGGTGCTAACTGGAAAACTAATGAGCTTAAACAACCAAATTCCAAAGCATGGTCTTGCCAAGAAAACAAGGGGAATTTTCCAAGAGTGTTTCCTAGTGTTCGTGAATCATAAATGCACTAGCTGCATCCAGTATTGCACATTTTATGTGAATATCCCTGGCCATTACCAAAGGAGGCAAAATGGAAGGAAGAAATATAATAGGTTTTTTTGTCATATGTCTGATGAAAGAACCTCTTCTTTTCCCCAATGCAGAGAATATGTGAAAAGTAAGGGGTTTTTTCTTCATTTCAAAGCATATAATATGAAGAAACCATGAAAAGAAGAAGAAACTGAGAGGCAGCTGATAGGAAGCTTAAATTTTCCTGGCAGTTCAGCAGTTCTAAGATTAATCAATTATAGTCATTGAAATTGTATTAATAGCAGATCTGTGTGAAGCAAAGCAATGTCTAATGGATTGTGTGGCATTTCTGAGAGACACATGGGGCACGTATCAAGCTTGATGAGAAAGCTATTCAGCATGGTAAATAAGGCCTGCACTAGGACTGCCTGCATGCTGCGTAATATACTTTATTATTTGCTATCTATCATTAGCAAAGTACCTTTATTAAATGGAGTATAAGCAGATGTCTACACTGTTCTTCCAAGTTTGTCTGTATTACTTAGTAATAACTGGAATAGGGGTGCTGGGGAGGGTTTATTGCTTGGGTGTTTTGTTGTTGGGTTTTGCAGTTGGGTTTTTTTGTTCATAGTCTATTAAAAATATAATTTTTATTATTGTACTGCCAAACCCAATTTTTTTCTACTGCTAGATACTCTGTGCACATTTTTTACTTTTATGCATGCTTGTAATGATCAAAATTGACTGGAATGAAGCCTATAATACTAAAAAAATCATTTAATTAGCGATAGCGATAGTGATTAGTGATATTTCTATTATGCTTTCAATAACATTTTTATATGCTAAATGCTACACACAGAATGTGTTATCTTTCCACTTAGAATTGTTCTGAAAATGTATTGAGGTTTATTTACTTGTTTTTCTCCTCTTGAGATCATTTAGACAACTGTGGTAGGTAAATGACTACTGGAGGAATTTCACAATTAAGTCTTATGGATAATGAAGACAGAGAGGATGCCTTCAACAATTTAAAGGAAACTTCTTCCATTTATTTCAGAGTTAACTCAGTATGGGAAAAGTTTGCTTTAAAAATAAAAAAAATTTAAAAAAGGAAAAAAACCAATGCAGATGCTGCTGTCCTCTCCCTTGGATAGTTCAAAATGGTTTGGATTTAAAAAAACAGGCTTGGCAGGCATTTATTCCTGGAGGAATTGCTAAGTCCTGGCCAAAAAAAGGAAAGGCGGGGTGGGGCGAGGGGAATGATGATTTGTGAAATTAAGAAATTAAAAATGTTAGGAATTCTATTCTTTTGAAGGATACGTTTTAAAAGCCAAACCCTGTATTTTGATTTGTACTGAGAACCTTTTCAGAGTGTACTGTCTGAACTCATAAAATACATGAAACTTCACCTAAGGTCAAATACTTAGAGTACACGCTGCTGAGTGCTCAAAAGGTATCTGGCTGTTGACTTTTCTTGTGGGAGCCCTGCCAGCATCAGGACTGGTGTGGGTCTGCTCTGGGAGAAAAGCAGGAGAGCCATGGAGAACACATGTCAGGGTATGTGCTCTCCTTGACCTTGCTGGGCCCAGCTGTTCTTTGAATGCTGTTCTGCGCCAGTGAATTGAGGGAAGCTTTCTGCTCGCCTTCTCCCCTCGTATCAAATTGGGAAAAAGCCATGTCATGCTAGCCTGAAAGAGGGTAGATCTAAACTGAAAGGGAGTAGGTTGATGTTAAATATTAGGAAGAATTTTTTTTTACTGTGAGAGTGGTCAGGCATTGAAACAAGTTGTCAGGAGAAGCTTTGGATGCCCCATCCCCAGAAGTGTACAAGGCCAGGTTGACTGGGGCTCTGAGCAACCGGGTCTAGTGGAAGATGTCCCTGACAATGATAGGGGGGTTGGAAGTAGATGGTCCCTTCCAACCCAAACTATTCTATGATTTGATGCTGCTGCAAGGCGTAGTTCCTTCATCCCAGTGCCCAGTTGTTCCCCAAAGGGCAAAGTCTGCCTGCTCAGAGTGTGTCAGTTCTAGAATGTGTGCCCAGGTAGATACAGAGCTGTATCTACCAGGTAGATACAGAGCCCTTGTGAAACCATTGTGAATGAGACACCAGAGATTATTAATGTGATTCAGATGTTCTTTTCCAGCTAACCTCTGTATTCTCACTTCCAATCTCATTTATAAGCTGATGCTACCTTCTAGAAAGTAATTTTTAAAGCTAAGGTTGGAAACTAAGGAGTTGTAGAATTCATACCTCAGTAGAGACAGATAACCCCTTACTTTGGGGAATAAAGTTGGTGGGGTGTATGTGATTAGAGCTACATATGGGAAAGTAATGACACAGTAAACATTATGTGTTGGCTTTTTACATTCAGCTATTAATGCTTTTGGGTTTGTTTTTAATTTTTGGACACAGGACCTGTGAAGGGCGAAACATCCGGTACAGGACGTGCAGCAATGTGGTAAGTGAAGTATAGCTTCAATATGATACAAATACCACATATGTTAATCACATCCATATTGCAGCAAATAATTTGGTAGAATGATAGTGAGAATATTGTAGCTATCTAAACTACTTTCATAACACAGGACCACAGGCAAACCTCTGCCAGTTTTTGAAAAGTGGAGTGGTTACGGTGTAGCCTGATAGTAAAACTGTCTGGGAGGGATTTCAGTCACAGCCGCCACAAATAGAGAGTCAATGAAACTTCAGAGTTGCTCTTTACAACCTCCCTGGCAGAATCAAGACATCTTGTGTTCCCAGTACTTTGATAACCAACTGGTTCACAAGGGGTAGTCTGTCAAGCTGGAGGATTAAGCTGTTCAGAATTGAAGGCAAGTTAGTAGACAATATGTGATTTTATGATCCTGTATGTTTCTGTTCACTTGTGCCCTCACAGCATTTCAATGCTGTTGCGTGTCTTGAAAAAGCAGTTTTGCATAGCCTTTACCAGTGTTTTGGCATTTCCAAAGGCTCTTGCTGGGCTTTTTATATGTGGCAAATATAGTTTTCAATACAATAAAGTAAGAAACTTCAACTTGTGTCTCAACAAAGTGAAAGTGTTTTCACTGGTGAAAATTGAAATAGAATCCTTCATATGGAAAGTTTTATTGGGTGCCAAGAATAGTAAAGGCTCTCAAGTTACATGGAGAAATGTCAGTTTTACCAGTAAAGATGGAAAATGAAATCAAACGTACACTGGGCCAAGCTTTCTCATGCCTGATAGGGACATATTCAGGAGCCTTTCAATACACGCTTTGTTTAAAAAGTTTAAAAGTTTAAGTTAAAAAAAAGGAATATGTTAGCTCATAGACCACAGTTCATAATGAAAGAAACTGCTTCTGAGCTGTAATCTCCTATACAGTAAGATTTCTCTCAGTTCTTCAGGAGTTGTGCTTTGGTAGTCCTTGAGAACCTCTTCCAACTCAGAATATTCTGTAATTCTGTGATTCCTCTGAAATTTGTTTTGATTGTATCATTTGGGTTCCTGAAATATCTCATCAGTCTAGCCTTCACCTTCCCTAGCTAACAGCAACTGGAGTAGTTAATAAATAGATTTGCTGACAGATTAGCAGTCCAGTTTTCATCTGAGGAATTTAGGCTACACCACATCTGTGTAAGGAATGGGAAGGGTGATTTGGGCTAGTTAAGTCGCAGGCCATAGCTCTGCTATACAACACAAAAGGGAAACAAAAAAGCCTAGAAAAAGATACTCTAAAAGGCTAATTGGACTGCAATTAAACCCATTTGTTTTGTTTTGGTTGCGTATTGTGTGCACATTGTGACAGTTCCTTGCTGTGTCTGACCTGCCCTTGTGTGTGTTAAGACCAGTGAGACAGAGTCGCATCCTGCTCTGCTGCCATTAGCTGTTCCTGGATCACCCTGATGAGATGCTGGGGCTTTAGCTGGGTTGCAACTTTTATTTTGGAATCACTGAGTTTAATATTCCAAGATAACGAATATTTCTTTAGATGTTATTTTTAGCTTAGGTTCTGCTTTGCAAATGTGCACCTGAACAGTTTTCCTTCAAAATAAAACTTTGCGTAGTTTTGTCAGGCAATTCCTTTACATATCTGGTATTTGGCAATACTGGCTCCAGAATTTCCAACCTGGCAGTGAGGCATACAGCTGCAGAACCCAATTATTTCATACCAGATAATCCAAAGTGAAGCTTTCAAGCTTTCAGCTTTACTATGCTGAAATCAGTGGCAGTTTTTCAACTGAAATATGAAGACCTAGGACTGCATTTATGATTGCAAACTATTTTTGGGGGAAGCGTAAAGAATGGTTTGTGTGGTGTAAATCTAAAGCAGTTTGGGAGCCCCAGACTTGCATGTCTGTTCTAAAATTGATTTTGTTACTGAATAGTGCTTCTGTAACACTGAAAGACTCTTTGTGTCTTTCAGAATAGTAAAAAAAAATTAAATCATGTATTTTGTCTTTAATGAAGTCTACTCATTTGTCTCCACAATCCAAGGATGCATACAGAAAAATTGGATCTTGAAAACAACTAATTAAGCCCAAAGCTTATTGTGGAATTCTGCACTAGAAAAGGTCCACAATATTGTGTGTATTTTTGTTAACTCAGATTTTGCCTTGAAAGATTTCATCCACAAAGACACTGAAAATCATGGGGATGGAAATTCCAGGCTCATGAGACCTATGTTTTCATCTGCTACATGACGGTCTTTGCTTTGAAGGCAAATAAGATCAAATCCCCCCATTCAACTCCTGCAAATGAAGCAAACTATCACACATCATGGAAAATTCCTTTTGATTCTTGTGAAAAGCCATGTGTCCTGAAATACAGCTTTCATTACCATTATCTTATGCATAGCTTGAGGAATGATATTCATAAAATAGCCAGTCTTTTTGGTTTTTGCAAGCTGTCTTTCTGTTAAATTACATGTTTTTTTCATGACTGTCCTCTTGCAGGACAGGATGCATAGTCACATATACTAAAAGTAAATTATTTGAAATGTGAAACTGGAGAATTGGAAGAATAGTTCTTGGAGTCTGGCAATGAACACATTTTATAGGCACTATCATTTGCAAGATTTTGCTACAGCTGGTTTTAATTCATCCTGAAATTAAATTACAGAGGGGGAAAAAAATGAGATAAAGAGAGGCAAGGGGAAAGAGTGGCACGCCTGTTTTTCCAGTGACCTATATTAATTATTCCAGAGGTGCTGAATAATTTTGCATAATAAAGACTGTAGGAAAGACTGATAGTGCTGTCTATAAAGCTTCTGAGCAGTACTGAAAAGAATAAATCCACTCCAGTATGTTTGCCACTTGCATTGCCTGTTGTTGATCAGAAACTGGAAAGATTATGGGTCTGAAGCCACATGTGTAAATAGTAAAAGAAAGAATGAGAGAATCTGAAGATGATTTAGGGTTGAATTGCATCTGCTTTTTTTCTTATTATTATTCACATTGACTTCAAGCATGTTTCCAGCCATTTTTAGAATATAGTCATGGGAGGGGGAGAGGGAATAATTTGTTTTCCTTTAGAAAATTAGTCTGAATGCAATGAAAACATGGTTTTGTGACTATCTAGGTTGTTATACTAAACATTATGCCAAATAAACAAAAATATTTCCAAACTGTTAGTCAGATTTTTTTTTCTTGGTTTTTTCTTTCTTTCTTTCTTTCTTTCTTTCTTTTTCTTTTTTTTTTTTTTTTTCCAAGCTAGCACACTCCTTGTTCTTTCTTCTGGCTGCATTCTTAGTTGCCAGGCTCTCTCCAGCTTTTGTACCAGGCTGCCATGCCACCTCATATGCCCGCTCTCTTTTTCAGTCCTTCTGCCACTCTGCTTCTTTTGCTTTCTCTTCCCGTGTGAAAATCACTCTGAAAGTTGGTTATTGGAATGTGTACTGTCTCTATGCCTTCCATGTCAATTATCAAACTCCTTCTTGTGTCTGAAAACATTTTTGTTTTCCCTGATATGATGTTTCCTTCCATTGCACTGCTTTCTGAGTCAGAAAAAAAAAGGGGAACAAGATGAGACTGACACTGAAGCTGCACATTACTAACTCTTTCAGCAAGGTTTCCATTAAGCCTAAGATAAAATTTGTAAATTGTAGATCCCATTAATAAGACAAAGCTTGTAAACACCACCTGCAACTCTCTTTATATATATATAACTCACTTTCGTCTCTTGGCTGAAGTACCAGCTAATGTCATCCCCCATTTTTTGGCTGGCATTCAGACAAGCTACTTCCATCCCTGTTTCTTATCAGCTCATGCTGCATTTTGTATACACCAGCACCAATGTTGTTCATCTTACTTTCTACAAAATAACACTATCTTCTTTCCATGCTCTAAATCCCAGCCTGGAAAGTGTCAAACCTAAACTTCCATATAAGTGCATAATTCTCGAAGGCATTGGCTTATGTGTATGAGAAGTATTATCACTAAGTAGATATTTTCAGACCTACAAGAATGATTAGCAGGATTTAATTTTTCTATCCAGTGGTGATTAGAAATGCCATTTTTCAATCAAACCTCCCAGTTTACATTTTTCAGTAAAATAATAAAAAAAAAAAAAATTAAACAAATTATATGCACAAGACATATCTCCTTACTAACACACAATTTATTTAATGTCAATTTACTTTCTAAGTGGAAATTCTTCCAAACTCAGATCATTTACTGTGACTATAGTCTGTTCTTCAAACTGCTGGATTTTATTTATATTATCATCTTATTTCTGATTGGATGCATTTTAAAACCTACATGTGTCATCTAGAAATTATTTCTTCATACTTGGAAACAAGTGTTTTTAGTATCTAGAAAATGACAGAAGCTTGGACTTCTGGATTTGCAATCTTCTCAGCAAGCAGAACTATGAATCTGTGACAATTAAAAAAATAGAACAAAGAACCCCACATTGTTGCCAGTCAGTGTAAATGTATAAAGAAACTTTGCAAACCAAATAACCTGAATCACATCCATTACAGTAATATTTAATGACTATTCAGGACTCTGGGTTATTCGCAGATTTAAATTCAGTATTTCTGACCTTTATTTTTAATTTGAACAACTCATTTTTATCTGATAAAAAGCACACTTGATGCCTTTTATAAAAGTATGCTTTAGTATTATGTATTTATATTAGTTTTTGGCTGAAGTACTTGGAAGTTTTCATGCTGAAATTAAACTTATTATATCTGATTTAATATTTTAAACTTTGCTTTAATATTTAAAAGGGAAAGACAGAAAAGAAAGAAATTAAAATTACATGGAAGGCTGCATATGAAATTATTTGCCAAAATGGGAACATACTTCAAAAAAGGGGTTTTTGGTGAAAAATTTATTTTATAAATATTTATAATGACAAATATTAATAGAAGTTTGCATTTGTAGTTCACTGACCATTTTAGCTCTCATCTCCACTCCATGTTTATTTAACTGGGAGGAGAACATTTGCTGATATCTCCCCATTTACTTTGTACCTATTATTTTTCTAATGCCTCTTTCTGTCAGATATTGCAGTGTCTTGGGGCTGTCAGAGAAAGCTTTAGTATGAGCTCCTCTCAATCTAAGCAACTAAGTATGATCCTCAGCTATTTCTAAGTTCCTGGGAGTAGATTATTGAAAAATCTGGCTGCAGGAAACTTAATTCAAGCAGGGCACTCAACAAAGCTTTAAGGCTGAGTGGAGTTTCTGTTAAATCCCTAGATCTCCTAAGTCTCTGTATTTTTATCTAAAGTTCTTATTTGGTCTTAGACAAACCCCTGCTTGAGGACCTCAGGTTTTGTTTCTCAGTAGGGAAATTGGTGCAGCTGAGCTGTAACACCATGAGTGCTTCATGGAACTGGTTCAACAAGCTGTTCTGTCAGATGCTGCACAGAGTAGTCCAGTTGTTAGTCATTTTTTGCACAGAGGAAAAGCTCCAGGTATAGTAAATCATTCTTGGCCTCTGCAAATATACAAGCACATATATTGTAAACGGTTTTAAAGCTCCTCAACTGTTTCCACCTATCACAGCTTAGATAGGATCTTCTACATTTCACCCACTAAGTAAACTTTAAAAAGCCTGACCCTCTTTTGTCCCGTGAAATCTGATCTACCTATGACCAGCAAGGGACATCTGGGATTCATCTTATCTTTTTCACTGGATTGTTGATTAATATAAATTGTTTTGAATGGGATTCAAGCATGGCAAAACTCCACGGGCCTTATGAATTACAATAGGGTAAAATAGGAGGTCAAGTTAAAAAAAAAAAAGAAAATGGATGTGAGGAAGAAAATGAAGCCATAATAATACGGGCTGCATTAGGTGCCTAAGTGAGGATGAAACTCCTGAGTATATTTTTAAATGGGTTTCATACATCAAAGGGGTTTCTGATCACCTTTGAAATTACATATATTTTCATTGCAGTAGAGGAAATCTTGACCTGATAGGATGAATAGAGATTATAGATTTCCAGCACAGGCTCAGTGTTTCAGCAATATCTCATGAGCTTTCGTGAGATAAAGGCCATGAAAGAGCCACTTAGGACTCTTTAAAGTTAAAGGAAGAACGGTTGTTTTCTATTCACTGGAATATTTTTTTCCCTAAAAAGTCTTAATGAATAGGAAGTTTGAAGATAAATGTACTTAGATGAAACTTTCAAGTTTCTTAGTTATTACTGATTCTTCAAGGAGTGCAATGGCAGTGGTTCCTCACATCTGCAGGGACCCACAGATAATTTCCAAAAGAAACCAAAACTGTAAAGATTTTACTATAGTACCAAAACTGGAATAACCTGAACCAGGACTGTTGGACTTTTGTGGTCAGATACCAGCTCTGCTGCATGCTCCAAGCCAAGCACAGGCTATGCAGACACAGTTAGCAAAATTCCTCACAGACCTGCATAGTCCATGCAGAGATACACTGTCTTGGGTTCACTGCCACCCTGACTTGGCTGTGACTTCTGGCTGTCTCAAAGTGTCTGTCGGACTGCTGTGCAGGTAGACAAGCTGCACACTGCTACACAGCTCCCAGAATGAGACGCTGAGCTGCAGGAGTACCTAGCTTCACTCAGGCCAATGAAGCAGTGCTAGCAGGCAGCTGTACAGGATCCCCTTCCCCTAAACCACCTTGCAGGTACCAAAAGCAGGCTGATTTTTTTTTTTTTTGAAGGACACTTTTTGGAGTTGGTCTATAGTTTCTCTTGTCCATGAGCCAGCAGTGTAGAAGTAAGGCACAGCAAGACTGCCTCAAAACAGCAAGTGGTCTTATCCAAAGGTGTGCAAAGTGTTTAGAAGAAAATAGCAAATTACTGTTTGAACAAATATGCAAAAATACCACTGTTTTTTCCTTATCTTCTATTTCAGCAACTAGAATACTTTTCTATAGGCTGTGAACTTTTATCTGGTTTTGATTATATGATTGCACAAATCTCAGCAGGAAGAGGCTCTGATCCCCACTGACATATAGTACAAATGAAAAATAGTAAATTTAAGAAGAAAAAAAATAGCTGCGCAAAATTCTGTACAGTTCCTACTTTTTCAGTCTCAGTGACCTGCTTCTAAAAATGGGTAATATTCAGACCACTGATTTTCTTAACAATGTCCATTTTGGTATAAAAAAATATTATACAGCTTGTACAGGTATTATGCATGCATGCTTGTGCTTTCTTAACCAGAAAGAAAGATCCTTCCTGACAGAAAGAGATCTCCAAGGTAGATTTAGGATTCAGGATTTCAGCAGGAGAAAAGTTGGTGTGCCAGGTTGTGACCCTTTTTCACATCTGTGTGCCAAGATAAGTATGTGTGTCTGTGTTTCTGACTGCTTGCATGTATTCTTAATCACTTCAGGTTCCACATGAAAACTTTTTTAACACAAGCTCTGCTTTTTAAATCCATTGTTTTACTTTGACCACAATATCAAAGACTGGAAGTATTTAACATCAGTCCTGGTCACCTGCCGTGTCCTGAAATCTAGTTATGTTGAAGTACGTTTTGTATTTCTTTGACTTAAAAGTAAGATCCAACACAACAAACATAGTATTGAGTTCTGTACAAAGCAGGGTTATGAATTCTGTATGTTCTGTGCTTTATTGGTCCTTTGTCTCTTTGTAAAAATAAAGCTGGTACAAGCCAGGAAGTTCTGAAGGTAGAGCCAAGCTTCAACCAAACAAGAGAGTTGGCTTGGATTTCTGCAGCCAAGCCTTGGCTTGGGTATCTGCCAAGCCAATAGACCTGACTGTATTCATTTACAGACAGAAAAATTCAGAGAAGGGTAGGCACCAGAAGATTTGTGGCAGGAAATAAGACTGCTGTGTTCTTCTTTTCTTGTCTCTTCTCTCTTTGAAAATAGAGCTAAACCAGATCTTGGGTCAAGCTCTAACTGTCTTGTTGTTCATCCTCTGCATAAGAGCAGAACATAAAGACTACTTTTTCTCTAATTACACAGCTGTAGAGGAATAATGAATTTTCCACATGTTTTTCTGCTTGCTTCAGTGTCCTAACTTTGTCCTGTATCAAAAGTTTGCCCAGATCATAAAAAGTAACTGATTGCTGCTCAGTTTTTCTTGGTATTTTAAAATCAAACTGAAATACTTGCAACATTTTACCCTTTTTTTAATCTTCTATAACATATTAATAGAAAAACTGTCTTCTGTCTGAGTCCTCCAGCAGTAAAATACCAGTTACAGGCTTGGACTTTTAACCTCCACTTTCAAAAAGGAAGAATGAGCTCTGGGTTATTGCTCTTTGATAAGTATTTTCCAGAGCTAAATTTAACCCACATCCTTTTTTCTCTTATTCCCTGATCCATTGAACCTTTTGTAACAGGAAGACTATTGCCTTATACTTAAATCACAGAACCTTTGACTGGAGTTTCACCCTTTACTTTTGGGGTGCATCAGACTCAAATAGAAAGTGAATTAATTGAAAATTTGCTCACATGGTACAAAGCAAATTAGATTACAATCTGTGGCTAAGGCCATGGCTTGTAAGTGTGTATAGTTCACAACAAGAAATTATTGGAGTGTTGTGATCCAAGATTCTTCAACATTGAAACAAATTGGCCAAAACCACATCGCAACAGTGAATCAAAGGCCAGAATAGGGTTTAAGACAAACTTAAAAACGACAAATTTATAGCCAAGATTATGCCATGTTCCTTTGAATATTTGAAAACTTGGGTTTTAAGACTGGTTTTATTTTAGATTAAAAAAAAAAAAAAGGGTTTTAATGAAAAATGTCATGAAGTGGCATGCAGCCTCCATGTCTTTCATATCCAAAGCTATTATAGTCTGCCCTTTTAAAAAGATACAGAAAACCATTAGTGAATGAAGAGGTTGAAAAAGATCTGAGAAATATAGAGGATTATTTAAACCTAAGAGATATTATACCTCCACAGCAATAAGACTTTCTTACCTGGGAGCATATGACGTCTGTGAATAAGATTGTCATTAATGATTTTGTAATAGGATGAAGTATTTTTAGGGCAAACAGAGAGTACAAATATGCTATCAGGATATTGTCTAATTATGTGGTTGCATATACATCAAAACCTTTTCCTACCAATTCTATAATCAATGTTTAGGATTCTCTGTTAAAAAAATGTTATAGTCCCCAAGCAAAGGGTGTAACAACTGCTCATCTGGTATTTGACCAGCTATCATCAAGGAGCAGATTTCCTTACAGCAGTAAGGTGGAGGACTTTGGGATCTTAATAATCCGAGGCAGTCATATTGCCAACATTTGCTTTTTTTTTTTTTTTGTCTCAGTTCTCACGATGCTTAATGTTTTTTCCTAAAGCTTAGCTCTTATATTCCTGTAATTATGAGAGAAATTCAAGTTACTTCTAAAAAAACCCTAAAGTCTAGCCTTTGTGGTTGCTTGCACAAGAAATCTTGCATTATCATTCTTCAAGGATCAAAAACTGGAAAGTAAATAAAAAGAAATCGTGTTTATTTTGCCTGAAGACTCATGATTTTAAAGCTCTTCCTGCTGTCTTGAGAACCTATCTAATGTTTTTCAGTGCTAAATGGTAGTAAGAAAGTCCATGTGCATAAGAAAAGCCTAACATTTTTCTCAACAAGGTATTTTAAGTAGTACTGAGTGGTCTTTGGTTTTTATATCAGGTAGATTGATGTCAGAGTTAGATTTATATGTCTCTCAAATATCCTGAAGAATTAAAAAGAGGCGGTTTTTTTAAGGTCTTCTTGGTTGTAAGTCTCTAATTATGTGAATTGTGAAATCTCAGGGCAAAGAAATGGAAATATGTATCAAAAGTTTCTGACTCTTGTTGCCACACCAAAAAAAAAGGCTAGTGAGAAGAGCTTAAGTACTGAAATAATTAAATCAGTTAGTCCTTTTTTCTTTCTCCCCAAACAAAGAGGAATCTCTGTCTGGAAGAGAACGGCTGTGCACACACAGTTCTCCACATATGTGCACAGGCAGAATGAAATCCAGCAAGAGCATTGTGACCCTCTTTGCTTAACCACAAGGCTGTGATTAAGACATGTACAGTGCGTTTCTTACTTGCCATTTACATATGGTCTTGGTGTTCTTTCAATACTTTCATGGAAAGAAGAAAGAAAGGTATAATTATCTGTTGAATTATGTGTAGCTGTAGCTATTTCAATCACTCTTTTTTGTCTAAACAGAAACTCTCTACATCTGGCAGCTGTGGAACCCAGCCAGCTGCACGCTACTGCAACTGGCTGTGCTGAGCAGACCTGGTGATCTTTTCCTCTTTCTTTTCTGCAGGACTGCCCACCAGAAGCAGGTGATTTTCGTGCCCAGCAGTGCTCTGCTCACAACGACGTCAAGTACCAGGGGCAGTTTTATGAGTGGCTTCCCGTCTCTAATGACCCTGACAACCCGTGTTCGCTGAAATGCCAGGCCAGAGGAACGGCTCTGGTTGTGGAGCTGGCACCCAAAGTTCTGGATGGGACACGGTGCTACACTGAATCCCTGGACATGTGCATCAGTGGCTTGTGCCAAGTAAGGAGAGAAGCCCTGCCTTAATGCCTTTCCTCACGACTCCTCTCCTCAGATCTCTCTCACATGATCACTCCCTCTCTTCCTCCAAACTTGTACCACTATAGGGTCTTTGTTTTAATTATCTGTTTCCATTAGCTTAAATTAATTTCTTGTACCTTTTTTTTTTTTTTTTTGGAGGGGAGGGGGCGAGATGTGTATAATTTAAAAGATTATTTTCTCACTTTGTGCTGCTTCCTTGGGGCTCTTTTGAAGGATTTTATTATCAATTTTTGAACCATTCTGTATAGTTAGCTGCAGTAGCCAATCTGATTTGCAGCACCGTAAGAAAATAATGTTGTGGCTTTTAATTTGGATACACCAAAATTTTCCAGGTCTATTGAATTACATTATATTTGAGGATTATTTCTGCCTGTAAATCAGAAACCCCCATGGCAGTAGATGAGCTACTAAAGGGAAAAATCTGCCATTCCCTCCGTAGAACTAAGCAAGCTGCTATGTATTCTTGGACCTGAGCATCCTTATTTGTTACCAGTGAGAAATGGGGACTTTTTAATCCTTAACTGCACAGTGCATGGAGCTCTCTTGGTCATTACACCCATCTATTTGCATCTTAATTTGTTTTTATATTACTTTTGTGCATTTTATTCAATGCTCTACCATTGCTCCTGTTACATGACTTATTCTATCTGCATCAGATTTTATTCCTCTGAACTACATCTAGGCTACAGGCTAATGAAGGGAAGGATTTTTGCGTGATCTCTGTTAAGTTCTGAGCACACCTAAGTCTCAAAAACAGTTGAGTGTAGATTCATGTTTCATTGCATGGTCACCTCAAAATCTATATAGACTTGATATGTTGTTGGCTTTCTAGTGTATTTTCAACCACTTTATGTTTCTTTGGAAGCTTTCCTGCCTGTTTCTTTTCTCTCTGATTTTTGGTTTTGAGCCAGAAGCAGACCTGAAGTAAATGAAACAGAGTAGATAGATAGTTGCTGGGCCAGTCTCATTTGTGATATGAAAGGGCAATCATCTAGACCTCTTGACCTCAGCCAAGGGCATGCTTCTCAAAATTCTAGATTGCCTATTGAGACAGACTAATTTTAGTCTTGTTTTCTGTTTTCAAATCTTTTACAATCTTAACTGGAAGCACAGAAATCTGGATGGGAAAAAGATTCAAAGTTTTTTGCATGTAGTGGCCCAGAACTTAGGAGCAGGCTGATTTCTGGTTTAGTTCAAATATGAAGCATAGTTTTACTCAAGAAAACTTTCCATTAGAAACAGAGCTCCTAAGCATATAGTACTAAAACAAACACATTTCCATTCTCATGACAATTCTTACTTGGAAGGCTGAAGGTAGCTGCACTGTTGAAACTGTAAAGACTGATGTTATTTCTTAATTGTCTCTGTGGTTTGAGAATAGACAAATATACTAGTACTAGTGTCCCTGAGTAATTTCTAAACTAACCCTTTCCTTATGTACCTTAAAATGGTAGAATAAGTTTTAAGCCATATAAATGACTTTATATTTTCTATGTTCTTCAGCATTGTTTTTTCATCAACTTTGCCAAGTATTTACAATTACTGCATTTTTGAGGGTGACCAAAAAAATTAAAATACGAATGCTCATGCTGTGTTACTAACAGTGAAAAATGTGTGTGTTAAAGTTAAAGCAACTCAAAGTATTATTGTCTCAGTGTATCCCGGTTAGCAAGTCATATCTTTGTCACAGTAGAGGGACAGCATTTCAAAGTTCATAATTAGATTTGCCCTAATTATATTCTATAGGGCAGCAATTGCTTTACTATCTATCACAGAAATAGCAAGTACTACATAAGCAGTCCATAATGTTGAACAGCATGAAATCAGCCACCATAAATGGTGAACTTTCTTTGAAAGCAATGGTCTTCCATTGCTTCCATAAAGGTTCTTTTAAAAGACTGGGAAACAGAGCATTATAGAAGAGCGAGTAGAGTATTCTTTCTCTGTAACATTTGTGTGAATACTTATTTCTATAAGTACAGGGAGTGCATGCAAACTTCAGAGAAGACAAAATATTATTTAAGAAATTATTTCTATTCATTTGCAGTAGGAGATGCAGGCTCCTACCATTTACCTAAAATGGTCGACATACTATAAAAATAACAATTATGGATGTCAGCAGTTTGTGAGAGTTCATAATTATCCTGGGAGTTCAGCAATATTTTCATTAGATGTCTCTGAAACTAAATAATTTGTGGCAGTGCAGCAGGCAACTCTAATAATACAAGTATGGTTTGTCACAACTGCAAAAAATGAAATCTCCTAAGAGGTATATTCTGTATAAGGTCCTGGAGATTAGAAAGTGAAATATATTTCTTTTGTAGTTTAACAAGGACAAGAGCCAGATTCTGCACCTAGTGCAGAGCAACCCTGGTTGTGTGTGCAGACTGGGGATTGAGATGATGGAGAGCAGCCTTGCAGAAGGGGACCTGGGCGTCCTGGTGAATGGAAAGCTGAATATGAGTCAGCAGAGCCCTGACAGCCAGGAGGGCCAAGTGTGTCCTGGGGGTCATCAGGCACAGCATGGCCAGCTGGGCAAGGGAGAGGATTGTCCTGCTCTGCTCTGCTCTGCACTGGGGCAGCCTCACCTCGAGTGCTGGGGGCAGATTTTGGTGCCACAATATGAGACAGACGATAAACTATTAGAGAGTGTCCAAAAAGGGCAACGAGAATGGTAAAGGACCTTGAGGGGAATCCGTATGGGAAATGTCTCAGGTCACTTGGTCTGTTCAGCCTGTAGCAAAGGAGACTGAGGAGAGAGCTCTCTGTGGTTTTCTACATCCTCATGAGGGGAAGAGGAAGGGCAGGTACCCATCTTGTCACTTGCATGACCGGTGAGAGGACTTTGGGAAATGGCATGAAGCTGAGTAGGAGGAGGTTTAGGTTGGATATCAGGAAAAGGTTCTTTATCCAAAGGGTGGTTGGGCACTGGAACACGCTCCCTAGGGAAGTGGTCACAGCACCAGTCTGTCTTACTTTTAAGAAGCATTTGGACAATGCTCTCAGGCACATGGTGTGACTCTTGGAGTGTCCTGAATAGGGACAGAAGTTGGACTAGGTGATCCTGGTGTGTCCATTCCAACTCAGCGTATTCTATGCTTCTGCAATAACTGGTTCTTTGTAACAATTGCACTATGCTGAAGACAAAAACATACATTTTCTGGATTGTTCAGAGCAAAACTACTGAAAGCAGCTTTAAGTTCACCCTCCTATTGGCTTGCATATTGATCAAAATGTTATGGCAACCAAAAAGGAACTGAATGTTCTTGAGATACAACATTATACATAAAACATATAATCAAATTTGTTTATTATAGTCTGTACAAGAATCCTAAATTGGTAAAAATGATATTAAAATCAGTGTATGCTTACATAGACACAGAGCATTTTTCTCAGTAGGTCAAACAACAGTGTTAATTTTCTTAACTAACTACAGGGATGTATTTTTTTCTATCCAAGACTTGGGCCAAGCCATGGCCTACTGTGTGCTCACAAGCTTTTCTTCAGATTACTAGTGACAGAAATTAACGGTTAGTTGTATTGCCTTCAGTGTGCCTCAGTACTGACTCCTGATTTAAAGGTACTAGTTTTCACTCTCATTGACAAGAGTGTATTTGTTAAAATGATACAATATTTAGAAATTATAAGATTCCTATCTCATACTTATCCTTCATTATTCATATTGTTTGGAGGTTTGGAATTACCAGTACATTGCTGGCATATTTATGAGTATTTGTTTACTTATGAGATTTTGATCTGAAGCCTTTGCTTTGCATGCTGGCCACTTTGTACTTAAATTCAGCAGAGATATCTGATTCTGGTCAGGGCAAGCAAAGCCAATTTTGTGTGTACAATAAGCTGTATTCCTGAATGTTTGATTGAAAGGAGTATGGTTAGAGATTCTTAAAAATATGTTTAATTTTTACTTACAGAGATAGGGTTTTGGAGAAGTTATTCAGTAGTTGATTCAGATATTAATAGGAATTAACAGGAGTTTATTTTTCAACATTTTTTTTCTCTCTATAGTTTTACTCTTAAATGGATAATGACACAGACCAAACAACAACATCTTTCAAACAAAAAACTCAGAATGTAATGCATTTTATTTCTTCCTAGCATCTTGTTCCTCCTGAACATTTTACATTCCTTTCTGTATGGATATCTGTGTAACTTGGGTCCCTTTTCCTTTCCACTTTTTTTAAAGAAATACAGATTACTTCTCAGATCTTTAGGTCTCATATTGAGTTTATCTCAGGTTATATTATGACCCACTGGCATTTTACAACTAGCTTGAACCACAGTGCTGAAGCCAATAGAATAGTCTTTAAGGAAATAGTGATTTGAAGCTCCACATTATGAAAGGTGTTTATAGATTGGCTATAAATGTCTTTATAGAAACCTAATGGGTATGTCACAGACAACACATTTAAAACTCGCAATGTCTAGTTTAAGTTTCCCTGTACTTCAAATCCTTTTTTGGGCTTTTGAGAGTATAAGCAATTTCGACATACAACAGCTGAAGCCACAAAGTTGGAGTGTGGTGGGCTGCTCCTGGCTGGACGCCAGGTACCCACCAAAGCTGCTCTCTGCAACTGGATGGGGTGAAGAAATTATAAATGGAAGCTCATGGGTTGAGATAAGGACTGGGAGAGGTCACTCCCTGATTACCATCATGGGCAAAACAGACTTGGAGAAATTAGTTAAATTTATTGCCACTAAAAACCAGAGGAGGACAGTGAGAAGTAAAACAAATCTCACAAACATCTTCACCCTGCTACCCCTCCCTCCTTTCCTCTACCTCCTCCCTGTGAGCAGCAAAGGGAGACAGGGAATAGAGGTTACAATCAGTCCACCACACATTGTTCCTGCCACCGCTCAGGGAGAGGAGTCCTTCCCCTGCTCCAGCGTGGGGTCCCTCCCAGGGGAGACAATTCTCCACGAACTTCTTCAACATGAGTCCATCCCATAAGCTGCAGCTCTTCATGAACTCTCCAATGGGGTCCCTTTCCACAGCGTGCAGTCCTTCAGGAGCAGCCTGCTCCTGCTTTTATTTGAAATAAAGGTTATTCTTTGTCATCACACTTTACATTATCACTGCAACACAACCAAGAAATTGGCTGCACTGAGCATGTGTGTTAGAATACTGATTAATCCACTCTTCTTCGTGCAGCTCACACCTAGTGTTTAATCTCTCTGAAAAGGAAGAAACATGGTTATTTTCTGTCCTTCCTTCCTTCCTTCCTTGCTTCCTTCCTTCTTCCCTTCCTTCCTTCCTTCCTTCCTTCCTTCCTTCCTTCCTTCCTTCCTTCCTTCCTTCCTTCCTTTTACTAGCATAAACAAAATCTCAATAAACAAAATAAGCAAAACTGTGTTATCTGGTTTCCCGTCAAAATCAAAAAGTATGATTTCTCTTTCTGTTTCTGCTGCAGGGGAAATATTCCATTTTCACTTTTGACTTTTTCCTGTTTTCCTCATCCCTTTGACTTCTTCTTGTTATCATAGTCTTCATACTTGGTTCTCTCTCAATTTTTCTCTTGTCTTTTGCTTGTGTGAATTCCAAAAACGTTCTTTTTCTTAACCCTGGCAAGGAAGAACAACATTCTTTACTTCCTCAGATGAAGGATTACGGATTATTCAGGGCTTCTTCTATCTCTAGTACAGATGTCAAAATCTTCATGTTGCTGTATAACACCAGATCAGGATTTTTAAAAAAGCAATTGTTATGGTTTTCATTAAATATATCCCCAAACAGTAAATTGTTGTGCAGTTTCCCAAAAGTGGGTCCCATCAATATCATAGTCAAATGCTCACCTGATGTAAATGAGTATTGCTTCCCTGAAGTCACAATCATGGATGAGATGCTTTCAGTCTGGCCAGTCTCTTCTACTTACACAGCTGGAGTGAGCCTTGTCCTCTTCTATTCTTTCTGTTTCTCCAGCCCAGGGATCCCAGGGCACCACATGTCATACAAGAGGCTGTGAAGTGTGTGACTTGTGGGTTTGCTTTAAACATTTCAGCCATAGCTCAGGACAACAGGAGTCCTCCTCTGTGAAAAATCAGGACAGCTGCATTGTTTTCATGATGAAAGGTTAGACATTGAAAGTATCCGTAAAGAAACAATCCTTTTTAGCTATATGCTGAAAGGATGCAACAGTGTTGGGTCTCCCAGCAGGAAATTCTGTTAAAAAAAACCAAAAAGCTACAATTAACAGCACCATTTGGCTGAAAAATCAAAAACAGTAAAACAGTCTTACTAGTCTTAGAAATTGTTGAGAAATGTATTTGGGAAGAGTTATATACAAAGTGGTTTCTTGTTCATCTAGAAGTGTAAGACCTGTGGGTTCCTTAAATTTCTTTGAAGAAGCAAGATAAAAGAGGTCTGCTTTTACTTTCTGCTTTCTACATAAAACTTGAAAAGTTATTCTTCTGTTGATAAACCAAATTTAATCCTAATTGTATGAATGTTGTTATTACTATTATTACTATTATTTGTGTTGTTTTATTAAAGATCATGAAATTAATTTATATATGATGCAATAATCATATTATAGTTCTAATTGCAGGGTTAGATCCAATGATTTTAAAGCTGGGAATTTTTAAGTAGGCTGTTAAGTAAGTTATTTACTGCAAGAAAGAGTTATTTAGGGCCAAAACCAGCCCTTTGTTTCTTCTCACAAAACTGCCCAACTTTCTCCATTACATTCTCTTAATTTTACAGGTTATTTGTTAAAGAGAGCTGCATCCCAGAAGCACTTATATTTATGTCTACCATATACAGAGAATTTAATTTCTCTTTAGATATCTACTTCCAGATATTACTAGATGTAGTTTAAAAATTTTCTGATTTATTGATTCCTAAGACATTTTGTTTTCTGCTGAGTTGCACAGTGAATTCAAGTCAGCTAACAAGCTTAGTTACCTCTGGTTGGTCTGAAGTCAGACGTGGTGATCTTGGAGGCCTTTTCTTGATTCTGTGTCCTGCCCATGGCAGGGGGACTGAACTAGAATACCTTTAGAGGTCCCTTACAACCCAAACTGGTCCATGGTTCTATTTTGTAGTTCTATATACACCAGGACTTAAATGTCTGTCGCTCTGTGTGTGTGTGTGTAATTTTTCTCATCAGAGGCAGACTGGTGCATAATTTCCGAAGAAAATCTGCTCCACTTTAAATAGATGACTGTGCTGTATTTCCAGTTTATCATGACTTCAAAATGAGAGTTTCTCCTTCCTTCCATGTACAAAGTGTTTCTGCACACGTCCTCTCCTGTTTCCAGTTCAGCCCAAAATACTGAGCTCATCAGTATAACAGTGTCACATGTTTGGTGCATGGATATTGTGCTCAGTGGCACAGTAAACCTGCATGAGACAGGGAAAAATAAGATTATATGGTCACCTCAGCAGGTTCTTGAAGGCTTATGAAACTGCCATGGGCCCCCACTGTCCATGTGGGATCACTTGGGGCATAGCTGCAGGAGTTTGCAGCTGGGCCCATGGCTGCTCCTAGTCATTCCTTAGCTTGGGATCCAATTTCTTTGCATGCCTTCCTCAGACCTTTCAAGTCAACTTCATTTCTGAGGAATGAGAACACCAGGAGTCCATCCCACCCCATGTAAAGTCCTGGAAGAAAATTACTTGAATTTGTCCACGTGGCAACATTAATTGCTCTAATATTAAAAACCATACTTATCCTTCCTTAGCACCAGTAACAATGAGGATCATGTGCTGATTTTCACAGGATCCATTTCTCAACGCTGTACTTTGTTGTGTTACCTAACTGTGAGAACTCTGAGTTTATAACTTCTGGTACGAGAATTTTATCTGTTATCTGTCTTTCACTCACACAAAAGGACTGAAAGTACCATCATTTGTCTGTTTGATGACATGGTAGAGAAATGAATGGCCTTTGTTTTATTAATTCTCTATGAACTGGCATAATTTGTCTTTCCACCAACCTGTATTATTTTTAGAGGTGTTTGGTGCCCCATGACAGCTTCCAGTAATAATCTTTTTCTTCTGCCAAGACTATGACAGAAATCAGGTTAAATAAAAGGAAAGCAATTGAAGAAAAAAATGTCTACGTATTTACATAGTGCTCAGATTTCAGTCTAGTATGATTCCTGTTTGTAATCCATTTTTTAATTTATTTTTTGATAGCCCATTGAAACCTAGATACCTTCTGCAGAGATAACAGTACTGAATTCTTAATTTCTGTTGGTCAGGTGTTTTTGGACTGTGTCAAGCTAAATGACTGAATTGCTGTTTGAATGTTTTGTTTTACACTCTCTATCCTCACCTACCTCATGTTCCACAGATAGCAAGTCATTGTTTTGTTTTCTTGTTGATGAGTATCAGTTTTTCTGAGACAAAAGAAGTAGCTTTTCCCCCAGCATGACATCTTTCCAACACACTGAAAGGAGTGGGGTGGACAACCTAATGATTCATAAGAGTAATAGCCCAATGCTTAAATTGCTATCAGCATACCAGGTAACAACATTTTTGTGGTGGAGAGTAGAAGGGACATGGGGTTAATTTTTTGGGGGTGAAAGAATCTCCATTTGCATTATTACACTCCCTTTCCCTGAGCTATCAGATTTTTACTGTCTGGACTAATAGAGATTGGCACCTCTGCAGAGAGACTTGGTTCTAGTCTTTCAGCAGAAACAACACATGCTGTTCTCCAGAGCTGGCCTACTTGTCTACGGTGTGTATGTCTTTGACCAGCAGCACCAAAGCACCTCCCTTCACTGGTGGTGAAGGAAAGAAAGAATACTGTAATCTGGAGGCTTGACAAAAATAAGAAATTTAAAAGAGCAGTTTGGAGACTTCTAAGGGTTCTCTTTCAGTTACCACGAAGTATCTACATCGAAATATTTCCTTATTACACCTAAAAGCCGGAATTGTGTAGAGTGGTGCAGAGACTTTATTGCTGTATGGGGATGGCAAGATGTCTTTGCTGGTTTTGCAGTTTGGAGATTTGTTAGCAAAACAGATGTGTGGTTCTCACTGAAGACCCTGGCAAGCGGTCCAGTTATTGTGAAGACCCAGGACAGGTGTTTTGCATGCATTAAAATTTTAGTTTCCTCTGACATCCTAAATGTCTTAGGGCCTGCATGCACTCCTGCTACACACTGAGCAGCAGGCTGGAATACCACATAGACAAACTAAGCTGTTTCAGCAGTAGCTTGGGGACATGAAGTCCCTCTCAAGTATTTGAACTGTAAGAGATGTCTGTTCCTTGATAGCACAGATTATGTGACTGCCCGAAGCACCAGAAAATCTTTGCTGGCACTGTTACAACAAAGCTCTGCAGCTGGATCCCCATTGATCCAGCCGACAGGGGACCAACTCCTGCCAACAAAAGAAGCCTGTACACCCAACAGAAGAGAGCTCTGAGTAGCAATTTCAAGCATATCCTGAAGTCACCAGAGCTTACAAAGAATCGCAGTCAAGTGTAATGTGCCACAAGTGCCAATTAAATGCTTTTACAATTAGTGTTTCATGATCTAGGAGAAAAGAATAGGTCCAGCAGGCAGAATTTACTCTTGGTTTCTCAAGCACATTGCTACAAGGAAGCAGAGGGAAAGCTGCCTTGATGGATTTTGTCTTACATGGCCTTTGCGATCACTTTCTGGTGTAGTATTTTAATATTCTGCAAAAACTGACAAATTTGTCCCTTGGAAATGCTAAGATATCCAGACAATAGATGTGATTCTTCTGGCGAATAGGAAAGAAATTCTTCTTTTTTATTTATTTTCTAAATAAAAATAATTTAGGGCTTTTTTTCTCCTCCTTCAATAAATACACAAGCCTGCAAGGACGAAGGAGTAACTAATTTTTACTCTAGGTCAGTATGGATATGTGAGTCTAAATGCAACCAAAACCAAAGATAAGTGTGATTTTATTGGGTGAGTGAATATGAATAATCACAAAAGCTTCTTTTCTTCCCATTGTTATCTGCTTATAAACTGTTGGAAGTTAATTCTGTTTAATTGTTGCATCTGACACAGCGGCACCCTATGGATTTCTGTGTCATCAGAGAACGAACTAGAAGTGAGCTTTGTTCACACATCTAGACTCTCCTGTGGACTCTCCTGTGGTGGCCCACACAATAAATTGGCTGGTTATAAATCATTAAACCTGAAAATTTCTTTTTTTTTTTTTTTTAAGAGTCCTCCTAATTAAATTTGCATGTAAGGAGTTTCCTTTTCCCCACATCCAAGATTTTAGTGTGTCTATAATCCTCATTTAGAAGCAGCAGCTTTAAAAGTAATTCAATTGCTCCTTTTTAAATCAAGGGTAGTTTCTGAATGAGTTTACATTTTTTTTTTCCCCTGAGAGAAAATAAAGAAATAGGAATTTCTCTTCATTTCCTTCTGCTGCTGGGTGGTTGCTGGTTGCTGGTTCCTTCTAGAGCTTTGCCTGAACAACTGATTCTCGACATACTGTGTCTGCTGTGCTGGTTTAGGTAGGCTATGCAAGGGTTTTGCTTTAAATATGTTAGTAGCAGAGAGCTCTAGCTAGCTGAGAATGATGGCACAGATACCAAGCAGGATCTGCAAATTAAGCACAGGGGATCAGTGGGAGGTGAGGCAACCAGAAGTGATAAACCAACAAGCTGGCAAGCCATGTTTCATGTGTTGGAAGGTGTATCTTAGCCACTTCAGTGCCTGTGTTTAACAATTTGGCTGCCCATCAGTAACTGAAGTCTGTTTCATGCTGCCTGAACAGTTGCGAGATACATTTGAAGCAAGTGCTAAGCAAGTACATTGATTGCACATATCACTGGGCCTGCTCTTACAAGCATAGTTACTAATTGCCTTGCCATTGTGAAAATCATCTTATGGTCTTTGATTATAGTTGGATTGTGGTGGACTTCCACCTGAATTCCAGGGGATCTGGAGGAGTCCTGCGTGGTGTCCGCTGCTGGTGTAGATTGCCTGTCACAGGATAATGTCATTTGGCTATGCCAGAAAAATACTGGGGCTGCAAAATATCATCTCAAGGTGTCAGTGCTCTGAAGGGCAGAGACCTCTTCAGCAGGGGCTGCAAGCCCCTGCATCACAGATGTCAGCCCAGATCCAGTTTGCTGTACAGGCTCAAGCTTGTTCCCTCCAAAACAATTTGAAGAGTTGAGCAGCTCTTCATGCTGATTCTGTAAAACAGGATTTTGAACCCAGTTAAATTGATGGCTCTGATCCAAAACTTTCTTCAACTGTGCAGTGACAATCCACACTTTGAGCCCCACATTACTATATCTATGTGAAGGGCAACTTTGTTTTTTTCAGATTCTCTGAACTTCCTGCGTTTGAACTGCAGACATGCCCTTTGAAAAACAGAGAGATTTATTTATAATTGGCTGGATTTGCAAGCTTGCCTTATTACATTATTTCCTGCCCAGGATTTCTTAATGCTGAATAGAAATTATTATGAAAACTTCTTACTTCAGGGCATTTCCAGGCTAGCAGGGCTGGAGCAGAACCTGTCATTGCTGGTCCAGTTTTATTTCTGGAAAAATCTGCTAAACTGAGCCAGAGTTCACGTCCACAAGGGGAACACATGCACACATAACACTCAGGCACGTACTCAATGAGTTAGTTCCAACTCCTGTTGTGGGACTTTGAGCCTGATGCCTTTAAACTACACACAAGCACTTGATCTGCTAACCAGATAACCACCTTTTTTCTTGCAGTGTCCTGTTAAAGTTATTTTAATAATGTGTCTCAGAGTTAGGAATATCCCAATTTTTTCTATTTTGTCAATCCACAGGCTGACAGTGGAGTGAGTGGGGGGGTGGGGGAAAATCAAAGTCAGCATGAAGTCTGGGACTTCAGCCTAAAATGTAATATGGAATCTTTACCTCTGAGTAGAACTGTGGTACCTCATGCCAGAAAACAATAGTTGGCTTGGCCAACTAGGGATTAGCTGTTGTTATTCTGGCATTTTGTTGCTAGACTTTCTATGCTAAACCCATAAGGAGAATAAAAAATCAGCTCACTTTAGAGGTGGTGAAGAAGGTCTGGGAAGGGAGTTGTTACTCACCTTTGATTTCCTCACCCTGGTACTACATGGCTGACATCTTCCATATTCTGAAAGACCTCCAGAGCTCTGCATAACCTGCCTTTACTCCTTTAAGGGCATTGAACCACAATAGCAGTGAGCTTCATACATGCACCTTTAGAAAGGCAAAACAGCTTCATCCAAAGCTTATCGAACTTACAAGCACATGTTCTTGATTGTAATGGAGTTTGGATTAGATTGTCAGGGAACTTAATGGAGCTGCTTCTGACATTTTGTGTGGTAACAATCTGCAGCTCAAACCTCTTGACCGCACTTTAGCAACTTGAAACTCAAAAGATTTCAGTGTGGAAAGTCTGTGCTTCATTACCATGCTTTAAGGGGAGGAAGCTTAACATGTAATAGAAATGAGTATGAAAACTGCTTACTTCAGAACATTTCCAGGCACAATTTGTTGTAGTAATCCATTTTCATTCCTAGTGGGGGCTTCCTTCCCAGACCTTTAAGGACTGAAAAAGACTTCATCTCCCTAAACTCCCCAGGCTATAGTAAGATCAGAAATAGAATGCATTGGAAAGGGAAGTTTCTATCTCACAGAAACTTCCGAATTTCAGCATTGGATCCAGCTTCAAACCATGACAAGGAGTTGACATTTCAAAGCTTTTCAGAGAGTGAAATATTCCCCAGATCTTGGATTCAAAAATGTTAATATTTTGTTTCAAACTGTGTCTCCCAAACCATTTCTCTGAGCTGTATATTGGAGGTACAATATCCTTATTGTTTTTTTGGCTTTCCATGCTGATGAAGCAGTATCTTCCATGCTGCTTATTTTCATGACAAGGTCCTCAACCACCTCTCATCAGATGAATATGCCCATAAGTCAGTGTCTTGGCAGACTTCTCTAGTTTTGCAGACCAAATGAATATTTTTCTTGATAGCTGGCCTCTCCTAGTGTCTTGCATCTTCAACATCTCTGATAACAGCCATTTTAAAACCTTCCCTCTGTGTTTTGTTCATACTATGGGTGGATGCTGAAAGAAACAATTCTGCCTTCCTGTTCCTTGTTAACCCTCTGTAGATTTTGGTGGAATGGTGACATATTTTCATCCATTCCATAATCTTTTTCAGTGAGTTCTCTGCAGCCTTGATGGACAGTGAAAATAATGTTATGGAAATTATATGTTCTGAGCTCAGCCAAACTGCTGTTTCTTCTGCTCAGAGACAGAAGATACTGTTCCCATGAACTGTGTATTTTTACAGGAGCACTTTAATATTTCCTTGTCTGATCTTTTGCTTTCATAAGAGTCCAGCCTGCAAAACGTTTTCATGTAAGAGCTACTAAAAATTTATATAAGAGATCTGGAGTAGTGTTTTTCATTTTAAAGTATCAGTGGCTCCTTTGCAAACACTAGCAACCTTTCTAATGCGTGTAGTTACCTTCAAAAGATGGAAGAATTTCCCTAGGTAGTGGAAAATAAATTTAAAAAAAAAAGCAGTGAACTTGTGAATTATTTTTATTTCTGCCATTAGTTAATCACTCATATGTTTTTTTTAATGAAAATTTCATACATATTCCCAGAGCTCTGCATGTCTATTATGACAAATAATCTAACAGAGTAAAGCAAAAAATCTCTGCAGAGACCTTGGGGAAATTAATTTAATTTCATCAAAACTTTTAATCATATAAAATTACCTGAGACACTACCAAATATAGTAAGGTTAATATACATTTTGTACATATCAGAGAAGTGTTGGTATTCACAAAGGTCTCCATATTTCCCTTTTGCTCATACTTCCATTTGAAACACAGTATTTCAACAGAAGAAATATTTTTATGCTGTATACTGGTAATGGGTGTCCAACTCAAAAAAAAAAAAAAAAAAAAAAAAAAAAAGAAACAAACCACAATGTAACTTCCTTTCACACCTGAGATTTTCCTGGTGGTTTCCTCCACAAGTTGTGACCTAGCTCCAAATTCCCCAGCTTATAAATTAACTTTAATCAGGGTATAGCCCATGGCAACATGTGAGCTGATGATTCATAAAGTTAAAAATGCTTTAAAGTAGTAAATGCTGTTTTCTGAAATTGGTTGCCTCATACCTGGATTTAATATCCAGCCTATTTCATATCCAAGCAGTTCACATATTCGTTTCAAAATAATCAAAGGCAAAAGACGTGTGTCCCACTCTAAGTGAGCTATTGACTATAAAATATGAGCAGATATGAAAGGGAATTCTGACCTTTCTTCTGTTATATGGGCTGTCCAGCAGGACCCTTTTCACTGTGAATGCTAGTGATCTCTAATGCACTAGAAAGAAAATCTGATTTGTAGGCATTGTCATACAGTTTTTAGGTCATGCGAGCAATTACTTTTACTGTCTTCTCTATACAGTGGCAGTCATGGAAGTTAAAGCATACCAGTCTGTGTATACCAAAGGAGGTTCAGCTCCTGTAGGGATATTCTTATTCAGAAAAAAAAATAGACATAAATCTTATATAGTACCGTGGATACAGTTTTTGTATCTGTACTTGGAAATTCTGAATGGAGTAGTCACAGTCACTACAAAAGATGCTCTTGTCTTTGCTTCAGCTTTCTAACCATTATTTTTCATGGTGTTTCTAATGTGTTAAAATGTCTCTTGCAGTCTTGATATGACTAGGTTTTCAAGGAAATGTACCACTTATGTATGACTATTACTTCTTTAGGCCTCATTAATTCCCTTGGGGGCATCATAATATAATGTGTAAGCATAGGAGGCTTGACCTGGTTCTGAACTGGAAGAAGTAGGTAAAATCAAAGAAATTTGATGATCAAGCCTGAATCGATATCTGTAATTATTTAAATTAAATTGAATATATTGTCAATATGACAGATAATCAAGGAAACAGCTAATGTGCAGCTAGTGAAATAATGGTGTTATAAATGGGAATTGAATTGCTAAAAGTAAATACTGGTTATAATACTGTCATAGGCAAATGAAGAGAAAATGTCAAACCTAGAAGTACATCTTATCCTATCAGAGATGTGTAGTTGTGCACACTCAGATTTGCACAAATAAGAAATATAGTATGAATGCTTAAGTGGGCAAGTTACATACACAGCTTTCACAAGGCTTGATGATAAGTGCCCTACTTGCTCTCATCATTTTCTAGGACCCAGCTCTCTGATTTAAATGAAACTCAGAAATGCAGGGAAATCTAAAGCTGAAAAAAGCACTTTATTTCAAATTCCCTGTGTTTAGATATACACACTCTGTTTGGCTCAGAGCCTTACAACAAATTCATTAGAAGTTACAGATAAACATTTGTTTGTTGCTTACTCTGCATGCCAGAATGCCAGAAGGCCTTTCATTTTCTAATACTTAAAAAGATAATAATAACATTGTAAGGACTTCCTTAATTTCTTGGATTTCAATTACTTATGTGAAAAATTCATAGCTTGGATGCAGAACTTAAAATTCAATCAAAAGGCCTACATTAACACCGTGTTAAATAAATTTATAGTTCATTAATTAACTTTAAATGTACTTAATTATAAATTTATATTGATTCTCCTGGGAATTACAGGCGTTTTGCAAACTGAGAAACCTAGTTTTTGTATTCAGCTCTTAAAATTTTGAACCAAACAATTTGCGTATAGACACAAAGCCAATTACAGGGCAGGTAATTGTATTCATGCAATAATGCTCAATTCTTTTGTTGCAATCATTCCATCCTTCTTTATCAGGTCTTTTACAATGTCTGAACACAGGCATTGACAATGTGGAATGGGATTATTGTCAAACATAATTAAAACCACATGGCTTCCCCAGCTGCATAGCAGGTAAAATTTCACTGAGCCATGTTACTATTGATCTCTGCTTCCTATCTGTCTTCTTATCTGTTTCAGGCATTTTTCTTTGTGAAACTCTAAGAAGTGAAATTTCTGATAGGACTCTGACCAAGAAATGTTCACAATGCCCTAAAATAGCAGCTTCCAGCAATACTCTTTTCTTCCTCTGGACTGCAAAATCCATTGAGTACTAACCTGTTCACTGTCTCATGCCTGACTTCAGTCCACACTCCCAGCCAGATTTGCACAGTCTCTTTCATTGTTGAGGTACTTTATGGCTCTCTAGAGATGCTGAGAGAGAAATTTAGTGTAATTAGTTGCAGAGATGGATTGAGCAGTCAGTTGGTAAGCGCTCACGTTGAACTGAACATCTTTCTTTCTTGCCAGATTGTTGGCTGTGACCACCAGCTGGGAAGTGCTGTCAAGGAAGATAACTGTGGGGTCTGCAATGGAGATGGGTCCACCTGCCGGCTGGTTCGAGGCCACTATAAGTCCCAGCTCTCAACAAGTAAACGTAAGCTGTTCCTTCTGGTAAAGTGCCACCTTCCCCTTTTAGTGAAAGGCATTTCCTGCAAGCTAGATTTCACCCCACTCTTTCTCAGGTACCTGAATAATCATGGTCAGTCTGGTTGTCCCCACAGGTGCTTGCCTCTTGGGTTAAAACAGGCTTGCTCAGATTGTTGCTCAAGTTGTGGTGGGGGATAGAGGATTGCGGGAAAGTGTCATCTGTATACTCCCCATCTCAGCTAGTTGCTTGTGAAGAGCAGGAGAGTGAAAAGAGGTGGCTCTTCCAACACTCCTCTGGTTGTATTAGCTAGCTAGGCATAGAACCCAGTCCACACTGCACCTAACAGCATGGTTTATGCTGCTCTACAGCAGCGGGGAAAGCTGAGGGACTGGTGGTGCCAGCCTGGCAGAGTGCCCTCTCCAAGGCCTGTGGTCAGCATGGTGACTCAGTTCTATGGTGGACCGAGGAACCTGAGTTGTCAGAAAGTGCCTACGCAGTCGTGAGCGACGCCTGCAGACAAACACAGCCTTTCCTTCAGGCCGACCCAGCTTCAATCCAGAGTGGTAAAGTGGCATTAGTGTGCCCCAGTGACAGGATTACTTTATTCTGAACCCCAGACAGGTTTTTCAACCTGTTCACAGCACCACAGAGGGAGCTATAATACTTTTGGAGTGAGAAATAGGCTGTGTCTGGTCAGTTTGAAGGAAGGGTTAAAAGGTAGGTGTACTTGCATGCCTATGTAGGCACACCTAAGAAATCACATGTGCTAGCCTGCAAACCTGCCTCCAACCTTAGAGCTTAAACAGACCAGCTCTACCATTCTGGAGCACTTTTCCCAGTGCTGAATTGCACGTGACCTCAAAGATTCAAATAGTAGTGTAATATCTGCTGAAGATAGTGTGAATCCACATGTGGATTCCTATATAGATAGCATTCAGCTTCTTTGAGGAGCAAGTAGAGATGCTTTTTACAAAAGCCTCTCTCTGTCAAAGAGTAACTGCACTAGTATGGAGCACAGCACACGGCAGCAGATAGCACAGGGCAACTGTGGCTCCGTGTTTGCTGAATGAGAGGGAGAGGAGGAGAAGAAAGGGAAGGGAAGGGAAGGGAAGGGAAGGGAAGGGAAGGGAAGGGAAGGGAAGGGAAGGGAAGGGAAGGGAAGGGAAGGGAAGGGAAGGGAAGGGAAGGGAAGGGAAGGGAAGGGAAGGGAAGGGAAGGGAAGGTAAGGGAAGGGAAGGGAAGGGAAGGAAAGGAAAGGAAAGGAAAGGAAAGGAAAGGAAAGGAAAGGAAAGGAAAGGAAGGAAGGAAGGGAAGGAAGGAAGGGAAGGGAAGGGAAGGAAGAAAGGAAAGGAAAGGAAGGAAGGGAAGGGAAGGGAAGGGAAGGGAAGGGAAGGGAAGGGAAGGGAAGGGAAGGGAAGGGAAGGGAAGGGAAGGGAAGGGAAGGGAAGGGAAGGTGTGAATGAAGGAACAAACCAAGCACTTAAGGGTAAAATAAAGAAAATATAACAAAAGAAAGAAAAGAAAGAAAGGAAGAAAGAAAACATAGGGGGAAAAGGGAAGAAAGAAAGAAAAGGTAAGAAAGACCAAACCACTGTTTTGTATGAGGGAAAGAAAGGAATAATCCTCATAAGAGTTCCATTGCTGATGCAATGAATTGTACATTAGGGGACAAAGAAAATAATTCACAAATATTTAGGATTGGAATTTCACCTCATTGTTAAGTTTTCTGCGATGTGCAGGAACAGATTTGGAAATCTCCAGGCTCCTTGAGACATAGTAGTGTTAGTGAACTGTTTTGGCAAATGTCTTTTCCTGTAGGAGGAATTAATTGGTTTTGAGTTGCTTTGTGGTAAAAAGGTCCTCATCTCTTCTCTACTGAGGATAAGGCACTAATATATTAGGCAGAGTACTAAAATATTAGTAAAATACAGTACCTACTCCCAGTGGTTTCCTATGAAATGTAAAGAATGTTATATAGGTAATAGAGCAGCTGGATGAGAGCAATCTTAGACTGAGACAAACATGAAAAAAATGTTAGAGAATGGATTTTTCAGACACATTTGCCTGTATATAATTGTTATTCACAGCTGAGATAATCATAGATTTTGTATGCATTCTGTACAAACCATGTGACATTATTCCCTTCCTTGATGTAAACATACATTTTTTTATGTAATGTTATGAATTTTGAATCTATGGAAAGTAAGTCTTTTTTTTCAATCGCATTTTTAAAATTGTAAAGACATAGTTATAGATCCCCTTCACCTCTGTGAATTAATATGAATTCTTTTTGTTTGCTTCAAAATCATTTATGTGAATGCTGTGAAAATTTGAGATTTTAAATGTTGAAAAGCTTTTAAATATCTCTTGTGTTCATTTTCTGCATTTATCTTCCCCAGCACTTTTGGCACTTTGTCTGTGTCAGCATCTTGTTTATTTGTCACTATAAACATAAATATACAAGCATATCTGGAATCAGGGCCTGATTATTTGTATTTATACAGTCATTTCAATTACTGGATTCACTAGTTGGTAGCTAAATTTCAAGTTATTCTTATTAAAAAATCCTGGTTTTCTAGAATTATGTCTACTTCATCTGTGGTCATAACAAGGACTTAAAAGCCAATATGAGCCACACTGTCATGCAGCATTAGAAAAATCAGAAGGGAAATGTGCATCAGTGACTAGATACCAGCAGTAGTGTTCTTTGGCTTCACTTGGGATTTTTGTTTCCCTAACAGAGAACACAGTCCTGAGCTCCAAACACAGTCCTGAGCTCAGAGTAAATTAATTTTCTCTGGGTGCTCACATCCAGTTCCCTTTTCCATGCCGTTTATATCATGCAAAGGCATAAGAGAAAGGAATTCATAGAGCTTTTAAACACTTAGCACTTCCTACAGGAACAGCTTCCTCACTATTTACAGGAGTAGTATACATCTCCCAGTGGCCTCAGAAACAGAAACACAGTAGGGCAGGAGGTAGTGTGATGTTGAATTCTCAGCTACATTTTTGTGAAAAGGAAAGCACCTGTATCTACACTTTTGTAAGACTAATAATAACAAAGGTACAAAAACGTTCATTCATTTATTCATTCCAGAAACATCCTTTTCTCTTAGGTGGCTTGGGTGGTGTTTTTTTGAGGTCTGCAGCAAATGCATCTTTTTGTTTTTGATAATATCTTCCTTAGGGAAGATTGTATGTCCTTCCTATGAAGATAAGCTGCATTTAAGTGGGCTTCTTTATATTCACCAAGAAGATAAAGAGTTGGTCCCATACATTGTGAGTGCTTTCTGCCAACCACCTAGTGCAAAGTTGGTGTTTCTCTAAAGAAGGATTGACATCTCGTAGTGGAATAGATTACTGTTAAAAGAGACTTGTAGAAATTGTTATGCTGTCTAGATAATCACCTAATTACTCTTGCTGTGGCTGTCAAAAATAGTTGCAGTTCCAGATTTCCACTGAATATCAATATTAATTGGGAGATAGAACTCCATTTCTCATCATGAAAACTGACTGACCATTTGGACAAAATCCAAATTAAAAATCCAAAACTACATTTCTCATGTGAAACTGATGTATGCACATGACATTAACTTTTGCCTAAATCCTTGCACTTTCTTCACAGCCCTAAGCCACTGCCCTTTTAGATATCTGGGACTCTCTCTTGCTTTCCTATGCATGATCTCCAGAGAAAACCAACCACCTGTTAAAGCACTTTGTGTCTTTTCCTCAGAGGGTTCAGCACAGCTGCTCAACAATCTGTCACTCTGCTTATTGTTGGAGATAGCTGTGACTAAATGTTACCCTGCTTACTTTCACGTCTCTTCACAGGAAATGTCTCCTCCTTATCACTGTTAACCTCAGGAAATTATCTTTCAGTCCCCACTGCTTCTGCTTTGTGAAAGCAGGAAGCACTGTTATAAGCATAAATCCCACTGACCTTCGCATTTCACATAAAGCGTGCTAGGATTTCAAATGGAGAGCAACTACAAGATCAGGTGAAATATGGTCCTAACAATACCCTGGGGCAGAAGATGCATGCTGAGAATATAGACTCACATGCTCTTTAAACTGTCCAGGTTTTCTGTGACATGTCAGTGAGTTGTTAACTCCTCAGCACAGAGCTTGTAACTGAGATACAGTCAGATATAATAATGGCATGGGACTATCTTTAAATAAGACTTGTAAAAAGGTCATTAATATTGTTGTTTTGTTTTGTTTTGTTTTTTTAATTTAAGTTATTGTTTTCCCAAACTCATTTAAAAAATGCTACATATATACAGCAAAATGATATTTCATACTCATGTATTTTGTTCCCCCAAATGGATAAAATGTGTTTATCCTACTGGGTATCCTGAATCTGAATGCCAGCATGGTACCAGTAAAACAGTATTGGAATACCAGTACTTAATGATTTTTTTAGAAATTGAATGTTTGAATAGAAATAGATTCTGTTTTGAAATAGAAAATTTGAATTCTTTATAGACATGAAGGATTCCTAGCTTTATTAATCAATGTGATATCAGAGACGTGTATGAGCAGAACATGTGTTGAGTTTAACCCCAGTGCTACAAAAGATTTAGGAGACACTGAAATTTCTAGATAGTTTCAGAAAACATATCGAATCCGAGCTTGAAAATGGGACATGATTCAGAAGTGTCTGAAAATTTGAACAGTCTTTATGTCCACACAACTTTTGTGGCACTCAGAGAGACTGCTTACATTTCTGCCTCACTTCTGAGATATTAAGAGGTCACAAAAGTATGGCTATTTCATCCTATAGAGCTCTGAAATATAAGAACGTCGATTATTCCTGTGATGCATTACAGAATTTAAAATTTAAGAGGGTTCTAGTTCACAGTTTTGAGCTATTATATGTTTGGATGAATGAATGTATTGCTTAAAAGTTCCTGTTTCTTGTATTGCTTCCTCTCTGTTGACTTTTCGCCTTTTGATATAAAATGTCAGCATTAATAGCTATTTTGCTAGTAAGTGAGCATCCTGATTTAGCTGGGTTCCAACAGTTTTCCCAGTTTGATCTGGTCAGAAATGTAAGGCCCCAGCTCATATGTCTAAATGAGAGATAAAATGCTTTTGTTGTCTGAGTTAGCCTTACCTGACAAAGCAAAACATTGCTTTGAGGGCAGAGCTGTAGCTCCTGATAACAGGCATTTCATGACATAGATGTGAGCAATTCTAATGAATAAATAGTGAAAGAGACTTTGTTCCTCTCACATCTACCACCTTCTCACTCCTCCAAAAATTTCTGTTAGGCATGCGTACTTTTTCTTTCCCAGCTTCCAGTTATGTGGGAAGGAGGCAGAAAGGACAGGGAAAGGTGAGTGAAGTGTGCTGGTCAGTCCAGGTCAGCATTGTCTGGGCATGCCACTTCATGACCCAGGAATAGCATTTTATATCATCTTTCCATGCCTTCCCTTCCTGTCTCCCTTCAGGGCATTACTGAGGCTACTGCCTTTTAGAAATGCTGACCTAACTTTCACAGCTGCATGTGACCTATGTGTTGATTCACACCTCAGTTTAAATCCAGTTGGCAAAGCTCCCAAGGGCTTCATAGGTGCAAAATCCTGCTTTAATCTTACTTGTTTACATGACAGTCGAATGGGCTTCTGTTTTTCCAGGGGCTTTCTGCTAGCAGTGTAGAAAGGGAAGCAGAATTATAGTACTTACATCATTAAAATAAAAGGTGTGAAAAGGATGACATACCTGAGGGCAGTAGGAGACCATCACATGGGAGGAGACCTGAGGGCAGTAGGAGACCATGGGCAGGATCATGGAGAAGCTGTGGGGTTTAAGTGGGGTAAAGTCAAGTGAAAAATGGGAAGGCTATTTTGGTTAAGCGTCAGAATAAAGTTATGCTTCTCTACTTCACCACAAGCACCAATTCAAAATACTTGAGAGTTTTAAGTGGAGTTGTGATGAAATAGAAAGTTAGTAGTTACTCATGAAAGCCTTAAATAGTTCTGAAGGAGTTGGGGACAAATAAAATCAACAGGTTTGGTTTCTTCTAAGCAGAAATTTCTTATCACCTTTAACAAATTCTTTTTTCATATTTTAATCATAATTCCTAGAGTTTTTTAATTGGCCCTAAGGTTTTTCTTTTGACTGTCTTGTAATCACCTATTTCACTGCTTATTTGAAAAAAGATGGGAGTTTCTTTGCTTATTTACTCCATGCATTTTTGCCTTCCCACAGCGGATGATACAGTGGTGGCTATTCCCTATGGAAGCAGGCAAGTTCGCCTCGTGCTGAAAGGACCCGATCATTTATGTAAGTAGGAGCTGGTGTAAGAGAGCCTTGGTAACCTGCAGTGCTCTGTTTACACTGTGGTGTCTGGTTTCCCTCTCTCAGGTCACTGATTTCAACACACAGATGAGTCCTGCCCTGAGAAGTTTTCCTCAGACCCACTTACCTCAGTGGTACACACTGTCTTCAAAGCAGACCTTGGCCAACAGTGCAGAATTCTTTGGCCCTCCATTATTTTTCAGTAATTTCTGTTTGCTTATCCTTTGGCTGGCTCACTCGGTGTCAAGTGCTTTTGTTTAAAATTAATAAAATATATACCACTGAGTGAAGAAATATTGAGGACAGTAAAGTATAAGCTTCCCTACAGCTCAGCTCAGCCATCAAGCTGCTCATGACTTTTAACACATTTCTGTTATGATGATCTCTCTCACTCCCCTAGATACAGGCATCGCACTCTAAAAAACACACTCTAAAAATCTGAAACTGCATACACAAATGAAACAACATCCCCAGAGATACTGCTCCAAGGAGATAAGACCACTGAGTTCTGCTAGCCCATCACTTGGTGGCTATAACATTTTCCTTCTTCATCTGTGTGTTCTAGCAGCTGTATATCCCTTATCTCTGGGAGGAATCTAAGGATTTGAGAATACTGTGCAAGAGCTGAAGGCAAATACATTTATTTCATTAATAGAAATTCCTGGCATCCCTCTCTCTCATCTTCCAGTGCGGTAGCTGCTCACAAGCTCCTCAGTAGCTACTGCTCCCTTTCTCATTAGCAGCAAATTAATATTAGAGTGTTAGTAAATACAATTTACTGTCAGAAAAAAAATGCAAACTGTACTGCATGACTTCTCAATAGCACAAATTATTGAAAGGTAAGTTGGGCTATTCTCCTTTTCAAAAACCTGCAGCTCAGACCAGTTATGTTTTCTGTGTTTGTCAGTATATGTACAAACCTGAGTGTCAGCAAGGATGTGAAACATCAAATCACTTCACTGTCTTCATATTTTCTTTCACCCAAAGACTTTATACGGGGTATCAAAATAAGGAGTGGCTTACCAGTCCTGTTCTGTAGCTCCCTGCTTGTGTTGAGAAAGCAGTGGGTACTTCAGATTTAAAGCTGTGAATAAAGACCAGCAAATTATATGTTGTAAACCAAAACAAAATATATTATGTTTTTGCTAAAAGTTCAAATGCTGCCTGTACCTCAGTTTTAAGTGGTCCTTTGAGTATTTCTGAGCTGCTCCAGTATGGCTGATATTACTTTCCCAGTACATGATATGCGCTCTTCCTTTCTCTGCTGTCTTCATTTACAATATAGATTTTATCTTCCAAAATAGAAAAATTTTGTACTTTTATTATTGTTTCAGTGAAATTGAACTATGAGACAGCTCAGAGAGAAATGAGATTTTAGCTGGAGAGATTGATCTAAAGCTGCCTTCACTCAGGCTGTATCATATTTCATGACAAAAAGATTTGAATCAGAAAGGTCTGCCTGAGTCTCTGGTTGAGATTTAGATTAACTGCACTGTGTAAACATGAGCAAGTCCAAATATATCTCTTTCTTGTTTCAGATGTCTCCATGAATCTTTCTGTTCACCCATCAAACGATTTTATATATGTATGAGCTACATACAGTCAGTTGCAGGAGGAGGGAATATTTTGCCCTGTGCACTTTGGTTGTGGGAGAAGTCAACAGGAGGCTGATTATATATACACAAGTCTTAAAACCATCTTCATTCCTGATGCATGCAGCTTTGTTCCAAAATAAATAGATGGGGAAGTGCATCACAAAGGAAGAGACTGGTCTCACTGAAAACCAAGGAATTCATTAATACAGTGCAAATTCTTAGTGTACTGCCTCAGCAGTTTCCATCATTAATTAATTACCTTAATCCATCATGAAAACCAGTCTAATTACTGCAATTATATTATTTCTTCCCTAATTAGCAACTTCATGTATGCAAATAAAACCACTTTTTTCTTTTTGATGTCTTTGAAAATATATCTCCGTCAGAGATGGATAGTATGCCTTAGCTGCCTCGTTGTGTTGGAGAATGTTTTGTGCATATATTCATAAATATATGTGGAAGATTTGCAGCTTGGCGATCCTTCATGATGAAATGCACTGTCACTGTTAAATAACTACCAGAAACAGTTGTAAATGTGCTGTAAAGCATGATCTGGAGTTGGTAGGGAAGCTAGCTGGATGATGAAACAAACCTACTTTCTGACTCTTGATTTCTATTTAATAAATTACTGATTTTTTAATATGACAATCAGAAGTAGCTTCTACAAAACAGTATCTGAATTAATGCCCACTTTTCATAGCTGTAAATACAGAGAGAGCCAGCTAGAAAGCCCAGAAGGGTTCAGCACTCACCTTCCCCTTCTTCTCCACTGGGATGGATCAGACTGCTTCTGGAGAGGGATGGGATTGCTGTCATACTGATCTTTCTTTCTGGGATATCCTGCTTCCAGTTAATTGTCTACCACAACATGTGGTTAGTGACCCACCTTTGAACTGAAAGAGGGTACAGGAACTGAGCAGTGCTCATGGGCCAAGGTCTGAGTCACGCTCCACACAGGAGCGTGAGTTACTGAGAGTGAGTTAAACGACAGCAAATATGCCTAACGAGGAATGGATTAGTATGTCTGGAAGAGAGTAAAAACATGACCTATGGGTGAGGAGGGGAATGTGAGCTAAAAATCTAAGGTTTGGACAGAGCCAAAAAGCAGATGGAAGAGAAAAAAGAAAATAAAACTGTGCAAATGTGAATAACTATGGGGGGAAAAGCTGAAATATTATTAATTTTTGCTGGGCTTTTTTCTGCTCTCAATTACTTCAAATTGCAATGCTCTAGTTTCCTGACAATTTTTTTTTGTTTGTCAGATTTGGAAACCAAGACTCTCCAAGGTGTGAAGAGTGAAAACAGCCTCAGCACCACAGGCTCCTTCCTTGTAGAAAATTCTAGCATTGACTTCCAGAAGTTTCCTGACAAGGAGATCTTAAAAATATCTGGGCCTCTCACTGCAGACTTTACTATCAAGGTGAGGGTCATTGGTCATTGACATGTTAGCCCAACATAAAGTAAGACAAGATGTACTAGGGAAATGAAAGAGATTTTTCTAGATCTTAATTTTCCAGTAGATGTTTATCACAAAGCATAGTCCAGGCTATCTCTTGAACTCTACATGAAATTATTTATGGTTGTGTATTTGATGAAAGCCTCATAGGAAACTCCTCAGGAGAGAGAGACTGCATTCATGTCAAAAAAGGCATAGCCAATGCATGCCCTAAAAAGAAAAGATGAACTCATTTCAACACAGAGTACTTTCTATATGAGCTGCTGAGGTACATATAAATCAATGACATGCAAATTTCTTTGTCTGTGATAAGCAAAAAGGAAGTCTGTATCTTTGGCCCATAGTTTGTTGGGTGTATATTAATGTAGTTGCACAGAAGACTGTAAGAGAGTGAGGAGTGAAGTCCCCAAGCTCTGAAATAAATGGGATGACTTTACTTGAGAAGTCATGGCGTCATTTTGAAATCCTGATTTTTGTTGCACTGGCAATAAGAGTACAATTGTTTCCTCCCATTAGAGCATTTCTATTCTTCCAGGTAATATAAAACACATTGCTGGAAGCAATGCACACATTCTGTGGGAAAACAAACATACAAAAATGAACATTTGGGAGTTGCAATAAAATAAATCCTTTTCCAGTAGGACCGAGGAATCTGAAGGATTTCAGCTGTAAAACTGCAAAACCTGTATCATGTCCAGGACTACATAAATTTTTCACCATGGGTGCCAGAGGTAGATGACATTTGCTTTAACCTTCAGCTGATGGCAGCTAGAGATTTGAACAGGGAACTAGAAAATGTCCTAAGTGATTGTCCTGGGTTAAGCTGAGCTGTGCTGGAATGGATTAAGCTTGGGAAATAGCACAGTCTTGTAGACTGTCCCTGGCCCATCGTGGGCCCATGTTAGCAGCTGAAAAAGCAAGTTGAAATTTTCAAAACTGGTTCACAAGGAGAAGCCTGAACTAAGGGATATGTTCCTTCCTCTTTAAATGTCAGAATGAAAATGCCTTACTAAAATAGATACTGTTCTACTCTAAATATCTGAAACACATTTACCTGTTTTGCAGATGATACAGAGATGGTGAACATCAATGCAATGTAAACAGTATTTCTCACTTTCTGTTATTTCTGCTGTCTGTGAATTCCTGGCAGCTGAGTTATAACATATTTGTGGGAAACGAATATGTTATTGGGCTTTGGTAAGGTATTGGTCAGGTAAACCAATAGCCCTGAAATGGTAACAGGAATGTTGTACTCTTTTCCTCATATTTCCACTGTTGTCTTTTATGACAGGGAAAATACCTTTATCCCTTAGTGCTTACATTTCTTCCTCTATCAAAGCAAGGTAAGAAGCTCTGGATAAATCAAAGGAGTACCCTGTTTACATTATGACAGTCTCACCAATATGAGTGTACAAGTTGGCTAGGCATGGGCAGAACAGGCACTGCTGAATTGACATGAAACTGTTTTGAGTTCTGCTATGTGTTTGCACCTTTGAAAGTCAGAGTAACATGACTCATTACGTGTTAAATCTGTTTTCTTTTGTGGATTAAAAAAAATGCACTAAAAAACCCCAACAACTGTTCATGGTTGTAGGATCTTTTCTAAGGTTGACATTAAATTTTGCATTGGATTAGGCACACTAGAAAAAATTCTCCGCACTTGAATCACAGTTAGTTTATTAATCAGCAGCTGTAGAAGATACTTTAGATATTACTACATGCAACACAGACATTATTCTGTACTGCTAAATTATTTTTCTAACAAGTTTTTTTACTTTCAGATGTTTATTTTGTTAGATTTTGCTAGATACAAGCATGTACAGATGCATGCAATCCAAGATGCTGCATCTCAGTTATGACAGACTTGGAAACTGCTTTTCATACTTACTTTCCATGATTATTTTGCCTTCAGATTTTGAAGTTAAAGTACTTCTATTTTAAAAAAAATTCAGATTACATATTTCTCTGTGGTGTTACTAGGATTTCCTTATGAAGTAGGATCTCTTTGGGTGTCAGGACTTACTTTCCTGGGGCAAGGCAGATTTTTATGCAAACAGATCTAGATGAATTTGTAGATGTAGCAGAATTCTATATTTAGAATTATTGTGTCCAGAATTATTCTTGTAATCCTTTTTACTTGACCCTGAATGCTCTTATTCGGACAGGTCAAGTTAGACACCTTGATATAATTCAGCAGTAGAAACTCGGTGTGAGAGTTGACATTTAAGTTTCTTTATTGGTAACACAGAGTGCTTTAAAATTGAAAGAAGAAACCTCATGCTGTTCCTGGAGGAGCTGAGTTGTATAATTACTGGATTTCTTTACTTTGTAATAGTGGTACATTCCTCATGTGCTAAACTCTTGGCAATCTTTTCACAAGACGTGTAAATAGTAAAAATAATTCAGTAAAACAGCTGCCTTTAAAAAAAAAAAAAGGTGTTAGCACAAAATTGGAGAAGAAACTATGTTTTTTCATATTCTTATCTTTCATACTGGTTGTTTGAGGATTATAAGTCTCCATTATAAACTTTAATTTTTGAAAGGCCTGGCAAACACACCAATAAACTTAAATCCCACTAGAACTACTTTTTCCTAAATTCTGAGAATTTCTCTGTTTTGATGTTTTCAATCCAAAATTCTGATTCACATGACTAGAAATGCCTCTTTTCTATAAGAAAAATGTGTCATGTTTGATATAATCCTGAAGAAATGCAGGTTTGTTTTCATTTGTAAGTCTGGTTTGGAGGAGAAACCATTGCAGGCCTAGATCTAGGCTAGGCTATGTTTTTGTTGGTCCCTGGCATTGGTGAGGGTTCATTCGTAGTGCCTGCCCAGACCAAGTCCTTTGCATGAGGGATGTATAAAGTTGGATCACACAAATGTTTGTCTGGAGGCTTTTAGAGGTATTAGGATTGCATTGTATTGATGTTGTCTTTTTGTAGTGCTGGGGCTGACCAGCCTTGGCTAAGGGCTGCTGCCAGAAGAGACTCTGGTGCTTTGTTTTGTGCTGGTGGCTGGGGGGTACAGCTGGCTGATTTAGAAATTGTGTTGACGGGGTTCACTTGGGCAGAGTTACTGCTGAAATTAGGGGTTTGACCACCAAGTGTCCAAAAAGTCATAAAAAGCATCATAAAAAGTGGATGCTGAGTTACACACAATTCTAGAGTGTCACATAAGTGTTGGCTCAGCTGCAATATAGCACTGGCAGAAAGTGCTGGTGAGAGAAATGGATTTGATAGCAGTCCAGGCTGGAGAAAGAAAACAAGGTTGGGACTTAGTCTGGACTTCCTGGGACTTGCAAGGGCATGCAGGAGATAATGCATGTAGAGGCAGCCAGCTGGCAGAGAGGTTGATGGGCCTTGTCAGGCTAGGGCCAGGGTTGGATTAACTGTTGCTTTGAACAAGGAGCACACAGTGATTGACTTTGTGGCATGAAATAAATTATTTCAACACTCACTTTAAGGCAGAGGCCAAATGATGCAAATTTGCTCTAGCAGCAAAGAGCTACTGTTTATGGTTAACGTATTGTTGGATATTTATGATATTACCATATGAGGATTGGGAGTAAAGACAGTAAGGGTCTTCTGTACAATTTAGTTCTGATTCTGGGAAAGGTTTCCAGAAGAGATTATAATTCATATTTGGGAGAAGGCTTCAGATGAGGTGGGAAGTGGTGAAGAATCTTGGAAGCACTGACAGCTCAGGGTTAGGATGGTGCTCCGGGAAGTAGATGAGATAGAATTAAGAATGAGTGCACAGAAATACCAATAGTTACAGTTAAGTGTGACTGATTCAGCTTTTGTGTTATCTAGGTCAATTCACTGAAACACTGCTTTGTCTAGAAGAGATCAATTGATCAATGGATCAATATTGTCAATTAATTGTAAAGCAAAAGTACCTCTTGAGATATGTGTCTTTCTCAGGTCATGTTTGCACACTGCAGATTGAATTTAGCTGGAAAAAATGTCTGTATCAAAGCCTTTTATCAACCTGTGTTTGCATTCAGTACTTCTTTTCCTAGTAACAGTCATAAAAATCACCCAGTCTGATTTCCTGATATCCAAAAAATGCACCGTTTTTGTAATAATTTATAGGTCAAGGCCACAAGTAATGACCAGCCTGACAAAAAAAAAATGTAATCATTATTTATCTTGGCCAGATCTTGTAGTAAATTCAGGAAAATTCTTTTTTCTCTCATCTTGGCAAATGAGGGGAATGTGTGAAAAACCATGAAATAAACCTTTTGAAAACAATGTACAGTTTTTACTTCATAGCAACCTTTTCTTTTTCTGTTCAATATAAATCATTTCAATTAATAGTACCTAGAACATGATCATTCTCCTAATCAATATATTTCATTTGACCTTGTGGTCATGGAATGACTTTCATAATTAACAATACGCTGTGTAAAATAAGGAATACATCTAATTTTTCAACACTTGGTGCAATGTTTTCATTGATTTATTCTGGTTTTCCCACTCTGAGAAACAGGAAATTTTTACTACTGTTTACCTCCTTTCTTCTTTACTTCAGTAGTTGATATCTCTGTCATTATCATTTGCCTCTTTCCTAGTGTCTTCATAGAATCATAGAATGGTTTGGGTTGTAAGAAGCCTCAGGGATTCTCTAGTTTCAACTTCTGCTGCCATGGGCAAGGACACCTTCTACCTTTGATCAGCTTGCTCAAAGCTACATTTAGCCTGGTCTTGAACATTGCCGAGGATAGAGCATCCACAGTTTCTCTGGGCAACTTTTTATAATGTCTCACCATGCTCACATGAAAGAATTTCTTCTAATATCTAAACTAAATCTATCCTCTTCCAGTTTAAAGCCATTATCCTTTATCCTATCTCTACATGCCCTTGTCAAAAGCCCCTCTCCAGCTCTCTTGTAGCCCCCTTGAGGTACTGGATGGCTGCTGTAATGTGTACTCACAGCAAGTTCTCCAAGCTTTACTACCCCAACTCTCACAGCCTTTCCTCATAGGAGAGCTGCTCCAGCCCTCTGGTCATCTTCATCTACCTCCTCTGGACTCAGTCCAACAGGTTGGTGTCCTTCTTATGTTTTACTCAATTTAATCTTTACTTTTTGTCAAAGATGATCCATAGAAAGTTTATCCTTATTTCCATTCTGTGTCCTTTTCCTGGTTTCACTTTGATTATACAGTCACAATTTTTTTAAATACACATGAACATGTAACTTGTGACTAGTACTTAAATACATAAATGTATATTTTGAAATAATCAATCTCCTATGAATAGATGTGTAGTTTAATAAAATTTAATAACATTATTTAATATTGATTTCATATAAAGAGATAATTATATTATACATATATATATATATGTTGAACAGAAGCGAACTTACACTCTATAATTACTTGAAAAGAAGTTGTACTGAGGTGAGGGTCAGTCTCCCCTCTGAAGTAGCAAGTAATAGGACAAAAGGAAATGGCCTAAAGTTGTTCCAGGGAACCTTTAAATACTAGGAAAAATTTCATCACTGAAAGGCTGATTAAGCATTGGAACAGGCTGCCCGGGGAAGTCGTGGAATCACCAACCCTGGAAGTGTTCTGAAAATGAGTAGATGTGGTGCTCTGAGACATGGTTTAGTGGAGGACTTGGCAGTGTCAATTTAGTGGTTAGACTGGATTATCTTAAAGGTCTTTTCCAACCTTAATGATTTTATGATTTTATACACATAATCATCAGGACTCAAATGGATTCTACCTGGCTGTGTACTCTTCTCTCCTTTTTTCTTCCTTTCTGCAAAATTCCATTGATGTTTTTAACTGATGCTGCACACTGAGCCAGTATTTTCGGAGGAATACCTAAAACAACCCTACTACCATTCTGAATAGTAATAAATAATGTGGACAACAGTTTTGTGTATAGTTAGCATATATAATTATTTGGGGTTTCCCATAGTTTTGTTTTTTTTTTTTTAAACTGAACTCAAATTTAGTCAAAACTTTGAGTGCTTTCACAGATGGTTTCAATTTTAGGCACCATTCATAAGTTTTTCATTGGCAAACTTGGTCAGCTCGTGGTTGACCCATTATTCTGCTCATCTGGGCATCTGGCTAGCAACTCATGCTGTAGCACATACCCCTGAGAGATTCCACTGTCCTTCATCCATTGCAAGAGCAGGTTATTGGACCATTTCTTGTTACCCAGTCATCAGTTCATGGGTGGATCTTCTCAGAGGATCTGTCTAGGACCTGGGGTGAGTGACCTAGAAAAAAACCTGGAAGAACAAAACTACCTTTAATGTTTTGGCAAAGCAAACCATAAGGCTCAGAAAACATTACCTTTCTCCAGATACTCTTTGAGTTCTGTTCTCTTTTTCCACTCTATCTACTCACCCAATAACCGAGGTAGAAATTATTGGACTGAAGTTTGTTCATTACTCATTAAACACTTCCTGAAAACTATTACAAATTTCTATCTATATTTATGTGTTTTAAACCATAGTTTATGCATGTAAGTAGACTGAATATGATAATATGTGATTTGGATAATATGTGATTTCCTGTGCTCAACCAGTTCATCGTTTGAAACTACTGGATGGATGCTGTTTGAATCTGAAGATGTGCTACCATTGATTTTCCATACTTATTTAAAATACTGCTGACTTGAAATGTACTGGCAGGTTTTGATGCAATATAGACAGTTTCTTACACATGTAATATTCTGTTCCTCTGAAAAATTGTTATTTGTAATTTTTACTTTCTTATTCTGTAACTTTTGTTTATGTTCCCTATGTATATCTCTCAAAGATCAGTCACTTTTAAGTGCTATGAAGGCTTGATGCCAGCCTTGTTCAGTTTTCACCATTTTAGCAGTGTGTGCGTGGCAAAAAACACCTTTTCAATTTGTTAGTTTTATTTTTATACAGTATCTATCACAATAGGCTCCTCTGTTTACATTGATCTCTTAGATTAATAATTTAACGTAAATAAATATTCCACAGTGACAGTTAAGATTGCTCAATCAAAGGTGAATTTTCTTACCCTTTGTAAGAAAATGTCGACATTGTTACCCATGTTGATGGTGGTGAAATTGTCATTTCTCAGATGACTGGGATGTTATGGCTGGTATCCACAGAAGAGATGCAGCACATCTGGTTTTGGTGTATTTGTTTCTAGTTCTATGAATGATTTTGGGCTTCTTACTTGGGAAACTTCCATATTTGTTGCACTTAGTAGTAGACTCTGTACAGATGATTTAATTGTTACAGCTTGTACCGCAGGTTCCATTACTGCCAGCTGTCCTAGCCAATCCAGTGCAGTGATGTTCTCTTTTTTTCTTCTTTTGGGCAGAATAATGGAAAAATAATGGTAAAAGATTTAAACCTTCTAGTTTTCTGTTTTAGCTTTGTGAGAGAATTAATCTAAAGGGTTTTTAACACCTTCATCACCTAAAGGAGTACTGTTTAATCCAAGATTGGGCAGGGTGAGCAAGTTCAATTCAGAGATATTTTGCAAAGTATGTAAATTGGTGATAATGTAATTTCACAGTGATTTGTCTGGCGGATTTATAGGCTTAAATTGAGAAGCAACAGGTGGAGCTGAATTCCGTAAGAGAGACAACCCCAAAACCAAGCTGATCCAGCACAAGACTATCACAAACAGGGGATGTGAATGCAGAAGTGGACAGTAGATATGTTCCTTATACTTCGAGGGCAGAGCTCCTTTCAGCTCCTTTCCAAGGGAATGAAAAGGCAAACTCAGAGGAGTTATGGTGCAGTCCTGTCTCAAAACATATGCTTGAAAGCCTTCAGTATCTCTCATTATTTACATTTTATGTACTTTTAATGTTATTTTAAACAAGCTTGTAAAGTTATTTTCCCATGACAATGTCTGGCTTCTATTTCCTTCATGAACAAATTATTAACAGCAACAAATGTCTTGTACATCCTCTTTTTTCAGTGCAAGATATCACTTCATACAACCAGCAATATTGAAGCACTCTAGGTAGAATATTTTTTATACCGACATGAAAAGCACAAAGTTGCATATGCTGCAATTAATTTCTCATTAATTACTTTCATTAATATCAGCCTAATGATTTGGCATTTGGAACTTGCGGAAAGCACTCATAATCAGAATCAGAATCAGAATCAGAATCAAAATCAAAATCTTAATAATAATAATAGTATGGGTAAATCCATTAGAACTTTTCTAATAAGCATGATGGCATGGAGATAAATCACAGTATACCAGATCAAATTGTGTAAGATTAAATTTGCTGGAGCACTTCCAGAGAAGTACAACAAAGCTGGTGAAGGGCCTAGACATTAATTCCTGTGATGAGTGGCTGAGGGAGCTGGGATTGTTTAGTCTGGAGAAGAGAAAGCTCAGGGGTGACTTTACCACTCTCTACAACTGCCTGAAAGGAGGCTGTAGCCAGGTGGGGTTGGTCTCTTCTACCAGGCAACCACTGACAGAATGAGATGACACAGCCTTAAACTGCACCAGAGCAGATTCAGGTTGAACATCAGGAGGAACATCACTGGAAGGGTGGTCAGGCATTGAAATGAGCTGCCCAGGGAGGTGGTGGACTCACCATCCCTGGAAATATTCCAGAAACAGTTGGACATAGCATAGTGCTACGGTCCAGTTAACATGATGGTGTTTGGTCAAAAGTTGGACTCCATGATCTGGGAGGCCTTTCCAACCTGAATGATTGTATGATTCTGAGGTATGAAAAAATAATTCCCATTCTCTGTCCTCATTTTGGAACACACACACGCACACACGAAAGAAAGACATGGTGTCTTTCCTCCTCAAACACCCCATCCCCAATTGCACAAAAGGAGAATATCTTATTGAATATACTTTTCATGGCTTAGCTGTACAAGTAACATTGATAATTATATGGTTTTCACTGCTTGCTATAAACTGCTGATTAAATTGTAAAACTGCCCAAGTAAATGACTGTAGCTTTGGAGGTCAGGCCATGTATTCTTCAGTAAACAGAAATAAATGGTTCAGGCATACACTGCCAGAATCAAGCAAAAAAGGGTTGGGCTTCTGGGAACTTTACTTGCTTGTTTTTATATGAAGTAATTGAGTTTTGGAGCTACAAGAAAAAACAACAAAATGCAAAGGTGAAGTCAGATGTTTCAGCCTCTTGTTCATAGAACAGATCAGAATATCTGAAAAAAAAATTAGACATCTTTTGTGTTCAAATTTTTGTTTTCTTGTTTTCATTCAACTTTATGTGACATGTCCCAAACCAAATCTGCATTTTATCAACTCCAAACTTCACCTGAGCAACAGCTTATGCTTCTCTTGCATCATCCCAGATAGTCATTCAGCTAATTCATTCATCAAACAAAATCAGTTTAAAAAACAGTGTACAAGGGATTATTTTTTCCAAGGTCTTTCAACGGGAAAAAAAAGATATCTCTGTCCATAGTGACTATTCATAGTGAATATAGTGGATATCCAATAATGGATATTCTGAGGACTCTGGTCTTAACCAGCTCCTGGGGACACCAGTCATATATGACTGTTGTTATTCTTTTGGGTCTCACAAAGTGGTAAAGGCTGCTCTGATGTTCAGAATGCTCCTAATTCATCTGAAAGCAAAAGGAAGTCAAGGATGGTCTCTGGGGAGTTGCAATGCAAAAATGCAGGAATGAGTGCTCTGCATGATCTGATTACTTCTGACTTCTGCTATTAATAAATTTAATTAGGATTTTATTTGCAAGTGTAATGATCAGTTGCCATTTTTTTCTGGTTCAGTTACCTAAGTATGCAAAAGTCGTTGGTTAGAGGACTAGCTAAAGACTCTCAGGTGATGACCATCTCTATTTGAATCTTTGGTATTTTTCATAGCTACAAGGGTGTTGCAAATACTGCAAGAGTAAAAAATTTCATTTTACTACAGAGATAGTAGTACAATGATAGTTTCAATGTGTGGGAGTCAAACCAGGACATTCTTGCAGCATTTAGCTAATCAAGTCTCACTCTGAGTTTTTCAGAGCTCAAGCAGCCAATGATGATTTTCCTGGATGAAGATCTTACCTTTAACAAATAGTCAAACAAAATGAAAACAAAGTTTTTGCTGCGTGGAATCACCATATATTGTTCCTCTTCTACTTACAGTATTCCTTAAAACAGTAAAGGATACTCTGTATGCGTCTTTTATTTGCTTTTTTATCATTTGAGCTTATGACTGTGGCTCATTGTAATTCTTTCCCACCTATGTTGTTATCATGGCTATATGAGTGACTTCCACATTAGTCTGAAAAAGGTGTACATCTGTCTTTTCTCTGTGTCAAAACAGACAGATAACTGCAGACATGCAGGAATAGTCTGGAGAGAGAGAGAAACTCTTCTTTCTTCCTGATTTTTTTTTTTAATGTAAACTTTTTTCCTCTCATTCCTTTTATAGTAGGTTGTATGTGAGCGCTTGGTCTGTTCTTCATGATTCACTGCAGACTGCACTGCTGAGTACATCTGAGTTTAAGAATCACTGATGATTTTTAAAAAGTGAAGAGTAAGAGCAGAATTCTCCCCAAAGAATGCCTTTCCTGCACATTGAGATCAGAGACCTCCCCAAATGGCTTCCAGCACAACAGAACATTTTTCCCAGGAGTGCCTGAGGCTTTCATGAACCCGGAAAGACCCTTCTGAAGTCTGTAATTAATGCACTATCCCCGCAGAAGGAATTAGGTATCCTGTTTCTGACACACAGATTCAAACAATATTGATCTGTGCAAAAGGCCTCCCATTTGCTGAAGCAGTTGTATTGCTACAGCTGGTTTGGATTTTTTTCCTTTTGGGAATTGACATCACTGTTTAATTAGAAAAGGGCAGCCTTAGTCTCAGTGGACCAGACCTCATACACATATCAATATTCTTGCCCTCCTCCTGCTCTTCAAGATGTATCTTGATCTGTAATCATGTTGCTGTCCATCTACAAGAGAAAACAAAACAAACAGCCCAAGTTACAAAGTTCACCTCAATTTGTCTTATTTTTGCTTCTGTTTCACAGACCATTCTTTGACCATGTCTCTTGGTTTTTGGAAAGAGAGAAGAGAAAGGGAAAGGCAGATTGAAAAATGGTGTTTCCAAAACTAGGACACTCATTGGAAACATGAGAGAGAAAAAAAAAAAAGTAGGCAGTGGTTGAACAGTTTAAGCAGTGGGGAAAAAAGGGGGAAGGATTGCTCCTGAGCGCAGCAGTACTGTCTTGGAGAAGAGTCCATCTTTTCTAGTTGTGATTTGGCAGTTTTCTCTACTATGACAGCATCCAGCTACTGATGCAGAGATGCACAAGCAGCACTGATATACTGTGTCCTAGGATAAATAATCAAATAGGAGAGGTTTTTAGTAGCAGATTTTTTTTCTTCCCTTGCCAGCTGTTTGTGCAGAGGTGTAGTTGTAATGACAAGGCATAACCTGCCGAGATATTAAAGTCCTCGTAACTATTAATCAGCAGAGATATCAAATGGGAAGGATTTTTTACTGGGCCAGGTGCAAGTGGTGCTGCTTAACCAGTGTGAAAGTCTCTCATATTACAGTCCTTGCACTACAAACTCTTGTTTATGTGGGAAACCAATTCAGCACACATGGTACTGGAAGCATGCTGGCTTTTCAGCTCAGGTGGCTTGTAGGCTCTAAAGAGTTTTCCAGACCTGCACTTAGCCCGAGCCAGGATTCCATGCCTGTGATTGAAACAAGCATTTTTAAAAGCAAAATAAAGTAAGCAGAAGAACAAACTTATAATAGTGACAGTGCCACAAAGGAGAATGAAATAAAGACCTCACCTCAGAAAAAAAAATTGTGAATTAAAGTTTTTTATACTATTTATTATTTCTCACAGTGCAGCCTCCCATGTTTTACTCTCTGCTATCAGGTTTATTATACCTGGTCTTCGAATCTGTTTTCTGGGAAACATTAAATAGCTAAAATCTATGTCCATATGTCAGGGACAATAGATAGTGGTAAGTGATTTTCTGATTTATTAAACATCAGTCCGTGTCCTCTGTCCCAATAAGATTATTCAGTAGCACTAACCATGCCTTTTCCATGCACTCATTATTTCAGAATATGGTCTCAAAATGGTCCCTGGTTATGACCAGAAATTTGTTTGACTGTTTTTGAACCCAAGATTCTGCCACTATCTATGCTTTGTTTTTATATTTCATTTTCCTATTGCAAAGTGTATCTGGTATTTCATGAAGCTGCAAGGCATCTCCAGTCTGCAAGATGCGTGTGGTAGAATACTTCTTCCCAGCATTTATGTTAAGTTCACCCTTTGATATAACTGTTTTTCAGATTCATTATGCTGGTGCTGCTGACAGTTCAGTCCAGTTCATTTTCTACCAGCCTATCATTCACCGATGGAGGGAAACTGATTTTTTCCCTTGTTCAGCATCCTGTGGTGGAGGTAATGAATTATCGCTCTGTTTCAGAAACTGTCATCTGCATACATAACTTGTCCCAACTGCTGCCCTGAGTTTTGGACCTTAAAATGGGCAAAACCTGAAAATTTAAATAATTACAACTAAATGAAGGGAGGAATTGAGCAACATGGTAGTAGCCTGTAGGTTTTTAGAATCATGGCAGTCTCTGTAGATATAGTACATCTTGATACCTATACATCTGCATTTAATGCTACAGCTGTCAAGTGTAAAGGCTGAGGGGATTTGGGCCTGTTTTGGAAAAACAAGATGTCTCCATTCGTCCCTGTTGCTACCAGCAGGTTTACCCTCTATACTGAAACTGAGAGCACGATTCTTAGTGACAAAGAAATGTCAGCCTTTGTTTTTTCTTTTTTTATTCCCTAGGCTTCTGAATTTTTGTTTGACCATATTGGTTATCTCTTGTTTCCTCCTACATGTGATATACATTGCTGTTTTCAATCTGGCCTGTGAAACAACTCAACAGCTGTTACACTCAAAAGCATTGAAGCAAGCTGAAATTAGTTTGCTTTTTACCAAACCAGAACTTAGATGTATTTCAGAGAGACACAGGAAGAACACCACCTCTCATATTATTTATTCCTCTGTATATTGCAGGTTATCAACTGACATCTGCTGAGTGCTTTGATCTGAGAAGCAATAGGGTAGTAGCAGATCAATACTGTCACTATTATCCTGAAAATATCAAGCCAAAGCCAAAACTTCAAGAGTGTAATCTGGATCCTTGTCCTGCAAGGTTAGTCAGCTTTAATTTTAAAGGAGGCTGAGCTCTAAAGGAGTAAAATAAAATAGGAAAACATTGTGTTGCTATTTTTCACACTGTAATTTATCCTACATAATTCAATATCTTTCTCATCCTGAGAATGCACTGTGTAGAACATCTCTATTTAGCACCTCCACATAGCGAAGATTAATTAGAAATGGTTGTTTCTTCCCCTCAGAATGTATTTTACCTCATTCATTGTTGCAAAGTATGAGGAAACAAATTGTCTATCATACCATCCCCATGATCAATACGTGTATCTTAAGTGTTAGTGAGATGGAAAAAATTCTTTTGCATTAAAATTATAATCATCACAATTAGAGGAATTATTTTTATGGGATTTTTTAAATTTTCTCCTTAATAAAAAGATTACTTGCATTTATGGCAGCTTGTAAAAATGTAATGAGTGATTCTGTTCTAGTTACCAATGTCCTTTGGCCCTGCATGAAGGTCTCATCTCTGCTGCCCCACAGAATCACAGAATAGGTGGGGTTGGAAGGGATCACAGTGGGTCATATGGTCCAACCTCCCTGCTCAAGCAGAGTCACGCCAGAGTATATGGCACAGGATCACATCCAGATGATTCTTGAATATTTCCAGTGGGGAAAACTTCACAACCTCTCTGGACAATCTGTGCCAGTGCTCAGTAGCTGCACAGTAAAGAAGTTTTTCCTCATATTAAGGTGGAACCTCCTGTGCATTCTTCCTCAGAACATTAATAGTAAAAATAGTAAGATCAGACAGTCAGATTTTTTTCATGTATGAGAAAAGAAAGAAAACCACAAAAAAGAGCAGTCACACCAATTAACCCTGAACTTCTGTGGAAGTCCAGGGTTACTGCAGCCACTCAATAAGCAGCAAGCATTTATTTGTGCAATCTAAACCATTTGGTCCTCTTGTGTGGCTTTGCTAAAAGATGGTTAAGCATCACCCAGCAGGCATGACAAGGATGCCCCAAAGCCATTTTCTCAACAGCTCCTTTCTCTCTAGACTAGTTTTGTGCCAAATTTGATAAAGTGAGTTCAAGCAAGTACCACCTAAAAAGTTGCTATGTCACTTCAGATTGCAGGAGTTTTTCGTAGAAAATAGATGTCCTAATGAGAAAAAGGCTGCTTTAGGAGCCTATGGGACTATGATCCACCTAACTGAGGGTGGCTGCTGCCCAAACCAGGTATACCAGCTTTAGAGGAGCTAGGCATTATTAGAGCTGAACAAATCACTCCAAGCCAAAGATAGTTTTTACTTCTTATAGAAACTTTTCACCGATGTTCACTGACTTTTTCTGAAGTTAACACTCAGACTGCTTTGTCATTGAAGATATATTTACCCAGTATATGGCAGTTTATATTCCTTTGTTTCCTGTAGGCCCATTTTGTTTGAGACAGATATCAGTAGAGGCCAGGTATGATCAGGTAGAAGGCATGAATGTCTCAGGAAAAGGGTTGATGAAAGGTATGAACCAATATGGAACTCATCTTTTGGAGTCACTTATCACAATATCAATGAGAAACTAATTTTATTTAGTTGCTTTATTTTATTTTTTTTTTAATTCCAATATGCTATTTTTTAAATGTACAGTTTTGAGTCAAATATGTAATTTGCCTCTGGAATTTGTGCTGTGGATATTTTCCATACCTTTCCCAATAATTTTAAATTACATATTCTCAAATGGCAAGACAAATGACTGCATGGTACAGGGGAGGAAAGAGAAAAGAGTATAACAGCTGGGCAGATGTCAGGAAGAAATTTTTGTTTTGTATGAGACATAACAAGGCAAATTTGTTGATATAAAGACCCTGAGGGGAGGGAGAGTAATTTAGAAGTACAGCTATGCCATCCCAGAGCAGCTGGCTTTTTAGAAACATCTTCACAGAATGCCAAATTTCAAATTTCTATTTTCAAAAGTGGTTTTGTAAAGAATTCAAGAATCAACAACCCAGAGGAAAAAATAGAGGAAAACTGTGGTAACTTCTGGATTCCTGATGATTTCTTATAGTCAGGAAGAGGGTAGGTGGAGCAGAAACACAGGGTCAGAAGCATGGCCAAGGAGGGTGTCTTGGCTCTGCAGTGTCTTTGCTGTGTGGGAGCTGCTCTGCTCCACCGGTATAAAACTAAGAAATTAACTTTTCCTGGCAGTGAGGCATAGCTGATTAGTAGTTGCTGACTGTTCCTATGGTGTGTCAGTGAATGCCACAGAAAATAATTGTTGAAGACCACAGTGGCATTGAATAAAGCAACTGAGAGGGTTGCTGTAGGAGAGTTTACGCTAAAATTTTCAGCAAAGGGTAGGCTGAAATAAAAGTTTAAATGAACACCATGAGTATTGTGTGGGCCTGCAATTAGTTGCGTCTTTAGCTTTAGTGCATAGAAATGTTTTACTTTATTGTGCTTACTATGCAATAATTACCAGTATTGCTGGCATAATGAATAGCAAAAAAAGCTTAGTCTCAGTGAACATGGAAAATGAAACTAATTTGCTTTCTGAAAACCTAGTTTCTCATGTACTTAGAGAAGGAAAAGGATGTGGATATTTATTTTTCAAACATATATCATTTATACATACTCATTTTCCAGGTTAAGTAGAGGTGGCCACCTGTGCTATTCACCTAAGTCACACCCGTAGTTAGTATCTCGCAGAATACAAGGTATGCGGTGATGCTGACTGCCTTTTCATCCCTACATACTATCAGTGCTCTATCCAGCCTCTCGCGTGAACCCTGTTTTGGATCCAGCTCATGCCTTGCAAAGGAAAAAGGGCTGTTTATTTACAGCCCAGCATGACTTTACAGCAGTCTGCCTTTGACTGGCAAAAATATGTCTCTATGTGTAATATCTACTGATGTGAACAACTGCCAGTTCAATCTAGTCCCCTTCTATGTGGCAAAATCCAGCATTAGTATTTCACGTATTTAATTAGGTGAAAATCTTTTAACTACCCAAAATTTCAGCGACTGGAAGCTTTTAGCTTTCATCTATACCTTTCTGGTATCTTTTAATGAAAGAGGAATGGAATTCTTTCCCTGCTTAGAGAAAAGGTTTGCTCAGATTTGACTTTACTGTGCATGCTGAACACTTATTTAGGACAATTCTAAGGTGCTATAAGCAGTATATTAATAATTTCCTTTATAATTCAAAGGCTTCCATCCAAAAAGCAATTTTTACAAATGCGTAAACATCTATTCCCCACTTATCATTCACTCACTCACCAGGATACTGTCAATATTATTTCTAGATTTCATCTGCAGCTTTTAGGTGGCATTCCCAGCTGTGCCATTCTGCATCTTTACCAATCTCCCGTACTTTTTTCCTACTGCTGCTAAATGTTAATGGGGGAGTTTCTGAGTCTCAAAAGCTCTATTTGTGCTTTGACCAGGAGATTCAGTGGTGTATAAAGATTTCTAAAGGCAACTTCAGCAAAGATTCTAACTTCATGAAGCAACTGTCTAAAACATTTCATATTAGCAAGCCTCTAGCATAAAGTGTTCTTTTTAACACTTTAACTCCAGGAGTTTGCCTAGAGTTCTATCTGTAAGCCTGCCACTAGAAATAATGTTAATACCCGTGGAAAGTTTGGGGGAAAATCTCTCATTCAAGCAAGACTTTCAGCACACAGAGACCTGAATGAAACTCTCAGATATTCACAATTTATTGAGTCTTCCAGCAAAATTGCAAACTCCTCTTTCTGCTTGTCAAAATTTTCCTTTTGGCATTCTCATTTAAATATCCACACTGAGTGTTGGCAGAGGTAGACATAACCAAAAAGAAATTTTACGTTAAATTTAAATTTTAATAAAATCATACTTTTTAGTTGTAAATTTTTAGCTATTCAGAAAAGAGCACTAAAGTACAAGTAGAAGCATACAAAAGACACCAGGATGTTATAAAACATGTGAGAGGCATTAACAGGCACCATCTCTTTGAGGGTCTCAATGACTATTTCTCAACACAGAAAGTGTTCTTTTGGCACAAGGGGATAATGTCACAGCGTGGTATATTCAGAGAGCACTGAAGTGTGGTACCATACACCGCCTTAGTGTCAGCATTTGTAGCAATAAAGTCCAGTCTTTTTCACAAGATTGCCATCTATCCAGTGATAATCATGGCTCTCACCGAGATGCTGGCTTGGGTGCTAAACTATTGTCTTCTGTGGTGAACATTTCCATGTCTTCCAGTACAACCAACCCAAGCTACTTTAACATTTCATTATTATTTGTTCATTGCTAATAACATCTTAGACATATTCCATTGCTTGGGTGCAGTCCCTACCCTGCAGATCATTTACACTCAGGTCTGACAGATTTCAGTGAAGGCTTACATCTTCACTTGTGAGTCCACAGTCCACATCAGGAGAGAGGTGTGATCAGTGCAGCCATCCAGGAGCACGGGTAGCCCTGCAGCCTCAGCACTGTGAGTAGGACACCCCTGGCAAAACAGAGCCCTCAGCAGAAGTGAAGACTGTGAGCCAGAAGCATGTGAGCATCCTGCAGAGCCCGGGCAGTGGCACAGCAGCATACAGGACACCAGTGCAGGAGTGGCACATTGTCCCCATGCAGGGTCACACTGCCCTGAGGCACCCCGGGGGCAGTGATCTTTCTCTCTGCTGGCTCCTCTCCCAGTTCTAGTTCTAACAGGTTCCACCCCAAGAATTGTCAGCATGCAGGAGAGAGAGCTGGGAAGGGCTGGCGCCTTGTCAGAAAGAGGGAGTCATCAGGGAGGTACAGGAGAAAGGCATTTGTGCTTGTCATCTGTGCTAAATCGGGTAGCTTAAGGAGAAGAAGGAGCAACTGGGGAAGAGTTCACCAACCATGACTTCCAAGGAATGCAGCTGCAGACAGTCAGTCCAGGGGAAAGCCAAATGTTTGCAAAATTGGCAGATCTGGTTGCAGCACTCTCACCTTTGGCATGTGCAGCTCCCGTTCCAACCATATATATGCCTTGGAAGAGCAACTGTGTTGAGACTGCCAGCAATCAGGAGGAAAACAAACCCATGTGCAGAATATATGACAGGACTTGTTGGTTTGAAAGGCATGGGAGATTGCAGACATATGAGACAGAACAGCTCTGCAAAATAATTTGCTTTGTGCTCCTGCTCCTGCCAAATCTCTTGATGTTTTGTGAGTGAGTCCTGTTAGCTACTCGCACATATTTCAGTGAAAGAATTATTGTTTCCTGTGCTCGTTTAGCATCCCCTTTGCATTGGCTGAGTAATGTACAGTAAATAAAGCCTATAAAGTAGATCTCTTCTATCTGGTTTATAGGAGTATGGTTGACTGATAGATTCATGGAATGTAAACCACTTTGTCCCATCAAAAAGTTAGAATTTGCTGGAGTAATCCCTAAGATGTTTTTTTGAAGTGTTCACTTAGTCTTGGGGGTTGTTTTGTAGAACACATACAAAAAAACCCCTGCAAGACTAGCTAGAAAGGTGCAGATGTCATTAATGATACAATGACCATCTGCTCTTCTGTTTTATCTTTAAGACAATTATTTTTAAAAGTCATAAATTAAGACATTGTGTATTATTGCAGGGGTCTTTTTTCCTTACTATAACTTCATGGCTGTGATTCATTATCTTGCAATTACAGAATGAGAGCCCTTGGCAGTCCCTCACATATGCACAAATCAGTGTCAGTAATTCTGTGGAGCTGTTTACAAAAATGCAATTTTTGTGTGCAAAATTTTTTGAGGGTCAAGCCTTTCCAATGACAACATTATTCTAGTGCTTTACAAATGTTACTTAATATTCATAGCAGTGTTTGGATGTGGTGCAGTTATTTCTATCCGAACAGTCTTGGGAATTATGCGTTCTAAAGCATGTAGGCCTGGATTACGCATAGGAATCATTTTTATTAGAAAGAAAATACTTTTCACTTCAATGAGTGAGAAATGTTTTGAAATCTGATGCTTTCTTAGGCAGTAGATGCTTTCATAGTGTACTTATTTCACTTTTTAACTCACTATATAACCTTTTTTCCCAACCACTTCTCAGCAAGCTGATGAGCTGGAAAGTGCAAAAGGCTTCAGAATGGAACTTCAGCAGCAGTGGTAGAAGACTCAGGAAAACAGAAAATTCCCAACAGCATGAGCAAAAAACCCCCAGAAAAAGTTCCCTTCCATCTTCTTTAAATACTAGTACACAATTCCTCCAGCTTCTTCAGATGTCTACCCATCAAGCTAAGTCTGAAAAGACTTGCTCATTGACCATATTCTAAATGACCCATTTGTCTTTTCCAGAGTTCCCCAGTGCCAGAACTACCTCTACTAGATTTTTAGATTTTTGTGGGGATAGGCAGCTCTTCGAAGATGCAAATACGTGCACTCATGCAGAGACTTCCTCTGACTGCAGTGGTTGCTAATCTTAGAGGGAGCTTCACCCTCACACGCTTCCAGGGCTCCAGATGCTTCCCACACTTTAGCTGGAAAATTCCAGCACACTGACCTGGCTCTGACTCCTTGCCGTGGAAACACAATGGGATCCATTCTTCTGTCTTGGACAAGTTAGGCACATAAACCCCCTGTTGACTGAAAGCAGAACAGACCCCTTTAGGCCTGGCCTGACAAGACTCCTTTGAATTCTCACAGCATTTTTCAGTGAACTGTGTTGAGGATGGAGAATTCTTTCTTCCTTCCCCCTCCTTCACTCCTTTCCCCCTGCAGAAATCCATAGCAGCGTACCTAGCACCTCTCAAAAGGCTCCCGAAAAACACCTTTATTCCTGACACTCAATTTCATCGCTCCATAACTTGGATGGAGACACGCTTTTTATTTTAATGCAATTGGTATTCACTCTTTGATTTTTCTGTCCACTTGCCCCATCCATATACTCAAGTGGCTTTGATGAAAGCGATAAATGAGGCTCTCTGAGATCATCTGTTTGATGTTAATAGATATGCCTGATAACTGGGAGACAGCATGATTAAAGTTACTCTGAGTCAAAATTATAAAAAGTGCAGACAAAATATGATACTTGAGACTAGCAATTCAGGGAGACCCTGTAGTTGCCAATGAGATAAGTGGCATCCATCTCACACATAATGGCATGATAATATTTCAGATAATTCCAGATTTTGATCTATGCCGTCTACAACTTTTAGATGTTACATTATAATACCATACCAATAACACTACAGTAAAGCAAGCCAGCCACTTATGACAAAAAAACCCAACCTGAGGTTAATCTTTTCTCAGGCTCCTTCTCTCTTCCAGAAAAAACCCAAAATTAAGAGGCAGGTCTGGACTTTAAGGTGAAGAGACAAGAATTGTAGATTTTAATTCATGCACTGGGATTATCCAGATTTCTAATCCTGGCCATTGTAAGTGCAGAGATATTGTCTGATGGGCAGAAACAACCATAAAATATTTATTAAAAGGATTTTATTTAGTGTTCTCTCAAGCAGATAGTTCTCCTGTTGTCTTCAGTGACTTTGGATCCGAGCTCCGAGAAAGTATTAAGCATGAAAACATTTTTTTTTAATGCTAGATGATACCATAAGTTAAAATAATATTTGGGTCACTTGTAGCAATAGATTGGTTATTTGTCAGAAGAAAAAAGTAGTAACCACTGATTTATTTTTTTATTTACTTAGAAACTATAGGAGGGGAGCATATTTTTTTTAATGAGATCACAACTTAGGTAAAATATCTTGTTTGGTTGGTTTATGATACTGTAATACAAAAAGTTGTGTAATGTAATACAATATTGTAATATGAAAGTTGTATAATGTAATCATTTAGTGTTTATTTTATTATGTGTACCTTCTACTCAGAGGGTTGGCATTATTGTTCCTAACAGTGATGGATACAAGCAGATCATGCCCTATGACCTCTACCATCCCCTTCCTCGGTATGTAAAACAGTCAACCAGATGCTAGGCTTAACAAATACATTTTCTTTTTTTTTTTTTCTCTTGTCTGTACTTCTGCTTTGCTCTCAAGATAAGTTAGCAGATGCTGCTTTTCTCTTGCTCTGGACTCTTACAGATTAATGTGGAGATGTTCAAGTGTTAACCTTTTGTAATAAATTTTGTCAATGCAAAACTGAAATTATATTCTATCTGAATGAAAAATGCAGATTTATTAAGTGTGTGGTCCCTTTCTTTCTCCCATTCCTCAACTCCACTTTCCCTTTTCTCTCATACATTTCCTTTTTTTGCCCTTTACTCCTCTCTGAACAGAAATATAATCTGTGGCTTTGTCATGAACCACAAGACTTTCTCTCTCTCCTCCATCGTGCTGCTTCTTGCATGTTTATAATTTGTTAGATTTTGGATTTTGACAACATTAGTATTGTGTTCTGATCCTACAAATGCATGGTAATGCCTTCCCCGGGGGCATTAATTCATTAGCTTTTCTGAGAAATAAGAGATCAGGGCAGGAATAGGATCAAGATCTGATTTATATTACTAATTATGTCACAATTAAGATGTCTTTAATGTAAGACTCAAGATTCTCATGGAAATAATCATATGAGTGATTATTCTTAAAGCATTGAATAAGACTACTATTAATTTCAGCCATTTCACATTAAGCTTTATGGCACTATCAGACAGTAGCCAGGTGAGAGTATTGCTAGGTGTACTGGAGCAGATGAAAAGAATATGGGTTGATATGATGCCAAATTAGAGAGAAAGAGTATTTTTCACATTGCTCAACAATTGCTACTCAACAAAAATATTTCCTTTTCTTTAAGGAGGAGGAAAAAAATCTTCACCTTTCACTTTTTTTACTTCTTGTCTGAAGGAGGAAACAGGTGGAGTGTTTTCCACAAACACTATTTTTTGAAGTCAAAGAATTAAATCTTCTGACCAAAATCATTCTTTCAAACAGTATTTGAAGTGTCCTTATGACAAGGACATTACTTTGTGGGGTAAAAAACTTCTTAAATATTTCCATGTAGGCAGAACACACACACTTCTGTACCTCAGTCATGCACAGGAATGTACAGGAATAGCCACACTGGATCATGAGAGTGGACACACATCCAGTCTGGTACAAGGGGTCGTATATAAAAGAGGCAATACCAGACTATTTTGTGTGGACAGACATGGATAGGAATACATATCTTATAGCATATGCATCACTGGAAAAAAAAGGCTTATTCTTATACGTATGCCTAGCTTTTCAGAACATGCATATATTGTTCTGTGGATTTTTCATTACATTCTCAAATGGCACTTGTAAAGAAAAGATGGCTTCTCAGCTCCTCTCACTGCCTTAACTGCAAGGACACAAGGTCCATTGGGTTTATCCATCAGAGGATATGGATCTTAATAGTATAGTCACATTTTCTTTTTGGTCATTTCCTCTCATCTTTCTTTTTTCTCTACTGTGTTACTTCCTTGAAAAAAAACACTGCTCTTTCCCTTTGTCTTCTTCAAAGGGGGCATCAGCCTCAGAGCACACTGAGTTTCCTGTGATTTTTGACAAAGATTACTCAGAATATTAAAAACTGTGAAAATATGATCATCCCATCAATTAAAAAGAGAAAAAACACAATTAAGTGTAAAGTATTTAGATTTTCTGTGGTAGTAGTAATTGGGTTAATGGGAGGGAGGAGATTTCATACTATTGACTGTGACTTAAAAGACACCAGCCCTGAGCAGGCATTGCTGCTATGGGCACGTATGAAAATAGACAGATACATGATTAATTTTTTTTAAAAGCAAGGGTAATGTTTCCTGATGCCTCTCTGTTTTCCTAGATGGGAAAGTACACCGTGGACTGCCTGTTCTTCATCCTGTGGAGGGGGCATTCAAAGCCGCAGCGTCTCCTGTGTGGAAGAAGACATTCAGGGGCACATCAGCCCTGTGGAAGAATGGAAATGCATGTATACTCCAAAGATGCCTGTTGTCCAGCCTTGCAATATATTTGACTGTCCAAAGTGGCTTGCTCAGGAATGGTCTCCGGTAATCAACTTAACTTTGTTGGTTTTGTATTTACCACACTAGCAAAATATCTAAAATTATAGTTTAGTGTGTTTTTGGAAGTAGGAGCATTTACTGCTTTCTCTCCTTATTACCAACACCTCTGTTTTAAATTATGCTATTTGTCTAACTGCAAAGTAAACACTCAGGAAAAATATATTAATTAGATTAACATAAGCAAGGAGAATGATGGAAAAATAACTCAGCTCTGTAATATTCATTTGTGACCTGCTGCTAATAATAGACTGGAAATATAAATGAAATGCACAAATCAAAACCAGTAATCATGTATTGGTATTTCTGTATTGCAATATTTCAGCATAAATTGAAACTTGAAATCGCTGGGAAATTCCCAGAAGTACATAAATTTGCATATAACTGTGCTCTTTGCTAGTTGTAGTTGTCTGTTCCTGATTTGCCTTTCCTTCTATATGAAAGTAAATGTCTTGGAAATGTCCTTCCACAAACATAGTAAAGTATTTAAACTTTGTACATAAAGACTTATCTTCACTATAATTTCCCACCACCCCAGTTTCTCAACAAGTAAATTGTGCTTTAGAAGCTAGGCTAGCTTACCTACAGATGAGGTGTTCTTGACTGATGGCAAAGTGTTTGCTGATTTCCACATGAAAGCTGTTATCTAAGAGCAAAGTGGTAATATCCATAGCACTCCTGACTGGTTGGTAGTTTTGATCCTCTCCTGTGCAACCAATTTTGAAACATTCTGTATAGGGGGAAAACATTGATGAAGCATAGCAAAAATAAACTAAAGAAAAATTAATTTTAAAAAAAAAACCCTAAAAAAAAATTTAAGTACTTGAGAAAGTGTCTGAGGGAAGAAAGGCCAACAGTACCCCATTCTGTTTGGTGCTTTTTTCCAAAATGGCTGAGTGTAACCCCTGTTGATGCATAAGCCCCTGTACTTTGTCCAAGCAAAGCAGAGTGCTTCCAGATGAAACTGACAGGGTGTTACTGAGCATATCCAATATGGGTCAGATGGCCATGAGCCAAGTAGGCAGCATTGCAGGAGTGACACTGCCAGAGAAGTCCAGTGGCAAAATGTCCAAATAAAGTAAATGTTCTGAGCAGAATGTCAAAAATTTCTGTCAGTTTTATACCTTATCCATAATTACCAAATATTATGAATACTTTATGTTCAAGGTTGTGTGTTTCTGCATCATGTTTGGCTCTTCATTGTACAGATACTTCTGTAGCATATTCCCATTTTATTTATGATTGCTTTGATGTATTACACACAACGGTTTTTTTCTCCATTTAATTTTTTTTTTAAATCCAGTGCACTGTGACCTGTGGACAGGGACTCAGATACCGTGTGGTCCTTTGCATTGACCACAGGGGGATGCATACAGGAGGCTGTAGTCCTAAAACAAAGCCACACATAAAAGAAGAATGTGTTGTACCCACTCCTTGCTACAAACCCAAAGGTAATGAGGCAGAATGGTGTTCACAAATTTTTCAGAGCTCTTCCATGTTCAACCATTTTGTTTTGTTGCTGGCATCACCATTTCCACCTGCACCCAGTTATGATTTTGCACCTGTCTGCTCCTGTCTGTCTGCTCCTGTCTGTCTGCTGGCAGCTTGGAATGACTGCTGACCTCTTTTTTTCTTACAAGCTGAGGGCTTTTCATTGTTAATTTGTGGTTCAGCAGACTAAGCAATATAAATGTAGATTTGGCTGCAGTTTAAGTTGGTTTGACCTGACAGTTTGCGTCCAAGCTCAATCTGCCCTGTGTTTTAAAATAAATTGAAATTTAGTATATAAATAATTCCTATGGTAAATAAAGGTAACTAATTACAAAAGGGCATTTTCATAACTTTCAGGTTGAAATAGATCAGAAGCAAGCATATCTCATCATGAGGCTCTTCTTACTATCTAGGCTGCAAAATTTGTGAGACAGAAATATCTTATAGCAAGGAGTATTCACAATTTGTATCATAATATTTTTCTTACTTGGGCCTCAAGCAGAGACTAATACTGAGGTAAAACCCCCATGGTTTATTGAAAGAAGGAGAAAATATTTCTGCATTTCTTTGGAAGTTCTTATGGGATGGGAATGTTAGAAAGAAGGCAGTGACCAGGTACAGCAGACGCATGTATTTGGCCATTTCCACAGATGCATGAGCATGCATGAGACCAGTGTTACCACATCTCTGCCCATATGCTGACTAATTTATGGAAAGCTCTGGGCTGCAGCAATTCAGGTGGATGTAACTTTCCTAAACTGTAGACTTGCACTCGACCATAAGAAGAAAACAATTCCTTTAAAAAAAAGAATTGCTCATTTGAAACATACTAAGTGCACTTTTTATGAAGCCCTGTGAAATAAGACTGACCCATGATCTTGTGCTCTTCCAAGACAGAACAGTGAAATTTGTAATTTCAATTTCTGCAGTTAGAGGCCAATGATAATTAGAGCCACTTGCCAATCAAGATTCGTGTTTATTATGACCATGAGAATTCATTGTATCTGTGAGCCACCAGAGGGATGAAGCCCAGACAAGGTGTCTCTGGGGAGCAATGGCCATGTTTGCACTGTATTTTACTGGCCAACCTGAGCTTGCTCCATTCACCTTCCAAGATATAAAAAGAAAAGTAAGAAAAAGGCCTTGTGACTGTGTTAGCATGACTCTGAGCCTCATACAGGTATTCAGTGGGTTTGGGCTCATTCAGTGAGCTGCTTTTATGGGGCATTGTATTTATGGTGTTCAGAACACAGGTAATGCAAGATCCCGTCTGGCTGCATCATTCAGTGTAAGCAAAATGCAGAAAGACACAAAAGGGATCTTGTGTTGCAAACCACCCACAACTGACTTCTGCTTAGAGGGGTGTAAAGCCAGCTAGGAAAGCTTTGCTTACCTCTGTCTGTCATGAAGTGTCTTCAAATGGGAATTGTCTGGGAACAAAGTAAATTACTCTTTGCTAGAAACCAGCTCTTGGAAGAGCATGGCATCTTTACCCTGGATAAGATCTTATGCTGCCCTTTGCAGCATAATTTCTGATTAATTTCAGATTGTAGGAAGATACTTCCTTCTTCCATTTTTTCACATGAAATGAGAAAGTCCTGTGCAAAGCTTGCTTGGGTTAATTTTCGTCCTCATCTTTGTGCTGCAATACTCACAATTCTCCCTTCATATTGCAAGAGGTAATGTTTGAGTATTTGTATAACTGAAGGCTGAATAGTGCTTTCAGAATAGCATTGGACCAGATGGTATCCAGAGGTGTCTTCCAAACCATATTATTTTATTTATAGACTAGAAATTTGTCCTTTTTATTTCACACAGCTAGAGTTAGAAAGTTAGAGCAGTAGGGATAATGAAGGTACTCTCATCTACTGAATATTTTAGTCCTAGCCTGGGTTTTTTTCTGCAACTGGATTAACTCTAAGCAGAAAACAATCTTCCTAGCTGACTGAAGTAGCAAGGCAAAAATGTGGAAATCTCTCTTATCTTAACACACTCTGCAAAAAAGAAATAGAAGGTAAATTGTTCATGTGGTTTATTTAATTTTATTTAATTCAAGCCCTAAGGCATTTTATGCTGCACCAATAATGGGAAAAAATTAGGATATCACTGGATTAAGTAATGATTTTCAGTTTCAACAGAGAAGGCATATTCATCTAATACAACTTTGTGTATAATATATGATTTAATTGGTTATACTGGAAGTGTTTTATAAAAGAAAATATTTTACTTTAATCTCCAAAGGTAAAAATTCCTCCTTAGCTTATGTTAGGAGTGTTTTTTGTTCATTTTTCTGTCAAAGCACACTGTACAACATCAACATTTTGAATCCCCTAACAAATTTTACAGCATAGATGATAATTAACTACACCTCTTATAAAAGGAAAGTTATTTAAAAAGTCACAAAACAGGTAATGTTACGCAAGAATTTTTGCTTTTTACAAGCACCTGCATCCAAGAAAAAAAAACACAGAAATAAGATTTGGCTTTCCAAAACCCATAAAACAAACTGTAGAATATATAAATAGAAATATTTCCTACATATTTTGGATGATTAGTAAAATATAGATTAAACTAAGAGCTGTGCTGGCAAGCATTCATCCTTAAATGGCATTAATACATTAGATTAAGAGCTAGGCAAGCTGTTTCCAAGATAGAATCAGCAATTCTATTACTGTCCCTCTTTTCCTTAGTTAATAATGTGCTCCAAGGAAATTTGCATGACTAAAGTTGCGGTAGCTGTGCATTCAAGTTGTAGGTCATTGTTCCTCTGTGATAGAACTGAGAGATGGAAAATTTCATGTGCATGTGTGAGGTGTTCTTTGCTCTGCGCATCAGAGTCACAGAAAATTCCTGACTATTCAGAATTACATTAACCCACTGCTGTTGGCAAGTACAAGTCCATCCTTATATAAACCCTCACTGCCCTTTGTTTGTGTTTTTTACCCCTTATCCTAGCCCAGAATGCTCTGTTGAAATGCTGAGCTCCTTCTCAGATTGTGGTGACAAATTTGCTCTTGCTTTATACCCCAGTACAGCTAAAACAGCTCTGCTGCCTTCAGCTCAACTACTCCACTTTGACATTGCGTGAAAATGGAGTTTGGCTTGCAAAGCAGCATGGCCCTGCACTCTCCAGTGCAGAGCAGCTCGTTACACTGAGTGCACATCCTGGAGGGGAAGAAAAACAGCTCCACTGTTTTCCATCAGAAATGACAGAAAAAATATCAAGCTCATTTTTTTGAATCCACATAGCTGATGAACTGATAAACAGTTGAAAAGCATAGCTGGGCCGTTTTGTTACAGTTTTCCTGTGGTGTCACTCATCAAAGCAGGATTTTCTTTCTTTTTATAATCTACAAGACCCAAGCTTAGCATTTCTTCTGAAATTCCAAAATGTAAAGGTAAATACAGGGACTTTACACATTTTTCCTTTACAGTGTAATGGAGGCCTGTTACACTTGCAAGATTCCCTCCAAAAAAGTACTGTCCAAAGTGTCTACTTTTGCAGTCCAGTTGTATAAACTGAAAGGTGACTTAACTTTCATTTGGCTGTCTGCCTTTAGGGCATTATAGCCCTTCTACCTGCAATAGTGAAATATCTGGCCACATAGCCTTGTAAGTGATATATTCTAGGTGATGAAAGAGTTTCCTTCTCCTCCCCATTCTCATTTCTCTTTTTCTTCTCTGTGCTCAGCCTTCATGTGTGAGAAGGCACCCATGCATCACCTGCATGCTTGGAGAAAACAGGGAGGGTGGCACGCATAGCAGCATTACCACATGCTTCCTATTTTCACATGCTTGTGTTTGCTCCATAGAGAAACTTCCTGTGGAAGCAAAGTTGCCATGGTATAAGCAGGCTCAAGAGCTGGAGGAAGGAAGAGCAGTATCTGAAGAACCATCGTAAGTCTCAAAAATTTGCTTACAACAGGTTCTCTTTACATAGTCCAGAGAAGCTGTGGTTGCTCCTTCCCTGGAGATGTTTAAGGCCAGGTTGGATGTGGCTCTGAGCAACTTGGTCTAGTGGAAGGTGTCCCTGCCTGTGGCACCTTCAGTTGGAACAAGAGCATCTCTAAGGTCCTTTCCAATCCAATGTGATTCTGTGGTGTTTCCATATGGGAACCTGGGGGGTGAGCAGAACTAGCGCAGTCTCTTGAATGTATTTGGCTTCTGTTAGAGTGTAAAGGACAAACCCAGCCCTGTGGAAATCTATGGTCTTAAGGCTATATCACACTTAGGTGTGAAGAGACAGGTTTCAAGAGGGAAAACGCAGATTTAATTTAAGCAAATATACACATGTTTTATTTGAGGTAATTATAAGACTATTACAATAGGAGGCCATCTACCTATATATTTATATGTTCTCTGTTACCACTATATCTTCACAGCTTGGCAGCTTTATTTATTTTCTCAACACCCTGTGAAGTAAGTGGTAAAACAAGACACCAGTGATGATTCTCCCTTGCCTTTTTCCCCAAGAAAAGGTGTAGTAACAGCGAAAAAAAAAAATTAGCAGGAAATAAAATAGAATCCTGTGATATGTACCACATAAGCCTGGAGGAATAAGGTTGAGAGATTAAAAAGAATGTTATGATTATGTTTTAATTTTTTTTACCTGAAACGGTGATAAATGCATGCTATAATTGCATGTACCTCTGTATGCAATTTCCATCAATATCCAGATCCTTGTGTCTGAGCACATGGCATTTTTTATTGCAAATGCAACTGTGTATTAGATTAAAAAACATTGTTATGCAATATAATTGCAGTTTTGGCATAATTAATCTGAAGTCATTTGAGACAGGAACATTGCAAGAAGATGGAGACATATCTAATATGTCCTTTAAAATTAAAAAAACCAAAAATTATCCAGCTTCCATGTGTGTACATACATGCATTTAGACCAATATATGTATACACATGCATTTGTACACACATATACACAGACAAATGTACACATTCATATGTGTTTATATATATTACTAGCAGCTATCACATATAGTATAAGGAAATGCTTAACTGCCTCCAGAGATCCATAGGCTTTATGGAATTAATTATCTGATTAATTCAGAGTCAAAACCTGGAAAATTTGACGATTGTGAACATACTAATGTTTCATATGTAAAGTGCAGTTTATTTTCTTGTGATTTTTCTTGTGACTATACTAAATTACTTAACTAAATGTGCATTTATCAAACTGTAAATAAACCTTGGGAACATACATAAAATAGGAACATACTGATATGCTGTTATGTGGTTGTATTGGGAATAATTTGTTACACCAAGAAAGTTTTTGATCGGTTTTGTGAACAAGGTTGATTGCACTGTAGAAAAGGAGTATAGTTATACATATGTCTGTGTATATATATATATGGTATATGAGCCTTAAATATTAACAAGGGATTTGTAGAGAATAGGCATAACCTTTTGTTTATCATTATGTGTATTTTAATAAAACACTTTGGAAAAACTGGTGGGTTTATTACTTGTAATACTAATACAGACCTTGAGAGATCTAAAGGGAAAGGGGTTCAAGAACTTCAATTTATTTTTAAGTGCAGTTATGATACCTCCATACTTTGATGCCACTACTCTGCTGCCCTGAAGGCCCTTTTCTGCAAAGACACTCTGTCTACTCCAGCTACTGCAAGGCTTCAGTGATGCCAGTGGGATACTATCATTCCCATACAGCAGGGCACAGTCCAGACAACATTCAGTCTGCCTTGGGGTGACATTTTGTATGTTTTCTCCCTGCAAGGCACACCTCTAGGAGCATTTCTAATCTTTATTTTAGGCTGATGAGAAATCTACTTGAATTCAAATACAGGTTTTTATATGTGTTGACTAACAGGAAGAATAAAGGGCACGAAGTCAGGGTCTTTCCATAAACTTTCCCAAAGCTCGGAGATGCCTTGTGTTTAGTTTGGAATGATTATTGTTGATAAGGCATGAGACAGGAAAACCAAATAAAACTTAGAAAATTTATGCTGGAAGAGCCATCAATGCAATCCCCATTTGTAAACTGTAGCAGCCATCTGCAGATTGTTCCAGAATATCTAATCTGTTTCAGGAATCTTAAGCAGTGAAATTCCACCTAAATCAGGTTTCAGTCCCTCACTATCAATGTTGTTTTCCATTAATGTCTGACTTTAAACAGTTATTCATTTCAGGTCCTGGTTATAAGATTGAAAAACTGTATGGAATAATATAAAAAAGAGACAAAACATTGAGAGCTCACCAAGGTACAAGGAACAATCTCCTTTGGGGCCAGCTTTATAAAATCATTTCATTCAGCTATGTAGGGATTTCAAATGCACCAAGGGTAAGATGTAGTCCCTGATAATGCACCTTTGGCCTCTTCTTCTGCAGCTGTGCAGAGACATAGTGTAATACTCCATGGCCCACCACTCTGACCAATGTCAGGCTACCACTCTAATATTTTGGCTGGTGAATGATCAGTCTGGAGGGTAGATACGTGGTCATTTGAGGCTTGGAACAGTTGAGAGCTTTTTAATGTTGGATTGAGCACCAGCTGGTGCAAGACTGTGTGATGTGGTCAGCTGTTTTGCTGGCTATGGACTAACTGCCTGTGGACTTAAATGTGAGCAGCTGTGGTGCAGGAAGAACAGCAGAAGGCCTCCAGGGCCATGGATAGGTGCTGAAGAGGCAGTGTTGTTCAGAAGTATGTTTACTTAAGTTGCAGCAATGCAAGTTTCCTCAGACAAGCTATGCTTCTATAATTTTCCTCTTCACTCTGTGTTGGTGCAGTAATTACCAATTTCATTACTCCACTGGGGCAGGCATCAGCAATGATTCATTCTTTCCTCCCACTTCATCTGAAGTTTTTGCCAAGCTTTCTTACACCACCAAGTCCCTGACTGCCCCATTCTCCTCTATAGACAGGGCTATTCTTTGTAGCCAACAGACCATTCTTCCCCTGCCACTGTGACCCTTTCAGCTTTATTATTCCTCAGACAGAGAAAACAACCTCATCAATAAGCAATTCTATTGTACTTCTCAAAGTTTATATTTTATTAGAAGTTTAAAAGCTAAAACTGAAAATTTTCAGCATATTTCTTATTTTAATTGAGTTCTCACATTTATGAATCTCTGTATTGCTGTCTTCTGATTTTTGTGACTATTGAATATGATTTTTGTTATGAAATTGAATGCTATGAGTTATAAAGCTAGAGTATTTCTCTTATACTATACTTCCACCTGTAATTTGTGGTCATTCTCCAATATGTGCTGCCAGAGCACCAGATGCTGCAATTTTATTCCATCTGTGTGTAGTGCCTTCCATTATTTATACCTTCAGGAATTTCTAATGCAAGCAAGACTTACAGTTGAATTTTGTCTGTATATGTCTGTCTGTCAGTTGCCTTCCTCTCCTCTCAGTAATGTCTGAATTTATTCCTATTAACTGATGCTGACAGAGGTATAAAATTATCACAGAGAATTTTATTCCTCTGTCAAACTTGGTTGATATTCTTCAGGAAATTCAGTGGAAGTGTTTTCCACATGTGCCGCTGAACTAAATAACTGAGTAGAAAACTGACTCCCTAGAATTCCACAGAAGAAGGAAAGGTTTTTAAAGGAGCTCAGGCCTGAATAGATAGCAGAGAATCCACTTGGGCACTCAGCCTTCAAATGTAAATCCATGTTAAATGGTTCTTCATTGGTTCTGCAGCTGAAAGAATTAATCACAACCAATTCAGCCACATCAAGACTAGAGTGAATAGTTATGTTTGTGTTGTCTCACCTACTGCACCCTTAGATGGGATCAGTGAAATACTAATTGCTGACGGAACTACTATGATATATTCCATGTGGATAATAAAGTAATGTAATCTTTGTCAGGATGTTTAAGGTGAGAAGGCCTTGCTGTCCTTTGCTGAGGTACATGTTGTTCTCCTATTGCTGTTTGTCCCTGAAGTGACCATCCATCAGGCATTAGAAATGTTATCTGAGGAAGGAGCCACAGTATCTTTCTGTCTGATCTCTTCCACTGTAGCTCATTACACCAGCACAGTGTGACAGCCAGAGTCAGAAAGAATAGCAGTCATGATTAAAAAAGCATGGGGTTTTCTAGGTGTAATGAGATTGGGTTTATGAGTGGTGGAGGATTTCTTAAAAGATTTCTGTCTCTAATTCTTGAAAAATGCTTTTGTATGTTAACACCATATCCAGCTTTTAACATACTGCCATAAATAACCCTGGTGCTAGCCATAAAAAAATAAAGGGGGGGTGGGGAGTGATGGGGAGAGGGCAAAAAATAATGTCTGGATGCCAGATGGCACCATCATAGTGATGGGGCCAGTTCAGTAAAAAACAAAAGGAAATTCCTGACATGCATTAGCAGGGGTGACAAAGCCCTCAGGGAATCATATATGGACAGAGAGGCCAGTGTGGCAGGGTGTCCCAATATCTCTTTCTTACTTTTCAGAAGGTATTTATGATTCTAAAGACACATAAGCTATTTTAATTTGATTTTCCTTGTTGAACAGTTTCCATCATGTTCTTTGTACCTGATTCACAGGTTAATAAGGAAGTTTAAAACTTCCTATTACAGCTTAACTTTAAAATTAAAGCATGTTATGATTGTTGAATTGCCAAAAAAATATAGCGAGGACATATATAGCTTTATCTGCTGGCCATTGCTTGTCCACATTAGATTCAAGCAGTGAAGAGGAAGAAGAAAGTGCGGGGAAACTTCTTCATATTAAGATGTAATGGGCAAAAAATTATAAACATGGTTGGTCAAAGGGAAGGTCAGCAATGTATCACATTAGGTAATGATTTCTATCTATTCCTTCAAGGACCCCTCTATACAGTCCCAACTACTTAAGATTTGTGTGTAATGACAATACAGGACAGAAGCAGTTATCTTTCCCTGTGGGGAAAGGCAGCTGTGAATGAAGAGCACCAACAGCTTTGAATAAAAAGACACAAACCAGATGGGAAAGTCATATTCAAACTAAAAGGAAACTATGGAAGGACAGAACATAATCAGTCTGACTGGAACAGGACCTATGCAGCTGCCTCCAGTGTTAATACTCTTACAGATTGAGCCCTGCTATTTTATTGATAAGTGGTCATGACAACCGTTTCACTTCTTTGAACAACGACACCAGCAGCTATCCAGTGCTGTGTGTGAGCATCCTGTGGTGTTACCCATGCCTTGAAACCTGTGGAACAGGGGCCTTTCCTGGAGGAAAAGGATAAGCTTGCATTTCAGCTTGAGACAAGGAGTCTGGAAGTCTGTGCTCAGATCTGGTTCTATCGCAGCAAATTCCCAAGCCTTCAAGCAAGCTACTGAACATTTCATTTCACCAGTAGTATCTGAGTTTAGATGCTTTAATAGATGGGCATCTCTGCCTTAGAACACTCAGTCTTACTAGGATGTCCAAGTCTCAAAACCTCAGACTTCATTTAAGCCATGGATTTACCCAACAATGGATTAAAACAAACGAACAAATAAAGCAAGAGGGGAAAAAAGGTGCCAAATAAAAAACTGTTAAGCAATTAAAATTAAGGGCAATATGTAATTATGTAGCAGTGAAGAAAATTAGCTATTTTTCTCCATAGCTCAAAGCATACCAGTATGCAGACGCTTGTTTTTCTTCATAACACATGTTGTAGGAACCCAAGTCCTAGACAGAAGAGGCTGAGATTACATACATCAAGAATTTTGGAGATCTCCAAAGCACTTGGCAGAGCTCTCTGTGGGTCTCGTCCTGAGCAACTGTGACCTGTTTGCTGAACGCTGACATTGTCTTTTTGTTTCTCTTCTGACTTCCCCAGTTACATATATGTTGCTATTTGGAGGGGAATATACACCAGTCCTTAGCTGAATGAACGAATTACTGCCTTTGTCTTATTTATAAGTGTTGTTATTAGAGGGACAATTATCGCAGTGGGATTTAATTAAACTGTGTGAAATGACAGCTGAAACACCTCCATGATTTCCTGTTTTCCAAAAAAAACCTACTTCTCAGTAAATCTATTCCACTCCCATTTTCCAAGTAGGCTCAGAGGTTAGCATACAGAAATGCACAATGCTGAGCAGTGGAAGATGAGCTATGTGCAAGACAAATAACTAAATCCATTAACTGTCCCCTTTTTATTCATATACTTTTTATTTTTTCTGCTCGCCAATTCGCAACATTTGTCATTAATGACAACACAAAGATATTTGAAAGGCTTTATAATTTTCTAGTGTTAGAATCATGGAAAATTCAGAAACACGGTATATTTATGTTATACATTCATATTACGTAAATGTTCCATTTCTAGTGACAAGTACTATATGGAGACATTTTTTGTGGGGTTTTCTTTAGTTTCCCCCTTTTTTTCTGCTTTTAACTCTTTTGATTCTGTTTATTTTCTCTTTATCACCTAACAGTTGTATTAGATTTAAACCACATTTCCAAAGATATCACTTAAAATGTAGAAATGGGGCCTGGATAGTTAAAACTATATCATTTCCTGAAGGTACACCATTAGTTTCATTATGCTGACTCGGGTGAAATCATATTATAGGTGTCATTTATAGAAATTTTACAGAAATTTGTAGAAATTTATAGAAATGAGAAGCCTCATTTTGGAAAGAATCCAGTCTTCTTTAGTAATATTCTTTAGTAATCTTATTCTTTATTCTTAGTAATGCTAGTAATGTTCTTACTTTTCTCCTATGTCCTTTCCCTTTTGTTCCTGTGTTTGTATGTATGATATACATCATGCTGTATTCTGAGTTTTTGAAGTATACCTGGTTTTCTAAATAAGTAATTTTAATACCTTGCAAAATATCCTCCCTTTTGGCTTAGAGTGCAGCCTTCAACAAATCAAAGTTGTTCAAAGATATAAGGAAGACTACTTCTGATGAAGACCAGGATTTTTTTTTATAGTAATAATAATCTGATGAGGGTTTCTACCTTTCATCTCACCAAGTTAAGAAGTTGTACATTGAAACTAGTACAAATGTCTGAGTCACAGTGGCTGATATGAACCACCTAATCTCTGACAGGTTTTCCACATCAAAATAGTATTACAGCAGTGGCAGTCTTACAGTGGCCCGCCTGTACTGCTAAAGAGTATAATCTTCTCAAAATGAAAGACACCATCTTGGAAACAAGACTGATATTTTAAGATAAAACGTCTTAAGAGTAGGAAAATTGAATAACTCTGCGTCATTAGTTTCTCAAGAGCTTTGCTCCTGGAAGAATTCTTGCAGTCTTTTTAGCACATTGATAAATATTTTGAAAAGTTACAGAAATGGCTGCAATTAATTTCTTTCTATTGCTTTCTGTGTATAGTGCTAGCGGTGGATGTCAGGTTTATGACAAGATGTTATAAAGACCCACAAAATGTGGGTAAAGAGATGCACACTCTTTGTTCCAGAAGACTGTAATGTTCCAGTCAGGGACATTATGATGCATATGCACTAGGAAAACACTAAGTTTCCTTTTAGGTTTTGGATTTTTTAAACTTCACCATGGAGGCAAAGTCCTTTTGTCAACTAGAGAAAGGCAGTGGGTGAAAGAGAGAAGTGTGTAAAAATATTTTCAAATATGCCGATCACAATAGGATTTCTTCCTATCAAAACTGTTCATGGGATTCTCAAGGTGAGAAATGAGTTTGCTAGAGCCCCAAGTAGCCCTGGACCACAGCAGAAACAGACAGGTGTATTGCGTTCAGCCCAGAGCAAAGCTATCCAAGTCTGGCATGGTCTACCAAAATAAAGACTAAATGAAGAGGAATACTGCCAGTGACAGCCAGGTTTCCATGAAAAATACATCCCAAAACCTGAGTGTGCAGAATCAGACAGATCCCAAGCACTTACTGTTAATGGGAAAGTGTTATCAAGAGGAATTGTTCCTGTGAGGTTCAGCAAGGATCAGTGCCATATCCAACTATTCATTCTTTTGTTCTAGTCTTTGAAGTGTAACTGAGACTGCTGTCTTAGAACTTGCCTGTGCAGAAAGTCTGGAAGAATGGCCAATGGAGAAGGCAAAACAGTTAGACAAAACTATCTAAATTACCTTGTATTCATTACTTTTGTCCTCCAATACCACTGTCATCAGATATCTAGCATAAGTATTGCAGGTTATGGAGTGCCCTGGAAACTAACGTTTTCAGATAGATTTAGGAGTCAGCATAGTTAAACATGAGCTAAGCAAAACAAGATGTGTTACATTACTGCAACAAGGTAGTAATGATGTGGTATAGAGTTAAATGTAAATCTTTTGCTTGATATTTGAGTAAAATGCTAGTCCAGGTCCTAGCACTGACACTGAAAAAGCAAGTGACAACACAGAGAAATTGATGAGTTATTCCATTGTTGAGGAAAATAATGAGATGAAATTCAGCCTGTGATCAGATCTGCATAGTGCTTTTAATAAAATATGCATGGACTTTCATAAGGAAAAATTTGGAGCATATAAGTGTTACTAATCAGTGAGGCAAATGCAACAGGTAAACAAATCCTAAATAGGAATGGAACACTGCTTTGTTTCTAATGAGAGAAAATTTATATGTCCTAAGGAGATAAAAAAAAAAAAATCAAAAGAAATTATGAATTCTTTATCTTTTGCTAGCCTCCAATTAAGACTTAAAACCAGTTACTGCAATACAAGAACAATAATTGAAATTATTTTCCACGTAGTACTGGAATTACCTGATAACAGCAGCCTGTTCAATACTTACTAGTGAAAAAATATAATAACTCAGGCGAAGATTATCTAGGTTGAATACTTGCAAAAGGTAGCTAGTGGGATCATCACACACATTGGGAGATTGCTGGGTGCCTTACACTGAGATGTTTCAGAATCAAGATGAGTTTTACAAGGGTGGTGTCTTTCTTCTTGGATATGAGGAGACTTGCCAATGAGTTGTCAACAGTACCTCCTATGTGTATTTTTTAATAAATCAATGATGAGATGAAGTATTTGCTTTTCATTAAAAGAATTCTGGCCTGAACAGGACTATACTGCTTTTGCTTGCCTGGCAATTTGTGGACATAATATGCCTTGCTCTCTTCCTCTCACAGGTTTATTCCTGAGGCTTGGTCCACCTGTAGCGTCACCTGTGGAGTAGGCAGCCAGGTGCGGCTTGTGAAATGCCAAGTTCTCCTCTCTTTCTCTCAGTCTGTGGCTGATCTGCCCATTGATGAATGTGAAGGTCCCAAACCTGTGTCTCAGAGAGCCTGTTACAGTGGTCCCTGCACTGGGGATGCAACTGAATACACCCCAGAGGAGACTCAGCTGTTGTATGGCAGCTTGCAGGAGATCGATGAGCTTTATGACTGGGAATATGAAGGCTTTACAGAGTGCTCAGAGTCCTGTGGAGGAGGTGAGTGCAAAATGTTTCTGTGCTGGATTTCCTTTAGCCCTTCAAGTGTTTGCTTGGCAGTTAATACCCACACACATGCTGCTTTGCTATGGCTACTGAGAATCATAGAATAATTTAGGCTGGAAAAAAAAATTAAGATTGTTGAGACTAAACATACTTGAAAAGGCATGGGTAAGAACTGTAAAAAATCCCATGTGCACACCATATTTTAGCCCAGGACTTCTGGATCTGTGCTCAGACTGTCACTGACAGTGATCAATGTATCATATATGTCTGTTTCCTTATCAGCTGGTCACTCAAAAGGCAATCATCAAAAAAAGCTGAATGTCAAAGGGGTCTGTTGATACACAGTAACAATCATGTATCATTTTTATTTCTTATATCTTGGTTTGCTCTTTGCAACACAAATATATGAAAATTAATTGTCCTCTCATACGAGTTAAAATAAATAATGGATACATTAAGGGTTCAGCTGTTCCCCAACTCCCAGCACTAAATTACATCAGCCCCAGTCCCAATGCAAAAGAAAATTTATGCGAAAATGTCAGTAATGGTGTGGTTTTCTAAAACTAGTAGTCAATTGGCAGTTGTAGTTTCTCAAAGTTAATCAAGTTCTCAGGTTGCACATACTATAGACTATTAACACACACCTCTGATATCCTTTTTTCCCATCATTTTATCTAGCTAGTTCTGAGAAATAGGTCCACTCCACTTTTTTTTTTAATTAAACTTAGATTTTGCCAGCTCTTGTCATTTTACTTTACAACTTTCAGGCAATTTAAGAAAGGATTACTATAGATAAATACAAAATATATGCTACAGAACTGAAAACAACTCAGCATTTTATGAGTTAATAATCTGTACAGATTCACTGGTAATCAGTTACAATCTTGCGCACCACAAATAGAAAATTTGTGGAAAATAATGCAAGGGTTTTCTATGCTTACTTTTAGCTTGCTGGTGGTAGTCAATGTGTAGAGCAGTTCACAGATGTCTGTCAAACCACTGAAACTTTTGCTTTGTTTCCTGCACAAAAAAACTGTGACACTAAGGTATGCTAAGTGGTGACAAATGCTGGTTTTACAAGAGTATGTCATGTGTTGAGGTTACTGGTGAGCAGTAACAATTTATCACACTTTTACTGCGACAACAAAAACCTGAACAGTTCCTAGAAATATCTTCTTGAAGTGATTTTTTTTAAATGTAGAGCTTATGCTTGTATTTTTCAACTGTAACTCACAGAGACTTATTTGTGAGAGATATTTTTCTTTATAAATTTCATCTCTTCCAATTGTCAGCCAAAGCTTTTCGCCAAGATTTGATTTTGCCTGACATCAACTCCAGACTTTCCAGATTAACAGATGCTAAGTCAGATATTCTTGTAGCCATAGGTGCAAGACTGGTCAAACTAATTTTATTGGTTTTGGAGTCCAGGGAGAAGTAACTGGATAGAGGCAGAAGTAACCTTTCACCTCCCAGAAGCAGCAACCAGAAGGAATGAGTTAGTCATTTAGTCTGCTGTTAGTGGCTTCATTTCCCAGAGCTGTCATCAAATATCATGTAACAATTATTCTATTCTGGTAGATATAAACACAGAAATTCTCATTTGATGGTATTCTGCCTGGTTTCACATCCCACCATTACAAACTTTTATACTGTGATTTCCTATTGAGAAATTATGTCTTTTTTTTTTGAGGGAAAACAATTATAAAGGAGACAGCTTTTGTTCTGATAATGTATTGTGCAGTAAATAATATTTTTAATTCAATTACTTGGCAAATAACTTCCTGAAGTTCATATACTGATTTCCGCACTGCTGGATCAGCAGTCTTTCTTTCCTGGCTTCATCAAATTGGTCGTGATGTCAGGTGTGCACGGATGTTCCATGCAAAGTAGAGATCAGTAATTTGAACACAGTGCCATTTCCCATCAGGTAGAGAACCACATCTGTTCTTCAACCAGCAGCATTCCATTCTGGACAATCCATATACCTGTGTTTGTTGCCCACAATAAGATAACATGCTCAACAGAAAAATGATTGAGCTAGAAAAATAATGGACATGACAGGGCAGTGGACATCTTATTCATATATAAAACTTTCATTAGTTTGCTTTCCTAGATATAAATCACGACTATAAATCACTACAATTAATTTTATCCTTCCAAGAGGGTATCAGTTTAACAATTTTTCTTGAGTCTTTTGAGAGATGACTTTAATAGCAAAATAGCTTGAAAATATGGGGCACCTTGTAAAGAAGGAAACACACAACAGTATTGGCTGACTGCAGGGTAATTTTGATGTTAAAAAATCAGGAACTCAGGAGCTCAGGAATCAGGGATGAGAGTAAAAAGCATACTTTCACTTCATTTGAACCACTGCGCATTAGATTCTTAGGAAGTTCAGGCCAATTGTTATCCTCAGACCCTTCTCAGACTCCTTTCAAGCATGGTGAAATAGGTCCTCTCTCACCCAGTCCTCTCCTCTGTGGCATGTAATGTTGCAATCCCTGATGTTCTAGCTTTTTTAGCCTCGTGATCCAAAAAAAACCTGTAATACTCCTAGTCATAGGAAAAGTGAGACAGAGTAATTGTTATGCCATAGACTGCATAAGGAATTTGGAATTAGCAAGAATTTCTGAGTTAAAACTTAATAACCAAATCTTCCAGTTTCTCTTAGTCCCAACTGCTACCCGTTTTTTCCCAGCTCTCTGTAGCCCGCTCTTCCACAGCTCTCAGATACACTCTGCAGGTTTGCATCTCTACTTTAGGTACAGGCCCGTCGATACAGAAGAGTAACTCAGAACAGCTGAATGTTTTATTTAGCTATTGCACGTGTAGCAGTCATACTGTTGGTTCAAATGTAGCATAGGAAAGCCATGGCCATATTCACACCTTAGCCTACTTGGGCGGAAAAATAAAGTGCCTCATTGCACTAGCTGGGAAAAAAAGAGTCACTGGAGAGCATTTTATGTCCAGGGAGGTGAGCAGGGAGTGAACCCATGGCCTATTCACTGCCACTGAGAAACCTTTCAGAGAAACTGAAAGCAATGACAAATCTACAGCTCAGGCTGCAGCCCTGCTGGCCCTATTGGGCCCATCTCTTACCTTGGCTGCCCCCGCAGGTATGGAGAGCTGTCTGTGACCCTTGTTTGTTGTGTGCAGGTGTCCAGGAGGCTGTGGTGACCTGTCTGAACAAACAAACTAGGGAGACTGCAGACGAGACACTGTGTGTTAGCAGCCGTCGTCCTCCACAGCTGCTGAAAGCCTGTAGCCTGGACCCCTGCCCCCCAAGGTAGGCATCATTTTAAGTGACCCCAAACTCTATTGCCTTTCAGTCTGGAGACACACGCTGCCTCAAACATGCCTTTCCTAGACTGCAGGGGCTCACAGCCTCTTCCTTCCACTATCATATTGACCAGGAAGTACCAAGCATCAGTGAGACAAAGGGCAAACTTCAGACTGCTTGCCTCTTCAAGTCCTTCAAGTAGACAATTTCTGGATTGGCTTAACTTTACCCAGAGTTTTGTAAAGTTTAAAGAGACTTCCTCAACCTCTCCTCTCAGAAAAGGTTTTGCAGAACCTCCTCATCCCTGGCCTCAGGCTTTTTCCACAGTCATGACCCTAAAAACAGCAAATCTTTGTCTGCAGAGATCACATCTGCACCCTTGACAACAGAAAATAGCTGTTATGACATTCTTGTGGTTTATTTAAATAGGGCTTGTCAAGTCTTCAGGATGCGCTGTATACATACTGTCTTCTTCCCAGTTGTACACAGGTGTAAATGTACAGGTGCATTTACTCCATTGTGATACTGCAGCAGATTTTAAACACGTTGATGTATAACTTTGGACTATTTAAAACACTCAGTGCTGTCCAGGTGGTAGATATACCTTAGAGTGTGTATTGGTAGGTGCATGTATGTTTTATAAAACAACAGGTTATAGAGAGGTATGTAACTATGAATAATAGCAGATTTGGGATATGCAGAGAAGTTTCACACTAGAAATCAAAGATTGCATCAAATATGGCCTGCATACAATAACAATAAGGACAGAAATAATGGTTTGGTTGGTAATCAGGATTTTGAGTTTATGATAAGCAGGGATAAATAGGTTGAAATTTCTTCACCGATGCATTACAAGTGTTGCTTATGAGGATACTGCAACCCTGACTTTGTTAAATTGTCTTTATTGCTGGAAATAACACACAAAAATTATATACAGGTTTGAAAATAACTTTGTAGGTGGAACTCTTGTGGTAATTATTAGGTAGAAGCATCACTGGAGCTGAGAGTGCACAGGAGAAGATTGATCAACCACCAATTCCAACATGGAAAATAAGTATTGCTTGGTTAAGAAAAAACAAAACACACTCATGTAGGCTAGTATTTATGTGACTTTTGTTACAAAAGTAATCTGAGTAATTGCATGAATGCTTCTTGAATTAATCTTGAACTAATCCATAGCACTATGGTAACCTTGCTATCAGAGTGGAGCTAGTTTAAAGCAACCATAGGTATATATTTCACTCCATGAATTATAAGATGATCATACTGTAGGTGACAACCAGCCTGTGAAGCAGAGGTGAAAGGGAATTGATGCAGAGGGGGAAGACTAAGCAGCTTTAATCCACCCCTACAGCTGCAACTGAGAAGAGGGGAAATTACTCCCTCCCCTGTATATCCAACTCCTCTCCTCAAGGCCCCCTCAGTCTGGAGGAAATTGCCTGTCTGCAGAGATTTAAGTGGCACAGGATGAAGAACAGCACGTATTCTGCAAAATGGTTCCTCTGGTCAGAGCAAGTAGGCCTGCAGACTGCAGGCAGTGTGGTTAATGGAAAGAGAGGCAACAGGGCAAGTTGATGTGTCTCCCAGGCAGGCTGTGAAAGGATAACCACCTTATTTCCTTCAAGTGTCTGAGATGCTATACCTACCAGTGTCACTGTATTAAATACAATGGCATATTAATGAAACAGATAGTATTAGTGTGTAAAGATTTGTGCTTTATATTCATTATTTACAGAAGCTTTAATAGTTGGGGGAAAAAGTAAAAAATAAAGGATTATTTCTTTAAATCAGGACTTTCTCCTTGTTTAAATCATAAGATACTTCAGGATTCTAATTCAAGAAATTTTGATCCAGGAGTCTGATGGAGATTTAGGCTAAAATCATGTCCTTATGAATGCTGATGAAGGCATTTCTACTCATTGACAAATCAAAAAATTATAATACACTATGGCTGTGAACTTAGATCTATTTTACAGGACTTTCCAAAATCTGTGAACCATTGATACTTCCCAGAGCTCTTGCTGATGACTTATAGAGAGAGCTGGCTGGTCTCATAGTGTTGGCTCTTCTCTCTGTTTTCCAGCTGCTTAAGTGTGTTAACAGAAGCTAAAATTATAAAAACCACTCTCCTAAAATATTCTTTATTTGTAAGTGACTGCTGAAGCATGCAGGTGTTGTGTGGTAGAGGAGGCATTCCACTGAAAAGGCAACTGAGGTGGTAATGAATGTCTTGGTAGGCAAGGAAATATTGTCCATGAAGAAAAGTATGAAGAATGAAGAAAAGGCTAAGAAGTTTTGCCCAAGAGAATGGAAGGTGTCTCCTAACATATTTAGAGAAATTATTCCAGTGACATTTCTTTAATCTAAACAGCCAGCATGCTCAAAAATTAATTTTTTTATCTAAAATTTAGTACCGTTAAAGATCTTTATTAGCTTAAGTGGGAGAACATTTAAATGTTATAACTTCAAAGCTTAATGTTGCTTCTGCTACAGGCATTTTTAATTACATGTAGGCCTACTATGCAGCCTCTTAAAGGGTTAGTTGTGAAAGCTGTAAACAACTGTTTTAGCTGTTTTACTACGGACAGACAAAAGCACTGAATTACAGGATCTTGTCAGCCTTTCTGGAGGGTCAGAAGGCATGCAGCTCAAGAAAGTTATTGGAGAAGTAGTCAGTGAAGAGTAATTTCATTCTGGTTTTGATCCCTCTGTTTTGAGATTTTTTGGACACTTTAGAAGAATAATACTAAAAAGATCTGCAGTATTACTGTTCATTTTGCTCCTTACTGAAAATAGATGTGGATAGACTAGAAGACTTCATTACTCACTTAATACTTTATCTCAAAATTAGTCTATGTATAATCAATCTTTTCAATTCCGTATTGCCCTGGTCTCTCTTGGAACAGAATATGGTAAAATCTAGAATATACTGGCAATACATCACATTTACAAAAACACTGAAAGGTGTTGGTGCTTGTACAGCAGCTGAGAGTGCTTTGTAATTTTCTTTGAAATCCTGGCTTAATATCATACCACATTACTATTCTGAGTACATGGAAGAGAGACAAAAACTAAACCACAGAAATCTGTCTTCAGATATTCACAGCTGTATGGAGTCAGAAAAATCTCATGCTTAAAATTCTTACAGAAGAAAGACTAAGAATCAGGATGAGCTGCACACAAAAAAGTTGGAAGATTTCCTCCATATTCAAATCCCAACTGAGTCTCCTGGGGTTTCAGATTTTGCTGAGAGTTTTTTGCTTATTGCTTCAAGAACAATAGCAGAAAAAGAGTCCAGACCCTTTTCTCCTGGAAAACAATGTAACAAAATTTCTCGTTTTGAACTGGACTAAGAAAATGGGAAACACTGCAGAGATGATTGCTAAGCTGGGAGCTAATGACTGACTTTCAACACAAAAGTTACAGAGTAAAATTTGTTATCATTAATTTGGTATGCCCTTGTCTACTATTTCTAGAAAAAGGATATAGCTTGGTAGTTTTGATGTACTAGGAGAGCCAGATGCTTTCTACATGAAAGAGAGGAGGGAATACTATGACCATTTTAATTCAGTTATTCAGTTACTTAATTTGTGTCAGTCAAGCTATATCACTTTAATTACATATCAATAATTGAGCAGAGCATGGTCTTCCAGAAGTGAATTCAGAGTAGCTGTTCAATGTCCAGAAGTTTCTTCTGTAAGTTTTGCTAATTGCTATGTTTGTGTTCTAAATTACAAAAACAAAACACCAAAAAAAACCAGTTGGAACAACCCTATTTCAATGTTGGCATTGCGGTTTTCAACAACAAAATTACTCACATCCAAAATGTCTTTTCCTAGCCTCCACAGCCCAAATTGCAGAGGCAGTCATCATCTAATCAGATATAATTGCTCTTGTTTTTAAAAGCAACTGCATGAGCACCTCATGGCGAGGCAACAAGCCCTACCAAAGGGTGAAAGAAAATGTTGTAACTGTCATTAATTATAACTGCTCCATAATTTGGTCAATGCGTGTTGAAAAGATTTGGTAAACATGTATGGAGTAGTGAAGAGAGAAGCAAAGCAATGCAAACCAGATGGCTGAAAATGGAGGAAATTACAGGCAATTTCTACAGCTTTGTTCATGAATATTTTCAAAACTGAACTTTTATGTCTGTATAACAAAAAACAGATGAATTCCACAAAATTAAGGGGAAAAAAAGAAAGAAAAAGCAGATGGTTCTAGGAATAGCACACAATTTCACCCATGACTCTCCCATTGCAACTTCAAGCCTCTGTTGTGTGCAAGAAAAGATAGGAAACCATCTGATTGGTCCTTATACCTGACCAAAAAGGTAAACATTGCCCGAGTTAGTCTGGGCTCTACCTCATTGCATAGTCTTTTTTTCTCTTTCTTTCTTTTTTCTTCTGTGTTGGCTTAATTTGTGTTTGTGTGATGAATCACCTGTTATTATTTTAATGTTTATTTGGTGAATGTGGTGTTGTCCATCTGTTTTGATCTATTTCCCAGCTAAAGTCAAACTACAAAGGATAAAAAAACGTTTTTCAATGCATTTGATTGGTGATGGGTCAGGCCAAGTGTAAGACATGCACCCATCGACAATCTGAAATTAATTCAATATGTGTGAAAGGGCCAGAGCTTTCTCTAATCCATTAAAGGTAACCTCTGTGTGGAAGGGTGTCAGTGCAGATGTGTTTTGCATTGGTGGGGTGAAATATTAGAGCATCTCTATCTAATTCATGAGAAAGGTTAAAAGATCTGCAAGTCATTACATCTACAGACATTGCACTATAGCCTTATTGGCAGGGGGTACCAGCTCTTGTTATGTTGCAGTTTGGGGCTTTTTTCAGAGTTGTAAGTTAGAATTAGCATTAATGAGGCAAAGATGGTGTTACTGTCTCTTTGTGACACAGGTTTTCAAACCCTCACAAACAACTGGCATATTTTTAAAGTGGCATGCATTTAAGTCTATTTTTAGCCGAAGTGCTTTGAGAATGTGTTTGAGAGCCACTCAAGATGTAGCCCACAGAGTCCCCAAGAGATTGGAGAACCAGACGTTAGAAGGAATATGCTGTCACACAGGGCAGATTCACCCTCATTTGAAGCCTTTAGTTTGAGAAACATCTTCAACAGTAGCCATGGACTTGGTGAGGGAATCATAATGTCATTTATTGCCTAGGTTTACTATGCTAAAGACAGGCCTGTACAGAGATGTCTGAACAAGCTGCCCTCCCTAGCTGGCTGCCTACCCCCACTACTGTAATACCACCCTGGCCTTAAAATGTATTAATCCGTGACCTAAAAGCATTGCTCTTCTCTCCCCTTTACTATAATGTAATCTCCCACTTGGCACCCATTCCAGCTCTCAAGAGGTTGTCCAAGCTGTGTCTGGCAGCCCCTGCTTACCCTTTCTCTCTGGGTGTGCTGCCTGTGGTGGGGCAGAAAGTGCATGCTCCTCGGTGTGCCTTGCTCAGCTGCAGTTACAGTGAAGTCACCAAAGAGACCCTTTTCAGCGATGTGCATCACATCAAAACACAAAGCAAAGCAATTTGCAAGTTCAGAGAGTCAGAGGAGCAGCTCTGGTGCCTCCATCACACCCTGCCTCCAGGTCTTCTTGTTTAAAATTTCAGAGGTCTTCCCCAGCCATTTTGTTGTTTTAAATAAAATGAGTGTTCCTTCATTAGATAGGATTACAGTAATAGACATTTTTCTTCATTTCAGGTTGTATTCCCATCAGACTATTATCTTCATAAAATATTAGAGTGAAATTGCAAATTATTTTTTTAGCAACTTATACTATATATCCTTCTTAACTTTGAGTGATAAACTGCACTTCTTGTTCAAAATACTATATACCTAGATAGATTTTTTTTTTTTTGCGCAGATCTTCAGTTCACAAATTTCTCCAAGTCAGTGCACCCTTGTGTTGAAACAATCTTGCCATGCCCTAACACAGTGTTGTTATAGTTTGGTTTGTGATGAGTATTAGCTTTAACTCATGCTAGGGACTCACTGATCTCCTCTGCAGAGGACAATTACTCTTCTTTTTTTCCTGGCACAGTCAATTTTCTGGGTTTAGTTACATTAATACAGTCCACCTCTCCCCACCCTTCTCTTTACTAATGCCAGAATTTAGGATTCACTGCCACTTGGTGTTTTTCAGTATATTGAACAAATATGGTCTCACTCCAGTGTTTTATATGTTAGCTTCTACTCCTCATTTTTTCACTCTACATTTATGCTCAGTCTTCTTGAGTGTTAATTTACTGCCTCAACAGCAGGATTTCATTTCCCAAAGAAGCTTACCCAACAGCAGCAATAAAAGCATGTCTTTCCTTTTGTGCCAAATATGAAGTTAAGTCAAATGTTTTGTAGCATAATGACCAGGATTAACTTTTTCACTTCAGCGTTAACATATAAAACAAGCTACAGGGTCTTATAAATGGTTGATTTTACTATGCATCTTCACTTCCTTTAAAAAGGGGTGAAATTAACAGCATGATTTTATCTTCCACTTAGAGTATTTCTGAAGTAACTGAAGTAGTCTGAGGAATACCCAGTGCTTTCAAACCAATAAACCTTTATGGGTGAAAAGATAAGCTATGTAAAAGACAAGTAAAAATGTGGTCCTAATTCCTGAAAACATACTGTACAGTTCTGTGACACAGCTACTTATCAGAAAGATTCACACGTTAAATAAATAGGAAGTGTGCTCTCATTTCCTTTCAGTTTGGAGTGAATTAAGGAGTCAGACTGATTAAACAAAGAATTCTCTATCTGCCAAGCAGGTCTGTCATATCCCCAGAAGCACAAGAAGACCTATTTGTGTCCATGAAAATTTCCATCTTCAATGTGCAATTACCCATTACAATTGTGACTAAGCTGATGTATTGTATATACTAACCAGCTGTTAGTAGGTCTTAGTCATTCACAGCTTTAGGAGACATTTGAAGCACTCACACAGAGGTCTGTGCATCTAACTACCACCCAATGGACCTACATATTTGTATTATTGTAACTATATTGGATGGAAGTTTGTTTCTTGGTTTAATTATAATAATTACGTTGTTCTGGTTCCTGGTCTGAACAAAGATTTTTGGGTACATCAGACAAGTTCATTTCCCTTCCTGTGTATAAAGTCATTATTTTCACCAAGACCTAATAAGCCAGTTTCTCACTCAGGAAAATTTGGAGAAATGTACTAAGTTGCCATTCTATATTGTGTGGATTCTGCGTACAGACCTATGTTGATATAGCAATTATGATGGAGATATGAGGTGTTTTGATACCTTTCAGTTTGCCTATGTACATTGTAATTTTTATGATGCCACCACTTTTAATATAATTTTTCCTTCCATTGAGTCAGAATCAGTTGATATTTCCATGAATCTGACCTACTTTAACATACTTGTTTTGGGGGGGTTGTGGGTATAACATGAGTTTAGAGCCTCCCCACTCTGTGTGAGGTGCACCTGTATGTTTGGATCTCTAAATGTCTATGTGGAATAAACATCTATTATTAGAGAAAAGTGAGTGGGCTATTAAATAGATTATTGGTCACAGTTTCAGGATCTCAAAATATAAAGTAAAAAGGAAATAGAATCATGGAGTGGCTTGGGAGGGACCTTAGAAATCATCTAGTTCCAGCATGCCTACCTTGGGCAGGGACACCTTCCCCTAGACCACATTGCTCAGAGTTCCATCCAACCTGGTCTTGAGCACTTCCAGGAATGGGGCATCCACAACTTCTCTGGTAAACCTATGCCAGTATCTCACCACCTTCACAGGAATTAATTTCTTCCCAATACCTAGTCTAAACCTGCTCTCTTTCAGTTTGAAGCCATTCCCCCTTGTCCTGTCATCACATGCTCTTATAAAGAGTTTCTCTCCATCTTTCTTGTGAGTTCCTTTCAGGTACTGGAAAGCTGGGACTAGGTCACCCCAAAGCCTTCTCTTCTCCAGGCTGAATGATCCCATTTCTCTCAGCCTTTCCTCATAGGACAGGTGCTCCATCCCTCTAATGAGTTTGGTGTCCTCCTCTGGACTCTCCAACAGGTCACTGTCCCTCCTGTGCTGGGACCCCAGAGCTGGATGCAGTGTTCCAGGCTGGGTCTCAGCAGAGCAGAGCAGAGGGGCAGAATCCCCTCCCTGGCCCTGCTGGCCACACTGCTCTGGATGCAGCCCAGGACAGCTTTGGCTTTCTGGGCTGTGAGTGCTCATTGCTGGGTCATGTCCAGCCTCTCACCCACCAGCATCCCCAGGTCCTTCTCCCCAGGGCTGCTCTCCATCTGTTCATCCCCAGTCTGTGTTGGTAATGGGGATTGCCCAACCCAGGTGCAGCACCTTGTACTTGGTCTTGTTAAACCTCATGAAATTCCCATGGACCCACTTTTCCAGGTTCCTCAATATAATTATATTATAATTTTATAATATAAGTATAAAATTAAAATATAAAATAAAAAAAAAATGAAACATTTTAAATATGAAATTAAATGTAAAATTCTGGATCTGATTGTGCCCTTGGAACAAAATTCTTTTACTGCCTTTTTAACAGTATGTTGCAAGAAGGGCATTGAAGGGAACTGAAAGCAGAACATAAGGGAATGTAAGCACACATTGTGAGTTTCCTGAGTTCAATCACAATATCGTATAGTTACATACATATTTGATTAAGTTCTACTGCTCTGCCCTCCCCCTGAAAAAAAAAAACTAGAGAAATATTGTGTATGCCTGATTTTGAAAGACAGTCTGTTTGTATCTTCTGCTCTGGTGAAATAGTTCAGGAGGAGTTCATCCCATTGAAAATATTATCCCTGTAATGCTGCCAGCCAGGTCAGCAAGCAGCTCATGTTATCTGCTGTTTTTGTGGCAGTACTGCTCATAAAATTTGGACTTACTAAGGAATTACTGAAACCCACTCACTGTTATCTGAGCACACTTTCATTCATGAATATGCTTGTTTTGTCCATTCAATCCAGTGGCATCTTCTTTACTTCTTTCCTGCCCTTATTACTTCAGCAAAGGCTTATTTAGATCTAGGGAGAGTCTTGTAACTCTGTGGGACAAATTCACATTGTTCATGAATGTTGATCTTACAGTTTGTGAAGTCAGGCTTTTTCTATATTATTTCTGTGCCATCTACATCCATTTTCAGCTATCTCATTTTTAAAAAGCTTAGTTTTAGAGGGACTTTCAGGTTAAAAATTATCAGTTGATTGCACATTTTTCTCACCTGCTGACCTTTTTCTTTCTTTGACTTCTGGTGTCTATAAGCTTGTTGATGTCTCCTTCTGGAATAGCTGGGTTTTTTAACATTTTCCATATGCCATAAAGGTAGGTGTAAAGAAAATGTGTCGGCTTATGACATAGTCCTGTGTGGAAAACACCAGTGTGAAAGGAGCTGGGGAGTCTTCAACATAAAGCAGCTCAGTCATGGGCAGCAGGGTATTAAACTCTCGTGATTTAAGGCCTTATGGTGGCTAAGCACCACAAAACCTCTCACTCACCCCCTCACACCCCAGTGGAATGGGGAGGAGAATCAAAGTGAAAACTTGTAGGCTGGGAGAAAAGGGTTTGATAATTGAAACATAAATAACATATAATAATTGTAGTAGATAATGATAATAATAATGATAATTGTGAGAATGATAATGAGAATGATAATAAGAGAGGAAGAAAACAAACAAGGAAGAGCAAGTGATGCACCTATACTGTTGCTTACCTTCTGACCAATGCCAGACCCCACCTCTGCGCCTCAATCACCCTCCCTTCCAGGTAACTTCTCCAGTTTATATATCAGGCATGACATTCTGTGGTGTCCAATATTCTTTTGACCAGTTCAGATCACCTGTCCTGGCTATGCTCCTTCACAGTTTTTTTTCTGATCCTCCTCACAGGCAGAACATGAGACATAAAAAAAGTCCTTAACGTAGTATAAATACTAATTAGCAGCAAATAAAATATCAAACAAAAATATCAGTGTGTTCTCAACATTATTCTCACACTGAATCCAAACAGCTATAGAAAGAAGTTAACTGTCTGGGCAGAAACTAGGACATTGTTCCTTTGCTTCTTTGCAAAAGAATCATGTAGACTGATGTGCAAAAATTATTTCATAAATTAGTGGTTCTTGTGTTTCTGCATTGCTTCAGTGTAGGTTTAGGGCAAAGTACATTAGCTCACCCTGCTGTAGTTCCCAAGGTGTGTGTGTCTCTATGGACTCCTCATTCATCTTCTGTTGTCTCCCATTACAATTACAACTTGTGCAATTTCTGTTCTATTCCTCAAACCTCCCTACACTATTTCTTAACCAGCTTTCTGCCTTTGCATTGATTTACTCATTTCTTAACTGTTAGCTATTCCATTCTTGAAAGGGCCTGCCAGTGATCTATTTTTATTGTATCTCAAATAATATATTGAACAACAGCCTTGTAGGAAGTTGCTGCTTTAAGCATAAGCCCAAATCTAAACTGGTGCTCATTTATTTTATCAAACTTAATCTGGCCTGTGTAGTTATATTAAAGACAGCTATTGCTATCAATTATCTCAGTGCTGTGGTTATCATACAGAATAAAAGTCTTAGGTGAGGCACTTTTCAGTAGCCAGTATGTCTGCTAATTCCTCCAACAAAGTCTCTGCCAAACCAGTTCACTTACCTGAGTTACCTTTTCACGTTCCTGTGTGGTTCATGCAATCTGTATCTGCAAAAGCTCCCTGAAGGACTCACTGCACAACCTCCCACTGTTCAAAATGTTGACAGAGGAATACAAACTCTCTTTTCTGTCCTACTGGAATAGTCGATGTTCTCTGCTTCTGACTCAGGGGACAGCAAGACCTTTTTAAAGTGCGGAACATTATAAATATTGCTTTAAACATGTCAGAATGTTAATCAGAATTGTCAGTTGTAGAGTTGCTGTGTATTCCATTTACTCTCTGACTTTTGAGTTCCTTCTCTATATTCCTCTGTTTGGCTCTGTTACATAAGTACTGGCTGCCTACCACATTCGAGCTGCAATGTTAATTGGTGTCAATAAGTTTACAGAATGCAGTCCACTTCTGTCAGCTCCTAGAGCACTTTCACTGAGCCTTTGATCTGCTTATGTGCATTGTCTGCACACGTAAGTCAATAATCTTTAATGGATTTCCTCCACTTGTAAGGAAGATACTTTTTGAAGAAAACACCCTCATTCTCCCTTGTGCACAACAGTCCCCTGAAAACTTCCTGCCTGTTCAGCTCCTTTGTCACAGTGGTGATACTGTACACTGAACAACTCTAAGTATGAATTGGTTTTCTGATTTTGCTGGTGATGATTTTAAAGTACTTTGAAATTTCATTTTTTATTTTTTAATGATTATTAACTTTTGTAGATCTTTGTTAAATCTCACTTTTCTCCTGAGATGTGTGTGTACACTGTTCGTGTATTTGTAATGTTCTACTACAAATTGAACGATAGCAGTAGGGAGATCAATTCCTAGGGAATTCAGATCTGTGTTTAAACCCCAGGGTTGAGGTCTTTGCTCACTTCATTTCAAAGGAGCAGTCTGATTTTACTGTGAGTGATTTAACACCTGGATAAAAAGTCCCTTTTAGTTAAATTATTAGCTTCTGTGCCACTTTCTTTGAGACTTCCTTGATTATTAAGTCAAGAATTGACTTGGGAGTTTTCATCTCAATCCTGTAGCTGGAAAAAAGTGTGCTACCCAGACAGAATGGACAGTATCTTTTCTTGCTGTCCAGAGCTTAAGATCACACTCTGACATTTAAGATGTGATACTGAGCATACTTACTCAACCAAAGATATATCTATTAAATGAGTCTCAAGAAAGCCTTTCACACCCATGAAACAAACACTGTTCCAGGTTCATAAGGGAAATGGAAAAAAGGAAGTAAATGGGCTCTGAGCAGACCTCCCAGTCTTCACAGCCAAATGGCAGATGCACAGGTTGACAGAGGAAAACAGGAAGCCAGTATTGGCATAATATGTGATTTACTCAGTCTGTTGCATGCACATATACACAGCTGTCTCACAGCCCTTGTGCACTGAGAAATGTGTTTATGCAGGCAGGTGTCAGATGTTTAGTCAGATGTTTCCAGGCAAACCTTTCTTCACACTGATGAATGTTTATTTTAGAAATAAGAAGGGCTCTTTGTATCACTTTCATATGGTTTAACCACGTAAAAATGACAATAATTTCATTTTTTGAGAACTAGTTTGGGAGGTCTTTGTCTAGAAAAGTGTTTACTTTTCCTGTACAATGTTCAAATATCTTGGCAGTGCTGGAAGGGACTTTCAGGATTAAACCACATCCCTAGAAAATGTTCTTATAACACCTAACACCTTAGAATGATTTGGGCTTTACCATATGCTGTGCATAAGGGAACTTACCCAAAACTGTCAGCTTCATAGTGCTTAGGCTCAAGACTACAAGTTCTATTTACACGTACTTTTTTGAGGCTGATTATGGGAGTTGTGACAGTGTTTTGTTCTGAAGGCTCGTAGCCCTATTGGGGCAACTAATTCAAGCAGGTAGTCTTGCCAAAAGTGGCTGCTTACTAGCCAGTGACACTTTCTGGTCTCTCTAGCTAGCAAAAGTATTGTCTGAGCTGCAGTTCTTGTGGCAGTGGGAGGGACATTTCAAAACTGAGCTAACAGTGCATTGTTGTCCCCATTGTTATTCATGACACACTATTGCTTTGATGCTCCTCTCGAGCTGAGACTCCCATTTTGCTAGCTGATAGAGAAAGAATAAGATAACACCTCTGCTGTAAGACTACAACCTAAGCAGACAGCATGGACAAAACTCAGGGCGGGGAAGGGGGGGGGAACCCAAAAAAACACCACACAGAAGTATTGTTGTGATTTTGTGATGTGAAGTTGTGACACAGGTGGGAGAACAGTATGATCCAACCCAGCACTTGAGCCTTCCCTTTGGACTCAGAGGGAATACACTCACAGGCTAGCCCATGTTTCAGCAGTTCTGGTCTGATTCACCTCTGGAGCTCAGCAAAGAGCCAAGAACAAGATCCTACTCACTTGATCCTCCAGTTCTTCACCTGAACTGCTGGGGCACAATTTGATACCTTTTTTTTTTTTTTCTATTGCAAGAAAGAAGGGAAGTTCATTCCTAATTAAAAATTAGAAGTTTGGAACTTTACAGATTTACATGTTCATGTCATGTGTTGGAAGTTTTTTCCATTTAAACAGCCTGAAACGGATAACAAATGCCCAAGTTTCATTTATAGACCACAGGAAAGGTTTTTATTAACTCTGTCAAGATAATTTCCCCTATCTCAAATAGCATTGTTAAACTGGTTTTTGAGAGAATCTCTAAAATTTTTAGACTTATATTCATAGTATAGAATAATCATCCTGTGGTGGTAATCAGTTTTTCAGATTATTGAACCTTTTTTGGCCTTTGGGGCTTCACAGTTGTTCTCTTTCTTTTATTCAGGGGAGCTGTATTTACATCTTAAAGTACACACTGACCATGATTAATTGTGGAAACTGATTGTTTACATGGAATTAAGCATATGCATAAGCATTGCTTAGATAAGCCTAATTTATTTCATGAGAATGTTCCAGAAAATTGCAATTTATTATTGGTCCTTTAGCACTTAGACTTATAATTCATAAAAGTAATTGTACGTTACAGATTATTAGTCTAATTCATAATATGAACTGGCTAATAAATTTCCTAACTGGTTTTTCTGTTCATAAAATCTGTCCATTACTAATTCATTTTGTTTGTTCCTAGTTCCTGGAAGTGCAAGAAATTTAGTGTTTCAGTTCATTGGGTTTTTCCTTAAATTTTGTCTAGTTTTTTAGACTACAGCCTTAACATTGTGTGTAAGGAAAACCATTGCCTGGAGGAGTAAGATCTGGTACACTACTGAGTTTGCCTATCTTCATGTGCATTATATGTCCATATAGTTGACCAGTTCTAAAAAAGCTACTAAGATACACTGCTAGAAGAAGGAAATCATTCATTTGGAAAGTTAAAGGTTTCTGTAATTGTTTTTGGTTTTGAAATTTTGATGCTACTTGAAAGAAGTTGTATTTTTAAACCATCCTATGCTCCCTATGTATTTCCAGTAGAAACTTGTTTTCATCCATGCTCATTTGGAAAATGCTCATATATGTGTATTTTAATATGTGTATCACAGATAGACACATTCATTTCAACACATCCAGCCCTGTGAATTGCCTCTTTCCTGTTACATTCCTCTTTGATAGCCATCTCTAAATGTCTCAGAAGTTTTGAATTAATATAATTTTCGTTCAGTCAGTTCAAATATTCAATGTATTATATGTATATCACCAGACTTATGTGTACATATCCGGCAGAGGATGAAAATATGTTGATATTTGTTTTAAATTAAGTACAGTAGTTGAAATATTTTAAAAGTCTAGTTTGTGCTTATATACATAATCACTACTTAGATATTTAGGAGGTGAAAATGGACAACTGGCGAACTGATAGACTTAGAGCTAGGACAAGCCAGGGATTTAGGAGTATAGACGCACCAAAATCCTACTAGGGCTAAAAATACATTGTATCTCTGTTACTATGTGTTAGCACCATTTTGGGCAGTAGTGAAGGAGAAAGGAGAAGGGATAAAATGTATGTTTTGGACTAAAACTATGTGATCCCTTCACAAAGATCTGGGAAGTAATATGGGAATCACCAAATAGATAACTTTCAGCTGTTCTATAAAGCAGAAAGTATGCAGATTTTTCCTAAAGTCTGTATCTTAAAAGCAGCCACAGCTAGCTTACAAAGATACCAGTTCCACTTGAGCAAGGTTCCTCTAGCTTGATTCTGTAACTATTTATTGACCCTTTAAAGTGAAAGATTCTTTCTTACTTGCATTTTAATTCTGGTATTGACAGATGTGTGTAGGACACTCTCTTTTGTATGTCATATGCATTAGGAGAGTCAGTATGGCCAAAACACCCAGAAGAAAAAATAGACAGAGGAATGCATAGCTAAGTACCACATGAAATAAAACAGGACATATTTCAGTTAGCATCACATAACGCTCTACAGTACGGGCAAAACAGCATTACTACAAAAATGCAGTATCATATTTTTTAAAGATTATTATCTCAAAGAGTACAAGTATTCTAGAAATGAATTGGTACATTTAGTAGGAGAGTATTAGTTCAAAGTGTTGCAAGCACATTTAGCTTTTTAATATAATCCTAGGCCCCTATAATTCTATAAGATTAGCACTGGTTTTCTGTGTGCTTCTTAGGACTTAGAAATTCATGTATTTCATTTATGGGTTCAGTTATTTGCTTATCCCTACTCCACTTTACAAGTCTGTTCTACGTTCTTTACTTTCTATCTATGAAAGCCCATAAAAGTCACTTGGGACTACAAAAGTACAAGAATTTGACCTTGTAGTTTGTGAGCTCCTCTAAGGAATCTCCTCTTTAATGCAGCTGCAAAGAACTGTGAACAAACCAATGTTAGTTATGAGTAGGGCAAGAGATGCAACCTGCAACATTCAGAAATTTCAAACACTGGGTAAACAAATTCTTTCACTTTCTGGAAACACAGCATTTCTTTCTGGAAGGAGAAACAGACACCCTCTTCTGAAGAAGCCAAGATGTCCAGGGGGTTTATGTAGCTTGCTAGCCACTGAAATGTGAACTGCCAACAGACACATTTTGCACTTATAACAAACAATATATTGCTGGAGGCAACAGCTATTGCCAGCACTTGGAAAAAAGAAACTCTGGCAACTAACCATGTATCAAAATAGATTCTAGAGTAAGAAAATGCTTTCCTTTCACCACCTACTCAAATATCTTATTTTAGATTGTGCCAAAACTAAAGGGTAGATGATATCCACATTAATTCTGACTGACAATTTCATGGGAAAATCTGGAAAGACCTCTCCCCCCACATCATTCATATGGAGAACATACTCCAGCTTAGCTTAACTGGCTGCCATATGTCACTCGTATTCCACTGACAAATAGCTCCTACTACATGTATCCAGATTAGTGTCCTTCCATGTATTACAGCCTGGAATGAGACCATGAGAACTTCTAATTCAGTATGTAAGATACATTTGTTATTAGAAAGGGTTAAACAGATTATCATTGCTACTAACAGAACCAAGAATATTGTCTAAAAGCAAACTACAGCATCGTTAGTGCTTGCAGCGATGCTCAGCATGCATCCTTTTATAAAATCAGACAATGTCACCAGCCAATGGAGCACAGTAGGGGAGCAGTGTGCCTTTGGTCCATCAGGATATCATGTAGGGAGGGAAAAAAAATTTTTACGTCCTAGCTGTTTAAATTTTTTAAGGGTGTTACTTGAAAGGGAGGAAACATGCTCAAAAAATCCCTTCATACAATGAAAAGAGGTTAGAATTGTTCTGTGATTGTAGAATGGCACAGTCTTAAATGGTTATTTGTGTAATGTGTTTGCTAACATGATGTGTTTTACATGTACCAAGCTATTTCCATTGACTGCAGATCATCAGAGTGGTTTTTCTCTGCTTCTTCCCCAAAATCTGCTTCATTCTACTGACATGTTTCATAACTTTGCTTCATTATCTGGCTCCATCCTGTTTGGAACCTGAGGGTATCCTCCTTCATAATCTGTCTCTTTAAGCTTCTGCCTGGATTTGCTCTCTTCAGAGACAGGTTCCCTGAGACTTCCTTTTCCTGAATTTTTAATTTATCTCTCAGCAATCAGTTTCAGTAATGTCATGCTGGAAAGGAAGCTACTCTTCAGATGTAAAAAACACGGCACTATCTGACTTCCATGCTTTCATTTTGGATGTGGGAGTATATCTAGGTCAGTGCAGAGTTTTACATTAAATATTTTCTTATATTTTCCTTCTGAATAAAGTGTTGGGGTTTTGTGTATACGATTCTATATATCTCTGAAGTGCTCTCTCATTGAGACATGAGTGGAAGGCCTAATATTTTAAACAATTTTCTGTGTTTGGCTAACAGAATGATGGGTTGTGTTCAGTACAGCTCAAACAGCAGAAATCTAGTCTTAAGGTGCTGAACACGGAAATTCAGTTATAGACAATCCTGTTGATGCAGTGTTTACATAGCTAGTTCAGAGAAGATCTAATTGAGTGGCAGGTGTTCATCCAGGCGTTGAAGATGATCCCCTACTCTCCCATTGCATCTCTCAAGGCCTTAGTACCTCCTATCTGTATTAGTTTGAAAACAAACCGGTGGGAGATCGCAAGTCAGGATTATAATTTAATAGGAAAATTTAAAATAAGTGCACTAATACAAGGAAAGCACTGACAAAGTCAGATACAACCTGACACCTGGTTAGGGTGGTGGTAGCAGTCCAACTGAAGTAGTCCAGTTGAAGCAGTGATCCTGTGAAGGTCTGGTGTCCAGCTGAAGGTCCAGTGGTAGCTCTTGTCCTCTGGGAACCCAGTAGACAGGGCTAGCTCAGGCAGTTCCAAGGCCAGGTTATATCCAGGTGGGAACACCTGGTTCCTCCCTCCTGGGCAGAGCATCTCACAATGGGATGAGATAAGTCCATGAGTCACACGGTGGGTCCCTGATGGCCCATTGCCTGTCATCTGGGGTGGGTCATTAGCAGGTGATAGCAGCTAATGTCCCACAGCTGGTGGTAATAGAGTCGTAAATACATCTATATTGTAACCTAGGACGTTATCTCAACGGAAAAGTCAGTCAGGAATACCAAAGCTGTATCTTTCAAAAGAAATTTGTGCTCAGTGTTTCACTTTTACATTCCTTTCATTAAAATTTTGTTAATATTTTCCTTTATTTTTTGTTTCAGATGGGGGCGGGAGGGGGGAAACAGCTAATTAAATCCACTCTATCTTGAAATGCATTGTCCATGGTCCTACAGACAAAAAAAACTCCTACTGTAGGACACAAAAGTTTTCCTGTGGTATTGCAGGAATCCCAGAGACTTGGAGTTGAAGAAATTCTGACAAGAGATGAAAATGCAGAACTACAAACGTTCATCTTAGCCTCATCCTCCAGCTACAAGAGTGACATTGATCAGAGAAGGAAAATTCCCTTTTGTTTACTGTTTCTTCACTCCATCTGTCATTATAATAAGAGAAAAATTAAGGTGAATTTATTAAGATTTTCTCTTCTGACCCCTTTACAGATGGGAGATTGGGAAATGGAGCACTTGCAGTCTTACCTGTGGGGTTGGTTTGCAGACACGAGATGTCTTCTGTTCTCATCTGCTGTCAAGAGAGACCAACGAGACTGTGATTTTGGCAGATGAGTTGTGCTCTAAACCCAAGCCATCCCTTGTGCAAGCCTGTAATCGCTTCGACTGCCCACCCTCCTGGTATCCTACAGAATGGCAAGAGGTAAGAATGTATGTGTAATGTCATTTTTTGACTGCTAGAAGTAGTCATTGCACACATTTCCGTGGTCAGAGCATCTGTCCCACGAAGGCAAGCTGGAGAGCTGCAGTAGAGAGGGCTCCAAGGAGACCTTAGAGCAGCCTTACAGCTCATGAAGTGTGCCTGCAAGAGGGCTGAAGAGGGAAGAGCCTTCTGACAAAGGCGTGTAGCAACAGGACAAAGAGTAATGGATTTAAACTGAAAGAAGGTAGGTTTAGCTTAGAAATTAAAAATTTTTAGTGTGAAGGTAGTGAAGCACTGAAACAGGTTGCCCATGGGAGATGTGGATGCCCCATTCCTGAGAGCATTCAAGGCCAGGTTGGATGTAGCATTGAACAACCTGGTCTAATGGAAGCTGTTCCTGCCCAGTGAGGGATAAGGTGGGGGGGAGGGGGAGGACAGGGAGTCTGGAACTAGAAGAACTTTAAGGTGCCTGCCAATCCAAACCATTCCATGATTCTGTGATTTTGCTTTAGCCCATCAATAGGAATCATTAATCATGCTGACAACCCATTAAAAACCTGCAAAGTGTGCATTTTTTGGTCTTTAAAAAAAATAACAGTGTTTTCAGAGGTAAATAATGAATATAGCTATTTCTAATTCAAAGTTACTGGAAAACCTTAACAGTTGGCTATAGCTTCCAAACAAAAATGTCTGGAATATGTTGGTCAGCTGCAGTGAGTGGACTTGTGTTAGCTATGTCAAGGTTTCCAGGAATACTAAACTAGAAGGATAAGGATAAAAGAATCTTTAAAGCATTTTGAGTATTCCATACATTCTCAAAGAATAATTTAGTTTAGGACATGAAACACTCCTCATCCTTCAGAGTAAGAGATGTGTGTTAAACATTTCTCTTTGGGGGATGGATGCTTTATTACACTAATTATAAAAATTGCTGTCTACATAATGGGTCTCTACAAGGCTTTCCATCTTTAGAAAGCACCCTGAAATTAGTTAATTTGCTGACATCTGGTTGCAAATGAAAACACTCATGTAATTCAAAAGACTTGACAATGCTTCTTTAAATAATTGTAATACTGCACAGGAAGAAAGGATCCTGCACTGTTGTCAAGACTAAAGGAAAAATTTGCTGTGTGTTGTAGGAGCAAGCAAAACACCTGTTTAAATCTTCATTTTTGATGTGTGCAAGTCTTCATTCTATCCTATGTGAAAACTATGAGCGCTTTGCATAGTGTTTACATATACCTGTTCATTGTCTGTATATAAAATCTGGTCTTTACTTAACCACCAGGGAGATGTTAATGTACTCACCTAATGTACGTGAAGCTGGAAGAGCTTTGGGTTTGGGCAACCAACCCAGCAAAACAAAATTTATGCCAGTCTGATGTTCTGTCAAAGCTAGATAACTAGCCTACACCTTTAGTCCTATGTTTAAAATAATTCAGTGATATTATTTCATGCTTAATTTGTCTACTGATATTCACACACACACATATACTTAGCTGTACTTTTGAAAGTGTCTGGGCTATAGTAATAAAAATTGTTATATTTGCAAATAGCAAACAGTATTCTACTACTACTAACATAATTAAGTCAAGCATTTTAAAATTAGGATATGCTAGAAGGAGCACCTATGCTTCTTAAAACCCTGTAACTGCCCACAGTCCTTACAGAAAGCAATTATCTGTAAATATGGATAATCAGAAGAGATATATGTTATAGTACACAGAAAAATTTATTTTCTGCTAACAGTGACCATTAGCTATAGGCCACACTAGAACAGTATCAAAATTGTTTCTGCTAGAGCTATTTCAAACAGATTTTTTTCAAGATTGGAACATCTTTCTCAACCATGTAAGCATTCATACTTCCACCTGTCTAAAATAATTTTTGTGAATGTTCAAGGGCTCTCAAGTGCTGTCTCTTTGAAAGGTTTAGCAGATCTTAGTGAGGAGGAAGCTTGATTAAGTATAAAACTTAAAATACATTAATCAGAAATGAAAACAAGCTGCTCAGTTCACACTTGTGGTAGCTGGAGTCTTCTCTGGGCTGAGAGAGAATCTATGCAGTAATTCATAGCCATAGAAGAGCCTGTTGTAGCTCTTCTGCCTTACTTCCACAGACTTTTCAGGCTGAGCAGCTGTGAACGCAGCTGTGAACTTAGCTGCTCACTACAGGGTTGCTGAATATTTTCTGTGCTTACCTTTCACCAGAGGAAAACAGGGCAAAAAATGTGCTTCTCTACATACTATCTTCTGCTTCTGTTTAAATTAGTACCATGCCAGGAAAAAAAAAAGTATAATCCATCAACATCAATTTCCATTCTCTCATTCTTTAAGGACATCTGTGTTCCTTCTTTGCAGCCATCATCTTTACAAGTATTTCCACCCTGTAGGAAAGCCAGACCTTGCAGCTCAGTCTAATGCAGGTTTCCCACATGAAAACCTGCACCATGAGGCTTGTGCATTACACTTCAGGATTATTACAGCTGTTGGCTTCTGAGATGTGTAAAAAAAAAAAACATTTGGACAGGATGTGAGGGGCTGAGACAACTTCTGGAGGTGACCTCCAGTCATACAGTAAAACTGCTGTGGATCCCTCCAGCAGAAGAAAACCTGCAGAAGGATTTCTTTCCTTGCGTTAAGAGACACACAACACCTTCCCTCTCCCCAGGCTCCTGAGAGGATTCCCCCCATACAGGGAGATGAAGGGCCCTGCAGGAAGGTGCCTTCCTCACCTTAGAGAAGGCCCTTTAAGCTTCACAAATATGAAAGGGTAAAATCTGTTCTTCACACAGCCTGGTTTCAATACCTTTCTTTGGCCTCATCAGTGGAGTTTGTGGTGCTTTTAAGAGCACTCCCTCATACAGGTTTGATGCCAATAAGCCAAAACCCCCCAAAAGATTTAGACTGTAATGGCCAGTTTCTTTTCCAAGCCCTATTATTCTTGTAAGGAAGGATTGTCTGAATTAAATGCCATTCAAAATCCCAGTGTTCGTGGCACATAAACACACAATAATTATCAGTGTTATAACATTACAGATATTTTTTTAAACATCTCTTTACAGATTCCAGACTATTTATTTTTAAATAATTCTGTTTCTTAACTATATGCATTCAGATCTTTATCTCATTTTCAGTAGTGCGCTTCTGGAGCAAAGTGCATATTTTTACAAGACCCTATAAATACCTATTCTGCATACCTGAAATGGGAGACATCCATTGGTAAATCTCCATCCACCTTTGTTTTATTGCTGAATAAATGCTATAGTCTCAGTCCCGACATCCTTTATTAGCTCTTGTGAGCTGTCTTTGCTCCAAAGGAAATTAGAACAATGGCTTGAAAACAAAGTCACCATGGGAAAGCTGGTAATATTTTCTTATGTTTTCCTAGCTATTTTTAATCCATCCCTTAAAAAGTCACTTCTAAGTCTTCAAGTGTCAGGCCTTAGGAAAAAACTGAGAGACCTCCTGAGAAAAAAAAATGTTTACTCCTTTTGTAGGTACTTTATCTTACTGTGAATTCATAGCAGAGAATTAATTCCTGAGAGTAAGGAAAAAAACTTTGTTTCACACCTTGAGTAGAGGGCAGTGTGAAGTTAAACCACATGGGAGATCATGGAAACCTGGGGGTCCTGGTCGATGGAAAGCTGAATATGAGTCAGCAGAGCCCTGGCAGCCAGGAGGGCCAAGTGTGTCCTGGGGGTCATCACCCAAGCATGGCCAGCTGGGCAAGGGAGAGGATTGTCCTGCTCTGCTCTGCTCTGGGGCAGCCTCAGCTCCAGTGCTGGCAGCAGCTTTGGGTTCCACAGTAGGAAAAGGACATTAAACTACTAGCATCCAAAGAAGGGCAGTGAAGATGGTGGAGGGCCTGGAGGGAAAGCCATGTGAGCAGCTGAGGTCACTTGGTCTGTTCAGCCTGGGGGAGACTGAGGGGAGATCTCACTGCAGTCTACAACTTCCTCATGAGGGGAAGAGGAGGGGCAGGCACTGATATTTTCTTTGTGGTGACCAGAGACCAGACCTGAGGGAATGGTCTGAAGTTGTGTCAGGGGAGGTTTAGGTTAGGTATTAGAAAGAGGTTCTTCACCCAGAGGATGGCTGAGCACTGAACAGGCTCCCCAGGATAAGTGGTCACAGCACCAGCCTGACAGAGTTCAATAAGCATTTGGACAATGCTCTCAGGCACATGGTGTGACTCTTGGGCTGTCCTGTGCAAGGACAACACCCTGTAAGTGAAATCCAAGAACCGAGGAAAGATCTGTTTTGACTTGTCTCTGGTAGAGCTGGAAGGGCAGAGAGACTTCTGAGATTTGACAGACAGAAGGAACATACTTTGCGGTATTCACAGTATCCAACCCATTTTGTAACTTGTATGTGATAACAGTCCTTAGGCAATGTTGGAATAATACTTTTAATCATGTTTTTCTTCCTCCTCAGGAATGAATTGTCCTCAAATGAGAGGTTGATAAACATTCTCTTCTGTTGAAAATTAATGTTTTTCTTGCTTAGTTTTTTGGAAGCCTTTGAGCTTTGTAACATTCTAAATAAATAGGACAAAAGCTAATTTTACACATTAAAAAGCAAACCAAACTGAATATAAAAATGTTTTTCTGCCCTTCCTTTCTTCCTTTTAAGGAAAATGTTTATCCCAAATATTCAGGCTAGTATTAAAGTTCATGCAGCTATTTATCTAAGAGAGAAGGGCCTTTCATGACTCCAAAATTTTCTAAAACACTTCCTTTTTAACTGCTTAAGTATACGTTGTAATACTTTTTCATACGAATGTCTGCTCACCTTGTATAATTGCCATGTCACAAGCTCAAAGCAACTCCAGATCATGGCAGTGTAATGCAAGCTCCCTCTTTGTGATAAGAAAGGAGAAAAGGAGTTGAGCTGGCTGGACTGAAAAGAGCTGGGAGCCTCGGGAAAAGGATCCTCAGGAAAAAGGGCTGAGCAACCAAATTTACAAAAAAATATTCAGGAAAGCTACTAAATTTGGTTATTCAAAATTCCCTGCCCTGTTTGAGTAGAAAAATGGATGCAGAGAGGGATATTTCTATTAAAGACAGAGGGGAGGCATGTTCTCTCAGTATTAATAATCTCAATTGACTTATCTACTGCTGGACAAGACTTTTCCACTAGCTCTGACACTTAGTAGCACAGTTAGAGCTCAGACAGAGACATTAGTATTTAGATTCTCCACATCACGCACAAGTGTCTCATTTGCCAAGTGGAGAGGACAAATTTTCCACCTCCATTGTACAATGCTGACTCACTGTTTCCATATCTTTTGTAATTTTGCCTTAAAACAGAACGTTTCAGAAAAAATGAAACAGTTTTTCTAAATGTTATCAAAATAAACTGCTTCCCCTTTCCAGAGTATTTTTATATTTTTGACATTTTTTCAAAGCAGTCTGCTTGGAGGGCTCTGAAATTTTTGCTTTGTATTTTCTGTTTGGTCAAAACTAAGTGTTGATGTCTACCCTAATTCGCAAGTAATGTTTGCAGCAAGAGGGATGGTGCAGGTGTGAGGTAAGGTGGCTGCCTCTCTTTTCCCACAGTGCTCTCAGACCTGCGGTGGTGGCATCCAGAAGCGAGATATCCTTTGTAAGCAGCGCCTGGCAGATGGAAGCTTGTTAGAGCTGCCAGAATCCTTCTGCTCCATGCCAAGGACTGTTACACAGCAAGCCTGCAAAAATGAGGATTGTCCCAGTGAGTGGCTTCTCTCTGACTGGACACAGGTATATTATCCATATGCATGAGTATTGTATAGATCTAGGAGATGAGTTCCTAAGCAAATTGTGATAGAGGAGCCAAATAAGGTCAGACTCCACAAAGCATGTTATGCCCAGTTTAGTCCTATAATCTGTCCATGTCATCCTGGCTGGGGATGTTTTCACTTGCTCCACGTTCCTCTTTGGTGATCACCTCCACAGATGTGCTCTAGCCATCTGGCCAAGCCATTAAGACCCTTCTGGTGTATACACAAGTCATGCTCAAAACAATAAATCCCTGTCTCTCTCCGTGCCTATGCTTATGTTCATCCAAGGCATCAATGAAGAGTAATACTTATTACCCTAGGCTAATCACTCTTTGTTTACAAGTCCTATGTTCTGATGTCAATAGTCTTTTCCTTTTGGGGACACTGCAACGGAGAGAGGAGAGAGAGAGGGAGAGGGAGAGGGAGAGGGAGAGGGAGAGGGAGAGGGAGAGGGAGAGGGAGAGGAGAGGCGCGAGGCGAGGCGAAATAATACAAAAATATAATTTGACTTTATAAGGTCAAAGCAAAGGCAATGGTTTCTGCCAGCAAGCATGAAAATCATTCCACATCTTGCAGTCTCTGCCATCAGTCTTTCTGTCCTCTTTAATGGAAGGTAGTGGAAATCGTCTTGTGGAAATTTTAAAAGAAATGCCAATCACCCCACGGAGCCGTCCCGCTTGCACCCTTCATATGGTGATCTGGGTATTTTACTCAAATTAGTGGATGTTTTCATAAAGTCTTCTGCCAGGAGATGCATAGCCATTTTTGCTGAGAAGATAGTAATTACAGTGCTCTACCCATTTTCCAGCTCTTTTTTTTTCAGACTGGTGCTTAGGTCCCAGTGCAAAGGCAAAGCCTGTATTTCATTTTCTGTGATGCTATATACATAAGTATGAAATTGAATAGGCATGATGGAGTTCCTCAAACAATGCCTGCCTGTGCAACAAGCATCACCACAGTCTGGTATTAGAAGGTTTGTACTATTCTGTGTAAGTCATGTGTAGTAACAACAAGGTTGAGATAATTAATTGGTGACTAAAATAGTCATATGTTTATTATTCATAAACAGATTTGCAATAGCAATGCTTAAAGATTAAGCTTAGGCCAGATTTTTACCAGACCAGAGTGCACCTGTGATATGCAACTCAATGAAGTCTGCTCTAGAGCATGAACAGGAGTTTGTCCACCCAGAAGACACAGACACATAGAAATAAAGTGCAAAGACTGGCTTTGAACTGTAGCACAGTACCATTAAAATGAGAGATACCATCTGACAGAAGAAGAGTGCTAACGAGAGTATGGTAAGAATCCAAGCCTTATAGGACAGAAAATAAGAGATATTTCATCTCGGTACTGTGCCTGCACTGTTTGTAGCTTCATGGTCAGATGTTGCTCTTCTTTATTCCACTGCAGCATTTTGAAAACTGTAACTGTTCTTTCCTGTGGGATGTATATGCAATGTGGGTATGGGAGGTGAGAAGGGAGTGTGTGACCAAGAGCACCCTTTTCATTTTCCCAAATGTTTCTCATCCTGTTCCAAGTGTTCAGTGAGCTGTGGAGAAGGCACACAGAGTCGAAATGCTGTTTGCAGAAAGATGCTGAAAACCGGAGCCGTTGTTATCATCAATTCCTCACTCTGCCTCCCTTTGCCATTCTCATCATTGATCAGGCCCTGTGCACTAGGCCCCTGTGCAAGTAAGTGGAAAAGGTGTTTGGCAGTGTCTGGGGAAAACGGGCTTGGAAGTCCTCCACTAAGAAATCCATGCTGTTTCCTGCTCCACAGCCTTCTTCTGTGCTAGTGTTACTCAGTCTTGTGGAGTGGGTTTTTCTGTCTGTGAACAACTCGAGCCAGTGGAGAAGAGCTACAGATTTTACTAATGGAGCTGGATGTGAGCCAATATGCTGGCAGGGAGCTACTAGTTTCTGGAAGAACTGGCTCAAAAATCTGACCAAAACCTAGTTCTACCTTTCACAGCTGGAATGTAGAGGATCAGAGATACAGCACAGCAGCCTGAGGGCAGGTGCAAATAAACTCTCTGATAGAACAGCTGCAAGGAAATAATTGGTAAGGGATTTTGCTGACAATCATTTAGAAACTTATTATTTCATTATGTCACTCTGAGTCCTCTGTGACCTGGGATTTCTAATGAACCATGCAAATATACATACAAGTTAGTTGTATTTTACGTTGGTGTTTCATGCATTTGTTGTTGCCCATCACAACTCCCTAGTTTGCAGCAAGCCAGCTGGGTATGTGAAAGTCAGCCTAGCTTCAGCTTGACTCTGAAACTGCTGAATGTTGGTTAAGTAGTGAGAAAAGAAGATCTGATGTTTAGAACTAATGCTTGGAACAAATGTTGCATGGCTATGCAGCTTCATTTAGTGCTTCATAATAAAGATCTCTGACACAGAGATCTGGAAACTGGAAGGACACACTGAACTAGTGCACTTTAATAGTATTCACTATGTTTTTAAGCCTAGCCTGGAGAGTTTTGTTCTGTTCAACATTACTCCTTGAGGTTGCAAGACTTTCATTCTTCCTTACTGTTGTGAGAAAGATCATGTTGTCTTTGAAGGCTTGGATGATAAACACTTGTCTATTCAGTGCATTTCTTAAGTAACAGTCTTTGTTTAAGTATTTTAGCAACAAGAACTATGTTTCCACTCAAGTTTACTCTCTCCCATAAAATTTTTGATCCTAGCTCTTTGGTTTCTGGGCTACTTTTGCATTCCTAAAGTGTATCTTGTTATTCCTCTTAATTTGATTGTTCTAATTTATTGTCCAGCCACTGGTGGCCAGTTTCTCCCATTACCATCTAATTGGTCAAATGCTACCAGTAACAATGCAAACTACTTGTTATATTTAATGGTATCACATACTAACAATGTAATGGTATTTCAGGGCACAACAGACCAGCTCATAAGCAAAGCCCACATATTATGGCTGTAAAGCAAATTTACATCCAGACAAGGAAGCAGAAGAAACTGCACTTCATTGTGGGTGGATATGCCTACCTGCTGCCCAAAACTTCTGTTATCCTTCGATGCCCTACCAGGAGGTTCCGGAAATCAATGATCACTTGGGCAAAGGATGACAAGAGGCTCGTCAGTTCAGCTCACATCACTGTTGCACCCTATGGGTACATGAAAATCCACCATTTGAAGCCTTCAGACACTGGGACATACACCTGCACAGCAGGGCCAGCCCGGGAGCATTTCATAATTAAACTGATTGGAAGCAACAAGAAGATCATTGCTGGGCAGCCAGCTGGTATTAGGGAAGAAGAGGCCATGAGAAAGGCCAGCGTAAATGATGCCTTGCGAACAGAGGATAAACATCTCAATGGGATTTTCTTCAATGGTAGCAAGGCTGAAAAGCGAGGACACCTTACTAACCCCAGCAGATGGTATGACAATATTGTCTCGAGGCTGCTACAGCTCAGGGGCTGGCCAGGGGAAAATCTGCAGTCCTGGGAAGCCCAGGAATCCATAGAGAGGAATGCATCCTCAGAAGAGGACCAGAGCTGGGAGAATAGCCTGCCATTTACTATCGTTGCAGAGCAGAAACATTTGGATGATATCATAAGGAATTTGTCACAACAGCCTGAGGAGCTTAAAGATATCTACACTGAGCAGCTTGTTGTGCAGCTGGCTCATGAGGTTTTCAAGAGCCACTTGGAGCACCAGGAATTTGCCCTCAAAGCATCAAAGAGAAAAATTGATTCAGCCTCAGTGGAGTACCCTTTCCATAGACGTGTTTCTGGATTTACCAGCTCCCTGAGGACATCATCTGCTGAAACATTTCTTCCCATCTCTGTAGACCAGGCAAATGGCTTGCACAGGCCTCATCAGAAGCCTGCCATCCTCCGAAAGATTTCAGCAGCACAACAACTTTCTGCTTCAGAGGTTGTCACTCACCTGGGACAGACAGTGGTCCTAGCAAGTGGCACACTGAGTGTGCTGCTTCACTGTGAAGCAGTGGGAAACCCAAAGCCCACCATCAGCTGGGCTAAGAATGGAGAGGAAGTGAAATACAATGATAGGTAAAATATGTTATTAACTTTAAAGAAAATAATTGATATTTTGACTCTTCAGTTTCCATGTTTTATTGCCTATCAGTCCCGTGGACAAAACATATTTTGCTGCAGTCTGATTTAATAATGGAAAGAAAGGCAAATGCTTGTGAAGTGGTAAACAGAGTAATTCTTTGGCAATGTCTGAATAGTGGGTCAGACTGGTGTGGCTAACAGGAACTTTGCCTCTGTCAGAGTAAGTAAAAAAGAAGGGATTGTAAAGTACTAAATCAGGTAACTGCCTAATGCAGTCAACAGAGTACTCTCTATATGGAGACTGGGAGCCTTAGTTTATTTTCCCATCTGAAGGTGGAGATTTTTGCTGTGAAGATTGGTACTGAGGATGTGAAAACTGGTCATTGGTTGTTAACATTATCCTCTGTTGGAGCTACGAATTGCACTTCTCACAGTGCTCCAGCAGGGCCTGACAAACATGGTTGGGGTAAGAGACGATGGAGGAAATGAGGCTTTGGCCTTCCACATATATATCCATGCATAAAACTGCCCCAGAATAAACCCTAAGGGGCATTATAGTCACCAGTTACTGCATGTGTTCTTACGAAAGCTGTAAACTGTAAAACCACACTTCATGGCTGTTTGAAGCTGTCCTGTCATCTCAACAGACTGATCATTTAGCATTAGTCTTCTCACATGGATTGGTGAATCTTCATCTGTTTAAATTCCAGAGTGCTGATCCCAGGTGTAACATGAGAAGTTGACATAACAAAATGCTTTTATCAGTACACCATAAAAATTATGCTCTTTTTACTTCAGGTAGCCTTTACTTTCCTATCATTCCACATTATTCATTTGTGTGGAAGAGCACACAGAAAGAGATTCTTTTAAGTGCTAGTTACATGCTTGACTGTGTTGATAACATACGTTTTTCTCATGCGTGTGCTTGGGATTTTATCATTGGTTCTGTTCTGTGAAAAAGCAATATATAGGAACAGGAAAAGAGTGTAGCTGGCAGTTACAGCAGCCAGCATAATAGAACAAAGTTGTCCAGGCATCTGCTAGCAGCTCTTTGTGCACAAGATACTAACCTTAACTAAGACATCTGCATTTTCCCATAAGGTCAGCCTGGAAAATGAGAAAATACCAAGTCAAGATGAAAATTAATTTCCGTTGTGGTGCCCTTGGATCATCCAGTAAAGTCATGATTTACAATTGCCCCTTCTGTACAATTATGAAATTAGTTTATTAACTCCTTCTTTACTTTGACTACTGAATCACTGAAAAAAATAATTGCTGTCTGTAATGATCTGATTTACCTCTCCTTCTGAAAGCTAGTAAGTATATTAAATTTAACATACAAAAAATGGTAACTTTTGAAGGGGTAGAGGTCACTAAGAACAGGAATGTGTCTCTGGTGGAAATCACACACAGTAATAATCAAGATTTGGACTTACAGAATCTCTTAATTTGGATATATTGCTGTGAAAATATCTGTATGCCACTCCTAAAAAAAAGTTTCATGTATGGATTTTCATCCAGTGGTTATATCCCATTAGAATTGGGCTATTATGGGATCTTTTTTTTCCTCTACTTGAAATTAATCTAACTTCATGTAGTACAGTTGTCCATGAAAGGGAAGGGACTTTACGTAAAGGTCACATGTGAGCAGTGCTGAAAACTACACTCATGAGAAAATGGCAAGTTTGTCATGCTAGAAGCTGTCATGGTATCACAACAGGTAGATTAATTTAGTTGAAATTAAACAGTCTGATACGGTTCATTAAATTTTAGTTCAGATATTTTAAAATAAAATTTTACAACTCCTTTTCAACTTTTCTTTTTTTCACCATTAAGTTTGGCTGAAATAGCCTTAAGTGCTGTGTTCTGTTTCTGAATAGTCATTCACTTGTGTGCATGCTCAAAATTTCTAACAGAAAGACTCAGGAAAGTACCATTTCTTTTCCACTTGGTAGGATAATTCATTAACAACTCTTCTTTAAATGTTGAGGCAGTTTCCACTTTATGAACTTCTTTCTGTACTCATCATCTGTAGCTCCTCCAGGTTGGTGTGTGGGGGAAGAAATGAACATGCTCTGAGCTTCAGATGTAACTCAACACCTTTATCTTTGGAGTTTATGGTAGTTTAGAAATCACGGTGAGTGAAAAAACTGGGTCATGGATTTTTTTGTGCTGTGTCCTTTAACAGCAGTATTCTGTTTCTGGCTCAGAATGCTCTTGGTGCCTGCCAGTCAGCTGTGTCAATGAGAGCTGCAGGCTAAGCAGTCTTACAGTGTATTGCTGTAAACTGCAAGGCCATCTGCATATGGTGGTGTCTGGTATGCTTGAGCTGTACTTCAGCTCTGCAGTTTGTTTTGTTCGTGCTTTGCCAGCCACTAGGTAGAGAAGAGGAACCAATTTTCCAGCCCACCTCTGTCTTAATGGGAATAAGAAAATAAATATAGGTGGGCTTTCCTGCACCAGTATTGAAGAGAGACACTTCTGCTGAGGAAGGCCAGCAGTGTTGAAGTTCCTCAGGTCATGCCCTACTGAATATATTGAGATTTCAGAAGTACTTGGTTGGTATGGTGATTTTTGGAGTGTAGGCTGCTGGTTTTAGGTTGGGTGACAGCTACCTCTTTTGCATACACAAACTACTGGATAAAGGCAGTCACTTTTATAGATTGTGGCCATGGATTTTGTCCAAGCCAGTGATGTCCAGTAATGATGGTTGATGTATGGCTCTATTCCCATTACCCCATTCCATGAGCTCTTTCATCCACCTAAAAGTATGACTCCTACTGCATAGCTATCCTTGCAAAAATTAATCTCTTTAGTTTAGTCTAGGTATGGTCACAAAAAGATATCACAAAGGCCCCGAAAAACTGATGGTTTTCAGTTACTCAATAGAATAAAAACACATGACACAAAAAGCTGCAGCAGTTGAAAATATCTGTGGTTCCAGTAAAAGATCCATGACTTGTGTCTGCATATTCAGCCTGAGTGCATATTTAACAGAAGTGTCCATACTCTCCTAAGATCAAAGCATCAACAACAGCATGGGTTCTGAGTGCCATTTCAGAACCTGCTAGTATTTAAACCAACATCTGTAGACTTCTGTGTATGCTGGAAAATATTTTAGAGAATATTCAGATTAAGTTCCTTAGGAATCAGTTTTAAAAGTGAAAACTCTTTGGGAATTTATGCATTGTTTAGTAAGCCTTTCAAGTATGCTGCAGTTTCTATCACTGGCAATCCATTGGTAGTTGATAATTCAACTTCTCTAAAACAGAAATATATTTTATAAATGGACATGAAGCAGCATGTGAACAGTAAGTGATATATGTCCTGCAAAACACATTTTTGTCTTAGAGGCAATACAGTGTGGAGAAATACTGAGATGAGACTGATTATATATTAAGCTCTATTGTTTTAAGTCCATAAATGAGATTCTGAATACATGCTGGTGACATAAAAAATTGCTACAGCTGGTATTTTTTTCCACCCCTGACAAACAACTCAACACCTAACAAAAATAGCAAAACATCTACAAGCAAATAGGGAATTCAGCCAAATAATTATATGCAAAGGGGAATAATAAAATTTCTGCTTTCAAGAAAAGCAGCTATGGCAAATTGTGATGCACAAATAACAAAATTATTGAAAAGAAGAGGATACTATATTTGTTTCTGGAAAATGACATTAAAATTTGTGTTGAAAATATAGGAAGATGGAGCTGTGTTGGAATTTTTTTTTTAAAAGGCTAATATCTACCTGGACTGTTTCTATTTCTAAAAATATTTGTGCTGGATCTTGAGGTGACTTAAGCTGACAGAGAGAAATTTACATCACCAGAGGTGATTAACAAAAAGCAAATTATGCATCCTCGTGTTTTATAAGGTGTAATATTAGGCAATCTCTTTCCTCAACCTGAAGGTGACAGAAACATGAATTAAAGTGCTTTTACAGGTCTTGTAAGCATTAGTTTGATGTAGACTGGAAGATCTGCCTACATGCTGTATTTGCACACACGCAGACAGAACAAACAGAACTTTTAAATGTTGCAGGCTCTTATAATTTTGGACAACTTCTGAAGATTTAATTAATTCCATGTAATGATTGACACAGTCAGTGTTAAGCTAAAAAATTTACATGTGAGATACTCAAGCATGCTAACACCAGTTCTGTAAGTGAAAAAATCTGTTAGTTGCTGTCAGTGTTACCAGTGGCTCTCTAGACAGCCCTGCTTATGACTAAGATGTAAGAAAAATATCCTTGGCAGCAGAAGTCGGAAGGGAGTTATTTTAGCTGTTGGTGGTTTTTTGGCTGTGTGAGCATAGATGCAATTTAAAAAGTATTAATGTTTGTTTTGCAAATCTGCATTTTTCTAAGCATTTATAAAACTTCTTGAACAACAAGCAGCTCTTTTATTAATAATGACTATTTTTATTATTACTCACAAAAGGGTAAAAAAATGTTAGCTCTGGGTTTTTTTCCTATAATAGATTTTGCTGGGTGGCCCTAATCTGGTTTGTTTCAGAGATCTACCACCCACAGTGTTCTGCAAAATCAAGTATCTGTGGCTTTTTGGTCCATGAGACAACAGTTTTTATGGTGGGGATGGGAGTGTAAAGAAACTCATCAATTCCAGGATCTGTGAGCAGTTTTATTGCATGTGTTTTACAGGCATATCCCTCCCCCACTTTCACCCTTGCCATGCCAATCACAGCCTTAACTAACAGCTCACAAGCAACAGCTGCTGAAAGCTGCTGATAAGAACAGCATGATTATGTTTTATCAAAGAATTTCACCTAAAAAGAAAACTAAGAGAAAGGAACAGTAATCATGAAGTACACTGTGATGAAAATACAGGTTCATAAGCATTGACAGGAGCCCATGGACTGAATTCTTTCTGAAACAGGTATATGTCTGGACCTGATAAGTTACACCACTGCAAAACCAGACAGTGAAAAGAAGCTGTTCATAAGAGCGCTCAGGCCATTTTAATTCCATTTAATCAGAGTCAGTACACTGAGATCATGACAGGCTCCTCTTTCTGGCAGAGGAAAGAAACAGTTGGTTCAGCCCAAGGAGGAGTTGAGTATTCCTGTCTATCTTCACTAAATATTAGGGGAGCAACAAGACTGCCGAGTTTGTACAAGCTGCCCATCAATAAAACAATCTGAACCTATTTCAGGCTTTAACATGAGCCTGTGGTTCACTTCACTTCTTTCTGCATAGCTTCAGCATGTTTCATGATTTTTCCCTTGCAATATGGCTTTTTCTTTACTATTGCTACTCCTGTGTTGCAGAACTGGAAGACAGCAAGGCTAGGGAATTCACTCAACATTATGCAGAAGTCTCACAGCAGAGGAGGAGGTTTCACTGGGCAGATGTCCTAATTACTTGGCAATCTTTCTCTAATACACATGCCAGCAGTAGAGGAACTGGGAATGACACTAAAATTTAATTTAAGTAATCACAACTTACAGTCTCAGTGTAAGAATTTAAATTTCTTCATAGATTTTTAAATATAACCTGAAGGCCTGACCTATAAAAAATAGTACCTATGCCAGAAAATTCCCAGTAAATATGTTCATGTTCACATGGACAAAGAGAATATTACATCTTTCTTTCTGCTTTATGCCAGGTTGCTCCTTCAGCCTGATGACTCCTTGCAGATTCTAGCACCTGTGGAAGCTGATGTGGGTTTCTACGCTTGCAATGCATCCAATGCCCTGGGATCTGACTCTGTCTCCATTGCTGTCACCCTAGCAGGTAATAGTTCAAGCCCTGTGATTGCAGGGTGGTCCATGTTGCTTCTGAGATTCTGGACAGAAGATGTTTGTGGGGGAACAGATGCCTGCTAAAACTGTGATGTGGGTCGACAGAGGTACACTGGGGAAAGCACAGGGTGTGAGCTCTGCAAAATCCTGAGGCATAGTCCAGCTTCCATAGATAGTTTGTGAGGTTTATGTATTTCTGCAACGTCAATGCTTTTCTCACTTGCACCTGACATGCTGTTAAAACGGTGCTTATCCTGGTTATTTGCAGCCTGAAGGGGCAGTGCAGTCCAAGCCTCCCAATTTCTGTTCTTCATTTTAAACCTACCACTGATCTCTTCAAACCTAACAGATGGATTGCAGGACCTACTCAGGTGTACATCAGGCAAGCCAGAAAACTTCCAGAGCTGAAGAGCTGTCCTTTACAAGATCAAATGCTGTATCATATTCCATCACACGCATGGTTGACACTGTTTCAATTGTAGCAAATAGAGGTTCTCAAAAAATTAGATTCCATGCTTCTGTTCCTCTAGTAACAGTTAGGTTCTAAAGCAGACTAAATATGCTGTGCTGGTTTAGAACTCAGTTCTAAGGGAAACTCGCCCAGATAAAAACCAGTGGCAAAGTGAGTTAGAAGGATGGATCCAGGTTCTTCAAGGTTCACTGTCAGACATTGTCAGCAGCCTCACAACCATGTCAGGACTAGCAGAAGGGTGAGCAGAACACATGGATGAAGAGCTGTTGAGTAAGATATAGGAACAGAACAGAGAACGACAGCTAATGGGTGTGATAGGGCAGAAAGGTCTTACAGAAGGAGGATCCTATTTATTACCAAGGCAAAAGGAAACATGTTAGTAATGCTGGAGAGCTTGTTGATCTTGATGGATAATGCAGACTTATCCATTTCCCTGCTTCAGCACGTGGAAATGCTTGGAGAGGGCTCCAATGCATAGGCAGCAACCACCAGTTGCCAGTGTATTAATGTATGACTAGAAGAAGGAATAGCTCTTGATAAGCTTTAATTTTTAAAAATAACTTTTTAACACCAAATACAGAGAAATTTCAGTTAAGAAATAAAAGCACAAGCATAAAAGAAGTGTAAGAATGCGACACTGCATGACAGTGAAGCTCAGATGACCAGTAAATCAACTAGAAAGAGACTTTGTCTTGTCCTTTAAAAGAACAGGTAAATCTTCCAGAGGAAAAAAGAAGGATCTGCATCAGAGCCATGTATTACCTGTAGGCAAAACCAAAGAGACTGCTCCTTTTTTACACTACTACTATCAGAAATGTCTTTGCTGGATTCCAGGCAGCAGGTTAAGATAGTGTCATATTTTAGACTAGCAACTCCACACTAAACCTCTTACATTGCACCAGCATGAAGCTGAACATGAGGTTAAAAAATCATCAGTCAAAACTGCTATTCTGTCCACATTGTTCCAGCAAGTGTAAAAGCCAAAGTCTTTGTACAGCATGGTTTGTGGAAACAATTTTTTGTGACACTGTAGAAGAATAAACTGAGCATTAGGTATACATGTGGCACATGAACGTTATTAGCTTCTTGATCATAATTAATTATCAAATCTATTATTTAGCCTTTTAAGTGAATTAACAGACATGCTTCCCTGACTTAAGCAGAGCCCCTCTTAGGAACTGATGTATATTTGCATCTCACATCCAAGGCAAAGAGCTGAACAGCCTATAAAATGAGGCCATAAATATCAAAGTGAAATACTGAGCTGTTTTTGAAATAAAGTAACGATCTTCCAGGCATAATGGAAGTATTTTCTCAAAAAAGCCTGGAAAGCTGAGATCATCTTTAGAGGAATTAAGAGTGGGGCCGAAAGCTTATTTCATTGAAGAATTTTCTGATTGATTTAACACATGCATGGAAAAAAAAGGCAGTGGAATATGTTCCTTTTTGTTTTCTCAGTGGTTTCCTACTCATTTATGGATTGAAAAGCTAAAAGATTTTTAATCTTTTGGTAGGATTGTGGAAACCAATCAGGAAAATAAAACGCTGATAGATAGCTGAAGAATTTTTCTTTCATTTCTTTAGACTTTGCCACAAAGTATCAAACTTTTAGAGGTATTTTGACAATAACATGTAGTATTTTACTTAGCTATTATTAGGCATTAAAATGACCAAAATGAAAAAAATTAAAGTACAAAAAAATGTCAAACTTACATGACAGGAATTTCAGGTGAATGGTATCTTTTAAAAGATGTGAAAATACAGCTATATAGAGAAATTTGTATTTAGGGCTGAATTAAATTTCCAGAACTCTCCATGAGCACAATGAAATAAAATTCTTTTTCTCACCTCCATCTTTTCTTCCTTGACCAGCTCCAAATTAACATACAAATAAAGCTAGTGATAGACAGCCTAAAACTGCAGGTTTTTGAGGCAAGTGATGATATCTGAACCATTTTGTGTCTGATCACTTATTTAAAATGGAAAAAAAATACGTGTTTATAGATTTTTGGAAAATTATGCATTTGAAAATGCAACACTGAGTCAAAAACACCCAAATCCCATGCCATTTAAAGCAATGTTGTTATGTTCTGCTCCTCCCGCAAAATCCTGATGGCAGAGCATTTTCTCTGAAAGAGGGAGTACCTTAATTCAGCTCTTGTCAGCTCTGCTGCATTAGTTGTGTCTCTCAAAGCTAAGCTTGGGTACCTCTGACCTGTTCTGTAGGCATCCCTTTACAGTACCCCTACAAAAGGAGTTACAGAAGGCTTCTTGAGCCATTGATGGCAGATAACTCCATAACTAATCCCACAAAGACTGACACAGCAGCAGCAAAACACCTTGATTCCCTTGCTGTCACCAAAGCACACTTTACTGTGGGCAAAGCAGTGGCTTATTAGAGATAAACTTCTTCCTGTCAGAGAACCCATTTTATCTAAAACCTGTGGTAACAGTGTTAAACACATTAATACTGTTTATGTCCCCTATCTTCTTGTGCTAGCCATTATGAGAAAACTTTCTTGTTATGATCTGGTCTTCCCCACCCCAGTGTTTCCACTGCAGTTAAAGAAACCATGACTGATGTGTAGAAAAAACTTGCATGTTGCTCTAAACATCCTTAGCTGTTAATGTGCCTGTAGCCATCACTCAGGCTTCCATGTTTGGTCTTTGGTAAAGGGTGGTGTTGCAGTTGCAGCTCCAGGCAAGCATCTCACTGCAGCTCCAGCTGAGCTGGTGTTTATTGGTTCAGCTGGTTCTCCTGTATGTCCATCTGGCTTTGATGCTATTCTGCCTCTGCTTCAAGTATGCTTTTTCTTCTTTCAAGACAGCTTTGCCCATGGAATGTGGTGTGTCCTAGGTTACAATACAGATGTATTTAAGTATTCTATTACCACCAGCTGTGGGCCGTTAGCTGTTATCACCTGCTAATGACCCACCCCAGATGACAGACAATGGGCCATCAGGGACCCACCGTGTGACTCATGGACTTATCTCATCCCATTGTGGGATGCTCTGCCCAGGAGGGAGGAGCCAGGTGTTCCCACCTGGATCCTCCCTTGTCTTGGAACTGCCTGAGCTAGCCCTGTCTACTGGGTTCCCAGAGGACAAGAGCTACCACTGGATTTTCAGCTGGAGACCAGACCTTCACAGGATCACTGCTTGAACTGGACTACTTCAGTTGGACTGCTACTACCACCCTAACAGGGTGTTAGGTTGTATCTGACTTTGTCAGTGCTTTTCCTTGTATTATTTCACTTATTTTTAATTTCAATCTGGACTTGCGATCTCCCACTGGTTTGTTTTCAAACCAACACATGGTGACACTGAAATATTTTAAAAAGCAGGTGGCATCACACTTCAGCATTTTTCCTTATCCATCTGTGTATTTTCACGAAGAGTGTTTCAGCCCATCTCTCCCATGGAAATCAAATGTGCTTGGTATGTTAAACTGTGGTGCTTCTTCTGTGCAGGAAAGCCACTGATAAAGGCATCAAGAGCTACTGTGATCAACACTGAATCCACTGCTGTCACTGTTGATATTGGGAGCATGGTGAAAACAATCCAGAAAGCAAATGTTACCATTAACTGCCAGGTTGCAGGTAAAAAATTATTCTCTTCCATGCAGGTGTCTTTGGCTATAAAATTCTGTGGGATTCTTTGCTAAGTTGGTACATCCAGTTGCAGCTGAGTGAAATGGCAAGGTTCTCCTATGTCTCAGGCAAATTTCGTTGCTTCTATTAATTCTTATAGAACTTGTCCTCCTTTTATCCATATCAAACAAGGCAAGTGTAGTGGCTTAAGAAAATTGGGCCAAGTCAATATGACAGGTATCATTTTTAGAGATACACCATATTATATAGATGCAACAAAACTGATGCACAGGGCTACCTCTTGGGGATGTTTGGTGAGAATATACAAACATGGACTGATTATTCTATCAATGATGGGATTTTTAAAGATCACTCCAGTGAGTTTCTTCTTTTCCTGCCAAACTTATTTTACATTAAAGGTATGTTAGCACACTCTTTTTTTACTATTTTTTCCTTTCTTTTTTTTTTTTTTTAATTGGGAGTGCAGGAGTTTAGAGGAATTCTAAGAAACAGGATTCGCCCTAAAACTGTCTTCCAGTTAGAGACTGAATGTCCCTCAGTCTTACAGTGACAGTTTGCCTCTTTCCAATGGAAATCAAAATAGGTGGTGCTTATCTGTGTTTGCCAGTCCTGTGGCTGTTGGTGGGAATGATGTTGATATGGGGAGGAAGAGTAAGGGAAGGGAGACAGCTGGGAAATCTCTAAAGACCTGGGGCCAGACCATGGATTCATTTACACTTTTATGCATAGTATGAGGAAGCATAGGAGGGAGGGAAGCAACTTATAAAGCATGAAGTGAGCCATGCTGAGTGTTACATAAATATCTGCTGTGGAGACTTGTATGGAATCCCTCAGACCCTTGCTTCACTTTCTGATCCCTAGCAGCTACTTCAGATAACTCTAAATAAGTGTCTTCACTGTAAGTATACAAATGTCCTGACTTTTTAACACTTTGTGCTCTCTTTAAGCAATTTGTGGTTTTACGTTTTCCTTCTTCAAGTGCTGTAAACCAATCCCTGAGGCAAATTCTAACCAGAAAACAGTATTTGTCTCAAGCTTCACTGTTTGTTCATCTGTCCTTTAGCAAAATATACAAAACAGCTGTGCATATTACTTTTGCAAGAGCAAAACACTAGACTGTGATCACAGTTTATTCTCAGCAGGTTGAATGAAAGAAAAGTACAGTATAATTTTTCCTAGGTTCATGAAGGAGTCAGTTCAGTTATTCCCTTGGCTTCTCAACATAAGAGAGGCACTAGACAATCTCTTGCAATCAGACCGATGTCCAGTGACTTTCAGAAGAAGATGAAAGTGGTACTCTTTTTCCCCAGGCCTCTCCATGCTCACCTGCACTGACATTGTGTGAAATATTGCATGAATACAAATTATTCTGGATTTCTCTCTCTGTATTCTCTTAGCTGCTCAGATTCAGAGCCCACAGATTCAGACAGTTATTGCTGATGTAAGAAGTGCAGCCTTTCCCTTCAGTGTAAAGGCATCAAGTAAACAACAGGATGTGACTAAGCAAAGTTGCCACAGTACTTATAATATCAGAAAACTACAAGAGGGAAGCACAAAATGGTCAGGGGCACAGATTCAAAGCCTTTTAAGAGGAAAATAATCTCTAGCAATTTTGTGAAACTTTCCCACTATGACAACATCTGCAATGGAAAATTTTAACAGTGTCTTCTCTTCTAGGAGAAGACTATGTAGTAGCATTACTGGATATTGGAGTCTTCTGTGATACAGAAGAAATTTTCTTAAATCCCAGTTTTCTCCATGGGTTAAAAAAACTATCTTTTGCTCTGCCTCCACAGAAAATATCAACTGTGTTGACACCAGAGATTAATGCTCATGAAATTATGATAAAATTATAAACCACAAGCTGTGATGTTACAAAGGGAATAAGAGAGTGAGTAATGAGGGGAGATATCTTTTATAGGCATTAGAATCTTAATTTCATAAAAATGGTGTTAATAGTTCAACAGCAATTAAAAAAAAAAAAAGCTGCTTTGAGAAATGAACCAAGAACCGCAATTACTATCAGCTGTCTTGCCTATACCTGGAAAATGTACCATCTCATAAAACCTGTAACAGAATGTGAGAATAAATGCAATTTTCCTCCTATTGTAAGCATAAATTTTTTTGTTTAGCATGAGCTTTGTGATTATCTAATCTTTCATACATTTTTGATCATCCTACTTAGAAAAATAGTTCTAAGGATAAGAGTAGCATGCACTATTTCTTCAGTCAGCAAAAATGTTGTACCCCAGTGACTTCTTTGGAGTAAATGAACTTTACAGCTGTATGGTTTGCCAAAGTTCCCCAGAAAACATTAACAATGAAATGGCTTCTAAATCATAGTAAGTTAACATGCAATGGTTAATGCAATAACATCTGGTAGTAGAAAAGAGATTAGAATGTGAGAATAAAGTTAACATAATTAGAAAGCAAACTAGCATACCCAGAAATTATGTGGAGACTTGTCTGGATTAAAACAATTCTTCACACAGTCTTGTAAAGCTGTATTTTTTTCCTTCTAGTTCTTTTACTCTAGTCATGTCAGGCTGTCCTGAGCCAGCACAACTAATGAGAGTTGTTTTAGGTCAGAGTTTGGTGACAGTTAATCACATGCATGTATTAGATTTGCATGTCTCAGCTCATGTAAATACACATCTTTACTGAGAGTCAGCAAGAGTGCAGAATAGTTATTTATAAGAGAAATATTAAGGATCAGTTGTGATATTTTCTAAAGCTGCATTTTCTGTCAAGGGACAGAAATATACACTTGCTGGTGTCAGGTGCTGATGAGCCTGGAGAAGGTTTCTTAAAAATAAGAGATAATGGAAGAATACACTACCAAAGCCTAGGGAATAATTTTATATTGCTCTTTAACTTCTTCAGACAGGCCTAATCACTGTCAAAATCTGTGTTCTGAGTTGAAATCAATAGACATTAACTGAAAGAAATGGGAAAACAAAATCATTCTGGATGCATTAGAATTGGATTGGCACCTGATCTGAATTATGTCAAGATTCAACTCTAATTCAGTTATACCACAAAGACAGTGTTGTGGTTTTGGTCAAGATTGAAAATCAACATTATTTCACTTGACATAACTTCATTGCTCTGTCTGTAGAGGTGAAAGAATATATATTTTAACTATTATTAGGAGCTTGTGGTTAATTCCAGACTTCTCCAAAACTAATCCTAGAGGAACTCCCACACAAAGGTCACTCAGGAGTCTTGCAGATGTCTGTGACTTCCAGCTGAGGGATTTGCTCCAAACTTCTGAAAGCCAGCAGCATTTCTGATGTGGGTAAATTGACTACTGTGGGCAATTTCACTTCCAAATAGGATGTGAGAGTAATTTGGATCACATCAGTATCACTAAGCAGTGTTCTGTTGATTTCATCACTTAAATTGTACAGATATTCATTTGGATACCAGAAGCTTCAAGCACTCTGGCCCAAACTGTTGCTGAAAATACATTTTGACACAAAAGAAGGAACCAATTTTAAAAATGTAGTTCTTAGGGAATTCTGCAAAATGTCATGTGCGATTAGTGACTGTTTAGTCAGAACAGGTTTGGAAGGAAGACTTAAAATGTAATACCTTCCTGTCCTTTATCTCCTTGTGTCTTTGATGTTCCAGCTTGCAGTTCCCTCAATTCTCCTAATCATTCCTTTCCTCTGTATTTCACCTACATGCTGGAGGTTTTATTTTCTAGTTCTTGCCTTGCTTTATGGCCTTTGTTTTTTCATCAGCTGTACCAGACTGGGAAATTCAATTCACTATTTCAAGAATACTGTGCCATTGGAAACTAGTCAGCACTGTCAGAACCTTTTATTGCTATCCTTTCCCTCAGAGTCCCTGGTTTAGTAAAATTATCTCAATTGGCTTACACAATTCTGTGCTAGTATTGTGCTGGATACATGTACACAGTGATGGAGGAGAAAGCTGAAGAAGAATAGACTTCGGTAACTATTCACTATCTAAAGTCTTGCCTGACCAGCAAAGTGAGTTCTGTTTCCAGCTGGCACCTCTCAGATTTTCAGTCTCTGTAATATTTTTGCAAGGGAAAAACTCAGCCCTCTGTCCTCCACAGCAATACCTCAGCTTAAGGGGATCTCACTTTTAAGCCCTTTTCTTCTACTGCTCGCGAAGTGCACAGGAATCAACCTTTCTAGACTAGGAATATTTGAGCAGCTGCCTGCAAGAACTGAATTAATTGTGTCTGTCTCTGTATTTATTTTGGTTTATAATTTGAGTCACTGCTCTAATGGATTGTGGCCATATGAAATCCTCCTTGTCCCTTCCCCTTGTTTCTTTAGCCTTCATTCAGTACATCTCATCTATTCTTCTTTTCCTCCCACTGTTTTCCTTACAAGTATTTTTTGCCTTGTAATTCTTACTTGTGTCACACTTTGTCAATGTTTTTCCAGGTGTTCCTGAAGCAAAAGTTACTTGGTTTAAGAACAAGGTCAAGCTGTCCTCTACTCACCATCTGCATGATGGGTTGCTGCTAATAGCCAATGTTTCTCTATCAGATCAGGGGTTATACTCCTGCAAGGCAGCCAATCTTCATGGGGAAGTAACTGAAAGCTCACAGATGCTGATTCTTGGTGAGTCCAGGGTATTTTGGTATTTTGCACTTGCAAATATAGTAATGTGGCTACTGGCACATCCAGATGGCAGAACTAATAGGAGGTTGTGGAAAGAGGAAATGGCATGCAGGCAGCCCTGTTCTAAGAAACACAATAGTCTGCATTTGTACTCTGGGCAGCATCAGCTGAAGCAAGGTGGTGGTGAAACAAAAATGGATGAGGAGAAAATGTCTACGCACAGGGATTGCACCTCCCAGTCCCAAGATAATCAGTTTAATTGTTTCAGACTTGTTAGCTAAGAAAAGCATTTATCACTGTCTTGAAATGAGAATGATGCCACTTTTTCCCTGTGAAGTGCTCTGTCTCTGCTGAGCAGTCTTTCCATTCAAGGTGTGTGATACTGACCCACTTCACAACAGGTGCATAAATCCAGTGAACTTCTAAAAAGTACATCCCAAATTCTGTGAATGGTGAAGTTTACTTTCCCCTGTGTTTTTAAACACCAGGCAGAAAGCCCATCTAGGTGATTTGAAAGACAATGGAAATTGTGAAGCGTTACCTGGTGGGAATTGGATGTGTGGGAAAGGGGTTTCCTTCCCTAGTTACTCATCCTCTATCATTTCTGCATGCCTGGCAGATGAATGACCAAGCCAGACGTTTTAAGTATTTTAATGCATTTGATGGTGGAGTCTCAATTTTGAAACCTATTCCCCATGATGGGTGCTACACCATTAGAGCATCCTTTACAGCTCTCATCTTTCACGACTACAGTGAGCTTCCAGAGGATGTGTAACCATGAGATTTCTCAGTTTCACAGACAATACTAAAATGAAGGTTCACACATTTCTCCTGCTAATCCAGACTGACTCTAGAATCTCAGTCTAACAAAATAATCTGGAAAAAAAAATCAGCTGAGTTTCAGCCTATAAATAAAAACTCCCACATGATCTGTAAATCCTTTTCTGATCATTATAAATGGCTTAGCTTTTAAAGATAGTAAGTTACTGTGAGCTATACAAGCTGCTTATGTTTGTAAGCAAATGACATTTTTAGCTCCTTGATGGAACCGAACCGTTCAGGCATCCTCGACCTTCACTTCTGGTGCTGAATGCTATCAGCAGCAGAAAACTTGCCCAGTGTATGCCATGATCTAATTGAAAGGGGATGAAGCCACTGTTGGTTTAAATCAAATATCCCATCATTTTCATTACAAAAAGAATTGGGAATGCTAGGCATTACATCAATATTCAAAGTAGCATTATGAGTAGTAAACAACTAAATCCTGCAGTTCTCAGCATAGACTGATCCTCTTGAACTCTGAACTCTTAGTCCTCTGGAGTTCTGCCTAAGTATACTACAGGATTTGTCAGGATTATAACCATATTTAATCAGGGCTTGATCCAGGTTGAAGCAGACACTAAAAGGTTTTTCGCTAATTGACATGAATATTTGAGCTTCTATGCTGTATACATTTGCTTTGCCTTCCAAGCTGCTGTATCTCCTGATACCATAATATTTTGTCACATATGAAGAAGCATCAACCAGAATGCTGTGGTAGCCTTCAAGATAATTTCTTTTAGTTTGTGGTCATATTGATCCAGATGTAATTTTAATAATTTCTCTGGCACCTTACTTAACATGAGGCAAAGCACTTTCAGTAGTTATCCAAAGTTGCTTAATCTGCCCCTCTAAAGTGGTAATGTTGCAGTTCAGCAGAATTTGCAGCAACATGTGGTGGTGGGAGGTTTTGGGTTTTTTTATGTCCCCAAGATGTTTTCTGCTATAGTGTTGCTCATCATTTCATTCTCCCACTCTGCTACCAGAGCCTCCACAACCTCTTCCTTACCTAGAAGACTTGACAGCAGTGCTTGCCAGTGCTGGGCCCAGCACTCACTCAGTGCTGACCTCTCCTTCAGGAACAAAACTGACCGTCAGTCCAGGGAGCTCTGCTGTCATAGGTAAGTCAAGTGCTTTAAGATTTTTTAAATTTTAAAGTCTTTATAGTTTATATTACAGTTATTCATCTGGTTAACCATTACATTGAGGATTGGTTATCCAGACATGTACACTGAGACAAAAGACATCAAACCAACAGTGCATAGTCAGTCATAATCACTGCCAAATACTTTGTAGATTTCAGAAATTAATATTTGAAAAGAAGGTCCTTTTATTAGTCCAAAGCTGCATGCAGAATAAGGGCTCCATGGTGCCACCCTTTATGTATAGCACCCTGCAAGAAGCAGTCCCTGGTCTGGGGGGCTGGCAATCTTATTCAAAGCAAAGACATGGCAGGTCGGTGTGCCACTTGATCTAAAAGAAGAAACACTGGTGGTGCTTCAATTTTTGTTCTACATTTGGGTAGCTGCCTTATCCTATATCTGCTACTCATATTGTAGATCCTTCTTCAGAGCCTTTTCCAGAGTTTTGCCTATCCCTCTATACATACTTTGAGCTTGCAAATTCTCTGTTTCAATCTGTTCATTTTATTCCTCTTTCTTATTTCACACAACCAATATTTGCATGAAGCCATATAAAGAAATCATCCCCAGTGAAATGCTTTTCTTCTTTCAATCTTTTCTGCTCTCCATATATGTTCAACCCTCTTTACACGACAAGTTTCCTTATATCCTGTAAACTCCTTTCAGATCAGTGGGTGTGATTTGTTTGCAAAGAGAATCTCATGCTTTTCTGAATTTCAGGGTGTGCTTATGATTTCATTTCACACATTGCTTTGAAACTCTATTAATTTTCGGGCTCGGATAGGCAAACAGCTTCTCTAATTAACTTGTTAGTGCATACCATGAAAACTTGTCAAGCACTACGATTTCCACTCTATCTTTTCTCCTTTTAGGATACAGATCTGAAACTTTTTAGCAAGGGAACTGCAAATGTTATGTCCTGAGTGCTAATACATCTCCGTACCTGCCAAAGCACTCTTTCCTTACATTTAATAGAAATTTTGAGATTTTGTTTTCACAGTGGATACCTTTTATTTATGTTTTTCGTTTTGTGTGGTTTACTTTTCCCAAGTGCTGACATCTGCATACATTTGCAATGGCTTTTAGCATGCAGCTCTGGATTACATTTCTGCTTGCACAAAAGCTGTGTCCGCAGTGGGGACAGGTATTTATTAGCATTGAATAAATCATTTTGAGTATGGTTTTATTGTACTCATTGATGTAAGACTGGGTCATACTCCTGTTTCATCCATTTCCTCTCAGATTTCCAAAAAGAGGTCTTTAGGAGTTTCAGGCAGTTTTTATTGTTTAAAAGCAGTAATTGAATGACAAAGGGTGTTTTGCACTGCCAGTACACAACCACCTCCAGATCAATTTCATTTGGCCATGTTGCCCTGTACCCTGCTGTTTCACTTCAGGGGCAAGGAAATTCCATGAATCGTAATTGCAAAGTAGCAAACCAGTTTCATTCTTCAGGCAGTTCCCTCAACTTGAATGGAGTTTTACTGGTTTGAATTAGAGGCTTGTAATTATTCAAACCTAGGGAAACCTTCTGAGATGTTTTTTTCTAACAAAAAATCAGCATGGAATGAGCTACCCAGTCAATTAGAAAGCTGGTCCATTGGTTCTTTCCATTCTACTACCCACACAACCAACTTTAATCCTGCTATGTCTTTCATCATTTATAATGTTAGGGTGTTTGTTGGCTCTACATTCTCTGGATGTCCTGTATAAGAACTTTAGGTATATAAATTACTTTCTGTAAGATCCCTTGTCTATGCTACTCTTAGCGACTGGTATCTCTTGGGACTCAAAAGGCATTGAAATAGACATGATATTTGGAGACCTAGGCATATGAGCATTTGTTGAGTAGAGAAGGAAAACAGGTCATGTGCAAAGGAACAGAGTGAAATTTGAAGAAAATGAGTGATAAGTAAGCTCTGGGTAAACATTGTATTTTACAGGAGTTAAAAGACAGCAAAGGTGAAAAATTGTGTTTGAAAGCTGGGTAAAGTCATGCATGGGATTACCAGAGTTTAAGAAAAATGGGAGCCAAAACTTCATTAAACACTGGTTTCATGCCTTGGGGGTTTATAAAAAAACGCAAAAAAAAAAAAAATCAGCACAGCAGAAGAAGATTAAACTTGCTTGGCAATTAGCAGCTTTATAAAATATAAAACAATTGACAAGCTGAGCTGAAAGGAGAGAGCTAGAACTTCCTGATTATCATACATGCTATACACTGTCTTTTACAAAGCAGAATTGTGCGATGCTTCCACCATCATTTCAACCATTTGCTGGACATATTTGCTATGGGTTCCTTCTACTTAAATTTCAGGGGGGCTGCAGAAGATAAAGATTAGTGTCATAACACTAATATCTGGTTTGTAGATCTTCCTTCTCGTTGCAAGGGTCATTGAGCAGTCAGCTGTGTGCCTTCACAATAGAAGCAGAGGAAACTATCTTTTAAAAGACCCATGCTCTGCCCAATGGAGTCAGCAGAATTTTTAGCTTATATACTTCTTTTGCTTCTAAAGGGTTGAGATTCCAGTCAGCTTTCCAGGCCCAGCCCATCATCCAGTCAGACAGCACGATGTAGATGGTGGCTAACACAGACTGATGTTTACCCTGCTTCTGCACAATGTTGGAAATATGTGCAGAGTTCTGCAGTCCTCACATTCATTGTCAGGTTGTGCAGCAGACACGTGTGTGTTATCTGCAGATCACACACCTGAAGGAGAGGACAATTCCCAAAGCAGAGCTAGAACACCCATGAGCTGGAAAATATTTCTGGGTTTAGAGCGGTGCAAAGTGACAATCAGTGATGAGACACAGAGTGTCATGTGAATTCTGATGTTCTTGGTTCATGGCAGACACACAAGAAGACTTGACATTTCACATAACATAAAACACAGCTGATGTCTGAAGTGACACAAATTTATATTTATTTGGAAAGTGTTCACATCAGATCCTAATCTTATTAAGGTTTCTGTCTTTGGGACTTTTTGAATACAGTTTTCCTGAATATTGGTGATGAAAATATTGTAAAAAGTACTGCTCTTTTCTCATAGAGGAAGACTTTTGTTTGTCACCTGATAAGAATTTTTGGGGTTTAAAAATACTCATGACCGTTTGACTTCTGATTACTTCATAGAAGTAATCTTTTGGAATCAAAGGAACATCCTAAGCTCAAGTATTTTCAGTAGTTTATCTATACTACAAATATCTCTGATTTTTTTTACACAAGTCCTTGGACACATTTCCATGAGTCTTCAACTTGGTAAATATTAATGTTGGCAGAAACCAATGTTGTAGGATCCAGTGTTCCTGACTTTAGACACTTCTACAGAAAAGGCTTTTGCCTAGCAAGAATTTATTTTTTTTCATTTGGGTTCAAGCTTGCTATTTCCTGTATTTTAATATCATTCAGTGAGAAACTCTGATGATCTTACAAATCCTCATGGAGATTCACTACAAGTTCTCAAATATATTGTGGTATTAGTGGAGACCAATAATCACAGACTTGGTGAAAGACAGAAAATATGGTATAAAAATAATTCCTTATTTTAGCCCTGAAGAATACTGAACATGTTATAATTGTGTTTCACAGTGAAAGATGAAGCTTTAACGACTTTGACATCTATACATTAATTATATTTAAGTGAGGTTTTTTGCAGAAATTAATACTTCTAGGAATATGGATATGTAGTACTCCCTATAAAATGTCAGAGAGAAGTAAAGAAGGCAGAAAGAAAATGTTCTTTTAGGGAATCTGATAATATGAATAAATGGGGGAAAGCCTAGAAAATTATTTGAAGTCTGGTTCGTTTATCTCTTTGACTGCATATTCTCCAGTTTGGTCACTATGAAACTGCTGTCATCCTCTTAGGACTCAGAATTTCTGCTTTTCCACAGAATTAGACCAGCTTTGCTGCCAATTTCATTACTGCTTCAGAAGATGACCAGATGCACAAAGAGTCTTGTTCTGCAAATACCAATACTCAAAATGCAGCTGTTTTTAAGACAAAGTGATATCAAAAACTTTTCACTTAACAGAAACAAAGGATTTCCCCTTACCAAATATACTGTATTTCACGCTCATTTTTCTTCTACTGGCAGTAAGTAGCATATCCCACTCATTTTCTAGTAGAATTGCTTAGGTTCCCAGAAGATCACCCAGAATGCAGAATCGAAAAATAGTCACCTTACTTGCAATGGACAGCCTTTTGAATATGAATAAATTACTTATTTTAAAGGTCCAAATGCATTGGAGCCAAAACCCAATGTTCAGGGTGGGGTCAGTCTTTTTTTATTATTTCAGAGGGGATCTCTTCAGTCCTGTGGCTAGTACTTGCCTGTAGATTTGAGGGTTATCTAGATGTGACAGCAGACAGTAAAATTAACCTAGAAGTTTTTGCATGGTTTTGGGTGCATTATAGGGCATCAAATGTACTGTTGAATACTTCAGGAGAAGAACCAGATCATATAGATAGACTAATGTCAGAATCAAACTCTTTCAGCACAGCCAGAGAAGTTAATGCTGCAATTGCTTGCTAAGTATTGTGCCATAACATCTGGCTCTCATTGGACTGATACTTATGCAAAATCAGTGTGAAAAGTAATAAATTACCCCAATGAGCACAACTGATCTCTCCAGCACACATTTCTTTCAATGTTCGGTGATATGCTAGAGAGCAAGAGTATATCTTCTTGAAATGTGTGTTTTCTTGTACTCTCCTTTGCGCTACCCATCTTTACCATGAGCCTGCTTTAAATTTTCCTAGATTTGGGAATTAATGCTGCATTAAAATAAATAACTTCAAACCTGCAAAAAGAAGATTCATGAGTAATTACAACTAAGATGGTGTCTGTGGTCCCTTAAGGAAAAAGGGAGCTGCAGAAGCTGTGCAGTAGGATTCAGATCATGACTATCTGAGAGGTTATTTTGCACAATGTAATTTTTTCCTCCTCATTCTCTGTAATAAATTAGCCATTATGTTTGAAAATAAGTTCTAATGCTAAAGAATATTTCTAGCTACTTTATTTGATATTAGCATTATGTCTAGTGTGATGAGGATAAAGTACCATGTACATTCAAGGGATAAACTGTCCTTTTAATTGTGCTATCTGCTCCTTTCAAATTTTGTCTCTATCAAAAGCCTACTATATCATAATATTTGCAAGAATTCCCAGGTAGGTATATGACCTTTCTGTGAAGACTAAAATTAAAAATAATATCAAGATTATGCCATTATCATTGCACTTAATTGCCTAATCAGACACATCCATAAAGATTACATCCTAAATATTGTATAAAGTTCATTGAGTTTTGCAGCATCTTCCTTCTACATCAGATAACAGCAGACTATATCAGATTACACTGTAGCATTGCACTAAAATGTGTGGGTTTTCTTTTGCCTATACACACTGCATTCATTTTGGTTTAAAAATTATGTAATGATACCTCTGCTTGGTTGAACATTTTGACTACACAAAAACAGTGTTTGTTTTTCAGGCAATCAGACTCTAGTACAGCCACTGCCAAACTCTGAACACAGAGTCAAACGCCTCTAGGCAATCTGCTGCTTTGAGTTTTTTTCCTGCCTGCTGTTTGGTGCCATGAATGATCTAATCTGACAGCCACTGACCTACAGTAGTGGTCCAAAATACCTTCATATGAAATAATATCACTGGCCTCTGGGGCAACATCTGCTGAATTTTGGGTTTGTTGTAAGAGTTGCAGCCCTTGAACATTGGTCTCTAAGCTTTACCAGAATCGCTGACCTAGATTTTGTTCTGATGTAGATATAAATGATGCAGATCTCTACTGAGGCAAATCTTGGTGGGTAAACATGAGTATCAGACTTGCTGTGGGTACCCCAGTCTGGAGACCTGTCATTCTGCCAGCTCCTTCACATGAAAGGTCTTCCAGACTCTTGCAAAACTTAAGATTTATTCTAGATTAAGTGTTAAGGGAGTTTGAAACACTGTGGGATTTCTGACACATTGATGAAAGGACTTATCCATGACAAGTTTTGAAGGAACCTCTCCCTCCATGATGGGCCTCAAATCTCTCCCAAACAGTTACAGCACTTTATTAATAGCACAGGAGTTACAGCCTCTCTGGAGCAAGCATCACTGTGTTTCCCACACCTGTCTGCCCTCCACCTCGTCTGCTCTGCATTTATTTTCCTAGTGTCACAGGAAGTTTCCTCAGATGCTGATTCAGGATGTAGCGGGTTTATATTGGGTTATGAAATACAGAAAAGCTTCTACGGCAGCACTAACATTTGCAACTTGGTAATTGCTTTATGTGTCAGTTCTTGCTCTGTTTTTTGTTGAATTCCTCATGCTGTGCTTGTTCCATGAGTCTCATCTGAGTGCTATTTTTATCCCATAAATGTACTTGCACAGTTAACCTGGAGCTGTAACAGTGGTGGAGTAGAATTTTATAGTTTACTCCATTTCAGTTTTTGTCATGCACCGAATAAACCTATCAGAGTTAGCTTAGATGATCATTTGAGCATGTTGTAGCCATTCCATTAGGCCTTGACTTTTGATGTGCCATTGCTGATTGTATTCAGGCCAGTCCTCATCAATACATGATTCTCAGTGTGTAGGATTTCTGTTGTCAGACTAAGTTTTAGAAAACAGTATTAACTACCAGAACTTGAAAATTCCCTTGCTTTTTAATGGGCCCACCATGTGTCTGCGTATTTGGGAACATTTTTTACAACCACTGTGGGGCTGGGAATGAGCCTGGCTTAATTTTTGTTGAATACTATGTATATTTGCAATTCTATGTAAGTGATACCTAATAACAACAACATGTGTGGCATTGGGTGACCAGTTTAGGTGTTTTGAGAGCTGTTAAAAAACATGTCACACATTTAGTATAGTAAGTTTCAACCACACCTTTTCAGCCATAAATAATTATTTTAAATACCTTCTTTTCTTTTTTTAAGTGCCACTGTTATCAGATGCATTGGCTTATTTCAAGAATTCCTAAATACATGGTTTTCTTTGTCTAGCACACATTCATGTTATTTGCAGTCCCTTAAAAAATATAAATAAAGGTTGTGTATATACAATATTAATTCTTTCTCCTTTTTTTTAGATTACATTGCTTTTTATAAATTTTATTTTATTCAGTGTGTGAAAGCAATAAGAAATAATTTGAATAAAAGCAAATAGTTAAGTGTCTGTTTAAGTTTGCACTTTGTAGTACATGGAAAGGTCTTTCCGCATAAGGCAAACTACAAAGACATGTCTCTCAGTTTTTTCTCTTCAGTAAAACAGGTGTTATGTACATGTGACTTTCAGACATTACCTTACCCACCTTCACTTGGTTTGATTTTAAAAGTTGCCTGTATCATGTCAGTTTCTCATCCTTATTATAGAAACAGAATGGAATTGAACTTAACTCTGTTCTGTTTAACATGCATTTCTCATTTCAGTCAGCTAAGGAGAAAAGAAGGTGTGACAGGAAAGTGGGGAAGTATGTCTCCCTATCAGTAATCTCACCTATATAGTGTGAACACAGTAGCACAGAGCCAGCCACAACATAAGAGTTCAGTACCAAACTTGTATCTATTCAGATTGATCTGTGGCTTCTCCACATTTTGTTCCGAGCATTTTGTTCTTCACTTTGTCCTTAATCTGGTTTCGACTTTGAAAGCACACTTTATGTCTGTGAATGTAAAGGTTAGAGTGGAAATACTGTCATGTTTCAAGTTCTGTAGGTGCATTACATTGATTGTTTTAACACCATATATTGCAGTCTAAAACTCTCTTCTGCGAGAGTTTAGTAGAACAGCACAGAAACTCAAAATTATTTTCTTTGGCTTGCTTTATTTCAGTCTTAGTATAGTTAATAATTCTGCTGCCAAAACCCTTCTTTCCACCTTTGCCAGGCATTTCAGATAGCAGTCAGCAATCATCTTTCATCTCCCATTTTTATGTTTGTGTAGGTTCATATCTGTGGCTTGCAGAGGCAAAGGCATAGGCCTTCTGGTCTGTAAGTCTGTTGAAGTTTTCAGTGAACTTTCTGTCCTACATTTGCATTGCACTTTGGGATGCAGTGATGCATAGTCACTATCCAAACGGTGCCCTTATATTTTATCAAATTCATCTTTTCCTCTTTTTTTGGTCTTTTTTTTTTTAATCAATGTATTTTGAAATAATGCAGCTCAAACATTTGTCTATTTTGCAAGGAATGATCATGGTGAATAGCAAGGGTGTAAAACTGAACCATAAGCATGTAGCTGAACATTAATACCAGTGGATTCCAACTGTATACCAGAGTGTGTTTTTACAGTCAGGCCATATTACCCAGACCTGCCTCTACCTATTTAGGAAATAGTTTACAAATATAAAAGTATTGGCCTGAGGCTATAGAAGGCAAGATTTTGGTGTCCAGCTGCACATCTGGCACATGGTTTGGCCTCAGGCAAGAAAGCATGCACCTTCACATGCCTTGATTAGCTGATAGGAGAGTGGGAAGGTTGAGTTTACTTCCCATGTCACAGCAATTTCAGGGCTGTAGTTGGAAAGCTAAATAGTTTGTTGAGGTCAGACTTTAGGACTGTTTTGTTTAAAGAAATTTCAAATGAACTACCTGATCTTGACTTAAAGTCTTCACTCACATTCCATCTTTATAAATATTAGAAACATTGCCTGGGACTAACCATCATGTCAGCAGTAAATTGGACAGTTATGTGTTACACAAATATGAAAGCATGAAAATAATCTGTATTTTAAGAATAGATAGATATTATAAAGGCAGTGCTATATTATTTTTATTTACATTTTCAAATGTATTTAGTACTTACAAAATTCACTTGACATTTTTGTCATTGTTTTCCATACACTATTAGGCTGCTAAAAAGAAAAGGAATCGTAAAAGCAACATCCTTTGCACATGTTTTTTTTCTGTCATTCAGGTCTGAAAGTGAAAAAGTGGTGCATGCTTTGTGTTTTGTTCTTCTAGCATGGTAGCCCAGAGTCCTTCTGGTACTACAGTCATTCAGAAACTGTTGCAAAGATGTAATGGGGAGCTGAATTTGGCCTGCAGGATGCATTTATTCTTTCCTCTCAAAAAATTGCTGTGGAACATCAGTCTTCCCTTTCCAAATACTCCCTTGTTATCCTGGAATATTAACATTTTCCCTACTAAAAGATATCTTTTGTATTAGATTTTTGTTTCTATATCCAGCTTTTGCACATCAATGGCTCATCCTGACTTTGAAATAATTCAGTCCCAGTAATCTTTGGAAAGGAGGCTGAAGGCAATATTTTCTTTCTCTGCTTAAGAAGGACTGAAGGAGAAAGGTCTTCTCATGCCAGAGCTTTCACTGCTCAAAACAGTCCCACAAATGTGTTCGCTGATCATCTTCCCAAGGGTTCCAATATCCAAAATCTCTGCAATAGCTGTGCTGTCTGGAAACAAAGCCAGTTTTTCCTTCTCAGGTATTATAGGGAGAGGTTTTAAGCTTCAAAAGGATTCAACAGTCAATGTCCACAGGGATGGGAGAAATAGAAAGTAAGTGTTAGTAATACATATTAAATGGTATTAAAGTTGTTCCTGGAAGATGAGAATGAGATATTAATAGAACATGGAGTTTTATTGTACTCTAGTTCTCATTTACTGTGCATAAAATATTATCTCACAGCCTAAGCATCCATGCACATGGGAAATGCATAGGAAATATCACTTGTGAAACGTGATTGATAGATATTAGTAACATTTTACTATTAAGTAATAAATACTCACTGGTAGTATGTATCCAGGGAATAGCTTTTGGGATTTTTTCCCCCATATTATTGATTACTGGCTGTTCTTTTAGCCAATATTTTATATACACATTTTGGAAGAAGAAATTATATGTAAGAAAAGTAAAATAGTCAGTACTAAGAAGACAATCTTGTTTTTCCTGACAATATTTTTTTAAAGAAAAACAGCATGAACCAGGACCATTTGCATGCTGAATTCAGGTTCAGTTCCTCTGTGTGTAGCATCAAGCTGATCCTTCTGCTTTCTGCGTTTACACTCTGCAGACTGCTTACAAATGCAAACAGTAAAATTGGGCTCACAGCATATCTTTTTCAGTTGTCATGGCTATATGCTGACCTGTGGAAATCACTACAATTACCTTAAAAGACAAATAGCTACAAAAAATTAGAATAATATAGGCAAAAGCCATGGAACCACTTATTGTTAGGTTTGTCAATTTCCTATATATTCCTTTGTCTTTCATTGTTTTTAACTTAGGCAGCCTTAAACCTTTAAGATGAAAATCTTTCATGTCACTCATTTACTTGAGAATGAGTATCTTGAAAACTGCATGAATTATTTTTCAGCATAAGAGTGGGAAAAACACAAAAAAATTAAATATAGCAGGAATAAATAGAGAGCTTACAAAAATAGGAAAAAGGACTGAGCAGCAAAGAATGCTGTGTCTTTGTTGTCAGGAAGTGAGTGCTGGGTAGAGATAACTCGCAAGGATAAAACTGCATTGGATCTTGCCAAAGAAATTAAAACAAGTAGCAGACTCTTCACACTTATAAATAAAAGTAAAAAAGGGAAGAGTTGAAACCACTGGGTGCAGCTTACACTCTGTCATTCTGTCTTTTTTTACCCCTTTTTCCATATTTTTAAACATTTATATGCATTTACTAGGTCTTTTCCAGTGCAACTTTCTCACTGTGACCCAAGAGTCTACTGTGTGCATCAGTCTTTTGCCAGGGAAGTCTTGCTCTCTGAAATACCAGTTTCACAGAGTGAATGATTCCCAAAAGGCAGCTGTATCCAGCCCAAGCCCTTCCCCACTGTGCATGCAGGCAGGGTTTGACAGCAACAGGGGACTAGCAAAGGCTCATATAGGCACTGCATCAGTGAGAGCTCCAGTATTTATCCTGCTGAGTGGCAGATGGCATCTCCCCACTTCCTGGATCTGCCTCTCAGCATGAAAACCATTGGGGCACACCACACGTCACCATTGGCATTTTCCATCTTGTGTGAGATCTGCTTTCTAAGCAAGAGAACTTAAGTTTTGCAGGGCAAGGCAGCATCTTCTGTCGTAGGAATAGTGCAGCTGGAGATATGATTAATGGCGAGAGGTGCACAAGTAAAGATCACAGTAGTGCAGTCCCCCAGCATTAGTTTAGAGGTATAACCAAAGTCAGAAGAAGAGCAGCAAGGGTTCCTAAACAAAGTGGCCAGTTCCTCAAGTCTCAAGGATTTGGTCTTAACGATGATTGGAAATCAAACTCTTCAACTTTCATGGGTAGATTAATGACAATGGTATTTTGCTGTGGGAGCAGTACTTGCCCAGTACGTGTTAGTTAAGGTTCTCCTCAGGCAGGCAAACAAGAATGGAAGGAGAGCAGTAAAAAAATGTCATACTGCAGCATCTGTTAATTGTATAGTGCAGCTGCAGAGACTTCATATTCACATCTTTATTTGTCTCAGTGAATAATAAATGTAATTAAATTACACAAAGATGATAGTGAAGAAATATCAGCTGAGGGATTATTCCTTTGTCTTAGAAGAGTCTTCTATTTTTACTGTTTTAACTTTGTAATCTTTCTTTTTTATCTCATTTCTCTCAAACAGTGCTCATGTGAATGTTGATGTATATGTTATGTTTGTTTATATAGGACAATTTTTCAGAAGGGATTTTGTATACAATATAGTCATTCATTCACATACATTCTAACACAAACAAAACGGTATAAAGCTTCAATATAACAAACTAACGATCAGGATAGATTGCATTTACAGAAACTGGGAGAGATCTTTCATGTCTCAGTGACGTGCACTGCAGTGCAGGACAAGCCTAAGCCACGAGCCGTCCTAGTGATACATGCCATCACTCACACGAGGCATTTCTGGCTCCCAACCCCTGCAATTGACATGGATGGGTTGCTTTATGGACATTGCCTGGTTCTTAATTTTTCCCAGGAAATAGGCAAGGCAATTTAGCTGTCTTTCCCAATATACACCAGTATTACAAATTTCCTGCAATTCATCATGAGACTGGCAAAGTGCTCAGCTGATATGAGGACCACAGTAAAAAGTGTCTTGTAGACACCCTTCAGGTCAACAAGCAAAGAACTCACTGTGAACTTAAATATCATCAGCTGTGCTGGTGATCTATAGACTTCACACAATGCTTTGGAACATCAGGGTTTTTTCAGTTGCTGGTTTTTGTTGGTTGTTACTTAGAGAATTGCCCATTGCTGTGACAAAAAAACCCAAACAAAAAAAAAAAAAAACCAAACCTCTAAAGGCTCCATTTTATCTCTTTGGTTTTTCAACAGTTTTGGGGTTTTTTGTGTAACAAAAATATCTGACTTTTAATATAAGACAGACAATAAATAACACTTTAAAAAATGGGAAAAAAAAAGAGAGAGAGAGAGAGAGACCAGAAGTTGGTCCTGTGACTTATGTAGGAAATTTGGAGACGAAGTTGTGTTTGTATTGCTTGTTCAAGCATGGTCCTTGAGTTTATGCTGGGTTTACAACCTCCCTGTCCCACTTTCCTCAGTATCGAAATGAGGATGATTGTTGTTGTGCATTTTCCCTTCCTTAACCCCTCCCCTCTGACTCTCCCTGACTGGCTCATGTGAGTCAGCACCGCCCCCCGGCCCCACCTGATAAGCCCCTGCGGGATCCAAATCCGGCCCTTTCAATTCCAGCTCCCATGGACCCCACACTCCTCCCCGCCTCTCCTCCCCTCTCCCCCACCACCCAATTGCCCCCTTCTGACCCTAATAAACTGCCTGGAAACCTGGAATGGAAAGCCTGCCTTTTTTGACCTCTCACGATTCTGCAAGGACCACGTCTGGACAGCCTCACAGCCCGCCGCTGCTGAGTGCCTTCCCAGCGTGTTTGGGCTCAGGGGCAGCCCCCCCGCCCAGGCAGCATAGGCAGGGGCTGCTTTTGAGACCGCGTCGCTGCAGATGATCAAAAATAGTGGGAACATTATAAGGTCTGCTGTTAATAATTCCAAACTGATCAGAGATTTTTCATATTGCAGATTATCTGGCTTTTGGATTTTACACTTTTTTCCAGATGATGAGAAGGTATCCCTTACTACAGAGTTACTTTTTATCATTATGAGAAAATGATAAATCAACTATTTCCCTTAATTTTTACCACTTCAGAGAACATACCAAGTTCAGTACTCAGCAGGTTTTTTCATGTCCGTGTTTTTAGGTTGTGCTGTCGATGGGCATCCAACCCCAAACATCACTTGGCTTTACTCTGGTGAGCCTCTCAGTCAGCGACATCAACTCCTGGCAGCAGGAAGAATTCTTCAGATACTCAATGTCAGTGATTTCTCTGATGGTGAATTCAGCTGCCTTGCTCAAAATGAGGCTGGCTCACTCACACAAATCATGACCCTGGCTATACAAGGTAACTCTTCGATTTCAGTCTTGCCACCCTGAAAAGCTCTTGCCATGGATTTCCCTGTACTGCCTTTCTCATCCTGAATTTGTCCCCACTGAAGCCATTGCCACGCATGTCAGGAAAAAGAGGCCTTAATGGTTTATTGCCATGGATATAGATTTGCAGGACTACTGGGTGCTTTACACTGTCTTAGGTTTTACTCTACCAAAATCACACCAGGTATTTCTGCCCTGCTGAGCATAAAACACACCTCACTGATTCAGGCTATACTTGTGTTGAGTCTGGACAATTTTCTTGTCAAGAAATTTAAGACAGAGGTGGCAGAGTTTAAACCCCTTAAACCAGAAGTCCCTCTGTTAATACACGAAGGTCAGTGCTTCACAGTCTCTTCTTCCCTGAAAACTCTTCACTTATAAAAGTTCTCAAACTGTTATTGTTCTAGATATCCTAGAAATAAGACAAAGGTGGTAAAGACACAGAACACCGTGGTGCATCTGGGTTGGAACAGAATATGCAGCTTTCATTGCTCCAATTGTCAGTGGTGTAGAAGAGACGAATTTAACTTTTCCTTCAATTTTGTTATAAAATTTTGAATATGTTGCAAATCCCACTTTTACTTTCAGGACAGATGATCTGTATGATCTATCTGGTAAGAGACACAATGTTTCAAGATCACAGAGTCATAGATACTGCTGGGAAGTGCAGCTAACCACTCCTTCATTAAATCACACACCTTCTATAGTCCTGCTCCCTGGCATCTTGCTTCACTTAACTGCCATACCATGTTATTCACTTTCCATGCCTGATGCATCTAAGCACCAAAAAGCTGGGTTTGTTACATCAAAGGCAGTCAGGGATTTCAGTCAGGTGCCTTGCAGGGGGAGGTATCTCCTCTTCACTGAATCCCTGTATTTCATCCTGGAGAACATCTTCAACTCTCTCCTTAACTGAATTCCTGCCGTCAGTTTTCCAGTGTTAACATGTCCCTCCTATACTTCCTGGCAGAATACCGGTGGTCAGTGGACCAAGTGACAGCTTGTTCAGCTTCCTGCGGCCACAGAGGGGTGCAGCTGCCCCAGCTCAGGTGCTTACTGGATGGGGCAGAAGTCAACACATCCTACTGCAGAGAGATACCAAAGCCACCCCTGCAGCCCATTGCGTGCAACAGAAGAGACTGCCCTTCACGGTTTGTCTGTCTCATGTGAAAATATCACACATGCATTTAAGGTGTGCTGGAAGAGTTCTTGGTGTAGGACATTACACCACTGCAGCCTCTCCAGTGTCTGCTTGGAGAAGTCATGGCTGAAAGGGAATTTATGAGTGCTTAACCCAGACAGTTGGGATTTTGTAGCAATATTTGTGGAGAACTTTGACAGTACAAGGTGGAAAGAGAGTTCACAGCTTGCAATGTCTTGGGTGATTCCAGCCACACCCTATGCTAGATATAAATATCATGCCCGTTCTGAGCCAGATTTTGTCACCCAAGAACTGTAGGATCATTTCTTTTTTGTGTTACACATGACCTCATAGCAGTTTGCCCCAACAATATAACAGACAAGAAACTAAGTTTAGCAGCCATTTTTTGGTTTTATTCTGAGTTCTGTTGTTGCCTGAACATCAATATGGGCAGGACTGTAGCTGTAGCTGCAGCTGCAAAGAACTCCCTGAGCAGGGTGGGAATATTTTTTGTAAAATGGGCACATCCCATCAGATCTTATGGGTATGAAGGGGGCTCAGTTCTGCCTCTTTTTGGAGTTTGCTAGTTTGTGGTTGCCCTTGTAATCCCCTGGTTGACACTTACTGCTAAACACAAAGGGGCCAGGAGAGCTTGAAAGACTTCTGGCTACACTTGGGTCTTCCTCTGCCACACCTCAAGTACTGTTTTCCATTTTGGGCCACTCACTACAAGAAAGAAGAAGGGCAGAGAAGCTGGTGAAGGGTCTGGAGCACAAGTCTCATGAGGAGTGCCTGAGGGAGCTGCGGTTGTTTACCTTGGGGAAAAGGGGGCTCGGGAGACCTTATCACTCTCTACAGCTGCCTGCCTCTTCTTACAAGTGACAAGTGACAAGACAGGGGGAATCAGCCTCAGGTTGCACCAGGAGAGGTTTAGATTGGCTATTAGGGAAAAATTCATCCTGGAAAGGGTTGTCAAGCATTCGAACAGTTGGCTAGGGAAGTGACTGAGTCATCCTTGGAGGTATTTAAAATATGTATAGATGTGGTGCTTAGGGGCATGGTTTAGTGGTGGACTTGGCATTGCTGGGTTAATGACTGGACCTGGTGATATTAAAAGTCATTTCCAATCTAAATGATTCTCTGACTTCACCTCACACAAAGCCTTTTCTTCTTTGACACCCTTTGGTGCAAAGAATACATGCTGTGTGCTTATCCAGAGCGTAGTGTTATGCTCCCTCCATATTAAAAGTATCCTGCTTCTGCAGTTCAGTGTCTCCTTAGCTGAGATGTGTAAACATGTTTTTCCATATTCTTCTGTGGTGTTACTCCCTCGTCTCCCTTATTTCCAATGTGGACATGGTATGTTTCAGTATGCAAGCACTCAAAAGTAGTGAGCATCTCAAGAGAAATTTAGTACAATTTCTCTCATTCAACAGTGATTTGGGACTTCTATTAAAAAAAAATACAGTCTAAGCTAAGGCAAGGAGAGGTGCTAAGCAACCTGATAAGAAGTTGCCAAATTCATCAGTCTTGCTCTGTCTTGGGCATATTGCAATTTTCTGCTTAATTACCTTTTAAAATACATTCCTACTCCTATTCGCAGGCAAATGTTTACTGAGTTGCCAGCTGAGTCATAAGAAAGAAACCAAAAGAGATTTGGTGAAATATGAATCACACTCATTAGTAGCAGTTTTCCTTGGTCATGACAGTAAATTCCATGGGAATGGTTTATGTCTTTTTATGCCTTCCCTGAATTGCAACAAAACAAACAACCCCAAATGCTCCCTCAACTCCTGAGAAACTGCTGAGATGTAAGCTTGGAAATAAAAGTTGATTGACATGCAGACCAGAGTTTTATGAGCAGTACGGAAATTGCAGGTTCAACCTCACCAAACTGCATGAGAAAAGAACCAGTGTTCTTGTTTTCCGGGTTGGGAATATGTTTGTTTATTCTTGTTTCTGTGGCCACTGGTGTTAATCACCTGCAGAAGACAGAAGTAGAACCGGATGTCTCTCCATGGGACTGGAGAATGCCTATTGCCTATTTTGTAAAGTAATCAGAAACATGGCTGGTGAGGAACATGATAGGCAGTATTTTACTCCCAAAACCACACAAATCCTGCTGGGTATCCAGAAATTTAATGAACCAAACAGCTGATTTGACCACAAAACTGTTCAGAAAACTAGCAATCAGTTGCATTCTTCCTAATTCTACCTAACACTTTCCCAAACCTGACTGTATGAGTGTTTCACTTAATGATCCTTACAGTGACAAAATGTATTAGATTATTATTTTCTGTTATTACAGCTTTTTGGCTAGGACTGGATTTTTTAAGTGCCAGTACTCAGGAGTTCAGAGCCTCAGCTGGTGAATGCGTGGTCTGAGCTCAAGAGGGAAGAACAGTGTCCTTCCTTCCCTGGGCTGACTATTTTTGAGCAATGTCCAGGCTTTTCTGGACTATCCCAGATGTCAGGGGTACAACAGAGGAGACAGGCACCAGCAAGACCCAGCGGGCTTTTGGCTATTCTCTAGCAGCTAGTTTGCAGTGGCCTGTGAGCTATTCCAGAGATTACACAGAGATAGTTTTCCCTACTAAGGGGTGCTACTGAGCTAGTCCCAGCATTGTGGCAGTAGCCTGTGACCGAGGCCTCCATGACACAAAGGTGTAAGAGCAGAGTTGCCCAACCCCTGTGCCAGGGCTACAGGTATTTACTAAGCCTTTAAAAACAGCTTTTAGGGGTTAGAAAATTAATTCTGGACCCAAAGAGCCTTGAGAAAGATAAATTAATGAAAAATGTGCTCTTTTCTCAGCTTTCATGCTCTGAGCAGTTTTCAGTGACAACTGTGGGAGGCTGAGACACTCAGACCTTCCAGGATTGTACCCTAAATGAACCAAGCCACTGTTGTCTGTCTTTGCTCCAACAGATAAAGCCCTGTTGATGCCAAGGATCCTGCAGATGGTGGCACGTGCCTGCTCCCTGACCTGTTCTCCTTTCTCTCACAGATGGATGGTAACATCCTGGTCTCCTTGCACACGGAGCTGTGGTGGAGGCATCCAGATGCGGCGAGTGACGTGCCAGCGCCTGACAGCAAAAGGCAGCTCTGTCCCAATGTCCAACGAGGCTTGTGCCCAGGTGTCCAAGCGCCCTGTGGACACACAGAACTGTAACAGGCAGCCCTGTGTTGAGTGGGTGGCCTCCTCCTGGGGCCAGGTAAGGAGCAAGGCAGCATTCCAAGGACAGCCCCATAGGGTGGGCTAGGAAAAAGAGACATAAAATGAGGGGAGTAATTTTTCAACCTAGTGTCTTTAGGTTATAGTTTGCAGGCTTTTGAGGAGGCCCCTAATTTGTTCAACTGTTTCTTTCTGTATATGATGCACTGCCTGCTTGGATTTCTGTAGCTTCCCACAATCCCTAGAAAAGCTGCTTGTGAACAGGAGTTTTACTGCAGACCCCTGTGTCCTCCAGTAGAAGGTCTGCAGTTCCTTGATACAATGATAAGTGACATATCTGGTAAACAGCCTTCTTCTAGTCTTAATTCCCCTTACCAGCCCTTGAGTGTGCTTCAGTCTTGGCTGGCTGGAGTCAGTCTTGGTGATTGTGATAGGTTCAAGGCAGAAGGATTGTACAATAATTCAGTTTTACAAAGTTGCTGATGTTGCCTGAGAATACCAAAAAGTGTGAGCTTTCTTGATTTGCTTCATGATGAAAGGCAGAATGGAGGCCTAAAAGCATTTTCAGACTACTTCATGCTGCTTTTCAGACCTTCACATTCTCTCTTAGCAGATTGTGTTGCGTCAGGTTTTTTTACAATGTTGGAAGTAATAGGTGCCTTCAGCTACTAGAACATGCTATTGCTCACTACTTGAAAATGTCTTTATTTAAATCTTGAAAGGTGACTGCATTGTTGTATTGCAAGTAAAGCTTGGAATTATCACTTTATATCAAAGAAGTAAATTTTCACTCCCTATGGAATTCCAGGAAAGGACTGGATCATCTTTGCAAAAACCTTTACGAGCTGTATTGACTCAGCTGAGACAATCTGATAGTTCAGAATTGATTTCTTAATCTCTGTGCATTATCATATAATATTTCTTCTACCTAGCTTAAAAAAAAAAAATCAAGTTCCACATGGTTGTATACTGCTCAGTCTCCAAGCCAGAAGACTGTTACACAGTTAGGAACATATCACTGGTTCAGTGGATTAGTAACCTGCTTGGTGGTATTGTGGGGTATGAGGTCCCCACTGCACAGGTGTGGTGATCAACTTTCCCAGTTCTCAAAGAAAACAAAAAGCCTACCTACTTTACCCCCATCTCTAGAATTAATTCCTTTCCTTCAGTTAATGTTCCTGACATTTTGATCTCCACTGACTAATCCTATGGTGTTTTTAAAATAATAACTCATGCTTACTGGTGATGAGGACTGCTAGTCCCTGCAGATATCGCATAAATGCTCCATATGCTCCGGTGAATTTCCAGCAAGACAGTAGACTGGAAGCAGCTAGAAGCCTGGCAGTCACTGCTTGTCTCTCCCAGTTGTCAGGGAGGGAAGAAATAGCAGGAGGAAGGAAATATTATTTGAGGAGTATGTGGTAGTGTGAAACAGGGCTCCTACTCATGAGGGAGTGGAGATGGCAGAGGGATTGGTCAGCAGCCATCCCCTAGCAAAAACTCCTGCCTCACGCTAATGACCCCTTATTCAACCCCCAGTTTGTTCTTGGATATAAGAAACTCCAAAAAACAGTTTCCTAATAGTTGATATCATTTTAAAAGAGCACAAATACATGCTTCATACCTATAGCTAATTATGTTTCAATCGAAGGAGAGGATTAGAATGGTTAAACTGAAGCATGATTGTTAAGCTTGAATAAGTTAGGATAGCCTCAATATTGGAGCAAGCTTGCATATCTGTTGTGTCTGTCATGCTTGCTGCTTTTGTTTATTGTCCTTCAGTGCTTTTAAATTGTTAAATGGAGTGTAATATGTTCTTGGTTCAATGCATTCTTAGTTATTTGTTCATAAGTTTTGATAGTATGGGCTGCAAAATGCACAATAAAAGTAAAGTGTTGAGATTTCCTGTATGGATCATATGCTCTTGGCTAATGGCATGAGAGCATTTAATTTCCCCTAACAGATGTATTTAAGATTAAATTATTGAAGAGGTAATGAATCTACAGAGCAGGTACAGAAATGTCGTTTAAATGCAGCTGGAGGAGAGTGAAGTAGAGCAGAAGATGACCTCATAATCAGCCTTCAAAGCCTGCAGAAGTGCAGAAAGTGGTTGGAATCTCAACAGTGTCCAAATGGCAGTGTGCAACTTATTTCACTACCAGACTTACAAAAAGGGAACATACTCTGCCTTTTGCCTCACCTAAGTGAATCTTCTGTGTTCATAGTGTAATGGGCCTTGCATTGGACCACGACTGGCTGTACAGCACCGACAGATATTTTGTCAGACCAAAGATGGAACTTCTGTGTCATCTGATCAATGCAGTGCCTTACCAAGGTAGGACAGAAATCTCTTTTTCTGAACCCACAACCCTTCCCAGAGATATTGAATGGACTAGTGACTCATGTGAAAACCTACAGGTTTCTCCTATGTAACAAAGAGGTCACACTGTAATCTGTACAGTTATGTGTAACAAATCTGATCAGTCTTAAGCCCAGACTTCCCTCTTTGTTCCTAGGAGCTTCAGGCCAGTTGGCCAAAAACTGGAAAATCTTCTATGCATGTCAAATCCTGACTGAAAGGCTGTGCTATACCTTCTTAAGGTTCCAGTCTTCTTATCACTTATTTAAACACAAACTTTTAACTGAGAAAAGTCTCCAGTTTTTGTCTTTCTGCAGATAAACTTCACTACCAACATTATAAAGACATTTATTTTATATGAGACAGGTATGTAAATCATGACCAATCACAACTGAAAATGAATGTAATTGGCTTGCTGGCTCCCACTCATGCCTTTTCACTATCTGTGTGACAAATAGATATGAACCAAGTGTGCCTATACATCTTCTGTGAGACTGTGTTGAAAGGAAAAGGAAGGTTTCAGAGAATTGGTTCTGTTCCCATTGGCTATAAAGCCATAAAAAAGTTACAAAGTCCTGCTGAATGACATTTGTCACCACTCATTTCACCTTTCAGCAGATCTCTGGTCTGGCCCTTCCTAGAGAGGACATTTCAGCCAAATCCTCAAATAGTTCAAATGGTCATTTAGCCTGGTGTTGATACACCAGTGTGTGTGCACTGAGGGTCTGGTCCTTGAGAGCTGCCCAAAACTTGTGTGTCCTTGATTGCAGTCCAAAACTGCTGGCCTCACTTGGCACCCTTTGAAGATCTGACCCATACAGTGCTGAGAGTGAATTACCTTTGGGAAATGTAATGCCTGCTGTGCCTCCCTCCCTCCCTCCCTGCTGCCCACAGGCCGTTGAGCACCCAGAACTGCTGGACTGATGTCTGCGGTGTGCACTGGAGGGTCAGCCTCTGGACCGTCTGCACGGCTACATGCGGAAACTACGGCTTCCAGTCGCGGCGCGTGGACTGCGTGCACATCCGCACCAACAAGGCCGTGATGGAGCACCACTGCTCCTGGAGGCCACGACCGGCAAACTGGCAGCGCTGCAACATCACACCCTGTGAAAACGGTACTTGGCTGAGAGGGAGGGGAGGCAGAGGGGTGCAGGGCTATGAGAGAAGGCAGAGCTGTCTGTCAGAAATGCAGCACTGGACCTTGCAGCTAAGCGTCCTGTGGAACCTCCAGCTCAGACGTCTGCAAAATCCAGTGTCTAAAGCTCAGTAGCCCAGAGAGGAATGCTGCCCATTGTGGGGTTTTTTGGCAATGGTTTTAGTGCTGGGATTGTGTCTCCTTGCTAATGAGAAATAATTCATACTGGAGCAAGTCCGAAGTAGGCCACCAAGTTGATTAGAAGGATGGAGCACCTCTCCTATGAGGAAAAGCTGAGAGAATTGGGATTGTACAGCCTGGAGAAGACTAGGCTTCAGGGTGCCCCAATTGTGGCCTTCCTGTACCTGTGGGGAACTCACCAGAAACATGGAGAGAGACCATTTACAAGGGCATATAGTGACATGACAAGGGAGAATGGGTTCAAATTCGAGCACAAGAGGTTTAGATTAGATATTAGGAAGAAATTCCTTACTGTGAGGGTGGTGAGGCACTGGAACAGATTTCCCAGAGACGCCATGAATGCCCTGCCCCTGGAGGTGTTCAGGATGAGGTTGGTAGGACTCTGAGCAACCTGGTCCAGTGAAAGGTGTCCCAGTCCCAGAAGGAGGGTTAGAACAAGATCATCTTTAAGGTCCCTTTCCAACCCAAATCATTCTATGATTCTATTATTAACTTCCAGTTAATCGAACAGACAGGAAGAAAAACACAAATCACAACCAGATTTGTGGCTGTAGTCCAAATCCAGTGGGTAGGTGGATGATGGGAAATACTGGAGGCAAGACTGCTTTCTTTCAAATTGCAAGCAACAGACTGGGCTTGCCAAGGGACTAGAAAAGTTAATATTTTTTTTTTTTAAAATGAATGAACAAATGAGAACAGATGATGTGCCTGTTTGGAAATGATGCTCTCATCCTCTATCTTGCAAGCCAGTTGCTTTGCAATCATTGCAAATGCAGCAGCAGAACCCACATGTGCTTACCTATATCCACACCAGCTCTGATGCTCCCTCTCAGCAGAGACAAAGTAGACTACATAGGTCCAAACTTATGAGTTTTTTGGTGTCTTTTTTTTTGGGGGGGGGAGGGGGTGGGGGGTGGTGCACCCTAAAGGCAGCTGAAGGGATGAGGAAGATTACAGGTACCAATCAAGACCTTTGCTGAAACTCCAGCTTCTTTCTGCTATACAGAAATGTCCCATATCCCAAGGTCTTGCAGGGATACTGGACAGTTTTCCAAACTAAAAATCATGAAGCTGTGGGCCTCAAAAACTGTCCAAATTATTCCAAAGCCTAAGCATTAGAGGAGTTCTAAAGGTGTCTTAACTTCTTCCCACTGGGTGGTTTCTGACATTTGAAAAACACAAGACAACACCCAATCAGCTGGGGTGACACTGGCTCTTCAAATGTGAAAAGCTGGCCAGAGTGGCTCTGAGCTAAACAAGTTAAACCTTGTTAAAAAAAGTTTCCAGTTTCATTTAGTACTTCACCTTTGGTTTAACTGTTAGGAAACTCCTATTCTCTAAAACACTGTTAGTTGACAAACTGACAGTGTTGGAGCAGCCTCAGAAGCCCTCTCCCCAGGCTCAGAAAGCAAATATTGCCCACCAATTCTGCTCTGAGCTGGTGGACTTGCAGTCCACAATCAGTCTTTACAGCAAATCACACAGTGAGACCTCTCAACACAAAGGTCCTCCTCTCGGCTGCTCAAGAATATATGTTCTCAGGTAAGAAATCCTTCATTCATAGCTTCATCACCATTTCTTCTTTTTGTTTCCCCTTTGGCAGTGGAGTGCAGAGACACCACAAGGTACTGTGAGAAAGTGAAGCAACTCAAACTCTGCCAGCTCACCCAGTTTAAGTCACGTTGCTGTGGGACTTGTGGAAAATCTTGAAGACAGACGAAATGAAAATGGAGGAACAAGGGGATCACAGTCTTTTCTTCACTGAGGCAAAGGCTTTTGCAGAAAATACAGATGGGATGGAAATATCTTTTTCATTTTATTTATTTATTTCCCTTTTTAAAAAAAGAACACCTTTTACCAAATCATTGTTGTAAAGGGACTTGACAAGTTTTCCCCTGTGAATCTGGGAGACAGAATGCAGCAAAACATGGTCATGAGGGTAGACCACAAAGAGTCAGAGAGACCCATGCCACCAGCAATGGGCATGAGAGGAGCGGGGCTTCCCCATAATCTGTGTACATGCCTTGGGGATACACCAAGAGACAGATGAGGAAGAGGACCACAGTAAAAACCTAGCATCATATCACAGAATCACAGCACCATCAAGGCTGAAAGAGATCTGCAGGGTTATCTAGTGCAACTGTTAACAGCACCACCATAACCACCCCTAAACAATATCTCTGGGTGCCACATCCAGATGCCTCTTGAACACTTCCAGAGATGATGATTCCATCACCTCCCTGGGAAACTTAATCCAATGCTTAGCCACTTTTTCAGTGAATATTTTTTTCTAGTAGAGCCTCCCCTGGCACAACATGAGGCCAGATCTTCTCATCCTTTTGTTTGAAACACGGCAGAAGAGACTGACTCCCACCTCTCTATAACCTCCTTTCAGGCAGTTGTAGGGATCAATGAGGTCACCCCTGAACCTCCTCTTCTGCCAGATAAACAACCCCAGCTGCCCCAGCTGTTCCTTATGGGATGTGTTTTCTAGACCTTTCACAAATTTTGTATCCTTTCTCTGGACACACTCCAGCACCTCAATGTCTTTCCTGTAGTGAGAGGCCCAAAACTGAGCACAGGATTAGAGGTGTGGCCTCACCAGTGCTGAGTACAGAAGGACAATCCCTGCCCTGGTCCTGCTGGACACACTGTTTTTAATCCAGGCCAGGATGCCATTGGCCTTCTTGGCCGCCTGGGCACAGCTGGCTCATGTTCAGCCAGGTGTTAACTAGCATTGCCAGGTCCCTTTCTGCCAAGCAGCTCTCACGTGTCTTAGACTACCTTGAGAACACAAGCACATGATTTTGCTTTATAAAATTACTTGTTACATCCAAGATTGGAGCACTTTTTAATTACCAAACCCCTTTCTCCATCTCACACCAGGCAAGGAACATCCTTGTGGTCCTTAAGAATCTGGTGTCTGGTGAAGTTGAACAATGGTCTGTAACATATGTGGATCTAAAATACACCTGAAAATGTTTCCAGTTTGAGCTTTTGAGGGAAGACTAGGGATTGAAGGGTTGCTCACAGCACAGAGGTGAGGTGGTGATGTTAATTATTATCCAGCAAAAGGAGAACAAGTATGATCTGCTTGACAGAGCTTAGTACAAACCTGCAAAAGCTGTTCCTAGTAAGCATAGGTAGGAAAGATAGAAATTGTATGTGGTGAGAGGAGACACTTTTTATACTGCAGCCTACTAACACTTATTCAGAAAAAAGAGATATTATTTCCCAGAGTTCTGCTAATTTCAGACCTGGGGTTTTGGAAAAGAACTTGAGGAAGTGGGTTTTTCCATTTTGCTAACATGAAATTTCTCTTTCCTGGCAGCCTAGCCTTTTGGACAAGTAGTAGAAAAGAGCTTTATTCTGATTTTTCATGGTTGTTGCTACTCAGTAGAAACAGAATGGCTTTAGCATCAGCCCCATAGAACTAATGCAAATAATTTGTAACAATCTTGCTCCTCTCCAGCTGCCTCCCACAACTACACAGATGTTATGAAGCAGGTGTTATGGATCTTTAAGTCCATGCATAACACCCTGAAGACACAGTCTGAAAAATGAGACTCCAACATCACACTTACAGCATGATTTTGCATGCAGGCTGTGAGTCTTTCCTCCTGGCCAGCTGCAATGGATATTCAACCAGTGAAGTGCTGCGTGATTTTAGTTCCTGGGCATTCTCTGCTCTACTCAGAAAAAGAATTAAAATTAGGGGAACTCTGCAAAGAAGAGAGTTTGAGAATTGTGGAATTTCAAAGGAGAACTACCTGGATCTCAGGTTTTGGTTTAAGACCTTCTCTAAACAAAAGGCTTGGTTGTGCCTCTCCTGTAACCCCTGTTGGGGCTAATGAGTGCCTTGTGCTATATTAATGAAATGCTGTTTAAGTTCTGCTATGCTACATCTTCCATGACATGTGGATTTTTCAGTAAAACTGGGGGTCCATTATTGAGGTCAGTGCCAGGTTCATGACATTAAACTGTCTCAAACTGGCTTACTTCAATACATATCTGGCAGTGAATGCCCTTAGTAGAAGTGGGTCTTCAAGAAATAAGCATCAGTGTAACTTTTTATTTAAAAAAAGAATAATGACTTTCTATGTATGTAAATGTATATCTTTTCTGTATATTTATTAGGATTTCTTGTATAAAAAGTGCAATATTAATAATTGTACATTTTTTGTCCAGATAAAACTATTTTGGTTTTTTTTAATCTCCCCAGAATTTTGTTCCTCTAAAATCAACAGTAATAGTGTATTTCTCTTAATTTTAATAGCACTTGCATTTAATTGGGGATCTGCTTCACTGTGCACAGGGTGCTTTATTGACTACAACATGAGGGAGGGGTGATGCTTTTAACTTGTGAAATGATAGTTATGCATGGAATGAAGGACAATTCCTTAATGACATAATAATAACAATGATGATGATGACAATGTGATGGATATTTTTGATACACTGGTTAACAAAATGCAGCATGAGGAAGTATTTGCTTTTGTGTAAAAGCAAAATATGTTCAAGCTACCACATGTTCCATTGTATCTGTGTAACTGTGCACAGGATAAACACAAAGGATCTGATCTGGAGGGGCCACTGTGTTGTCTTTGCACAGTGTGGATTTAATTTCACATGTCTGTCTTCTGAATTGTGGCTTGGCAGCATCTCAGTAAGATTAGGATTGCTGGTTATTTTATGAAAGGATGCTTTACTTCTCTAAAGAGAACAAAACAGCAAACTTGTATTTATATAACTTTTTGTACAAGTAATGCAGGTTACGTATTTAACTACTACTGTCTGACGTGTTGTTTTTTAATCTTAAAAACAAAAGCCAAAGTAGCAAAGCTGTTGGAGCTCTCTGTCCTTATTCTGTATTACGCTAGCAGTGCACAGCTGCTACACTAAGTACACATGATGTAGCTGCCTTGAGGAAAGAGGATGTCTTAACTCCTTTTTGAATGTCTCCAGCCATCGAGCTTCTGCACCCTGTCTTGGAGATATGTTTTAATTCTTCATTTGTCTTGCTTTACTCTTTTTGCTAGTGACTTGCCCCTGTTGCTCTTGCAGAAGTATAAAGCCATCACTGCTAGTCCAAGGACCATGGAAATCAATACAATTTTACTCCTGTTTTCTAAGTATCAATGCTTTGAGATACAACTCTCCTCAGCAATCTATGGCTTGGAGAAACACCTGTTAATTCAGTCTTTCCTTACAGGTTGCTGCTGTTTACACCAATGGAGCTGCCAGCTACCTGATGTACCTGAAGCATCAGGTGTATATGTGGAAGGAATTGTGGTAATAGTCTGAATTATGAGGGGAGAGAAGAAAAAAATTAATAAAACAAAAGCATTTTTTCTTAACAAAGAAGGGAATTGAGTTTTGAAAACTAATTTGATTGTTGCTGTTGCCCTTTTCAAACAAACAATATGTCTCTGCTAAAAGGGAACACCAATTTTGCTCTGATTTATTGACAGTTTCCTTTGGATTATATTCCTGCAGGTATTTTTAGATACCTAAACTGCAGGCAAATAACACCTCACACAGACATGAAGTCAGACAAGCAAGTCAAAGACCAGACCTAAGACTTCCAAGCAATAGTACTGAAGGCAATGGGAATTTCATCATTTGTTTTCAGTAAAACAAGTGTAGAAGCTGCTGTGTATGTAAAATGAACAACAGGCTTGCTTAGGTTCTCAAGAGAATAATTATTCTCTCAAGTATATGGCTTTCATTGCCAGTCAAGTCACAAAGCCTTAAAAAGCTTCAAAGCAAGCTTCCAGTTTTGTTCTCCCCACTAATTTTCCTCACCAAAGAAAAAGAGTTCTGGAACAAACAGAAAAATACATAATAAATAGTGCTCTGGAAGATCTCCTCTCAGCCCGTTATGTGACAAGGTAAGCACAACAGAACTACTGCAGGCATCTGTGTCTGCATCCATAATCCTAAAAAAAACAGAAGCCATAGCCAGAGTTCTCCAATGTAATCTTTACCTAGAAATCTTTTTCCTGCTATCTAGTACAGTCATATGGACTGCAGTTGGAGCTTTTTTTAGTTTTTAAGTGAGGATTCTGCTTGCAAACTGCCTTATCAAACAAAAATTAATGATCACTTTACCATCTGTTTGGTGCTCAAACACTGATTCATAAATAAATTTGGTTATACTAGATCAGCATAAAATGACACCCATATTTGTAGAAAGTGGTGAACAAAAGCTTATCTTTTCCAGATTTTCAGAACCATAAAAGTCCTCAAAATTTTTAATGGCAGCTTTCAGTAACTGTCTGATCATTTCAGCTAGCAGTTGAGTAAATAAGCTTCATTCATTCAGTTACCTAACTTTTAACAGAGATGCTTTCAAAACTACTTTGAATGTCAAATTTTGTCCCAGACCAGCAGTGTATGCAGATGGGAAGCTCAGAACTGCTAATGCTAAGTATGGCTGTAGATACTAGCTGCAGACCACAGTTCAGGGATCATTGATTCAGCCCTTCCCTTCATCCTCTGTTTTAAAGGTGGATATATATATTTATGAATAGTGTTATGTATTAACTCTCCACTTTTATGGAAAGTAAACCAAAGAACCTCTCAAATATTTGAGTTTGCACGAAATTGAGGGAGGGGGAGGTCCAATCTCCTTTCTCTACTGATCTTTTACATTTCTCACACTGAAAGCATATTTGTTGATCATAATTTCAGCTACATTGCTTTCATCATCTCCAGCCAACGACCCCTCCCCAGTCAGTCAGAATCAAATCTATAATCTGGCTATATACATAGTCATTTTAATAATTTTTTCATATAAAGTTTTCACTAAGGCATTTCAGTAATTGCAACCCAACATATTAATTATCCAGATTTATAAGAGGAAGATACATTTCAGCACCTCCTATTCCAATTGAAATACTTATTTCTATTCTCACCTGCTTTTTCACTGAGGTACAATACTTGCTCCAATTCTCAGCCTCATGTGTGAAGACAATGATACATTTTATTCTCCATCTGTCCCTCCGAAAAGCAAATACAGTGCTCAGTCTCATCTTTTTTGCCAGAATGGTTACAAAGCCTTCAACATCCTCTACTGACCCATTTAAATGCAGTTTGTAGTGATTCAGGCAAAGTTCAAAGTATGCAAGTGGCTTCACACTGGAGAAGTATCATGGCAGATGTATCTAGTAGAGGTTTGTTTTATTGGGTATTTTTTAATAAAAAACAACCTAACAAAACAGAGCACAAAGTAGCTCATTAAATGTATTTAAAACAGATTGATCAACGGTAGTTCCTCACTGATCTGAGTTTGCACACCAGTTCATGTGCATAGAGAGAAGGCTTTATGTGGGGAGATACAAGGTCATCACAGAGTAAAAAAATTGCTTCTGAATAGTAAATAAACAATTGAAATAAAACAAAAGATCAAATAAAACTAATCTGTAAGTGCTGTTGCTAGAGGGCAAACACGTACCCTGTCACTGGCATGGAAAGTGGCTGCAGCATGAAGTAGTAAATAAGAGTGTGAAAGTTCACGTACATACTGCCAATATCACCATCTATGACCCAAACCAAATGTGATTCATTCTCACGACAATCTTGTCAGTGCTTTTTACTTTGTTTTTAATGGAGGAATCCTGCTGGACATGCTTTTTCCTTCATGCATACCAGCTTTATGCTGGTGCCCACCTTTGGCACTGTGACTTGTGAGTGCACATACTTACACGAACTTCCAGCACACAGGAACGGGATTGCATGGGGGTGTCTTCAGTGCCCCTCTGAGCCATACCAGCGCGTATCCTGTGCAAGTTATACTGCCTCAGGCTGCTCTGAATTGCACGCTGATTGTCCATGAAGTGTGGCAGGTGGGAAGGAATGATACAGCACTGCATCACACCCAATTCCCCTTGGCACCTCACTGTCCCAGTGAAAAAAGTCCAGAGCAACTCCTCCCCACCTCACTTCCTTGCATAGCTCCACACACCTCTGCAGGTCTTTAACCTTGAGCTAATTCTCTAAATTAAATAGTAAACATCACTTCTTTCCAAAAAGAGACTCCATCTGACTATGTTCCTTCCACAGTCCCTTCAAAACAACTCTTCTCTCAGTAAGAGCAGCAGCTCTTGAGCAAGATAAACACCACTTTTCTAAAGGCCAGTGTGGGAGTCCCGTCCGTGGGTGCCCAAACCACCTCGGAGTTCGGGGAAGGGAGAGACTGCGGGAGAGGGCGGGGCCCCGAGGGAGCGCAGGTGCTGTCTGCAGGTCGGCGAAGCAAAACAGGAGATGCAGTCCAGATTGTCGGTGCTCCAAGAAGGGTTTATTAGGGTAAGGGGTGAGGGGAGTTGGAGGGGTCTCGGGGCATCGACAAAATGGCCCCGAGCCCTCTTGTACAGTAACTTTTATAGGGGGAGGGGAAAGGGAAGGAGGAGATTTGGGGAGCAAATGGGGAAAGGGGGATTTTTGAGTGACAAATTATATATCCAAGAAAATAACAGTACTATAAAAAGAAAACCAACCAAATATCTGCTTTACACCGAACAAAGGGGAACATTCTAGAAATCAAACCATATAGGGAACCGGGGGAGGGGGAGAGAAGTGGCTGTCACCTTGTCAAGCCTGGGTGCCTTCCAACTGGCCTGGAGAGCAGGGGGTCCTGGGAGTGTACCAAGCCCAGGATCCATCCCCATCTCTCTCCCAGGGGGTTGGGGCACCCAGGTGAGCCATGGACACTGCGACAGGCCAGATTCCTCTGCAGAGGTTGTGGGTGGAGACCCTACAGCAACATCCTTAAGGTCTCACAACAAAAGCAGCCTTCATACCACAAAATGGTCATCCTTCACCAGAGGCATCAGTCTTGTCGCACCGGGTGTCTCCACACTTGCCCAGACACACAAATACCCAGAGAATCAGACCAGGCTAATTTTGGCTAAATCCCTGAGATTTTAGGAGGGCTGCAGCACAGCAGGCAGGACTGCATCAGCTGAGACTCCTCTCTGCTAGCAGAGCGAGTGCTCTGCAATCAGGGAGGAGCACAGAGGCACTTCAGCTAAAAGGGGCAAGGTTTTCGAAACTCTGATAACTCAGTATTTTAAGCCAAAACAGTGAACAAAGACTCTGTTGCTTGTTTGGGTTGCACTTCTCTACGCTTCCTGCTAACATGCTGACCACTCAGGAGAGCTCATGAGAGGGAAAAAAAGGGAAAAACAAGAATGTTGCCTAAGCCTTTAAACCCTTTGCAAAGAAAGGCTTTATATTTGTGGAGATGTAAGTAAAATAATGCTGCTTTATGTAGCTTAAAGGGAAAGGGACACCAGAGGGTTGCATTCTGGTTACATATAAATACTCTTTTTTTAAAGCAGTGGCAGGATGTGAACAATTCCATAGGAAGCATGTAGTTATCCACACATGCTTAGGATGACAAGGACATGGGAAACCGCTCACTACTACTACTACCCTCTCTAGTACTATAAAATAGTCTTCTGCTTCAAGATCTTGCATGGTTTGTGTACCAACTCCCTAGGGCCAGTAGGAAAGCACGATAATGAACCAGGATGATCACACCAGACAGGCCATGAACAGCTTGCTCTCTGAGTGAGGAGCCGGGATGGCTTTCTCTACTCTTAAGAAAGCACTTAATGGTTGGACTGAGGAATAGTTTATTTTGGGCTATATGCAGACTTCCCCCCCACCCATTTCTACATGCTCATTGTTTTGGTTTTTTAAAGCATAAATTATTGGTTTGAATAAATGGCCAATAATGTTGGTAGATGCTTGTTAAAACACTTCACTTTGTGAAACACTCACAGGGTCAGTTTTCAAGTAATAGCATACAACCTAGTGATTTTATTACCAAGAAAAGAAAAATCTCACTGTTAACCCACTATGTACAAATCATAGAAAATTCAAATCCAGCTATGCAGGGAGGATCTCACAGAACTAGTGAGCTGGTGAAAACATGGAAGGCAGAGGTGAACACAGCATTGCCTCTTTTAGAGCTACTCTATTCCTCCTCTGCTGAATGCAGCTGAAAACCCTGTGGGGCAGACATGCAGCCAGATGGAGAAGCAAAAATCAGATTGCCTCAAAGCAGTATTTCTCCAAAAAACAAGAAGAGGGGCACAGGTAATCAAACTACTGCTTCCAAAGTGGGAAGGGGGCAGAAGACATTACTACAGTAGGGAGAAAAGGGATTTTTTTTTTTTTTTTTTTTTTAGTGGGATCAGCCAAAAGTAAACTCTGTTCACAAAATTCATTATGGAAGTTTCCCACCCCAGTGCACCCAGACAGTTCTCTGTCCAAATTCCTCTTTCCAACTGAGATAACACAGATCACTCAGGGAGATCCTATCCATGCCTCAGGAAAGACTTTTTTTGTCTTCCAAAGAAAAGGTTTGCTTTTTCACACGTTAATTCAGCTGCTCTCTGCCTCCTGAATAGCATGCCCAGGATCTATATTGCTTCCCTTTGTGATATGAACACACTCAGTCCTTGCTGCAGCATACCACTTATCTTTCAACACTTCCTTCATAGTCTGAAACATCTGAGGTGCTGACAATGCACTCTCCTTAGTAATCTATAGTGTTGGGTGAAGCCCTTTTTAGAATTTGTGGTAGTAAAGTTTTCACAAATTTGCTGCTGGTTCATATTTCCAGACCATAAGTACATACTTTACTGGCTTTTTTGACCTCTCGCCTCTTGCCAACTGCAAATGTCCAGATGAAATGCCTCCTGCAGATATAAGGCACAGGGGTTGGCAGTCCTTGCAGATACAGGTGGTGGAAAGGCTGATATAATACAAGTCAAAACTGAATTGATTAGTTATCTCCCCCAGTATTACAGGTAACTTTCTTCTGGAGTTGCTTCATTTTGTTTTCCACGGAGAACAGAGGAATTAAATAATTTTGCTTAGCATTTTCCCAGTGAGGATCTGCAGTGCTGCGTTACTCCTGTCTAAGAAAACATTCATAACCTTCTAAAGCTCCTACCCTTCTAAAATTTCATTTTAATATGTCTCCTTAATTCAACTTTTGTGCTTAAGGCTTACCAAACACATTGTGCTTTGTCTGGTGATCAGTAGTGCTAGTGAGTACACCTCTTCTGTTTTTCCAGGGGTGCAGGTAGAAGCGATCCCTCCAAGCAGCCTCTGCAGCGTACATACATGAAACTCTTCCTGTGCACAGCTGACATTCATTGGCAATGATCTCAGTAGTCAGTACCAGTGCAGTAATCAGCTTTGACAGTGACATTTTTCATCCATTATTGCTTAGCACAATACTCCTTGTTCTTTTTTGAATGCTTCACAGTACAACTACCCAGGATGCCTTTCTCAACCCTGCCAAGGACAAAGTCCCTTTGTTCCATCCTTTCATTTTGGTTTTTGAAACACTTTTTGATAGTAGCCTTTGTCCTTCAGCCAGTCTTCAGGTATTGATGTCATTACCCATCCTTCAAAAGTAGGATGTTGACTACAGCTAACTTCCTTCTTTCCACCCATTTTTTCACTGAGTGGGAAGTGTTGTTTTGTGCTTCACCATGAGTGCAAGGTCACAGAATCACAGAATGGGCCAGGTTGGAAGGGACCACTGTCATCTGGTCCAACGTCCCAGATCAAGCATGGTCATCCTAGAACACATGGCACAGGATTGTATCCAGAGAGTTCTTGAAGTTCTCCCAGTGAGGGAGACTCTACAGCCTCTCTGTTCTAGTGCATGGCCACCTACACAATGTGGCAGTTCCTCCTTATGTTCAAGTAAAACATCCTGTGCATCAGGTTTTACCCACTGCCTCTTCTCCTATTGCTTGGCGTGACCAAATAGAGCCTGGATCCATCTTCCAACACCCTTCCTTCAGATACTCACAGACATTGATGAGGTCCCCTCTCTGCTCGAGGCTGAACAGGCCCAACCATCTCAGCCTTTTCTCCTAAGAGAAATGCTCCAGTCCTTGCATCATCTTTATCACCCTCTGCTGGACCCACTCCAGCAGCTCCATGTCTCTCTTGTACTGAGGAGTCCAGAACTGGACACAGCACTCCAGATGTGCCTCACCAGGGCTGAGTAGAAGAGCAGGATCATCTCCCACAACATACAGCAACACTCTTCCTAATGCACCCCAGGACACCCCTGGCCTTCTTGGCCACCAGGGCACACTGCTGGCTCATGGACAGCTTTTGGTCCACCAGGACCCCCAGCTCTTTCTCCACAGAGCTGCTTCCCAGCAGATCAGCCCCAGCCTGTGCTGGTTCCTGGGGCTATTCCTCCCCAGTGCATGACCCTGCTTTTGCCCTTGTTGAATTTCAGACAATTCCTCTCTGCCCATCTCTCCACCCTGTTGAGGCCCTTCTGAAGGGCTGCACAGCCCTCTGGGCTATTGGCCACTGCTCCCAGCTCTGTGCCATCAATGACCTTGCTGAGGAGGCATCTGCCTCTTTATCCAAGTCACTGAGGGAGAACTTAAACAATACTGGGCCCAGTACTGAACCCTGTGGGACACCATCGTGACAAACTCCAGCCAGGCCCAGTGCCACTGACAGCAATCCTCTGGGATCTGCCATGCAGACAGTTCTCAATCCACCTCACTCTCCCCTCATCCAGGCCACACTTCCTGAGTTTGCCTGTGAGGTTGTTGAGGGAGACAGTGTTGAAAGCCTCACTGAAGCCCAGGTAGAACAACACCCACTGCTCTCCCCTCATCTACCTATCCAAGTAGCTGTTTCACTGTGGAAAGCAGTCAGATTGGTCACCCATGATTTCTCTTTGCTGAATCCATGCTGACTACTCCTGATCCCCTTCTTGTCGTCCATGTGGATAGAGATGGCCTCCAGAATGAGGTGCTCTGTCACCTTTCCAGGGATTGAGGTGAGGCTGACTGCCTGGTATTTCCTTGGGTCTTCCTTCTTTCCCTTTCTGAAGACTGGGTTGACACTTGCTTTTTTCCATTCCTTAGGCACCTCTCCTGATCTACATGACCTTTCAAAGATGACTGTGAGCAGCCCAGCTATGGTATCTGCCAGCTCTCTCAGCATTCATGGATGCATCCCATGGATGGATGGTCAGGACCCATGTATTTGCGGGTGTCAGGTTTGCCTATGGGTTCCCTAACCCTATCTAAACCAAGGGAAAGTCCTTCCTTCCTTCCTTCCTTCCTTCCTTCCTTCCTTCCTTCCTTCCTTCCTTCCTTCCTTCCTTCCTTCCTTCCTTCCTTCCTTCCTTCCTTCCTTCCTTCCTTCCTTCTTCCTTCCTTCCTTCCTTCCTTCCTTCCTTCCTTCCTTCCTTCCTTCCTTCCTTCCTTCCTTCCTTCCTTCCTTCCTTCCTTCTTCCCTTCCTTCTCTCCCTTCCCTCCTTCCCTTCCCTCCTTCTCTCCTTCCTTCCTTTTACTAGCGTAAACAAAGTCTCCTTTGTGTCACCTGACACTGATAATTATGTGTTTCTCTTATGCTGATTTATAGGTCGTTACACCGCCTAATTCAAACAAAATTAAACTTTAGACTGGGAAGATGTTGATTTACCTTAAATGCACTACTGAGCAAAGGGAGAACTGCCAAGTCAAGTCTGGGCTACCTGAGCCATGTGATTCTTCATTGATCATCTGCACCTAAGTTGATAACTGTGCAGCTGTCATGGACTCATTCAGGGAAATTAAATGGGTTTTAGTCTTACTAAAACATTGATTTGCACCTAGCCAGGTAAGCCTTCTGATTTAACCCATCAAGCATTAATGTCGTTAACAAGAAGAGGGACAATGGGAAAATATGCAGCTCCAGGAGGAGAAAATGTGAACACTGACCATCCCAAGGTTTATTCAGCCTTAATTTCTATGTAACCACACCTTTAGTCATGCAAGGGAACTCACTTTGTTCTTTAGTGTTATCATATATTGGTTTTAATAAGTTTTTAGCACATAGAGGTACAAGTCAGGAAAAAACCCCCAAGTTCATGCTCTGAAAGTGCTGAATTTAAACCAGTCATGTCTGCTTGATGTTGGAGTAAGCTGGTCCACTGCTTGGAATATCAAGATTTCCATTGTAAATGTTCAAAACCCAGCAATTACTTGTGCTAAGTGTCATACTGTATTGCTATCAGGTTTGATAAGGCTAACTTCCACCCAGCAAAAAAGATCCTCACAAACCTGTGATAAAAATAAATTTACACACCAGACTCCCCTTGCTCTACATTCCCTGCTAGTCTCATACCAAAGAGTTGAAAGAACAGTCAGATAGCTTTCATGCATAAAAGAGCAATATTTTCTGCAGCCACAAGCCTCAGCTGTTTCTGTCATATAAACTCCGTTTCAGAATTGGCAGAATTACAGGCTGATAAATAAAATCAGAAGAACAAGTGAATAAAAATAGATGGGGAAGAAAAAGTATTTTCCTGTAGAAGCTCCATGTTACAGAAATGAAGGTTCAAAAAGGCTGGCTGGTAAAATAGCAGGAGCTGGAAAAAAAAATGCCAAACATTCTAGGTCAATACCTCACCACAGGTGAGTGAATATTTTACAGATTACTGAACTTCTGAAGGCTGTGTGAAGTCATCAATGACTGCATAATTTGGTGCTTTTATACAGTATAATCTGTAGATATTTGCCTAGTTGTTCCTCCTGTAAGCATATAATTTTTCATTGAACTAGAACATATGTTTAGAAAAGGCCTGTAGGACTGATTCAAGGACTTCAAGTAAAGCAGAACCACTGTGCCCCTAGGGTATTGTTCCAGTGGCTCCCCCCTCAGGGTTAAGTATTCATATTTTCAGATGGAATGTGTTTGGCTTTAACTTGCAAGCATTTAGGAAAAACTTCAATCCCAACAGGTTTCAAAGCTTTTCCAAAGTTTTAAAATACATTTATACAGAAAATTGTCTTCCACTTCCTCTTTAAATGCTGCTTTGATGGTCAGACACAAGCCTTTCACAGAATCGTAGAATCCTATATAAATAGAATATTCTGAGTTGGAAGAAACCAGCAAGAATCATCAAACATGCAACAGCTTTAGCTAGCAGTTGAGCTAAATACTCAGGAAACAGCCAGAGCTGCCAGGAGTAGGGGAGAGGACAATTTAGGAAAGTAAAATGCACTTAAGAAGTCAGGAATTTCCATAGTGTTAATAGAACACTCATAAGCCTACAGAAAGCACTTTGGACAAAGAAATTAATGGTTCTGGTCAGAAGCTTCATACTAGCTTTATTCAAAATAATACAACTCTAGCTGCTGGCTGAACTGTAGCAACATGTGACAATTTCAACTCTGATGTTTCTAGTACCCATCTGGAGCCCTGAAGTGAAGAGCTTTCACTGAAGAACTTCTCTTGCAAGGTGTCAGCCCAGGGTGGTATCTTTGGCACCTCCCATCTGATAGCCTAGTTCTGGGCAGCCCAGTGGCACAATTTATGAAGACACAAAATTCAATAATATTTATCCAGTAATTGTACCTTTTGTCTTTGATGGCAATACTGAAAAAGGCTGGATCTCAGACATCATTATCCAGCAATGACTCTTAAATATGACTGCACAGCGTGCAATTCACCTGTTCTAGCTCCATTTTTATGGACCAAGCTGAACTCCCTTTACACCAATAATAACATTACTAAGAGATATCTCTATTAGTGTCTCAGGAAGGGGACATCTCTCTCAAGAGTTTGGTGGGAAAAGCTAGAAAAAAAAAAAAAAGAGAAAGAGAAACAAAGATCAATATGTCTTTTCCCTGGATTTTATGTTTCCCATTTGTACAAATGGCCCAGGAATCAGTACCAAGGAATTAAGTTTATTTTAAGAGTTTCCTCCAAATACAAGGCCAGCAACTTGTTTAAAAGAAGGTTACAAACACAATCAAGCTGTCAGCATCAGTTTCTTCAAAGGTGTAACTGGGGTGGGTCTTTGTAAAGGGCCAGGCATCCAACAATGCGCTTTGGTGTGGAGCTGGCATTTAGGTTGTTTTAGCATCTAGCAGAGTGTGATGGTTTGGGCCTGACCAGACAGGTTTATAGGTTTTCATAACTGTGAGAGAATGAGGCACATGATGTGTCTGAAATGTAGTCAAGAAATCTATTGGTTTTGCTGGAAGTCTGAAGCATGAGTGATAAGTGTTAGTCTATTGCAGAGCCAAGGCTTATAGTATTCCTTCACTATAGCAGAACTATTAAATGGCTCACTAATTTTATTAAGCTGGGCCAAAGATTGACACATCTTGGCTGGCTTGCCATTTGGGTGTTTCCAACGTGTCCAAGTAGTGGTGTAAAGGTCCATTTTCTCCGGAGAAGGAAGATATACATCAGGTTTTGCAGTGAACACAGGAGGCTGTAGTCAAGTTTTGTATTTTTCCTGAAATTCAGTTTTAGTGGAAAAAAGAAGATCCGGAGCAGCTTTGTCTGGTATGGTTTTGCAAGCTTGGTTGGCTGAGCAGCCCAACCCTGGTAAGAAAATTTTTTTGTAGTGAGGCCATCAAATGAGACACAATTGACCTTGTATTTCTCAATTTTATGGACAAAATGTTTCACCAGAGGAGGTGGCACATAATTCACACTGTAATTGATTATGTACTCAAAGGGAGCCTTGTTTTTCTGGACCAGATTCAAAGGCTTGCAGCTTTGAGTGGCAACCAGTCCCCTGCAGAAACAGTCATTCTGGTTCTGTGGTCAAACTTTTCCTCTGATGGGCAAAACCTATTGTTTGGTCTGATCTGCTCGGTCCTGAGTTCATTCAGTAACACATAGTTACCTGAAATGAAAGAGGAATCATGCTGAAGTGCCCAACTGAAATTCTTTGATGAGTTTAGGCATATACCATATTATGATTGTTACATTTTCTACTTCAATTAATATTTATTGATGTTGTAGTGTTTGACAAATCCTATTCAAAGAGCAGCTGTAGAATACTTTACATGGCAGTGTGTTAAGCCCTGGAAATGCTCTGCATCTACACAGAAAATTGAATCAAATAGGCCTGTACCCACTCATACTGACAGAGATGGTGAAATACCATGATGGAAGATTAAATAATATTCTCAGATGTTTTCTGCAGGTAACTGAGTGGGTGCTGTCCTCATGCTCAGTCAGCCAGCAATCATGCAAATGTAGCTTCAAGGCAGTGACTTCAACCCCTTCAAACACCTTCCTGCTGCTGGATTGTGGCTGGCTCCTAGCACAGGGTATGCCTGTGTGGACAGCAGAAGGCTGTTCAGGTGTCTCACAAACCATCTGTAGCACAAGGAGAACCAGATGTCCACCGTTCCACTCTAAAGGCTAAGCTGCAGTGCTACCCTTCCTCTTTCTACCTTCACACTTGTCCTGGTGGCTGACCTGGTTCCTCAGCTGCTCAGCTGTGATGCTGCCTGTTTTACTGAGTTCAGAGGTGTGCAGCTCACCTTGGTATTTCCAAGTTGTGCTGTGTGGCATCTCCTCAGCCCTTGGTTTTGCTCTCTGTGGGACTCCTGCTGTCAGTAAAGGCAGAAACTGGGAAGGAACTTGTAACTCTGTCTCCAATTCTTCTTTATCAGAAAAACTGTGCTGGAATTTGCAGACCAAACCTGAGATGTGAAGCATTGAATCATATTGCAGAAATCTCGCTCTCCAAATTTATGACTAAGAAAACATTTTAGGTGATATTTTAAAGGCATTCCTATGTTCCTTCCTTGACCACAATACCAGGGAAATAAACGAGGCTCTGTAATTTGAAAAGGTTTGTGCTGTCACACAAGGAATCTGTTGCAAAACTGCCTAACCCTCTGACCAGTGCTGCAGCCACAAGACCATAGCTTTTCCCCTTAGTAGTAATCTTGTGCAACTTCCCCTAGAGACCATTATGGTTACTGGTAGGAAGCTGCAATTAAATAGTCTTGGAGCTAACCCAACAGGGGATTTTTGTTTTCTTTTTGTAAAGTTCCCTCCTTTCAAACTACACTGAGAGTCATGAGGCAAATAAGCTTCCAGCTGACTCTGCACAGGAAGGAAGTCTAGATGACAAAGTACTGTACATGCAGTACAGTACACATACAGTGACAAAGTAGTAAATGATGCAATTAGGATATTTGAACTCTTCAATCCAATCGGAGTTTGGCACTCCTGTTTCACTTGGGAAGTAGGAGAAATTCAGGCACCACTGCATTGGTGAGATGCTGACCTTGTGCCCATGCCTAGGGTACATGGTTTTCCTGGAGAAATTGTCCAACAGGGTGAACCATGAGCATATACTGATGTGTTTTTAGACATCAGTAATGCATTAATAAAGTGTTAAAAAGTGAGAAGCTAATGAGATTCAGACCACCTCTAAGCAAAGGTTTATTCAGAGAGCTCACATTTCAGATGCCAACCAAGAGTCACCAAAAAACTTTTTAGGTTCTCCCATCATCTTTGCTGAAGAACAGTCTGTGCATTTGGATCTAACCACAGGTCTTGCAAAATATTCAAAATATGATAAGCAAGTCCATCTGTCTTCAATTTTTAAAATTTATAAGCTCTACATGTTTGGAGACCTCATAGGCATTATGAATTTATTTTACTTAGTGTAAGCCAGCAGTGCTACTATTCCTTCAAAATATGTTACAGTTTTATTGTAACTCTAATTCTCAACCATAGATATTAATAGTTTCCCATGTAGCACAATCTTGAAAGCATTAGTGGGTACAGGAGGGAATGCAGGATATGAACCATATGTTGCTGGAGGGTTAGGCACATCTCCCTATAACCAAGCAAGACTAAATTTAAATTCGATTACATATCTGGAGATAGACAGCTACTTGTGTAGCCTAAAGGAGATGAGAATTTTGAAACCTTAAGTTGCAAAGTCATCTGACATTAACTGTAATAAGCAATAGAATCAACTTAAACCTACAGCGTCACTTGGGATATGGTGTGTTTAGTGGGAAAGAGCATGACAATACAGTAGGAAAGGTAACTTAATACCAGTGCAGCACTATTTTATGTGCTGCTCCAATATTTCAGTTATGATAATTAATTGAATACAATATTTCAAAATTTCACACTTGAATAGGTGTGCTGGTTTTGGCTGAGGTAGAGTTAGCTTTCTTCCCAGTGGCTGGTGAAGGGCTGTGTTGTGGATTTGTGCTGAACACAGGGTTGATAATAGAGAGATGTGTTTGTTATTGCTGAGCAGGGCTTACACACAGCCAAGGCCTCTTCTGCTTTTTGTGCTGCCACAGTGGGGAGAAGTTGGGTGTGATTGGGAGGTTGGGAGTAGACAGAGCCAGGACAGATGACCCCAACTGACCAGAGGGATATTCCAGACCACATGGCATCATGCTCAGGATACACGGTGGTGGGGAAGGAGGAAGTGGACAGGTATTTGGGCTGATGGCATTTGTATTCCCAAGTCACCATTACCTGTGATGGGGCCCTGCTATCCTGGGCATGACTGAACACCTGCCTGCCCATGGGAAGCAGTGAATTACTTCCTTGTTTTGCTTTGTTTGTGTGCATGACTTTTGCTTTCCCTGTTACGCTGTCTTTATCTCAACACATGAGTTTTCCAGCTTTTATCCTTTCTCTGATCCAGCTAGTGGGGGAGTGAGAGTGAGGCTGCATGGGACTTGGCTGCTGGCTGGGGTGAAACTACGACAGTAGGGATCAGTAAAACCCAGCAATGCTTAGAGAATAGCACAATGAAAACTTGTATTTTTTGTGGAATATGGGCCTCTAAGAGAATTCATTCAGTATGCAACTTGATCTTTAAGGAGGCTTGGACAAAGATTTCCATTTGCAGTGTTTGGAAAAATACCATAAATTATAACCAAATGTGGCTGTGATACCTTTTATTAGAGTTCTGGAGTTACACTTAAGGTGCTGACCTAAACACTGGAAAAAGAGAAAGATATACATATGTTTCAGATACGGAGAAGTTAGGACATCTAAGCACAGAAGGAAAGATTCTCCACTTGCATAAAGCAGCCTTTTTTTATTGGTTTCACTGAAGCTATTCCAATGAATACCATCTGGTGACATTGCATACGCAAAACAAAGTGTTCAAACTTGTGTAAGTGTGGATATTTTGCACCTGTGAGTCATAGTCTTCACAACTCAAGTCATTCTAAATGGACAGCATTTCCTGTGTGCTTGTTGTAAAAACTTCAGTTTATGCTGCTGCAAACATGCAGCAGTTAGACTAAAGTATAGCTTTAAATCATTTCAGCCAGGTAATTTTAATGATGTATTCACATACCTTTTATTTCCCACCTTCCTTTATCATTTTTACTTCTAAGAAAAAAAATTCTGTGCACCTTGGGACAAATCTGCAATAATAAGCACCAGTCATAAGCTGCTTTATTTGCACAGCATAATAAAATAAAATAAAATAAAATTAAATTAAATTAAATTAAATAAAATTAAAAAACTGAAACCTATCTGCTTACCCATGTTAGCAAGCTGAAAGGTGAGCAGAGGGGAGATAAAATCCTCTGACTTTCTGCTTATGACTTACTACCAAAACTAGCAGGGTTGTTGTAACTGTGTAATTGGAAGTTTTCTCCCAGTGCACAAGGAAGAGAGTTTGTGCTGCTGAAGAGGAAGGAATAAATCTCCCACAAAGACAAGTTACTGCTACTGAGGACCAAGGACATAGTTAAATGCACGGTTCACCTCTTTTACCAGCAATAGAGCTGGAGTGCATTGTGTGTCCTTGTTTCCTGTATACATCTCATGTACATTCACAGAATTACTCTGCAGCAAACACAGAAAGGGTCTAATGCTTCATGAACTGCTCAGATCTAGCAAATTCTATATATTTTAGATGCATCTGATACTGAATGCATGGATCAGCTGTGCAGTATAGCAGGAATATGTTCAGTATATCCTAAAGATGATGCTTTTGGGTCAGCATACAGGAATTCCCATGGCCCTGCTTCTACCTAGGATGCCTGTAAGCCTGCTAGATATGGGAAGGAGGTGAATTCAGGGAGATTCCAATGCTACCATAATGCACGGCTGTATTACCAACTATTTCTGCCTGTATGGTTCCTGCACAGCTTGTTAGAATACATATATAGAAGTAATAAAAACTGCACTCTCTTTTGATCTGTCTTCTTAAAAAGTTAAATTACCTGTGAAATTGTGTTGGTTTTTCTTAGCCCAGAACATCAGCAAGGTATCTTTAGCATCTAAGAGAAATTTAAACCTTTCAAAAGCTGTTGTGGTAGGCCTGAAGAAGGGTCTGAAGGGCTGGGAGAAAACATACCCCTGTGTTCATAAGTTAGTTTTGCTTAGCCCAGTTTTTGTTAGTGAGTGGGCAGTGGCACAAAGATGGCTCCTGTGTGTCCTGTGTGAAGGTTCTGGATGTTTTCACCATGTCCAGCAGAGCCAATCTCTGATGACTCTGAAGATGATGGACATGCTGCTGACCAAGTTTGGGCCAATTAGAGGTGCTGTTTACACCTCTCTGAAAACATATTTAAGAAGAAATCAAAACAAAGTAATCACACACATCTTTTTAGCTAGAGGAGGAGCAGGAGGTGTGAGAGAATATATGAGGGGAAAACAGCATGGAGACACCAAGGTCAGTGCAGAAGATGGGGAGGAGGTGCTCCAGGCGCCGGATCTGAAAACCCTCTGCTAGCCATGCTGACGACCATGGGGAGAGCAGGTTGTCCCCCTGCAGCCCATGGCATCCACAGGGGTGCAGAGATTCACCCACAGCCTGTGGGGAGGTGCCCACGCCAGAGGAGCAGGTGGATGCCTGGAGGAAGCTGTGATCCAGTAGGAGTCCCAGTGTAGGGAAAGGCCTTGCACCTGAGATGGAAACAGCCTGGCCTCAGAGGTCTGCACCCTGTGGACAAGGAACTCATGAGAGAGCAGGTTCAGGCAGGCTGCTGCCGGTGAGATTGGACCCACAGCAAAGTAGTTCTCAGAGGACTGTCTCCTGTGGAAAGGACCCCATGGCTCAGTAGAGGACTCCTCTCCCTGACCAGCAGAAGAAATTCTGGTGATGGACTGACCAAAGGAAAACCCCCATAGCCTGCCCCCCGGTTCCTTGGAAGGACAGAGGGGGGTGAGCAGAGAAACAGTGTCTTAATAGCTTATTTTCACTTCTCATTTGCCTTCTCTGACTCTGTTTAGGGTTAGGTTAGCAATAAATCACTTTGCAGCTCTAAGTTTTCACCTGTTTTGCCTTCACTGCTTCCTCCCTGGTTCCTTATCTCAACTCATGAGGTGTGCTTGTTTGTGTGTGTGTGTGTTTGTGTTAACTTTTTTTTTCTCCTCTCCTCTGCACCGCTGTGGCAGGGTAGAGCAGAGAGAGCAGATGTCATAGGTGCCTGGCATTTGGCCAGGGTCAAACCACAACAGAAGTCCTGAACAAATCTGCAAGGTCAGCTTCCCTTTGTAAGTGGTTCTTATATCCATTTTGGTGCTGGGGATATGCCTCCTCATCCTCCAGGAGAGGCATGGACATAAAACACAGTGTAGTAGTTACAATTAGGTCTGTAAGTGTAGGTCAAATCCATACTGGTCTCTTGATATGCTTTTCAGATGGTTTAGGTTTTTATGACAACACTTCATGAGCTGTGTGATCTCTCCTGTGAAGAATAATTTCATTATTTCTTTTGGGTTATGGAAAAAAATATGTTCCCTTTTCTGGACACACAAAGAAATTAATACTACCCCTTATTTCCACAAGCTGAGAAAGTTTGGATATGATACAAGCAGTCAGTGAAACACATAGGCCACTTGCATTTGAAAGCATGGACTCTGCAAAAGGAATGGAGGCAGCTCTTGACAACCCCAGCCAGGCCAGGTTCCCCCTTCTTTCCACCCAGGAAGGGTAATGGCTTTACACAGAGCTATCTCTGTTCTATAGCAGAGTTACACCAGAAGACATTATTCCTTTTAAAGGGCAGTAATTATAGCAGGCTAGCTAATGTGTGTGGGAAACATATGAGAGAGGCAAAAACAGCCTTCCCAGACAACACGCTGGACACCAGTTCAGCCCAGGATGGGGAGAGAACATCAAAACAGTTTTACAGCAAAACACCAATAGAGCAAAGAAACATCAGCATGGTCAGATAGTCCACTTTTTCTCAGCTATTGCTTTAAAAGAGCTACTTAAGATACTGGAGCAGTGTTACTTAATTCCAGGACATTGCAGAACCACAACAAGATGGAGGAAAAAACATCGTTACCATCCAACATTCAACACTATTTCACTGCCCAAATCCTTTGGTACAGTGCAGAGAGTTTGCTGCCTGGCACAAGCAAGTTCAGTCTTTTATGCGAGAAGTACTTCTCCACTGGTGTACAGACCACTGGCAGCCAGCCAGGAGAAACAGTCATTACAGAAGCTATTCTAGTACTAATATTGCACTTTGCTTCCGTGATGCTGAGTGATGCTCACTGGGCAAGAGCCTGAACCTTTGAATACACTGTATTAGTTACACATTTTAGCAAAATAAACAGAGTTCTCAAAAATCTGCGTAGAGCAGAAGAAAATAGAATTCACACTGCAAAGTATTAGGTATAGTGGTAAAAACAGAAATGCCGAAGTGAAAAAAAACCCCAAGAATATCAAGGGGTGCTTATGTAGATGTCACACATGTTGTAAGCCCTTGGCATACTTTTGTCAGCAATTTAAAGCCAATGTATTTTTTAAGAGGGGTCAAGAAAAGACAAGCTGGAACATGACAGACATTTAGCACCCTCAGCAGCAAGGGAGAGAGTTGGGGCTCGACCCGACTATAACACACATCTTCACAGAAGTATCGGTGTCATGTCCCTTTATTTTAGGAAGCAAGCATTATAATATACAAAAAACACTGTTTACATAATACACTGGTACATATAATTGGATAAAGGTTTGAGTTCGTGCGCCTAATCTACGTTGCTAATTAGTTGAGGCTTTTGATCATGCTTCTTCTATCATTAGCTAAGGCTCTGTCTATTTTTCTTTATCTTGTTTAACATTCTTTTATGATGCTCACATTTCTGGCTCTTTACATTCTGCTATCTCTTGGGAAAGGCACCTTAGAGTAGCTCACACAGTTGAATTAAGCTTAAGAAACATATTCATATAGCTTCGTTCTGCAATCTAAATTCCAACAGGAGAGCTCAGTAACAGAGAGGATCTTTTCCAAATCAGTCACTGCACAATTCCATGTTTGAAACTGTCAATATGTACCAGAACCAAGTAACAAATCACAGGCAGGTAATACTTTGCCAGTGTTATCAAGGCTTTTCTGGCAGTGGAAGTACCTTTTCCACTCTGGCTATTGCGATATGGCAGAACCTGCAGCAGAGATTACAGAGGAGAGATTGATCTACTGTTCAATCAGTGGCGACCTGTATCGAAGACACCATGACAAATGGTACTACCTGCCTGCAACTCCCAGATTTTATCCAGGGCTCTTGAGGTCACAATACTCAGCAAAACGTAACTTAGTAAAATGTGACTAGAGAAGGCTGGTGACAAATCAGTGCTTGCTGGCTTCACAGTCTCTGCATTTATTCTCATACAATCCATCAATAATTCTCTCTATGTTTAGCCACACAGAATGAGAGTTTTTAGCAGCCCTCTGAGAGGTTGAGGTCATCATCTAATTTTTCCATTAGACCTTGGTACTTTCATGCTGGGTGTGTTTTCTTACCAGTATTGCCCAGAGGACCACAAGACTTTCAGTCCAATGGCTAACAGTTCATGCTCTGTTAATGCTTTTTTCTTCTTACTGTGGTAGGCAAGTTTTATGTATTTGGTAGTGTACAAATCCTGAAGAAGCAAATATAAATATTTTCTGTGCTTTCTTACTAGTCTGGGGTTTTTTTCAAAAGTTGTAAAAAATTTGGGGGTAACAGTTACTGCAGAAATCACCAGCCTTGTCTGAGCAAGAATAGTTTTCCTGATTGAAAAGGAAATTTCTAAGGCTTCCTTGACAGACCCTGTATGATAACTGCCCCTCCTTGTCTGCCTTAAAAAGACACCAGTGACCCCACAATTTAGTTCTAGGTACACACAAAGATGTCTAGCTGCTTTGGCTCATGCTGGAAATGGAAGGCATATGTAGAAAAGCAGGCTGCTCTTTGAAACACTCTGATCCTTTTGTTTCTTTCTGAAAAACTTCCACATGAACAGAGACATCAAAAATATGTGTAAGTTAGGCATTTCAGACTTCATCAGCCCCATTTGTGATTTAAATCAACAATAAAAAGGTATAGGTAGGGGAAGGAGTTGGTAGAGTTCCACATCAGGATCGGTACTGCAAGAGCTGGAATTCCTCCCTGAGCCAATCTCCATCATTTATCAGCAGTCCTTCCTAGCCAAGGAGGTCCCAAAAGAGTTGAGGTTAGCAAATATGATCCCTATCTATAAGAAAACATGGAAGGAGGATCCAGGGAACTACATGCCTGTTAGCCTGACCCTGGTGTCACGGAAGGTCATGAAGCGGATATGTGGAGTGTCATTATAAGGAAAGTGTGAGACAACCAGGGGATAAAGACCAGTCAGCACGAGTTTGTGAAAGGCAGGTCCCAAGTCCTGCTTGACCAACCTGATGTCTTTCTATGACAAGGTGACCTGGTCAGTGGATGATGGAAGGACTGTGGATGTGTCTACCTGGACTTTAGTAAAGCCTTTGATGCCATTTCCCACAGCCTTCTCCAGGAGAAACTGGATGCTCCTGGCTTGGACTGGTGCATTCTTTCCTGGTAAAGAACTGCCTGGATGGCTGGGTCCCGAGAGTGTTGCTGAATGAAGTTAGATCCAGCTGAGGGCCAGTCACCAGTGGTGTTCCCCAGGGCTCAGTGTTGGGGTCAGCCCTGTTTAGGATCTTTATCAATGACCTGAATGAGGGGATTGATTGCACCCTTACTCAGTTTGCAGATGACACCAAGCTGGGCAGGAGTGTTGATCTGCTGGAGGGTTGGAAGGCTCTGCAGAGAGATCTGGACAGACTAGATCGATGGACCAAGGCCAGTGGTATGAGGTTCAACATGGCCAAGTGCCAAGTCCTGCCCTTCAATCATGTGAGAGAATGAAAACCTGAAAGAGTCACTGTAAACCTGAAAGAGCTAAAGTCTCAAATATTCAACAGAAGAGAAAAGGAATGTTACCATCCCAACTAGATAAGATGGGGCTAGAAAAGAGGGTATTGCAGAGGCAATATAGTGCTTTTCTGGGACCAGCCAATTTTGAGTAAGTATTTTTAAAAACAATTTTGAGACACCATAGCAATTGTGTCTGATGGGGAGGCATTTGAAACCATGATACCCTCCAACACCCTTCTAAAAAGTTCTAGAAAAACAAAACACATATACAAAACTAGTCTATAAATAATACAATAGAAAGGGATGAGGGTATGCACTCATCATCCATGCATCTGCCATCCAGAGGAAACGGGCCGGAGGCAGTACTGGAGCCCTGCGTGGTGACACAGATCTGTCTTCTCTATTTCTATTTGCCTATCTCTCCTCCTTCCTTTCTTCCTCTGCTTAAAAGTTGGAGTCACTCCTGCTGCGGGCTGTTCAAATATCAAGTGTTGTCATGTGCTGTTCAGAAAAGTTTAATCTGAGGCTGTCCAGAAATGTTTAAATCATTGCTGCCACAGACCTTCCAACCTATCATAAGATGTAAATTGTTCCTACCGTAAATAAAACTTTTTAATTAATCGTTTGGCGTTGTTATGCCGTAATTCAGCCCATGGGCATCCCAAACGTCAGCTACCTCAGAGCAGGCAGTCCAGGACTGCCCTCTGTAGACCCAACGTGTTACAACAAGCAGCCCAGGCAGCGCTCAGGCTGGGGGCAGAGTGGCTGGAAAGGTGCCTGAGGGAGAGTAACTGAGGATGCATGTCGACATTGACTGAACACAAGACAGGGCGTGCCCAGGTGGCCAAGAAGGCCAAAGGCATCCTAGCCTGGATCAGCAATAGTGTGGCCAGCAGGACTAGGGAAGGGATCATCCCCCTGTATTCAGCATTGGTGAAGCCACACTTCAAATACTGTAGTCAGTTCTGGGCGACTCACTCACTACAGGAAAGACACCGAATTGCTGGAGCATGTCCGGAGAAGGACAATGGAGCTGATGAAAGGTCTGGAGCACAAGTCCTGTGAGGAGTGGCTGAGGGAGCTGGGGGTGTTTAGCCTGCAGAAAAGCAGGCTCAGGGGTGACCTTATCACTCTCTACAACTACCGGAAAGGAGGGTGTAGCCAGCTTGGTGTCAGTCTTTTCTCCTTGATCAGATGACAGGAAATGGCCTCAAGTTGCACCAGTGGAGGTTTAGAATGGGTATTAAAAAAAATCTCATTATGGAAATGTCACAAAAACTGCGGGAAAAACAAAAACCTCCAACAACGTTTTTCGTGTTAGAGAGTCAAAACCTTACATTATTTTCTGGCCAGGATGTGCCACAGAAATCATCTCATCCACACATAGCCCAGGTGTGCAGAGAGAACCGTTCCATGACACCTGACTTTTCCTAGATTTTTCAGATATTTTATACAGTCAAAACACACCTGGGTTGGGGCAATCCCCATTACCAACACAGGCTGGGGATGAACAGATGGAGAGCAGCCCTGGGGAGAAGGACCTGGGGGTGCTGGTGGATGAGAGGCTGGACATGACCCAGCAATGAGCACTCACAGCCCAGAAAACCAAAGCTGTCCTGGGCTGCATCCAAAGCAGAGTGGGCAGCAGGGCCAGGATGGGATTCTGACCCTCTGCTCTGCTCTGCTGAGACCCAGCCTGGAACACTGCATCCAGCTGTGGGGTCCCAGCACAGGAGGGACAGGGACCTGTTGGAGAGAGTCCAGAGGAGGGCCAACAAGATGATCAGAGGGATGGAGCACCTGTCCTATGAGGAAAGAGTGAGATAATTGACATTGTTCAGACAAGAGACCTAATTGTGGCCTTGCAGTACCTGAAAGCAACTCACAAGAAAGATGGATAGAGACTGTTTATAAGAGCATGTAGTGACAGGACAAGGGGAACAGCTTCAAACTGAGAGTAGGTTTAGATTAGTTATTAGTAAGAAATTCCTTACTGTGAGGGTGGGGAGGCGCTGGAACAGGTTGCCCAGAGAAGTTGTGGGTATCACATCCCTAGGAATGTTCAAGGCCAGGTTGGATGGAGCTCTGAGCAATCTGGTCTAGTGAAAGGCATCCTTGCCCATGGCACATGAGTTGGAACTAGATGATCTTCAAGTTGCCTTCCAACCCAAGCCATTCTGTGATTCTAGGATTTTTTCTGAAAGCAACTCAGTCTGGCTACTATGAGACATCTCCATTATACCCGTAAAACTGAGAACAGGGGAAACAAACTGATTTTTAGAATAATCTCCATCGTAACTGAAACTAAAATGACATCATGGATTGTCCTATCATTGGTGATCTCCTTCTTATGACATTGGGAAAAAACAGAGCAAGACTCTAAACAACAAGGAGTGGAACAATGCTAGACTTAAGAGGTTTGCTACAATTTACTCTTCCTTCTGGCATGATAAATATTTGTAAAATAACTGCATGATTCTTCAGGAATGAAGTCACTGGTTTGTGAATGCAGCAAATCAGCACATTAATGTCAGTGCTAAACAGTTAAAATTACTGTATAAACATTTTGATATTGTAGTTGACAAATTGTCCCCTATTTTCTAAAAACTGACAATACCTAAATTTTGAGCTCTGCTATGCTTATGCTTGTCTGCATAGATACGGGATTGGGCTTTTTTTGTTAATTCTTCTGATTTTCACTTTCCTCTGATTTTCCAAATTATGCTTTACTTGACTGAGGTCTATCAAGTTAACCTGGCCAATACTACTGATAAAACAAGTAAGTACATAAAGATACGGGTTTTTGTTGGTTTTTTTAAAATTAAGAATTACGGAAGAATAGCAGACCCTTTGAGGGTAAAAAAAGAATACAGGTCTTCTGTTTCCATTTATCTAAACAGAAGCTAAAACAAAATACATTAATAATTTATCAGCTTACATTAAATACTTGTTTAAAGCAGGGAGGACACCATGGAGTCACAGCTCAGGACCAGAATTCAAGATATTTGCTATGTGCCTTACTACTGATAATTACTGTCGACAAAGATCACGGATGCCATAGTATTACTGCTTGAGAGAAAAAGAAACTGCAGCCCAGAGATGGCTGAATTGTCATTCAGGGGAATTTAGTTCTCCCTTGTTAAAAACACTGTCCTCAGACCAACCCTCACAGGGAAAAGCAACATCTCCATTACCACATAATCTACTTCTTATACAATGTCTAATTTCTGTGAAGGGTCAGATTGAAACAACAGTATAGAAATCTCTTGTTTAGATGGCATGATGCTGCTGTGCAAAACAAGATGGGGATGTAAAACCTGGTGAAGGACTGGGGCAGGCTTTAATAGCGAGAACTGATTGCCAACAGTTAGGCTGCAAAGAAAACCACAGGAGATAAGTCTTTATTTTTGTGAATACCTTCTCTTCCAAGCTATGGAGATAACAGTTAGAAGCCCAGCTATCTGACTGAGTTACAGAAGAACAGATAACAGATTAGATGCTTGCAAAGCAAAGAAGATCATCCATTTTCAAAGTATCAAGGTGTATCATATACAAATACCAAATGTGGTAAAAAACTATCAGGAAAAAGCATATGAAAAGTAAAATATTCTCCTTTTAGATGGTGAATGGGTTTGAAACAAATTGTAAATGTACAATAAAACTAAAACTCGAGAGAAGTTTGAAGCCCTTGTGATCCTAACAGTACAAAAACATATTAACCTGAAACATTTATAAGATTATCTGTAATTCCCACACAACTCGGAAACTTTTTTGTGTCATATCAGAAGGCTGAAGTCCAGATACGAAACTTCACTTTTTTCATCAACTCATGCATTTCAACACGTTAGAATAGGTGCTTCTGTCACGTCCAAGTTAATAAGTAACAACTGAGAGACTGTTGACATATTTCCATGCGTGCAGAGTCTTCACTGCAATTTTGGACAAAAATTTAGCAAAAGAGAAAGGTATCTGTAGATGTATAGTGCTCATCAGTGCTTAAAGAATGAACTTCATGGTTGTTTAATCTTCCAAATTTACTGTCAAATAAAACTGCAATGGAAAAATCCGGTTTGCAACATGGCTATGCAGTCTGACAATATAAACAACATGGAAAGATCATAAGCTGCTCTATGAATCCATCTGGCTTAGAGAATTGAAAGCAAATTTTAGGTAACTGTTAAAAGACAGTCTCTTTACTTTTAAAAGACAGACATTTTTAAGGTATAAAGACCCCTTTTGATGAGAAAAAAAATCAAATTACGTAAGTTATACATTACGAAGAATTCATATTTTCTGTTGAACTGTTCTCCCTATCGACATTTATTCTGTGTGGTAATGAAGCCCTAGACTTTGTCTTTGAGCAGTGTGGTTCTGTCCTGGCAGCCAACCTATCAAATTCTTCCATTCCAGCAGCATTTACCAGAAATTACCAATGCTTTTTATATAAAACTGGTGAGTCAGCTGAATTGTGCCTATACAGGTGAAGCCATACTCCCTGCCCTTTGTGTTAATATGGTCATACAGTTTCATGCTGTTTCTTATTCCTATGTGCATCTGTAAAGTTTTCCAAATTGCTGGCATACACTACTGATGGGAATATTCATTGGTCTATTTTCATTTTCCCTAATCTGTACACCTGTTTTCCTATCAGTCATTCCTATGCAGAAAAATTCACATTATTCTGGAAATTTAGATTCAGGAAGTCTTATATAGTAACTGCTTAGTGCAATTGTCTTAGTGCAATATACATGCATTTCTGACCAAATTCCTAGGCTAACTCCAGAGTGCAGAATAGTATCTCTCACTGGCACAGTGCTTTATACAGTGTTGATACACACTGTAAGGAACAAACCACATGGATATTTTCAAAGAAGTTTCTGGAAACACTAGAAAATGCGAAGGGTTTTTCTCCAGGATTTTTCTTATTTGAAGAAGCAGGCTGTAAGCACTTAAATAATTTGTGAGCCCAGTTAGGACCTCCTCCATCCCTTTTGACATACAACTAGCATCTCAGAAGCTACACCTTGTTCATTCACTTTGAAAACACAGTTCCCACAGCTTTCCCATCAGAAAAATCTCAACAGGAATCAGGTGTGTGGAGGGAAGGAAGCTGCAGTCTGAGAGTAGATATTCTCAGATGTATCAACAGATGTAAGAAAGGTGCTGGGGGCTGGAAGCAGAAAAGAGGAACTCCTGAAACTAGAAGGAGCAAATATTCCTAGAGGGAGGCTGGTGAGAAACCATGCGGAAAGACACTGAAGGCAGTGTCTGTCCTTACACAAGAAGACAGACAAATTAAAAGGTAAAAGGATATGAACAAATTGGAGGGGACTATGAAAACCCTCAGGGGTAAAAGAACATCCAGGACTTAAGGCAGAAGGACAAACTGTGTAGGAAGGGAGAAGTGGCATCAAAGTACTAGGAAGAACCACCATTTGGGAAACCTAGATTTTGCTTACAGTGATCAATTTGATTATATAACTAGACAGATTGCATTAGTTGTAGAAAAATCTGGCAAAATAGACACTGTGTCTTTGGCCTGTTAAAGTACCCTTATAGTTCTGCACTAACTTGCAGATGCATGAATCCATGATAGCTTACTAGCCAGAGGTACATATCCCCTTTAAGAAACAAATATAACCCACTGAAAGTACATCTGTGCAAAACCTTTTAATGCTAAGGAATGTACATGTAAATATTTTTCATAAAAATAGACATGAACATTTGAAATCTGATGCTCTTCATTCCTGTTTTTTGTCTCACACAAAGTTGGTCATCAGACCAACCTGAAAGCCTCACCAGTGTGATGTCTACTGGGAATGCACGTGCCTATCTTGAGATAACTTAATGTCACCTTGTGATGAATGACATCTTGCATATTGAAAGAACTATATTGATAATGACATTGTGATTATTTCTTCATAAATATGCTTAGAAAGGCTATTCTCATATTATCAAATTCAAAGTATTAATATAAAATATTCTTAATAATAACTATACATAATACTTAGACCTTATAATATGGAAACAAAGCTGTGAAATGCAGGCTTTAAAAGCAGGAAATACTGAAACTAACATTGTGTGTAGCAGATCAGTCTAGACCTGATGCCTTAATAATTTCTAGTTTTCACTCTTCATGTATCTGTAATTTGGTGTAGTTCTGTGCTTCTTATAAAATGCTAAAAACCTCTGTTCCCAGAGCCTGCAGCCGAAACAATAACTCTGAATAGAAAATCCAAGGACACATTCATTGCCCTAGAGCCCAGAAACATGTGAACAGTGAAATGGGGGGAGCAGGCCTGGGGTGGTTAACACCATTGCCTAAGGGTGTGGAGAATTAGGGGCCAATATGCTAATAGCACAGAACTTATAAAAGGTGAGGGCTTGTGACCCTGCATCCATTTTGGGTGTAGTCCCTCAAGGGGGACTTTGCTTGCCCTAATGTACCTTGAAGGCCTTGAATAAACCTGTCTGCTTGTTATACTCCTAATTTTGTCTTAGCCTCTGTTACAGGTAGCCTGCCTAAGGCATCAGACACACTGTCAATATGGATTATGTTTTAATTTAATTTATACAACACCAAATTTTCCACAGAAGACTCACTTGAGAACCATAGTTTAAAAGCATTTGGATCTTTTGCTTGGATTTTTTTTTTTTAACTGCTACTATATTTTCCTGTAAATAAGTCATTAAAGACATCTGCAGGCACATAACTGTTTTGGATGTGGATTAGGAATCAGCATGTAGTAATAAATGGCAACAGCATGCAACATTTGGACTGTGGCATCTTGGACTCAATCTGTAGTTTGTTAGCAGAGAAGTGGGTCTGGGCAAGACCAAGTGGGCTACCTTTTTACATGTCTGCCTGTACTGAACATGTTGATGTAACTCAGCCTTCAGCACACAGGGAGATACAAAGGTTTGACAGTAAGTTATACCAACCCATGGTGTAATGGATCACAATTGCTGGTGTTTTACTTCTAATTTAAGAAAAAGGCCTGTATTTCCTCTCCTTACATTCTTTAAAAGGATGGGTTTACCAGTTGTGAAGTTATTATCCAATATTTGAATGCATTGTAAGTAGAACATTTGTAAGTGTATCTAACTGTGACATTTTGGCTATATTAAAAATATACTATGGTGAAGATTAATTTATGGCTAGAGGGTAAAACCCATCTTTGTTTCTCTGGCTAACCTAGCTTATTTTCCATTAAAGATACCACAAAACATCTGCAAGAGCTGCTAAATTCTCCATTTTTATCATTATTTTCATAGGCTTGAAAACAAAAATTCTTTCTGTACCATCAGCTCCATTCTTTTCTCTGCTTTTGCCATTTCTGTCACAGAAAACATGCATTCACATTTAACTGAAGTTTTTTGCCAGGAAAATTAATTCTAAGAACAGAACAGAACATTTTCTTGACCTGAAATGCAATATGTAACAATTCAAACTTCCTTAAGCAACAGTTCTACCTTCTTTGATTTTTCTTCCAAAATAAACACTCTTGAAAAATTGCCAAGTGAAAGGACATTACTGAGCAATGGCCAGGACTTGCAGAGGACTTGCAGGCCAGCAGCCAGGCAGAGTTAGAAACCCACAAAGGCTTGATATGTAACACTTTGCAGTGCTGCCTTTCTTGGTGTCAGCTCTGGTAAGTTATTCATTTCCAAGTATCTAGCACAGTATCTCCACATTCATCCAACAGTAAGTGGAAGTATTTGTCACTAACATCAACCTGCTGCCATCTTCTGGTGAAAAAGTGAAAAATTTAGGACATTAAACAACGGTAAATAGTTGCTCCAATTATCTTGGACTTCTTTCCCATAGAAAGACAATGTGGTATTACTTGTGCAGTAATGACTTAGAGAGAAACAAGGTTAGTGATCTCACAGGGATTAAGGATCCTTTTCATAAATCCCCTTTAGGTGACCCTTTACCATATTGACCACCTGCAATAACCTGGACTGTCAGAAGGACAAGGTGTCTTCAGTATCCTTTTCAATCTATTTGCATTACAATTTAGTACATTTCTATTTTTCTGTTCAGTAAATATTTTTAAAATTTTTATTTTGAAATAACATTAAAAATATTTAGCCTTCTTACTTACACAATAAATTTTAAAAGTACTGCCAGAGCATTAAACTGTAAGTCCTTGATAAAGTCAGGATTTTCTAACCACTAGCACTCCCCACTAACTGAAAAACAATGGTTTTGTTTTTCAAACAGATGCCTAATACGGGCTTCCAAATCTAAACCTGATAAGCAGCAGGAAGAGACCTTAGAGACAAATGCTGAGTAATGCTTACCAGCATTAACACAGAGGCTGTTCCTCCTACTGCAGAAAATCTGCCTAAAATGAAAGCCAACACAGCTGGTCAACCCCCAAGAAATTACTCTTGGCTCACACCAATCACTACTTTGCATCATTCTTCAAGATCAACAGTTTTGATTTGCAGGAACTGGCTGTTCATGCTCCCTGAGCGCCTGAACTACATTGAAGAGCGAGGATGTGACCTCTGAATCTTAGTCTCAGCTATGGTCTTTACTGGTATGGCTAGCTTTCAGCAATCCCAGCTCCCTGAGATCAATGGAAAAGTCTGGGTCAAGGAATAGGTTACGAAACACTTAAACAAATGGCATGCTCAGGTCCATGGAGTACCCACAAACAATGCAGGACTTAGTCCATGTAATTTTGAGGTGATTTTCTCTATCATTAAAAGGTTGTGACAACTAGGAAAGGTTCCTTATACCTGGGAGAAAGTAAACATCACTCTTGCCTTCAAGAAAGGCTAGAAGGATGACCTCAACTTGAATCCTTGGGACCATGGCTGAGTAAATAATCCTGAAAAATCAATTCCAGACACTGGCTGTCAAGTCAGCTGGAGGAGGTCATTTGTAGTGGTCAGCATGAAGGGGAAATCATGCTTAAGCCAGACTGGAAGCCTTCTACAAAAAGACTGAGTTTGGTACAGTGTTCTGTAGGATGAAGGACAGTGCAGTAGATGTTGCATATCTTGACTTTTGGCACTGTCTCCTACAACCTCATCAACAAACTGATGGAAATACAAGCCAACTAAGTGGACAATGAGGCAAATTTAATAATGTTCTGTGCTGAGCTGTGACCAGTGGCACAAAGTCCAGCCGTTACCAGCTGTGATCCCAATGACTGGGAAATCGGGTAAAAGCTACTATAATTCTTTATATGTTACCTATATAATGAGATGGAACCTGCAGGCAGTTTGCACATAATACAAAACTGGAAGAAGAACATTGCATGTGTTGCCATTAAGAGGGATCTCAACAGGATGAGTAAGTGGGTCAATACAATTTTTCACTAGATTTTAGTCTAAAAGCCTCTTGGAACAATGACTGTTTCTACTTGTGTCATTACTCAACTACTTCAAAAGAAAAAAAATAGTGTGTAAATAAACTGTTTAAACTAATAATGTCCAAACACAAGTGAAATGATTGTGTCCCTGGCTCCTGGAGTACTTTACGATAAACATGACAAAATGTTCTTACAGCTTTCCCCGACTGGTATTTCTCCGTACAAACTAGAATGTATGCAGCTGTAAAACAGACTACCAGAAATATATAAATGAGTGACTGTGGATTAGATCCATGTTTGGGGATGACTGCCTGCATATAAATGAATCAGAAACCCCTGCTGGTGCCACAGAAAAACACCCTTCAAGGTAATACATTATTTAGAAGCGATAAAATACCCAGAATAGAGACAGAAAGGTACTCACTCTCTGCAATTGTCCTGCTTGTCAATTAAACACAGAATTCTCCAGCTGTAAGCCCACGCACAATCTGTCAGACACAGCTGAACAGCTTCACATAGACTGCAGCGTAGGTATGTATCACCAGGGAGGATAGTCTGAAAAGCATCCTCCTGCAGAAGAGCTGCCTTCAAACGCCCCACTGGAGTTAGCCCATCTGAAGTTAAGCACTGCAGGGAGTAAAACAGAGCTCTCATAGTGTTGTGCCATAGCTACCAATAGAGTAATTTCTGCCTGTTTCTCCAGATGATGCAACACAGATTGAACCAGAACTATCAAGCCATGAATGTAATGCACACTTGCTAGAAGACTCTCTGGACGAACTCAATCTAAGTACTCTTACTTAAGCCCCTATTCATCCCATCTTCCCCTAATCTGTTTTGGCTGGCATAGAGTTGATTTTCTTCACAGCAGCTGGTATGGGGCTCAAACCACTTTCTAGTTTTTACCCTTCTGATTCCCTCCCATTACTTGCATTTTTCAACTCAGTGAACTAGTGATAGTCCAACGTTCTTTTCGCTTTATTTTTCAATAAAAATAGACTGATGTATGTTCAGTTCAGATAGAACATACAAAGCATAGACTGTGAAGTTTTATGCTATTCTGTATGTAACTTTAGAGCAATTTATGCTTTATTACATCTACAGATTAGTTATTGGATGTGCTGCTACCAGACACTGTAGCACTTGATACTACCACAGAACAGGTCAGCCTGGAAGTGACCACAGTCACAGTGACAATGGGTCATCTGGTCCCACCTCCCTGGCTCAAACCGGGTCGTCCCAGAGCACGTTGCACAGGATCACATGCAGATGGAACTTGAGTATTTCCAGTGAGGGAGATTCCACAATCTCTCTGGGCAGCCTGTTACAGTGCTCGGTCACTGCACAGTAGAGAAGCTCTTCTTCATGTTCAGGAACCTCCTGTGCATGAGTTTGTAACCGCTGCTTCTTGTCCTATTGCTCGGCACCACCGAGCAGAGCCTGGATCCATCTGCTGACACCCTCCCTTCAGGTACTCACAGACATCGATGAGGTGTCCTCTTAGTCCTCCCCTCTCAAGGCTGAACAGACCCAACCATCTCAGCCTGTAACGTTGCTCATGATATAATACATATTACAGTACTTGGAGGAAAGATATTCCAGACACTTTACCTTTGTGATCAGTGCATATAAGCTTTGGCAAGAAAGCCTTAGTATAGTCTTCCAAAGCAAAAAATATGAAACCAATAAAACAAAAACAACAACAAAACAAACAAGAAAACCAAACAGAAAAACTCCCACAAAAATAAAAAAAAGACAAGGAGAGACCAAGGAATACAGGAGTTCATAAACCTGTCGTCTTGGAGCTTACCTGCTAATGACAGGCAAATCTAAACTGTGAAATACTGGCTGCTCTGCAGTGCTGCACAAAATTACGGCACATTCTCCTTTGGAAAGCAAGGTACTTGCACTGTGTATTTCAGCTAATTATACAGTGCACCTAACTTCAGAAGCTCAAATTATATACTTTTAGGAAGCTAAACAGAGGAATATTTTGATTACGAAGTTCATGAGAACCTTAATTTCCCTATGCTTAATGGGCAAGGACTTCCTAGCATTTCATGATAGGTATCTTAAAATATTTAACACTGTATGTTAGGAATACTGTATTTATCTTCAGCAAACATCTAGGTTTCAAGAAGTCACAGAAATACAACAGCTGTATTTCTGACTGTTCATTACACCCTGCTGTTCTCAACTTCTCCTCACTAATCAGTAAACTACTGTCCTATATGAGAATTTTATGCAGAATTTCAAACTAATTATGATGGTCTTCCATTATACACCTAACCAAAAATGACCCAAGTATGCAACACAAACCAGTAGACAGGAGCGCTCCTACTTATAATACAAAAACCATAATGTTACACTACTACAATGAGTGAAGACTCTACTTTTATGCATACTTCAAAATGCGAGGCCAGGTCTTCACAGGAAACTCAAAATTCTTAACCGTCACTTTTTAATCCTGAACTGTCAATGCAGTAGCAACACAAAATGCAGTTTAACTTTTCTTAAGACAGGCTGTGATTCAAGGTATTATCCACATCCTTACTTAGAGCTACAAGCTCATCTATCTACATTAGCAATGTTTGTGAAGTCACCAGTGCCAAGGCTCTAGAGCCCAGGCCTGGACAGAACACAGATGGGCCCATTCCAGGCAAGCAACAGCTCAAGTGCTAACAGGATCACAGGACGGTTATGCCTGGAAAAGACCTTTAACATCACCACGTTAAACAACCAACCGAGCAGCACCACTACATTCCCCATTAAGCCATGTCCCCTCAAGTGCCATATCCACAGTTTTTTTTCAACACTTCCAGGGATGGTGCCCTCACAATTCCCTGGGCAGCCTGTATCAATACTTTATACTTTCCCATGAAGAAATTTTTCCTAATAGGTAAACTTCCTCTGGTACATCTTTGGGCCATTTCCTCTCTCCTGTCCCTGGTTACACGGAGACTGATGTGCACTTGCCAATTGTCAGACCAGGAGACCAGCCAATTCACTGCGTGACCATCATGTAAATAGGATATTAAACAGCACTTCCCTCTTATCTGCTCATGTACACAGCCACATTATACATACAACACCTTCCTCAACCACCCACATATTTTCACAGAGCTTGTCAAATTCTGCTTTATAAGGAAGACGCCAAATACAGGTATAGCTTCTTCTTGAAACCTATGCAACTGAAAAAAAGGAGAAAGATATTCCAGAACAGAAAACTGTTACATTACTTAACAATGCTTCAGAACGCTAAACATATTAGGGTAGGAGTCAGTACTGTCGGGGGTTGAGTACCTTTGGAATTTCTTCCCATTCCTGTTACTAAGCAACAAATAGTTGGGTGTTTTAGAGCCATCAAGTCTTTTGTAAAAGACAAAAGGCGTGCTTGGGCAGGGCACGGTAAGGGAAGAGCCGGCCCTGGGAACTCTCTCTCGTGGTTCGGACACTGAGGGGTGAGGCTGCTCTCTTTGCTTTCCAGCTGCTACCAGAGGAAATCCAACTGTGCCCTGTTTTTCTTCTGGCTGGGTGAGCTTTGATTCAACTTTTCTTCCCACTGGGAAGGGCACGTTTCCCCGGGCTGCGTTCCCTCGCGGCTGCCGCCGGGAGAGTCCGGCTGCTTCTGCTGCCTGCCCCTGCCCTCTGCCGCACGAGACCGCGGTGTCTGCTGTGACTGCAGAAATCCTTGCTACCTCGCTGCTAGCCGAGAGGGAGCCGGCGCCTGCCCCTGCTGCCCTGCTTTCTGCCGCTCCGAGCTGCCTGGCTGCCTGCTCTTCAGCCTGTCCGCCATCATCCAGCTGCCTGAGGCTGACCTGACCCTGCGCCACAGCGCCACCTGCAGCCGCTCAGGAGTCATCACACCTGCCCTGCCCGGCCGGGAGCTCAACAGCGCCCCTGCTGCTTGCAACCGTGATTACACCACACGGGAAAAGGCTCGGCAGCTCACAAGTCATCTGCTATTGGTTTCTGGTTCTAGTTGTGGTTGCTATTATTGTTATTGCTTGTTTATAGATACTAGTAAAGAACTGATATTACTTCTTCCCCATACCTTTGCCTGAAAGCCCTTGATTTTTCAAAATTAAATAATTCGGAGGGAGGGGAAAAATCACATTCTCTGTCCTAGGGAGGGTTCAACCTCTCTTGGCAGACACCTGTAGTGTGTCAAGTACTTAAGACAAGTACTTAACATGAAATTTACCTCTTGGAACTTCAACTTTTACTTTCTCACCTTATCACAGGCTCTGTTACAAGTCACCTCACAGCACAGTAAGCGCATGTCACTTGTTAAAAACCAAGTGGCATTAACAGTACCACAAGTCCTAAAATTTTGTAACTTTAAAAGCATTAAAAATGCAAAAAGCATTTATTCATTAAGACAGCTAAAAAAAATGCACCCCAGTGAAAGAGGGAACAGCCTCTATCAACAGGCAGAATTGATGGCAATATAGATCCAAAGTCTCAGCAAGAGAAATTAATGCAACGGAATGCAGAGCACCAAGTACAATTTTTATCTGTTAGGTTGAGGGTTGGGGAGGGGCATGACATGAGGACTAGGAACAAATTAACATATTTCACTATTTCTCCTTTGACATTTCATTTTTCCATTTTCTAGGATTATGCCATGTACTGAAAATCTACTATTTTTACAAACATGCTTAAAAATGAATATATAGTTCTGTATGTAAATGATGGGCTGTACATAGAAGGCCACTGTGGATGACATGAAATTGGCAGAAATAGAGCAGGCAACTGACACTCTTAAACAAGGAGATTGGAATAGTCTCCACTAGAAAAAGGAGTGCAACTTCCCAATCCACACAATGCTTGGAGAAGATGCTACGCACTGAAGTGAACAATAAATGCATTGCTATGGTTATGCTGCTTTACAAATTCCATGCTGTGATGAAGGTTTCTTTGTGTCCAGCTTCTAACTCAACTGTTCTTATCTGAAAGAGAGAACACATTAGTTTGCATTCTATAATATTCAACTATTAGACAGAAATATTGACGTTGTTTCACATACATTAATAAAGCATATGAAATGGTACTTTGATTTTGATAACTGCTGCAATCAGTTGCCAGCAAAACAGACGCATTTTTAAACGAAAGCTGTATTGCAGCAAGTTTGCACAAACTATAGATCTCACCACTCCTTGAGACTAGGTTATATTAAATTCCAAGTACTTCATTAAATCACAGAATTGTTAAGGCTGGAAGGGACCTTCGGAGATCATCCTGTCCAACCCCGCTGCCCAGCCAGGGTCACCAAAAGAAGGTGACACAGAATGTAGCCAGCTGGGTTTTGAATGTCTCCAGAGAGGGAAACTCCACAACCTCCCCAGGCAGCCTGTTCCAGTGCTCTGCCACCCTCACTGTAAAAAAGTTCTGCCTCATGTTATGGTGTAACTTCTTGAGCTTTAGTTTATGGCCATCACTCCTCATCCTACCATTGGGCAGCACTGAGAACTCTGAGTCTGGCCCCATCTGCCTGACACCTGCCTTTGAGATATTTCTATGTATTGAGGAGATCCCCTCTCAGTCACCTCCTTTCCAGTCTAACCAGACCCAGCTCCCACAGCCTCTCCTCATGAGAGAGATGCTCCAGGCCCCTGATCATCCTTGTGGTCCTCCACTGGGCCCTCTCCAGCAGCTCCTGGTCTCTCTTGTGCTGAGGAGCCCAGAACTGGACACAGCACTCCAGATGTGCCTCACTAGGGCCAAGTAGAGGGGGAAGATCACTCATCTTGACCTGCTGGCCACACTTTTCCTGATGCACCCCAGGACACCATTGGCCCTCCTGGCCTCAAGGGCACTGACAGCTCTTGGACAACTTGTGATCCACCAAGTTCCAGGTCCTTCTTCACAGAGCTGCTCTGTGCTGGCACTTGGGGCTGTTCCTCCCCAGCTGCAGGCCCAACACTTGCCCTTGTTGAACCTCATTAGGTTTCTCTCTGCCCAACCCTCCGGCTGATCAAAGTCCCACAGAATGGCAGCACAGCCTTCAGGTGGATTAGCCACTCCCCAATTTAGTGTCACCAGCAAACTTGCAGAGAGTGTGTTTGATCCCTTCCTCCAGGTCGTGACAAACAAGTTGAATGAGACTGGACCCAGTAGTGATCCCTTGGGAACACCACTGACTGCATGCTTCCAGCTGGACTCTGCTCCACTGATCATGACCCTCTGAGCTCTGCCTTCAGCCAGTTCTTGATCCACCTGACTGTCCTTTTATCTAACCCACATTTCCTGAGCTTACCTGTGAGGATGTTATGGGAGACAATATCAAAAGCCTTACTGAAGTTAAGGTAGTGTTGAGTAATACATGTGGTCCAGGCAGCTAGACACGCAAGCTGATTGAGATGTAAATTGAGCTCTGGGTGGGAGACTGAGACAAGAGGCTTTGAACTGACAAACTTTGGGATGACAAGGCACATGAAGATGGGTGACAGCAGCCAGATGAATGGACACTGAGAGACACATCAGGAGCTGGGAACTTGCCAACCTTTTGGATAACAAAGGAGATGAAGAGCGGTGGCACCAGCTAGGTGCATGGACACAGAGAGGGGGGAGAGGCACTGAAGACTCAGGAACAAGAGCAAGAATTGTGTGTGGGCTGACTGAGGGTGTAAAAGATCCTGGGCTCCTTTGCTGGAGGTCCTCCTCAGAGGCGCCAGCTTGAGCTGTTACTGTGTTACAGCACCATGAATAAATGGCCTTATGGACTGAGACACTGCTATGGGAAATGTGGGGTTGAACCTGTAAGGAAACCTGGTCTGACTGCATGTGAGTGTGGGCTGTGTAAGGAGTCAAGCAGGGCACCCATCGGCTCACTGGTGCCACCCACAGTGAAGGGGCTTTACTCCCAACAGTGAAAGTGTCTGACCCTGGGAATGTGAGTCCTAGAGAGTCTCATGAATGGTCAGACTGGGAAGTTTCTTTAACAGTAGGCAGCATCCACTGTTCTCTCCTTGCCAACCCATCCTGCCAGCCCATCACAGAAGGGTATTGGTAAAGTACGAATTCCTGTCTACTCCCAATGGCCATCCTGACTACTTGGTAAATCCATCCTGACTACTCCTGATGACCTACATTTCTTCTACATGCTTGGTGATGATCTCCGGAGTGATCTGTTCCACTCACTGCCTTTCCAGGGATAGAGGTGAGGCTGCCTGGCCAGTAGTCTCCTGGGTCTTTCTTGTTGCCCTTTTTGAAGATGGGAGTAACACTGGCTTTCCTCCAGTTATTGGGCACCTCCTGCTCTCCATTGCTCAAGGATGATGGAGTGGCTTAGCAACAATACCTGCCAGATCCCTTGGCACCCATGGATGCATCCCATTGGAGCCTGTGGATTTATGGGTGTTAGGTCTGTCTAGCTCATCTCTAACCCAACGCGCTATGACCAGGGGAAGTCTTCCTTTCTCCAGCCTTCCTCTTACCTCTGAGGTCTGGCATTCCTGACAGATGGCCTCAACAGTAAAGACTAAGGCAAAGAAGGCATTCAGTAATTCCACCTTCTCTGTGTCTCCCATCACCAGGACACCCATCTGCTCCAGCAATGGCCCCACAATTTCCCTAATCTTCCCCTTCCTGCTGATGTACTTCTCCTTGATATGCCTTTGCCAGACTCAATACCAAGTGGGCTATGGTCTGACTGACTACATCCCTGCATATCATCTGTTTTCACAGAAGTCTTCCATTACTAGTTCATTTTTATTAATGCATTTTAATAATTTAACCTCACATGTAACTAAACACTGCACTACTCATTAAACAGAGTTGACAGAGTTGACATTTCTGTTGTAAATGGGGTAAGCGGATAGGCAGGCTGGAATGCAGGACAGTTCTGTCAACACCTTACTGAACTCACAAAAGTTCCAATGACCTATGACATTTCTAAACAGCCAAAATTTGTTCAGAGTAAACACACAACTTCAAACTATCTTTGTGAATCCTCAAAATTTAACTTGAGATTACTCAAAATCTAACTGCAGATTGCAGTTAATGCAGTTTATGGCTTTTTTTGTTTTAAACAACTGCAGATTACCACAGAAAGTCAAATGAGCATCTTTTCTCATACTTGAAAGGTGTTGACAGAACTACAGAACTAAAGGAAGCATGTTTCCTTTTCTTTATCTCATCCTCCATGAGAAACAAGCATACAAATAATTTGTTTTCCTCCACTTCCACAGGACAGTTCAATTACTCAGAGGTTATTCATGGTAGTACAGCCAGTGACAGAATAGACAAAATATTGATGGATAAAGAACAGACACTTACCCTTCAATTTATGTGGTAAGTCTAATGGGACTTCATGTACCATACATGTCACTTCCTCCAGCTGTTGACAGGATACCAGCAAAGACGAAAGGGAATATTTGCTTCCATTAGAAGAGTTTGGCAATGGCATCTTGGTAAATCCTTCATCCATTAAAGGACTGTCATCATATCCTTCTCTTTCTTCTGGTATAGGACTTAGTTCATATCTGTAACTTTCAGCTTCATCTCCATTAGGTGTTTGATTCAGCTCCTCTTCACTTTGAGATGCAGTCCTTTTTAGAACTTCAGGTGAGTTGGATAGAAACTGGGTATCTAGGTCCGATTTTTTAATATCCTGATTATTTTCCAAGCTACCTGTTAAATCTGCACTGTCCATTGTATAAAAAATGGAGTCTGGGCTTGCAGATATGCTGGCATCTATGCTATCATATTCTGGAAGTGTCTCATCCAATATCCCCATATCAGTAGTTTCATGACTGAGAGAATTTAACGAAGATATATTCAAGCACAGCGCCTCATCCATTAGAAAACTGCGCCAGTGGTCTGAAGGTAGTGTATTTGTTCTACTATTGCTTTTCAAACAAGTATCTGGAATATTCATGCTCCTCTCTACATTTTGCGAAGTCTGGCTTAGATCTTCTACAGAACTTCCATTCAAAGCAGAACAATCTAGTTCCTCTGATTCAGTTCTCTCACTCTCTTCAATTCCAGATGTTTTTGAATCTGAAGATTCAAATGTATGGCTTACGCTCACCTGCTCCTGGGGACTAGATTCTACAAAACTGAACTGAGACTTCTTTTCTGACATGGGAGGAGATGCAGGTTTGGAGCACACAAGGGTAGAGTCCATCTCCTCCTGCATACTGGGTGTAGCACCCATTGAAGATTCTTCTGTCACCAATTCAGTTGAGGACAGCTCTATGTCTGATGAGCCCTCAGTCTGAATAGCTTTTCTCCACGAGTTTCTAATTTCAGAAACTAAATGAAACAAAACAAGGTAAAATTTTAATACGTTCATACTCTCAATCAAATGTACTTTTATTCTGTTCCCTCAGTGACATAAGCAATCCAAGAGGAATACATATAGCTGCTTTATATTGTTTATGTTTCCTCTACACAAATGGGATTCTACATAAGAAAAAAACCTCTTAAATCAAATTCACAGTATTCACATCTTACTAGGTCTACTGTTTTGTGTTATAGAGTGAGCCATCAGAAGAACACACAACATCACTGAAATAATTCTCTTTTTCTTCTTGTGTGACATGCCAATGAACTAACCACATTTCTCATCAATGAGCACTATAAAAAGTTTCAAACTTACGCAGATTTTCTGGAGTTCGGGGTATTTGTTTCCTTGTTAAAAATGGGTTAAAAGACAGTGCGCTAATAAGATCATCTAATGCCATTCCTTTTTCTACACCACTGTCAGATGACTCATACATCACTGACTTTGCAACCTGTGGGATGTTAGAGAAAGGCAAATTCTGAGAAAGCAAAATTATAACCTCTTAATTTCCGTCAATTATGGTTCAAAATAAATCTCAGTCTACAAATCACCTTGAGAATTTGCAACATCGTATCTTATCTTATTTACTACTTAGGTTCACAATGACCATAGTATCCTACAAACACATAATGAAGGTAAGGGACTGAAATCACAATTCAATTCTCAGTTCACTCACCATCTATGAATCCACCTTTCAAATAAGAAAGTGTGCTCAGAAAGAATATATTTAAGATATTAGCCAAGAATTGCATAAGCATCAAGACTAGAGACATAACCGCATAAATCAAACATTTTAGCAGATGAAAAATAACTGTATCATTTCAGTGAAAAATGCCATTTACTTTCCAAATCAAGATGTGGCACATTTTACAGTAACTCTTCTGAAGGAATTCCTCAGTCAAATCTTATATAAAATACCTAAAGGAAGAAATACTTACATTCCTGCTTAAAATGCCCAAGTCCCTGTTAAATACTTAACTGTAAAACTTAAGAATTCAACACTTTTTTGTTTCTGAACATATGCAGTGCACTTCATAGACTGAAGTAGAATCATACCATGATTCTACTGAATACGCTTTTCATTTCACCATGATTTTTAGGTATGATACCTGCAGTAATTCCATGCTTTCAGTGTGTACTTTATCAGGCAGTCCACTCTAAAAATCCATTACTCTGATAACTATCTAGCAGAAAAAAGTAACTTTTGATGTATATGGATTACAAGAGACACTTTCTGATATAATTAGTGATTTGTTCTCTGGACTTCGTCATCATTTACTTAAAAACAAACAAAAAATTACTTCCTAACCTCTTCTGCCAGGTCATCTCTGGCTTTCTCAAGAAGGTCTTCTTTTTTCACAGGAGACTTTGGCTGGATAACATCTTCACCTGCATTCTCCTCCATTTCTGAAGTGGGGAATTCTTTATTTTCGTTTTTAAAGATTTTTGGAGGCGCAGGTTTTTTATTTCCTACACAAGTTTCAGTACGCAAGTTCTAGAGGAATAAACATGATTTACTAAGTAGTTTTAAATTCAAGCATCAGGATATTAACATGAAGTGCTATACAAATTCTGAACTGCAATGGCCCCAGTGTTTAGTCAACAACAAATATTTCAGTCTTGAATTCTAACTTAATACAAAATATTTTTACAACTGTATTCAAAGTAGGACCTAAGCAGTCACTAAGATAGGTGTTACATACAACAAAAGATAGGTCATTTGCAACTACCCCGAACACAGCAGAGCGAACAGTTGCACAATGGACAACTGTACATCCAAGTTTCTTTTACATCACATTTTAACCCTTAAATTTCATACACAGCTTAAGAAACAAAGTTACTGCTCACATCCAAAAGACTGTTTCAGCAAGCAGGGAATCAGTCACACATTGTATGTTATACAGGAAGACACATACAAGAGCACCTACTTCCTACTATCTTTTCCTAAAGCTTAATGAAGTCACTGAGAGTTAGCTTTTACAGTTTTGCCAGATTGACTCATATGTGAAAAAGTATGGCTCAAAAACTGCCAAAAAAACACCCCCAAAACCCCACAAAACAAACCAAAGCCCCACAACACTCTCCCTCAAAGTCTAGGTTTCAACCCATAGGAAAAGGACATGTCATAAGTTTAACTTATTTCAAAGATTGAAAATTACATTTTCAGTTAACAGGTCTCTGGATGTTTCTGACAACGATGGCACTGATGAGCTCCCCAAGGAGGGAGAGAAGAAGAGACTAGAAAACGAAAACCACAACAGTTTTAGAGACAAACAATTGGGATGCAAATCTTAGAAGGCTCTTATATATTGTGTGCTCCGTATCTGTCCGTTACGATTTCTCTCAATTCGTCCCGGTCATCAGAAAGCAATTTTACTATAGGGAGAACAGTGTGACAATTAGAGCAGATTTAGCCCTAGTTGTGTATCAGCCTCCCAAAAATAATAAATTAATAAACTTTGCCATTGATTACCACACAGAAAAAGAAGGGATTTTTCAATACATTTGTAAACAAGTCTTCTGCATTCTACAATAGAAGTTAACTGGAAAGTGTTCTGCAGACTGGACAATGCTCTTTTTCCTGCACAGTCTTTGTCTGAACCATTTCCGGCATCCATAGGTCTGTTACTATATAAACTTGTTGATATTTAACAATTACCTGACTACCAAAAACTTCAATCTTATCACTTCTGGTAAGTTTAGTGCTAATTGCATAGCTTCTCAAAAATGCACAGTCCTCGCTTGTTAGAAAGAGCACACCTTAAAATGTTTTTGCTGTTACCTGTCTGTAGCCTCGTAAGCAGACAAGTCTCCACACTGTATGAAGTCACTGAAAAAAATCTAGGATTTAATTATTGACTACTTTGACAGCCTCTGAGACTTACATGCAACTACATCTACTGATGTCTAAGAATGGAAAGCATTTCTTTGCTAACTCCCCCTTTGTGTTTTTGTAGGGAACTTTAAAGCATCTGTAGAGGTCATATTATGAAAAACAGCATTATTGAAAAGGTCATTAAATATTCCTGAACAAAGCAAATGAAAAAAGGGAAAAAAAAACCTTCTAGATTATCATTGTTCTGTGCTCTATCCTTTGCTGGTACTGTAGGAAGAGTAGCTACAGAACAACATGACTGTAACTCTCAAGAAGAGTAAGGAAAAAAAGTCCTGCAGATAAGGTTAAGCCTGAGAAACAGTTTCTGTTCTCTCCACCTGTCTCTTTAAATCTTAGAATATAGTTAAAAAGCAAGAAAAAAACTCATCCTATTCAACAGCAGCCAGTTGATCAATCTGTCATCAGCTGGAGAAAGCAGCAGTTAATTTAGGACTGTCTCGCAAAATCAGACAGTTGACACATGTTAGGGCTACTGAAATACTCTACTAATACTCAAGAGATGCAAAATATTCAAGTCCAACAAGTAAACTGCTAATTTTTCTACTGTTTTGTTAATTTCGTATTGAGCATGCCATAGAGGTCCATACCATGTCATATCCTTCACGGTTTCACTGTCTTTCCCATGGCGTTCTAACATCGTATCCATCAGGGTTTCATCACCGTTCCCACTGCATTCTTGAAGAGTGTCTAAAGTATTTAGAAAAGCAAGTCAAAAGTTCTCTTATTGCTTCCACTTTCTTCACTCAGGCTTTCTATGAGACACAGCTGATTCACATTACTTCTGAAGACTACTCTCTGGATGGACTTTATGAACACATCAAGAAAAACAGATTAACACATAAGCAGGACAGTGTTATAAATCCTTTTGCTCAGATAGCACCTGTAACCACAGATGCCACTAGCAGCCAGCACTTCTTGCTGCTGTTCCTGAACACATGTTCAAAAAGCATGATTCTATCTGTTGCCCTGCACATATCAATCAGACTTTCCACCTTCCTCTGAACTACAATCCCAGCAACATCATTATCCCTTCCTCTCCACATACATCTCAACTGTGTAGCACATCAACTCCACAAAACACAATTCCACCAACGTTTACGCCAACTGCAATAATCAATTAATATCTCTGTGGATATACTCATCCCTCCTGCTGCCTCAGTCCAAGCAAGGTGAAGCTTTGCATAAGTAATTGTTACATAAGTCAATGTTTTTAACATTACTGGAGGTACACACACTTCAGTCAAGGACTGCCTGTGATTACCAGCTTTGGCATATCTTGAATAAACAGCCCAAGTTCAACCTCAGTTGTTCTCTACTAATCCTAAATTTTAGATTCTGCAAAGAGAAATGGCATTTCCTGTTGCATTCACCTCAAAAACACATCAAAAATCAAAGCTCACTTCAAGTAGTTAGGTGAGGTCAATATTTTGATTTTGGAGTTGACCCTATTAACAAACAGAAGTTCAGAAGTTTTTACTGGCTGGATTCTCCAATAATGCATGTTGACCACAGAGTAGAGAGAATGTCACAGGCATCAATTTATCTCAAGCTTTCTAATACTATCAGTTCATGGAATCATTGTACAGTGCTTCAATCTTTCAAATTTGCAAGGCAAACCATGTTCCATTTGCAATTCTGAGGCCTTTCCTCTGCAGCTTCTAGCCTCATACCCACATACACTCAGACTGTTGGAACCATACTTTCACATTTATAACCAAAAGGATCTTCCTACCATTGTTCTGAATCTTGAAATTCCAGTATGTCTCTGCTACGCCATTTTTCCTAGAAGGGACTGCAAATAACATCATTCAAGCAGTCTTCCCCCTTGCTTTGTAGCTCTTAACTTATAACTCTACACTAGCGACAGTCAGCAGTCGGTCAGTTAAGAACTACTCAGTAAAATATCATCAGATCATCAGCCAATTAGCACATGCACCAACCACGCCAAATCAAAGTGAGCTCTGATCAACACAGTTAACCTAATGACAGAAAGCAACCAACACACACCAAGTGAGGTCCTGATCAAATGGCACAGTGACTAAGGAATTAAGTATTTCAGAATGCATCAGGGAAAGACAGTTACCTGGGAGGACACCTTCAATTTCTTTTCCTAGATGGCAAAGTTTTACCTTCTTTCTCTCTTTTTCACTCCTCCATACCTTTTACTGTTATGACTGAATGTATTCACTAGAATACATGAATGAACCTTTGTACATGGACATCTGTCTCAACACCTTTTGTGCAAGAACAACAAAATGCCAAACAGCTCAGGCCTGAGTTTTTGCCAAGCTTCAGAGAATCTCCAATATACTACAAAGTTGAAATATGTAAGGCAATTTTTACAAAGTCATTCAGAACCAAGTACCACAGACTATCAAACACCATCTGCAAATGCAAGAAGGGAGCCTTTTTGACTCCAAGTAACTTTGAACAAATGTGGTGGTGGGGGAGAAGGAGAAGAAGCTTCTCCTGTTCACCCACCTGAAAATGATGAACTAAAAACACTGTGTTCCTCTTCATCTGACGAACTAGAAGATTGGAGGGGCAAAGCTGGTTCCTTTCAAATGAAAAAAGGGTTACACAAGCAGGCAGAAAAAATCAGTTTATCAACAGCAATTAACAAATAGTTACTTAAAATAGCTTTTCTGCAAACCAGCTGTCAGACTCAAGTTTCTCCTCTCTCTGCTGGGTAGCTAGGCAAGGGTATATAACCTCTGTCAATAATACTATCAGAATGGAAATTATTGTTCGTTCATCAAATGTATCACTTTAAAAGGGGAAAACAGAACTCAGCAAGTGTTCAGACTGAACATACAAATGCTCAGCTTCCACAGGGGGACAGACAGACAACAAAAACCAATCTGCTTGCTCTTATGCTGACGTATCATCTTGACAAGACAGTTCCATCCCCCATCGCCAGTGAATACATCAGGTGTCAAAGTCAAATATATTCTCTTTAAGAAAGACTACTTCTTAAAGCATAATCAGGTGAGTTAATCACCATGTGACTCCCCTAACCTTACATATAAAGCTGAAGTGTTGCAACAGAACACACCAGTTTAGACCTACATCTTCCCTCACCTTCATCCTTTTCCTCAGAATCAGATAAAATTAACACTACTTACTACACCATCAATGAAGATTAAATCCAAAGGACACTGGCCAAGAATCGATTTCCACTTTGAATCCCAATTTTCCTGGTTTCTGGAAATAGACAGCTTTTGCTCACAATGCCTTTGCCTTCTTCTTAGACTGTAACATATAAACATAGAAAATGAAGATAACGTGTCTGTTGGTAGAAATAACAATTCTGCATAAAGAGGGGAAGTATTATGTGTTCTCCCTTATCCTGAAAACCTTTGATATATATCAATTTATTCATACATACACTAACAACTAACTGAAATTCAAAATGCACAAAGCTGCTGCTAGGTAGTCTTCATGTTTCTTACACCAGAATTGGAAGAACTACACTGAAACATATACACAAACGAGATACACACTTTAAACTTCCCTAAGACAGTTACAGATAAAGTTTTAAAACTTAAAATTTTTAAATTTACTAACATAACAAGACCAAAAAAAATAGCAAGAATTAAATCAGCTAGCAAATGAGGCCTCCAGGAACAGAGACTAAAATATTAATGAAACGAAGGCAAAAAGCTGAAGTTACCTCGAGAAGAAACTCAATAAAAAGTTATATAAACAACCAAAACAAATATTATTTTTCCCAGAGGCACGGGAAAAAGACTGAACTAACATGTTTTTGCTGCACCATTTTTCTCGTAAAGACTCCAGTAGACATGATCATACAATTTAAGAACAAGCAGTCAGAGAAAATTTCCCAACAACTACCTCTTTGTGCTCAAGTCCTGCAGTAATTTCTTGCAGACTGTAATCACGTCCTCAATTCTGTGAAGTTCTTTTAATTCACGTGGACAATGTTCATCTCTCAACATCGTCAAGGCTTCATTTAGTAACTGAATAACTGTTAGGAAATTCAGTTTTCCATAGTCATATAAATTTCCTGTACAAAACTTGAAGTAGAGAAAGCAAGAAAAAAAAAAAAAAATCAGTGAACAGTACCAATGTCAGAAAGTTATGTCTTCTGTAGTCGGACCAGGTGCATATTATACTTATATTCAGTTCCTGATAGTTTCATTTTTCAAAAAATGTATTCTAGGTTAAAGCAATACAAGCCAAGAGAACTTCAACCAATGAGGTATTCTGTTTAACCACTGCTCCAAAAGATATGACACAAACAATACCAATGCCATAACTGAACACCACCATATACTACACGCTGGAAACAAAAGCCAGTTAGTCAAAGCACTGGTTAAACCAGTCAACATAGTTTTAATGTCTAAACAACAAAAAAGTCAAGCACTAATTAGGCACATTTATCAATGTAATTACTGAACTGATAAAGTTAATGGGTTAGACGTAACAAATACAAAACAGCATTATAATCATAAAAAATTACTGCATATGAATTAGACATGTTTTATGCATCCTTTACCAATCATCTCTAATAATCCATCAAGTACTTGTTTAATTTTTTAAGGTATTGAATTGCATTCCTGGGGGACTAAATAAAAGCAGTTTGGCAATTTAGCAAGAAGGACAAAAAACACTTACTCCATTTATATCACTTTCAACTCTGGACGCCAACAACCCTGGAACACTCAAAACAACATCAGTTCCATCTAAAACACACGGATGAACACAGTCTTCAAGTACAAAATCCACAATGTCCTTTTCCTTTTTCAGAGACGTAAGCATTTCCACTACAAGTGTCCACATACTGCGGACCTTAATAGGAAAGTACAAAAACACTGCGTTAAAATGTTTGCCATAATATCTATAATGACTGAGTATCAAAACAGCATGAAGGCACATGAAAGTGCTAGCATAACCACAAGTAGACAAGGGCAAATAACAGTATCTGACAGTAGGTGTTGCAGAAATGTTAGAATTCAACACACCGACACAGCAGGATCAAAATGCTCACCTTCTGAATTCTCTCAGTTGTGTCACTTTTGTTTTGGTCATTTTGTTTCATCCTATATGCACATGCAAAACAAAAGTTCAAGTGGACTACAGTGAAGTTATAGTTCATATTTCATAGAACTGAGCATGTGATCTATTTCATATATCCTAACTTAGTTACAAGGAAAAACACATACCTGCAAGACTGCTTCTGCATTATTGCATATTCAGACTTTATCCATTCTATTTCTCTAATTAAAACCCTAGGAATAAATTTATCAGTTAGTACAGATTGATCAGAACTGCTAACAGTAACTAGCCAATTGTACTAATTTTTTCCAAATCTGCATACTAAGACAGTTGTTTCTTACATCCAGCAACAATAATTTACTAGAAATGTCTATTATCAACATAAAATATCAATTACAAAATAAACAATTAAAAATATATTCAGCAACTCTACAGTACCCAAGTCCTTCACTTTCAAAAGACCAGAGAACAGAATACTGGAGTACAAGCAGTGGGACCACAAAAGTTCTTTTGTCAAAGTGCTTTTATTGACATTTTAAACATGTAAAAATGTAGTAATATGATTTTCAGAAACACTGGGTGCCTGAACCATGCTGAATTCCAAAGGTTCTTCAGAATTCCAACTCGTTGTCAAGAATGAAAAAAGAAAACCTACAAAGAATTACATTGTTGAAGGATATCACTCAAATGGTAAACAACAGCAGGAATATTTCCCAAACACAGTCACAGGAGACACAGAATTACAGAAATCAGAGATGTTTAGGAGTCTGACCTCTGGAAATTGTATTTTTGAGCCTTCCACTGAAAGCAGAGCCTTTAGTTATGCTATTCATAGTCTTGTCAAACCAAGTCTTAAATATTTCCAGGAATTGAGATTACACTTCTCAGGGCAACCTTTTTCAGTTTGTTCTCACAAGATATTTTTTTAAATCCAGGTGGAATTTTCCCCTAAACACCTTGAGCCTGTTGCCTCGTCCTGTCACCACACATCCTTGCGAACAGTCCCCCCATGTTCTCGACAACTACTTTTTAGATACTGAAACTGTGATTAAACCCCTAGCATTGTCTTTTTCAGGCTAAACAAACCCAATTTCTACAGCTTTTACTCATACATTTCATGCTCTGCAACCCTCTAATCCACGGCAATCCTCTGCTACTATCTCCCATCTTTCACTCTCCATCTTCAGCTGGGCTGATCAAACTGAACACAGTATTTGACACGTGGCATTAGAACTGCCAGCCCCAGCCAGCAACTATGTACCACACAGCTACGCACTCACTCCCCACCTCCCCAGCCCCAGCAGAATATGAAGAATCTGAAATGGTAAAATTCATTGGCTGAGATAAGAACAGTTTAATAACTGAAATAAAAATATTGTAACACAGGTGTAAAGGAGAGAGAAGAGTAAAACTGAAGAAATAGGAGTGATGCATGATACAATTGCCTACCACCTGCTGACCAGTGGTTATTCCGATACACGATGGTAGGCTGCTGGTCTTGGTTACCAGGACACTACAATGACTCGTGCTCAGCTTGTGGCCCCACACTACTCTCACTTCTGATTCTTCTTAGCAGAGCTACTCCCCAGCTAATCAACCACAAATCTGTGGTGATGTTGGGAACTATTCTCTCAGGTGCAGAAGCTCACACTGATCTTTTTTAAACACTACACAGTTTCTGTTGTGCTAGTCTCCGAACCCAGCAAGGTCTCTCTGTGAAAGGCTTCCCCACTGCAGTCTATCTTCCTTCCTCACAGTGTGGCACCATCTGCAAGTTTGGTGGGTTTACATTCACGCCTGTCATCTATATCCCTTATGAAGACACAACATCAACTGCAGAACTTTAGTCATGGACTAGTTACAATTTTGAGGCACTATCACTCTTTGGGCTCACCCCTTCAACTAGCCTTCTGTCTTCACAAAGATGTCAGAGCTGTTCTGAAATTATGCCAGGTAAGTATCCCTGTACTCTTGGATGAAAGCAGTCAAACCTTTGCTTTACCCTCTTCTGCTATCAGTGTTTTGTTGCTTCCTCCGCCATGGATTCCTGGCACAGACACCAGGTTACTGACCTTACCCATGCGGACTGGGGCTAAGTACATACTGAGTATTCCAGTCTGTGAGACTTGCAACTTACCATTTTGTTCAGAAGCAGATTTAAACCCTCCATGTACTTCCACATCCTAGTAATATGCTATTTTCTCGAGGCCTAACCAGGCTCCTGGAGCTTTAGCTGAACTTTGGCCTTCCTGGCTACATCACTGCACACCTCAGAAATATTTCTGTATTTGTGTTTTGGAGTCAGTTCTCTTTTTTTATATTCCATATCTTGCTATACTGTCCTAATCAGGCTGGTTTCTTGTTGCATCTGTTTCTTTTTCAACTTAAGGAGATGGATCATGTGTGAGCTTCTGCAAGGATCTCTCAAAGTATCCTATAACTCCTAAGCTTTCCTGCTTTGCACAAGATACCTCCTACAGTTGCCTGGGCCAGTGGAAATACAGTCAAATTAAAACACCAGAATCATTAGTTTTTCACTTGTCTTCCTCACATTACTTTGGATTTAAAGTTCTACAGTTTTGACTGCAGTGACTGTAAGAGCCCTCTAAAATTTCCACAGAAGTTTCTCTTACTTAAATGCAGTGAGTTCAAAAGAGCAGCACTGCTACTCAGCACACTCAGTGATCACATTATGAAATCATCCTCTAGGTACTCCCACATTGCTAATGCACCACTGAACTGCTTTCCCAGCAAATACCAAGGTAAGCTGAAGCCCTCTATAAGAATCAAGACCAGCAGTAAACCCACCATGAGGTCCCCCTGGATGCTAAATCCTCAGATCTTGATCCAAAGGCATGAAACATGACCTCTTATATGGAGCTATATTACATGTACTGACACTGCTCTTTTCACTACAGTGCAACCCCTTGCCCTTTCCTGCCATTTGCTGAACAGCTCAAAACTGTCCCTGACAGTACTCCAGTCACGTAAACTATCCCAAACAAATTCTGTAAATTCTGCTGATATGTAACTCTATGCCTGCAGAGAAAGTTCGAGCTCTTGATATTTCTCAAGCTGGGATGTTTGCCATAAACAAGAGCAAAGAATAGCATACTTTTGGTGAAATAATTAAGGTAAAAGTAAATAAAATGTCTCTCACAGTGACTAAACAAGACCAAATGTTTCATCCCAACGGTGTTATATTTTAGGATATGACCCTTCAAAAGTTAAGAAATCATATTGCTATACCTGTAGAATTCCCTTATCATTTTAATGCCCAAATAACCATATCTTCCAAAATACAGTATCTCATAAATTATTCATTTCTTTAGACAACTATGCTTCACAAAAGATCTACAAGCAGTAGAACTGTCGGTGAAAGAAGATAAAGGGGGAAAATGTGGGAAAAGTTCAACAGCGCTTATGATGCAAAGCATATACAGACTTCTCAAATCGTTTTGAAAACACACACACACGTAAGTCAGCTTTTACAAAAATACTCAATTTCTTTTAATGCATTACTTACTGTGTTTTTTTCCCATATTCTTGAATAATAAAGTCTTCCCTTTGAAGAACTTGCAGCAGTTTATTGTATGCAACCCTATGTCTTGCTTTTGCTATGTACATATCCTCAGGTTTCCACTTTACAGCTTCAGCAAAAGGTATACCAGTGCCTAAACAAAAGTCAGTGTTTGGATTACATTGATTGCTTTTAACAAAAGGACACCTTCCTAATCTACCTAGTTCAAACTGCAACAATCGCAAATCAAGATGCTCATTTTTACCTGGACTGAAATAGAGCATGCAGTGTTACTGCCTATTTTGCCATTTTTTTTCTGTTGTATACACCTTCATTCCCTCACTCTCACTCCCCTTCTATAATCTTTAGGTTACAATAATACAAGATGCCAGACAGATCTGATCCTTCAGAATTCCTCAGGTTCTGAGAAAGAAAATAGAATAGCAGTCCAATAACTTTGGACCAAACCAGTGCTCGTATGAGTAATGGTGCAGAGCATTGCACAGGTGAACCTTGCAACAAGACCCATAACACAATAGAGAGCAAAACAATCTGCACTGATCTATCAGCAGTAGCTCTATGCAAGTGCACAGAACCCTGTGAAAGACTCTGACCAGAGCAGCCAGCTCAAAACTACTTAAAGCTCCTATCATATTTTAAAGACTTGATAGATTTACAAACATAATAAATGAAGCATTTTTATTGTCCCATTACAGCTTACCTACAGAGAGCTTTTTCATGTCCTCAATCATTACATATCTTGCAAAATGGTAGACCACGTGCACAAATTTAGCACCACCAGGAAAAATCAGTGTGGAAGGTGTAATTCGCGGAATATTTCTTTCCTTTTCCTTCTAGAAAAGTTCAATCGTTTTAAACACAAAACTAATCTAAGAACTAAAGCATAAACAACAGCTATCAGACTTGGCTGCATACCAAAATGCTGATTACCCACTAGCAAGCCTGATGCAACGCTAAATGACTTTGCCACCACAGGTGACACCTACTGTAGCCAGCAGAAGCGAATGAAGCTTTTTCAATGTTCCCAACACCCCACCTAGGCCTGTAAACAAGACAGTTTCAATGATAGTTTCAAAGACTGAAATCAGTGTTGGCTAAATGTTAGAAACTGGTATCCTCCTCACTCCTAACTGGTAATCCCTATCTTTGAAAACACATCAAGTTTTCTTTTGTATTTTCTACCGAAGTCATTAATCATTGTACTATAATCATATTTTAAGATATTGCATCACTGGTTTTCACTTTATCCATTACTAAAAACCTGAAGTGTTGCAGTACATAAAGACAAGATCTCTAGAACAACCATTAAAACAAAGGCAGCATAAGAAAGCAATGCAATAACCAGCACTAGCTGAAGCAATCAGTTTTGGTTTGTCTTTAAAATGCTTGCCTTACATTTTAGTCCCTTTTCCCATATACAAGAAAATACTATTAATAAAGTTTTTCATGCACGTGAATCAGCCTTTACAATAATAAACACCTTCCCAGGCAACTTAAAAAAATGCCCCTCAAGCTGAAAGAAATTATTCTCACTCAGTCCAAAGGACTCTCCAGACTTCCATTTAATCAAACACCATTACCCAAAAGCAAGCCACAGCAATTTGTAAACCCACAATTAGGTCTCTGTCTCTTAAATTCCACAAGAACATCATTTCTTCAAAGAAGCCCAACATAAACTATATGAAAGAATATACAAGGTAAAATTGAATTATTTGATTAAAAAATCCTTATTTAAAACTCTGATGTAAAAGAGTTCCCTCAAATAAAGAGTGAGGTCACAGAAACCAGCAGAGCATCAACTTGCATTTTTCGTAATACTCACCGCGATTTCTCTTAGCCACAGACAGCACTGCTTCCTAAATTTGGGACTTCCTGGTTTTTTGAGTAGCGATTTCCTTTGCATTTAAAAAGGATGAGGAAGAAGAAGGAAATAAAAAAAGAAAAAGCCTTTTCAAAACAAGTTCAAATATACAGATACCTAATTAACCATTGTAAAAACAAGATTAAAACACAGATTTCTTCTTGATGCCGAGCCAGAAAATCAGGAGCATACATCCCAAACCAAGAATAGATAAAAGTCTGTTAAATTACAATGTTTTCTTTCCATAAGCTAATTACAGATTATTTCAGAGAGAGATTTGTCTGCAGCTCTTTCTAACTTGGGACAGAGGAAGAAGGAAAAAAAAAAGAGGCCAGAACTCTGACCATTCTTCCAGTCTTCCTCCTGGCATTTCTTCAAATGTGTAAGCTAAAACAGCTCTGCTATACAAACTAAACCATTAAAGAACACGGGATTCTTGCTGTGTTGAAGGGCCTGGCAACAATCCATAAACGGGAAATGTTACTCTCTGTTTGGTCAGCAAGATGAATGGGACAGGTAGATTACTTATCAGCTATTAATACTTATATCAAAGTTCCCAAGTAACAGATAGTAACAGATAGTATCAGAAACAACTAATTAAGGCAAGGTCTCAGACTGATCAAAATTGACTCAGTTGTGATCAAAAGAAAACAAATTCTCTGACTATGCTGTTCTTCCACAGTATTCCCCAGGAAACCACTTCCCTCCCCTCCAGCTACTGTACAAAACATATTCTTAATTAGAGGCACATCAGTAACCTCAGAAGCCAAATACTTACTTGAAAATTAGTTCTGCACGGTGCCGATCCAGCTTAGTAAACAAGAAGATGGCAACATCTTTAAATGCTGCATGGTTTGGTTTAGCAAACATGTCCCTAGTACACAAAAAACAGCCACATCAGAAGTAGTTATGGTGACAACAGAGCATTTTTACTAGCTGCTAAAGACTGCAAACCAGTGTTCCATTACAGAGTAACACACTGAATGCTTTATTTCCTGAGTAAAAGTATACACCTTTCATCCTATTTAACACAGGTACAATCCAGGGCTGCAACACAAGACCTGTGGACAGCAGGTCGAAAGAGGTGATTCTGCTCCTCTGCTCTGCTCTTGTGAGACCCCGGCTGGAGTGCTGCATTCAGTTCTGGTGCCCCTAACATAACAAGGACATGGAACTGTTGGAGCAAGTCCAAAGGGGCACGAAGTTAAAAAGGAGACTGGAGCACTTCCCCTACAAAGACTGAGAGAGCTAGGGCTGTACAGCCTGGAGAAGAGAAGGTTGCATGGAGCCTTCATAGAAACCTTCCAGTATCTGAAATGGGCCGACAGGGAAGCTGAAGAGGGATGCTTCGTCAGGATGTGCCGTGACAGAAGAAGCAATAATGGGTACAAGTTGAATGAGGGAAAATCTAGGTTAGATATTAGGAAATCTTTACTGTGACAGTAATGAGGCAGGTTGAGGAACAGGTTGCCCAGAGAGGTTGTGGATGCCCTAACCCTGGCAGTGTTCAAGGCCAGGCTGGGTAGGGTCTTGAGCAACCTGGTCTGGCAGATGTCCCTGCCCGTGGCAGAGGGCAAGGGTGGGATCTGTGTGATGTTTTAAGGTCCATTCCAATCCCCTAACATTCTACGATTCTACGAAACAAATCCAGCGAGAGCGTTATCTTTCAAGGCAAGTTTTCAAAACAAACTCACCTCGTCTTCCCCACAGGACTGTGCAGGGAAGAAGGAGTTCTCACCATTTTTGGGTTTCATTTCTTCAGACAAAGATAAGAGAGGCTGAGCCGGCACTGCGGGCATCTCCCCGGCGCTACACATGGCCAGGGGCACCGGGCCCCTCGGCGGCTATGGCGAGACGCTCCCGCCTCTGGCGGGACCCTGGGCCTCGCTCGGACCCCCCCCGCCCCGCCTCCGCCCTCCACCGGCTCTCCCTACCACTAACCTTCCTAGTCTCGCGCTACGGTGGCGTTTCGGGTGGAAGCCCAAGGCCAGCAAACAGAGCCAGAGGTGATCGCTCTCCCACGTGGTGCCCATGGCGGCTCTGGGACCCGGGCGGCCAGCAGCAGCCTCCCGCCCCTCACAGCCGCGCCATCTTCCTCAGCCCGCCAAAATCTCCCGCGCGCGAGCCCGCCCACGACACGCCCCACCCTCGCGAGAACTCCCGGCAGGCCCCGGCGCCCGAAGACGAGACAAGCCGGGCGCGCAGCCTCACGGGAGCTGTAGTCCGAGGCGCCTGCGGGACGGCCTTTTCCTTTAAATAGGGTTGTAATCGGACTGCAGAATTTAACACCGGGGGGCGGAAAAAATAATAAAAGAAAGAAAAAAGTAAAACTCGCACCGGCAAGCGGGCTGTGCGGTTCAAACTTTTATTCCAAGGCATTTCAGTGATCAGACTTGTAGGCCCTCGCAGCGCTCGGTGTCCCAGGATGGGGGCACACAGGTGTCCCCGGGGCACAGCCGCAGCTCCTGTGACTCGGCTGCAGTCACACCGACCACACGGACATGTCTCTGCGACAGCAGTTCAGCCTGGTCCTCGGAAAGAAATGTTAACAAGCAAGCCTCCAGTCCCGTTCCCACTCTCCCCAACTCCTAGAGAAGTTACTGTGTGCGAGCAAATCTGGACTCACCATCCCTTGGCGAGTAACTGACTGAGATTTTATTTAAACATTCAAAAAGAAAAAAAATCACTGTCACCACAACTATCCGTACATTCAATTCCCTCTTTTCTTTCCAAATTTTCTTTTGTCTCAAGTAATTATCTCTTTACCCTCTATTTTTCCTTTATTTTTCCAGTCTCTTCCCCTTTGTTTTTTAAATGCTATCCTTATTCCCAGAACACTTTGATATTGAAGCATTTACCCCCTTTTAGTCTCAGGCGCCACAACTGATAGCATGAAGATAGCCAAAATATTTGCACACAGAAGGCATGTGGAGAGAAAGGAAGTCATTTTGTGCATGAAGCACTCTTGCCAAAGGAAAGCTCTAAGCATCTAAGCTCTGTAGGTTCAGAGCCTAAGAAAAGAACCTGAGAAAATCTGAGATAGACAAAGTCTCTTACCCCTTCCAGCAGCAAAGAGGTAGATGCAGCACTGCTTTTCACGTAGACTGAAAGGGGAAATTTTGTGGGCAAATCCTCATCAACTCCTTTTATTGGCAGCCCTTTATGCAAAGCACTGGGGTGTTCTCATGGCTGCTACCAGCAGGAGAACAAATTATTAACAAAGGTCAGATTAGTTGGATACACTGGTTAGGCTATACCTGGCTTGAAGAATGAGAGCTTGACACCCATGCTAGCCAATTAATGTAGCGTGCATTCCTTACATAGAAAAAACCCAGATTTTTGATGCAGCTAAGTGAAACAGTACTGATTTTTTTTAAAAAATATCCCCATAATCCCTAAGCTAGGCAGGTTCATCTTTAAAAAGGAGAAATCTAAATTAAACATGGCAAAGGTACATTGTATCAAAAAGACATTTTTATGCTTCTCTATTCAGCTCTTTGCCCTGTAGTGTAAGGGCCATTTGTGCGTGAAAAGTCCTGTTGATCCTCTTCATCCAAATCCAAAATGTCTGGGACATCATCTGACTCTGAAGACAGGTCTGTAATAGTGAAATCTGGAACCTGTGTAGGAATGAAATTTCAATCAATTTAAAAGGAAAACTAAGTAAATTTGTACAGTACTCCTTCACTGAAGACAGGACACAGAGATGCTCAGCACATCTAGAAATCAGACCCAACATCCTGATTACAGACTGAAATATGAAACACATATGAAACACAAAGCATTAAGACAGACCAAATACTATGCAAGATGAAAATCTGTTGCTTAGAAGGCAGAATTTTATAGTAAAGGTGGAAGAGAGCTGAACTCAGTGGACTGAATTTAGTGAAACTGGTAACTTAAACTAATTCTGCCTTTCTTCTTTTCGCAGAAACAACGGACTATACAAAGCAATCTGCCCTGAGGGGATTGATATGGATTGCTCTGTGTTGCTCTGTCTGCCAACTGCATCAAACCTTTTCTGAGGAAAAAATATCTGGAACTGCAATCTCACTTTGGCTTCTGTTTTTAACTGCATGTATAGTATTCTGTATTCCTAAGCAGCATCGGGTTTCAGGAATTGCTGGAGAGACATCACTGGATACATGGATGTTACAGACTTCTAAAAATGTTGGCTAAGAGACTTAGGAGCTTAAATCCCAACCCTTAAGTCCCCTTAGTAGGACTTAGATTACTTAGGCACTTCTGAAAAACGGGACATAATTAAGCAATTTACTCATAACTAAGTTTTTTGCCCCAAGTGAAAATACATCTATAGTTTGATTTATGGTTAATTTTCATGTTGGTGATGTGACATACTTGAAGTCAGACACGGTATCAGCAAATAAGAACTGCTGCATTTTGACAGGACTTTGGTTCTGCATGTTCAAAGCTATAGCAACTTGTAGGCATTTCTGTACCTTAAGCTCTGTGCTGACTGAAGAGGCATTTCTAATCTGTTTCCTAACTGCAAAACACGTTATAACTTATTTTAATGAAAGACAACAGGCAAGAAAAATCTGTACTTTGTCTGCTATGGAAAGACATGTCAGAAGGGCAAAGAATATAGCAAATAAAGGGACTACTGCTTCAGCTACCAGACTGTACACAGCACAGAAGCACGGCAGGTTAGTTTACTGTTTCTTACAGAGTAGGTAGTCATTGGACAGCAGGGAACTTTGAAATAGTAATTATTAATTAAAACTGACCTTTAGAAGAACTTAAGCAGCATGTGACTTACCAGGCACTACTGTGAATACCATGAAATGCATGGACCACTTTGAGAACCTAAGTTTTATCAAAATAAGATCAGTAACTTTTGTTTCCCAAAAAATATGAGGGCATTAGGAATGGGGGAAACACATCTTTCTTCTTACAGCAGTTTTCCTAAAACTCTCATTACTGCACTTAGAGAAAGCAACAAGTTTTCCCATTATCAGCACATGATCCTATACTGCAGTAAAACACTGCAATAAAAATACAGGTATCTTAATAAGAAAGACTGAGTAGCCCATATGCAGTTTTTAAAAAATATATCCAAATGGATGGTTTAAATGTATTTACACTAACCAGGACACAACCATGTTCAGTTAGTGTCTCTGACCAGTGAGAATTTTCTGTATCATATGTTTAAGAGGTTTTTATCACTTGTATCCATTTTGTTCTTAGTAACAACAGAGTAATTGCTCAAATTTAAGTTTGTGCTTTCTTCATTTCCTCAATGCATGCAGTAGAAGAACCTAACTCCTTTAACATAATAGTAAGATTTTGATAGCCATGGAAGAACTTCAAACTGGAGTGTATATCAGCATGAATAAAACAGACTGGATGTCAGTATAACTCACCTCAGTTTAGACATGTTAAATTGTATTAGAATCACATGTTCTGACATTGGCACCAGTCTAACTAAAACAATGCAAAGCCCTTGGTGTTATGGGATTCCACACCCTTTTTCACAGTTGACTCACTGCTTTGTTTCAACTTCCTATCAATTCTTGCAACAATATAATACTAATATAAATATAATATATATGTTATATATATATAATAATATATGTTATATATATAATATATAACAATGTAATAATATAAATAACAGATATAATTCTTCTTCTTGCTATTTCTCTGTATGATTCAGTAAATCATTTACAAAGATGTAATACTTCCAAAATCCCTACACAGAACAGTGCAAAAAATTACTTTGCCATTTGTCTTCATATACAAATATTAATGTCAATACTAACAACTTCAATCCATTTTTTCTTGCTAAGTAAGTTTTCAGAACTGAGCCACTAGCATTTTGACACAATGTTCTCATTTTGTGAACTTTCAGAACAAGCACCTATTTTTAGTCATCAGAGACTGTATTATCCGAAAGAAATAAAATTGCCATGAATTGGCAATAAATTAAAAGAAATTCATTTAACAAAACCTTTCCACTAGGGAAAGGTTCCTAATTCAGATGGGGAGTGGGGTGTGGATAGAAACTTTAAAAACACTTGGGGGTGGACAGCATCCAACAACATAAACACCTATTACAATAGCATGACACAGGAGCCCAACCATTAGGTAGGCATTTAACCAGGCCTTGCTCTGTTTGCAGCCACCAGTTGTAGGTCAGCTGCCAGAAGTCCAAGTAACTTTTGAACAGAAACCACCATGGTGAGGGAGAAGTGCTTTGAAGATCTAGGCTGGTAACAAGTCTTCCTTTCTACTTCATCTGCTTTCTGAGGTTTAGTAAAGCTGGACAGCCATGTAAGGGTACAAACCAGTAATACAAATTAAGACAGAACAAATATAATGTACTGCTCCTGCACTAATGCCAGATGATACTGTTTATTTCTCAGTCCTCAAAAGACATTGAAAAGTTTGAATATCTTATTTGATTGATCACCTCAGGGTGAAATCCCAAAGCAATTAGACTTTAAAACACATGGAAGAATGGGAATTCCCTTCTTTGAAGGGCCCACTGCTCACACACCTGATTAGTTTCATTCAGTTCCTGAGCACATCTGCAACAGTGGATGCACTCTGCATGTATTACTACAAACTGAGATAAAAACAGATACAGTCACTGGACCTGTGCAATAGTTAAAGTAAACTTTAAAAGAAATTAATTCCTGAAAATACTGTCTCCAGAAGTCTTAACTTGGGTGCTAGCTGGAAAGGAGTCTCACCATCTCATGTTAATTTCATGTTAAAACACTTCTTCGATAAAAGTATTTAAAGCTGGAGGTTACGGAATCTTTATCTCTAATCCTGTTTTGTTAAAGTTGCCTTTAACACTGTGCTTGAAACAGTCTTCCTCCCAGTTTTAGGCCAACCCTGACCTAGCAGCTAACCTTCTCACATTAGAAGGCTGGACAGCACGTAATTTGCTTCAGTGCCTGCATCATGCCAGTTGGAGATATTGTTCCATGTAGCAATGTGCCACTATGTAAAGAGCTTTCTCTGAACTGCATTTTGCCTCACACTAATTGGTGACCTCTTTGAAAATGGTGGCCAGCATTGCTACACTAGATCATTGCAACCCGAAGTAGTATAGGGCATGCATTAGGATGAAAGATGCAACTTACCTGGAAAGCCCTAAACCAAGCTTATTTCTTAGAGACTAATTCTTTTCCAGTGGAGGGCTTCACAGGATTTACTGAGAACAACTCCACCCAAGTAGATGAGTGTTAACGTACATTTGTCACTCAAGTTCAAGAAGATAAAGTTAAATTAAAACTGATGATGCAGCTGAGAAGTAAACACTGTTCATATGGAGTCTGAAGACAAAGCTGGTAGGTGATCATGTCATGCACACACAACACCTACTGTGAAGGGAGGAGAGGGTTCTTTTGTCCATATCCATCTTTTTTCAATATTAGAACACCCAGCAGCTCACAGCTTAGGTCATCTTTAAAGGTGACAACAGCAAGGATCAACAAAAGCATCAGTAGAGCTAAGACTCAATGGACAGATACACAGAAATTCAAAAGGAGGGAAATGCTGCAGCAGTGTCTTATCTATCAATACATACACAAGCATTTTCAATGCACATCTACTTCATTTGCATGTCAAACTTGCTTTCTGCTGGGCCCAGTTTGAAGGAGCCACAGAAGAGCAAGTTAGATTGTTTTAATACAAAGGAGACAGGCTTTGGCTACTAAAGCATTTATTACTAAAATACAAAAATGAGTTACAAAACGATAGCTACAAAAACACACACACAACAGCAGGCACCTGGGTACAAACAGCATGAATTTTGCCTTCATACTGCATATTAAAAAAAATGTGTTGATAATTATTTAGTCAGTCACTGGAACAGTGTTCAAGGAGCATCTAGATGATGCTTATGGGTCCATTCCAGCTTGAGATATTCTATGATTCTGTGGTCAAGTTACTGTGTTAATACAAAACTTTATACAGTTAATATTAACACTGTCACAGCATTTAACTCCAGCTGACTCATTCAGAAACCCCACCTTCAGCTTTGGCATTCTGCATTCACAGAACTTTTGTCATGAATTGTGTAGCATCTGAGACATTCAGATCTGTAATTCTCAAATGTGTCATCTGCAGCAAACAGCATTTAAGCATACATAGCTAGACTGAAGAGCTTTTAAATACATTTCATAATATGTAAGGCTTTTGTATCACTTTGACAGAGATTAAGCAACAAGTCAAAGACATTTAGCTATGGTGCATTTCATTTAGACTAATGGTAGTAATACGGCTGAAGTATGGTGAGGTTTCTTGACAGACAAAAATGGCATCTTGACAGCTGTAAGCTGACAAAACCTAGGCACTTGAGACTGGTTTGAATTTTTAAGAGTGGCTTAACTACACAGGACAATACAGCCCATGTGTAAGAGTGTCCTGGCCTGTAGATTCCCCTACTCCTGTATTTATGAATACTTCACCAAAAAATGGTGAAAATGGATTTTTTTGATGGCTACACTTAGTACGGCCACTTGTTTGGTGAGTCAGCAGAATACATGCATGCTATGCAGTTTATTCAGTACTGTTTTCAGGCTGTTTGTCTTTCTCGCTGGAACTCTCCTCCCCTTCATGTTTGCTTTCAGCATGCTGAATGTCAGGCAGTTGTAGGTAAAAGGGACCTACCAGCCAGTTGAGCGGTGTGTTGTTAACAAGATAATCCATCACATCATCCAGAGACTCCTTCATTTTCTTCAGCTGTCCTTTGCTAGCTGCAATAAAGCTGTCTGATAATTCTTGGAAGGAGGATGCTGAGCGAAAGCTCTGGTAGACATCACCTGCCATTGACCCAATACTGTAAACCTGATCCTGCACATTCTGTGGTAGCCCCTGTAGGCTTGAGACCAGTGTGAGGCAGGTGGTCTGAAGCTGCTGAGTGAGGCTCCGTGCAATAGCTAGAGTTCTTGACTCAATAAGCTAGAAAGAAGAAGCGTAACAGCACATTAATGTCTTTTTGTAACTGTAGCAGCTTTATGTAGCTCAAGACACAAAAAGAAGCAAAGGGGATGTAAATGAAAGATAATAAACCAGGTTTTAAGTCTGAAGCATCAAAGACTTAAAAGTACTTGATATTTCTTCAACACTCAAGTACTTCGTGAAAAGAAACACTGATAGCTTCTACACAGCAACAGACAAGCAGATTCTTGTTTCAACTCTGGATAACAGGTCACAGCAGGTAAGTACTTTCTAATCAACAAACCACTCCTGAAAGCTACATGTAGGACTCAGTGAGTCTGTGCCTAAGACTGCTTTATGCTGACAAATCATTATTTCTTGACTGGACACATCAGGTAAGTGGTTTCTAGCTAATCTATACACAGATATCCTAACATAGGTTCACATGTTAAACAGGATTAACATTCTCAAGAGAGGAGAATGAACCCCAGAGTGTTTGCAGGAAGTAGGCTCATTTAAGAGTTTGGGTCCCCTACTTTTCAGTAGTTAGATGCCCTGGGCTTCAGCATCCAGATTTCACATTTGCACATAAGCATCTCTGTCGTACACCTCAGAAACTGTTACTTTGCCATTACCTTGATGGGATACACTACATTTATTTCTGGTGTATATTTACATCAATTTACCTCAGCACTACGCAGATCATCACCATCATTTTGGCCTGTATTTTTCTTCCATTCTACCCAGGATTGATAAAGCTTTTCCTGAGCACCAAGAAGTTTCTTATTGGCACTATTCACGTTCTTTCTGGCATACTCGATCTGAAAAACAGCCAAATAAGGAAGTAGAGCCAAGAGTCCAAACAGTTTCTTTAGGGCTACTCTGCTTTCACTGTTTTGTAACCTCCTTTTTGAACACTCCAGAAGTTCAGTATAAAAGACTTTGGGGAGGATAAGAGCATGTTTAGTCTCTTCAAAGAATTGAAAACTGGAAGCAGTTTTAAGACATTATGCAGTGTTCTCCCTCTGCCTCAACTATTTCCCCCTCCCCCACTGTATTCCTACAGGAGGAATTGAAAATTTATAGAACACCATGACTTTGTGTGCAGTTTGTCCTGTATATAAAGCTATGTTGCTAAGATAAGACTACTGAAGTACCAGAAATGCTCAGAGGTAGAAGCAACAAGAGAGCAAGTCCCAAAAGAATTTGACAATTTATTAATACTGACTTAAAGGACTGATATGTTTCTAAATTGCATGACACTTTCTTCACTGAATGAAGTATGCATCAAAACCAGCACTACAAAACAGGAATAAATTTAAACATGTCACTTCTATATGTGCAGTGCTTGCAATTACAAGCAATTGCTCCTTAGTTCACAGTTTCGCCTGATTTAGAACTCTCCTGAATAGTGATGAAAATCTCTTAATGGCAAATGCTTTGTGTTTAAAAAAAGCATTGTCTGAGAGAGCAATCCCTGAGAGCAGTTTTCCTGTGACCCTTTTGGCTGTTTTCTTCACTCTAAAACAATGCCAGCATAAGCTTTTTATATATCAAGTGAAAGCTTAAACTTACCAGACTAACAGTGTAGTTGAGCTGAGAGATTGTCTCCTGACTTTTCTGTTTAGCATCTCTAACTTTGTTTAAGGCTTGTTGGTAGGCACGTGTGCGGACCTTTGAAGACAGGGATCCTAGTCTAACATAGTAGCTTGGCTTTTGAACTCCAACTTCAAAACCTTCAACGTTTGCAGCTTCTTTCTCTAGGTATGTAGAAAGGAAGTAAACTGATCACTGGAGAAAAACTTTAAGAGATCTGAGACAATTTTATCTGCCTAGTAAAAGCTGAATACTGGGCTTTTTGAGTAGTCCTTTAGCACCACGGGTAGGCTGATAGACCACCTTACACAGAAATCCTTACTTTCACTCTCCTTCTTTGTGAAGATGCTGCTATTACAACCAGCAAGGCAAAAGGCAGTTTGGAAAGCACATGCCCCATTCCCCACTATGAGTAAGCAATAAATGGATGATTGCTCGCTTCTCTCCAATACAACCACTCCAACAAAACAAAACCTTGAATTGGTCTTACCTAGTTCTGCTTCTGTAAGTGGAAGATACTGGTCTACAAGGGTCTCCGATTTCGTGAGAGCACTGTCCACTCCACTGCTCACCATTTGCACCACACGACTTCCCAGGACAGTGTTAATGCTGCCACTGACAACTGACTTGGTCATTTCTACACTGTCTTGCACTGCTTCTTTAGTCTTGCCAACAACTCCAGTGATCGTGTGAGCAACAGTTTCCTTGGCACCAGTCACAGTGGTTGTTACAGCTTCTCTGGCTCCAACAACTACATCCTTGGCATTGGCGACCACCTGCCGCAGGACATATATTGATTTACTAAAAGTATTAACTAGTGAGAGCTATATAATCCAGAAAATTAAAAATTTATGCTATAGCTTGTACGAGTACTGATTATCTGGGAGAAATTTTGCCCTGAAAAAATATGTACAATAGGAAAAAGAGTACGACTGCCACTCAGCTTTCAGGTCAAAAACTTCAGTGAATGTAATGAAGGCATTTCACATTGAGCAGACAAGAGACAAAGACTCAAGTTTTACAAGACACCCACCAGTGAACTGCACTTATCGATGGATGTGTCAAATGGTGGGCAATTTAAAGTAATATTTAAAAAAGCTTAATGGCGTCCCAAGGGCAACAAATAGTTCCACAGATACACCTCTGACTTTCTCATTGCTTCCAAGCTGTGCTTCAGGCACAGCTTTTTGAGATCTGTCTCCCTGGCGTTTTAGTGAGAGTAGAGAAGAGTACGTGGTTCTTCTGCCTAGCATATGCAAATGGAAAGAACTTACCTTGTCAGTGGGTTGATTCAGTATAGGCAGTCTCTCTTCAATTTTGTCTAGACCTATACAAGCATAGTTGTTGGCAACTACAACTATAAAACAAATTACAAGAGTTAGTATTAATTATATTTTTCCCTTAGAAGAACAATTCAAACTGAAAGTTCCTCTTGAAAGAGAACTCATGCAACATTTTTAAAGTAGGTTCCTCTTTTTCTCAGTGACATTTCAGGCAGCAAAGCCAAAGAACAAGGCAGACTTACAGTGCCAGAAAAAAAATCCTCACTTGCAGGCAGGGAAAGTTCATTTGGTAATTTACAAGCAACTGGTAGAACAAGCTGAAACACCTGGCCCTCTGCCATCCTATGAAACCAGGCTTCTGGTTACAACAGCCTTGCGACACAACTTCCAAATTTAACCAGTTCTCAATGTCAGAAAGTGCAACAGTGGCAATTTGAAACCAGATGAAAGGTGAGGAAGGCGTTGAGCAAGAGACTGCGTAATCATCACACATATCAAAAGTCAATTTTAGTATTATGAAAGCTGGAATCTGCTTTCACTCTGGATTATTATTAAGTTTTATCAATCTGTAATCAGTTAACAACCAAGGCAACAGGTTTAGTCAGCTACCCAAAACAGCACTGCAGACCAGCATGACCATGTTAAACTGTAAGTGCATTGGGAGATATAAAAAAATCAGTTGAACTTAAGTTATCAACAACTTCATCTTTGCCTTACTTTGTGGTTCCAGTTTCTGAATGATAGGCATAGCACTTGTCATGGCTACTGATGTAATCGTCTTCACTCCTTTCTCTGCTATCTCACATACTGACTTCAGATACGGATGGTTATCCTTTGTGGTGATGTAAGCTGTGGACACCATATCATAGGTGGAGCTCACCAAAGGAAGGTTGGCAACCCTCGATACAATGTTCTGTTTAAAAGAGAAAGGCATTAGTCGACTCCTACTTTTCTGATCTAGACAAACAAATTATGGGACTAACTCAGACATACCTGCTGTGGATCAATTGCTGCCAATGCCATTTTTTCAGGTCTTGAACCTCACACAGCCTACGAAAGAAGCATATCTGAGTTATGGCATCATATCTGCTTCATCTAAGCACCAAACTTTGAAACCAACAACCTTCTTGTGATCCACCCCATTTAATGAGTTCAGGATGTTCACATTCATGCATACAGGAATTAGATTTTATTGCAGTAATTTACAAGTCCAAAACTTGGTTTAGGCAATGCAAGTATAGCACATACATGAGACAGGCTTTGAGGTACAGCAGTTCATTGATGAATAATCAGTAGTTCATTGATGAATATCTAGCCGGTGGATTCATTTATTTTTCTATAAGAATTAAGACACACTTGGACTTATCTGATGAGGCAGGACAAAGAAAAGCCAGCCCACAAGTCACTAAAAATCTAGTTTAAGAAGTCCAAGTCAGACAAAGAACCCACCACCAAGAGCTTTAATCAGATTAGATCTTCTGGGGAGCCCAGCTAATGCTCACTCTGTTCTGCTTGTTAAAAAGTTAGCATTACTTTTTTTTTTACATAGTAAGACACAGAGCACTGGATTTCCCTATTGAAGAAAATTAATTTCCTTTATGCCAATTTAGACTAAATTATTACACATTCCCCAGTGAAACAAGTTGCAAACATCCATCATTCAACAAGTCTACAGTACTCAACATGCACTCCAACATGTATTCCCATGGAGAAAATACTAACAGTTCTCCCCACATTAGTCCTATAGAAGGAGTTCTCCCCACATTAGCCCTACATAAGGTATTGCAGTACCACATAAGGAGAACACACTGAGGCACATGTCATCCTATACACACATGCAGGCTGAACTAAATCTGCAAGAAGCACTTCTTCCATTAATGGTTTCACATAGTGCTTGAGTTTCAGAAGAATCTGCATAAATGAAGGCAACAAAACAGGAAACTAAGAGTCCGTCCTCAAAAGGACTGTGCTTTACAAAGCCTTCTGCTAGGTTTGTCAAAGAGCCAAGAGCAGCTTTCTGTCTCATATGTATGACAGCAAAATAAGAATGTGCTAGTATTCCATCTGAGGTAAAGTACAACTTTCCCCCATTACATAATGGGGAACAAGAACAAAGGCATCCTGTTTTGCAGGCATATTTGCACATATTAACATACACATGCCATAAAATAATGCTTGTAATGAGATTAACCACTGTACGTAGAACACACAAGCAAGACAAGTAACAGACAAGGGTTACAGAAGTAACAGGAAAGTTTTCCTTCTATTTGTCAAGAACTGAAACACCCGCAGAAACATGCCGTGTTTCTCAAACAGCATGAGATACCAGATCTCCTGGAGTACAACTGAATTTCACTATTAATGACAAAGCATGGTACAGAACAGAAGAAGAGACTAGAGGCACAGAATCTGGCCTCTGAAGGAAGAAGGGCCACTACTTAAAGGATTATTCAATATTTGTTTGAGTGTCCCATAAAATCCATCAAGAGAGGACATGCATTTGAATTTTAGTCAATAAACCAGCGCAGCTAGCCTGTGAAGTTATTCCCGCTGTTAAAGACAAGAAGATAACTAGGATCTTGCTTGGTTTCAGGGACCCCGTGAATAGGTTCAGCCCCAGCAAAAGTTGGATCCACTCCTCTGGAGCAGGTGAGAGAGACGCCTGGAATCCAAGTCCAAGCATATTTCAGAGACAGCAAGATGTTCTGAAGGGAAAAGCACATACGCTACGTCACAGGCTTCATTCCTGCTTTCCCCCCTCGCTATGAAAAGAAGTAAAAGAAAGCAGAACAATGAACCCCGCAGAAGAGTCGCGGCGCCCGCTCCGGCTCGCCGCGGTACCCAAGGCAGGAAGGCGCACCGCTTTCCCAAGCGCCTTCACGGGCCGCTTCCGGGATGGGGCATTCCAACGCCGCTCCCGGGGGCGGACGAGGTTCTCAGGACTTCCAGGTCCCGGGAGAAGCTCGGCCAGCCTACCGAACGGCGGCGGACCCCGCGGGGCGGGGGCAGCAGGGATGGCCCGGAGCCAGAGCCGCACACGGGGCCGCAGCCACCGCCCGCTCCGCCGCGGGCTCCACCATATTGCGGAGTCAGCCCCGCGGGGCGGGCAGGCGCCCGGCGCTCAGCAGCCGCCCGGAGCCGCGCCGCAGCACCAGGGCGGCCCTACTCACCCGGGAGGAGGGAGGAGGAACCGGAGCCGCGGACTGGACGCGGGCAGGGTCGCGGGCACGGGCGCCGCCGCTGAGTGGGGAGCGCCGGCCTCGCCCCGCTATTTATGGGGCGTCACCGCCGGTGCGCGTCACCGCCGGCGCTGGGCGGGGTCGGACACGCACTGACCCCAGCGGCGGTCAGCGGGAGGGCACTGCCCGCCCGGCAACGTCTTAGCCAAGGGAGCCCGCGTGCAACTGGTCTTGTAGGAGGAACGTTCACTGGAGCACAGACTATGCTGAGTTGGAAGGCAATCACAAGGATCATCGAGTCCAACTCCTAGCCCTGCTCAGCACCATCCCCAAGAGTCGCATCGTGCTCGAGAGGATTGTCCGAATGCTTCTTGAGCTCTGTCAGGCTGGTGCTGTGACCACTGGGGAGCCTGTTCCAGTGCCTAGCCACCCTCTGGGTGAAGAACCTTGTTCTAATATCCAACCTAAACCTTCCCTGACAGCAGAGCAGAATAAATGAAATAAACCAGCGTTTTTCACTTCTTTGAACAGATGTATTACACCTCTGCTAGCGTGCATACCAAACATTTACAGGCACTCCACTCTTTACATTACATTGTTGCCATCTGAGAGCTCTCTTTGTTTCTCTTCAAGGTCAAGTGTAAACCATGCAGTGTACCCCTGACTACCACAAAACCAATTAACGCTCTTTGTCAGGAGTGTCTCAACTCGGAATTCTAGACGGTTCCTGGGATTTATTTACTAATCCGTACCGCCATTATTTGTAGTACAGGAACACCCGAGACTTGCACAGCCCAGGAACACACTATCCCAGAATGCGGTAATCAGAGATAGTATCAACCCCTTGCCAGTCCTTGGCAGGCTAAGAATTTAGATTCTGGGCATGTTTTTCTTCACAACTAAGTGTCCTTCTGTATTTTATAAACTTGGGGTGGCTTATCTGAAGTTTTGAAAATGTAGAAACTTGCCTCTTGAGAACATTGCCCTGGTTACAGGGGCAGGCAGAAGGGGAGAAGGCAGGAGGAGGAAGGGGTAGAAGATGACATTATGTCTTGGATAGACCAAAGTCCTCAAATATCCTAAAACAAAGATAGCAGTGGTGCAGTCCCAGTCAAGACTGAAGAAGAGGAAAGAAGAACAGCAACAAGAAAAGCAGTAGTAACAGATAATGCAAAAGCATGACACACCAGTCATTGCCAAAAGAGGAAGGCAACAATAGTATACCCTACCCTTCTCTTCCATGAGGCAAAGGCAGATGTTTAAAGTCACATAATGCATCTAATGAAAGAAGTTTCATTCTTTTGATGCCTTAATTATTTCTAGCTTTTACTCTTCATGTATCTGTAACTTGGTGTAGTTCTTTGCTTCTTATAAAATGCTAAAAACCTCTGTTCCCAGTGCCTGTAGCCAAAACAAACCCTCTGAATAGGAAATCCAAGGACACTTTCATTGCCCTAGAGCCCAAAAATATGTAAACAATGGTGAAATGGGGTGAGTGGGCCTGGGGTGGTTAACATCATCACCTAAGGGTGTGATTGGAGAATTAGAGGCCAATATGCTAATAGGACAGAACTTATAAAAGGTGAAGGGCTTGTGACCCAGAATCCATTTTGGGTGTAGTCCCTCGAGGGGGGCTTTCCTGCCCTGAATGTCCCTTCAGGCCTAAATAAATCTGTCCGCTTTTTATTCTCCTAATTTTGTCTTGGCCTCTGTTTCAGGTAGCCTGCTTTAGGCATCGCTTTCAAGAAGTAACTCACAATAACACGTCAGCACATTCATCCATCTCTCCCAGCGCATTTGGTTAACATTTTAGAATTTAAGTCAACCTACCTATCCTTCACCACAGAAAAAAAAATAAAATATATGAAATAATGGATCAGACAATAAACCTATCTGTCCTTCGGTGCATCTCTTTTCAACTCATTACATTATCTTCCATGATACAGAACACCTCAGGTTTCAGCCACAATAGCTCTGTAATACCCCTCTAACAGAGAGAGCAGCCATAGATAACATGGGTCTTTTCTTACCATCTTAGTCTAGCCAAGAGGAGGAGCTGCTGGAACATCAACGCCGGGGTCTAGCAGGGTTTAGGGGGGGCAGAGTGACCCTGCTGAGTCATCACTGGGGCAGGGGCTGGCAGCCCCAGCAAGCTGAAATGAGCAGGATGCGGGAGGCTCTAGGGAAGGCTGGGCAGGGACAGTAAGCCCTGTCCATGCCATCCAGGCCCTGATCAACAGGTCTAACTGGTGACAAGTGCTTTCACTTGTTGTGAGAGCAGGGAATCAGCTGTTCCCTAACAAGGTGACAGATAGGCCAAGGGGGAGAGCAGTGGTAAGTCTGAAGTGACCTGAGTAGTCTGCTAATATTCCTTTAGGAACAGGTATAGTCTAATATACTGATGTAGGGCAGACTGACAGCCAGAGTGCTAATATATTAGCCAGATCTGATACAGGGATCTTCACCTGGCCTCACAGCTGGTGGATGAAGGGATATCTTGGGAACTCAAAAAATGGGGAACTGAGAGCCCTTCCAACAGATTGAAGTTACATTTACTTACAAGTAGTCATGCTTGCACATTATGATAGCCAGCCATAACCTTTTCTGAGTCTTTCAGATGACTGATCAAAGTAGTGAAGTGGTGTCATACCATGTTACGAGAAACTGTTGCATTCGTTTGCTGGCTGTGGTGCTAATGAGCAAGGCAGAGACCCCAGGCAGGTGCAAAGGAGAAACGTTTATTGGAAAAACCCCAGTCTTTTTAAGCAGTTAACTGGTTATCAGTTTACATAGTTTTAAGGCACAGCAAGCCCAAGTTAACCAACCACCAAACACCACGAGGTGGACACGTGAATGTCACGCAGCAGTCTCAGTTTTTCACACAGTAATCTCTCAGGTTCTCACATCCCTCTATTCCAGCTGAATCTTTCTCCCATAGTTCCCTTCTACTTAGCCTGACAGGCTGGAGCCATGTTACAAGGCCTTTTCTTTTACAGAGCCTAACCTATAGGTAACAAGAAACTATCCATGCCCTTGTCCTGCAGAGAGCACAGAAGGGTGGCCCTTTGGAGCTGTCAACAAATTATGTCCAGTCACAGCCTTAGGAAGCTGGCAGGCTTTGAAAGACTGCCTCCAGCTGCAGCTGGAGGCTTTCAGTAGGGAGCTAGAAGCACAGGGAAACTGACATGCCTTCTCTGCCTCAAGTTCTTGCCAGTAGCAGCAGCAGTGAAGTATTCCCAGCAGTCGAGAATGCTGTAGGGACACAAAGGAAAAGAAAGTGTTTATAGCTGTGAAGTATGAATGGTTCAGGGTCTATAACATAAATAACCAATTCAATTCATTACACCAGTTCATCTGACCCTAAAGATGTCTAATATTCAGAGAACATTTGTCTTCTACATGTTTATAAATGTTGCTTTGTCACGTGAAGTGCAAGTGATTCTACTGAACTGGGAATCAACATATTTGTATTGGACACCCTGAGACTGTTAACTGTGAAATAATGCATTTGTCAAAGGCTATTTTACCTCAACTTTCTCACTGTTCCTCTTTCTTTCCAGTCTCACATAATTAATTTTTAGTCTTTGTAATCCTATCTTGCACCATTCTGTCTTTGAACTTGCAACTAACTTCTTACTCACTTAAACTATTTATTTGCCTTACTCCTTGGTTTTGGGGTTAAGTCTTTTTATGTTCCTGCATGAAAAGCTTTCCCCTTGTCTTGCTTAATCATGTCACTAGTTTTCCTGCTGTGACTCACTTAGTTTTCCTGTCTCCAGAAGGGGAGATCAGATTAGTGCAGCCTGATTTTCCTTTTTTGAGTCCACACTAATTGTACTCAGAAAGAATAGCATCCTTATTCTGCTTTGCCCAAAAGTAAAGCACTCCCACCTCTTGTTTCTGAGTAACATGATCTTCAGCTTTTCTCTGTAATATACTCCATTTTCTCTGGAATGTGCTTATCTTTTAATGTGTCTTATCTTTTGTTAGCTGGCCAAAGATCATTACCTCTTACCTCTTCAGCTGTAACAGAGTTATTATGACAATTGATTCAAGACATATGAACTGAGTCAAACTTAGTTTTCCTCTGAATACTTGAAGTAAGGTAAAAGCAAGCAACATTATCATCAATTACAGGCAGACAGGTACTATAAACCCATGCCCACAAAAGATGTGATGTGTTTAATTAAGACAGAAGAAGGAATGGGACCAACTCATGCTGGCTTGATAGTGACAGGAAGTCAATTATACATATCTACCTATCTACATAGCGCACAGAAATTTTTTTTCATTTGGCTATAGTTTGTCTAAAACCCTACCAGATATCCTCAGAAAGCTAGGCAGCAACCTGTTGTGGTGGTGACGTGATGCACCTTCAGAAAGATAACAGCAGACCTTCATGTCTCATGGGACATATAACTCCCATCTACCCATCTACCTTGAGTTTTCACCCTTTACATAGTCAAACACACTAAATAAGGCCATGACAGAAGTTATCAATAAAGCAGTCTATTGTAAAAGACAAATTACTTCATAATAACTTACTATCAGCAAGAAAAATGTCCTAAATGTTTGGCAATTATCCAGGTACCATCAGTTAAACAATACACCAAGTATTGTGTTTACGCTAACAAGATGCTGTAATTGTTTAATTGTATTTCATTAACTGTCAGGAGATGTAGCTATGGGTGAGAATTTTGTTGATAGATACAAAACACACAGGACAATAATATCCAGGCCCTGTTCTAGACCTAAGGAATAGCTCTAGGACTATTAATACAACTAATAACTGCTTATTAAAAATTAATTAAAATGTAATTATTAAAAATATAACTATTAAAACTATAATGGCTCTATTATAAGACTTTCCCACCACAAAACCCAAGATACTTCATGTAATTCTCCACCTAAACCACATTCTTTTTTTATGTTTTAGCAAAAAACCACTTATTAGCAACTAACTATTTCTTTTTCATCTGGATCTGAGAATTTCCTTCATTAAATTCCAGAAGGTTCCTTAGTAGATGTATATTTATTCTTATATACTACATAGAAATCTAAGATGAGTGAACTACAAAACATTCAATCTTTCTCTACTTACATTTCCTTTCACTTGATACAAGAAGAGAAGAGAAGGCCAGAGAGACAGCTGCTGGAAACCATTTTGCCATAACTGACTTCATGGGTTCTATCCTGATTTAGCTGCAAAAGATCTTACTGAGAAAGCTTTTGGAGACAGAATCAAATTCCAGGTTTGACAGAGTGTAAGACATTCTTCTTTTGGAACCCAAAGAGGCTTCCACAGAAGACTTCCTCTTACTCCTCCCTGTTTGTAGAGGATACTCTTGATACTCTGAGTTTTCCACAAGTTCCTCACCTTAGTGGATTTTTTTCTTGAACAAGGCTAAGTATCTTCCTCTTAGAAGCATTTTAGAGTACCTGGGTAGCACTGGAAAGACACTTGACAAGACACTTTCTTTGAATATGTGCTACTGATATGCAACTCATACATACAAATGTTCACAAACCCTGGCTAAGCTCCATTTGGCTGTTTTGTCACAATCAATAAAAATGACTCATCTTTTATTGCAGTGCAGAGTTCACCAACCTGCTAAATCAAACACTACTATTAGATCAGGCTATTAGATGCTTGCTTAATTGTACTGCGCAATGCATGCATAAGAGGCCAGAATTATTCCATGTGTACACAAGATTATGTATTCTGGTCAGTGATGCAGGGGAATGAAAAGCAGCAGATCAAGGTCCAAAATCCACTCTAACACTGAGGGTCTCCCCTGGATTTCCTACTTGCTACATACAAAACTGGTGATCCAGAAGTTTTTATTGCTATGTTAGCATGTCATTCCTTTCAAATTCACCAGCTCCAAGAAGAAGCAGAGTTGAGGTATCTCATTTACTAACAGCGGTGTATGGCTTCCAGGCTGCAGATGCTTGTCTTCCAAGTCAGACTGGAGCATAAAATGGTGGAAATGGAACTGATTAGTATTGACCTACCCTAAGTTACAGAATTTATAACTAGTTACTTTGTTTCTCCATAGCCTTTCAAAAAAATGCTTCACAGGGTTGCTATTTACTTCTGTTTATTACTTTTTTATTTCTGAATGCTATTCTTATTTTCAGAAACAGACCCACTCACCCCCAGTGCTCAAAATCAGCAGTAAAGTCAACTTAAGAAACCAATAATGTTAATGTAACTGGTTTCAGATTCCTATCCTACTGTGCTTTATAAAGTAGCAGTGTTTTCTTTCACATCGGCAAGCCTGGGCAGATAGCTAACGTGGCTTTGCACAAGGACAAATTTTTCTCAGCTCTAACTGGAGTTTCCAGATACTCAATTCTTCTGAAAGGCCTGTCCAACTCAGACATTCAAAATCAGGCTGCCTTAGAAGCTGAGTTCTAGCTCTTAGTGCTCTAATTTTCCCAACTATAAAATTAAAATTATGAGTTTATTTTGCTATTAACAAATAAATATGAGATGCACTCAGTGACCTTCAGTTTTTGGGGAAGTTTTGTCTATAGTCCTACATAGGTTTGGAATTAGATGATCTTTAAGGTCCCTTCTAACCCAAACTATCCTATGATGCTGTAATTTTGTGCTATCTAATCTAGCCCTCTTACAGCTTTATTTTACAACAGGAGGGAGAAAAGTTTTCTTAATCTGAGTAACAAAGTATTCTTCATCTGAACTAACTAACTAAAAGTCCTAAAGAAAAAATATTTGTAGGTTTCCTATCAGTGGGATAGTGAAAGAAGCCTGATAGCTCCTCTGTAAATTTGTGTGAAAATTATACCTTCCTTGACTGTACATTCAAGGAAGTAGGCAAATCTAAGAATACTTATTTTCTTTTTTTTTTAGGAGCGGGTGGAAAAGTTTACTTTCCCAATCTCTTTTTCATCCTTTTGCTGTATGAGGTTACTTCTTCCTTAGATTTATTGGCAAAGGACTTCCTGGGAATTTTTCTTAATTTATTTCTGGCAAGATTAAGTCTAGCTAAGCTCACCTTGACAGGTTCAAGTCAGATAAAAAGCAACTCGCATGAGGATGTGGGAGGATGTTTCTCAATGTTCTCACCTCTAAAGTTCAAGGAAAGCCAGTAAAACAGGCACATGCTGAAGGTTGCTCTTTGCCAGCTTCTCTTTCCACTTAAAACAACAGAAGTGCAAACATTAGCAAGTCCACAAAGGTCCAAACCTGCAGCAGCAACTGAAATTGGAGAAGGAGAAGAAAAGCACTTATAACAGAATAAAAATATATTATCTCCATAAACTTAGTTGAATTTCTGAAAGTGAAGGAAGCTCAGCACTTAGACTATATTTTGTTAAGTATATTCTGAAGGTTTAAAGAATCGGGTCTTCTTTCCCACCAGGGCAGGATTCCATCAGTCACGAACCTTCAGAATTACTTGGGATAGCTCAGCAATTACCCATCTTAATATATCCACTTGTATCAAGTTCAAAAATAATTAATGGATAATAATCCCTCATTTGTTATAGAGAGGAGCACCACATTTTTTTCAGGGTATGATGACAGTATTCTGAAGCCTGAACAAAGTTCACTGAAGAGGAACTGAAAGGCATTTTAGTCAACAAAATTACTAAATTCATATTTCTCTGATGCCCTGGCAAGTTAAATGCAAAGACAAAGGGAAACAAAGAAATGGAGAAGAAATTGCTTCTCTAACATTTCCCAGGTGTCTAGTGTTCTGTAGATAAAGGAGATGTCAACACCCTCTCAGATCTGCCAAAGGAGACAATTGTGTAATACTCGCCAAACCATGTTCATCAAATTAAACCTAGTTATTTCAGATATCTTAAATAACACTCTTAACTCATCTCACATTGCCTCGTGGGTTAATGAATGAATAATTTACACAAGAAGCTCAACTTCTAGATCTGAAACTCTTGTAACTTAGTAGAGGATAACAATCTGTTCCATCAGCATTGGTGAAACAAAAAGAAGCTGCATCTCCCCTCTACAATACTGTAATCATGCAGTAAGGTCATCACTGATGAGAACTTGGAAGAATTACATTCTCACCAACATATAATTTCATACATGAGTAGTCCCCTAGGATTTAATTTTGAAACAGAAATGATGGCTTGGCAAAGTATCCTGATATTCTCTTTGTCCTGTAAACAAATGAACAATAGATATTGAGCCTATGAAAAACTCTGCAGTAAGACAGTGAAACTGTGATCATAAGAGGTTCCAGGACTCAGGTAAAACCAGCTTGAATTATGTGAACAGAACAAGGTCATTCGTTGGAACTGCATCTTCCATTTTTACAATGGAAGACATAAAGAACAAAGTAGGGTGACTACAAAAGAGAAGAATGTAACAGAATGATCAAGGCCATCAGACAGTTTCTTTTGGGGAGTGTATTAATGCCAGGTGAAGCTGCAACTGGATTTTTGGTAGTTTTTTTAATATATTTTCTTAGACAATCTTGGATATTCCTGGAAGGCATATGCACCTTTGGTACCAGTTACAGGCTGTTGTACTTCTCTCTCAGTTCATCAGTCTGAAGTCTGGTTCCAAATCTCCTGTGTCTGGACAGACACCTTTCATTGTGCTGTTAAGCATGATCACAAGCACAGTTTTCTCCCAGGATACCTATCAGAATCACTGCTTCAAATGCCAAAATAAATGTCAAATTTTTGCACAGGGATATATTCTAACTGTTGTGGGTAATAGATTAAAAAGCAGAAGACTAGAGAGGAGGATTGTAAATTGCTCAAGTGGTCTTGTAGCTGGGAATAACTCTTGATAAGTGTATGTGAAGAGCAGTGATCCCCCAGCATGGACTGAGTTTAAGAGTGCCTGCATCTCCACTTGTACACCTCTGCCTAGGTGTTGCTTTAGGGATACCCTGGTTCACAGGATAATGGAAACTAATTCACTCTTTATGTTCTAGGCACAAGTCTGTGGTTGTTCTGTCTACCTGCCTGTATCAACTGACACACTGACATATGCAAATGTAAGTACTGTAAGTGCATCTCTCCTCACAGAAGGTTGGCTGCTTGGGTTGCGAGTTCAAGGAAGTCTGAGGTCACCATGCTGCACAGGCTGGCTCCTCCATAAGGGAGGGGAGCTGGAAACTGATGGGAACCCCAAAACTTGCCCACAGCACAGGACATCAGGCAACTTTGAGATCATGAGACAGGGCTGGGGGAAGCCAGGAATACAAGCCAGCGATTCAGAGTTAGGATCACGCCCCTGTCGCTGTTGAGCCGCTAGCAGAGAAGTAGAAACCCAGGTTCTCAGGCAAGAAAAGAGAGAGTTTATTATTTTGATTTCCATATATATAGACTTTTCACAGGTCACCGAGATTGGTCAGTCAAAAACCTCCCCCTAGGCCTAATTGGCCAGGCCTCAACTGCCCAAACCTCGAGACCTTGTTTGCAAAAACATCCAAACTTTATCTTTGTTTATAAAACACAGCAAAACGTTCTCACGAGAGAGACCTGTGCTAGCCACACACCCCATAAGGATAACAAGTGATCACCAGACGGGGCCATAGTGATGAGAAAGGTCCAAGGTCGGGCTGGGACACCATCCTGTGACCTAGGGTCTGGACCCAGATTTACAGACTAAAAGCTGGGCATAGACAGGATTGTGATGTAGTAGCAGCTGCAGCTCAAGTAGGATACAATCACTAGAGCAGCACCTTAGGTCAGTTCCCACAGGAAGCTAAGGACAGTACGGTTGGGAAGGGATGTCTCTTGGAGCGATCTCGCCAAGCTTACCAGAGAGGGGATAGTCCTCAACTGTATAAACTGGCCCTGAGGCAGCCAAACCTTCAGGAGGAGGGATGGTCTCAGGGCTCTTCAAACAAGTGTATTTCATAGCTCCAGTAACCAACAGCTGCTGAGAGGAGAACAAAAACTGACTCGAGGCCTGAGAACTCTTATGTTCTGTCAAGCCAACTTCTTGCTCCTTCCAGGCTTCTTTCCTTTTTCTGCCAGATTCTTAAGGTTTCTATATTTAAGCTTGAAAGCAGAAGGATGATACAAACAGAAAACAGAAAGTAATGCTCTAAGTTACCACATGCCTTCTAAAAAAAATTAACATAAAAGTATGTCTCTTCCTTTAAGAGGTTAATAGGCAATAGGTTTATAAACTCATCCCATTTTTGCTCCTTACTAAATAAATATTGCTAATGTTGTGACTGATCTTCCAAATAAGAATTATGATAGCCACTAACAATTATTAAATGAAATTGCTGCTGGCATCATGTAAGAATGAACAACCAGAGACCTCTGCAAGTGACATTTCACCCAAATCCCGGGAAGCAGGCAATGAATCTGAAGGCACACGAAGAGCCATTTGAATATCATGCCCTGCCTACTCCAGTAATGGAAGGGTTCCAGAGGAAATACTATCTGAAAACCCTTTTTCTGAGCATCTGTAAATATGTCCCTGTAAGGGAGGCATCTCCCTTTAGTACCTTAATCAAGTGGAACTTATTTTAAGCTTTACTTATAAAAATATCACTAGTCTTTCTTCCTGATACCTACCAAAAGTCTGTATTTCTTCAACTTCTCTTACTTTATCAAAATCAGGTTTTATTTGCAATAATAAATTTGCCATAAGCAGGTGCACTTTTAGCTTAGTCATCATTTCTGTTCTAGCTAGACTGCCTTTAAAAAAAAAAAAGGTGTATTGTGGAGTTAAAAATTATTCCTTTACACTCAAAACCTCAGTGTTTTTTCCTCAACTTTCCTCAGAACTATTCAGCTAATGCTGAAGTCTTCTTCTCATATGGAACCACTTTTTCTGGATGTGAACAGTACTGAGTCAGTGAATCAGCAGACAACAAGCTTCCTGAGTGAAGTCAGCAGTCCCTATTTCCCCTCTGTTCAGTAATGCAGTGGGATGTGTCAGACAAAGATTGCCAGACTGCTATATGTATTTACCAGAATTGCTCAATACTTCATTTGTGACCTTTCCCCGAGTTTCTCTTTCTTTTCTTTTTGTACATTCATAGTGTTTTGTATCAAAATCAACACCCTTAATTTTAAAAATAAGGAAAGATAACAGATTCACAAATTAGGACATCTTCTCCCTGATTTTTTTTTTTTTTACTTGCTCATCCCTCTGATCAGTAACTACATTTACACAAATATTAAGGGCAGAGCTAGTCAGGCAGCAGAAATGCAATAATTCCAATAAATAATGTCAGTAGCTCACTTCTTGCAAAATCTCTTCAGTGTGGCCTATTTATAAAGCTCTCTTTTTGATAAAGCTGCAAGATTATGGAGCTTCTGGCAGAAAACAGACATCATGGCTTCCTTTACAGGCGTGTAATATTCCTTACAGCAGCTACAACTAAGAAAAACAAAGCCAACCGCCCACACCCAGCTCTGTGCTATTAGTTTGAAATTTTGAAACTAACAGCGACATCTGAAAATATAATTCCAAAGAAAAAATATTAACTTTCCAAAACCACATGATCTCGTCAGAATTTATTATACACTGTTTGAAACACAAAACATGGTGCTCCTCATGGAAATTATGTTAATTAACACTAAATAATGATATTCAGAATGATTTGGCACCAAGAATTAATAAAGTGTATAAGAACCTAATTAGGAGCAAAAGAGCTTTTTTTAATTATTATTAAACAAGCATTCCACTTCTGACAGTTCTTATTCTCAGACTTAAAAAATACATTAGAAACTTGTTATTAACATCACTAAATATTTTATTATAATCCAAGTCATCTGTCTAACATTCCTCAATAAGCAGACAGAGATTCCAACAGCTCTTCTATGTCAGTCCTTTTCCTGACAAAAAAAGTTTCTATTTTCTTAGGTTACTGGCAGGTAATGGTTCATTCAGATCTGAATCAAAACATAAAAATAAAGCATTGTACTGTAAAATGGCTGGTATTTGTGAGCTCAGCATCATTATAAAGCATGAGAGTACATGCAATTTAATGGCTTTGATGCACTCTGTTCCCTCAGGTGAAACAGCCTCACAGTCTTGTATTTACTTTTGTAGAATGACGTAACTTTCATGCTCACTTTCACATTCCTCTTTCAAAGACAATTTACTTGAATTGCCCAGGTTTGTTGGCTTCTAGGCAAATCCTAGAGTATCCCATTTGAATAAAACATGAGTAGGTGTGACCTATGGACAGTTACAGTCAGTAAGTATACAAGTCCTAAGCATACTCATATTCCGCCTTCTTAGCAACTATGGCTTTATCAGCTTTTCAGCATTTTTCTGTTGATAGTCTTAACCCAGCACTGATCTTACTATCTTTTCTCACAAAGCTTCAAAGTGCATATATAATTACATAAACAAGTGAATTTTTGTAAAAAAGTAAATTTCTTGTCTTGGTTTTTGGAGTACAATCATTAAAATTCATTAAGGCTGGAAAAAAACTCCAAGGTCATGGAGTCCAACCTTTGACCAAACATGACCATGTCAACTGAACCATAGCATTAAGTGCCATTCCAGCCATTTCTTGAACGTTTCCAGGGATGGCTACTCCACCACATTCTGGGCAGCCCATTCCAATGCTTGATAACTCATTCAGGTAGAAGAAATTCTTTCTCATGTCCAACCTGAACCTCCTCTCGTGCAGCTTAAGGCCATTTCCCCTTTTCCTGTCACTAGCTGCTTGGGAGAAGGGGCCAATTCCCACCTTTCTACGATCTCCTTTCAGATAGTCATAGACTTTATATTTTGGTAACTTTCATCAGTATAACTCATGTCATTTAGAATTTAACTTTTAATTCTGTTACTAGATGCAAACAAACATTCTGAAGACCACAAAAACAAGTATTTACAAAAATCCTAGGGAGCACCAAGCTCCTCCAACTCCTTAGTATGTTTGATACTGAAATCGGCCAGATAGAAACTTTCTTACTCAGTTTTGCATATTAGAAGGCAGGCCTTTATTACAGCATGATGGTTGTTTGGAGAATCTTTCCTCTAATCAAGTGCCCTGAGAGTCAGGTGAGCAGAGTTTTTATCATACACACTGATTACATACTCATTAGCTATCCCCACTTCCTTTGACTTTGAGCTAGTCACACCCTTATCAGAAGTCCTTATATGATTCTTTGGCGTCTGTCTTCAATGTCCAGTGTCCTTTCTACATGGCTGTTACGCGACCCCTGCTTTTGAGTAAGTGCAACCTTGCTGTTTTGCATAACTTCTACTTTGTCACCCTTGCAGAGCAGAGCTGGCATCCTGCATGCTTTTTGCATGATTTCTGTTTGCCTAAGTTACAGCCTTGATTTATTTCTCCCAAGCTGTGTTTTGCGTTCTACTGTCCTTGATAAGAGCAAATGCTCTGTTCTACTCTCCTTATCAATTGAGTAAAATGCCAAAATGTGCTACTGTCCTCATCTGTTAACCAACAAATTTCACAGATTTTTCTCAGTCTTCAGTCTTTGTAATTTACGTGGCAAAATGACTGCAAGCTGCTTCATCTTGGTATGCACCATGTGCTGCAGGGGAATCTCAGGTCTGGAGGCTGGAGCACTTCCTGCCCCTCCTTTTCCAGTGATCTCCATGTCTACAGAATTGTTCCTCTCCCATATTATCTCTCTGCTCTTCTCTGGCCACAATTACTTCTGCAATCACCCTTTTCCCTTCTTAAATAAGTTATCACACAGGCGTTAGCACCATTGCTGATGGGATCGGCCTTGGCCAGTGGCAGTTTCCTCTTGAAGCCACCTGGCATTGACTCCGCTGGACATGGTGGAAGCTTCTAGCAGCTTGCCAGAGATGCCACTGCTGCAGAGGCCCTGGTACCAAAACCTTGCCAGGCAAACCCAGTACCAATACACAGCATAAACCCTGTAACTATCATGAGTCTGATCAAAGTTTCATATGAAAGGAGATCTGGCATGCAATTCCACATACATCAACATATAAACTAGCTGTACAAGATTGAAACAATCGTTCAAGGAGAAATTATTCAGAAGTAAGCATATCAAGTTGCATAAGACATATAAGAAACCCATAACCACAGTAGCATGACAAAAGTGCTGGCCAGTTCAGCACAAAAATAATCATTGAAGTGAAAATATATTCCTTTTACATTTATATGCATGTGCTGAGTAGTGAGATTAACATACCATATTAATTCTAAAAAAAATATTACCTTCTCTGGGTAACTATTTAGTTGTTCTTATCTAAGAATCACTGTTATTCTTAGGAAATATTAATGGATGGCAAACACTAATCACGTGGCTTTTATGAAAACCCATTCTTAGAGGTCAAGCAACATCTACCAAAACCACATAAAATTCTGACTTTTCAAGACTCCTCAAACACACTAGATTTTACTGTGACAAGAGGCAGGAAGAAACTCTTTTATATATTATAAGAGCCTTCAATGAACTGAGACAAATAACCAGTACAGTTTCACTCAGGAGAACATATTCTCTGAATCAGTCTCCAAAACAGTGACAACCATTAAAGCTTGTAATTATCTTCTCAGTGAAAACAGTATTAGGCCCTACTATGGCAAGTGATGGGTTATGATTTCTATCCCTTAAATTCCACAGAAATAGCTTTTTTTTCCCCTAAAAAATAGTGTTCCTGATATAACCAGTTATAAGATTTGCTTCTGCCTTGCAAATATCATCTAGCCAATTCAACAGTATTTTATGGCTTACAGTTTAAAGACTATTTAAAAAAAACATGAATTGAACACACTAAAAGAATACGGGCTTCTGCAGTTTATATCAGTTTTGGAAAGAAACTTGTCAGAGCAGAAATTGAAGTTTATGCAATTAATCACAATTTTAAAAACTTTCCAATGAACACTACACACATCATTAAAAAAATTACAAAATCATTACAGAACCCTATACATAGTATGAAGGACAGGGAGAGGCAACATACAGGAATTCTTCAAATTACCTCAATATACCTACCAACATATTTGCATACTTTCAGAAGGAGTAGCTATAATTTGGAACACTTTCCCTTCTCTTCCTACGAAAATCACACTGTTGCTAACATATTTAGAATCTGTTGTGCTTCCTTCCCTGATCACAAGAAAGAATAAATCCTATAAACCACAAGTTGTCCCCTTCCTCCATCAGGTCAGGACCGTTTGATGCTCTGTGAATTACAAAGAAAATTAAGATATTTCCCCTCCAGTTTTAACTGTATCTGTGTGCAGTAACACTCTGCCTAAACAAAGCCAATGCAACACCAGCAGGACATAACATTTCAAATTACGTTGAAGTACCAGGACCTCTCAGATCACAAACTTTACCTGGTTTTAGCAATTAAGAAAATTGACATGAGAAAGGTAGGTAATTAGGTATTAGCGTCTATGTGATAAATGGGTTTATGTCACCAGATATTTTAGTGCAGCAATCCAGACATGCAAGGAATACATAAAATACAATCCAGTAAAGCACTTAAACATTCATCTAACTTAAAAGCTTGACAACATCCATAATTACGGAAGCCTCCATTATGATGGTTTTACTGCTGAACTTTTGAAAACATTTTCACCTTCTAAGTAACACCAGCTCCAGTGTCTGAAATGTCCCAAAAGGAGACTATACAATACTGCTACACTGTCAGGAAAAACTGAAAACACATCAAAACAAAACAGAGGTGGGGACAACTTGATTGAAAGAAATGAAATATTTTTCCCATAGAAGTGATTTTAGCGCCACCTAATGGTCAGAAAGGAAAAGAGTTTTCTGTATGCTTCGTTGCACAATCACTATTTGAAGACACAACTGAATAGGGTGCATCAAAGTAATAAACACAATTACAAAATAATATTATAAGTAGGATTTAGAGCAACAATAACTAAGGAACACCAGCCATTTTACCTCATACACTCAACAGCTAATGGATTTTTGCTTATATCGCAACTATATTAATGGCACTATGGTAGTTTCCAAAGAACAGAGAACATTCTATGTGTTGCTGCATTTGTACATTAAATAATGGGAAAGGTCCTTAGTGAGTACAGACTGACAGCATTTGAGTGAACCACATGAACTCGTACTGCTGAAGATCTGTGTTGCGGTTTAAGGAATGTAATAGCAGACCTTACCCGAGAGCGTCTCTACCCGGACTGGTTCAGCACCTCAAGTGCACCAAACTCTCCTGGTCACTGCACTCTCACCGGCCAGGGAGCCATGAGGCTTGCTCTAGTTTCTCTGGTCTGCTTCCACAACTGGTGATGATAAAGGAGGAGAGGAAGGTCTACTCAGAGTGTCCATGGAAGGTTTTATTCACATGGCTGCACCAGAGGCCAAAGGCCTCCCCTGGTGCACAGACCACGTGCCTACACCACACGTGCATAGACTACATGTGCATACCCAACAACATGGCAGAGGGTGAGGAGTTTTCTATAGAGACTGAGGGGTGGGGACAGCACACTGGCCCAGTGATCTTGGGGCACAGGGGCAGTACATAGGTGGAGTTAGGGTACAGGAACCAATAGGGAAAACCCGAGGGAGTGGCTAGGACCAGGTGGGGTGGGGAAGCCAGGACAATAGGTGATAAGTACACACATTAAGAAATAGGTGGGAGACCTGCAGCTATTATCACAACAGATCTGGTCCTTGTGTTGTACTTTGTTTGCTGAAGCTTTGTTCCATATTGTACCAATTATGCGTGTAACATGCATTCTCCAGATGAAACCAAAGTCCTTCACACATGCCACTCAAAGATCTATGTACTAGTTCATTAGATACTTGCAGGTATGGGGTTTTTTCACTAGGTGTCAGCTTGCCGCATAAAGCATCAGGCTTTAAGTCAGTGACATCCTGAAAATCTTTTTTTATGTAGATATCCACTCCAGTGGATATAATGAAAAACACCTTTCTTTTATGTTTTGAGAAAAACTATTTGAAGGTACCTAAGGCTGGATAAGATGGATTCTTATAGCAAGTAATCCAGTTTGAATAAGCCTATAACACTGCAATATGTACCAAGCTACAAAATATTCTCCCAAAGCACCCTAAATTACCGAGAAAAGTTTTAAATACTTTGTCTTTTCCCAAAAAATAAAGCTTTTCTCAAATATATAATATCCAAATCCATAGCGGTATATATAATTTTGTACCATATCTATACAATATATATATAATATCCTTCAGTAGTGGTAGGGGACTTGTACGGAAGATCTTTCAGTACTACAGTATATGCCTCTGGTTCTAGATACTAAGTCACAAGGTGTGCACAGATTTGGGCTTAGTTACAAATTTTCTGTGAAAGACTAGAGTACAGCTGAAATGGAAATTCCTTGGGAATTTCCGTAAAAATAGGGTTAAAATCCCAACCAACGACAAAGATGAGAGGAAAACCAGCATTAAATAGACAAGAGTGAAGCACGGAATTGGCTCCACAACTCAGACAGTTATGAAGTAGGTATGCGTTTATTCCAGCTGGGGTGCATGGGGGGTAGCCCCTCCAAAGACATGCACACCCTCAGTGGCACTTCACTAGGTTTATATTAGGTTACAGATTACATATGCATAAAGTTAGACAAAGCCCCTATACATATTCATTACCTGTCCCTGCTTCGTATTATAATGAGTTCAAAGTTCATTTAAATATGCTCGCGCAAGCGCAGTGTCTTCAAATTAATTGTGGGGAAGGGTCCCGATGATTAATTATGACAGATTCCCTCCTCTTCATCACGATGAACTGTTCACCCTGTTCCCTTGCGCATGCTCCCTTGGTCCTTGGTCCTAGTCCAAGCCTGAGAACCGACTCGTACCAGTCCTGGGGTCCAAGGGCAGGATGCTCGGTTACACTTGATGGTTTCTCTCAATTACTTGGCTCTCCTTTCTTCATCCTCCCCAGTACCAAGTAGGCACATATTCATTAAGAAAATACTAAATGAATCACAGCTGGCATATCTTAGTAAATCATTATACAATCTCTGGCTCTCTGAATCAGCTAAAAAAATATTATTATTACTATTATCCAGCTTCTAGCTCTTTTACATTAGTAATTTCTATTTTACCCTAAATCAAGAGGAATAAGAAGACCCGAAAAAGTAGATTAACATGTCCTAACAGAATTACTTTTAATAGGCCATTAAAAATTCTTAGTTTACTCAGAATTGAGAAGAAATCTTGCTGTGCTTAAATCATAGCTACTCCAAATAAATTTTATTAGAATTTTTTAGAAAATGTTATTATTTTTATTATTTGATCAATTTTTTATTTTATTATAACATTGCTTTAAAAATCGGCTATTCCGCAAAAGTCATGTTTAGAAAAACCCAGTAAACTCATAATAGAAATACATGAAAGCATGGAATATACAATACTGATTTAAGACACTTGTGATCCAGTGATCCAGATTCTAATCACTATAAAGCTCCTTCACCTTTTTTTTTTTAACAGTGTAAGGAATCCTTCTATTTCTGCAGTTTGGAAACAGGAAAGCTTGTTATTTTGGAAATGTATATATTTTAGTGTATGAATAAGTAATTTTAGAGTACAGAGCTATTCTGAAATTGATTAATATTAATATTACTATACACATATTAAACTGTCTACATAAGCTTGTAATATAAAACACCAGAGGAACAGCTTCTGCTGCTGTACAACACTACCCAATTATGAGCCTATAAATCTCTCTTTCAAGTATTAATAAATCTATTGTTTAAAATATACTCAAAATAATAAAAATCATAGAGTAACAAAATATCCTCAGCTGGAGAGGATCCCCGAAGGATTATCGAGTCCAGCTCTTGTCTCTGCACAGAACCATCCCACGAATTAGGGTTAGGGCTCCCTGTTCCATGTTCCCACTGTTGCCCAAAGGCTTCTGGAACTCTGGGAAGCTTGGTACATCATGCAATACAGACCAGGAAGCAACTCAAATCAATGTACAATTAATGTACCTTTCTTTGGTAAGTGAAAAGAATATTAGATTTGTATAAAGATTTATATAAGATCTCTCTTATATAGAGAGATATCTCTCTTATCTCTCTTTTAAAGAATGTGTGATGAGCTCTCATCACACATTCTTTAAAAAGAACACATGAAGGTAACTGTACTGCAATAAGTGCTTTAGAAATTATAAATCAACAGAATGCCATAGAGCATGTGACATCAGTCGATGCTCTCAGTTACATCGAATTGCACTTGGGCAACACGTTAGCAAGGCTGACCACTTCACCAGGCAACTGTTTTGAACTAATTCATGTACATGTTTTTCACTTTTTAGCACTTTTTCATGTAAGTGCTAACCATGCTCTCATCCTTGCTGTTACTCGTCCTGTTTGTAAAACAACACTTGCTTTCAGACAATTTGAGGGAAATCTTGTTTTTATGTTCGGATTATCTCAGATTGAAATAATGTTTTCGTAGTGTTGGAGGTTGGAGAATTTTTCCCATTCAGTTGCTAGGGAACCATTACGACCAAGTATGTAAGAGACAAAAGATGTAGCCAGGGTGTGGTGAGGGAGCACCTGGCTGCGGGTAACTTCACTTGCACACGGTGCATTGCGGAAGGCAGCCAAACTTCCACAGCTAGGAGAGGGTTCTCTGTGACTGCCATAGACCACCTGGGCATTTCTTTCTTACTGGGTGAGCTTTCATTTGTAAGAGCAGCTGTTTTAAACTGGGACCTTATTAACACCAAATTTGACTGGGCAGGACTTTTACCATCCCCTCAGGTGCCTCGGCAGAAACCCAGGATGATTCTCCCTACGGAGGAGTCCAGCTGCCGCTCCCTAGCTCTGCTGATTTTCTGCCTCTGCCTCAGTTTTTTTTTCTGCTACACTGTGGCCCTGCATCCCCTGCCTGCCTGGACACACTACGGCTTCTGCCACAACTGCAGAGTTTCTGCCACCTTTGCTGGCCAGCCTGGCTTCAGCGCTGCGGTTCCAGCTCACTGCCCTGAGCTCCCTGCACCCTGTCCTGCTGTGCTCTGTCCTGCTGTGCTCTGTCCTGCTGCCCCCCGTCCTGCTGCCCCCCGTCCTGCTGCAGCCTGTCCTGCTGCCCCCCGTCCTGCTGCCCCCCGTCCTGCTGCACCCCGTCCTGCTGCCCCCTGTCCTGCTGCCCCCCGTCCTGCTGCAGCCTGTCCTGCCCTCACAGCTCTGAGCTCCCTGCTGCAGCCTGTCCTGCCCTCACAGCTCTGAGCTCCCTGCTGCAGCCTGTCCTGCCCTCACAGCTCTGAGCTCCCTGCTGCAGCCTGTCCTGCCCTCAGGCCGCCCGCCATTGCCGTGTGAGGGAGGCAGAGCTGAGCTCGCGCCACAGCGCCCCCTGCAGCCGCGGGGGAATCACCACACTGCCCTGCCTGGCTGGAGCCAACAGCGCCCCTGCTGGCTGTGACTGGAACTGCACCAAAGGGACAGCGCCTGGCAGCCCAGGGAAAGCTGCCACTGGGTTTCTGGTTTGATTGTTTTTGCAAAAAAAAAGTACAATAAGCAGTTACTCTTCTGAAAAGAGTGAAGCGCAATACAAGGAGCAAAGAGAACACAAACTTGTAAGGTCATGACTGAAACCACCACTGACGGTACACTGCAGAGAGCTCTGTTTACTTCGGAAGGATGAAAGGCTGAGTCACTCCTGAGCCAACGACATAAACCTTGGGTTGGGAGATATCCCACCTCATTCCCACTCATCTGATGGCAGAAATATGTTACAAGGTCATTCCCTCCAGCTTTCTCAAGCAGGAGATAGAAAACTTGAACAAAGAGACCTCTGGAACTGCTGCAGTCTTTTGTGTTCAATGACAACACCATTAGCTCAGGAAAGAAAAGAGTTAGGCAGCTGTTTACCTGCAGAGTCCTGAAAGAGAATCAATTCTATACTCTAGGACTCTCCAATAGGATCAAATATTCTATTTCTATACACAAACCAGCCTCTGTACATAGTTTATTGTCTCATCTCACTTCCCATCCTCTTCCCTGTAACACATCTAATAAATGAAGAAGGAACTGTGAAAGGAAAAAACAAAACCAAGCACATACATACGCATTCGCTTTATTTACGTATGCTCTGGAACATGGGACCAAACTCCATTAGTCACATTGACTGATTATTTTTTCCCCTTGAGACAGGGTCTCAGATAAGTGTTTCCAGGATTAAAATAATCCTGGAAACAGGATTTTAATTTTATGAATCCACTTAGTTTTTAAGTTCACTTATACCAAATGTAAATAGGGTTTTTTTAATAGAAATATGAACTGCCTAGGTAAGGAATCTCTACCTGCTATCCCACACCTCAAACAGTACTTACCTACTTCCACTGTGACTAGAACTACTATAAGTATCCAATCACTTTTCAGAGGTACTTTCTGAAGGACTCTTTAAGCAGACTGAGTGGCTTGGGAAAGGGATGCTCTTGCTGATCCCTTACGTTTGCTAGGAAATGCATCTGCAGAGCCACAAGAAAGCTAAACTTTTTTTCAGGTTTTTTTTTAAAGTTAGTTGCCTGGCTTTAACCATTCCATATGAATATGAACTATCTTGTCAGAACAAAAGGGTTAAAAAGACAACTAAGAACTATGCACTGGGTTGTGATGGTGGCCTCCTCCATTGACTTAACGTGTTTGTGGAATCACAACCTCAGTTAGCAAGTCTCAGATTGCATTAAGACATCTGTCTCTGTAGACATACAAAACCTCATCAAGGATTCTTGTATAATATCTTTGCTTAAAAGCAAGTTTTCCCCCTCATATGTATCCTCATGGAGTGGGATGACTGAGGACATGACGCTGTCACTGAGATCAGAGAACAGAAGTTGACAGGGAAGAAATTGCTAGAGGGGTAACGTCAGAGGACAAAATATGGAGAAAGCTACAGTCAAGCAACAGAGACCTGTGGTTAGCTCTTAGGAAGAAACATCCCCACATACTCCCAGTGAGGCTTATTGATGCCACGCAGGTCCCAGACACCTGGGTTCATACCCAAAGACCCTCACAATAGTAGTCCCCAGCCACATTCCTATTCCCTTCCCAGAAAGCATTTTGCACTCCCCCAATGTAAGAATTGTTGCTTCCATAATTCTTGAATTAAAACAGCAATAGAATGATCATGTCTATGTTTCCTTGCCTCCAATTCCTTTTCTCTTGTGTTCAGCTTTCTAGAAGCATGCCTGTTTCCAGCAGTATTCCGAGATTTAACAAAGACATTAACACACTATTGACAAGGTCTTGCACATCTAATTTCGATCTTTCTGTTAAGGACAAAATAACAAATTAATTTTGCTTAGTGTTATGCATTTCCAGTCAGTTGTCACAGGACAAACGAAAGACTAGTTGGGTAGGATCTATTTTTTAAAATAAATGAGCTAAAAGTTGGATTTAATCACAGATGTTGAAGCCAAGAAAAACCATTAGCTTATATTGCCTTCTTTAGACCACACATAAATAAACAATGCTGCCCAAAAAAGCATCTATAGATTAAATATTTACCTTTCTTCAGTGGATCCTATAATTTATTATTACACAGTAAGAAACTATATTATTTCACATCTGAGAATCATAGGATGTCTTAGGTTGCAAAGGACCTTAAAGATCATCTATTTCCAAACCCCCTGCTGCAGGCAGCAACACCTTGCACTAGACTAGGTTGATCAGAGCTCTATCCAACCTGGCCTTGAATACTCCTAGGGGTGGGGCATCCACAACGTCCCTGGGAAACCTGATCCAGTGCCTCCCCACCCTCACAGTAAAGGATTTTTTACAAATACGTAATCTAAACCTACTCTCAGTTTGAAGCCATTCCCTCTTGTCCTGTCACTGCATGCTCTTATAAATAGATTCTCTCCATCTTTCTTGTAGTTTCCCTTCCGGTACTGCAAGGCCACAATAAGGTCACTCTAAACCCTTCTTTTCTCCAGGCTGTACAATCCCAATTCTCTCTGCCTGTTCTCTTAGGACAGGTGTTCCATCCTTCCTCTAGATTTACTCCAACATGTCCATGTCCCTCCTGTGCTGGGACCCCACAGCTGGATGCAGTGTTCCAGGCTGGGTCTCAGCAGAGCAGAGCAGAGGGGCAGAATCCCCTCCCTGGCCCTGCTGGCCACACTGCTCTGGATGCAGCCCAGGACAGCTTTGGCTTTCTGGGCTGTGAGTGCTCATTGCTGGGTCATGTCCAGCCTCTCCTTCACCTGCTCTCAATCTGTTCATCCTCCAGCCTGTATTTGATATCGGGGTTTCCCCGGCCCAGGTGCAATTTGTAAGGCATTTTATTCCAGACAGCATTATTTGTTGCTTCTCTCTACATCAAAAGGTCCTATTTACTCTTTTTGAAGGTATTTATTTATTTCAATCAAGTCAACCCAGATCTTTTGACAAACCGAGCAAATTTTTGCTCAAGAAAAAGAGCTTTCTCATATTCAAGAAGTGAGTTTTCTTGGAAAATAAATTAAAAATGAGGTTATGTTATTAAAATCAGCCATTAAAACCTAAAGAAGTACCTATAGTTAAGAAGTCAGTTTAGGTAGGTAAGAGACAGAGTGAGTCACCACCCTAAACTGACCTGAACTTTAGAACAGAATTTATGTTCAGAGCCATTCTTTTAGGATAGGATCAATTATCTAAGCAATTACAGGTGGATCCAAAATCACATAGATCACAAATCTAAGTGTACTTTAAAAATCACTGTCTTTTGTGCATTTTGCTCAGATGGGTTGACTGATCAGGTTCAACATGCAACAGCATACAGAATCTTCTGTGGAATACAGAGAAGTCACTGTTGTATAACAGCTAACCCAGAAACATGCTAAAAAAATCCAGTGCCAAATCTAACAGCAAAAAACAGGCAAAAGAGAGTCATAGCAAAAACAGACACTGCAACAATCTTGTGCTTACTGAAACTCCCATTTTCTATGTGTAGCCAAAGCCAAGAGGTACCATGCTCAATACTTTTTAGCAGGAATAACCTCTTTTTTTCCAGCTGCTGGGGACTCATGTAATAATAAATAATACTTGAGGGAATCATAAGCATTTTGAAAACAATTCTAAGACCTGTTGCCTTCTAAGCTGGACACAGAGAGACTCCAACTGAAAGCTTTTTCAGGAAAAGGGAACATTATATTTTTCAGAAAAATATACTGAGAAAGCCTTTGGAAGACAAATATCTCAAAAAATCCTGCCACATTTTATACAGAAAAGATCAAGATAACCTGATTTTCCTAAATGAATAATTTCAAAGTATTCTTGAATTTAGGCCAATATTTTAAGCAGCATATATTAATTCATTAAAAAAGAATTAATATCAAGAAAGGAATTCTTATCCTCCCCTGCTGGTATTTATGAAGACCTTTCCAACAAGAATAGCCTAACTTAGGTTTTGATCTCGTAGCACAGTGACAACTAGTAAAAGTTTACTGGGTTGAAATCCTGACACTTTCAGACAAAATAGTGGCTTTCCAATAGATGGATTTGCTGAAGCAGAATTGCAAATTACAGGATACATGTTTTAGGCTGAAGCTATGCTTGAAAATGATTTTATGTTTATCATATCTCTGTGTGTTACTGATTAAATGATTAAAGCCAGAAAGAGCCTGTGAATCTTCAGCTCCCAGCCATAAAATATAGTCTGAGCAAATAAATTGTGAAACCATAACCATCTGTACAGTAAGAAGAAACATTTGATTTCAGAGCTTTCTGTCTTATACAGAATTGCAGAACACAGCTACAACTATTCAAAAGTAAACAGTGATCAGGATCTTCCACGTATTAAAGTGACAGCATTACTTCAGACAATTTTTAACACATTGTGATGAGCAGAAATCCCTGGGACAGCAGGCAACCACCCCGTAATTCAATTTTGCTACCCCCTTTATGGACCCAGCTCCTACTCCATCTGTCAATTCCAAAAGCCAGAGAAATTGAAGTGGTCTCTGATGTAATTTCCATAATTCATATGACTGGAGGCAACTACAGGATTAAAGAACAAAATCTTCCAGCAGTTATGAAGACATCTTCAAGTGTTTGGCAAGAAATCTGAAAAGGAAAAGTATTTTTATACCCAAGGACTCAAATAAACACAAGGACTAAAAATAAATTATTTGCTCCGATGAGTTTAAAGGATCAGGCCTTCCTGAAGTGTAGATTTGGCAATTGGTGACTAATCAAAGTCAAGAAAATTTTTGAAAATTACCTGGAACTACATCAAGCAGAGGGGAGTTTTGTGCTACTCAGATGGAAATTAAACAGAATTATTTACTATAACATAAAATTATTAAATTATAGGTTTTTAGGATCAGTCACAAGCTTCCTGACAAATGCATGATACAGAGGATTATTTCTGAACAAAAAAACATTGATGCTTAGATTATCTGCTTTGGTTAAAAGACAAAAAGGGTAGAATGGATCAAGAAACCCATGGTATTCCAGGAAAAAAACCCAAAAAACCACTACTTTAGATACAAAGATCAGAGCTAACCCCTCTCTGTGAAAGAGGTTCAAAAATACATTAATTAACTGCCTTTCCCTTGGCCTCATTCTTTCCTTTGGGTAGGTGGAATTTAATGATGGCATGAGCAATAGTGACTAAGTGCTACCAAAAGGATGGTCATCTCATTTTTTTGTGGCAGATCTACTGCCCAGTGACATTTTAGGGTACTTTAGTAAATAAAAAAATTTTAAAAAAGGAAATTAACACATTAAAACACCTCTTGAGTTTCCTAGTCAGTTACTGAATAGAACCAGCATAATGGAACATCTGATGGATGTCAGAGTTGCTGAGAGGTGACAGAAATCTGCAAGCAAAAAGGAAGACACCTTAGTGTAGAACCATATAGAATACTTCATAGTTCTATATACTATAATGCTTCATAGTTCTATATGCTGGTATTCAATATAGAATACTAGCATAGTTCTTCTTGGAAGGGACCTACAACAATCATTTAGTCCAACTGCCTGGCCACTCCCAGGGTGAATAAAAGCTAGAGTCCTTTATTGATGGCATCATCCAAAACCCTCTTAGACAGTGACAGGCTTATGGCATTGACCACCTCTTTAAGCTGTCAGTTCTAGTGTTTGACCACCCCCTCGGTAAAGAAATGCTTCTCAGCATTCAGTCTACCCGCTCCCTAGTGCAGCTTTGAACCATTCCCATATATCCTGTTGCTGGGTCCCAGAGAGAAGAAATCAGCACTTTACTCTCTCCTTCCCCTCCTCACAAAGCTGTTCAGGGAAATGAGGTCATCCCTCAGTCTCCCATTCTCCTAAGTGGACAAACCGAGAGTCCTCAGCCACTCCTCACAGGACACTCCTTCCAGCCCTTTCACCAGCTTTTCCCCCCTCTTCTGGACACATTCAGGGACCTTCCCACCCTTCTCAGACTGTGGGCCAGCACAGCACACAGGTCTCAGGGTGGATCCAGCGGGATGATCCTGTCCATTGACGGCTGGTGCTGCTGTGTCTGATGCAGCCCGGGATGGGCTTTGCCCTCCTGGCTGCCCGGGCACACTCTGCTGACCACACTGAGCTGCTGCTGACCAGCACCCCCAGACCCCTTTCTGCAGGGCTGCTCTCCACACACTCCTCTCCCGGTCTGTACTTTTGTCCAATGTTCCTCCAACCCAGGTACTGAATATGGCATTTGTTCTTGTTAGACATCATGCCACTGATTATTTTCCAATGCTCTGATCTATCCAGATTGCTCTGCAAGGCCTCTTGTCCCTCAAAAGAGTAAACATACTAATCGTGCTTTCAACTCCTGCCTCCTAATCATGGATAAACATGTTGAATAGGGCTGGCCCTAGAACTGAACCCCAAGGAACACTGCTGATGATCTGATGCCCCAGGGAATGTAGCCCCATTCACCGCTATCCTCTGAGCTCTAACCCTTCAGCTAATCCTTCACCCAGCGCACCTGTGAACCTGCTCCTCTCACAGCTGGACAACTTGTCCAGAAGAATACTGCAAGTACCAAAAACCTCACTAAAATACAGAAAAACTATATCTACCATCCTTCCTTCACCCAAGGCAAGCTCCTCTGAGCTTGTCTGTACCACTGCACTTTTACATCTTTCAGAAAATGTGACAAGCACTATTTGGTTAATGAGAGTCACCCATGAAGTGCATAGCCTTGTAGGGGTAGGTGGCTGAAATTATCATGGCCATATGAGGATCAGCTGAGGTCACTGGGTCTGTTCAGCCTGAAGGAGACTGAGGACAGACCTCATCACAGTCTACAACTTCTTCACAGTCTACACTCATCACAGTCTACAACTTCTTCATGAGAGGAACCAAAGGGGCAGGCACTGATTTTTTTTTCTCTGGTGAGCAGTGACAAGACCCGAGGGAATGACACAAAGCTATGTCAAAGGATGTTTAGGTTGCATATTAGGAAAAGGCTCTTCACCCCAAAGATGGCTGGGCACTGGAACAGGCTTCACAGGGAGCAAGCCTGCACCAAGCCTGCCAGAGTTCAAGAAGCATTTGGACAATGCTCTCGGTGTGATTCTTGGGAATGAGCTGTGTAGGGCTAAGAGTTGAACCTCGATGATCCTTGGGGGTTTCTTCAAACTCAGAATATTCTGTGACTTGCCAAGTTTCCTCTCTTATTACTTTTTCCCTGGTACAGCCCAACACCTCACAGGAGCCGCAGGGGTGGCACAGCCCGCCGTAAGCGCACCGCGCTGCCGGGCTGAGGGCTCCCGGCGCGGCCGCTCGGGCCGCCTGCCGCAGGTGCCACCTCGAGCCGAGCCCCAGGCCCCGGTCGCTCCCGCCGGCGCCCCCTGGCCGCCGCAGCGCCGCTCCCCGGCCCCGCCGCCACCGCCTCCTTTCGGGGCGGGCCCTGGACCCCGCCTGTAGGCGTTGGAGGGGGAGAAAGTAACATGGTGGCCGCTTCCTCCCCAAACAGGAGCGGCGGCGGGCGCGGCGGCTCCTGAGGCGGCGGCGGGCGCGGGAGAGCGGCGGGGCGGGGGCGCGCTCGAGGGCAGGGGCCGGCGGGGCCCGCGGCAGGTGAGCGGCCGAGAGAGGCAAGCAGGCAGGGAGGGGAGGAGGCGGCCTGACAGGCGGGAGCGGGGGGAGGCGGGCAAGCCGCCGGGTCCGACGCTTCCTCCCGCCTCGGGGCGCGGCGCTCCGGGGGAAAACCCCTCTCCCACCCCCTATTCCACGGCCCCTTCTTTCCCCTCTAACGCCTCCCGAGGAAACTTCCCTCCTCCCCGGAGAGGCAGGGGGGTTCGGGGTGTTCCCCGGTGCCGAGCCGGTGCCTGGGAAGGGCTCCTGCCCTGCCCCGGCAGAGCTTCTTGCGCTGGGTCTCGTCCTTAACCCGCACTGCGCGGCCGGCAGGGCGGAGGCGCTTTCAGGACTTTTTCACTGCAGTTATTGCCAGGATAATTGTTACTTTCCCTGCTCCCGTCGGGCGCGGCCGCTTCCCGGGAGCGCGGGGCTCTCCGGCGGCGCAGGTGGCACGCGCTGCAGGTGAGTCCCGGGGCAGCTCACTCCTTTTTTTCTCCATTTTCCTCTCCCTTTCCATGCCCCGGCTCCTCCCCTAAACTCTGGCGTCAGCGGATTTAACCCTTGCGGGGGTGTGTGCCGAAGTGGAGATCGTCACCGGTTGTTGGAAGGTTGTTAAAATAACAGGGATCGTCCTTACTAAGTCATGCTGGTGTTTTGGAAGCTGGTCGTATCAGTGAGAAACTTAGAGTTCTGCAGATCTGAGGAAAAGCTAAGGCCAGAACTTTTAATCGACGTGTGCCGTCATCCTAGGATATGTTGTGTGTCTTTGCTACAATCTAGCAGAAAGATCTGGTGATATGCTATGGCCTTCGTGTGTCAGATTGCGCAGAAATATTCACAGAAGCTGCCAGAAGCTTTAGATATGATGTCAGCTAATTAACTCTGCTGTTAATGCCAAACACAGTCATCCAAAGTGTTGGAGCGCAACTTAGCGTAATTGTTGATTCTGCAGTCTCAGAAAAGATGCAAAAACTGAGCAACATTATATTAATTCTAAACTTAATGTCAGTTCTGTACCAATCTTTTTAATGCTGTCAAGTCCTTTTCTTGATCTTAACATGTTGTTATGGGCAGAGGTTGCAGACGTTGCAGACATGGACCGTTCTGCTGTAGTCAAACAACGCCTGTAGTTAAGCTTTTATATCTGCGTGAGGGCAGGACAAAAAAACAGGACATTTCATTTGACTTTTTTTCCCCTTTTTTTTCCCTGTAAGTTATGTGACTTTCCTCATACTTTCTTGGCTTGCTATGAAGTTTTTAACCAAGGTAAATTTGAGCCTGCACACGGACATGTTAGTAAAAAGAGAATTATTTGCTGTTGGTTTTGTTGGCTGTTCCTTTGTGTAGACCAAACACAAAGTTAGTAAAAATTTTTGCATCACTCTTTTTAAGATGGCGTGTGAGGGGTTAAGGCAGTAAGTGTTTTGTTCTTCTGGAAAAAAATAATGATGGAATGCAAATTACTTCATATCTGTTTGGAAAATGAAGGGATTTTTATTTGTATTTTTTTGAAAAGCAGTCATGACCATACTTAAGTGATTAACCAGACTGCTAAACACACTAACATATATATTTCAAATCCTTCGCACAAAGGACACCAACAAAAAAAAGAAAAAACTGTTGGATAGTTTGAGAATGTTTTTATTATAAATGTGACTGTAAGTGGTTTTTAAGATGTTTTTTTCTTTTTATTAAGTGTTGGCTGACAGGCTGCTTTTTACCCTTCTAGTGGATATGAAATGCTAATAGTGCATTTCTGTCTTGAGCACTGCAAGGAAAAGTTTAGTAGAAATCAGAGATGTAAATGTTAGCTTACTTACATGAGTTCTGACTTCTGTGTTAAAACAGTTACTAGCACAACTTGACACCTATTACTGCTAAGATCTCAGTGTCTGAATCTTTTAAAAAAAAGAAATCTTACCAGTTAAGATGGGCATTTTCTTGAATACTTATGGATAAGTCTAATGTACATACGACTGTTTATTCTTCAGTTAAGATTGGCCTCTCCATAACCCAAAGAAAAGTAATGACATCTTCTTGGACCATGTCTTACATATTTGTTTTCTTATTTGAAGATTGCATGTGTGATTTCTTTCTGATCAACCTTAAAGTCGTTTTCACTAAAAACAATAAATCAACTTGAGCAAAATTGGAATATTAAGTGTTGGTATGCATAACATCCCCCTGACTCAACATATTTTAAATTTTCATTTGCAATGACAGTGCTACATATTGTTGAAATACAGTTCTGGAAATGGTGTCTTTTTAAGCTTGGTTCTCCTTAGGGTTGTGTTTGACCAGTGGAGAATTGAGTTTGGAATTCAACCTTGATATGCTTTAAGAACAAATATGTTAAAGTGTTCAACTTGGTGCATCATCTGGGTTTGCTTAAAAGTACAGTAGGAGAAAAGTCTGAGTAGATTGTGGTAGGAAAGATATGTTGACAAAGTTGTAAGAGGAAGGTAAGGTAGTCTTTTGACTGTTATGTCTTACTCTTAAGTTTTCAGATAAATTTCAGTGGCAGCTGTAGGCGTAGATCTGTATGCATAAAGGCTAGCACATTTGGTGGTCTTCAGTAGGTTGCATGGCCTTCTGACTGAAATAACAACCAAAAGCACCTGTAACCTCTGAATCAGGCATCTTTTTGTTTAAGGGTAGCTCGCCTTGTAGGTGGTTATCTTCTTCTTCCTCTGCTTGCTAGTCATCCCAAGGCAAGGATTGCCCACCAAGAAAGCATGCTGCTTTCTTGGATGATATTCAGGATACTGAAGATCTTGGCACAGGTGACCTGTAAAATAGTTCTTGGGGATCACATTCATAGTTACTAAGTTGCTTCCCATGTGACTTGCCAGATAGTTGTCCATAATGCTTATTCAGATCTCTAAAATGAAAATCAGTTTGCACATGCATCATGAGACCTGTTTTCTTTGCTCCTGTAGTGCTTCAGACAATAAACTGAAATTTTTAGGGTTTTTTATCTGCTTTGGAATTTCTGGTTTGCTACAAAAATAAGCCCTCTGTTAAAGTTGTTGCCCATGGATGTACAGAAACATGATGCTGCTTCATTCCCATCTGATAAAAAAGTGTTGTTGGAAATGCTACACCCCTGTAATGATAATGAGAGTTTCATTGTGCAAATTTGTAGAGATAAAGGCTCACAATTCTGACCCTCGTATAAAGGGTTCTTAGAAGCAAAGTGACGTAGTTCAAGACAGTTTCTGGAGTGCAACATAGTTTCTGGTGAAGTGTTACTGTTTCGTGTTCAGTTAATTCTTGTGCATCTGTCAGAAAATGTGCGCATATAGACTTAGTTATTCTATTCAGGAGTACAGTTACACTGTGCTGTGCATTCCAAGCTCTGTTAGAACAAAGTTTTGTCTTGGTTAGTATCGCACTCTAGCCCTTTGTTTCTGCTTACAGGCTCTTAGAGGATATAAATGTGGTCCTGATGTTTACTGTTTACTTTGGCAGACGGGAAACTTGAAAACGGTTTTCAGAATTACTAAGATTATAATAATGGTCTCTGTTTAACCATGCGACTTTTTTCTTTGTTTTTTTTTTTTTTTTTTTTAACCAGCAAACTCAGAGCTGTTGATAGAGAGAACAGGAAAAACGTACCCACAGTTTCTTGCTGAGTGTTGGCTTGCATGTCATTAAACATTCCATTTGCTTTGTTTCAGTTAAATGTAGTAGGCCAGTTTTGCCTTACTCTGCTTTCATCTTTGCATTTAGTGACACTTCAGTTCCTTTCCTCTATTCTCAAAAAGTCTCTGAAGAGACTTGATGCTTTTCAGGCATAAACCAAGAGCCTGTGTTTTTCTGCCTAAAAGATACTAAAAATAGTGTAAATCAAGGGTTGACTTGCAAATCAAGTTGTTCTTTCTAGCAGCAAAAGCTGAGTTTACAAGGAGAGGAGTAGAAACTTTCTTCATTTGGAAATGAAAGTGTTTTCCAGTTGTGAACAAAGGGTAGGTAGAGCACAAAGTGCAACCATTTTTCATCAAAGAGGGAAAGAAACCAGTGTTTTTGCTTTCTCTCTGAATTGACACATTTCAGTGATAGCTTTTGCTTTTATAATTAAATTCAGCCTTTGATCAGTAATGCATAAACAACAAGTCTGTCTGCTGATGCATTCTTCAGTACTGCTCTTCTCTTTCGCAAGTCTTAGCAATGTGGAGGAGTTGTGTGACTGCTGAAAGCAAGACTTCTTTTTTTTCTTCCCCGTTGAGCAACCTAGTGCTGCTATTCCTGGTGTCACATAACATGGCTCCAGCCTTCGTTGCTGTTCTCTGGGGGTGAAGCTATACTCTCACCCAGATAAGAAACCTGACATAGATAAAAGTCTCATGATGAAAATATCCTTCCACTGTGTATATATATAATGTGTATATTTTTCTGCTTCAGGGAATGGTTGAATTTGGGAGAAAGAGAACCATATCTAGAGAGCAGCTACCTAGGAGCAGCATATGAAGAAAAAGAAGTTCAAGCACTTAATTAATGTTTCAGGAAAATCAAGAACTCAAAGCATCAGTAGTTGTATAGTTAAGCCCTGAAGCTTTTGCAGGATATCCATCTTGGTCTAAGAGAAGGTTATAGAAAGGAAAAATAAAGTAAAATGCTGATTCACAGCAGCAGATTATTCATTTGGTTGCTCTAATCATCAAATGTGACTGTAGCAAAATATGGAAACCGGTGTGGCCAGTTCTCAACAGCTGATCAGTCAGCCATTCTTGGAAATAGCAGTAGCAGTTTGCATATACTACAGAGTCATTTGTACCTATGCTTTCGTTGTTGAGCATGAAATCTCATGGTAACATTTTAAGTAATTAGTGATCCTAATGAGAATGTAAACTTCAGGTATCTAGGTGCAAGTGGCAGAGAATTGTTGTGTTTGAAGTTAATGTGAGCCCAAGTATGCTGAGGTGGATTTTTTTGAGGCATAGATAATACCTTTTGCAGGTTTCCCTGAAACAAATCCTAAAAAATAAGCTGTGTCTTTGCTAGAGGAAATGTTTTCAAGGGGATGGACAACCTGAGAAATATTGGATGTATATAAAACTTATGTGTCTTGTACCTGTTAAGGTGCTGAAACTCCCAGAGGTGTGACTGAAGAGCAGTACTGATAGAAGTTAATTTTAGCCTAGGAACACTCAAGTTTCTAGATTTTCTTCTTCCCCTGTTATCCACCATTTTCTTTTTAGGGGCTAATTCCCAATGAAAGCCTAACTTGAGGTGCCCTCAATTACCACTTGAAGCTCCTCTTCCAATCCCTGTAGAGGGAAACTGGGAAGGCTAACCCAGTGAGGTTTAGTTTTCTGAGCAGGTGCCACATACATTTAAGAGTAAAATTGGGATTTGGCAGTAGGAGGAAGAGTACAAGTACTTTTGTTATAAGCTTTGGAAGTCACAAAACCACTGTGATGTATAGATGTGGTTTATTAAAGCTTGAGAGCAGCATGTCTCTCATTGGTCACATCCAGGCTTGTTTTCAGTTCTGAATATTAAAGGTCAGCAGGACATAAATGATAAAACTTTGTAACTGCATAAATATGTTACTATTTTCTCAAAGTTTTGCTGAAGCCAGAAGAAGCAAGTCTACGTGTCTCCTGCACAATGTTTATTTGACTCAAAATGAATTCTTGCAGTTAGAATAATCAGTGAAAGACTTGAATTTTTTTCTGGCCTTAAATCCTTGCTTAACCTTGGGGATACATACTTCCTTTGCTTCTTTTTTCTTTTCCCTTTTTCTTGTGCCTTAGTAGTAAGTAAGTAGTAATTCTCCCTGTATGAGATCGTTCATTTTGTTTGTGAATAAAGTATAAATATACCACTGAAGTTTTCCGGTACTAATCAGTAGTGTAGGCAAACCTGGAGCTGTACTGGCATGAGAAAATCTCAAGCCATAAGTAGAATAGATTTTGCAAACCAAAAATTTCTTTTGCTAGTGGTGATGAACTTTAACAGGGGCTTATATGGGAACACCTGTATGACTCTGAAGAGCAGAATTCTTTTGTGGACTTCTGGCTGTGCTTGTACAGTTCTAGGAATAAACCAGACATGCCTTACATGTAATAGAGGGAGGAGTATGTAGATCAGGATTGGGTAGACCAAGTAGCAAGTTTACCTTTGAAAAAAGGAATGGTACACAAACCTGCTTAAAAGAAACCTATGCTGTCTTAAAAGGCAGTGTAATTTCAAACTCTGAGGCATATACTTTGCTGCATTTTTGCTTTGAACTTTGTTTGTAGAAATCTACTTGTAAGATAATTATATGTGAAAGCTAGAAGTTCTTTTGGGTTATGATGACTCATTCACTGTGAATGTGATGACTAATGTGACATTTCAGTTTATTTTAAAGAAAACAGAACAAATCCTGTTCAAAGACATTTACAGCTCTTTTTTTTTCTTCTGTGACAGTCAGATGTATAGTGTATGTACTGTCAGTCTCCAAGCCTCTTCTTCTTAGTCTTTTTGATCCAACTGATTCTGCTAGGAATAAAAGATCTTATTTACTCAGTCACTCCTCTAATTTTGAACTGTTTTTCTAGTTACATTAGTAGCCAGATGATTCACAGATCTGAGAAGGGAAACTGCTTTGATCCCCAAGTGTCTAATTGTCTGTTGTACCTTTTTTAAAAGTCTCACCATTATCTGGTATGCTTCCTGGATTGAATGTCTGAATTGAAATACTTTGCATTTGAGTTGTCCAGCTTGTTAAGTGTAAAAGTGATATCACTCCATTTATATTCCTACTCCTCTTGTCTATATGGAATATTGATACTAGACCTGGCAGAGGAAGAAGGAATTATAAACAACAAAAAAAGTGTCAAGGATTAAAACTATGTCATAGAGGACAGGGTGATGCCCTCTCTTTTGAGTGGGGACTAAAATGATGGTAGCCCACCCCTGCGGTAAATCCTCTGGCTCTATAAATATCATCCCACCTGCCCCTTCCAAGAGCCAGTAGTATGTTAAAGTATACCTTTGAGTGGTATCACTGCAAGAAAATGAGGACATTCAGCTGCTGTATACTTGGGAGCTGTATACTTGAGGGCTGGGATAGGTGTCTGGTTTTCTGGTGGTTTTGCTTGGTTGATTTCATTTGTTTTTTGGTTTGGCGGTGGGCTGTTTTGGTGGCTTTGTTGTTTGGGGTTTTTTTTTGATTGGTTGGTTGGTGTTCTGTTTTTTCTGCTTTATTTTGGATTTTTGCAAAGGGTGAAGTTGTGAATTCCACTCCACCCTGTCCAGAGAAATGAATGTAGGGTGTCTCAAACATTTTGTGCATGTCACAACAAATGACATTGGGACTGTGCTCTTTTGTAAGTCTTGTGGGATCAAATCTTAGGATTTCAAAAAAATCTGGAAAAATCTGAGATAGTTCTCTGAGTAAGTAGAATTAATCCATTTGTAAATGGTTAAATTTGAAATAAGAATGTTAACAATTGCGAATTGTGTCCATGATAGTCATAGCCTGCTTTAGGAAACCAGAGTTTTTTATTTTAGGCGTATTACTAAATCCATAAATATATTGTATGTCAAAACAATTAAAAAATCATAAAAACATAAAAACGTGCATGAAAAATATTTTAACTAGAAAGATAAGGGCATGTGTTAAATTATGACAGAAACTGATGGTATGCTCTTAGCAATGACTTGACTCCTACTGCTTAAAATGTGTACAGTTCATCTCAGAAAATCAAGTTCCCTGTCACTATTTTGTCTGAGAACTCCACAGTGTGTTGAGTAATACAGTGTAGGTATTTTGTGTATCATACGATGATACTAAAAGGAGGCTCAAAATAGGTGTAATGTCAGACTTCACATTTATCATGTCTGGTATGTGCTAGAACTTCATGACAGAAAATCTCAAGCTTGCTATCCCTTGATAGATTTCTTTCATGTTTGAGAAAGGTATTTATTGATACATATATCAGTATAAGTAGAACAGTGCTGCAGCTTAAGACCAAAAGCATGAATATTCTAACTGCTGTCAATTGTGTGGTTTGGACTTAATTTTAAGACATCTTGGCAAACGAGAGTTTCTTAATGAGGAGTTGGCAAGAGGATTAAAAGACAGACTTTTGAAGTGTTAATAAGCTCCCACCAAGCTTGAAAAGCAGCTGAGGAAGAATAAAAATGCTGACATGAAGCCTGGTGGTTTGAGGCTGGTATCACAGGCCAACCAGAAATGGGAATCATCCTTTTGATAGGCACAAAATGAGTTCAGTGGGCTGGGGATAGGCTGCGAGGCTCTGAATGTATCGATGAAGCAGCCTGTGTTTGGGATGGTGAAGCTGTCAGTGAAGAGACCTACAGAGGAGAATGATGTCCTCCTGCAGTGGTATTTTTTACCAAAAGATGAAAACTTACTAGTAAGACTGTGTTCCTCAAAACCAGCAAGTGGGTTTTTCACTGTGCTTTTGTAGAGCCCTTAGATGATGATTTCAAGTCACACAAGCCTTATTTTGTTGTAGATGGAGAGCAGAAATCAAGTCAAAGCATGATTCTGCGATCTGGCAAATCTGTCTGTGGAGATTCTGACAAAATAATTTCAATGTTAATACTTAACTATTTCAATGCTTAGTAAAAAGAGCAATAAGAAAAAATGTCTCTGATTCTTACAGCTTGCTTGGAGTAACCTCTCAGGTGAATTTGAGGCAACATTCTTCTCTCCTTTGACTTCTCAAAACCAAATCATAGTCCCCACTCACCCCAACCAAAAAAGGGTACAACAAAACCTACAAAAAGCAGTCTAGGAAATGTGGGCTCCCAGAAGAAATTTAACCGCTGGACTTTTTGTCTCTTGACTTTTTCTTCGCTGTTTTGTTTTTGTTTCAGGCTACTATATTTGGCTTTTTTTCAAAGGAGTTTCCAATTACAGAAAGAGTTCTCTAACAAAGAATGTTTCCAGGGCAGCAGATGTTTCACTCATTACATAATACTGAGCATGGCTAACCTTTAAAGCTTTCAACTGGGGTAGTAAGTGCATTTTATAAAGTACTGTTCTTGCTCTGAGAACTATGTTGTTGTTGTTATTATTATTATTGTTATTAAATTTTCTTTTTTGAACTATTTTCTTTGCAGTCTTTGGGGTAGTTGCCATCTGTTACATGAAAGAACAGTTTGGGTATAACACTGATGAAATAAGATTGAACTGGTTTATTAAATGAGTGTAGCTGGACTGCTTGCTGATTATCATTCTTCCCATCTCATATCTTTTCCATTTCTGTTTTCTGTCCTTTGCCACAGAACTTAATTTACTGGTACCAAACTTGACTATATTGATTCCACCTGCTTCTCAAGACTTTGTATGTCAGTTCAGAATTTGCATTTTGGCCTCACGTGTCTGTAACTGCTCCAGTTTTTATACCATTAGACAATAGGAAAAGTTAATCTGTTGAATTTTAATATGGTAGAATTAGCCTGGATAGTCTGGAGTAGGTTGAATCTTTCTTAGATTTAGGGTTTTTTCAGTGTTTTGGTTTTTTTGGGCTTTTTTGCACTCCACTTAGAATTAGTCTGAGGGGCAAATTTTCAGAGTCCTGAGTGTCCTGGATTATAGAGTTCATTAACTTAGTGGTATTTTCAGCCATTTATAGATCATAAGTAGCTATTCAAGTTACTATCACAAAACTTTGCTTCTGAAAGCTTTGTTATGTTTGATACAGGCATTTATATCATCACATCACTGCCCCACTGTTTTGTTGCAGAGGAAGTTGGTTTTGCTGGCAATCAGAAAAAAATCAGACTAAAAGCACAAATTTTACCTCTTAAGACAGAATCCTAAATTGTTAGTAGTATGCTTTTGTGTCTTTTCTAATTTTAATTTATTAAATATACAGCTGAAAATCTTTGGCTAGTTTCCTCACTTCCTTTGATAATCTTTGCATAGAGGACAGGAAAATATAGTAAATGCAAAGACAATTCAAGGTAATGGGGAACAATAATATGTTTTGTTTAAGGCCAATGTTTCTCCATTTTTTTCTAAAACATCTGAAAAGCTGTAAGACTTCTCAGTAACAAAACTGATGGTTAAGTGGCAAACTGTATGTGATTGAGACAACTAGAGATTTATTGTTATGTAAATATCACTTATTACAATACTGGATTCGCAAAGTCAGTTTATTTTATCACCACTTCCTCTTCCTGTGATGTACACTTTTGCATCATCTCCAAGCTCATGGTTTGAAATTGGAAATGAAACCTACATTGGAAGAATACAGACACCTGTTTGCCTTTATAAGAATGGTATATTTATTAGTAGCTATAATGAAAATGTTAGTAACTAATTGTCAAAGAGAGACACCAAATACCTATTTTAAACATCTTTTTAAATTATGATTGTCTTTAGTCAGTTAAAAGTGTGAAAAAGATATTTGTGTTTCCCATTTGTGATAGCCTTTGGTCTTTGGGTTCTAACTATGTTTGGTAATTTGATATTAAAATTTATTTATTTAACCAATTTATAGAATACAGTTTGTTTTTCAGTATAAACTACAGTAGAACTATGACATATCAAAAGCTTGATGCAGAAGTGGTTTTGTTCTCAAACATTCACAGTTTGCAGAACTCTGCAGCTCTGAGAACTGGTTTTTGTACAGGTGGGAGGGAAAAAAAAAACCCCTGCGGTTTCATCAAATTGTTTCTAGGTTTGGTGCCTTTGCTTCCGTGGGAGTTGCTTGCCTGAGGTGATTCGCTGTGATACTTCACATTTTCTATTGTAGCGCCCTGGTCTGTTTGGAATGCTTTAGAAAACTTCACCATCAAGCCTGGTTATGTGCATTTGATGCCTGATTTTTGTGTTCACATGCAGTCAGAAAACAGTCTGGTATGCAAACAGCTACTGTAAAGCCAACATGTTTTTTCTTTGTGTATGTGCAAATTTGCAACAATTTAGCTATCTGATACAAAAAGCTGGTTTAAATTATTTTCAGTGCCAGACCTTGATGCAACTTACTTTCTGGATGAATTTCAATTAACTCAATCCTAAATCATCCTGTAGGAATGCTTCATTAAAATGTAATTGGCCAGTTTTTTATCTTTCACCTTGTCCTTAAGTTTATTTTTCCAATGTTAGAGGCCTCTATAAGATAATCAGCATGTAGGTGGTAATATTTTCAGTTGTGCAGTGACGGCATTCTCAAATGTTTACTGGAAAACTGCTGGGCAGGAATGGTCCTGTATTTGCATATATGCGTGTTCAGACCGAAATGCTGGTGACATCCAGCCATTCCTGTTCCACAGCTGGTTGCGTTAAGACTGGTAGAAGGTGGGCAGTGCATCTCTGAAGTTATTTTTGCAATACTAGTTTTTTCTAATACTCAAGTGACTTTATTTAAGTCAAGTGACTGCAACTGTTCCTTCAGTTAATAATTTTCATGACAATCAGATATGCAATCCAAAAAAAAGGTCTTTAAAAGCATTTCTAGCAATTCTTTTTCTCTTGCCATTGACTAACTTGTTATTAGTTTGTGGACTACTTCTTTTTTTTCTGTTTTAATCCTGTTCAGTGCTAATGGTATGCTGGAAGTAATGTTGCTTTACCTTGCCTTTTGTTGTGGTATGTGTATCTGTGGATGTGTGACTGTGTGTGTGTGCACATGTATGCACTGTATATTCTTACATGTTGTAAAATGTGCTTCAGAGAATTTATATAGTTCCCTAACGTGTTCATGTGACTTCTCTGTGTGCTGCAAGTGCCATTTTAAGTCTCCTTACTCACTAGCCCCTCCTGAACTCACTTAACTTTGTTGGATAGTCTATTTGATAATGTTCCGCTCTGTATTAATTTTAAGTTATCTGTGATGTGCATGCAATATCTGATTTTGCAGTGAAAGTGAAATGCATAAGCTGGAGTTGCACACTTATCGGACTAGAAATGGATTTTCTTCAAAGTGGGTGTGATGTGGACAAGCACACTGGTGTGAGCAGTAGCAGTGAAGGTGTGCTCAAACAGATAAGCAACCAGAGTGATAGCTGCAGTATGTTCTGGTTGTTAAATGGTAATGGTGCTGACTGTTTGCACTTGCTGTGTACATTTAAGCCTGTGTGGGTACATGAGTGTGTTAGAATCATAAGTGTACTTTGTGTTTAAAAAAAACCAAACAAAACAGTCTGTAAAGTTGTGGTTGCCAGGTGTAGTCTGTGGTTGCATTCCTTATTGATTTTCAAAGTGATTTCAAGTATCAACTTCCAGGTCTTGAAGTCTAGTTAAACAGAGACAAAAACTGAGGCAACTGGAACAAGAACAGTCATTCAGATTTATTGAATACAGTTAGCATTGAGAATCACCGTCACTGTATTCTTTCTGTTTCTGTGGAATACAGCTAGGAAATAGTTAAAAAAAGCCAAAGGAAGCACTATTATTGATGTACTTCACTAATGTAATGTTTAAAAAAATCTTATTCATAGCATTAATACTAAAATCCAAGGACACTTTCATTGCCCTAGAGCCCAAAAATATGTAAACAATGCTCAAACTTGCTAAGTTTAGACCTTCAGGTTCTACCGTCTCTTGTCCCACGTGACAAAACTTTTGTTCTGCTTTAGGATCACCTGTTTCTGCAAAAATTGGTCTTTTTTAATCATCTGTTATCATCTGTTTCTTCACACCAGCTTTGTCATGCCTTGATCTTCACCACTGTTGTGAAATAGTGCATGGAGATATTTTTTTACTGAGGCCTGTGGTCACAGGATAAGGGGCAACAGTTTTAAACTTAAAGAGAATGAGTTTAGATTGTCCATAAGACACAGTGAGGGTGGTGAGGCACTGGAACCGATTGCCCGGAGAGTCAGGGCATTCAGATTGAGGATGCCACATCCCTGGAAATGTTCAAGGCCGGTTTGGATGGGGCTGTAAGCAGCCTGATCTATGGAAGGTGTCCCTGGCCATGGCATGGAGGGTGGAACTACATGATATATAAGGTCAGCCTGCTCCCAGTGCAAGAAATTTTGTGATTCTGGTATTTGAAATGTGTGCAGAAGAAAGAGGGACAACCTGAAGGCTTACTGCAGCCCGGCTTTCTCTCTTTGCTGGGTATGACAGTGATTTAGCTTCTTCAAACAGGTCTTTAAAGGCAATTAGAAATTTTGTTTTAATTTCTTTCTCTTTTCAGCTTTAACAGCTGATACTGTTTGTCTCAAGAAATATGCTGTCTTGCTTGTTAGTTAATGTGACTGTCTAATGTTTGTGTATGTGCATACCATGTAATACTTTTTACGGGACACTTCCAAATGCACTAATTAAAATCAATTCTGCGTTGGTTTTTGTGTTATAAACCAGAGATTTAGCTGGCATCAATGAAGATTTTTTTATACAAATGGAAAACATAATGTTCTTCCTGTTCCTGCATCAATAATTCTATATAATCTCAGTACAAGATAAACAGTGGTCTGTGTGAATAAAGAATGAGATATCTCCTTTCTTTAGCAATCCAGGGAAAGTTTGTTTCTGTATTTTCAGAATCTGTATACGCTTTTTCTATTCTGATTAGTTTATTGGAAGTAAAAGAGAAGTTGCCTCTATAAAGCCTTGGTCACATAGCTGTATTTTTGTATTGAAGAGCGAGGTGCCTGTGGTAATCATTGTCTTGTTTATGAAGTTTTGCTGGCAGAAGTGGTTGAGAAATGCAGTGATGCTTCTCGCTTACTCAGATTGTAGCCAGTAAGTTTTTCAAGTCTTGCAGATGACCTCCTGATGCACTATCTTATATCTATCCAGTAATATCTTTCTCTTTTAAATTAGCATAGCAAATTCAGATTTTTCAGTGATCTTTAGGTTACTTCCTTTTAAGAGTAAATCTCAAAGCAGAGTGCATGTGCATTTTTTTATCTTCTTTACTGCCAATAGCCAAGTATAATTCACTTGCAAAGTTAAAGATTTGTGCAGAAGACCTGAGTTAATTTTAACATCTGCCTTGCTTAAACCCTTGCTGTGGAGGCTGTTTACAAAATAGGTGTTTCAACCACAGTGAACAAAAAGTGCTGAAGTTATTATTCAACTGGAATGAAACATATTTCCTATGCAGTCTGGTTATAAAAATATTTCTAGTTATGAGGAAAAGATCCCATCTTTCTCTGTGTATGCATGCTACAGGCTTCCACACAGCAAGTACTTTGCAAGTAGTAGTTTACACAGATTGTAGTTTGTGGGTACTGTCAGTATGTGAAAGAAGATGTAAGTTTAATAAATTGCAATGTCATGTGTTAGCCATTAATCTCTTATGGACATTACAACCTTTTCAGGTCATAGAATGCTTATTGATGTGGAAATATGAGATTTTTATCAACTTGATTTTTCTGGGTAAAGCTATGCTAGTTGGCCTCTTTAGCCTTGTACTGGACTTTTTTGAGAACATGTGATGTTAGCACTCCAGTTAAGAGTGAACTGAAAGAAATATCCCTTGATGTCAAGACATCAAGACATGATGACTCAAGACATAAGTTTATTTTATTGGTTTTGTGCATTGAGACATCAGAATTTGTAACATTTCTTTCCAGGAGCTAGAAGGAGCAAGCAGTTACTCAAAGGAATTGCCTGCACATAAGCCTTAAAACCAGCTATTTCTGAATACACTCTGTGAGGTCTTATTCTTACTCTGGAGTGAGTACATACATACAGTTTTCCAAGAATGCCTTCTTCTTGTTAGTTTAAGGTGTTAGCATTTGTATGTAAATTATCAGATTGGTGTTTGTAACAACCCTTTCCCTTGGTTGCTTCTGTATGCAGTTTTGCAAAGCTTATGTTTCCTTTTCTTTAGGACACTTGTCAAACACTGCATTTATATGTACCATTTTTCTATCGACTTATGCTGGTTTTCTAGCGTAATTTTAGAGAATAATTTGACGCTTAACAGCTTTTTTTACTCTAACTGGTGCTTTAGAGACTAGTAAATAACTGAAGCAATTTCTAGTAATGTAATTTTTTTCAAAATTTATAAGAACAACCTTTATAAATGTGGAATCCTTTTCACTAAGGCAATTTCCCTGTGAAATCTCTCCTTAAGAATGGGCTTTGACCTTTGTAAAAATAACAACTTAACTATATTTTTGATAGAACTGTGTGAAGAATTATAAAATTGCATTTTGATTGTGAGAAAGACTGTTGTGTTCCTAAGGCAGCCAACCTTAAATGAGCTGTGTGAGAGAGCACTTTGTCATATTTTTGGCATTTGGCATTAAAAAGATATTATTTTCTTCACTCCTGCATATTCTTATTAAACAAGTCTCATCTTAGGCTAGTTGTACTAAGTGCCTTAAAGTATGGTCTGTACTGGATGGTTTTGTTTTTAATCTACAAAACTAGTTACTGTCCATGGGAATTTCTTTTAGAAAACATGAGAGTTTTAAAAATGTGTCTTTTATTCTGAATGCTATTTTTCCCCCCCACTTCCTTTATTTAAAAAAATAATTTTTGTCCTAAACTGCTCACAGCAAATTTTCCTATTGTGGCCTATGAGTGAATTGAAAAACTAACGTCACTTAAATAGCTTTCTCATAACCCTTGTGGGTCCATATGGACACTAGGTTTGTAATTCCTCATACAGTATTGCTCACATTCTTAAAATGTAATTCCCAATTTTTGTTTTCAGTTTAATTAGCTTAAAGTGAAGTACCTTTGCAGATTTCAAAACCAAGATTATTCATGGAACTTGTATGTTGACTTTTTTTTTTCAATATATCCTGCATTGTCATCATCCAACATGAGGGTAACAATTTTTAGGTTTTTCCCTGAAAGGAAACACACTATTGTGTGTTACAGCAGAATTTCAATATTTTCTAAATGTTGAGTTTTTTGTCAGTCTCGTGATATACAGAACTGTGCTCATAGAAGATGGACAGAGGTCAGTAGCTTTTGAAGTTATTCTCGGGAAAAGTTGCTGTGATAAAATGTAAGATAGATGATCTGTTTTAAGAATATTTGTTCCCGTCTATTTAGGGGAGCAGTGTTTATATTTTTTTCTGTGTGAGTTATCACAAAAACAATAGAAAATATTAGTGGATTCATCTTGTCCCCCACAAATCCTAAGGATTTTTTTTCCCGTGCAGTTCAGAAGGCAGAGTATTCTTGGACATAATAAATTCTGCTGTTTCTGTTTGTATTGGTGGCTATCTGCTAATTCATAATTTTGTGTCCATTTATGTTTCTAAAACTGCTGTATTAGTGAAGATCACTGTGGCTTAGTTGAGAGCTGTTATTTCAGGTCTCTTTTGAGTGATCCTGTTGCTTTAAAGCTTTTTGAAACTGTAGAACAAATTCCTGAAGAGCTGACTTGTAGTGCTTATTTGAAACCTTACTTACCCTTGTGGAAAAGGAACTGTTTTGAGAGACTCGGAACATTTTGAAAAACTCACTAAATGTTGTGCTGACATACAAGGCTTTTGTGCCAAGTTTCTCAGCGGAATTGTCTGGTGACTCTGACTTTTGCCTGCCACATATTACACAGAGATTCTATGAAGTAAAACATAACCATGGCTAAGAGAAAAATATAATATCATAGATACAAGTGTGTGCTCCTTAGCAACTAATTTCTACAGTTTTATTGATTCCCACTGATGCAGATTTAGGTATTAGGAATTTAGGAATGATGGATTATCTTCATTTGCATGTTAACCTTCCAAATCTTAGTATTTAATTTTTCAGGTGCTTTTAAATTTTCCTCCCTCTATTTTCCCAGGAGAACGTATCTCCCTTTAAAGGATATTTTGGGATAACATTAGTGCAATTCCAGGAACTCGAGCTGTGATTAAAAATATAAACTCTTGTGAAATTTTTGGCGTATGCTGTTATTGTTACTGTTTGGTTTTTTTCCTGCTCTCTGTGGTAAAAGTAAATGTAGGCCATGATTTTAATGTTGTATTGAGAGAACAAGATACTGAGCTGTGTGGATGTGACCCAGTTAATAAACGTCTGGAATACGTAACAAAGGTTTTGGGTTAAAAAAAATTAAAACTACAGGATGTCAACCATTTTGCTATTTTTATCAGTTTTTTCCAGCAATTTGATTTCATTTCAAGCAGTATTTACAGATTGCAAGATACTCTAGCTCAGGACTTTAAGAGGACCAGAGAGTGGTTGGTTGGTTTCTTTCTTTCTTTCTTTGTTTTTATAACTCTGTGAACAATTCCAAGCATCTGCAAGGCAAACTGAAACATTTTAGACTTCACAGTTTTATGATTAATCCAGTGTAAGTCGGTGCTGCTGCTGAAAGGGTCATACTGCTACTGCTTTTGTGCTGACACAGGCAATCTCTGGAGAGCTGCTCTGGTTGAGCACTAAGCAGGCTCTGCCAGGTTAGCATTCAGCAGAGCAATTTCTTGTTCCAGTTCATTATATGGTTGCACAAACTATAGTTCCGGACAGAAGCAAAGGTGGAAATGAGCAATGGCAGTGTGAGAAGGGACCAAAGCACCAGTTTATAGAGGTGAAGTTGAAGCCACTCCCACTGTGTTTCTTGCTGACTTGCTTAGCTGTAAGGCAATTTATTGCTGATTTAATGCTTTTTATGACAGTAAAGGTAAACTGATTCAAGTTTTGTACCTAAAGGTTATAGGAACTTCACAAGTAACTATGGCTCTGAAGTAATTTCCTTGTTCTTCAGGAGACCTAGGCACTGAATACCTGACAAATTGAATAAACCTTTTATTGTTCCCGTTGATATGCCATCCATGTGTTTTCGGCATTAATCCAGTCATGTAAATAACTGTCCCATGGCTTTCTCCTTTGCAGGGAAACCAAACTCTTCTGTGTCTCTGTATGGATTGCCCTGCAAAAGCTGTTAGCCAAAGTGTTTAGAGAGCATTGTAGCAACAGTGTAAAAATCACAATGGAAAAATATTTTAAAGGGTGCAGGTACATCTCCTTTTGGGTTTGAAAGGATTTGAAAAATTGTTATTTCAGTGTTAAAACAACTGTAGCTGGAATATAGCGGTACAACAAATTTGCATGAGGTTATTTCTTTTTCCCTCCCTGCTTTGATCTCATGCTGCAGTAGCTTGCAATAAATATAGTATTTGGAACACAAATTGCATAATCTTATGCTAAAATTTCTTAGTAAATATGCAGAATGGATAACTGATTTTTGCCTGAGGTGAGTACTTAGTACAATTATTGTCAAAAGTCTTAGGAGTTTTGTATGCTGTGAAGATGAAAAATACCTTTTCAATATAATGTCAGTAAGAAAGAGCAGGATAAGAACAAGAGGATAAACCAGGTTGTAGGAAACAGGATTATACTGCCTTCACTATAGCCCCTTTCTGTTAGCAGAGGCCAGTGTTTCTGTAGTTACCAGAGTTGGGCATTCTGAATGCAAGAAACTTCTCAATTTTGGTGCACTTACTATTTGGGTAATAACCATGAGCCGCGACTCCTTGGTAAGTGGGACCTTGAGGCAACTGTGGCAGTCTTGTTTTCAGAGATGGGAACCAGACTTCCATTAGTCATTAGCTTTTTAGACGGGATTCCCAGAAATCTGGTGATGGAATTGAGGGGATCTAGAAGAATGTGGTCCCTAGCTTCCTGCAGAAGTATAACAGTACTCAGGTTCATTGCTTGACTGCTACTGTTTAAATATGTCTTATTCATCTTGTAAAAATAAAAGACTTAATGAGATTTGGGTACTTGAAGTTGTACTTGAAGTGCTTGAGCATAGCCTGTCAGCTAGGTTTGTTCTTAATAGAAACTTGTGTTTCACTGCTTTAACATCATATGCGTAGTGAACATCAGTGGTGTTGAGAGAACAACTCTTTCCAGATCTGGAATGTGCAGCTGAGCAGTGATGTGTACTGTCTCATCAGCTGATGAAATGTGGGTTTGGATGTGTAGTTTTTTTGTGAATGACTTCCACATGTTACAATTGCCAGCTGAATGTCTCAAGACTGCATCATTAGGTCTAGGTTATAAAACAAAATGGATGAAATGTGCAGAAGATGAAGTAGTGAGCATGTACTTGCAATTGTTCTCTCTCTGTCAAAAAAAAAAAAAGCAAGAGACAACATGATTCTGTGGTCAAATTGCTCAGAAGCAACAGCAGAAAAGTCTGGATACTTTTAGATGGGGATGCCTACATTAATCTATAGCCTGTGAAGAGCTTGTACAGTCTAATAGATAATACAAAGTAACTTCTTTGTAGCTGCTGTGTTAAGAGCTTTGAGTTATCCTTTATCTCACTAAAACTTGCTTCTGCTGAAACATGACTGCTATGGTGCTAGAACTAAAATCTGGTTACGAGCAGTATCTTTCAATCCCTTTTTTAAAAAGCAAAAGTCAAAGTTTGTTTTGCAGTTTCCTTAGAATTTTCATTAATTCTCTGTATAAGAATTCTGTTGGCTAATTTTTTTCTGAAGTTCTAAATCCTGATAGTTGTTGAGAGAAGGGTTTTGAGTTTGAAAGCAAAGTGTTTGATTTCTCTCTCTTTATTTTCCCCAGGAAGTATTGACATAACCATGATAGAAGACAAAGGTCCACGAGTGGCTGACTATTTTGTAGTGGCAGGGCTCACTGACACAGACACAGCAACCCTCCTGGACCAAGAAATAAGCCGACATGAAACAAAGTCAACTGGTCCCAAGGCTCCAATTACCGACATTGCTGTGATAATTAAATCAGCTGGTGAAACTGTCCCAGAGGGATACACCTGTGTTGAAGCCACCCCTACAGCCCTCCAAGCCAACTTAAACTATGGAAGTTTAAAGAGTCCTGAACTTTTTCTTTGCTACAAAAGAGGCCGGGACAAACCACCTCTTACTGACATCGGGTGAGATTTCTATTGCAGTTCAGCCTCCTTCAATAGGGATAAAATCTTACTCTTCAAAGATGATGGTGAAAACAGATATGAGAAAACTTTCTAAAAAGTACTGGTTTTAGAGAGTTTGTACTGCTTATTCTGTGTTTCTGTATAGAATAGTTTGAACAAAGTGGCACTCTTCTAGTGAACTTGTCTTTTTAAAATTAATGATAATGTTTTAGTTTAAAAGATGGGAGAGGTGAAGCTGATAAAATATAAGAAATAAGTTCTCTGTTTCAGTTTTATGAAAGGTGATATAATAACACAGAATTAATTTATAGAAATTATATAGTCCAAATCCAGAAGCATTAGCATGCTTAATCTGAAAGTTATGACTTCATAAGTCAAAAATTATCACTTTGTTGAATTTCAATTTAATGTTTAGGGTAAAAGATACAACTTAAAAATGTATAAGGACATTGTACAACCACTGGGGATACGATGAAAAAGAAAACAGAGCATGGTTGTGGGGTACTCTTACAATTATGGCAAAATGAAGAATGTGTATGTTTCTTCCTACTTAGTTATTTAATAAATACTAAGGAGTAAGAATCATGCATCTATATGTATGCTATAATAATTTTAGTTAGTTTCTTTTGTAAGCTTAAATGCTTGGGCATAAAGCTTATATACTCTGGTTTTGACGTACAATTTGAGTGCTTACTGACAAACAGGGCCCAGTCAGGGGGAGACTGATAGTAAAATCTTAGTAATGATAGTAGCTTCAGGGCAAGACAGTTCACTCTTAATGGTTTTTGTTCAAGTTGTATAATTAACCTGTTACATTCTAATTTCTATTCATCTCGGTCATCTAAACTGCACTCTAATAGTGAAATAGTCTTCAGTGAAACTGTGATTTTTAACATAATCTTTTCACATATGTGTAACTGGCGCTGCAAGAAGGGGTGTGAAGTTTTATGTTGAATGATTTGTTAAACTTCAGTACATTCTAGCAGAAGGAAGAATTTCTACAGGGAGTGTCTCCTCAAAAGAACTCCTGAACAATCTTCAGTACATGCCTTTAAGGAAGCAACTTGGCTAGCACACGTTTATTTTCAGAGCTCGAATGCTTGGGTAGATTTTTTAAACAAAGTAGACAATTAGTTGGCTAAGATGGTGGTATTTGGCAAATAGTATTTATTCTGTATTTTGTTGTACACAGATCTACTTAGGGTGTTACACCTAACACATCATGGCAGGCTTTTCTCTCTGAGCAATGATGCATATTTTCCCTCTGCTGTTCCTCCTGCTTTGCAACTATGTGCAAAAGGTGGTTAGAGCAATCTATTTTTTGTGTGTGTGTGTGTTTATGTGAATTCCAGTGTGTTCAAATGAAGTGGAGTTTGGGCAGGAAATGCATGTACAGTCTGAAGGCTAATTTATGCTGTTTTCTATTATTTTATTAAAGAACCAGGGTGAAAGGATATTGTACCTTTGAGCCTGTCTGACATGCTGAATGAACTTAATATGTATAGGAAGAGTACATCCTTTCAAAGGGTGAAATGCGTACTCTTATATTAAGATTGTTAGTGTATGTGTAAAGTTGAGTTATATCATAGTTGGAACATTCAAGTGATTATTGATAAATATTTGTGTCTGTCTCTGTATTCCTTTCTGTGTTATTTTTAGGAAGGTAGTTAAATGCTGTTTGGAGAAGAGGGACATAGGGATATGCTCTACTATTTGTCTGCCACTGTCCTTGTGTTCGGTATTTCTGTGCCCTCCATCCTTGTTCTTGCTGCTGTTCCTGCTGTTCCAGGGAATTCCTGCTGCAGTTACTTACGTGCATATAGTTAAGCCATGTGCCGTGCCTCTGGTTGTTGCATTTCCCAGAAAGAATCAGATTAATTAATTAACCAGAAAAAATACTAGGTGGAAACTAGTTGGGAAAATTAAGGTTTAATTAAAATTAAGGAAAAATTAGGTTCCTAGGAGAAAATATCTCTAAGGTCCTTTTCCTACATGTAGCTGTAATATTTAGTATCTTAAGCATGTATGTCTATGAAATAATTTAGCTGCTGTCATTCTGTTGCTCTCCTCACCAGTTTTTGTGCTAATGTTTTGCTAATGAAACAGACAAGAACTGCGATTTGAGGTCTGTTTTGGTTTAGTTGCAGTGAAACTTTCAAACCAAATCTCATCTCTGTTTGTTTTACAGCTGAGTTAGGAATTTGTTAGAGCTCCAGCACATCTTTCTTACATGGGAGAAAACATGACAGAAAAATGTGTTGGGTTTTTTTTAATACAAGTGGTTTTGCAATTTGTAACACTTAGTCTAGAAAAGAAAGAATATCACATTTCTTGTCTGAGTTGGAGGTTCTTGTAATACAAAGTAATGCAAAAGTTAGGTACCTTGCATTGTGTAAGTAAAGAAATTCAGTTGGTTTTTTTTTTAATGTTTTTGGTTTTTTTTTAAACTGGTATGAGAGGCTTTAGTTTGCTTAGGGGTACTGTGCCAAGAAACTTTGTGATTCTATGTGCCTGATTTCTGGAAATATCTGCAGGAGTATTGATTGAACAAATCACGTTCTTTATTAGAGAAGTATTTAAAAAAAGAAAGTGAACTCATATTTCAGGAAGGCTAATAGAAACTGGAAGATGTTCTTAACAGTCAGCCAACAATGTTCCATTGTTCCTTAATCCCACCAGAGTGAAAACTGCAGCTGGGTGTTTGGAACCATAGGGTAATAATGATGAAACTAATAACTTGTTTGTTCAAACAAATAATAATAGAGGTGATGGTAGAAATAAAAGATACAAGACTTTTCCCTTTGCTTAATCCACCACTTTTCTGACCTTCCTAGTGTTTATAATGCTTACATAAATTCCTTTATTATTCAATACTTTTAAAATGAGAGAGGAAGAGGAGTTAAAAAGCTTATTTTGCATAAGAACTGTGAGAGACTGATTTACGTTTGGACCGAGAGAAGGAGTAGTCCAACTGGATAGCAGCCCTAGACGAATGCACTTTGCAAAAGCCTGACTGTTTTGAAATGGTTTTCCAGAAGCAAAGTTTTTTATGGGTTGAGGTTTTTAGCTCAACAATCACAAGGCTGTACTTCTTCTTTCTAAACTCTATTACCTGATGCTCTGAAATGTACTTCTAAATCAGTAAAACTGGACATTAGAGAACTTCTACACACAGTGTCAGACAGTCTTAAAATGAGATAAGATTCTTTTGGTCTTTCTTGCAAAGAAAGGACCTTACATGTAGAGGAAACGGGTTTACATTTTGCTTGAAATGAAACTGTATTGACGTTGATAAAATAATGTAGCAAATACGTGTACTTAGGATCAAGGCCAAACTATAAACGTAAAGAAACAGGAAACAAGTCTAACCCTGATCAGCGCTAATTAATCAAAGACAGACACTTGGAATTGAAACAAGTAGAAGCAAACTTACTCTGTAGGGAGGACATTGTATATACAGGGTGTCATGTTCAGTATTTCATGCATTACTTCTGAATGTTTTTCTCTGAATCATTAAAACCATTGTTTAATTTGAGTGATTAATGGGTGGTAGCTTTCTTCAGTTTGTTTGCAGATACAGCTTCATACTGTAAGTTCAGAACTAGGCATGAGGTTAGGAAATGGTGTGGGTTTAATAGTACTTCTCTAGTGTAGATGTGTGTTGCTTTCATTTTCTTTTTTCTTTTGATGAGAGGTGAGGGTGACCCCACTGATAAAGTCTTGAGTGCTTAAAGTATTTTTCTTAGAATACTTGTAAACTTACTAAATTGAACTGGAACAGTCTGATTAATGCTGTGTTCCTTCTCATAAGCCACCAGCTGACAAATCTTTTGGAATAAATTTGTATTTTTTTTATTTTATTTAAAATACATGAAATAAAACTGAACTGAAACTTTAATTGGAGACTGCTCTGTTAGTATTTTCTTCTGATTAACGTAAGACAGTGATGTGAAGAGTTCATGTAAACTCCTTATGCACGGTGGTTGGGGCCTGAGAGCTGCAGCCATTGTAATTGTTGGGGCTGTTTGAGGTATTTTAACTTTGTGGAGGAGGTAACCCCATAAAAAGAACAAAATACATCCTCTCCCAGAACATTACTTTGTTGAGAAGTAATCTATTTACACGTGCTTTCTCTATACATGTCTCGAACCAATAGGTAGTATGTTAACACTTATGTTGCAACTTGGAAGCTGGTATTAGGCTGGTTTTGAACCAGAGACTATCCATTGTTTTAAATGTAGCAAGTCTGATGATCGGAGTCTTCACAACTGAAACCATTGTTGAATATTATTGTCCTGCATGACCTAGTTGAATAAATTGGTAGTCTGGTAGCTACATTAATATAGTCCCAACTCATGTGATTTCTTTGCTTTTTTAAAGTATTCTAGGACTGTAATTCATATGTATCAGCAATACTGTGAAAAGATGTATTTGTTCTGTTGAATCAGAATAAACAGTAATATCTGTGTATTCCAATTTAAAGATGGAAGTAGTATTTAAGCAATTTTGGAGGTTTAATCATATTTTTTTTTAAGTTTTGAGAATTGTTGGATATGAAAAAAGATTTTTTTTTCCGCTTAGACATGTGAGCTTTTGAAATTTTTGGTGTCTTGGGACAGTAAATATATATTGCGTGGTTATTTTTTGTTTTAAAGTTATGATGTACTGCAACTGGGAAGCTGGAGATCACAAAGTTTTAATGTGTTCCCTTTATCCTAAATCTTGTTATGACAAAAACTGATTTGAAGGTGACAAGTACTGTGTACAATCTGCAGAGAACCAAGCAAATGGTGCTATTGCTTATTTGGGTGTGGAATGGGAGATAAAGCTTGCCCTGTAATAGCATCTGTGCGTTAAAAATGTTCAGGTGTTATGTTTTGACTTCCACATTTTTTTTTACAGTCACTTTCTAATATCATTATGTTAGGGAACGAAAGGTTTTAGCTTATTTAGCTGCTCTGAAGCTGTAAAGGATCTTTCGTTTTTTGCTAAGAATATGATGATCTAAATGATCTTGCAAAAAGAAAAAATCCACGTACCTCATGAACATTGCTGTACAGCCGTGTAAGACATACTCTGCTTTCTCGTGCAGTCAGCTGAAAGTACTATTTCTTCCTTTTCCCTGGAACAAAGTATTAGTTTGCCTTCCTGCCTCGTTGTCTTAAGTGCTGTTATTCAGACTTTGAATGTCACTTATTAGTGGGTTTGGATTTTTTTTTTCTGTAAAAATTCATCTAGGAAGCAAACCTCTGTTCTGTTGTACTTTTGCAAGAATGTTTCTTAAAAAAACCCAAACAAACAAACAAACAAAAAACCCTCCCAACACCAAAAAACGCTTACAAAAAACCCAGAAAAAGACAAGCTTTAAATGACTTAGCAGGCATTTTAGTGATTAAATTATCCAGTGTCATGTGTGCAAGCAATTTGAAGTGCAATTTGTATTTATTTTTCATTGATAAATGTGTGCAGCGTTCCAACTGGTTCTATAACTAAGTCCTTTTCAATGTGGGTTGATTTTATTTTTCCATAACTCTGATTTGTTCCCACAGAGAATTAAGTATAATTTTAGTATTTCTGAGCAGTTTCTTCAACCTCAAGTGCTGCATGATGAAAGTCAATATAAAAAAGGCACATTAAAACGTTGCAATGATGACATAGGTTGCTAATGGATGGACAGTTTCTCCAAATTTGTTGAAGTGACTTCATATCTAGTTGAATGCGCATAATGCTTTGTTTCCTTGCTGTGTACAGAGTTCTGTATGAAGGGAAGGAACGCATAATTGCGGGCTGCGAGGTGATTCAGGCTACTCCATACGGCCGTTGCGCTAACGTTAACAACAGCTCGGCTTCTTCACAACGCATCTTCATCACCTACCGAAGGGCCCCTGCAGTGCGACCTCAGAATTCCTTGGCGGTGACAGATATCTGTGTTATTGTTACCAGCAAAGGGGAAACCCCTCCTCACACATTCTGTAAAGTGGATAAGAATTTAAACTGTGGTATGGTGAGTATTTGTAAGCTTGAGTTTCTTTTTATATTCTTTTTTAACCCAGTAGGTCCATTTAAAGGAGGAGCTCCTTGAACTCCTCTTACCACTATTATAATTGTGTCCTGTCACTACATCACAATTCCTGCATTCTTTATACCATGTGTGAGATGACAGTTTTGTAGGTTTTGTTGCTTTGATTTCCTTTTGTGTTAGAAATCACTGTTTCATACTGATCGCTCTCTACTTCAGTTTGCATATTCATATCTAGGTGCTATTTAGAAATATTGCAATGAAATTTAAATTTTTTTTTTAAATTATCTCTCCATCACCCTTTGGGAATGCTGACACTTGGATGAATCAGAAACACTTTTTTCTTAGTTTTTATAATGCCTGTGTTACTAAGACATTGTAAGGATAGTTACTGCTTACAGTTTCTCAATGTACTTTGCTTTAATTGATTCTCTTTTATTTAGTATATTTCGCATTTAGTTTACTTGGAGTGGAAAAAGTGCATTTTTTTGAATGGTAGAGTGTGTTTAGACAAACTGCAAAAGCACTATGTCAATAACCACTATATAGAAGTGCGATAAAAGCTTCAAGTTATGATGATTAGAACTTGACTTCCCCTAATGAGGTTCTCATAGGAGTCTACTTTTAAATAACCAAGGAAACATGAAGGTCGAAGTCAATCTGCTTCACTTTTGCCTGTTCTTTTGTTGAAATAAGTCAGAGAGTAGTGTGGTAGTGTGGTTATTTTATGTAAATCCTGTAATCCCTAGAAAATAAGGGTGAATTCTCATCTTCGTTATTTACATGCACTCAGCAGCCAACCACTCATTTAATGTAATGCTTTTTGTTAAAATATCTGATTTTTTTGTGATGGGAGTATATTCAAATGCTTGATTTCTGTTGCTTGCTGTCATCTTTGCTGATTCTAAGATGAAACTTGTGTCTTTCAGTGGGGCTCCAGTGTATACCTTTGTTACAAGAAGTCTGTGCCAGCTTCTAACTCTTTAGCATATAAAGCTGGTAAGTAATTGTAAAAGCTATCTGAACATGCTAACAAAAACATTCAAATGTCATGTTGAAATAAAACAATAATTAAAAAAATTAATTGCTGTCTGTCAGCATACTGTTCCTGGAGGATGTCAGTTGAAATCAGCTTCTAGAATGCCTTCGTTGTTCTCCCCATTTTTTCCCAGGAAGAACAAAAGGCTTAATGGGAATAGCATTGTTTTGTATTATTTTAGTTCTTATCACTGCAGGCTTGGTAGCTTGAAAGGACTTAATATTTCTGGTGTTGGTGATAATAGAGAAGGAGTAATTAAAATCCTGTTCAGCCTTACTTGTATTTCTTTCTACATCTAAACATCTTCTGTTTAATTTGAAAGTTAAATGTGTTTTTTCCCTTGAGTTCCACAACTATGTTCTTGTTCCCTGTTTGAGGAGAGTGAAAAATATTCTGAACAATAAATTACCAGTCTGGCTTTTAAAAGTTTTTTTAATGCATTGCTACAGATTATTTTCTGTTTCTGAAGAAGCACAAAAAACTTTCAGAAGCAATTCTGCTGAGCATTAAGTGCACCAAATTCCTTTGAAAGACGTAAACTACCAAGTAGAATTTGAAAGCATAGATAATAAAGTCAGTGTTCCACAGAACAAGTGAGATGAGCAGCTGTAGTAAACCTGTACTTGTGTCCCTTTTTTCTACCAGCAAGAGTTATGTTTTTGAAAGCTAAATAAACAATTTGTTGAAGTTTAACATCCAAAGTAGCAGAGAATGTGTACAGTCAGCTAGTTCATCTGATTTTCCATGAAGGTATTACTGATTTTTTACAGTTAATTATCACTTTCTTCATAGGAATTTCTAATAAAATCCATTCCAGTGGTACATTTAAATAGCACAGGTAATTCCCAAGTGGTTTGGTGTTAGAATCTTGACTGTACTGTTTTTGAGCAGCTACTAAAAGCATAACAGCTAAAAGGATAATTTCGGTATTCATACACTATTTTCAAATGATTGTTACTTGGATGGCTTAGTCTTACTGTCGAATACAAGACTGTATCTTTGCAGCTATAATCTTCTTTTATAAAGTTCATGTAACTGTTAGATGTAGCTATATTTTGTGGAAAATATATTGCTTGCAATATTTAGGGCCTACAAAACAAATGTGCTTACTTTTCCTTTTCCCATTCTTGAGGCTTAATTTTCAGATATCCTCAAGAGAACTATGAATCATTTCCACTGTCAGACTCCGTACCTCTGTTCTGTCTTCCTATGGGAGCTACTATTGAGTGCTGGGACCCTCAAACCAAATACCCACTACCAGTATTCTCAACATTTGTACTGACCTGCTCTTCTGCAGAAAAGGTATGGCTCCACACTGTGTTTTTGCTTTTATTTCAGATGGCTGCTATGGAGATAGATAGGGATTGTGTCTTCTGTCTTTGAGAAATACATTATCTAATACTTCCCTTATAAAATTGTATTTCTTAAGCCTTCAAGTAAGATGAAAACTAATCAAAACAGGAAGCAGCTGGAAGAGTATGTGCTGTTTATGCCTGTGTAGGCTGAACCATACACTTAACAAAACGAAAGCTCACAGCACACGGATTTCCCTGTTCTTTCATGTAAAGGGAGTAGAAATGCAGTCTACATGGTAAAGAGAACTTAGCACATGTGTTAGCAGTGTAGTCAGTGGTTACAGTTTTCAAATGGTTACCTTAAAAGGCACTTCTATGTGACTTGATGTAATAAGGCTCTGTACATATCTGTGCAGTGAATTGGAAACTAGTTACTAGAAAACAGGAGGGCAGGAAGAAGAAGAGTATGTGCTGAGAGGTAGAATGTAAAAGGCTCTAATGAGCTTCCAAGACTTAGTGATCTTGTTGGATTTGCATGAAGGGATAGATTCAGAACATGATCTGTCTGCTGCATTGGTGTGAGGCCACCAGCACACACAAAGGCATCAAAAATGTGTTGTATGACTTGGCCTACATGTGGGAAGGCACTAGAGGTACTCCTGGATTAATCAAGGGAGCCTTTGCTTAGAGTTGGTCTCTCCGCTGTTGTTTCAGCTTGCCAGGTGTGTGTGGGTGTGTGTGTGTGTGTGAACTGTATGAGGGAAGTTAGTGATTGTAATATGTGATTGGCTCTCTGTATAAATGTATGATTAGCTCTCCAGTAAACAGCACTTTGGCTCTATTGGTGATAACAGCTCAACTTCTACTCTGTCTCACTCCCCTAACAGAGAAATTTATGTACTTCTCCGTGTCCAAATAGAAAAAAAATATTTCTCCAAAATATTGATACTTTTATGAGGAGGGATGCAGTAGCTGCAACTGTTTTTCTTTACTTGTTCTTTTGCTAAGCTTGCCAGAATAACTCAGTTATGAAACTCAGACAAATAGGGAAGGAATATTAGAAAAGGTCAGTATCTGTTTAGTTTGATAAAATGAGGGAAGTCAAAACTAAAATAATTTTATTGTTTAGTTTGGTAATGATAGGGGAATTTACTGAGCAGAAGCATTTTATTAGGGTTTGGGTTTGAGGTTTTGGTGGTATGTTTGACCCAGATGGTTAATGGATAAGGTTTTGTCACAGAATGAAGGTTTGGTCCCTTCCCTTTCAATTTACTGAGTATGTTGAGGAAGGTGCAATGAAAATGAGGAAGAGAGTTAAAAGCATTTTGTTTATAGGGTTGCTTTGTGTATGTTACAAAAAATAAAAAGTCATTTTGTAAGGTACCAGCAAAAGCACTGTAGAGTGTGCAAACACCGAAGAGTGAGAGATGCTTCAAAAGTTCTAGCCCAATTTCCTGTTAAATACTGTGCCTGCTTAGGTGTTTTTCTTCGTCTTTTAGGTTTACGGTGCTGCTATCCAGTTTTATGAGCCCTATCCCCGCGAGCTGCTAACAGAAAAACAGCAGTCGCAGCTAGGTCTCTTGACAACTGTAGAGAGAAAAGTGATTACTTCCAAGTCCATCAATTCGAATAAATGCATATGTCTTCTCTCACACTGGCCTTTCTTTGAAGCATTTCGAAAATTCCTCATGTTCATCTACAAACTCTCTGTCTCTGGACCTCATCCTCTTCCCATTGAAAAGTATGTAAAACATTTTTCTAGTTGATGTGGGAATGTAGTAATAAAGGCAAGAAATCATGTGATTTGTGCATGTCACAGTTGCTTAGTTGGTATAGTTGATCCATCATCTTGTTTGCATTGTTTAGCTTATGTTGTAGTGATAGAACTTTAATAGTACTAGCTTGTGCAGTGCCAGCAAAGCTAACTGAATTTTACTGTGGGTTTCTTTTTAAAATATGTCAAGCCTGTTTACCTTTCTTTCAGCTACATCAAATACAGAAAATGGCTGAGCTGTGATTTGCAATCCCGAGTTTTAGCTTAATAAATATAAGTTCAGGAATGCTGTATATTAGCAGCGAATATCTATGTCTGTTTCTAAGCACTGCAGCTAATTCAGACTGTCTATGAATGTATGTGTAAACTCTTCAGAAGGTGCTTGTCATTGGCCTGAAAGTTTGCTGGAAAACTGTGTTACCTTCAAAACTATTAGACAACTGGCAGTGAAGTATATACTTTCTCATAGCAGAACCTCTTTAGAAACTCTCTAGAACGAGATTAGGCTGCCTGGGATTTTAAGTGGTTGCCTAAATGCCAGTGTGTTCTTATCTTTTGCTTACGTATCTGAAGCTGCCAGTATTAGCTTTCAGGCACAAAATGTGAGTGAATGAAGCTTTGTTCTGGTTTGCATAAATAGGCCCTTAAACTTCTTGAAACATTAAGGAAATCTTAACAGTCTTTCTAAAACATGTTACCATATTAATTCTAAAATGTGGTTAACATTGTTTTCAGGCCTTCATTACTCTCTGGTGCTGTTTTTCTAATATCTTGTCTTCTTTGCAGGCATATATCCCATTTTATGCACAATATACCTTTCCCTTCACCACAAAGGCCAAGGATTCTTGTGCAGGTAAGTAAAACATTTGCATCCATTTTAAGCTACAGCAAAAGCAAACCCTCTTTTGCCTTTGGTTTCCTCCTTTATGCTTTTTACTTGGCTTTGAATATACACCTGCTGGAAGGGAGAGGGGAGGAGATGAATGGGCTTCTCTCTCATTGATATAAGCTTAGCAAAGGAAACAAACTATTTCAGACTTCAGGTGGTGTGGATGGCAGAAGTGTCCTACTTGCACTTTTGAAATATCTGCCATGTATTACCCTTCCATTTTATAGGCACCATTTGCATTACCTCAGTGGTAGGGTTGTTTTCTGTCTTTCCCTCGCTTGTCCTTCCATTGCTGTGGGTCAGAAGTTAGTCCCCTGGGGTGCTGTCTCTTGTACTTCTCTGTTTAATCACCTAGCAGCAGTTACATGCTCAACACTGAGTCACAGACAATTTCCTGTAATTCTCAGAATTGTTCCAGTGACTAATACAAGCTCTGTTAGTGAACTTCGTGAACCCAAGTCCGAAAGACACTGTGAATGTATGCCAGGCAGTTTATGATACTATGGATATGTATTTATATTGTATTGTATTAACTTTGGGGTTGTTCATATCAATCACATACTACTTTGTGTTTCAGCTTTCTGCCCATGATGCATTAATATTGTCACAGCCAGTTTCTACACCATTGCCATTAAGGTATCATTATTAATGCTTTAAATGTATGCTACTTGAAAAAGTCAGAGACAAGGAGGAGTCAGTCATAGAAGGAAGTCAAATATTAGTGCAATATCATTAGGTATTATAAACAGGAAGCTCAATATACATTTATAATGTTACACAGACTTGTCTTGACATAGATGTGTCCCTTGTGGAAGTATAGTATCACTAATTATCCTGAAATAAAGATGAATTGCCAGATTATTGTAGGCAATATTGTAGACGTTTTTCTCACAAACATCTTATTACTCTGAAGGACTAATAAGACGTTTGTGAGAAAAAAATACGCATATTTGAAGAACTTGTATTTTCAGGACAGTAAGAAAAGTTGTTTTTAATAGCATAGAGACTTGCTATCCTGTTTTTTTGGTTTTTTTTTTTCCTTTTTGGATCCAAGAGAGACAATAACATCAAGTAGTTAGGTGAAATCCATGAATGCTCAAGTGTGCAAACATTTCAGAAATGCAACATTATACATAAAAGTTGGTGTTTGTGCTTGAAGGTTAATGCAGTCTCTGTGGACATTAACTGCATCTTCTGGGTTAAACCTCCTTGCGATTGTCACGTGTGGTTTTGTTTCAATGCTTTTGTTGATTTTCAGGTTGAAAACCAAAGTTGAAAACCAAAATCTGCTCCCCTTTTATTCTCTTGACCCCAAAAGATTATAATTTAATATTCTTTATGCAGAAGAGTCCCACATTTAATCACATTTGTTACACAAGCACTTAGGTGAAAAATTGCAACCAGCCACCAAATTGCAAAGCAATATGTAAGGACTTTTTTAAGGACAGATTTTACACCCCTGAACTCATAGATGTCATTACAATTCCTAAATGAGTATAGTCCAAACGAATTAAATGGAGGCTAAACTGTAGAAACTAAAGGCATGTTGCTATCAGAATGGTGGATTAATTTTGACTCATACTGGAATTTGATACTGTGATTCTAAGATCAAATGGATGCTCTAGTTCAATATTTATGCATGAGGTAACTCATATGAAACTGCTGGTGTTATTTTTTTTTAATTAGTTGTTAACAAGTTAGATTTGTTTTACTGTTACGAAGACAAGATGCCTGTGCATCTATGAGAGGGTGCTGTGAACTACACAAATTCACCAGTAGCATGGTTTAGTGTATGTTTCTTTAGAAATAGAATTCAAATTTAGGTTTCTTTGGGGGAGTATAAGCCTTAAAATGGCATGATAGCTATTAGTTAGATAGATAGGTATTTTTTGTGTGGTAATATTAGCACCATTCAACTAGTTGATCCCAAACAGTTGTCAGAAATTTGATAGTAGTGAATTTTTTTTAAACCCTGTAATTCTCCTTTTCTTCCCCCTTCCCATCCACTTCTTAGTGGAGCAAACTTTAGCACTCTGCTGATGAATCTTGGACCAGAAAACTGTGCCACTCTGTTACTCTTTGTATTACTAGAAGGCAAGATCCTCCTCCATTCCCTTAGACCAGCTGTGTTGACAGGAGTTGCTGAAGCTGTGGTAGCTGTAAGTACAAAGTGTTCTGTACAGCAGTGAGAGAGATCTATTTAAACATCACAGTTGTAACAAGGCTTTAAGTTAAAATGATTAATGTACTAAATGGTCATTTTCCCCAGCAATAGCATTTAGTTCAATTGCCCTAGCTAGTAACTCTTAGAAAGACTATGATTTTTGCATAGCTAACTGAGAGTTGCACTATAAACAAGTGCTCAAACTTTGGGTCTTTTTTCTGACAGTGATACAAAGCTTTTAGCAATTTCATTTCAATGTCCTGCATGTAACTTCTTGGTTACTGTCTTGTACAGTATCTATTGTCATGTTTTAATGCATTTATTTCGTTTAATTTTTCCTTCAGATGATATTTCCATTTCAGTGGCAATGTCCATATATCCCCCTCTGTCCTTTGTCTCTGGCCACCGTACTCAGTGCACCTGTTCCATTTATTGTTGGAGTTGATTCACGATACTTTGATCTGTACGATCCACCACAGGATATTGTCTGCATTGACTTAGACACAAACATGGTCTACATGTAAGTTTTATGGAGATTTTACATTTTTGTGTAGATGGAGAGATTGATGAAGTGCTCAGGAGATAAAACTGTTAAACATTGTTTGATCCAACATGGTTTGTTTCTTACTGTCCCCTGTTTTTTTCTCATTTCTAATGCTTCAAAGCAAATTAAAACTTAATAAGTCAAGGCTCAACACTTGGCACTTCGTATAAAAATGTGATGCAGATCTTACTATAAATTTAGTAACAATGGTAAGTAACTGGGGATAGGATTGTCACCCTCTACTGGATGCTGGTGAGGCCATATCTCCAATTCTGTGTTCAGTTCTGGGCCCTTCATAACAGGAAAGACATTGAGGTGCTGAAGCATGTCCAGCCAGAGAAGGTGGTGAAGGGGCGGGAGCACAGGGGCTGTGACGAGCAGCTGAGGGAGCTGGGGTTGTGTCATGAGTAAAAAAGGAGCCTGAGGGAAACCTCATCACTCTCCACATCTGCCTTAAAGGAGATTGTAGCCAGGTGGAAGTCAGTCTCTTCTCCTAAGTAACAAGCAGCAGGACGGAAGGAAATGGCCTGAAGTTGCACTTGGGGAGTTTTAGATTACATAGTAGGAAAACTTTCTTCACTCATCATCAGGCTGATCAGGGAAGTGTCTGAGACACCAACCCTAAGAGTATTTAAGAGACATGTAGATGCAGTGCTTGGTTTAGTGGTGGACATGGTTCCACGGTAGTTGTGGCAGCATTAAGTAAGTGGTTGGACTTGATGATCATAAAGGTGTTTTCCAACCTACATAAACATGAATGCTTCAGGATCTTTCATAACAATTCTTGATGCTGTCTTGCACTCAGGCTACTTTATCTTAGTGTTAATAAAGTAATTTTTCTGAAGTTATAAGGACCAAATTTTTTGTGAGACCAATCAAGCAAAATTTGGTGTCTTTGCTACATTAATTCTAAAATAATTTCACTTAATTATTGTATTTTTAGTAACTTTATTAATTACCTTTCCATTTTAAATTAATTAGATCATAAATAGAAAGTGGTATCTAAACTGTTTCAAGATGAGGGTGAACGTCACTAAATCAAGTGCACATCTTTTCCCTGTGAAAATTTAGTTTTACTTGTCTCCTCATGTCACTTTTTAACTCTTGACTTTTTTTTACTAACTTCAGTTAGAGTTAATAATTTGATCTGTGGATCAGTAAAATGTTTTCTTGATTTTTATTGTCTCAGAAAGCCCCTTCCTCTCTTAATGCAAATGTTTCCTTTACATTAATAAAATGCTCTGTTTTGTTAGTAGCATCACAGGAAATTGTAAAAAATGGAGCAAATTGTGTTTATTTTTTTAGCTGGGTTTTTTTGCTTTTTCCCCTAGGTCCCCATAAAAATACTTCAAAAAGCATTTTCATCACTTTATAACAATGTATTATGCCACCAAGAGAATATAGGTGTTCTGAAAGAAGAATATATTGAAGAAAGTCAGGAAAGACAACTTATTTATTTGAAGTTATTTGCAGTGAAAAATACCTCAGTATAAATAATACCTAATAAATAGAATGGAAGTTGAGTATTGCATTGCAGAAAAACGGAGCTAGAAACAGCAGATTTTGCGAGGAGATAAGGATGTCAAGATGCTTCTAGGACTGTTAGAAGACCAAGTACCAGCATTACTTGCATTGGTTGTTGAACTAAAAATCTGCTAGTGGCTGTCCTCTTATGAGGCAATCAACTGGAAAGGTTTTCCCACCTTTTCTTTTACTGTGTTATAAGGCCATCTCCCTTTCAATAGTCAAGTGATTTTTTTGGTTTTGTTGAACATTTTGCGTTTATCTCATCTGTACAACATGTTTGACTTCCAGAGGAGTTTGGCATCTGCAACATTTGACTTAGGTAAATGTGAGGTATTGGTACCTGCATTATAAAATGTTTTTAACCTGGAAATGGGTATATTTTTCAGTTTTGGATGTGTGTAGGTAAACCCAAATCTCTATAAAGCACTTTATGTTGAAGATAATACAGAATGAGACAATACTGTATTATTAGTGAATGAAGATAGTTTTATTTAATTTTATCTACATCAGTTTCTACTCCTTTTTATTTCTATGCTAGTGTGACAATGCTGGTTTTTATTTGTTGGTTTAGGTGTAAAAGCATTTAACAGCACTGTTGATGACTGGGAAAGACTGTTTAATATAAAAATTACCTTCTGAAAAGTTTGGTATTTTCTGGTACATCAGTCTCTCTTGTGTCTTTCTAGAGCAAGTTTGCTGCTATCTTTTTTACACTATACCAAAAAATACTAAAGACCTTTTATCCATCAGCACCTTCCTTTCTGCTTTTAAATTTTTTTTAACTATCTCTGTGATACTTAATGAGCTTCCAATATTAACTAGCCTTTATAGGGTAAAGATTTGAGAGTTTGTTTTATTTTTATAGCAGGATCTTTTTTCCTGGCACTTTGGGAATGTTACCACTTATATTGTTTATAGGCGTGCCACTATTGTGGGAGAAGAATGGGCAAAGGCGTCCATAAGCATGGAATTTTTCTTTAACTCCAGAAACATTGGCTTCCTTCCTAAGATATTTCTTTGCTTGTGCCAGTAGAGCAAATAATAATGGAACAAATATTTCACAGATGCAAAGTGCAAAAACAACTGGTGCCAATATCAGCTAGGATAGTAATAAATGTTTAGGTTTCATGGCCACAAGGTTTGTTGTACTCTCTGTACAAGCAATTCTCTTCCAATCTCCTGCCTTCCAGAAGGAGGCATAGGTGTTCTCTGGATTTACTCTCTACCCTTTGCTTATATCCAACTGCTTAAAGAAGGTCTAGTGTTGTATCCCTTGTTCTGCTTAAAGATGATGGGCATTCCTTTAGGCAGTTTGCCCTACTGCTTAATCAACCACGTTTTTTCCCAGCTGTGAACTGAATTCCCAGTCGTTCTAATATCTATTAGATTGTGAGCGAAGATGGGACTGGGTTGCCACAGACATACAGCAAAGCAGCATATGACCATCAAGTTCCCAGACTGATCTGGCCTTTTTTTCAGGAACAATTTCATGTTGTAGTCAGAACTGTCTTTATTTGTATCAGTAGCAGTGTGGCAGGTTTATGGTACAATAGACTTTTTATAATAATCACATACAGAATAGTGTGCTTAAATCATAATAGTAAGGCTGATAAAAAATCTGAAAGAGACATAATCTAAAAGCTCTAAATCAAATCTTACAGCAGATCCTCCTTGCAGACTGGAGAAAACTCTACTCATTACTCAATTTATACTGTTCTGTATCTGAAGAAAGGAAATTCTGAGTTATGTCACTCCCATTTTTTATTTTTAATGAATAGATAGAGTGGAAAGATTTCTTTTCAAAATAATTTGAAGGTACTGTCTTCTGTAAATGAAGCAACTTAAGGCTGTTGGTACTGTTCTTTTTTATACTGTATATGTCCTTTTTTGTCTCTCCTGTGTTTTAGATCAGATGATAAGAAGAGCACCAACTGGAAGCAGTTTCCTAAAAAGCCATGTAAAAATCTGCTCAGCACCTTAAAGAAGCTGCACCCACAGCTGGCAGCAGGTGAAATAGATAAAATAAAATTATTTCTAATTAGTATATAAATGTAATTACTTCCTTCTATCACATGAAATGTAAATTATTTTCTTTAGATATTTTTTGTGTGACTTCTTAGAATTTAATCTCTTTTTTAGCCTTTACTCATGGCCATGTCCAGCCTCTCATCCACCAGCACTCCCAAGTCCATCTTGGCAGAGATCTGTTCATCCCCAGCCTATGTTGGTATCTGGGTGTTTCCCCAACTCAGGGTGTTGTACCTTGCACTTGGTCTTGTTAAACCTCATGAGATTCCCACAGGCCCTTGATTCTTGAGTTTGTCCAAGTCCCTCTGGATGGCATCCCATTCTTCAGGCATGTCAACAGTACCACTCAGCTTGGTGCCATCTGCAAACTTTCTGAGAGTACACTTGATCCCTTTGTCTGTGTTACTGATGAAGTTATTAAAGAAGACTGGCCCCAGTATGGACCCTGAGGGACACCACTTGTCACTGATGTCCATCATGACTAAACCATTCCCCACTACCCTCTGGATGAGACTGTCCAGCCACTTTCTTACGCATCTAATAGTCCACCTGTCAAATCCTTCTCTCTCCAATTTAGAGAGAAGGATGTTGTGGGAGACTGGGTCAAAGGCTTTACAGAAGTCCAGATAAATTACATCTGTAGTTCTTCCCTTTTCCAGTGATGTAAGCACACCATCATAGAAAGCCACTGGGTTGGTCAGGCCAGATGTGCCCTTGGTGAAGCAGTGCTGGTGTCTCGAGTCACCTCCTTGTCCTCCCTGTGCCTTAGCACAGCTCCTGGGAGGATCTGTTCTGTGATCCTGCCTGTCACAGAGGGGAGGCTGACAACATGGTAGTTCCCAGGGCCCAATACTAGTGAATATCTCAGATAATGACTTTTCTGCCACAATGATAGAGTAGCTAACTTTTGACAAAGGATTTTATTAAAAAAAAAAAAAAAAAGACTGACCCTCTTCAGCCTAATGACTTTGACAGATAAGAGCACAGTTCTAACTGACTTAAAATTTTTCAGATACTGTTTCTTTCTAACTGTAGATAGGTTCTTTCAGGTAAGATGGGTCAGTGTATATAAGGTTACATCATTATGGGGAAGGAGATAATGATCACCTCATAGGTATGTATACAAGGTACACAAAATTCGTAAATTACAAAAGCAAAAAATTGCATTAATTAAGAGATGGGTGTTCTTGCCTTAGTTTTCTGTTTTTGCAAATAGCCTTTACTTCATCTGTTAGAAAATCGTAACTTTTATTAGTAGGGTATATCCTACCTGATAGAAAACTACTTTGTACTTCTAGCTTGATCACAGCAAAAAAGTGTGGAACTGTCATTTTCAGCTGCTATCATTTCAGTAGCTGCTGCTGTTTTTTTGAGAATGCAAGAGTGAACTGTGAATGTCCCTTACTTGTTTCCACCATTGGGTAAACTAAAATGTTATGATCTTTGTTGGAAAAATGGTTTTAGATGTGTATTCTTCAGAACGGGGAAAGCATGATTTAACAAATGAGTGGTTTAGGTCACATAATCACTGAGTATCAGCAAAGGTATCAGCAAAAGCAGGTTTAATATAAATTTGCAAAAGCATGACAAAGTTCAGTAGCAAGGTTCACTGTATCACTGACTACATGGATGAAGCACAAAAAGAAAAATCAGATTAGAATCAAGGTCGAATGATTGTAACAAAGACTGAGAATGCAAAGGGGCAAGGGTATGAAGAGCTAGGGGAGACCCTACTGTAGAGTCAAGAGTTTCAGAGAGGACCCACTTGGTTTCCTGGTGGAGCCTAAGTGTGACTGAATCCAAACCTAGCCTTAGATTAAGGGGCCAAGTCCAAACTAGGCCCCAGGTTTGTCTAAACGATTTAGCAGCACATAATTGTTGACTAATTTAACATTTACAAAATGATTTAATAGTATTGACTGTAAGCACCACAGTAACTTAATTACCGATCTGTGATGGAAATATTCATACTGTACTTGCCATTGGGTGTTCAAGTCTGTTCACGCATGCATGCACACCAGCCCAAAGAATTGTGTACAAAATGTATATACCTGTTAAAAATTCACCTTGAGTTGAGTGAGATACTCACATCAGATGCTGTGGCAACACTTGGTGACAGGTTGAGCTTGAGGATTGAGTGGTACTGGGGGGTAGCCTAGACCCTGTCAGCAGGTTTCAGCAGTGGTCCTCAGAGTACTGCAAACTCGTGAGCTGGTGGGCTTCAAGAGGTTCCACTTAGAAGAAGATGCTGGTGCAGTCACAGCTGCCCAGGGGAGATCAGAGGACCTGGCTTATGACTAATCTTCATAGTATCACAAGATGGTTGTCTTCAGTCATCTGTCAGTCTTCATCCTGTAGACTGGAAACTAGTGGAATTTTCCTCAAAAGTCTAGATACAATAATCTTGTTCCGTTCAGGCTATGATTCAGGCAAACAGTGTTCCAAGACCATCCATTAGGTAGGAGCTGTTCTTTAGGCAGCAGCAGTTCCTGAGAACAGCCAATGTTTCTGACAAGCTCAGGGGGATTTTAACTGCCCAGGAGCCATTAATCAAGGACAAGGCCTAGAGAGAATGCCTGAGGAGACTGGAGATTGTAGAGCAGCCCAAAAGGAGCTGGGCTGGGGCAGAGAGTGGAAAAATAGGCACCACACATAGTAGCTTGTGTTTGTACTGATTTATTATTGACAGACTATATTCAGTTGGGTATGAGGTAACATTAACTGTGCTGACATCCTTGTTTTATGTCACAGACTGCTGCATGAGTTAGAAGAATACACTTTTGAGGTAACCTGCCTTTTATATGAGGCAATTCAATTAGAAAATAATCACAGGATTTCTAGTGCTTATCACTTCTGTGTATGGACAAGTAGAAAAAATTTCTTGAATTCACTGAATTTTTATTAGAGGATTGTATGTGTTGCTCATTGCTAGTTCACAGGAAAACTCAAGAAGGCTCTGCAGTGGAAATGACTCCTATAGAGGCAGATTTCTCCTGGCAGAAGAAGATGATAGAACTTGAGATGGAGATCCAGGAAGCTTTTCTCCGTTTCATGGCGTCTATTTTAAAGGGTTACAGAACATTCCTCAAGCCAATCACACAGGCACCTTCAAATAAAGCAACTGCTGCCGATTCCTTGTTTGATCATCAAGGTAAGGGTAGGGCAAACCTGCTGCTGATAGCCTTGGCAGTGTTACAGCTTTAAAGTTGAAGAGCTGCATAACTTTTAAAGGTCAAAATTCCCTTTGGCTGTACAGTTCTTGGCAGTATTTAAAATTGCAGTTATCTAAAGTTCAGCTATTCAAAATTGATTGGAACACAGATACATACACATAGAACTGCAGGTTTGCACTAGCTCTGGCGTTAAAAAAAACTTTATTTGGTAGCATGTTGTCCTCTCATCGTGGCATATTCTGCAAGAGCATCTTTTGGGAATGAAAAAATATTTTTCAATTCCTATGAAGCAAAAATGTTAAAAGCCCAGCTCCAGTAATGAGGAATGAAGTTTTGGTCTTGATATAAATGGAAAAATAGTAGAGCATGGGGTAGAGATCAGAAACATAGCAAAGCAACAAACAATAGTTGGCAAATGGCATTTTCCTCATCGCTGTTAACTATTCAGATCTGTTCATGAGTTGAATGCTGCATAAAATGTCACAGGGTAGGTGTATGTTGTGGTGGTTTGGGTTTTATTTCTTTCTTTCTGAGTTGGTGATATATATATATATATTTTAAATTACTGGAGGAGAGATTTGAGAAGAGATTTTCAGGTAATTTTTTGGAGAGTTTTCAATATTATCGGGCCTATCACCTTTTAGGATAAGGTGATTTTTATTCAAGTATTGGTTTTAGCTGTTGGATGCTTTTGTACACGGTCATCTTCTTTTTCTTGCACAATGAATCAGCAAACACAGTGAGAGGGGATTACATGGGTGTGATCAATTGCCAAGGATTGTTAGCTGTGTTAAAAAAGTAGCTATTAAAAATGCTGTTATTTTAATCTTCCAAATGCATGTAGATATAAGTAGTTATTATTATTCATAAAGCCAATACTTTTTGTATTATCACTTTAAATAATTTATGTTGACACTTCCTGTGTTAATTTCTTATGGAAACTGGCATTTAGGTGTATGTTCCCCTTTTTAACCAGGATTTTTAAAAAGCAGAGACCGTGCCTATACAAAGTTCTACACGCATCTCACCAAAACACAGATTTTCAGCCGCTTTATTGAAGAGTGCAGTTTTGTGAGTGACAAGGATACTGGCTTGGCATTTTTTGATGACTGCATAGAAAAGGTGAAAAACATAGTAATACTACTAAATAATATTCTTCTGTTAACTTTGCATTACTGTCCTGTCTTTTAGTTGAGAAGGTACATAACTTCTGCAGGAAGTGTTCAAAGGGATTGGGATTCTTGGTGGTTATTGCTGAGTCATTTTCTTCATCATCTTGCATGGTCATAATTTCTGTGTTGTTGGAGGAGATTTTAATTAAAGGCCTGTAGGATTTCAATATATAGGATAATGTGAGAAATACCAGTAGCTGACACTTTAGCAAATGCCATCCATATCTTCCCTTTAAATGTTAATTATCCTCCTTCTAATGTGGAATTGCTACCAGTGGTCATCTGCTTTGTTGTTCTTTTCACAATCTCAACTTAAAACATGCCTAGCGCTTCAGATGTGGTCAGAACTGGTTTATGTGGATAAGTTGCCCTTTCATTACATGTATGTTAGAGGAGAAAGATTGCTGTATTCCATTCCCTTTTTCTTTTTTTTAATGAAGTCACATCAGTATGGTTCTGGTCTGGATAGGTTATGGAGTTTATAGCTTTATCTTTAAAATTCCAAGATCACAATATAGAAGTTAGGAACTAGAGAACTATATTTTTTAAAGGCGCATATATATATCTCAATGATTCTTTCTTGACAAACTTGCATTTTAATAACAACTTCTTGTAGACCGAGTCTTGATTCAGTATTGATTCTAGTCAAATTAACATTTTTAAATGGGCAAATTTTATTTGCCTTGCTTTTTTTCTGCTAAATACGGGGTATGCATTCTGCTAAATACAGGGTAGAGAATACTTTGTTAATAAACTGTTAATATTACTGCAGGTTGTCATATTGAAAGTATCTGCAAGACAGGAATTTCTCTCAACTAAACTAAATGAAAGCACTTTTCCTTTGATAGATCTTGGATTTTGTATTTAGTAGGTAATGTCGACAGATTGAAAGCATGCTGATTACTGAATTCTTTATTGAAGTATTGGAAAAAGAGCTTAATTGCTTCTACAGTAATATGGAAAATTGCTGTTTCTTCTTTAATATTTCAGCAAGTGACACAACTTTAATAGAATAATATAGGATTTTGATTTTGAGTTGAGAAGAAACTCTTAATTTTTTTTTCTTTTCCCAGCTCTTTCCAGATAAAGGAACTGAAAAAGGAGAGAAGGTACTTTGCACTTGAAAATGTTCAGGAATATCTGATCATAAAATAAAAATTAGACAAGGCTGTGGACTTGATATTTGAGTAATTAGAACAAGTATAATTTTTTATATATATATATATATATATCCAATCAAATGTAGCATATATTGAATGTGTTTTACAAATTCTTACATAATTTAAGTTAAAAAGGACACTTTGTTGCAAAGCCAAACTCTGTACTTAGCATACAAACTCTGTTTTCAGGTCGATGTAGATTCTGTTGAAGATGCACGCTTGATTGAGCTTGATGAGTCACAAAAAAGTGAACACACAGTGTTCATAATGCCACCAGAACCGCCTGCTGATGATGGACAGGACCGAGTGCCAAAATACAGGTACAAGTTAAACAGTCACGTAGAGTGAAACTAGAATGTTTATGATGTTTAGCAAGGCAGATGTTCCATGTTGGTGCAAGATTTGCCTTAATACACTGTTCAGAAGACCTCTTAGAAAGATATGAACTGCCCAGATTCTTGTAAGTTTCTGAAGCTCTAGAAGTCAGGTTTTTGTGTGGTAGTGTGTGTGAGGGCAGAGAATTATGGTATTAATTTTTCAATAACTTCTTGCCAACTTTATAGTAATACTTTTCTGCCTGTATTCAGTGTCCTTCTTCCTGTTTGAGCCATTTGTGTGTATTTTGTAGCAAGTGCAGTGCACTTTGTTCCATGCTGAGAATGATAAAGGGTGGTTATGAATCTACCCAGTACTACTGACCTGCAGGTGATGAACCAAAAGAACAAAACATGCACTCCACTTTTCAGATTTCTTGCATTTAGTCTTTTTCAGCCCTGTGCAGGAAGTCTGGAATTTTCAGACACTCTGGGTATGATTTTTTTCTTCCTGTCTCTCTTGGAGATCATGAGGGTCCTCTTTCTTGCTGTTGTCCTTGTTAATCATTGTCTGTGCTCCCCTGACCTTCATGACATGATTAGCAGTCTGGCTCTTATTTCCATTGTCTTTGGAGGTTTAATGTCCAAGGCATCTTCCTGTGGTATCTTTGTATTCTGTGGTATCTGAATAAGACTAAAAGGATCTTGCTGTATTCCCTTTTTTTTCCCCGGTTCTTTATTCTGCTGTTTGTCATTTTTTGCTGTACCAGTTGTCTTTGTGTGGCTTTCCTGCTATGAGCAGGTATGTGAAAAGCTTTTCTTTTCTGTTTTTTTAAAATCATCTTTATAGCTATAAAAACTTCCCACGACTAGATCTCAAGCTCTTTGACAGGCCACAGGAGCTCAAGCTCTCCTTCAGCAGACACCCAGCTGGAAGCAGCATTTCAAACAGTCCAGCACTCATGGCAAAGAGAACAAAACAGGTCAGATGAGTCTCACTGTAATGACTGTGTGATCACTGAAAGATACAAACTTTCTTGGTTAAACTGACACTGCCTATTTATACTGTAAGTTAATGTTAAAGGTTTGGTATCTGTAACTATTGAGAATGAACATTTGCAAATAAAAGTAACAGAAGTGATTAAAAAATTATTATCTGGGATTACAGTTTATTGTCAAATACATTTTTAAGCTTTAGACTGCAACATAAAATTAAATTTAAATTAATGCTTTAGTGCAGGAAAAAAAGATTGATCCTGATGCTAGGTTTTGCTTGCAGAGAGTCTTAATAAGAGTAGTAGAAAGGGATCTTCAGTTGAATGTGTGTCTATTATTATTAAATGCATACTCTTAAAAAGCCAGTATCTGAGTTAGTTTTCTAGATTCAAGATGTTATATCTTTTGTCTGCTTTTTTTGTTTGACCCTTACAGGAGATAAAAACAGCCCATAAATTAGCCAAGAAGTATTATGTAAGCCCCTCCCAGTGGGCTAAATGTCTCTTCAGTCATAGTTACAGCCTGTGGTTTATTTGTCTGCCGGCCTATGTTAGAGTTGCACATCCCAAGGTCAAAGCACTGCAACAGGCATATGATGTTCTGATTAAAATGAGGAGAACTGATGTGGAACCACTAGATGAGGCAAGTGCAAATCAAGAAAAGTTACCATGAATGTGAAATGAAGGAGGAGGTGCAAATGTAGAGTGTTTTGCTGACACCACTGGCTTAAGTGTACTTATGGTTTGACCTGTGTTAAAGCCACCTTAAAATCGTCTCAAGTCTGCTTAATGATGGCAACTAGAAATTAATTTTATTTTCCATCCCCAGCATGGTGTCTGCTGGGTTAAGTGCTCCAACTTAGTCTTGCTAGTCTTCTCCCAGGTGTGTTCCAGAAGGAAGTTCTTGAACATCCTGGGTTTTAAATGCACTTTTAATTAATGTTTTTCCACCTTGCTGTACTGAAGGGATGGTGGGTTTGTGTGCAGCATGCTATTCTTTCAGTAGTGTCCACATGCACAGGGCAATTATCCTGCTTTTCACATGGGCACCTTACCTCCTTCATTTCTCACATAGAAAAGCTGAGTGGGGAAAAAAAAATCAGTATGCTCAACAATGAGACTGCTGATGTTATTTCAGATCCTGTGATTTCCTGTTTAATTTTTGCTCCCTCTGCTGGCTGTGGCATATTATGGACTAAGTAGTTGCTCTCTTGCGGCTTCCCCTTTTACATGTGTAAAAGTTGGAAATCAGAAAAGGGCTTAAAATATTTCAAAATTCTTCTCCTTAGTCTATTTAAGTCTTTCTGTATCTTGTCAGGTCTGTTACAGAGTAGTAATGCAGCTCTGTGGACTGTGGGGTCAGCCTGTTCAGGCTGTGAGAGTCCTTTTTGAAATGAAAAATGCTGGAATACAGCCGAATGCCATCACCTATGGTTATTACAATAAGGTAAGGGACCAGTGTCTTTTACAGTTGTCACTCCCAATTCCTGTAGCATGTTTTAAAGATTGTTTCTTGAAGCTTTTCGCTTGGATTTGCTGATTCTGTTGGTCAAGCAATCCTTTTGGAATTGCTTACAGAATGACTGAATCTATGTGACTATATGGTTTCACACTGTTAAATTTACATTCCTGTGCTGTTTGGCTAACCAAATATTCTGTTGAAACACAGATTTATACTGCTTTCATTTACAACTTTTGGAACCATCTAATGGTTCCATGTCAGATAAATCTATTCTAAGGTGTATTCTTTAGGATAGCAGAATCCAATATGGATGAAGGTTGTAATTAGGGTAGTTGAAATAGCCTCTTTTCCTTGCTTCCAAGTTCCTGTAGTATGCTGATGAAAACTATAAACTGTAGTAAGGTAACTATAGTTTATAGTAATTATGAAAAGGAAAAGAGGTGCTACTGTGGTCTTCTGTTGCTATTAAAAATTTATAAATGCAAACAACGCCCACCTTGTTTAGTTAAAGAAACCGTGGTCTGTTGTTTGGTATTACTCAGTTATTGTATGCTGAGCTGTGGAATAAAAGGGAATGGCTAGATCATAAAATTGAAGTATTTGTCCTACTTCACATGGTTGACAGTAAATGCTTTTTTTTCAATAGTGAGGAAAAAAAAGCTTTTCACCAATTTTTTTTTTTTTTTTAGTGTAACTTCCTTACTGGTTTTGCTTTTCCAAAAATGTCTCTTTCTGCAGGCGGTTTTAGAGTCATCTTGGCCTAGCGGTAACCGCAGTGGCATATTCCTTTGGACAAAGGTACGAAATGTAGTTCATGGCACAGCGCAGTTTAGGCAGTGCTTAAAGAAATCAACGCAAAGCCCACGAGTGCCTGTGATACCAGGTAATAAGTTAGTTGAAATAGATTTTTTATTGGTGAACAAGAGCATGACGTGCTTTCTGATGGATTGCAGCTAACACTGTGGCTTTTGAAAGTGGAAAATCTGTCCTTAAATGTATAAAAATTTATATTTGCCAACTTGATGCTTGTAACAGGATTAGAGTGTCTTTTGCATACTGAAGAATTAAATGTCTGATTTCTGTTGCCAGAATTTCATATTCTTCTTTTACCTGTGCAAGCAGAAGTATTTACTGTTGTCTGATGAGGTTAGATTTGTTTGAATACCTGAACAAGTAAGTCCTCTCTTACTAACCAGCTCTCGTTCATGTCTTTAGCTCTGCGGAGTCCCACGGGTGGAAGTGATGGGGACATGGTGAGCCATGGTAGCGTGGATAGTTCTAATGATGCTAACAGTGGGGAGCACACCCTCTTCGTCAGTGACTTAGTCAGGCTTGAATCCGTTGATAATCCCTCTAGCACAGGTACTAGATTCTGCTGAGTTTACTACTAACAGTTCCCCAAAAGGCTAAATTTTCTAGTCTCATGTTGGTTTCCCCTCCACAACTACTACTTTCCCTTCTTGAGGCTGTAGAGAAGTGTGGAGCTAACTCATGTAGAAAAAGAAGTACACTATTGTTGAACATTCCTCCTTTGCTGCACATCGTGCTTTAGTTTAGAATGGACCATAGCAGAAGTACTGTTACATTAAAATAAATGTTCTGCTGTGGTCTCATGCACTCTGCTTTTTGTGTTAAGCTTCAGAAAAGGTATGAAGCCTCTGATATATGAGGCTGTTTAATTTTTGCATGTTGTCATTTTTTCATGGAAGTGATAGTCTGTGTGGGTAAAATCTTTCCATGAAAGGCAAGAAGGTGATAACTGGTGAGGCGATTAGAAGGTAACACTTGAAAATGTTTGTCCTTGATGATATCCCAGAAAGGTGTAATTAGCATTTGTGGAATTAATATATTATGTTAGGTTATAGTAAACTACATTTTTAAAGGCCATATTCAACTTTGAAATAAATACAGAAATTATCAGAACGTTGTCATAGAGTTTTTAGGAGACACCATGGGAATGGAAAGGCAGGTGATAAGCTGGAGAAAAACTCCACCTTAAATATAGTATGCACTCCTCCAGACAAGCTGAAGTAAAAAGAGTGCACAGGAAGTTAATAATTTGAGATGGCAAGACCAAATGCATGGTTCTTAGTATCTGCTTTAGTACTGATCACATCCTACCTGTGCACGGTCTCAACTAAACTTCCTTTCTGTGTGAACTTCAAAACTTAATGTACAAAATGGTTCTTGCACACTCTTCATGTTTTTAATATCTTGAGCCCTTCTGTAAAGAGAACTTTGAGTCTGATTCCTGTGCTTCATCTGATATGTCTGCCTAGATTACTGAACTTCCCTTCTCTCTGCTCTTTGTTGCTCTGCTTTTTGCTCTTTGCTGTCTCTTGGGTGCCGCATTTGTCCTTGGCTATCACGGTGTGGGGTGCAGACATATGGTGTGAAGCCTTGGATGCACGTGTGCATTATTTCTACCCTTGAATGTTACTCCTACAGGTAATTCACCCATTTATGGATAGGGTTTTTTCACTTCTGCACAAGGCATAGGGATACTAACATAGTTGAAAATGTGATAGAGAGAAAATAAAGATCAAAGAATGTCAGAACTTAATTTTCTATGTAAAAAGTTCTTGATATAGTAGCCAAATGTATTAATTGATGGCTGCTCAAATTTTTGATTCTTTTTTACATATTTGTTATTTGTTGGTAAAAGAAATAGAAGTAATATATATGGTAGATAAATTATGTCTGTCACCCAGGTTTTATGGAGCTTCGTAACACCTTTCACACTCAGTAACTTACACTTTGATCTTTTTTGGTACATCAATGTGTGCAAATAGGTACTCTGAAGTATATAAACAATCCTGTTTAACATGTTGCTGAGAAATATGCCTATATTTGTGGTTTTTTGAACTTGCAGCAGCTCTTCAGATAAAAATAATAGAGAAAAGAGACTTTCTGGATTGTTTCATATGACAAACTTTTTGGATTATTGTTCACTTTTTTTTGTGAGTTAAAAGCTGTCAAATTTAACTGGTGTAGCAGAGGAACAGACTTTATAAAATGTTTAGAGTTTTACTTTTTTTTTCTATTGTGATTAATACTTTGGCATGTAGCGCAAAGATATAGCACAGTTATGGTACAGGGTCTTTTCGTGGCTGTATTCAGTGTTGGAATCTTGCTCAGTTACGGTTGTCTAAGTGTCTTTTGGTAATGCATTTGAGAATTTACCTTACCCAGCAGTTAAATATTTCATGCTAATGCGATAGGAAAGGAATGAAAGCAAATACAGTGCATTAAAAATAGTTAGTCACCGTAGTGTTTCTAGGGGAATTACTGGTATTTAATATAATTAGAAAAGTAAATTTGGAGTGGTATAGCCTAATTGTCTCTGGTGTCATCATCACCGAGTAGATCTTTCCACAAATTAGACATTTTGGAGATCTTACTATGAACTTTTCTGCAGAAACAACATGTGAAACAAATAAATTTCAGTTCTTTTATTTTCTTAGTGAAAAACAATTTTGGGAAGGAGAAATGAACTTGAGACGTGTCTGTATTTCTTCGAACAGGTGGTCAGTCAGACCAGGGTTACAGATCCAAGGATGAACTTTTGAGAGATGGTGAGGCTAGTCCTCCTGCAACTGAAACAAAAGTAGAGAAAGATATTTCTTCTAACGCTGAAGACTTAATAGGAGGTTAAGTATGCATGTTTATGTTGGTGAAAGCTTTTGGTAATAAATGTGCTTCATGTGTTGGACAACCACAGATACTCAATGGATTGAATTAATAAATCAATGCTCAGAATACAACAGATTCCATATAGTTATATTACTTCTGTGCCCTAAATAATAGCATGCATGTAGGTAGAAACAGCCTTTTATTAGACTAAATTCATATAGATGGAAAAATTGGATAAATGCTGGGGTACACAGTTGTTTACATTCCATTCCTCTCATTTATCTGTTTGAAATTTTGACAAGTTTTCAGCTGTACCTGTTTACCTAATAAAAGGCACTACTTTTTCTTACAAACTATTCCCAGCTATAGACAGCCATCTCCTGTCTTTTGTTCAAATTTTGCCCTTAGTTTTTCTGTATTTTGTTGTTTTCATTAGTGAATTTGTTTCAGATCTGGGTTATGAGATCCTTTATGGGAGTTAGGGCTTCTAAAGCTCTCATTGAACAAATAGTCCTGCATGGAAATCTGTGAATTACTGTTTGTACTCTACCTTGCTTAGTTGAAAAAATACCGCAGGGAGAAATTGGCAAATGCTCTAACCCTGTGAACAGTTAAGCACTCTCTGCATAATCTCTGGCTATAACTTCCAGGAAACACTCAGTACCTGATAGGACTGATCCTTTAGTTTGTTATTACGTAAGGGCACAGTTAGAGTTTATATTTTACATAACAGTGCAAATGAAATTATTAAGTTAAATCTACTAATGTTCACATTCTATTTCATGCAGAGGTTTCTACAGAAAAATCTTGTGAAAAGCAACAGCCGAATACAGAAACTCCAAGTCCAAGTGATCCACCTTCTTCGGGTAACAGTATCGTTAAGGTTCCGTCTGGGTTTTTTAATAGCAGTGGAAGGAAGAGCAGTAGTGGTGAGTCACTGGCTGAAACAGAGCTTGCTAAAATCCTGATCTTGTGATGTTGTGTTTTACAATCTGTTTCATGTTATGGAAAGAAAACTTCTGTTAAAGGTGCAGATGTCTCGCACAGTGTTTGCTTTCCACCATTATCCTGTGCAGGTGACTTAGAAGGAGCCTTTGGATTCTAAGGCTGAAAATCACTGTTCAGTAGATTGAAATCAAGATTTTTCCCTGCCCTACAATGAGGGCGTTTCAGTAATATGCTAGAAAACAAAGAGAAATAGTGTCTCTACTCTTGATTTTGTCATCTAAACCTTGCTGGTCTTGGACAAGTCTCTATTGCTGCAGCTTACATTGCCAATCTACAGTGCAGGAACAATGTGTGTTGTCTTTGTGCTGTACAAAATTTATTTACTTATCTTGAAATTTGTGATGAGGAAGATTTGTGGATATATAAAAGCCAAATCTTGGGGCTCAATTTTTTTTTTTCTGCCTTTGTGTCTGTCCTTTACTATGACAAGGTAGTCCAGCTTCAGTGCAGCTTAATAGCAAAGAATTGAGTCTCAGGTAAAAAGTTGCCTGGAACATATTTGGCAGTTATGAGAACTGATAGCTAGCCAAGAAGCATAATTGATGTGTGACTTAAGCATCCTCCAGCAGTGTATATGGTACAACAGGTCCTCTCTTGAGGTCCTAATACAGTAAAATTTCCATACTTATGGAGGTTTTTACCTATCTAATACAGCTATCTAGGCAGTAAATATTCCCAGCTACCCTGAAGAAACAGGAATATTTGTAAGATCATGCTGAATACATGCTGAATTTAATTAGCATTTTCTAAATATACAGCTGTGTCATAAATGAAATAACACATCTGTATTGGGCAGACACGCACAATAGTTTGTTCAGAACCAGAATGAACTATGGAGTCTGATGTTTTGATCTGTCAGTCTTGTTCTTGGGGGAAAAAAATCCCAAACCAACCAGAGCAGTTTTTACTCAAATTGCAGTTTCCTTTAGCTTGTGATGTAGTACCAACTCTTCAGGTGTTGGCACAAGGAAAGCAGGTAGAAGCCATAAACTGATTTGACTCCTAAGGGCAGATAGTTTTTGGTCTGCAGGATGCCTTGGCAGCCAATGAAATCACTTGTTAATCCTAATGTAACTTCTTAATGGAGATTTTGAGACTGTGGTACTCCCTGTTTTTTCTATGTAAGAGATTAAGGAGATTTCACATGATTTCAGGAAATAAACATTTTTATTGGCTAGGGATACAATGTTATTAATGCATTTTCTCTTCTAGAAACTGTTTCTAGCCCACTGTTTATAACTCAAGATTCAGTCGAAGATGTAGTCTTTGGTAATGTTTCTCCTAAGAAAACGAGTGAAAAAAGACAGAAGAGGCAAAAACTGTTTTCAGAGAGAAGCTGCAGTTTCAGCAGTGAAAGCAGAGCTGGAATGCTGCTGAAAAAAGACAGCTTGGACTTGAATTCTAAAGAAATAGCAATAATGATGGGAGCAGATGCCAAGATCCTAACAGCAGCTTTATCTGTGGCAAAAACTTTGCCCTGTCATATCAGTAAATCCCACAGCTTTGAAAATATCACTGACCAGCAGGTTTCTGACATAAGTGGCACTTGGAGTTGTGTGACTGGTTGTGATTGGGATGTAGAGCATAGGTCTTCACCGGTGCTGGAAGAGCCTGGGGAAGGGCAGGAGCATCTTGAGAATGGAGGAGATGGAAACATGACAGCAGTGGAAGATATGAACCTTGAGCAGTCAGCTGAGTCTAAAAACCAGAAATCAGAATCCAAAGATGCAACTGCTAAAAGAAATAGCTTTTATGGTGTGGCTAAACCTATCGAAAGGGAAGATGTTGAAGTAGGCTTGGACCCTTTGTCTTTGCTAGCTACTGACAGCATGCAACCATGTTATCCAGAACCTGGAGAAAAGTTGCTGTCACCAGTTGCAGCGCGTAATTTGGCAGATGAAATAGAGAGCTATATGAATTTGAAGAACCCATTGGGTGGTAAGTTTCCCAGCATGGAGCTGCACAAGCCAAATAAGGAAGCAGAAGCTTCTGGTACACTTGGTCACTCCCAAGAAAGAAGGTCAAGCCTGCCTTTGGATCGCATCCTGCCATCCCCCAAGTGTTTTGAAAATCGAAGAAGTCCTTCTGTCTCCAGATCCAAAACATTCACTGGACGATCAAAGCAACCAACCCATCTACAAGTTCAAAAGGAGCGATCTTCGTCTTTGACAGGACTGGGTCGTTCTTCTCCACATGGCTCATTGGGGACTGTTGTAACAACTTTATCCAATCTGAAGTTAGACAATTTACTGTCTGGACCAAAAATGGATGTTTTCAAATCAGGCGTGAAGCAGGCTGCCAATGTGGCCAGTAAGATGTGGGGAGTTGTAACTTCAGCATATAGTTATTCGGATGATGAGGTAAGTGCTTTTCAGTATGAAAAATTTGGCGACACAAAGTTAGAGATGTAACTTCTGTGTCCAGAAGATTGCTTCTCAAGGTGGTGTTTTTAATTAAGTATTGACTCTTACTAGCTAATAAAAATTACGCTTTATCTATGGTGTCCTTCCTTGCCATTAAAAAAACCACTTTTCAGACTAAAGCAGATTAGGTGATCTTGATGCAATAAGTTGTAGCTTTTTGTTCTCAACAGTCACTCCATTTATTTATTTATTTATTTATGTCGCTTTTTATTTATATGTAAAGAAACTGAACCAAGAAACCCTAGTAAGAACAAATTTATATCTCCTTAAATGATGCCATACTGCCTGTCTCACTTTAGAAAACTAGGTTGTGAAAATACAACACAAACCCAGGAAGTCAGGTTGGTGAGGATTAAAGTTGAAAGTAATAAGGTACAGCCTGACATCTAGTAAATTTACTTGTCAGAAAATTGGAAACTAAATGTTTTGGTTCTTCTGTGACTAACAGTCTTTTTCAGAGTAAACTATATCAAACTGTAATAACAAGAATGAAAGAGGATATAGAGGGATGAATATTGTGACTTCTTCTTTTCTATGTCTTGTTATTGTGCTTTCAAACATAGTTTTCTGTTAGAAAGGCCTTTACTTCATGCCATTAACCCCTCAATCTGGCGTTTGATTTTAACGGTCTTTTATGTCTCTTCTTTAGGCTGTTAAGATAGCTTTTTGTTGCCTTTTCAAAATTCTCCTTTCTTTGCCCAGCAAAAAATCTTTCTTTCATAAAAGCTGGAGAAGGGGAAGATAATTTTGGCTTTACTGCTATGTGAAACAATTTTACCTGATGTTACTAATAGGGTCTCTAATATTAAACTAATAAAAATAAGGGGTTTTTTTAACCAGATGTTGCCTGTGACAATGAAAATTCACTGCCTTGCTTTCTTTCCTGAGTTTTTTTCCTATGATCTATGTTTCCTTTCTGTTAGGTTGACCTGCTGCATAGAATTTTGTTTAATGGCACGTAATTCCAAGGATGTGACTTATTTTACTTTTCTTCAAGCATCCTTTCATTCTCTCCTATTTTATTTATTTAACTTAGCTTTTTTTTTTAAATCCTAACTATTGTACTTCGTTGCATCTTGTGTTTTGGTGACTGAGTTACTGCTGTATCATTTCAGCTGGTATGTTTCCTTCCTGTCTTCAAGTCTGAAAATGTGACTTTAATTTGAACCTTATTTCTGATAGTTGCTTCATTTTTGTAATGCCTGACAAATAACAGTTCTGTGTAATTTTTCCTGTTTCTACTGTAATGAAGAAATTTATATCCCTGGTTTTTTGTCACTTGGTTTGTCAGTTTCTCAATATCGTCCTGCTGTGTCCAATAGCTGCACTTTTTGAGACTACACAGATTTATCTTACATCTAATAATTTTTTTACAACAGGATTTATCTTGGTCTGCTAGTTTTATTATTTATTCTTTAGGATAAAGATGGAAGTCAAATAATGGATGTGGAAGTGCTCACAAATGCTACTTTTTCTTCTTGCTTTAAAGGAAGAAAGCCATCGACCAGACTGTAACTTCCCTGTGGGTTTTGAAGATAGTATTTTAGGAGATAATCTGTCATCAAGAACTGGAGTCCCAGGCCTACTTACAAATGAGCTTGCACAAAGCACTACTAGCCTTGGCAGTAGCAGCAGCAGTGGAGATGTAGGAAGACAGCATTATAGTGCAGGTAAGATTAGTTGGTTTTGTTTTCCCCTGATAACTTGATTATAATATAACAAACAGGGAAAACTGTTATATGTGAAATCACTCAAAACAGTGGAAGCTATGAAGCTATATGAAATTATTTCAAGCCCCTAAGAGAATTACAAGCAAGTTTTGACTTCCACTCTATACTTTTCTCTTGCAGTAGCAAATAGCTAGCGCTTCTCTCTTTGTTGATTGTATAAAAAGCTGATACAATATGCAGGAATTTAACAATAAAAATACTGTGTATGTGATAGGAAGATTCCTAACTTGTTATAGCAAAGAGCATCTTCTCATTCCCATAAAGTCATAAGACCCTGGAAGTATTAATTTTATTGAAATATTGATACAGAAAAGCTGAGCAGTTTGAGAAGTGCAGATAGTTGCAAAACTAACAGAGGCAGATCATTTGAGGGAGGAAAGAAGCAAACCAACCAAAACCAAACAAGAAAAACAGCCCTGTAGTCCTATGTGCACAAAAACCCCAAAGCAATACACACTAAAAGTTCTTCCTCTTTAGCATGGAATAGGAGGTGTTGGATACATACTTGTTTGAAGTTATGTAGGTAAATAATTTATGACTGTAAGCAAATTGTCCTTCCCTCCCCACTGCCAGCTGTAAAACTGGATTAAATAAATTTAGTAATTTTCAATTCAGATTTGATTCTGTTAGATTTGATTCTTATTTTGAGAAAAAAGATGTTGTTTGTGAACCAGCTGTGAGGTTGGTTCAGGTCTCTTTGCAATACAGTACTTCAGTGATGCAAATATTGTAAAGCCATCTGCATCAAGAGAGGAAGAACTATCTTGCATAGTAGAGATAAGGTGGCCCTGTTTTGCAAAATCTTGGCAAGATGTCTTCCAAGTCCAATTAGTTAGGAGGGTTATAAGAACTCACTATAAAGAGTGGCAGCCAATAAAGTATGTAAAATTTGTTCACAAACCTAGTCTTGAGCTGGAAAAACAGAGGAGCCTTCTTTACAGTGAGAAGATACTGGTGGTGAATTTTGAACAAAAAAATCAGGGCTTGTAAAAAGTAATTCTGATAATTTTGTCTTTTAAGAGTAATTCCAGCCATTTCTTTCTGGTGAATATATTCCAACTCCTTTTCCCTTTTTCCTGGACAAGGCTCCTAACCATAAAACCTAGCGTTACCAGAGAAATAATACTTGGTTTAGTGCAGTGTTAAGCAGGGAAAATACAAGCAGAATAATGGCGTATTTGGTATTGTATGTCTCACCTGGTACTGTGCTTATGTTTGCTACTTACATATGAATGTATTATTCAAGAAATCATGATCAACTTTTTAGAGTATGTGTATTGAGCAGTCTTACTGCTCTTTGCCAGTCAATTTTTTGGTTTTTTTTTTAAATGATCTGTGATATATTGTGTTAGAAAAATGACCTTCAAATGTTGGTCACAAACATTAAATTTATCTATGCTGTAATTATAATGTCAGTGAGTTACAGATACACATATCTTTGGAGACCTTTTGGTACAATTTTCTTGCCTTGGTTGAAAAGCTGTTATTTTTTGGGGGAATGGATTAATTATTCTTTGCTTGAATACAAAACTCAAATGACTCTTTTTGTACAGGTGAAGTTTCATTCCCAAAAAGTATGAAAATTCTAGATTCAGAGAAATCAGAGCACAGCTCTTCACATAATACTAGTTTATCCAGCATTTTCCAGAACTATGCAATGGAGGTAAGAATAATACACTCATAGATTAAAGCTGTAATTACTCAGTATAACTATGCATTAATTACCTGTTCAGTTGCATTGTGCTTGGTTTCTCAAAACAATTTTTTCTTTGTTTCTACTGCAGAGATGCTTAATACTTGTAGCTTAGAGTGTGACAACAGCTTTTAGAAAGAAGAAGTCTTAATTACTTTTATGCATTCCTCATATAGAGAGAGAAAAGATGTTGAGGGAAGGATCAAAACTTGAAGCGAAAGAGAAGTTAGAGACAAAACAGGATCTCTGTAGGGTTTTAAATTTTTTCTTCCTTATGAGAATTATGTATTGTTACTAAATAATTGTGATGAGTTGGCCACAGCCAGCAGCAAAGCCCTCACACAGGTATTTGCTTACTCCCCTCTTAATGCGGAAGATAATTGAAAGGGCAGAAGAAAAAAAGCTTGAGGGTTGAGATAAAGATAATTTAATAAGTGACTGGGTGGGGGGGGAAATTAAAAAAGAAGGAGACACAAACAAAAAGAAATAGTAATGCAGAGTTCAGTCAGCACCCTAACACCTCAAGGAAGAACTACCTTGGGAAAACACAGAGTTTTATCTCTGAGCATGATGTTACACAGTGTCATTTTGGTCAACTCAGGTCAGCTGTCCTGGCTGTGTCATCTCACAGCCTCCTGGCACGTAGTAAGAAAAGTCCATGATGATGTATAAAGCCCTGTGCAGTAATAACTAAAACATTGGAGTGTTAACAAATCAACATGGAGCTGGTTACCAGTCTGAAACACGGAAATATAAAGAATGCTAACAAGAAAATTAACTCTATCCCAGCCAAACGCAATAAAATAATGTTTTAGTATGCTTCTCTGCTTCAATTCTTGCCTGTAGATGCTTCCAGATTTCAAATACATAGGCGATGGTCACTGTATTTGCCTTGATCGCTTTTCTTTGAGCTGCATTTTTATTTTACTATGTCCTATGTCACTTTCATTTATGTTTGATGTTCTGGACATCAAGGCTTGTCGAACTTCTGCACTGCATTGTATAAAAGAGCACGGCAATAAAAATTCCATTGGGCAAATATCTAAATTATATTAGGTCCAAAATTTATTAGAAACTGTGTTTGATGGTGTTTTTTGGGGTTTTTCTCCCATGTGAGTGAAACAATGAATTAAGAGGAACAAGGTGTATAGTCCATTCTTCAGTTAGTACAGGATTAATTTTACCCTCTTTTCTCCAGTTCTCTATCTAGTTTAGTGGTGAGACTTTTATGTGGTAAAGACCCAGCTTTCTGCTTTTCCACTTGTACTGGGTTTGCAATGGCAAGGATTTGGTAGCAGGGGTGGCTTCTCTGAGTAGCTGCCACAACTTTCCCCCATGTCCAAAAGAGTCAATGCCAGCTGGCTCCAGGATGGACCCACTACTGGCCAAGTCCAGGCCTGTCAGTGACAGTGGCTGCAGTAGTGGGGTAGTGTTTTTGAGAAGGGGGAAAAAATGCTGTGCAACTGCATCTGCAGGAGAGGAGTGAAAATACGTGACAGAAACAGCTCTGCAGATATTCAAGTTAGTGTAAGGAGGAGGGGGAGGAGGTGCTCCAGGCACCAGAGCAGGGATTCCCCTGCAGACTGCAGTGAAGACCACGGTGAGGCAGCTGAGCCCCTGCAGCCACCTACCCCATGGCAGTGCAGGTGGATGCCCAAAAGTGGCTAACCCTGTAGGTGGGAGCCCGTGCTCGTGGCAGGTCCTATGACCCCATGGGGAGAGGAGCCCAGGCTGCAGCAGGTTTGCTGGAAGGACGTGTCCTCACAGGAGACCCATGCTGGAGCAGCTAGTGAAGAACTGAAGCCATGGGAAGGGCTTATGTTGGAGAAGTGTGTGTAAGACTGTCTCCTGTGAGAGGGACCCCACACTGAAGCAGGGGAAGGGTGTGAGGAGGAAGGAGCATCAGAAAAGACATGGGATGAACTGACCACAATCCCCATTCCCTGTTCCCATGTGCCGCTTCAGGGGAGGAGGGGGAGAAGTCAGAAATTAAAGTTAAGCCTAGGAAGAGGGGAGGGGTGTGAGGAAGGTGTTTTAAAATTTGGGGGTTATTTCTCTCTACCCTACTTGAACTTAAATTTGTAGTAAATTAAATTAATTTTCCCTAGTCTAGTCCATTTTGCCTGTGACAGTAATTGGTGAGTGATCTCCTTGTCCCTACCGTGACTCACAAGCCTTTTGTCATGTTTTTCTTCCCCTATTCACTTAAAGAATCAGATTATGATAGAGAGGCTTTCGTGAGCACCTGGCGTGCAGCCAGAGTCAACACATCACACTATTTAAAGGTTTCTTTTGTGTTTGGTTGGTTTTGTGGGATTTGTTTCCTTTTTTGGATAAGTAGACATGCATTTACTTGTACAATTTAAAACAATTTGTATATGCTGAAGTCTTCATAGAAGAAAGCAATTGCAAATGCTAAATTAGTAGCCTTTTAGGGTAATGCATCTTCCATGTCAAAAATAAATTACTAACATCTTCACAGGTAAAATTTAATGTGGATGTATTCTGAGTATGGTGAGAAAGAAATGGTAAACTCATTTCTCTCCATTGGCATTCTGGTACCTATTAAACTCCTAAGGGTGCTAAGCTTATAAAAAAACAATTATAAAAGGGCCTTGACAGTATTCATTCTTTGCTGTTCTAGGTCTTGATGTCAAGCTGCTCTCAGTGTAGAGCTTGTGGTGCTTTGGTTTATGATGAAGAAATTATGGCTGGGTGGACAGCAGACGATTCAAACTTGAACACTACCTGCCCTTTCTGTAAAAGTACCTTCCTACCTTTGCTTAATGTTGAATTTAAAGACCTTCGTGGCTCTGCAAGGTCAGTGCATTTTATAGATACTGTCTTTCTGCCTTTGCACCTGTGCAGGGCTATATTTTTTCACAAGTGGATCTTTGTTATCTCTCCCAGTCTAGATGTACACAAGATTATGCCTATTCAATGGTTGTGATTGTACTGCAGAAATTTATATCATGTCAAGTATCGAGTTGCATTGTAAACCGGCCAAATACCAAATAACTGGTTGCCATTTTGTCACTTTTTTCCTTTAATATTTTCTTTGTAAGCATAACTGTATGAAAGGTGTAAGTCTGTTTTCATTTTGTTTCAATTTTAAAACAAAACCAATGGACCTTAAACTTTATAAAAGCATATGAAGAAGTTTTCAAATCTGTCAGCAAAAGTTTTTTCCCAGATCGAATTTGCTAGCAGCTCTTACTTCCAGGTGCTCCAGCTTACTGGTTTACCAGTTTAAGCTTCTCTGCTTACTGTTTTTACCTCTTTCAGTTGCACTGTGAAAAACTGAACTTAATTCTAAGTTCCAGTTCTCACTGTAGTGGTTATTGCTGTGAAACAGAGATTCCACTAGTGTTCTATAATGCAGAAATCAAACACCTGTAGCAACTGTAGAGTGTGTACTTAAAAGACTTAGCAAAGCAAGACACATTGATGTTGTCTTGTGCTTATAATGGTGTATGATCATGTAGTCTGTAATACCACATTATAATAGCAACCATTTTCAATGATGTGTCAGCTATTAATACACTGTTGCTGGTTTGGAACCATGACAAACTAAGGTCACTTGTAAGAATTTATGTCCAGGGCAGGATTAGTTCTTTTGCAGATCAGATCTCTCTATGTATTAATTTACTCTGCCTATATAAGTTGCAGGGGTGAGAGTAGAATTAATTTCCTGTTGTCAAGCATTACAATGTTGTGTTTTGGTTTTTTGCTACTTTTGAAAAGTAAATGTAGAAAATATGTTTATGACTTTATGCTTATGTCTTTACCTTTGTATTTTTCTCCCTTCCCATTCATGTTGTAACTTTAGCTTTTTCCTGAAGCAAAGTACCTCAGGAGATAGTTTACAGAGTGGTAACCTTCCATTAAGCACGGATCCCCTGGAGCAGAAACTGTTGTCCAGTCCAGCCGTTGCTGATTTGATCAGTTTTTCCGATCACGTGCAGTCCAGCCACACCATAGCTGAAGAAACTAGCTCTGCAGCTGAGCAGGGGTAGGTAAATCAGGATTGGTAGTTCTGTCAGAAATGCGTAAGTACTTTCTGTACTTATAAGGGTAAGGTTGACTTTTATACCAAGTGTGGTGAAGTACAATTGTAACTTGAGGATCATCTCTTGCCTCTCACTCTTCTTGCATGTTTTAAGCATGCTTTCATAAATTCGAAGTTAAATCATTCCACCAAGTTGAGTAGGTTTTAGAGACACAGCTATAGAAATAAAACTTCATGTCCATCAGCTGTTGATCAGTAGGCAAAACCTCTACTCAGGATGGTTAAAACACAGTCACCTTTTAAACTCACTCAGAAATTTGATCATTGCTTCGCCTTTTCTTATACGTGTGATTTAACAAGAAGGACACTGCATTAAGAGGAAAAAATAATTCCATTTGCTAGAACACTTTGTTTGAGAGAAAATCAAGACCTGTGCCGAGCCTGTGTTCTATGACAGACAAAACCTATGTAAAACTGAAACTCCAAAAAAAAATACCACTTTTGAAACAGTTTGAGGAAAAAAAGCATTAAGGGGAAGGTGTCATGTTAGAAGAGGGAAGAACTGAAATAATGCTGCTATGAATTGTGACCTCTTTGCTGGGATTGGTTACATTTTGTTGTAATTGTTTGGGATTCTTTAATCATTATTCAGTTTGAAATTCTGGAGTATTAATGCCTCCGAGTAATGAGCTAATGCCTGTGTCAGACAACTAAAACTTAAATCAATGCAGTAGTAGTCTTTCTACACTAAAAATTAAAGGTGGTATTGCTTATGTTAACATCTTAATCTTGATGACTTATATTTTTAACTAAAGTAAAATTTATGACTGAAAGTCACCTGTAAATAATCTCTTCTCTCTCTCTGCAGATTATGTGGAAGCAGACACTTTGTTTCACTTAGTTCTTCTGTATTGTAATTGAAGTGGTTTTATCCATTATTTCAGTTATAAGAAGCACAAAATTAATATTCCTAGATCTGTAAATGGCTTGATTGCATGTGTTAAATCTGACAAGCCTGAGTTTACTTAAATTAGCTTTCTGGATGAGTTTGACACCATTTTTTTTTTATCATTTTGGCCTGCAATTTTTAAATTACCTTCTGTTACGTTGTTGTTTATGACACTTGGAACGTAAAGGGAAGAGGAAGTAAAACTGAGCATAGTCAAAACAAGATAAACTTCATAGGCTGGCAAAACTGTAGACTGCTGTTTATTAAGCAAGGTAAAGCTGTAGCAGGGCAATGTCACCTGTTCAAAACTGCAGCACTTTCAGATTCATGTCTTAGGTAATACCTAGCTGCTTTTCTGGAGGGATGTTTATACTGGTCTGAGAGGTGTTTTGTTCTGTGTTCTCTAAACAATGGAGCTAACTTTGAAAATGCAATTTCTTGTTAATAGAGAATATTGGTTTGGGATCTTTACTTGGCTTCCTTCCTGTTGCCATAGAAATGCTGAATAGTTTCATATTAGCATATTTTCTTCTAAAATTCACACAGTGATGCAGTAGAAGAAGAGACTACAGATCCCAGCACCATGAAGACACATGCCAATAATCCACCAAAAAGGGGAGTGTCCTTGACTCGGAGCCACAGTGTTGGAGGTCCACTGCAAAACATTGATCTTTCCCAGAGACCATCTCATGGCATTTCAACAGTTAGTCTTCCAAATAGTTTGCAAGAAGCTGTGGTAAGTCTTGAAGCTGCATATTCAGTTGAAAGAAAAATATTGAAGACAATGAACTTAATAATATTCTACTGCTAACATTCTTGTCTATTTGGGGAATAGGAATTGCCAAGCATATTTTCACCTTCTTACAACTGAAAAAAATCTTAGTTCGGTTAATCTAAAATTACTTTTTCAATGCTTTGTATGAACAGTTCTGCTTGATTTGAAATGTTCTAACAGAATGGCGCTAATCTTTGTCTTTCTAAACCAGGAAGTTTAATAGTAAAGCAAGTCTCGTACAGCAGACTTAAACACAGTAATGCAAACAACACAGTGTTGCAAGAATAAAAGTTTGTTCAATTTCTGTGCTTTTACTTATGCTCCTGCAGTATATTCTGTTAGGTTTACCTGTTCAGTGAATAGAGAACATGAGAGGCTGTATTGAGACTCTTATCTTACTTGTGTAACAAAGTGTTTCTCCTCTCTCTTGGTGCTTTTTATTGTCCATAAGCTGCCTTAACATGTGAATTTATGATTCAGTTCCACAACTGATGTAATTACTGACATTTCTCTTCAATTTCCATTGCTGCAGGCTTGGTACTGGCTACCAGCTTAAATAGGTTGAAACTGCACAATTAGGAACAAGTTCTAACAAATTAGCATTTTTCTTGTTCATATAGTAGCAAGAGCCTAGGTGGTTGATCTTTAAAGTTAAGAAATCCCCAACAATCAAAACTGCTGATGCTGTTAAAGTTACTGTGTGTTCAGTAGTCCCAAAGGCTTCTTCCAAATGTCAAAAGAAACTCTTCAACAAAGGTTCCCAGGGTAAGAAATCCTGAAAAGTATTTCTGGAAGAAAAATCTTTGATTTTGTTTAAAAAACCCCAAAACAACAACACCACCACAAAAAACAAACAAACAAAAAAAACCAAACAAAAAAAAAAAAAAAAAAAAAAAAACAAAACAAACAACTCCCCCCCCCAAAAACCCACAAACAAGCAAAAAACAAAAAAAAACCCAAACAGAAAACCCACCACCAAAAACAAAGAAACAAAAACCCCACCAAAAAAAAAAGCAAAAACAAACAACAGAAAACCCCAAAAACCAACCAACCAAAAAACCAAACCCACCAAACAAAAAAAACCCCAAACAAACAAAAAAACCCAACCAACCAAACAAAAACCCCTAAACAAAACAAAGAAAACCAGAAAACCAAACCAAATTTTTTTTATGCATGTTGTTCTCTTTTTAGGATCCTTTAATAAAACGACCTAACCCTGCTCCTGTATCTGTACCCTATTTGAGCCCTTTGGTACTGCATAAGGAGCTTGAATCACTGTTGGAGAATGAGGGGGAGCAAGTAATTCTTACATCCAAATTCATCAATCAACACCCCATAATCTTCTGGAACCTAGTCTGGTACTTCCAAAGGTTGGATCTGCCTAGCAACTTACCTGGACTCATTCTAACATCTGAACACTGCAATGATGGAGTGCAGGTAAATGGCTTCCTCGTGTTAGAACAGCAGGTATTACACTGAGTTGGAGTTCAAATAAACTGGGTAGGTAATTTCTGAATAGCTGAATATAAGTTCTTGGGTTTTATAATACAAGTAGATAAGTTTGTTCTCCACAAGGATTCTTGAAGGGAGGTTGTGTGAAAACAGTCTTGAAATTCTAGTCCAGATGGTCTCTTTTAAAAAGCCAGAGAGTAAGATTCACTGACAAATAGGAAGTAAGGACACAAGATACGTCTGTGAAGAACTCAATAATTGTAATACATTGCAATACACTCAGGAAGAGTTACATGCTTGAGTTTATAATCTTTAAAGTTACTGGGCAGAGTTTTTTGTGTCCTTCCATAATAGGTTTGCTATTCAAACTCCACTGACTTTCATTACTACATGACTAGAACAAAGGAATATAGAAACAGATCTATCTTTTGAGTATTTTGCCTTTCTAATTTAAAGGAGTAGATTGAAACCAATGTAATTTTTATGTGTAAGTACAAAAGCAAATATGTATTTGTATATGATGTATGTCCAAAAAGTAGCATTTTCCTATCTACTTGTGCACACTTCAGTTTTAAAATTCTTTCCCTCAGTTTTCCAAAAACCACTCACCTAGAACTGAGAACAATTTTCCAGGAAATGTATTTGAAGACAATACTAATGAGATTTAAATCATCTGCAGTGGATTTAGAAAACTGCAGTGTATTAGCAGGGAGAACAGACAGATGGGACATGGTATCATGTAATTACTATTTAAATAGACACACTAAGTGGTAAATTTTTCTTGTCTGGTAGTTCTTATTGTATTAGTGATTCCAGAGTCCCCTAATTTTATAAAATAATTACAGAGCTGTGGTTTTGCCTGCGTATTTTTTGATGGAAATAAATAGTTCATATTTGTGTACATTTATGTACATGTATGGAGATTGTTTTTGCGTTTTGAGAAGGCCAGCCTGAAGACATGCATACTGAAATGTTCATCAGGTCAGAAAATACTGTGGTGTGGTATTGATGCCTTAGGATTTTAGCTTCTATATTTTTGTGTATCTGTAATTTTAGTGTATAACTGTGGATTCCATGTCGGGTGCTAAAGCTCCTGTTCTCAGCATTTTTAGAATAAACAATTCGTCTAAGCTTGGAATCCAAGGACACCTTATTGTCTCAGGCCCCAAGTGACATAAACAACCGTGAACTGGGGGGAGCAAACTTGGAGTAACTGACATCATTACCTGAAGCTGTAATTGGAGGATTAAAGCTCAACATGCAAATGGACAGAACTTATAAAACACAAAAATCTCATTACCTGCTGTCCATTTTGGTTGTCGCCCCTTGAGTGAGCTTTGTCTGCCCGAAATGCACCTTGAAGGCCCTTCAATAAATTGAACTGATTTTTATTCTCTTAACTCTGCCTTGACAGACTTCCCTAAAATAGAGGCTAGATATCAGTATGGTGTAAGTAGTATAGATCAATTAAGGTGGTTGGTGCACAAAAAAATATTTCCAGGTATATGTTAATAAATATTTTCTTCAGATGCCTGTAGAAAACCAAATGGTCTTCATACATTAGGATAAAATAGAAAAGGTAATTAAACGTTGCAGTACTTGTTACTGCTCTGGTTGAGTGCAGTTAATTGTAGAAGATATCATCTGCTCCTGTTCATTAGATTCCAGTTAAGTAAAGTAAATCTTCTTCATCTGCAAAATTAGTAAAAGAGCAGGGTTTTTAAATAATGTAATGCTGTACTGGTGTTTTTAAAACCTTTTCACTTTCCTCATGATTTTTAGCTTCCTTTGACATCTCTTGCTCAAGATAGCAAGCTAGTATACATCCATCTTCTGTGGGACAATATCAACCTCCACCAAGAGCCAGGGGAGCCGCTGTATATATCTTGGAGAAACCTCAGTAAGTAAAACAAATTCTACAGAAAACAAAGACAGCAGAGACCATGGAAAGAAACTATTGTTTTATAGTTGCTGATGGGTGCACAGCCCATCAATTTGGAAAAAAAAGTTAGTGTGTGAAGCATCAGCAATCCCTTAGGTACTTCACATAGTCTGGGTATCAAATTAGTTGTGAAAATAAGTTTAATCTGTTCATCATATGTCATACATGTATAGACAGGGTGGGAGGAATTGCTGATTGCTGTAGATGTGCTAAATAAGCCTCACTTGATTTGAATGTTTCACTGCATTATCTGGTGATAGCCATGCAGTCATGTACAAGAAGGCTGTATTACCAAAGAGTATCTTCTGTAAATGAACAAAATATCACAAATGTCATTAATAGGTGTATTGGTTTGAAACAAACCAGTGGGAGATCACAAGTCAAGATTGAAATTAAAAATAAGTGAAATAATACAAGGAAAAAGCACTGACAAAGTCAGATACAACCTAACACCCTGTTAGGGTGGTAGTAGCAGTCCAACTGAAGTAGTCCAGTTGAAGCGGTGATCCTGTGAAGGTCTAGTCTCCAGCTGAAGATCCAGTGGTAGCTCTGGTCCTCTGGGAACCCAGTAGACAGGGCTAGCTCAGGCAGTTCCAAGGCCAGGTTATATCCAGGTGGGAAAACCTGGCTCCTCCCTCCTGGGCAGAGTATCCCACAATGGGATAAGTCCATGAGTCACACGGTGGGTCCCTGATGGCCCATTGCCTGTCATGCGGGGTGGGTCATTAGCAGCTGGTAACAGCTAACGGCCCACAGCTGGTGGTAATAGAATACTTAACTACATCTATATTGCAACCTAGGACAATAGGTACATTTGGCACCCCTCTTGACTGTCAAAAAATAAGGTCAAGGGTAGGGTCATCTTTGCCTAGTATGAAAGTCAGAACTTATAACCAGGCAGACTGGTTGTAAGAAGTTCAGGATTTCATTACTTCTGCTCATGAGAAAACCCTTGTTGACCTAAACTTCTGAGTCCATCTTTTAACTTTAAAAACTGTCCTAAAAACTATGTAGTGTGCTAATTTTGGTTCTAAGAATTAAAAAGAGTTTGTTGAAAAACGTTCAAAAAATAAAAGAGACTGAGCAGAAAATTATGGTCAAGAACACAGAACAACGTGTGGTATTTCCCTCAGATTCTACAAAGCATATTGTTTTAACCATAATGGACAAAAAGCATTCCCAATCATCTAGCCATGGATCAAGATGCATAAATATATATATTTATGTAAACAAAGGAGCAAAGGCCTGTTTTAGATGTGGAAGAAAAGTAGCAGCTTTGCAGACAGGTCATATAGCAGTGTCAGAAAATATTTTGAAAACACAAAACTACATTTGTGTAGCATCATATATGTTAATGTCATGAAACATCACGTTGGTGTGGTGAAGATTCCTAGACTTGGTCTGCAATTCATTTACATCCCATGTGCTTACTGCCTAATCTGTAGACTTAATTTCTTTGCCAGTACACAGACTTACTATTTCCTAATAAATCGGTGTTTTCCAGAAAATAATTGTTCAGTGTTATGCTGAACGTGGCATTTTAAGTAACATATCATGATGGTAAATGTCTTGATTGTTTTCTTTCCTGTTTGGTTCAACAGTGCATTATCTACTTCAATATGTATCCCAAAGTTACCAGTTAATTGTTGGTAGTTTTTAAGAAGGACTTTGAAAAGTTTCATTGCTAAGAAAAGTGACACTTCTATATTATTTCTTTTCCCTTGTGTAAAAATAATTCTTAAGTGAACTTAAGTGACTTAACTTCGTAAATGAACTTAAAAATAGTTCTTGCAGAGACCTTAATTTTTAAATACAGCAATAAATCTGAGCTAACCAACCATCATACATGACATCTGATGTTGGTTACTCTTCGGTCTCTTGTATTTCTCTGTTGTGTGGGACCACATGGATACTTGATGCATCAAGTCACTTTTGGGTGAAGTTAGAGTGAAGACTACAAATAGACAAAACAAATTTCTGTAGATTGAGTTCTCTATGTGTATCTCACTTTTGGAAATAGTTGTGCTTATTGAAGTGGAAAAGAAAATCTTTACTGCTTTAATGGTCTGTATGGTTGCACTTCCCAGATTCTTCTGAAAAGAGACCCTCCACACTGGCAGAAGATCAGCAGGCAACAAACACTTTGTTAGAGAACATCAAATTAAGTATTCAACACAATAATGTTATTAAGCCAATCAACCTCCTTCTACAGAAAGTTAAGCCAGATGTGAAACGACAGAGGTAAAGAAATAATCTCTTCTTAGTTTCTCTGCACTAAAAATTAAGTAAGATCAGACTATGTATATTTCATAGTGATAATTTCATAGAGACCTCTGGGGAAGGTTCAGTTTCATTTTTGTCCACCAAAACCCATGCATATGTTTTTATGCCTGTGTTTACAAACAGATACGCTCTGTATCCAGATGCACAGTTCATCCAGATTAAATGGATGAATGTGATTCTTTAATAAAAATTGACATTTCACAAAGGAGTAAGAAAAATGCAGGTATTAATTATGTAGATTTTGATGTTGCTCTAGATCTAGCAAATTGATAAATAAAAGTGTACAGCATCCTGTTGAGGGTGTGTAATATTCTCCCTAGCTATGTCTTTTGAAATTCTAGCAACCTGGAGTACTGGCTATGAGAAGTGGATGCAGCATGATCCACAAAGAGAGGGAGACATGTAAATAATTCTTGTAGAGTACATTTTGTAACCTGCACTGCAGTTCAAAGAAAATTTTGTACAAAAGCACAGGCTCTGAATTAAATTACAGCAGATACAATATATATTTGAAGTTACTAAAAGAAACTGATCTGCCTAGAGAGGTATCTTTATGAGTTCCACAAGGGAAAAAATAACATCTTATTATTTGGTGATATCCATTTCTGTGATAGATATGACATTCTGAAATGAAAAACAAAAGTATGGGTGATCTCAAGGAAGCCCATACCCACACAGTGCTTTGTGGTCAGGCAGGAGCAAATTAATAATAAGAAAGTGGTGGTTAATTTCACATATCTAGTTTGTTTACCATTTCTTTGGCAGAGAAATTTTTTTCGTAGAAGTTGTAACTGCTACAATCTGACAATAATACAGCTTTCTACATTAAGTAAAAGTATTCAGGCATTAGAAAACCTTTAGCTAGCAGTCATGTAGATTGATCACTTTCTTCACAAGCAAAGTTAACAGAACAGTTGCATAAACTAAATAATGGAAGTCTTCAGTATTGACTTTGTAAATAGGATAGATGGTACTTTCATTAACTCATCCTTCAAAATATTCCCCTAGGAGTTTTTACAGGGAAATTCTTTTCCTGTCTCTGGTGTCTCTTGGAAGAGAAAATATTGACATTGGTAAGTAAAAAAATACTGTGAAATGCATAGTGCCTGTGGATATTTTATATGAAACCTAGAAAATGGACTTTTCACCCATGAGTTTCTATGATTTAATCATGTTTTAGTGAAAAGTACTGGGCTGTCAGTCTTTAGGTGCTGGTTTTATGTAAATATAATTCAGATAGGACCATTAATTTTGACTTTGTTTGAAATAATGAGCTACTCTAAACAAAGAGTATTGAAGAGCTTGAAATTTTCATTCCTCATGTCTGAAAGCTTGTTTCCAGTCTTGTCAATCTTTCTCCAGTCCACATATTAGATCTATGTCATCTGAACACCTGATTTCCCACCCTCTCCTGTTCTCTTCTGTCCTGTCCTCTATTTGGTACTGTGCAAAGTGACTTCCTTAGGGAACGGGATAGGGGAAAGACGTTAGGAACAGGCAAATGGAACTGTGAAAGAAGCAATGGGTGTCCACTGTGATGTGTTGTGGTGCCACACTATCTTACAGAGATGCTTTTCAGGTTGTCTGAGAAGGTGTATTTTGAAAAAAAAAACCCAGCATCTAGTTAGTGAAGATAATTTTGCTACAATATAAAAATCTCCAAAAGCATTTTATAGGAATAGTAGTGTGTATTGTACACTGTTTCTTAAATAACCTCAACTGTGTTTTTTCTATTTCAGAGGTCTTTGATAGTGAATACAGACTTGCATTTCAAAATCTACCAGAGGAAGTTCTTGAAAAGATGCAGAAAATAGATGCTCCACCAAGCAGCAGAGTTGAATGTTGTAGGAAGTGCTTTGGAGCACCTCTAATATAAAAACAAGGAAGACACACACTAAACTTTCGAGAGACAAAAGCAGAGGTGAACAAATCAGGAGCATGGTGATATATACACTTTTGAATTCCAAAACATGATATATACACATTTGAGTCCCAAAAGGTGTTAATTGGGCAATTTGTCAAACCAATTTTATCAAGATGCAACATATATTCTTCTCTTTCATCTCACAGGCACATTGTAAAATATGTCAAAATGTTTTAAAATTACGAGTTTGTTTCAGTGGTTGATCTGCTTTTTCCCCATATATATTCTTTAATTTCCTCAAATTTTTCCTCCAGAATATCAAGCTGTTGAAAAAGCGGATGACTAAACAGCAGTCTATAGTTGGTGACTTTCTTAAGGGCCACCAATATTTGTATATTTTAATGAAATACTTTTCCAGTATTCAGATTGTTCACAGCTTCTTTAAAATGGCATTTACCTGTTGAGGAATCCTTTTGTTAGGGTGTGGCGTGGTTGTATGAATGTAAATATTTGAAACCTTGGATTGGAAGCTGCAACGCAGTTGCTTTCATCAGATCACGTAACTAAAATTGCTACCTTTCTCCTGACTCTTATCCCAGTCAGTAGTCTGAGTTATCTTTTGCTGACCTTTTCATAACGTGTGTCTATAGGTGTGAGAAAACAGAAACTTACACTCAGCTTTGCTGTGTTCTCTATCTGTTAAACTATAAGATCCTGTAAATATACTGGCCTCTTTCTCCAAAGAAGGATAGGCTTCTACACTAAGCAGCTCAGAAATAGATGGCTTTCTAAAAATTAGGCAGGAAGCTCAAATGGCATTAGAATACACACAAGGATTGTCAACAGATACTGCCTGAAAAAATTATGCTTTATACTATTTGCATGTGTTGACTTCCTTGAATTCTTTTTCACACTCTCCCTTGGTTTCATACTAGCCTGTGGGTTAATTGTTTTGCACTGATAGTCCAGATTCAATATTTCAATTAAAATGTATTTATAAATGTGGTCTTCAAGGTGTATATTAGCAGAAATGAAGTGCTTATGTGTATGATCTGAAAAGATGTATCCATCTTTTGGATTGCTTCTAGTAGATAAGACACTTCCTCACCTCACGTATTTAATTGACTACAGTAGTCGTACTCTTGGCAAGGAGAACCTGGATACTGGTCAACAGTTTAAATGTTTCTGTTACTTGAAGAATATGATAAGATTTATTCCAGGTTTTTGCTGAAATTTAATGGCGTGGCTTTCACAATGGAATAATTCCTAGAGAAAAAAAGATACTTGTAGCATGTAAAAGGAGCATAGCTTAAAATATTAATTGCTTCTGGGTATGAATGTATTTACTTGATACTACTCTTCAAAATTTTCATTCTTCAAAATGATGAGGGATGAAGATCTGTCTGGAACAACTTGTACTAGAAACAATAAAACAAACTTTTTTTTTTTCATGAGGTGAAAACAAAGGATTTGCACTATTTGTGACAAAATACATTTGCATGATAGACTGATGCCTTGTGTTTTATCTAAAAGTGCTGATCCTAAGTTTATATGGGGATATTACCTGGACAGATTCTCTCCTGGTAAAACTATTGTGCTTTCTCAACAACTAAAAGCAAGAAAGCACACAGTGACTTTTTTTAAAATTCTTTTTTATTCTTTATTCTTTGGGTTTATGCATAGTTGCTTGCTGATATCTGACTTATGTCACAAATAAAGAATAGTCCATGTTTCTTCATCTTTCCCTCTCTCTTCCAGTTACATAATTGACATGGTTCAGTCTTTCTAAAGTTAGACTGTCTAAAGCATTGGTCCAAACAACTTAATATTTCTACAAATCAAAGCCGGCAAATTTTCCTGTATAACTCTGTACATTAATTTTCAGCAGACAGCTACACAAAGACAATTTTTGAGTGTTAAGTGGACAAACCTGTGATTATGTGATGCAACTTGTAAGGAATCAAGTTTTAGTTAACCTTAAATTCTCCCAGCTCATTAAATTACAAGGAAAATATGTCTAGTGAGTGCTGTTTTAGATATGTGACATCTGAATGGTTTTAAAACATAGTAGATAATATTGTTATGAACTAATTTCTGTAAACATGTCATCTTCATTTCCAAACAACCTTCTCATCTGTTGGTGAAAATATAGATTAATTTACATAAAATTAGGTAGTAGTGTTGTCAAGGTGGCAAAGCAGATTGTGTCACAAAATCTAGTGCTGTTATAATTTTCCCAGGTATAAACACTAAACAAACAAAAAAACCCACTAAACAAAACAAAAAAAAAACCACTAAACAAAACAAAAAAACTAAAGCCAGAGGAGAAAAGACAGGTGCAGGATTGAACTTGCTTTGATTTGCTCTTGCCTATTGGCATTTTTGTACACTACAAATTAACTTCTCTTCCTGGTGTATGCACCTGGATTTCAGAGTGGTAGAAGTCCTGCATATAGCTAGTTGAAATCTTGAACCTGCATATTGGAATTGATTCTTTAATATAGGATAGAAAAAGGAAGACCTTACCCTTTTTAATAGGGTCTTTTTAATGCTTAGCTTTTAGTAGCTAACTAATCAGTTGGTTCTTGAATGTAATCATAAGCTCAGATGAAAAGGGAGATCTCTGAAAACAATTTGTTTTCATCTTAGGAGATACCTGTATTGGGGGGAAAAAGTAAGAGTTTCACAAAATCTGACCAAAAATAAATAGGGAAAAGTTTCAAAAGGTTTTTTGTGAGTGCATCACAAACCTTTTGTTCTTTTGAAAATTGGGCACTAAATTAGTTGACAGGATGAACTTCTTGGGCTATGTGGGGATGACTTAGTTACCTACAAATGCTTCTAATTTGTTTGACAGCCAACTCCTAGGAATCCAGATTTATCTGAATCCATAATATGTTACTGATCTGGGCAAAGTGTTGTGAAGGGGGGATATGGATAAGCTTGATTTTGGTTCTGTTTTCCAGTCAGTATACGCAGAAGAAGTAGCATTTTGCTCACTTGTAAAAGCTCTTGCCTCCACATGCTCTTTATAGTAGTTCAACACCTAGTGTTCAAGAGGAGATGGCTCTTCTGGGTGTATTTTATAATTTCCACTTACAGCCTGAGGAGAACATTTGCAGATCAGCACTAACTTCAAAACATGCAATGTGTGTGTGAAGTGAGGGTGTAAAACAACCAGGTAACAGCTGTGGATGCAAACAATGAATTTCAGGTACACCCACGAACTCAAAAGTTTGTATTGAAAGAACAATTATCAAAGAGAAGCTTCCTTGAATTGTTGTCCTAAGGATGTTGAACTGCAGCCAGTTGTGCAAAGAAGATATTATCTTGCACCTTTCACCCAGCTTTTAATCAGTTATATACAGTGCTCATATGAAAATAGCTGGGTTTTTATGAAATTAAAACAACAAATGAGGTCTTAAATGTTTAAAACCAGGATTTTTAAGTTATAAAGCTTTTATTAATGAATTGTGTTCTGGCACATCACCAAAACCTAACAACTTTGAAAACCCTTTATGTTGTGGATAGGAAAGTCCTTACAGAATGAGGGTCTTGTCTCCCATGTAAAACTCTGCTCATTCCTGTTACTTTGGCTGGGAATGACTCAGCTAAACTAGAGTTACATAATTGTAAAACAATTACTGGGACCAATGAGTCCTCACACTGTATTGCTGCTGATTGGTTATACCTGATGTGTGTTTCTATCATGGTTTATAGTAGTTGGTTTAACACATTTGTTGTGCCTCAGAAGAATGTAAACTCATAACAAGTGAACATTTTAAAAACCCTGGACTTTTGCAATAAAGCACTTTGGCCACATGGATGCTAAGAGGAATTGCTGTCACTCATCCGTTACAACAGAAACCGGGAACGCTACACCTTTAGGCCTAGGAGACTGATGTGGCTGCAGTGCTGACACAATAATTAGTGTTACTAGAAGCATGTGTATGTTACTTACAGTCATATCCTATCTTCACATTTTATATAACTTAAGACAATGCAATTATAATGGGAAATATTTTATTTAGTATATGCGTTTCAAACTAAATTAATTTTGCAAGTAACTTAGTCTTGTTCCAGGTGGAATTTCACATTGGTTAAGCTCAAGCTATATTGCACTTGTGAATGAGAAATTTTATTCTATTTTAACTGTGAATTAATGGCTTTTTGTATTGCTGCAGCTGAAAGAATATACCTTTCATTGAGTTTACTGCTTTCCTTGAATAACTGCAACATAGGGGATATTTTCCAAATGTATATTAAATTAGATCGTAGAAATTATATTTTTCAAACAGGTTGTTAAAATGTTGTTAAACTGAAGAATCCACTCAGTAGTTTTCTCTTTTTGAAACTCCTAATTCAACAATTATTTCAATGCAGATAACTTCTATTTCATTAACAGTAAGCAGGTCATCTTATTTACAAATGTAATTGTACATTTTAAAAAAAAGGGTTCTCTTTTCAGCTAATAAAAATCTTAAAATGCATTCTGTATATTGGCTTTTCACTATGGATCTTTTTCAAAACAAACACCCTTGTAACTTTTAAGTGTTGAAATTGAATGGTTGAATTGGATTCTAGTTCTGTACTCTCCTGTCCTGTATATTGTGATGCATACATGAGAGAATCAGATGGCGTTTTTATTTGTTCTTTCAGTCTGCATCAACCAATGGTGCAAATAAAAGGGATTGTTTGCTGTTGTTTAGAAGCACATTAAACTCCTGTGAGGAGATTAAAATAAACTGTATTTTAACAAGGATGAAATTATGTAGTGTGAATAAATTATGAATCTATTAAGTGAGCTGGGAAGCTTAATGCAATAAAATTTGCACTGGTTTAGAGACTGTTTTGAACTGTTGAAAAAATGGCATCCATTTACTGTGCTTTGATTAACAATTGTTTCTCTGTAATGTTTTTGTACATTTGACAAAAATTCGGGTTTAAAAGGGCACTCTCTATATTCTGAATTCTGTATAGATATTCTAGACTAAGAAACTATTTTTAATGTTGTTCCCAAAATAAAATATATATGCATCCTGTGTAAAAATGTCCACTGTTCAGCTTTTTTTGCCATTGGAATTTACATGACTGACAGAATTTAAGTGCAAAATCAGCCTATAGTTGGGCGAAAGACTTTTGACTGCATTTTTGGGTAATTATTTCACAGTACCTCAGTGGCTTCTGAATAGTGGGAAAGAGAAGAGGCAGGGAGAGCGGGAAATAAAAGATGTGGCTCTTAGAGAGGATGGCTCTCTGGCCATCCTCAGCAAGCACTGGGCATCAGCAGAGGTAAGAACAGTTGAAAAACAGACTGAGGGAGACAGAATCCATGAAGCTCTTGTTCATAGGAAAGACAGGGTCCCTGACTTCCTAATGACAGAGCTGCTGCTCTCTACAGCATAGTGGTGGCTTTACTTGGAAGAGCACTTCCCAGGTGTTCTGGTTTCTCAGTGGCTTTATAATGGGGGTACAGAGTGACGCTTACACTTATGCATCCTAGCTTGCAAAAGCAGTGGTGGACCTCTTTCCTCATAACATACTTGCAGGTTTACATGTCGTTTCCAGGGATTTTGGGGGGGGTTTCTGTTATTTTTTTGATGAGGCAGGGATACAAGTGAGGCTGAGATGAAATATAATAGTAGAAATTGCCAGTTACTGCCAAATGCTTCAGGCCTTCACAAGTGAGTATCTTTCAAACCCCTTCATGTGAGGCTTCATTAATCTGACAGTAGCAATAAGAATACCGGACCCTAAAGATCTTTTTTGTTGATGAGAGTAATACGCTTAGCATATATTGGTATCTTGTGAAGAACATTCATAATAAACCCATCTTTGTAGACCTATTTTTAGATAGGGAGCTGAGGAACAGTATTTTGGAGTTGAATGTCTTATAAGCTGAGTTTCCTTGTTTTCCTCTGACTGCTTTTGTCACTGCTGTCTTTTTAATAATGCTGCTTGCTAAGAATGTTACCCGGTTTTTGCATTTTCTACCCCTCATGTGGGCTGTTGAGGGAGGAGGCAGAAAGAGAGAGAATGTTGCACAGGAACAAAAGCTTCCATTTGAGGAATCCCCAAAGAAGCATGAACACAGGGTTTGGGTTTGAAGCTGTAGAGAGGGGGGAACAGCCACTTCCTGTGCCAGAATTGGGTGGGAAATTTGAGGGAATGTGATGGTAAAGAAAATAGCAAGAGGTGCTTGCTTAAGGAAGCTCTGATCCTTCATGTGTTCAGAGCTACCTTGAATAGTAGTGTCACCAAAACTGCAGGAAAAACAAAAACCCTACAACATTTTTTAATGTTAGAGAGTTACTTTATTATCTGGCCAGGATGTACCACAGAAATCATCTCATCCACACATAGCCAGGGTGTGCAGAGAGAATCATTCCACGACACGTGAAATTTACAAGATTTCCCCCAAACTTTATACAGTCAAAACCCAGAGAGATGCACCGTTTCAAAGTTCATTAGTCCAGAGCAGAGCAAACCCGCAGTATTCAGATTCCCATTGGATCCCAATCTCCTCACCTCTGATGTTAATTAGATCTTCTTATCTCTCTCCTTTCCCAGACCCGCTGTCTCTGACCAGCCAGGGGTGTTGTTTGGAGCTGATGTTCTGTTAATGGCCGCTGATGGCCTTTTATCTTTTGGGCTACCCCCAGTCTGTTGGTATGTTGAGTTCATCAGGCCTCACCTGGAGAACAATGCCCTGGAAAGAAGCTTCAGTTCCCTTCCCCCGGGGCAAAGGGGGAACAAACAAACTTGGCTAAAGTTCTACAAACATTTTTAAACTGGTATATTTTCAACAGTAGTTCCTACTCATTGGAGGTAGTTCCCTCATCTCTGCAGAGATAAACTTCTACTGTCTACAAGGAAAAGTAAAGGAAGAATCAAGCTGGAGGACTGATGGGGTGCACAATTAATCTGAAATGTCCTGCATCTGTAGGAATAATTGCATGTGCAGTGCGGGTTGAAGAGCAGGTGAGTAGGAAAGACCTTGTGTTCTGATGGGCACCAGCCTGACCCTGAGACAGCAGAGTGCCCTCACAGCAATGCAAGCCAACAGTATCGACGTGAGTGAGGCTGAGCATTGCTAACAGATGGATGATCTTTCTCCTCAGTGCTGGTGGGACAGGTCTGGGTCCTATGTCCAAATTTCAGCTGACTAGTACAAGAGACACTTCGACATCCTAGAATGACTCCAGAGAAGGGCCATAAAGGTGATGAAGAGCTTGGACCATCTGTCACACAAGTGGAGGCTAACAAAGCTGGCACAGTTCAGGCTGGAGAAAGCTTAGGGGCAGGAGAAGGAGAATCTAATCTATTTGTCTCTATACCTAATGGAATAGGTGGGAAGTAGAGAAGACAGAGACAGACTTAGTTCAGTGGTGACAAAAGAGGCAATGGGCAAAAACATACAACACTGAAATGGATTTTTCTGTAGTTCAACTATGGGGGTGGTGAAACACTGGAACGTGTTGCCTAGGAGTTTGTGAAACCTCTGTCTGTAAGGAAAATTAATCCACAAACGCCAGAGGTTTATGTCCAAAAAGGAAACAGAGTAGTCCTGTAAGTTTATTAATGAATAAAGGGAGAGGTCATGGGCATTTCCCATGGGGTCTCTCTCAAACTGATAGAGGATGCTGCCTCTTTTATCCTAATTTCTCGGCCGCAGTTCCCCTCTCTCTTTCCCCATTGGCTGAGGTACTCGGGAGGTACAGATTTCCCAGAACGCCTAATTAATATACATCCCCCCTAATACATACAATCCCAATACACATTCCCCTTTTCTTCTTCTTCTTGTGTCTCTGTTCTTGTAGTTTATTAACACAGTTTTGGGTAAATCTAATTAGGGAAATTCCTATGGAAATCCTACCCATTGTTTCTTCTATCTCTCAGTATCAAAGTTATCTTACCAGCAAACTCAGCTCTTATCTTTACCAGTAATTAGTTTGCAAAGACACTCCCTTATTCCTTTCCTGTCCTTTAAAAAATGTTGGGATTTGACCGGCCGCTGCCCTGCTTAAGCAGATGTTCACGTTACAATTTTCCGGGGTTGCCTGGAGGAGTCTCAGTGGTTCCGTGGGGATGGGTGGCAGCCAGAAACGCTGGGAGGAACAGAGGCCCACTTCACTTAATTATGAGAGTAGTTTAGAGGGATATTCTGACATTTTTGTTTAGGTTTCCTCAAGATGCTTTCCTTTGGCATTTTTTCCTCATTTGTTTTCTGTGTCATGCTGTCTAAAATCAGACCTTGCTGGTTAAAAGTGATTATGTATGTCAATGTGTTATGATCCAATTATTAAGGTTCTTAGAAATATCTCTGCCCGAATTAAGGTGCAGATGAGGCCATATGCCAGTCAATCGAATGGGTTTTATTTGATAGTAAATATGAGAGAGAGAGAGAGAGAGAAAGAGAGAGGAATAGAGAGAAAAGGAGAAGTAGGAAAAGAGGTGGGTGGGACAGAAAGAGGGTGACAGAGACAGAATAAAGAAAATACCACCATCCATGGATCCCAACGATGTTGTGTTGATCCTCTCCATCTGGTCTTCTTGGTGGTGGTGGTCCCCCCAAAAAGCACAGAATGCTATGGGTTAATGTACACTCAGGCCAGGGTCAATGTCCAGGCATGTCCCCCCAGGGCAGGGGGCAGCCTCTAGCCGCAGACTCTGCTTGCATCACCTGCACTCCTGTGGTGCAAGGCCTCTGGGGAGCACTTTGAGGGGTCTGTGATGGATTGTGACTCCCCCTCAGCTGCCTCTCACGTGAAAGTCCTGTGGATGTGGTCTGTGGGGCTGGGGGCTCCACTGCTGGGTCAGTTTGTGTAAGGGAGGATGGGTGTTTACTGCCTCTGACCAGAGGTTATACCATGCACCTGAAAACCTCCTTCTCCCCCCTCAGCTGGGGGCAAAATCTGTGTAAACCTGGCTTCTGTGAATTGTGGTCTGCCCCCACATGAATACTCAGCCAGAGATTGTTTTCAGAGCAGCTGGTGGCTTTGGCCTTTGTGGATGCTTTCCTTTTCTTGAGATGACTGAACAATAGGTTTCCCTTCATCTAATCTCAGCAGTTTGACTCAGCAGTCCAAAGTCCCAGTCAGGTACCTTCACCGAGGCTTCTTTGGTTGTGGTTTCTCTATACAGACTTTGTTATAATGAGCAAAATTTATATCAGTGTTTGAAGCATGAACTATTTCAGTCTCTGACACAATGTTATGTGTATTCTGTTTCCTTTGGTTGTGCAGAGATGAAATGGCAGCCTGTCAGGTTCTGGCTAGGGTCCCAGTTACTTGTGCTGAAGATTAAGGTGTCTCTGCAGACAAGCTGCAGACTTGTAGAAAAACTTGACCCTTAGAGTAGAAATCCTGCCGAAACTGCTGAAACAGTCAAGGAAAAGCTGCTGTTCGCAGATAGCACTTGGCATTGTGTTTAACATCACAGGTTTGGAACAGCTGTTAAGGGACTTCCGCAGCTGCTAGCCATGAGGTTTTATTGCAGTTCCTACTGCAGGTAAAGCCAGAAGCGCACAGGGGGAGAGAGAACATGCTCTTACTTCATTAACCTCTTCCAAGATGGGGGTTTGAGTCATCCACGACCTAAAGCCATAGTGAAAGCAGGTGACCGGGAAAACAGTATGAATTTATCAAAGGCAAATCATGCCAGGCTAAATTGGTACTGCGACAGAAAAATAGCATGTCAGAGAGCAGTATTGTTTAGCTGCACCTTGGCAAAGCATTTGACACTGTCTCCCATAGCCTCCTCCTGGACAAATGTCAAATAGCAACTGGATGGGTGGTGTGTGAGATGGGCAGGAATCATCTCAGAGGAGATCAGTGTATTTTACTGAGGCTGGCAGCTTGTCACAAGTGGTCCTCCCCAGGGATCAGCACTGGGCTCCATGTTGTAACATCTCCATGAATGATCTGGACGATGGCACTGAAAGCACCCTCACCACGTTTGCTGTGTCACTAAGCTGGGTGTGCAGGTGGACATGTCAGCAGGGAGAGACACCTTTCACAGACCCGGACAGGCTGGACCAGATGATTTTTCAAGGTCCCTTCAAGCCAGGACTGTTCTTAGAGTCTACAAGTCATGATATGCCTGATTGGCACTTGAAAGCCTAAGACTGCAGAAAGAAGCAACAGATGAACTACAAGGTAGCTCCAGGAAAGAAGTGGGAAAACGGTGCAGAAAGGCTTTTATTACTACCGTTGATAGGCTATGTATTTCCTGGCTCTGACAAGGCCACACATCCTCAATGCTTGATAAAAATAACCAGCTTCCGATTTTCCACACATTAACACTTGTAACTGGTATTAGCTGCACTGCTTCAAAGACTTACTAGCAGCCTGTACAGCAGTATAGCACAGGCCCTGTATAATACTCTATACTACACTTAGTAGTAGCCTATTCAGAACAATCCTGTTCTCATCCAGGACTCACTCACCTCAGTGCCTGGTCATCCTGACCAGAGTAAGTACCTCTTAACTGTGTGCAAGAACATTTTACTAGGATTAAGAGGCTAGACAGTGTTATTTCCCTTCTGCAAATTGTAAAATTCTCAGCATTGTAATTTAGCAAGTGCTACTCTCATACTTACCTACATTTTCTCCATATTAATTTTTGCAGCTGAGACACTAATGTGGATTAAAAAGGGACTTTTTGATTTAGTGAAGCTCAGGTTTAACAGGACTTAAGTATCATCACTTTTAAACTAGACAATGCACTTTTAAGCAAGGCAATGGTCTTCATAAAAAAATACACTGCAAAACTTTAAAATTTTATTGAACTAGCCAGCATTATTTAACTCATGGGAAAGCACCATTATGAGCCCTTTACCTTTCCCTTTTAATTAGTCATTCAAAAATAGTCTGTTAAGCTGTGAAAGATGGCTTACAGCTTGGGTAACTGCTTTGGCCAAATCTCTTGGTCCAAAGCTTCCACTGCACACAAGTGCTTCATGGCAAATTCTGTCCTTCTCAGAGATGGGTATCCCTTCACCCTAAATACAACTCCGGATTTTTCAGTCCAGTTTTTGTATCTGATGCATTAAAACACTGCTTCTAGCCAGGCAGGACCCCGACTAGGAAGAGACTTGCCATGCACACATGAAGAATAAAAACCTTCCAAATTTTAAGGTTGTGATGAAGCTTGATATACTAAAACCAGAAACATCCATCTCAACAAAAACAGAAGTGGATCCCAATTGCTATTTTAAGAACTACAGCAATTTATTTAGCTGCAGACCATTCCAACATCAAACACGTGCATTTTTAACTTGGAGCCAAACTCCCATTACCCAGCACAGACTGAATACATTAAGGCTACTGTAGTTTTTAACCCTCAAACCAAATCTTTTAAAAGGTGCCCTACTCATGCTCAGGACCAATTTCAAGAGCAGAATGCTGCAATACCTACAGCACCACAGAATATCTTCAGTTGGCAGTAATCCATATGGATCATCAAGAGCAACACCAGGGCTCCTCACAGGACTACCAACACCAAAATATTTTGACCAAGAGCATCATAGACATTCCCTGAACTCTGGCAAGCTTTGGGCTGTGACAACTTCCCTTGGGAGCCTGTTCCAGTGAGGGTCTGAACTACACTTAGTTCTGCCAAGAATCAGGTGAAGCTTGTAAGTTTTACTAATACTATGCTCAGTGTCAAAAGTGAGTAAACACTATCCTGTACTTTGGATTGAAAAAAAAACCCCATCAAAATACAAACAAGCCCCTCCTGAACACTACTCTGAAGTGAGCTGTGTTCTGCCCACTGCACCGCTGAACTGTCACACAGAATTTTGACTGTACAGGTAAATCCTGCTTGTAACAACACCCACACATGCAGAAGTTTATAATAAAATGGAACCTCTCAATGAAGACATAGTACGTACTGCAAGTTCTCAAAAGAGAACTGCACCAAGATCAAGGTTTGTAGTTCCTGTTTGGTCTACATGATGCACTTGGTCTGAACTCTATTTAAGAGACTGCCAGTAACAACATGCACTACGAAGTCTCATACTGGAAGTTCACGACAAAAGGCGTTTATTGGTAATTAAATGTAGAATGTCTTTTCAGTATCAAGTACAGCATCTTTATTTCTGACTTGATTCAGACTTGGATGTAGAAGCTCTCAAGGAAGAAAGCCGGCGCCTCTTGGCAATCTGCTCCTGGCGTTTCTCCTTGGCTTCCTGAAAGGCACAGAGTATGGAAATGTTATGTATCATCAAAGGCTTCAAAACATCCACAAAGGAACGAACTAGGGAAAACCAAGTTTAAGGAATGGATTCTAGAAGTCAACAAAGCAAAATAATTGCCCTTCTTTGGAGGTCAGAAGAATTCTGCAAGTATCCGAAACAGCATGGATCCATGTCTTTGCCCAGTTTGCACCCGCAACTTTAGTAAGGTAACTGATTTGAGAGTTTGCAACATACCAAAGGTGCATCTACTCTCAGTTTCTACCTGGAACTCATGAAACTCAGGAACTACTGTGCCAAATATTTCAACTGTACTGCTTACAATATTGCTTCAGCAGTTGCTGCAGTTTGAGGAGCAGGAGCTCAATGCAAATGAGTAAATGCATGCAAACAAGTACCTTCTTATCAATTTATCCTTTATCAAGATCAACTGCTGAATCCTATTTCTGCACACAATCGCTCAAATGCTTGGCCATCTGGACTTAAACTAGAATTCATATGAGCTAAAACTGCTATTGCAGAGGTTATCTTTAGAGACCATAACCATTTATTGTTTTCTTTAAAATAAGCTCTCAAATTAGTGAGCCTAGTAATTTCTATTGCTCTAGGACTGGCAGAAACAGATAGAAATATCAAAAAAACCCCAAGTAACCGGCTCTGTTTATATTCACATTTGGGCACTCACATTTAAAATGAACTACCACAGAGAAGCTGTAAGCATACAGTTCCAGTTTACCAAATCCCTGGATTCTGGGAGACACAGCTGAGCTAAAATGGCAAACATACCTTCATTCTCTTGGCCAGCAGCTTTGCATATTCTGCAGCTTCCTCTTTGTTCTTCTGAGTGCGCTGCTTCTTCAGGGCAATACGCCTGCGCTTATGCTGCAGCACACGGGGAGTCACCAGTCTCTGGATCTTGGGAGCCTTTGTTCTGGGTTTCTTACCTAAAAATCATTATGTATCAGCAGGAGTGGCAGAGAACTCTCTCAAGAGGCCACATAGCAAACTTTACTGTAAATTCCAACTCTCCCTACACTTAGTTTTTTTTAATAACATGGGTTTTCATTACCTAGCTTCAAGAATAAGCCATTATATCCAGTTACAATTTTACAAAGGCTTGACACAGCTTATCCCAAAAAACGCATCAACAGTCCACAATGAGCAAACAAAACACACTACCACACAGATCTGTAAGATTTTTACAAAGCAATCCTAACAGACTTAAGCAGTCACATGCAACAGTCTGATGTGCACCAGGATAATATTCTTTAAAGGACAAAACCATTGAATATGTGTTCTTTTCCCCAACAAATTTTCGCAGTACCCAAGTTTTATCACATTCTAAAAATTCACTTTTTCCCCCGGATCAAATGCAAAAACCAAAAAAAAATTGAAATTTTACACTGTGAGAGAGAGGTAGCAAGCAATGCAGTGCCCTTCCAATAAAAGCTCATTTCAGACTGCCACAAGCAAAGTGTAAGAATCTTACAATTTTCTCTCTACACTGCCTTTTCCTCCCCCACATCATAAAAAAGCAAGTTTTAACATTGCACTTTGTATTTAACTTTGTTTTATTACCAACTATTTTTGGGTTATTCTTAAATACTGGTAAAAATTACTCCAAATTCTATCAAACATTTAAGAACTGTGACAAAACAGACAGGGAAAAGAGGAGTGAAAGAAGTGACGCAACCAAGAAACTCGACTTCTTTTCCACAAGTTGCAGCTGACAAAGCTTATATATAATGAGTGTCAGCTCCTGGATGCACTATTAATTGTATTTCATTCACTGCAGTAGGCCGACCACCCTGTTGGCAATTACAGGAACCCCAAGGGCTGTGCTATTGGAGTTCTTACCCTCTTTGTTCAGAGGCTTCCTCACAACGTACTGGCGGACGTCGTCCTCCTTAGAGAGGTTGAACAGCTTGCGGATCCTGCTGGCTCTCTTGGGACCAAGACGACGGGGCACAGTCGTGTCTGTCAGCCCAGGAATGTCCTTCTCTCCTTTAGGAATATAAGTTTAAACATGTCAATTACTACACCTCCTAAGCACCAGCTTCAGCAGCAAAACACGAAGTTTAAAACATGTAAGAATTGCTACTCTTTTGCTACAGATTCCTCCAAGCAGTAAAAAATGCTTTAGCAATCTGTTGAAGTATTACAAGAATGCAGTGCTCAGAGAGAATTTTAAGGACACATTTGCACTCTGAAATTGGAACTCCATTTCCATTCCACACAGCCACTACCAAGCAGCCTCCTTCCAGGTGCCTACTTCTCCCTATTGCTTGTTTCATCCAGACACTTACCCTTTTTTACAATAACCAGATTCAGGACACTTAAGTTGGCATCAACAATGCAGCCGCGGACAGACTTGCGCTTTCTTTCTCCAGTCCTCCTGGGGCGATAGCAGGAGTGGCCCTTGCTGAGCAGCAGGCGCACACGTCCGTGGGTCAGGACACCCTGCTTCATGGGGAAGCCTTGCTTGTCGTTGCCGCCGCTAATCCGGACAACATACCCCTGTGGAAACAAACACTTCTCAGTTACTCATCCATTACTTCAAAACGTAGTAGATACCACAACATACTGCTCAGAACAAGGGAGCACCTTGTCCACGATTCAGCAAGTCACTGTTACTGCCACTGCAAACAAACTCAACCAATACCTTTGGAACAATTAGAGAATTTTACTTAAGAAATGTAAAAAATACCTCTGCATATCAGAATTTACATTTAGTGTGATTCACATCCCTTTGCAGTTTTGTTGCAAAGTTACACCATGTAAAATCTTGTGCATAATGTCTAGCTTTTTTGCAATTGTAAACCAAATTAAAGCCTGTTATCATCACGAACTGGAAATCTGCACAGAACATTGGAGTGTCTAGAGTAGGGATACAGGTAAAAATGAAAAGTACAGGTTTTATCACATTCCTTGTGAAGGTGGCAGCAGAAAAGATCAACCTCCTTAAATTCAAATGCACTATCCACGTTAACACTATTCCAAACCCAGGCTCGACATGGCTTTTCCCATTTGTTACCAGCAGTTTGAACACTTCAAAGTCAGTTTTGAGCAAACCAGCAGTTTAATACTGCAGACTGAACTTGTCCTGAGCACCAAGACAACATTGAAATGAAGACCAACATGCTACTGCGAAAGGGAGCAAAAAACTCAAAACACAAAGCTTTCACAGCTAAAAATTCCTCAGATAAATCGAAGCTCCAAGAGGCTAGCCTAACCGGTAAGTTCAGTACATATACAAGAGGAGAAACTTTCAACGTAATTGCCAAATGCACACCAGAACTAGAGCATATATTTTAAGCTCCTTAAATTCAACTGTGACACCGTTCCGTACTACTTACCTTCCACTCCTCACCAAGGGAATCAGCCAGCACCTCCGTCGCCATTCGTTTCTCGTAGAATGTCCTGAGTTTACGCTCATCATCTACTTCAATGAGCTTCTGACAGCCAGTTGCTGGGAAAGAAATATTCAGCTGGCAAAGGCAAAAAAAGAAAACAAAAACAATAGTTCAGTCTGAAACCTCTGAGGAAATACTTAAGCAATAAAACAGTATTTACCTGATGGTTTGAGCTCAACATTTTGAAGCTAAAATTCCCCACCTGCTTACAGGAATGCTCACCATCTAAAGCCTACCACCATCATACTGAAGGAACCAAGGCAGGGAGTTCTGTGTTGAGCCACAATGGGCTGCACAACTCGCACAGAAAACCGACTTTTTATTGCAGCCGGACGTCGATCAGCCTGCGAGCAGCGGAATCCTGTGCCCTTCCTTTCCTGCAAGCCCCGCACAGCACACGCCGCATTAGGGAGACGCGCAAGTAACTTCAGCGGAACAGTCCCTGCCGTGAGGGATCATTTGCGCTTCCCTGGGGCCGCTGCAGTGTTCCCGGTACGGCCCCGGGAACAGCGCACACGGCGCCTCCCTGCCGGGCCCTACTGTCGGCTGCACAGGTCGCTCGCTCGCAATAACCCCTCCGTGCCAGGCGGTCGCTCCGGAAACCCGGCGCTCCGCGGCCCTGCAGCCGCACAGCCCCGGCCTAGAAAGCAAGGCCCGCCAGCAATCCACTCCCATCGGCACCGCAGCTGCGCTCCAGCCCCTCCGCCAGGAACCATCGGCCACCCACAGCAGCTCTGCGAGAAGTGCCGGGGCCATTTACGGCAGAGGAGCCCCGCACCCTCCCAGCACGGCCCCGGCCCGGCGCGGCCCTACCTTCATCTTGCCCTCGTGTCGACGCCGCGGGAAAAGGCCGCACTTCCGCCCGGACTTGTTACATACATGCAGCAACTCTCGCGAGAGCAGCACCGCTCGTGCCCCGCGTGACCGGGGCTGCCCAATGGCGAGCGAAGCTGCTCCGGGCGGGGGCGTGGCCGGGGGTGCGGCCTCGGGCAGGGACATTCCGTCCCGCGCTGCCGGCCGGGCGCTCGGCTGCTGCCGGGCAGGCCCGGACACGTGACCGGCTGCTGGCGGTGCCGCTGGCAGCGAGGGTTCCGTAGGAGCGGCCAGGGGGATCGCACGCACGGACTCGCCCACCCCGGGGCGGGGAGCGCCGCCGCCTGGAAAAGGAAGCGCCATCAATACGCGACGCACCCGCTTTCAAGGGAAGGCGCGTTGTTTGCGCGGCATGAGCGGCTCCCGCCGGCGCTGTGTGTCCAGCACTTTCTATGCACGGGCGCAGGGCCGTGCGGGGAGCGGCCGCTCCTTTCCATCACACGGGTGGGGCTGACACTGTGTGCTCTGTGCAGTTCTGGGCTCCTCAGCACAAGAGAGACAGGGAACTGCTGGAGAGGGCCCAGTGGAGACCACAAGGATGATCAGGGGCCTGGAGCATCTCTCTCATAAGGAGAGGCTGTGGGAGCTGGGTCTGGTTAGACTGGAGAAGAGATGATTGAGAGGGGATCTCATCAGTACATATAAATATCTTAAAGGCGGCTGCCAGGAGGATGGGGCCAGAGTAATGTTGATGGTTCCGGGTGGCACAGTGTAGAGTAATGGCTCTAGACTAAAACTCAGAAGTTTCCCCTCAATATGAGGAAGAATTTCTTGACACTGAGGGTGGCAGAGCACTGGAACAGGCAGCCCGGGGAGGTCGTGGAGTCTTCCTTCTGGAGACATTCAAACGCCACCTGGCACGTTTCTGTGTCACCTCTTCTCAGTGACCCTGTCCGGGCACGGGGGTTGAACTGGATGATCTCCAGAGGTCCATTCCAAACCAAACAGTTCTGTGATTCTGTGTGAGATATTTCCAAGCGCACAAGGCAGGCGGTAGTGCTGCCCACGCCTATGGAGGAGCTGGCTCCTCAAAGCCGCCGGGGGCGGGAAGTGTCTGTTCCCCCGCCCGGCTGCCGGCGACCCCAGCGGGGCGGCCCCGCCAGCCCTGCCCGTGGAGGCCAGCCCGGAGCCGCCCCGCCCCTCGCCCGGGTCGCGGAGGACGGGAGGGGCGGGCCGGGGGCGCGGTCACCGGTCCTCAGCGCCGCCGGGCCCGAGCGCCGGGCGCGATGGGCGCGCTGCTGTGGTGGGACCCGCTGCGGGCCGGCAGCTCGGAGGTGGACTGGTGTGAGGACAACTACACCATCGTGCCCGCCATCGCCGAATTCTACAACACGGTGCGTGGCGGCGGCGGGGGGCGGTGGGTGGGCGAGCGTGCGGCGGCGTTCAGGTCCCGCAGCAGCGCGGGGGTCCTGCTGCCTGCCAGCTCCGTCTCTTGCGGGGTTTTCGTGGGATTGTAGCATGTCATTCTATGATTGTCGACTTCTTTTGCTTCTGTAGTCGCTGGCATGCCTAAAATTTAAGAATTTATACCTAATTTCTCAGATACAAAATGGGGAGGTTTACTAGTCATACTGCTACTTACAAGTAGTGTGCAACAGGCTCCCTCCTCGTATTTGTCGAGCCTTGTGGTGGCCAAGCACCGAATTTTTTGTGCTGTATTGCCCTGGTCTGGTACCCATTTGCACAGACAGGTATCAACCCCTTGATGGGCGTGCAAGGCAGTGATGGGTCAAGATAAAAAGGTACCTTGGTGTTTGGAGGCAAAACTGGATTTCTCCCAAATATATTTAGCTCCAAGAAGGCGAAACTTTCACATGCAGTGTGTCTTAAGGTTGCAGGATGAAGTCAAGAGTGTATTTTTAGAAGAGGAAGAGATGTCTGTTTAAGAAAGTAACTGAAGAATGGAAGGCGAGTGTATAATGTAATTGTTGCTTCCCTGCAGTTAGTCATGGTTTACCCCCGAGTCCTCTCCCACCTTTGCAATACCGTTTAGTTGCTGGAGAGAACTTAAAAAAGCACAGCTACAGCAGCAGAGCCAGACTGCCCTATACCGTGCATCTTGCAAAGGGAGCAACGCTCCTGACATCCTCTTGATGTAAAGAATGGCAGTGGCAGATCCACTAGAGTAAAATAATCCATCGGGCTTTCAGGTAGTTTGCCTTTCCATGAAAAATATGTATCCAAGAGCAAACCTGCCAATTCCCAGTCTGTTTTCTGTTCTACCGAAGGTGGTGTGTGCACAAATGCGGAGCTGAATCTTCTGCTTTGTCTCTTTTATACTTTAAAGTGGGCCATTTTTTTTTCCTCCCAAATTCCATCCTTGTCTGAGCTCTGATTTTTCTCTTTCAAGCCATGTTTCTTTGACTGCCAACGTATAGTGGAAGAAATAGTTTGTATCATGGGAGGTTCTGCACATATAGAGCAAGTAATTCCATGTTGAACTGTGTAAATCACTAACTTGGTTTTTTCTTGTACTTGGCTGCCAAAGTCCTAAAGATGGTGGTAGGTCTGTGCCATTGAAGAATTTTGAGGGTGTGTAAGGGAAACTGTCAGCTTTTTTGTGTGTCTGATGTCACTGCACAAGAACCAAAAACAAAGGGAGGAAAAGGTCAGGATAAACAAGTTATTGAAGACAGCAAATATGTTTTTGAGCCAGCTATGCAGGGGGATGGGTATCCTTCTGCTATGTGTGCTGGTTCGGTCTGGGGTAGAGTGAATTTTCCTCATAGGCATTGGTGTGGGGTGATGTTTTCTGCTGAAAAGTGTTGATAACTCTGTTATCATAACTCTTTCATTACTTCTGAACAGGGCTTACTGAGATCAAGGCGTTTCCTCCTCACCTCACCCAACCAGCAAGTGGGCTGGGGGTACAGAAGGCCTTTGGAGGGGAGACAGCTGGGACAGCTGATTCCAGCTGACCCAACAGATTTCCCAGGCCATATGGCATCATGATCAGCATATAGAAATGGAATCAGGAGAAGGAAGTGGTTGGGACTTTTAGGGTACTTGTCTTCCCAAGTCACTGTTAAGTGTGACGGGGCCCTGTTTTCCTGGGGATAGCAGAGCACCTGCCTGTCCAAGGGGAGTGCTGAATGAATTCCTTATTTCACTTTGCTTGTGTGCACAGCTTTTGTTTTCCCTATTGAATTGTTCTTATCTAAACCCACAAGTTTTCTCACACTTGCCCTTCTGATTTTCTCCCTCTTCCTGCAGTGAAGGGAGTGAGCAAGCAGCTGGGCAGTGCTTAGTTGCTGGCTGGGATTAAACCACAACACTGAACTGAGCTGATTAACATTGGTATAGAAGCTTGCAAAATTAAGTATAGATGTGGTATAAGAGCTGCACTTGTGTCCAGATGAATAACTGAGGCTTCAAACAGGTGGACAGACACAGAAAAAAGTTTGCCTCAAAGCCTGATGTGTTGTGGCAGCTATGTAAAAATCAGCAAGCTGTACACTTTGAGGGAAGGAAAAAAAAGCCATGTTGAGGGTCGTCATGTTTAGGCTCTCTTCAGTAATACCAAGTCATTGTTAGGGTTTGATTTCTGTGTTAGCAACTTCTGAAAATTAAAACACTGAGTTGCGGTGGATTGATGGGGTTGTGCAACTTAGTCCTCAAAAAAACCAGATGCTCACAGGACAGTTGAGAAATTTTGGCCCTACTCTAAAAAGTACCTTAGGTGGCATCTAAAGTTTATCCTTCTAGGGAGGGTTTATTCCGACTGACTCAGACTCTCTTGAAGTTCCAGGAAACACTCTTCAGCAGACCTGAATCTGGCATCTGGATCATTAAGCTTTAGATTAAAACCGTGCTAATCCACATTTTAAACTGTCATGGCAGGAGATCAGAGTTGTATTTGAGGTCTCACGCAATATTCATGTAAGCACAAAACTGGAGCAGTTTATTGGAAATGTATTTTTTTAATTTCTTTTTCTGGTCGGACTCAAACCAAAGCACTCAACAGGATTAAATCAGTAGAAGAAATCTGTTCAGATGTTTTCTACAAATTGATCAAACTAGTTTTTTAAAATATACACAAGCTGGACTTGCATGATTTTGTCTAGCTAAAGTGATTCAGGTCTTACACTTCTTCAGTAGAGAGGCCACAAAATGCTCTGTAGTTTAATTTGAAGGAATAGTTATAAGAAAAGTATCTTTTTTTTTCTCCTTCTGAAATGAATAAAGTAATGTGTTCTGATGCATTGTAACCCTATTCTAGAACATAAACAAATGCCTCCACATGATCAAAATAATTTACTCTGTGAAGAGGTATTTACCAAAAAAACCAAAGATATTGTTAATGTTTTAAACACTTGAAAGCAGTACTTTTATTTTTTCCTGTTGTCAGTATTTAGCAGTTCTATAAATTGCATTTAGTTGTGCTTGTAATTTCCATTTAAGAAGGGAATTGCCTGGGTTTTATTCCTCTTCTTTTGTTACCTGGCGGCATGGAAATAAAAAGGTTTTAAAAGTTATGAGGTAGTCTTAAGAGTGTGAGAAAATGCCTGTACTGTCTTCACAGGATCTTTTCTAACCACAGGATTTTTAGTGTTTGTGCATGGCATGCTCAGAAACTAGGGTATAGAGGATACACACCCTCTGATGTTACTGGGAGCTACTTCAGTCAGTTTTTGCTTTCTGCTCAGAAAGACATCATACAGTAAGTTTTCTTGTGGTGGTTGAATGCTGCAGCTGCTCTTTGGGAGATGTAACAAATAGTGAAGAGCACATGAGCTTTGTTAGGACTGCAGGAAACATACTGTGTTGAGACAGTGGCCAGATGTGAGTGAAGTTGCATGATCATGATCTGAGCAAGCCCCTGACGTTCTCTCTGTCCTATAGGCCTGTGTCCTGAATTTCTGTAATATATTTAATATGTTAAAAATTAAAACTAGAGGTCCAGAATTGTGTGAGGCCAAGAGAATGGACTGTTGAAGTGCTTCTTGCCTGTTTTCCAAAGCTGTAACATTTGGTCATTGCCTTTGCAGATCCTGAAGGAAATTTTCTGTACTACTGATAAAAAATTTTACACTTATTGTAACAGTAAAATAATTTGAATTGCACATTACCCAATCATGGAGGCAAATTGAGTATTAATGTAAAAAAATGCACATGCAACATACTTTCTGGAGCCATATTTTCTGAAATCATACTTTTGTATTTAAATTTTCAGTACTGAAATTATTTCAGCTGCTGAGGTGTTAGTAAATCCTCCTGGTGGCCACTGCGAAGAGTACAAGTCATTCTCAGGCTCCAGTTTGCAAGGGTTTTCTTGCATTTGCAGGCAGGACCTTAGCATGAGTGGGAGTTCAGTGCCAGAGCAGCACTACCATAGCACAGAACTAGTCCCTTGTTGGCCAATCACTACTATAGATCTTCATTGCCACAGTGGTGTTAAGTAGGTCTAGTGTTTCCTTTGTCATCTTGTTCCTAGGTGGAATAAGGACTTTCTAGCCAAATTTTTATAGCCTCTTTTTGCCTGTTCCGATTTTCTTCATTGGTCAGTTTCAGTTGTAGTGATGGAGAAGTTTACTTCCAAACCACTTAGTTTAAAACCACCTATTTTTGCCTCTTGACACTTCCTTTTGGCCTAACTGTGTCTAAAAGCCTAAAATGCGTAAAGCACTCCCAGTCCCCCAGAGGACTTACTCATATTCCATCATCCCTGCTGTCACTGTGTGTGGTTCCTACCTGCTTTGGAGTGAGGGAAGTCTTCCTGTTCTGTGTATGTATCAGCACATCATGCTCTGGGATCCTGGTTGATCTCTGTATTCCTAATGTTGCTGACAGTCTCTGCTGCATGGAGACGGGTGGGTTCTTTTGTGAATGAAGGTTGCTCACGTGAACCTGTTTTGTGGAATGTGTAGGTTGCTCTATGTGAGTTAAACAACTTGATCTGCCTCTTAAAATCTGTTCTCAGACCATGTTGGATGGCAGACAACAGTAGCTGAATGAAAGAATTTATATGTTGTTCTTGAATTATTTCTCCACTAAATTTTCATTATTGTTAGTAAAAATTTGTAAGTCTCTGTGAAGACATATCTATCCCAAGGGAATGCCCTTGATCCAAAGTTGTTTTCTGCATCAACTGTTGCTGAGGTGATTTTCCTTGTGCTTGGGCTAAGCAGGCAAATATGAGAAAGGTGAGGCTTGGGACTCCTCCTGTCCTTTGGCTGCATGTGAAGCAGCAATAGTGTGTTTTCATAACCACTCAGTTACAGTGCCATGGCTGACCCTCAGCGCTGGCAGCTCCTAGGAAGAACCGATTGATCACTGCTACAGTGACAGCTCCTGCTAATTGTAAATGAAGTGTTTTCAGTTTTTAGAGAATCATCCTTTAGGCTGTTGGTAAGCAAGAGAAAACATAAAACATGTCTTCATTCAAATCTTACATATTAAATTTAAAAAATCCTAGCAGTGGTCTGAATTATCAGCCTTTACACCTTCCTGTAACTAGTTTTCAATCATATTTAATTGTGTCTGTAGTAGAGAACTGAGGGAGAAAATTTAGGTGTAAAAGGACTTAAAGCTCCAGGCTCTCTTTACCCTGCACAAAATGGGTTCTAACTCCTTTATCTTAGCATTGTATTTCAGCCCTTCCAGACAGCAGCTATTGTTCAGTAAATTGTCTTCTACAAAGCTTGTCTAGCTCTGTCTAGTGCCAGTGCTTCTAGTGCTTTTTCCATGCTAGGTTTGACAGCCATTGACAGGACAGTCACTGGTTCTCAGTAGCTTGGTCCTGTAGACTTCCTGAATTGCCACAGTCTTGTGGATTCTCAATAAAACTGTTCTGGGAATTGACTTGAATTGTGATTTAATGATGACTAGCCACATTTTACGTTGCCTAAAGTTTTTATGCTGTTACTAATTTAATGATGTTAAACAAAACAAGTTGATGCTTTTGCAAAAACAGGTCAGCATAGTCAGAAACAGGGTCTCATAACTGGTTGAGCTGGGGCTTCACTGAATGACAAGATGTTATTATGGATGTATTAGAAAGCCTATGGATATTTAAGATTTGTTTATTTTCTGTCTTTGTGAGACTTTGGTTTTTTTTCCTAGATAAGCAACATCTTGTTTTTCGTTTTACCACCCATATGTATGTGCTTGTTCCGTCAATACGCAATCTGCTTCAACAGTGGAATATATTTAATATGGATTCTGCTAGTCGTGGTTGGTAAGTTGATTAGTCTGTGTTTGCCAACTCCTGTGTGAATTGAGAGAGGAAATCAGTTTTTCCTGCTTGCACTTGACTGTTTTGCAAAACAAAGCAATCCTGACCTCTACGGAAGAGTTTGCTTGCATGTGCTTAAAGCAGAAGCAGGCATAGTTTCTGAAAGGAAAATGCCTTTTGCAAATTGAAGTTGCTGGGAAGTTTGACCATAGTTCTATCCCCTTCCAATCCTTCTTTGCATACTTTTTTTATTTTTATGTTTGGGCTTACTCTACAGCAGTGCTGACCCTCTTTCCTCTGTTGTTGCTTAAATGAGAGCTGAAGTGCCAGTGCAACTGAAGAGAGTAATAGGTTTTTCATTGTACTGAGAAGTCCCAAGATGGAGATGTGTGATTCTGAAGCTTGTTAATTCCTGGAGGCACTTCAAGGGATAATCAGAGCCCACTGGGGCAGGGTGACATTTTCCACCTGTAAACCTGTATCATGGAGTAGCACCAGATGCTGCTTTTTATCTTCGTCTTACGCATTCTTCTGCTATTGAGAAAATTCAGAAGCAGCACTGGCTTTTATTTCTTAACTGGTTTTGCATTATACTTTTTCACCTGATGTTTTGTCATATACATCTTTTCTAGTAGGAGCTGAAATTTTTAGCTTCTATTTTTGTGATGTGTTTTCTTCATGATTAACAAGGGGCTAAGGACTTGGATTGCCTCTTAGTGAAGTTGGTGTTTGTTTTCTGGTTTTCTCTTTTTATTACCTTTTCTAGACCAAATGATAGCCATCATTTCCTATGAAGTTCTGAGCATGAGCAGTGTGTTTCAGTCTATTGTGATACTGCAGCTATTCATGCTGCCTTTTGATTAATTCTTCCAGGAATTGGATCTGTTTATTTTCACGCCACCCTCAGTTTCTTGGGCCAGATGCTGGATGAGCTCGCTATTCTCTGGGTTCTGATGTGTGCTCTTGCCATGTGGTTCCCTAGGAGATACCTGCCCAGAGTTTTTCGAAACGACAGGTAATCATACAATCATACATGTACACTTCTGTGTTTCTTGAAACTTACTGTGCTAATACCTAAACCTGCACGTAATGGCACCAAGTTTATCACCCTTACCACTATCACTGCTGTTTTTGTTCACTCCATTCTCTTCCAGTTGCTTGTATGTCAGCCCATTTTTTTCAGAATTCCTGAATCTGCAGTTGCTGATAGTAGGGTTTTTGCCCTGTAACTTCAGGTGATTAGATGAGATAACTTGACTCTGGAAGTGTCTGTTTTTGTTGACTCTAGGGAGAATTTTACAATGAATAGTTTATGTAACTTACAGCTAATGTAAGAGAAGCAATCTTTTGCTCTTCCTTTTGTATATCCTGAAGTGTATATACAAGTGGACCTGTGGAAGTCAGCTGAATGTTCATCTGAATTTTTAAGGCAGTGGTTAAGGGTGGTGTTTACATATTTAAAGGCAAAGTGTTTGTTTAGAAACTATTGTTGTTGTAAAGAAATTTTTTCTTTTTCTTGCAGGTTTAAAAAAATACATCATAGCCAGTTTAAACTATTAGGTTTGCCTCCTCACAAAAAATTGTGCTATAAACTTCGAACATATTGTTCTTTTATGTAGTAAAGAAGTTGAAGTAAATGAGAGGCTTGAATTGCAGCATCAGTGTTCTCCCTGGAGGTTGCTAGGACTGCTGACTTTTGCCCTCTTACACTGTTACTCTCTGCCGGGTTTTTTTGAGTTTGTTTGGTTGTTGGGAATTTTGTGTTTGTTTTTTTCTTGACATGTGCCAGATTAGAAATTTCTACTGCTTGGAAAGAAGTTTGGTATCTAGACTGACCATTCCTCAAAATAGCTTGCACTGGGTAGAGTGTGCCTTTAATTACTGTGTGCAGCCTATGTGCATGGCCCAATTCTCTTCAGTGTCTTCGTAAATGATTTGGATTTGGACATGGGACTTGAAAGAATACTAAGTAAATTTGACGACCACACTAAATTGGGAGGAGCTGTCAAATCCCTTGAGGGCAAAGAGGCCTCCACAAATGAGACCAGTCACCAACCAGGTGAAGTTCAACAAGGGAAAGTGCTGGATTCTTCACTTGGGATAGGGCAACTGTGGATGTACAGACAGACTGGGGAACAAGACGCCGGAATGCAGTGCCATGGAAAGGGACCTGGTCAATGGCAAGTTGAACAAGAGTCAGCAGTGCCCTGGCAGGCAGGAGGCCACCCATGTCCTGGGGGCCATCAGGCACAGCATGGCCAGCTGAGCAAGGGAGGGGATTGTCCTGCTCTGCTCTGCTCTGCACTGCACTGGGGTGGCCTCATCTCGAGTGCTGGGGGCAGCTCTGGGTGTTACAATATGAGAAAGACATTAGAGAGCATCCAGAGGAGGGTCATGAGGATGGTGAGGTGTCTGGAGGGGGAGCCATATGAGAAACAGCGGAGGTCACTTGGTTTGTTCAGTGTAGTGAAGAGGAGATTGAGGGCAGACTTCATTGTGCTCTTCAACACCCTAATGAGGGAAAGAGAAGGGGCAGGAGCTACTCTCTTTTCTGTGGTGACAGGACACAAGGGAATGGCCTGTAGCTAAGTCGGGAGGTTTAGGTTGTATACCGGGCAAAGGTTCTTCACCCCAAGGATGGCTGGGCACTGGAACAGGCTCCCCAGGATAAGTGGTCACAGCCGCAGCCTGACAGAGTTCAAAAAGCATTTGGACAATGCTCTCAGGCACATGGTGTGACTCTTTGGGATGGTGCAGGGCAGGGCCAGAAGCTGGATATATTGATCCTTCTGGGTGCCTTCCAACTCAGCATGTTTTGTGATTCTATGTAGTTTAATGGCTTTATCGTGTTGGTGTGAATTTAGTACTTCTGCATATGACAGTGTAGTGCTATTACAGAACACCATCAGCTTAACAAGGAAACAGGTTTTACTGGTGTCTTTTGGTTTATGGTGTAACTCTTAGATGTTCAGTTCAAGTGAAGAATGCAGAGTCCTAAATTTATGTGTAATTTATGTAAACTCTTTTAATGAGCCCCCAGAAGGCTAGAGCATCTCCCATTGCATCAATTACTGTCTTCTGATATTGTAGGGTAAGTTCATAGTGTGGACCAAGATATTAAACTACTGGGTTTTAAAGTAATAGCAACACATTCGGGATAAAATACTGTTTCTATTAAACATCGTGTTAAAACAGTAAATACTAATCTCTCAGTCTATAACTGATACATAAAAAATTTGAGATGTGATTAAGGATCCTATTGTATCCTTCCACTTCTCAGAGAATCTGTCAAGACAGTTACTTTTTATGGAAGGTCTTGATTCATTTCTGAAGTGTGCAGACATCCTGGGCAACAAACCCTAACCTAGAAAAGGTTTGGTTTATACTCTTCGTTTCTTTGCTTTGCCTGACTAATCCTCTAGTATTATGTCCATCCTGTGCTCAAGGCTGTAGTCTTCACTTTCTTCATCCTCATCACACTTTGAATTTTCAGTGCTGAAAATGTTATTATCGATCATGACCAATTTGTGATGTGTTTATTCATTAGGACGTTCATGTCAAATTAGAACTTCCTACTTATGTAACTTGTTGCCTTCCAGCAGAAAGAGAAGTGGAATGAGTCTAGGTGAAAGTGATGACACTTGTGGCCATGGAATGGTACTGTACAAATATATTGAGACCCTACTTCAGACATAGAAGTGCCGTCTTTGGACAACAAATATTTTAAAAAGTTGTGGACCAGTAGTTAAAGGTCTGCCATAGTCCAGCCAAAGACTGGAAATGGGTTGTTTTAAGTCCAAGCCTGAAGTTTAAACAACAGTTAACATATATTTAATTTTATAGTTGTCAGGCTCTCTACATAGGGCGCTGTCTTGGTTTGAAAGACAGGTTTCTGTTAAGGAAGGTGGGAACCTCCCTTAGAATAGCGAGTATGTATTACTCCTCTTCCCTCCAAATCATTATAACTTTGAAATCAAGGGCTTTCAGACAAAGATATGGGAAAAGGACTAACAGTTCTTCACTAGTATTTATAACAAGGCAAATAAGCAGCAACAACAGTAGCAACAACAAACAAAAGCCAGAAACCCAGTGGCAGCTTTCCCTGGGCTGCCAGGCGCTGTCCCTTTGGTGCAGTTCCAGTCACAGCCAGCAGGGGCGCTGTTGGCTCCAGCCAGGCAGGGCAGTGTGGTGATTCCCCCGCGGCTGCAGGGGGCGCTGTGGCGCGAGCTCAGCTCTGCCTCCCTCACACGGCAATGGCGGGCGGCCTGAGGGCAGGACAGGCTGCAGCAGGGAGCTCAGAGCTGTGAGGGCAGGACAGGGTGCAGCAGGGAGCTCAGAGCTGTGAGGGCAGGACAGGCTGCAGCAGGGAGCTCAGAGCTGTGAGGGCAGGACAGGCTGCGGCAGGGAGCTCAGAGCTGTGAGCTGGAGCAGCAGGGCTGGTGCACCTGGGGTAGCAAGCAAAAGGTAGCAGGAACTCTGCAGCTGTGGCACGAGCTGTAGTGTGTCCCAGCAGGTGGAGGATGTGGGGTTATAGGGCAGCAGAAAAAAAACTGACGCAGAGGCAGAAAGTCAGCAGAGCTAGGGAGCAGCAGCTGGACTCCTCCGTAGGGGGAATCGTCCTGGGTTTCCCCTGAGGCACCTGAGGGGATGGTAAAAGTCCTCCCCAGTCAGATTTGGTGTTAATACAGTCCCAGTTCAATGGCTGCTGTTACAAATAAAAGCTCACCCAGGAAGAAAGAAGTGCAGAGCTGTGCTCTGGCAGTCACAGAGAGCCCCCTCCACCTTCCCCTCTGATAACTAGAGAGCAAGTGAGCTAGGATCAGTCAGTTGTTCTCCTCCACCCCCACCCCACCCTAGATACATCTTTTGTCTCTCTTAAGTGTGGACAGTTAGGGTCTCTTTAGCGACCCTAATGGATGGGGCACAATTCCCTAAGAGAAGACAAAAGGAAAAATCCTAACTTCCAACAGGTGCAATAGAGATTTCATTTTTACTAAGAATATACCAAATCTTAATAGTATAAAAGATGTCTGTGAATTTCTTACCTATTGTTGAATTTGGTTAAAAGAAATGTTCTGTCTTACCATGTAGCTTTCAGTATCTTTGAGGGCTCTAAAGAGATAAAGGAAAGTAAAGCAGACTGTAACATGGCTGCAGAAGCTGGGGCATTAACAATAACAAATAACCTAAAAATCCATGTTAAATGCTTGAAGAATGACAAGACAGAACTTCATTGAGGAAGTACACTGCTGTGTGCAGAGATGGACCTAAATTTTGTGATATGAAGTTTTAAGATTTCTAGTTTTAGTAATTAAATTTTGAATTAAAAGCAGTTCTTCTACCCATATCAACTTTATTCAGGAGCCGATTTAAGGCTGCTGTGGGTGTCCTGTCTGGAGTTACCACCTGTCTGGCCTTCATTAAGCCTGCCATCAACAACATCTCACTAATGACTCTGGGTGTTCCCTGCACAGCTTTGCTCATTGCTGAGTTGAAGAGGTAAGTACACTTCTCCTGAATGCAGCGTTGCCTTCTCAGATCCTTAGGACAGCGTGTGATGATACACTAGATCTTCAGTGCTTGTGGCCCCAGATCAGAAAGGCTTCTGCCAGATGAAAGAGCAAATCTAGTATAAACTTGTTTGGCAGTTCAGACATTTTTTGACAAGGATTTTTTTCCCTAGGACATTATTATAGGTCAGATATTTTCTGTGTGCTTGAAACATAGCTCTTGCTGCAACCTAGTCTAACTCAAATTTGTTTATTTATTATGGAATCAGGGCACAGTTTCACTTTATGGACAGCATTTCTTCTGTATAGTGTGCATAAGGGTGAGGTGATGGCATGGTTGCAGTCTGAATGCTAGTGGGCGTGTGGGGCAAGGCCCAACCAAGCACGTATGGAAGATGTTCCAACTCTCAAAGTTGTACTTTGAGTCTTGCAATCACTTTGTCTTCTGATATGACTAATGTGATGGAGTCAGAGTGACAAAGATAAGGTTAATCAGAGGATTGCGATCAGTCAGCGCCATAGAAACCATAATACCAGAATGCAAATAGAGAAGAACCTGAGACTGATTTGCACATTTTAGAGATTTCTTCTGTTAGAGTGATACCAGCAGCTGTCCAGAGACAGTTTTTTTTAAATCTCTTCACCTCCTGCAAAAAGGACCAGAGGAATACTAGCATACGAACGTGTCCTTTTTCGCCTCTTCTCCAGTGTCTGAGAAGGATTTTACAACTTATGCTGCCTCTTATATGTTGAATATGTCCATCAAAACAAGTGAATTAGGACAAAGTGTCTTCATTCTGACTGCATCTGTTAGAATAGAGATTTTTCTGTTGGCTACATTACCCTGATCTGCCACTGCTTCAGTATACAGTGGAAGCTTCTCCTATTAATGTTTTGTAAAGGTGTTCATGAGTCTTCTCATGAGACATCCTACTGTGTGTTTCTGTAGTCAGACACTTGGGAAACAGCACGCAAGTTAGTTGTGGACAAGGTCAGTAGCGGAACAACATTGGTGGTGTCATTTTGATAACAGCATGAAGGAACTACTGACAGGAAAAAGGGACATCTGTTTGTGGCACTGGATAGTAGCGTAAATTCTCTATCAGTTCCATATCAGTTTTCCAGACATGAGCGCCTGAGAAACTTAAAAGGACAAGTTGTCAGTGTCTCCTAAGATTGAATACTGTTGTTTCAAATGTAGGAATTAATATGCCTACCGGTGTTTGTTTTTCAAAACTCTTTCTGAAAGGTCGTATTTTACTAAAATGTCTACATTTTACCTGTTTTTTGTTGTTGGTTTTTGTGGTTTTTTTGTTTTGTTTTTTTTTGTAGAGAGTGAATTGAGGACACTAGACCTTCTTTTTCAATTGGTAATTAAAAAGGGACCTGAAGTAACATAGGGCCCTCTCTGGTTGTGCATTGGGATGATTGAACACCTTTGATATTTTTGGATGAATTCCTAAGTGTAAAAGGCAAATAAAAATCTTTTCTTTTAAGTTATGATGCTCCTTTGGAGATTTAAAGGGATACATTCTTGTAAACCAGGAGGTGAGGAGTCATCTCAACTCCTTTTGCAGGAGAAAAGTTAATTTAAGCATTACTTAAAAGGCTTGCTATTTTTCTGTTCTGGGCTACCATAGCCAGGAGGGGACTTCACATCTGAGTGTGGCAGGCTGCAGTGGAAATTTTTCTGTGAAACAGATATTTGGGGAAAAAAGGAGAAGTTGCTTCTGTTCATGCAGAAGTTTTTGATGTTTTAGACCAAAACTCCCTGTTATTCCTGTTCTAGGCTGTGTCAATTTTGTACAGAATTCTGGGGAATCAGAACCACTGTGTTTTCAAATGAAAAATTTCTGCCTTATGTTTGTCTTTGATGAGGTAATATTGTCACAAAAGAGCATTACATTCTTAGATGTGGACCTGGTAACACGTAGAGTGTATAGCTGGGAAGTATTGTGGGCAGGAGGTGATCAAAAGAGCAAAAGAAAAAGCTCTCCTAGAGAATGGTATCGGTGGGAAGGAGGATGCTTGTCCTTTGATTTGCCTAGTCCAAGCCATTGAGATTATAATGTCATCAAATTAGTGCTTATTTAGGGAGTAACCATCAGGCATATAACTTCCTCTGTGTGTGGATATGCTATAGATACATGCTATAATATTGTTGCTCAGCTGACTTTTGAGCCTCGAGCAGTGAAGGTTTGCCCTAGTTTCTGGTCTGACCATTAATATTTGATTCTTCTACTAGAAATCTGGCTGGGGCCAGGGACATTTTCTTCATTGTCACAGGTTCCTTTATTCCCTTGACTAAAAGGTTAAGCTAGTTAAAAGTTTGAAATATTCCTTAGGCTAGAAAGGGAGATACCTGTGTAAAATTCAATCAATCAGCATCCAGCAATTTGCACTGATTTGAGGAAAAGCTGGTATACTTTTTTGGGGGTTCCAAGATATTAGCAGATAATGCTGCTGGAAGTGTGTACGAGCCCAATCCCTTAAATAGCAAATGACTGGAGCTCATACGTGTTTGCAGAAGTGCTGATATTTAAATAACTGTGGTTTTTGTCAAATGGAGAACATTGTGCATTGTGTAGACAATAGTGGAAATAGAAGTGCATTTGTGGGTTCCAGTTTCTTTCAGAATAGAGTAGGATAGGATCAGGGCAGCATGAACATGTCTTTTAGACCTTCAGCTAACGAGTTCTTTTTCAGTTCTGATCAGTGCCTGTGTCTATGGAAAAATAAAAGAAAGGCTACATGTCCAGGTGGCATTTGCATTACATCTCTTCACTGTGGTGAAAGCAGTGGCTTTGCAGTTCCATGCCTCCTCAGCAAGCATGTCTTCAGCCCATCTGAAGCACAGTTACTGCAGAAACTTCAGACTCCATGATGGGTGATCGCAGAAGACCCAGGAGCATTAAAGAGATCAGCAGGCTGTGCTCTTCTCATTGTGATTGACTCTTTCTGCCTTAAAGTAGTCCTTTGCAGAACACTCTACAGCATCTAGTCTTAAGTTTATAAAAGTAATTTGCAGTACCTGATGGTGGTACTGATCAAACCTGTTGTTACAGTCTGTACCATTTCTGTGGCTGATCTTGTGTAAGTAAGCCTTCAGTTTCCCTTTGCAGCCTTGAATTCTTTGAACCACAGAGGTTAATTGCCCTTTCCTCTTGGTATTCAGATAGTCAGGTGCTGACTAAAGTAGCTCTTAAGTTTGAAGCCAAACCTCTTATCTTATGGGATGCAGTTGCATGCGTTCATGTCCTTTGGACACGTCCAGGAAAGCCTCCATGTTCTCAGTACACACACCCTTTCCTCTGTCAGAACACGCAAGTACCCATCTCAGTAGTCTGGTTTTATTTGTCAGATAAACAAAATCGATTCATATGCATATCTGCTTAACTACATGGTTTAATGCTGTTAGGAACAGTTGTACCTCTCACTGAGGACTATAAATGCCTTAGCAGTAATGGGAGTCTTTATACAGTAACAAATACAAGCAAATCTGAGCACTTGCTGCATGGCTGGTTGTTAATGAACAGCATGTGTAACTAATCTCTAGTTGTCCAGAGCACCCCTCCCTAGGGATGGGAATAGCTTGATGTTTGCCCACCATTGGCACATTTGTGTTTAAGACAATACCCAAAACACAGCTACTGATAAAAAGGTTTGTTTTGTTACCTCACCACTGCCTTGCATCAGAGCTATACTTAATGTAAGTGAAGTTCATTTGTTAAGGACATTTATGGAAGAGTCATTTTAATTATTTGTGTCTGGCATTGTTTAATAACAATTTATTTATGTTTTTCTCCTTAGGTGTGAAAACCTTCGTGTGTACAAACTGGGTCTCTTCTCAGGTCTTTGGTGGATGCTAGCACTTTTCTGCTGGATCAGTGACAAAGCGTTTTGTGAGATCTGGTCCTCATTTAACTTCCCCTATTTGCACTGTGTATGGTAAGTGTCGTGTATAAAGTCCAAAGTTGGATTCAATTTGATCCATCCCCACTGCATTACCCTTCTGTGATGCCTGGTGGCTATTTCTGGTTAGATCTTGACAGAATCAATGGTAAGATTTTTATAAGCCCAGAGCAAGTCTCATGCTGTTCAAGGTGGCAGATTTAGGAGTCTCTTTGGCCTGATCTGATTCTTTAGACACTAGGTTCATTAATTGTAACTGAATTCCTTGCCATACTGGTTACTAAAAACCATAGCTGTGTCTATGAAAACTTAAACTGCCATTAAAAACTGTGGTAATCCTCCCTATGAATGAGGATTAGTGGTTAATTAACGATGGTGAAGTGGAGGAGCAGTGAAAGGCTTTGATGCCTTTTCTCTTTTACCACCCAGCAAACTGTGGTTACTTACTTGAGGTTCCGTATCTCAACATTACTGCACCAATCTGTCAGGTGCAGAAAAGCCAAAAATCCGGAGCCTGTTTAAACCAGGGGTAAACTACAGTTTTGTAGTTTTCCTTGCTCTCTATATTCTTTGTCTCCATGCAGAGGACAGACAGCAATTCTATGGGGGGCTTGTGAGAAGATGGTGAAAGGTGGACTGATTTTAAAGTATAGTGATGTAGTTGATTGCTTTATTGAATTTATGTTACTGATTTTTTCCTTTTCTTTTCTCTTTTCTTTATCTTTCTTCTTTTCTCTTTTCTCTTTTCTTTTCTCTTTTCTCTTTTCTTTTCTCTTTTCTCTTTTCTTTTCTCTTTTCTTTTTTCTTTTCTCTTTTCTTTTCTCTTTTCTCTTTTCTTTTCTTTTCTCTTTTCTCTTTTCTTTTCTCTTTTCTCTTTTTTCTCTTTTCTTTTTTCTTTTCTCTTTTCTTTTCTCTTTTCTTTTCTCTTTTCTCTTTTCTCTTTTCTCTTTTCTCTTTTCTCTTTTCTCTTTTCTCTTTTCTTTTCTCTTTTCTTTTCTCTTTTCTCTTTTCTTTTCTCTTTTCTCTTTTCTTTTCTCTTTTCTTTTCTCTTTTCTCTTTTCTTTTCTCTTTTCTTTTCTCTTTTCTCTTTTCTTTTCTCTTTTCTTTTCTCTTTTCTCTTTCCTTTTCTCTTTTCTTTTCTCTTTTCTTTTCTCTTTTCTTTTCTCTTTTCTTTTCTCTTTTCTTTTCTCTTTTCTTTTCTCTTTTCTTTTCTCTTTTCTTTTCTCTTTTCTTTTCTCTTTTCTTTTCTCTTTTCTCTTTTCTTTTCTCTTTTCTTTTCTCTTTTCTCTTTTCTTTTCTCTTTTCTTTTCTCTTTTCTTTTCTCTTTTCTTTTCTCTTTTCTTTTCTCTTTTCTTTTCTCTTTTCTTTTCTCTTTTCTTTTCTCTTTTCTTTTCTCTTTTCTTTTCTCTTTTCTTTTCTCTTTTCTTTTCTTTTTTTTCTTTGTGTGTGGATGTCTATTCTCAGGCACATTTTGATTTGCCTTGCGGCATATCTGGGATGTGTCTGCTTTGCTTACTTCGATGCTGCCTCTGAGATCCCTGAGCAGGGCCCTGTCATAAAGTTCTGGCCCAGTGAAAGGTGGGCATTCATTGGAGTTCCCTACGTCACCCTCCTCTGCGCACACAAAAAAACATCTGTGAAGATCACATGAAGTTGGAAGCCATGGAATGGGGATGGATTTTCAACTTCTATTCCAGCACAGACAATATTTATATAATGATAAATGACTAGTGGTGTCTTTTCTCTTCTTCCTAAGATAGTTAGCACTTCAGGTGTTATAGGAAGAGGAGGGATATGTGTTCCTTCTGCTATGAAGAAGAGAGAGGGAGCAGGAACATGGGGGCACTTGGACCCTAACAAATGGCTTCTCTGTTTTTTGCACTGTGTTTTTGATGTAGCATTTCCCTTGATAAAAGCTCTTTTCAAATACCAGGGTCAAGGAGTGATCTTTTTGCAGTAGGTCACCTCTGGTGCTTGATTCACTTATTTTGTAACTTTCTTTGTGAACAAAAGCCAGTCCAAGATGCCTACATGCCATCCTGTGTCCTTCTTAGCTCTGATTTTGGTGTGCTTGCATGTGGCCACAAGAGTGTGCTCAAAGCCCATGCTACTCCCCAGCGTGGTGTGGCACCCAGGCTGTGCATTGCTTTGGATCACAGAATACATGGTTGCTTTCCCAAGTACCACAGAAGACCAGTGTTTGCAGCAGGGTAACTGTGTAAGTGCAATTAGGCAGTGTAATTGCAGAGGGAGCTGACAGAAGTCCCTAAAACGAGGTAGGAGTTCAAGGATTTTATTGTATTTCCACTGTCCTGTGAATACTTGTATGCTGCATATTTCCCTCTTACAGAAATTTCATAGAAATCCCTCTCTACCTCTTCAGACATGTTTGGTCTTGAATTTGGCATTGAAGTGCTCACAGAAGTGTGAACATTAACTTCAGTAAGATCTCAGGTCAGCATGGATTGACAGTGTGATTAAACTATAAAAACACATAGGTGCCTAGCTGCACATCTAATTTGAGAGCTGACTTCTCACCAATGCATTGCAAAATGTTATAAAAAATAGTCCAGTGTTCTTCTGGTTATACTTAAAAAAAAAGCAGATTACTGCCTAAAAACCAAGCTGAAGACCTGGATTTCAGTGAGCAATGAGATGTGATACTGAGTCTTGTATTCTTGCAAAATATTCAGATTTTGTTTGTTTGCAGTCTCTTTCGTAAAGATGAAGGATGTCTAGGTCCATTTAGTTTTAAGATTATTGGTGCTGAGGTTCAGGAGTGGCTATCGTTCTTGCAAGCAATTAATACTAGGCCTGTTTTAAAAGACAAGGTGCAAAGTGCAGGCGTATTTTTCAAATATTATCAATTCTAGCTGCTCACAGCTGCAGTTTTGGAGAAAAAAGGGTCTACTCACATTCCATCAGAACTGTAGTATCAGAACTCTAAGCGGGTTAAGGCTTTGAATGTACACTTTCATTAATAAGTTTTATTTCCTTTTTTAGTATTAGACCATGAAATATGATTTTCTCTTTTGCTAACACATCTCATGTTGTACTTGTTTTTTATCAATGCAAAAATGTACTCTATACTGTATAATGTTTATGTAAGTGGCTTTTAGCAAGAACTTTGGGGTGAAATAATTTTCAAAACCTTAAATCATTTTAAAACCTTTAAAACTTTTATATTCAAATTTGTGCTTAGAAAGCTGGAAGTAAAGTGTATGCTGACACTCTTAAAGCAAATTATTAGTGGGAGATATGATTTCTTCATGAGACCTTCAAAGTGGATAAGTAGACTACTGTCAGATGACTACCAAATCATAAAAGCAGCAAAATCTTTCCAATGGAACAGTACATATTTATACCACTTGCTAGTGGATTTGAAACATCTTTTTGACACACAATGATACAATTTTTATATGAAACCTGTTTGTAAAAATTTGTGTAGTATTGTTTGTTACTCTTTGTTTTGTCCTTTTCCTTCCTCTCTTCCTGGTTATGAAATGCTCAGCTTCAAACACTTCTCAGGTATTAAAAGTTATATGATTAGATCCTTATACAGGTAGGATTGCTGGCTGGAACCCAGCTAAGTTTTCTGATGCGTAAAATGGTCCTACTTTGAGTAAGACTTTTTGATAGTGTTTGCTAAATTATTATGTTATGGTAAGTAAGTTATTTTCAGTATTGCTTGGGAACTTAATAACTGTAGACATAATGTACTATTCAAAATTACTGGAGCCTTTCTGCTTAATATCTTGCTTGAAAGCAACCTCTGACTCAAAGGGCTCTAATCAGTCTGCTGTCGGTTGCTGTCTTCTGCTCTGCAGTCTGACTGCTCACAAAGAAGTAATTTTATAATTTAAAAAAATCTCAGTTGGGCATTCAGCTATTGAAGAAGTAAATGAATGCAGATACAGGCCAAGAATAATCTCCTGTATTTTTATTATCTGATCTCTAGCCCTTTTTACTCTTCATAGGAGATTTTGTGAACAAAGATTACTATGTGTTATTCAGAGCTTCACTGTAGAACTCGTTGGAGTGTTCCACTGTAGCAGCAGCTCACCACTTTTAGATATAGCTACTGCACTTTACATTAAATTGGTATTAACTTATATGTTCTGAAAATAGCTACATTTATTAAAAAAAAACCCATGCATTTTTACAAGATTCACAGCTTTACAGATTGCACTTACACAATAATACTAGTACCCAAAGAAGTATATGATTGGCATACAGAAGGTTTTGTGCACAGGGTCATATAGATGAAGAGAGTATGCACAAGAAACTGTATTACATTGCAGTATAAAGTGATGTATATGCACCTGCAGCTTTTAAAGCCCCAGAATGCTCTCCTTGCTTGCTGGCAGGAAGTAAATTGCTTCCTAATGTTTAGGTTCAGTTAGTATTTTAGAGTATTTAGTGGGATGAAATACTGTGTTGATCATATTGTAGACATTGGCATGATGTCTGTCATTCCTTTAATGTTAAAGTTTGTGGTTTTAAGAAAGGATGACTAGTTTTTGGTGGTAGCAAACGCTCAATTCACAGTCATCGAAAACTCAGTAAGCACTATGTAAGGGGTGGTTGGGGTTTTTTTCTATCTCCATTGAAGTGTGTATACTAAATGTTTGTGGAAAACATGTAATATTTTGCAGCATTAAACTGTATTTGGAGTAAATATTGTTTGCTTTTTTTATACATCACATTGATGGAGAAGAATGCAGCTGCCAGTATAATGCCATGAAGTATAGTATGGATAATTTCTCCCTTACACAGATATCAGCAATTCTGACTCTCTGAGGAGGGAGACTGCATTAGATAGAAGACCATTAATTAGTGAGATAGTGATTACTTTGCATATCAAACTGGTTTTTGCAACTAGAACAAATATTTGAAAACAGTAAGCCCATGAATAAACAAAGACAAGTAGCAAGAAATGGCTAAAAATGAGTGGCCTGTATTTCCACAAATAGACAAAACTGGGTCAGAATACATCTGGAAGAAAGTGGGGATCTTCAGTGTATATTGTCTAAGACTGTGCTTCCATCTTAAGGGAGTGAGATGTGGTTATATAGTAGCCTTGCACCTGTGCCTCCCCTCCTACTTTCCCTTTACCATAGTTCCTCTCGCTTCATGTGAAAGACCATTTTTGAGACATTCATGGATCCTCATAAGCAATTATAATCAAGCTTGAAATAGCTGTTGTGTGAAAACGTAGCTATAATTCAAGAATGTTACTCACTCAGATTTAATGTCTGTAGCTGCTAAAAATTCACAAACAGCTGGTGGGTTGGCTCATATATTGTTGTGTCACTCAGTCTGCTCTTATCTGGAATTTATGGACATGGTTTCCCATGGAAACGAGAGGAGCATCATCATTCCACTACATTTCCCTGATAGCTTCAGAGCTCCAGGCGCTTTTTGCCCAAATCTGACAGAGGCAAGGGCCTTGGAGATAATTTTCTGCAAGCCATGCAAAAGATGGTCAGGCAGAAAAGCCAGTCCTCTGAGACAAGCTGTTGTTAAAATAACAGAGAACTTAGCCAGGAAGGAAATCAAAGCAGTGCTCGGGTTCTGGATTGGCTTTCACTGTGATTTGTACCAGCTACAGCATCAGGAGCTACTTACATATGGATGGAATTTCACATGCTTCTGTTTAAGAGACAGAGGGATTACTTTCTTGTGTAACAAAGCTTTTCTCCAAACTTAAAAGGCAGAAACTCCCCTGAGAGTTTGGTAGGAAATCATGTACTGCTATACTCCTGGCTGTTAAACACAGTGCAAACTGACAAAGATTGCAGTTTGAAGGAGGTGACTTCCACGCTACAGATTCAGGAACCATAAAAACCTGTTTGTAAACTTCCATCATCTGGTGAGGAGGTGAGTAGGTATTGGTTAAAAACAAGTTGTTTCTACCTAATGTAGTTCTCTTCTACAACAGGGTATTTGCTGTCCCTGTGGCTACTGAAGAAACTGTACTATTAGATTTTGACACGTAAGTCTAGCATGGTCTGAGAGGACGTTATTATAAAAGTGCTAGAAAATCATTGTTTGATGGAAGTTCTGTCTGTGGATTTGTGTAAAATTGTTTGGATAGCTATTTCTGAGTTCTCCTAGGTGGTCCATTATAAAGTCAGAAGAAGGTGTTAAGTGGAGCTCAGCAGAAAATCCTTCCTGGGTCACCTTCTGTTAATTGCTCAGTAGTGTCTACTTAGAAGTTACTGATATAGTCTGGGAAGAATTGTGAATACCTTGAGAAAGAAGTGTAAAATCCAAAGGTGCTTTGCTGAATTGTAAAAGATAACAAAATTGAGTAAGAAAAATGTATTAAACCTATACCGTTATTATTTGCAATGCTGAATGCAGAATACCTAGGCAAGAATCACTTCTTAGTGCAAGAACTGAAGGATTAATGTGAATCAGGAGCTGAGTATAATACAATAAGACATCACCTCATTAAAAAGAAAAAACCCAACATCATATTGAAAAAAATCCTCTAAGACAGGAAGAAATTCTTTCACTCAGAGAATACCCATGAGCATTACCAGCAGCTGAAAAAACAAGGCCTGTATGGAGAAATAGCCTTAAAGTGATATAGGTGTAAACATGGTGTAAGTATGTAGCAGGAAGTGTGCAAAGATTCGGGACATTGGGAGACCGGAGGTGCAGGAAGCACAGGAGTAAATGGGACGGGCAGTATCTTTATCTCTTCATGGAGATAGATATTTAAGGAACGATTGGAGAAGCTATAGGCATTTGTACAGGACATCTGCTGATCCTGCCTTGGGAGAGGGATGTGGAGTAAATGGTGGTAGTGTGGAGACTCAGACACTGATTTTTGTTCTTCTCATTGCGATGCTTATGCATATGGACTGGACATAGAATAAATTGTGGGCAAAGGTAATGATGATTACTTGGCCTGATTGCACTGACAGGGAAATACCAACTGAACCTAAGAGCATTATTGTGGGCATTACTGGAAACTAATTGTCATTGAAATCTGTGGGGACTCTTAAGTTAGGAAGAATCCAGGAACACAGAGGTCTAGCAATGATTGTGTTTATGGGAAATATGCTGTGACTCTGACAATTGACAAAGCCCAGTCCTTTTAGAGAGTACAGAGCACACAAAGTCACAGAATATTCTGACTAGGAAAGGACCCACAACTATTGAGTCCAGTTCTTAAGCAAATGGCCTGTATGGGATCAAACCCTTGACCTTGGTGTTATCAGCACTATGCTCTAACCAACTGAGCTAATTTTTAAAAGTAGAAAGGCCCACACAGCACTGGATATGCTGGCATCAGACGGGACTCACCTTTCTCAGTGAGGGAGGAGAGTCTTTGCTTGGGAACTCCCATGGGGCATACTGACTGAGCTTTAAATTAGATGGGATGTCAGAGGGGGACAGTATCAGGCTTGTCCCTGGCAAGGTGTGGGATGACAGACAAAGGTTACAGGAACAGGGTGCTGCCAAGGGCCCTTAGATTCTGAACTGTGCTGGAGCATACCTTCAGTCTTACAGAGATGAGCTGGAGACTCCTGAGGTAAGAGAAGCCAACGGAGAAACACCAGGGAAGTATCTCAAAAGAATTAAGGAGTGTTCCTCTAGGAACGTGGCACTGCTGACAGCCCAGCTGATGTGCCTTTACACCAATGCACACAGCATGGGCAATAAGCAGGAGCTGGAAGCCACTGTGCTGCTAGAAAGTTAGAACCTTGTAGCCATGACTGAAACTGGTGGGACAAATCCCACGACTGAAGTGCAGCTGTCTATGGCTACAGGCTCTTCAGAAGGTACAGGGGAGGAAGAAGGGTGTGTCAGGACGTTTATCCGCATCCCCCCCCCCCCCCCCGAGGGGTGGAGGGGTTTCCCTCCACATCAGTAGGGGAAGAGTGTCTCTGAAGAGCCATGGGCAGCTCAAAAGCTTGTGGGCAAGAATCAGAGACTGAGGCAGCAAAGGGAACCTTGTGGGTGGTGTCTGCTGCAGGTCCCTGATCAAGGAGAGCCTATTGGTGAAGCCTTCTTGCTCCATCTGCAGGAGGCACTGCACTGCACAGGGTCTGGTCCTGCTGGGGGACTTCAACCACCCTAACCTCTGCTGGGAGAATAGTGCAGAGATTTGTAGGAAATCCAGGAGACTGCTGGAGTGCATGGAGGAAAACTTCCTGATCCAGGTAGCTCTACCAGAGGGGTTGCAATACTCATCTGATGGTCACCAGTGTAAGTGAATGCATCAGAGACATCAAGATTGTAGGCAGCCCAAGCTGCAGTGATTCTGCATTGGTGGAATTTGCAGTCCTGGGGGCGATAGGTCAGGAGAAGTGTGAAGTTAGGACCCTGAACTTTAGGAAAGGAAATTTCCAGCTCTTTAGGGAGATAGTCTGTGGGATCCCCTGGAGACTGCCCTCAGGGACAAGGGAGTAGAACAGAGCTGACATCTTTAGGGAAGTCTTCCATAGAGTACAAGAGCTGGCAATCCCCAGGAGCAAGAAATTGCACACGGAAGGCAGGAGACAGCATGACTGATAAGGAACTACTGGTCAAACTAAAGGGAAAGAACCAAATGCAAACAGTGGAAACAAGGACAGGTGACCCAGCAAGGGTATAGAGATGAAGTTCAGTTGTGCAGGGATGGGGTGAGGAAGGCCAAAGCGAAATGGACTAAACCTGGTAAGGGACACAAAGAATCACAAGGGCTTCTACAGGTATGTTAACCAAACAAGGAACGTTGAAGATGTACTCCGTTTAAAAACAAGACTGGAAAACTGGCAATAATGGATGAGAATATGTGTAAGTGACCCAATGAGATGCATCCCAGAGTCCTGAGGAAATTCACTGATGTAGTTGCCAAGTCACTCTCCCTGATATTTGAAAAGTCATGGCAGTCAGGTGATGTCTCAGGGGACTGGAAAAAGGAAAACACTGTACCCATCTTCAAAAAGCGTAGAAATGAGGAACTACCGACCTGTCAGCCTCCCCTCTATGCCTGGCAGGATCACAGAACAGATCCTCCCAGGAGCTGTGCTAAGGCACAGGGAGGACAAGGAGGTGACTCGAGACACCAGCACTGCTTCACCAAGGGCAAATCTGGCCTGACCAACCCAGTGGCTTTCTGTGGTGGAGTGATTACATCACTGGAAAAGGGAAGAACTACAGATGTAATTTATCTGGACTTCTGTAAAGCCTTTGACCCCACAACATCCTTCTCTGTAAACTGGAGAGCAGCGGATTCAGCAGGCAGACTGTTAGGTGGATAAGGAATTTGTTGGATGGTTGCATGCAAAGAGTAGTGGTCAACAACTTAGAGTCCTGATGGGCATTAGTGACTAGTGGTGTCCCTCAGGAGTCTGTATTAATACCAGCGTTATTTAGTATCTTCATTAATTACAGAGATGAAGGGATCAAGTGCACCCTCAGCAAATTTGCAGACAACACCAAGCTGAGTGGTGCTGTTGCCACACCTGAAGGACAAGATGGCATCCAGAGGAACTTGGATAAGATTGAGAACTGGGACCATGGGAATTTTATGAAATTTAATAAGGTCAAATGCAATGTGCTGCCCCTGGATTGGGGCAAAGCCTGGTTTCAACACAGGCTGGGGATGAACAGATGGAGAGCAGCCTTGGGGAGTGCTGGTGGATGAGAGGCTGGACATGACCCAGCCATGAGCACTCAGAGCCCAGAAAGCCAATTTTGTCCTGGGCTGCACCCAAAGCAGTGTGGGCAGCAGGGCCAGGGAGGGGATTCCCTCTGCTCTGCTCCAGTGAGACCACACTGTTACAATCTGCTCTAATCACAGAGGAGCAGAGAGCTCTGTGTGAGTAAAGCAGAAAGAACCCCGAGGTTCAAAAATTCCCCAAAATGAGATTTAAACCAAACAAGGTTAAATGTTGATACCAAAATATTGATATATTTTATTTAACAGTAGAAGAGGCAAAGAGAAAGAAAGATAAAGAAATAAAAAAAAAGGGGGCTGGGGGGGCGGAGTCAGGAAGAGTGACAGAGACAGATTAAGTAGAAACATTTCACCACTTTATGGGTCCCAACAATGTCTTGTTGCTCACCTCCATCTGGTCTTCTTGGTGGCTGAGGGTCCCCTGCCGAATAGATAAGTGCATGTTTGGGCCAGTGAGAACACCCATGTACCTCCCCTGAAGGGGAGGCAAGTTTGACGCTGTGTCTTGCAAGACTGTGGATCAGTTGCATCATTTCGCATCACATGCAGCGTTCTGGTGCAGGGTCTGTGGAACTCTTCGGGGAGGCCTTTGATGGACCATGACACCCCCTCAGCTGCCTCTCACATCGATGTCCCATAGGTGTGGCTTTCCCAGGGTGGGGGGCCCTGCAGATGAGCTGGTCTCTGTGGTGGAGGATGGGTGTTCACTGCCTCTGACCAGAGGTTTTTTGCCATGCACCCGAAATTCTCCTTCTCCCTGGGCTGGGGGGCAGTCTGTGCAAACCTGGAAGCAGATAAGCCTGGGGCTATGGCCTCCACCCTGAAGCTGCTGGGCTTGGCTCTTTGTGAATGCTGTCCCAGCCTTATCCATTACTTCCCAGACCTAAGATGCTTTGAGCAATGGCGTCACTTTTTCTTTTCTCGGGTAGCCTTAGTCAGCTTAACTCTCAGTTCAGGGTTTCAGTCAGGAGCCCATTCAGTGGGCTTCAGTGGTGCAGCTTTATTATACAGTTTTGCCATAATGGGCAAAAACCTTTATGATAATGTTTAAGCTATAAATGATAACATTTCAGTCTCTGACACCCACCTGGAATTCTGTAGCCAGCTCTGGGGTCTCCAGCACAGGAAGGACATGGGCCTGTTGGAGGGAGTCCAGAGGAGGGACATCAAGTTGATCAGAGGGATGGAGCACCTGTCCTATGAGGGAAGACTGAGAAAACTGGGATTGTTCAGTGTGGAGAAGACCAAGCTTTGGGGTGGCCTAATTGTGGCCTTCTGGTACCTGGAGAGAACTCACAAGAAAGGTGGAGAGAGACTATTTACAAGAGCATGTGATGACAGGCCAAGGGGGAGTGAACTGAAAAACGGTAGACTTAGCATAGATATTAGGAAGAAATTCTTTACTGTGAGGGTGGTGAGACACTGGAGCAGGTTTCCCAGAGAAGCTGTGGATGCCCCATCCCTGGAAGTGTTCAAGACCAGACAGGACGGGGCTCTAAACAGCCTGAAGGTCTAGTGGAAGATGTCCCTCTCCAGGGCAGGGGGCTTGGAACCAGAAGATCTTTAATGTGCCTTCCAATGCAGGCCATTCTTTGATTCTCTAAAGCTTCTTATAAAACATTTTGAGAAGTAGTAAGGTCCTATCTCTATTCCCATTATCTCAAATATCTTTATGTCAGGATTTCTACCTCAGTGCCAAAGTAAGTATAGCACCCTTATTTTGTTGCAAGGGTTCTATTAAGTCAGTTATCTCTGTAAAACTTGTTTTTTGTGTATCATAGACTACATGAAACATTCTTGGAATTACAAAGTGATCCGCTTAATGAATACTAAAGAAGGAAACTCAACAACCCACAAAAACAATAACAAAATTCTAAAGGAGTTGGTTTTATCCTCACATTCTGTATAACCTTGGTATTAGTGGGGAACATGGAGAGTTCAAAGACTATAAAGAGTCTGGAAGTTGTCTCTGAATGACTTTCATGGGACAGGATGAAAGGTAAAACATATTTTTATCAAGCAAGAATGGTGCAATACAGTCACAGCAGGAACAATTCAAGTATTGAAAAACACACCATTAGTAACCACATCGGTACAAAATGAAAGCAAAAGCCATTGGATAAAAGAGTATACATTCAATGTAAAAAAATAAAAGTTATTCTAAAACACTAGATATACTCAATATTTACATAATTTGCTGTGGGATTTCACTTGGTAGTATATAATTTGTGGCCACATTATGTCAGGTGCTCTTTCTCCATGCAAAAGGAAGTTACAAGCCCTTGCAGATGCTAGTTTACAGTGACAAGTGAGTGACATGATCTGGAAAAAACTGTTCTCTGAGAGAAAGGAAAAAAAGAGTGCAAATTTAAACAATGAACCAGAGGGCAAAATCTGCATAAGACTGGATATTGTGTTTGTATAGAAGTGATACCCACTATTGACATTAATGACTACTTGGAGAAATTACTTAACAGCTGGGATGCACAACAAGTGCCTTACAAGATATCTATGGTGAAAAAAGGGCTGTGATGGAGGTGACTCTCAGTTCAGGGAAGACATTCTGGTGACAAGAGGAAACTGCTAAGCTGCCCATGAGAGAAGTGGGAAGGAAACCGTGAATGATAGCCTTACTGGTAGGAGGGGAAAAGTCACAAGGTGACAACTGCTTAGGGAGAGACTATGAAGGAAAAAACCTCAAACAAAAAGTGGGTGTTGCAAGAGAACTGCAGAGAAAGAAAGATGACCTACTTTTTTGTAGAAACCCATACAGCACTGCAACGTGATTTTCTACATGAACACATTTTGGAATGATGCACTAATTGTAAGTCTGTCCAGAAGACTGTGGTCTGCTTCTCTGCTGGCAGTACACCACAGGACGATTGCAGTGTCCCAGGCAAACAAATAATTAAATGTTTCAATATTGTACTGTCACAACTGCACATAGTATCTCCATAGAGATGTGATATGAACTGTCTTGCTGACCACACTATCTAGATCACCTTTGTTAATTGCTAATCTGCTTTGCTAAAAGGAGAGAAGTTGATCAATGCAGCAAAACTCATGCATAAATTCTGCTGTCATGAAATGATAGCAAAATAGGGCTAGGAAACTTCTCAGGAAGTCTTGGAAATCAACAGCATTTCAAAAGCAGGCTCGGCCCTTCAAAAAATGTCCCAGGGAAATTTTTGCCTAAACTTCCAGTGCTGCAGTACCCACATTTTCCCTTTATTCCAGTCACACAAGCAGAAGGGCCAGTGGACAAAGGGACTGCAAGCCTTTTACTACCAGCAGATTTGTGCAGTGTGAGAAAGAAGGATATGACAGGGGAAGGCTCCCTGCTGGTGCCACACTCACATATCTGGCCGAGCCAGGGCTTTTACAGTGCAGAAGCCCCCCAGGTAAAATGCCAACTAATTTGCCACCTTTGTGAATCACAGTGAAATGCAAAGGGTGAAAAGATGCTAATTTAGACTTGCCTTCTGAATTTAGCCATAAAAGAAACCCAAAAACCAACCAACCAAAAAATACAAACCACAAAGCAAAAAAAAGCAAACAAAAAAACCCCAAAAAAACCCCAAACCAAACCAAACCAAGCAAAAAAAACCATGGCAGAAGTCAGCCAATATATTAGTGATGCCTATTATATCTTCCTGTAGAAACAGATGGGTGTAATCATGACATGACTTTTACTAATCTACTTCTGTAATCTGAATAAGTCCAAATGCAGAAAAAGGGAGTACATAATTTTTACTATCTTTGAAGTACCATTATGGTATTTGGAATAAATAAAGAGGTGGTGATGTAAAGAATAGTTCAATTCAAAAGTTAGACTGAAGCAATCTGGTTCCAGAGACTGTCTTTGCTTTTATAAATTGAATGGTTTTTCTTGGTCGCTGTACACTCTTGGCAGTTTTTAGGGCCACTGGAAGAATGAAATGTTAAACCTGTGAGCAGGATCATAACCTGTCCTGCACTGCTCTTTGACCCTTATTATGTGCACTGGATTTTACACTTCTGACTTTTTCCAGAAATATTTAGCTTTTTTACTTGCAACTCTGTAATATCATGTCTCAAATTCTCTATCTCCAGATGCCTTAACTTGTGGTTTTCTGGGTATTCATGAAGCTGCAGTGTTATGAAGTGCTGCTGAATTGACTTTTTTGTCTGTTTTAAGTGCTGTCCTACTTTGAAAGTTAATGTAAGTCCTTCCTCTGGCAGCACATAATCAAGTTTCAGTGCCTTTAAAAACATACCACAACAGGCCTGCTCTTGCATATCCATGTATGTGTTTGTGTAAATCCCGTGGAATGCTACTGTAACCATATCCCATACCTGCAGTCTTTCGAATCTGCTGCAGTCCACCTCTGGCTCACTGCTCACAGCTGTTTAGGGAAATTCCTACTAAAATCAGTGACACTCTTCTGTATCTTAGACATCTGAGGACCAGCTATGAAATCAAGCCAGTCAGGCTCTGTAGAGATTATTCTGAGTCTTTGATCAAGATAATGAAGAAATTTGTGTCAAAAACTACACTATTTTAAACTTAGACTAGCAAGGTTTCTTTCTGGTATTATCTCTAATGTTCATGCAATGTTTCCATTCCTTGCTTTAAGAACTATAGCTTTGAGCCTAAAGTCAAGAGTCCATTTTGCTTCTGTGGAACCAGATATCACAATCCGTACACAGAACTGAGGGCTACCATCAAGAAATCAGAGTGACCTGTCCTTCATCCACCCAGGAGAATGAATGAAGAAGCCAGAGCCTCTCTTGCTGGGGTGTCCTGGTCTCTGAACTGTAGCAGGACATCAATTCACAGAGAGCACATTTATTTTCATGCTGTAGCACTGTGCCCTTACCAAACCAAGGTATCTTTATAAAGGGTCCTTTTTTAAAGCCAAAAGGCCTTGCACTGGGTTTCCACCACAGGAAATCTGTTCAGTTGTGATCATGAGGAGCAAACTGGGTAAGTGGCTCATGTCTTCTCCACAGGCACAAGGGAAGAGAAGAGGGTTAATGACACTGCAACACCTCATAGAGTATGACATGAGCCATCCACCAAAGGAGAGGCTACATCTGCTATCTGTCTAACAAATCCTTCCTTCTTACTTCATGCTTTGTGATCATCTTGTGTCCCTCCCTGGACTGTGATGGGCAGTACTGTGTGTCACCAGTGAGGGAAAGGGATAAATAGCCCAGGGAGGGAAGAAGCCTAGTGCGCCAGAAAAGAGCTGCAATGTGCATCGCCAATACCAGTTTTAACTTGACTGTGGAAAGGGAGAAGTGCTGCAAGGAGTGAAATTTATAGGAAGGAAAAATAACTCATGGAATCATAACTAATGCTGGTGAGAACTTTAATGGTGTTTTGCAATTGCAGACAATGTGGCACAGCAGCCTTGTACTTTGACCTCACTGCTTTGGTGCTTTTTCTTCAAATCTTCCCCTGCTAGTTGTCTATTTTGCTTGTTAACCTGATGTGTGCTCTTACACTTCAATGTCTTTGTAGTTCTCTTTTTCCCCCCTCTTTCTCTTATTCACTGCAGCAAATAAAACTGCTGTGTCCTGGCTTTCAAACTCATACCTCTGCTAGATTGAGTTATTAAATCTTTAATTCTCTGTCTGTGCAACGACTGCCAGTTATTGCAGCATGGAAAATGAATACAGACAGCAGAGCTGTTAAGATACCTTCCAACCTGCTGATATTGGTGGCAGTTTGTGGCTGTAGTGTTCAGCAGCATAGAAATGCCCAATACATAATAAACATTGTACCCAAGTATACAAAATAAATTTTAATGTAAGCCATAATATAAAGACCTTTCCACAAGTGGTGCTCTACCAGAAGTGAAAGGGGGGAGACCAGCTACTACTTAAAGACTATGTTATATTAATGCTGTACATGGCTGTAAATTACATGAAAGGCCAGTTCTTCAACGAACTGTGATGAATGCCTGACCTCCAATATATCTTTTAACTATGCATATCAGAATTTAATTGTAAAATGTGATAGTTTCTTTCTTTTACAAGTGCTAAGTTTTTTTATTAAATATTTTTATACTTGGAAAACTGAGAAATAATTCTAAGGATCTGTCCGTCCTCAGACTGTAGCATGCTATTTTATAGCAAACAATTGTCTACAATATGAAGAATAATAAAGATAACTTAAAAATGCATGTTTTATCCTGGTCAGCAATTGGATGCAAGCATTAGTTTTTGCTGTAAGGCTCTATGACTTTTTCTAATAAAGCTGAGCATTTAGATAAGCAAATAATTCTTACTATTTTAATTAACGACAGCTTATTTACAGTAGAGAAGAGTTTATTCTGTTAATATTACTATTTCCTTTTGGGAAGGTTCGATGTGGCATTAATAATACAAGTCACTCTGTGATCATGCTGATTACTGCAGCAATCAAAGGTATAGCATAGGCAGGACATTGACAAATGTAACACAGAGTGAAAGACAGAACAGGGAAAATCACAGAAGTCTTTTTCCCTGCTGGTCTGACTGGCATTTGGGGCAGATAAAAGTATTACTTCATAGAAAAGGCGCTGTGTGTGGTTTTAATGATGTGCTTTCTTGAACCTAAACAGCATTTAGGAAGAAATTGCAATCTTGGGAATTTCAGCCCATTTAGTAACTCAGCTGGAATCAGAAATGGAAAGGGCAGAACTGCAGTGCAAGCTGTCATTTTTTTATATCATTTAACTAGAATGTGTGGGTGATAGCATCTTGATAGTGTGAAAAAATACACAGAAAAAAATGCCTTGACTGTGGTAACAGCTTTGAAATCACTGACATGTTTGCAGCTGAATGACAGCTTAGGTGCTCCATGAGACCTCATGTCAGGCTCTTTCGGTGAGAAACCAACTCTGTTCCTCCATTCATAATGGAAGGGATTGACCCTTAAACTGTTCCTGGCAATAACCACACTGTCAGGAAAAAGTGGACATTCTCACAGAAAAAACCTTGAAATATTCTGCAGAGATCTCATTTTTTTCTCTGTTCCCATTGCTCCTCCCTTTTCTGACCTCAAATGTTCATATTAGGAAAAGGACGACTCATACAGTAGAAAACTGTAAATGTAAAGCATATAATGTACATGTAAAGCATAGGTAAATATAAGCATATATGGCATTATTTGGGACTATATAAATGTGCATCTGACAAGACTGTACAGTCCTCAACCTTGCTCTTATAAGACGATTGGATGAGACAGTCTGTATACACCATAGTATTTGAGTACCACAATGCTTGCTAGCTGATAGAGAGGTCTTGTTGATAGCATGCAGGATAGGTTCTCTGTGAGATTTAAGTCTGTCAGTGCTTTGCTAACCAGATGCCTGTCTGTTCAGACAGTTTCCTATATTCCTCCCAGGCCACCTGTCCTTTCTTCCACCCTCTGTAGGCTACCTGCTTGTGTTTAAGTTCATGCGGGAGCTCCTTGTTTGTCCATGCAGACTTACAGGAATTCCTCCCTGATTTCCTTTTAGTAGGGACGCATTGCTCTTGAGCCTGGAGAAGATAATATTTGAGTATCATCCAGATCTCTTTGGCTCCTCTTCCCTACGGGGCTTTATTCCATTCCTCTATCAAGGACATCCCTGAAGACATCAAAGCTTGCTCTCCCGACATCCAGGGTAGTGAGCTTGTTGTGTGCCCTCCTCCCTGCCCCAAGGATGTCAAACTGCACTTCTTCACAGTCACGGTAGCCTAGGCTGCCCTTGAGCTTCCCATCCAGTCCCTCCTCACTGCTGAGAATAAGTTCAGCATGCATCTCTCCTTGTTGTCCCCTCTATTATTTGGAGAAGGAAGTTGTCATCAAGGCATGGTGACTCAGAAACCTTCTGAGTTGCTTATGCCCTGCTGTGCTGTCCCTCCAACAGATGTCAGGGTGTTGAAGGTCCCCATGAAGACCAGGGTTCGTGAATGTGGGGCTGCTACTGTCTTTCTCAGAAGGCCTCATTGGCTCAGTCTTTCTGGTCAGGTGGCCTGTAGCAGACTTCCACTATAAAGGCACCTGTCCCTGCCCTCCTTTTAATCTTGACCCGTAGTCAGCTCCTCATCCAGCTCCTGGTGGAGTTCCATGCACTCCAGGTGGTCACTGACATAGAGGGCAAGACTGCCTCCTTGCCTCCCTTGTCCATCCTTCCTAAAGATCCTGTTCCTTCCATTCCAATGCTCCAGTCATAGGAGTCATCTCACCATGTCTGTGTGATGCCAATAAAGTAATTGTCTTGCAGGTGGGCACCTGGCTCTGGTTCCTCCTGTTTATTTCCCATGTTGCCTGCATTAACATAGAGGCATTTAAATTGGACCCCCAGTGAGGCTGACTTTCTGTCTGGAGTGGCTGGAGTTCCTTAGAGCTATCTTTTGGGTGCTTTTCTGCTGACCTCTGCATTCTCTCAAGGCTCTGGCCGTGTCTTGCTGGTTCTGGCATCTACTTACCTCGTCGCAACGGAGCATGATAGGTGGGTTGGGTTTTTCCTGTTGCTCAAAAATTCATGTAGTTCTTCCACTCAGGAGGCTGACTCTATACACAGCACTGCTAAACTGTTAGCCCTTCTGGGGAACAATCACCTGGGATAACAAGCAGTCCTCCTGCCCTTGCTGCTTGCCTGTGGCTGGCACTGCCTCTGGGCTGGTGCCTACTTCGGCCCCAGCCTGGGGAGTCTGGGCAGGAGCTTGTAGCAGGCAATCTGTGTTTTTAGAACCATACCTTTCAACACTCCACAGTTTTGCTAACCCTAACCAACACTTGCATGACTGCTGCTGCAGAAAAGGATTTAGTTACTGTAAAAACCAGCCAGCCAGCCAGGAAAAGCGGACATGGAGAGCCCCACAAGCTCAAGAAGTTGAACTTAGAACAGTTCTCTGCCTTACAAATTGAAAGAATTCATGTGGTTGAGGTATTTATAATGGCTCTGGAACTCGCTCCTGTGATTTTTCTATGTTTAAAAGTGCAGAAGGCCATTCCCCTCTTTTTAAACAGAGGCACTTGATAGCAACTATTTGCTCTGCACTAAGGTAGCTGCTTCCATGTAATTTATGGGAAATGGATGGCCTTTGGGGTCTTCACCTTTCTGTTAAATCTGAGTGAAACTACCCAATGAATAAAATACAAGAATCTGTTGTGGCTGGGAGAGGCATAAGGGGAGGCGTCCCGTCATGTTTTCTGAGGAAATCAGATCAGACTTTTAAAGGAAAGAGGGACAACTGAGATGTTGGGAAATCTGTTTCTATTGATCCCTTCTTGTTTTGACTGCAGCAGACTTCATATCTTCTGGATATTTCTTCATTACATTTTGGAAGACAGAGTTAATTGTCTAAAATCAGCAATTACCATTCCACAGGATGCATTTTATCTTTTTTTTTTCCCCTACAGCAATATAATGACTTTGAACTTATGTACTGTCTCCCTAGCCCTGTTCATGAAGAAGTGCTGCACAAATTGTAGCCATCTGTGTGCAGTTTTAATCTTTCGTCTGCACTAATGGATTTAGCTTGCCTTTAGTTCTCTATATGCAATCTCTGAAAGTAACAGTCCAACAAGACACAAAGTCACTTCTTTAGGCTCACTCTTTGTGCATCTACTTCATCTCCCACTGTGAAGCCCAACGAGATTTTGCTATCACATCTCTACAAGGCAAGGTCAGCCCTGTAGAGATGGTTTATTCTGTGAAATAAGCTAGCTTGGTTGTTGACTCAGGCTACACTACAAAATAAAGGGAATACAGACTCCAGTAGGAGTAATGAAGACCAGTCAAAAGAAATAAAGAAATATGGACCTGACAGAAACAAGACAAGGGACTGTGTCACGCAGAAAATTCTTTCTATTTTGTATTCTCTCTCTGACCTCTTCTATTTGCAGCTACAAGATGATCATCACTCAAGCAGCACAGCTGTGCTGTCTGTGGCTTTGATCTGAAGGCTTTAGAGTGCTCTGTCATTGAAGTCTCCTGGCCTGAACTTTTCCCTATTTCCTCCTGACAAAGGCACTGAAGGTAAAGTGAATAGATTGTTCTGCACAGCTACTCAAGGAGCATTTCCCCCTCTTTTCTGCGAATCCTATGATTCCTGGTATTGCCCTTGACTCAGGTATCATCCCCGAGTTAGGAGAACTTATGGCAATTCTTCAGCTTCAAGGTCTGTTTATTCACAGCAGAAATACCTTCCTTCAGACAGTCATGCCAAACCATTGGCAACTACAGAAAAGTACAGTGCATTGCTTCGTCTAGTTGTCTCAGGAGAGGTGATCATTCTTCCTGGGTTCACACTCACGCTGCTGGGGCCAGAAAGCTGAAATGCATGTTAGAGTGTGTGATATCAGATTAAAGAAAAGGTGGCAGCAGAAATGCTATCAGTCAAGTTGTCAGTGTTAGAGAATTAGGGCATTACTTTATTCTGGGCAGGATATGCATTAGAAATAATTTCATATACACATGCCTGGATAGTGCAGTGAAAATCATTCCACCACATATGCATCTTTACCAGCCTTTTCACATACTTATACAGACAAAACCCAAAGAAATTCTGGTACACTGGTCTTAAATGACACAATTTTCAGTATTCAGTCTCCTGTTGGTTATTGATTCCTTTGCCTTCGATGCTAATTTGGTCCTCATTCTTTGGTTCTGTTATCAATCTTTCCCAGACCAGGAGTCTCTGACCTCTCCAGGGGGTGATATTTGGGGTAATATTCATTTATCTCCTGTATATCTTCTGGCTACTCCCAATCTGTAGATATTAAACTCATGAGGCCTCTCCCTGTGAACAGAGTCTTTTGTAGAGAAACTTTAATTCCCCCTGCCCCTGGCCAAAGACAAACAAACCTTAGCCAACAGGAGATCAAATACTAAGAATTGCGTCATTTAAGACCAGTGTACTAGAATTTCTTTGGATTTTGTCTGTATAAATATGTGAAAAGGCTGGTAAAGAGGCATATGTGATGGAATGATTTTCACTGCACAATCCGGGTGTGTGTATATGAAAAACGAAGTTTCACTCTCCTGTTAAAATTTGAAAGTTTAATGAAGGGCAATAGGGAACAGAGACAATAAAGCAAAGTAACAGTGCTGTGTGGTTGGCACGTAGCCAGAAGCACACCTGCCATTGACAGAGACACCTTTAAAATACATTTCCTATTGCATCAGCGTGATGCCTTCCACAGACAATCATGCATATTCAAAATTCCCCCAGACTAGTTTGCATGTTTTAGGAACTGTTTAGCATGGCTCCTCCTTGGAGTCGCCTTTTTAAAGCATATGCATCGGTTGGCTGTGGTTTTAGTCAATTTTTGTTCTCATGTCCAGCTTGAGCCCTGTTCCATGGTTTCTGCAGATGGCAGTTGTTGATAGTTGACATATGAGTCACAGGGGTCTTCATCGCACCTTTCTTAGGATGTTATCCAATCAAGCAGGGAGTTCACTTATTGTAAGTAGAAGTCAAACATTCTAAAATAACAGTATTAGCTATTTCACCACTATGTCTAAATTTAGTTAGTAACAGAAAGAAAGCCATTAGTTATTGTTACATAGCTATATCTTTGTAACAAGGCTACTTTTGTAAGAATTAAAATTATGCACATAGCATCCATTTTAATATTTGCAAAAAGCCAATATTATAATACATATTCCTCACATGTAGGTGAAATGATTTCTATTGCATATCCTGGCCAGAATAAAACAGTGCCTTGATTCTCTAACACTGAAAAGATGTTGTTGGAGAATTTGTGTTTTTCCCACAGTTTTGATGTTGGAAAATGCGCCAGTTTAAAAATATTTATAAAACTTTACTAAGTTCGTTCACGTTTGCCCCGAGGGAAGAGAACTAAAGTTTCTTTCCAAGGCATTGTTCCTCTAAGTGAGGACTGATGAGCTTAGCATCTCAGCAGGCTGGGAGTAGCACAGAAGATACACAAAAGATAACAGCTCTCAGCGGTCATTAACAGACCGTCGACTACAAACAACACCCCTGGCCAGTCGGAGATACCTGGTCTGGGAAAAGAGGAATAAAAAAGACCTAATTAACATTGAAGGTGAAGAAATCCGGATCCAATAGGAAACCAAATACTAGAAACTATGCAACTTGGAACCACTGGAAATGGACCAAGTACCTTTTTTATGAGTTTTGACGGTATAAAATATCTGAAAAATCTAGCAAATGCCATGTGTCATGGAATGATTCTCTCTGCACACCTAGGTTATGTGTGGTTGAGATGATTTCTGTAGTATATCCTGGCCAAAACAACATCCTGGCCAGATAATAAAGTAATGCCTTGGCTCTCTAACATAAAAAATGTTGGAGATTTTTTGTTTTCTCCACAGTTTCTGTGGCAGACTGCTTTTTCTGGTGCCAAATAAAGGTATTATCGTCTCAGACTAACTCTGACCCCAATAAATGAGAAATTGAGGAAGAAGTACAGTTCATAGTAGAAAAATGACTTTTCCTATATGAATTTGACTTTCCTGGTTTTTATTTCTTTCAAATTTGCTGCATATTAACTGAGATTAAAACCAGACACCAGCACAGGAGAAAGAGATGTTCACTGAACCTTATTCCTTTCCTGTTTCTAGTTCTGTGTAGCTTGACAAGCTTCTCAAAGACATTAAATTTTCACTCTATTGCTGACTCATCCATGGTCCACAGATCAAAAACAGCAAAGCCTTCTGATGCCACCAGTTGGACAAGTTATTCCCTGCAGCCTGCTGGCAGGTTGTGTGCTGCACAGTGAGTTTGTACAGCTCTGAATGGTGAGCACATGTGTGCTTCCACCCAGAGCCCTCCTGCAGGTGAAGAGACCTTCACAATCCCTTCCTCAGGAAATTACGGGATTCACTCCATTACGTGCCATGGCAACCAGAACACACAGTGAACAGAAGGAAATCTGTCGAATTCTCAGTCTAGAAGGAAGATACAATCCGCAGCTCTTCACAGGCATATGGTGGGGTTGAGGAAATTCACCTCAAGTGAGTCTTAAGTGGAAAGACACTCCCTACATGGGTCTTGATGAAGAGCAAAAATTCCATCCAAGCCCAGCTGCTCTTTATTGTACCTTGTGCTGGTGCAGCAGCCTAGAGAAACCTGGAGCTTTTTTTAGGCACCTGCCCTGTATTGGCAAATGTAGTAAGTGTTTACTGCTCTCTTTACAATCCCTATCACTGCCCTTATTCTTTAACATTCAGAACCAAAATCAGTTCAGAAGAGGATGCTTTTGTTGCAATGAAGGCCAGCAGGGGTTTTGACTGGGGAGTAGAACAGCTGCTGTAATTCTAAGTATATATTTGGAACAAGGACATGATGAGATGTACTGCCCTGCTTAATGTCCTTGCCTGGCTGTGCCTTGCTCTCTCCTGCATTAAGGGTTTTATTATATCCTTGTTGTCAGCAGAGATAATTGCCTGCAAATGTCCACAAGCACACCTGCTACCAGACACTTGGTATTAAGGTAATTCCAAGAAAATGAAAGCTTCAGCAACCATGCCAGCACCAGTTATTAATCCAGATAAGCCACCTTCCATGCACTGAGGACAAGACCTGTTTGTGTTTCAGTCCACCTACCTCCCTTGACATTCTTCAAGGTTAGTGCCTCTCTGGGAGATCACTGCACTCAGCTCTTCCTGATGTGGTTTGTGGCAGATCTGGTGACTAGCATATTTTAATTTTTTTCCCCTTCCCAGAAGTGTCTGCTCACAAGGCCTGCATGTCAAGGTCTGTGACTTTAGCAGCTCTAGACAAGCTGGTACAGGTACCAAAGCACCTTTACACCAGCAAATCGTTCCCATTTCCCTCTGCACACAGGAGTGGTAGAGCTCACCAGGGCAGGTGAGGCAGCGGGTGCAGGAACATAGAGTCAGCTTTTTGTTGGCATCCAGACTTTGCACAGACCCACTGTGAAACAACTGAGGATGCCTTGCTTGTGCCAGTTGCTCTCTGCTCCTTCAATGGTGTCTGGTGGTGCCTGCAGAGCTGACCTTTCCACTCTGTGTTCCGCTGCCAAGTGACACCACAGACAGCTGAAAGTGGTGCCAGCTGGGACAAACTGGCCTTGCCTGGAGGGCGGCAGTGCTGGCTGCTCCAGAAGGAGCATTGTGTGGGCATTAGTCCCTTACACTGCTTTCTTCTGTAAGCAAAACCCACACTTGTCTCAGGGGTGTGATGGATTAGAAAACCACAAATTACCTACTGAGGTACTAATTAAGATGAGAAAATCCCAGGAATACATAAAACAAAGCCTCAAAGAGAGAACCTGAGTTACCTCATGACTGTTTTATGCCAGGACTGTGGATTTACTTGGGTCCTTTCTGCTGCCTAAGCCATATGAGGGATAAGAAAGGCCTGAGACCTTCACACACTGAGCATCATCTGCCTCCACTTGCTGGGCCACCACTTGTGACAGCAATTATTTTGGATGCTGGGTGGTGTGAGGAACAGAGAGGACAGGAACATACAGGGGACCAGGACAGTAAAAACAGGCCTGAGGACAGGGAAGGTCTGGCTGCACAATGCTTGTCTCAGCTCTTCTCAGGACAATACCATGGAATGTTTTAAATAGGTTTTTAGCAGATCAGGTGGTGGTGGTGGGGAAAAGCTATCCAGGAAACGTCTTTTTGTAAAAATTTCATATTAACAATAATGAACCTTAAACAATTTCTGGTTTCAGTCGGTTTCTGGTAAATGCTTTGCTGAAAATTGTTGCTCTGAGTGAAGAGTAAATTGAATTTTATGGAATAATTTTTTCAACACTCAAACAAATTTTTCTTGAATAGTCTTGCATTTTAAGAGATTAAGTGAAACTCTGTAGAGCTAGTTTTGGCTAGCAGTATGTCCTAGTTGCAGAGGATCAGACTACAATTTCTTGGTCATGAAAATCCAGATACCAAATTGACAAGAGTTGGTCACTGCTGTGAGAGGCAATTTCTAAACAGCAATATAGCATGGTATCAAGGCAGGCAGGCAGGCAGTACATGATGACAAGAGTAGGTCTACATCTTCGTAGGGAATTTGATAATTCTAGTAGTAGTTTGCCTTTTCCTTCATCCTAGGAAGGAAAGGAATGTTTCCTTTCCTTTCCTTTCTTTTGAGGTGGGGTGAGGAGGGGGCAGTGGGAGCAGTTTTTTCATTTTTACCATACAGTGCACTAAATCACAGAATCACTGAATTGGTAAGGCTGGAAGGGACCACGGGTGAGGTCATCTAGTCCAGCCTCCCTGCTTACACCATGTCCCCTAGAGAAGGTTACTCAGGGTTGTATTCCTTCATTTTACAACAAAATTAAACTGGGCTGCAGAGAGACAGGAGGAAAAACAGTCTGTTATGTGTTCTTTTAGACATAAGTTTTAACTGATAATTTTTATGTTAGTTTTACACATAGTCTTCCCTTTCTGTCCTGCTCTCTGGAATATAGCATCAAATTCAAGGTCCAATGAAGTGGCATGTCTTCCCTAGCCAGTTGGTACACACAAACATACCCTCCCACCCACACTCTCTGCCTCTTCTGCCTCAGACAGCAAGCCCAAGCCAGACCTGCTCTTCAGCTCTGACACAGCCCCACTGCAGACAATCCTCCAGTACAGCACAACCACACATTCATAGCAACAGTTAGTGAAAAGTTGTGGTAGAGGCTGGTATTTACTCGTCATTGCTGGCAGACAGACAAAAAGTATTTGCAAGGAACCCAAGGTTTGTGGGACACCTCTTGTTAAATCAAAGTTTAATTCGTCGTAAAACTGTTGCTCAAGCATCCTATTTGGTGTGCTTTAAATGTACAGGATGCTGAAAACTTCTCTGCCTATCCTCACATTTAGCTGACAAGAAATGGTTCCATTTGGGCTTGATTCCTCAGAGGCAATACTGTAGAATTACAACTAATTGCTAGTAATCTCATCACCCTGCCAAACCCCCTTGTCCCCTTGTTCAAACTGTGATGTGAAAATTTGCATAAATAAGAGATGAAGAGATGATGAATCATCTCTTTAGGGCTATGATCTGTAGTCTAGCTCTCTGTACTGTTTGCAAGTTTCTGACACAAATATTTATTTCTCTGAGATATGTTTTGACAGAAAAGGAATTCCTGATTTTAAAGGGAAACTCTGAAACCTTTCCAGGAAAGGAAAGTTTTAACATGCACATTGCTTTTCTCCCTGTCAATAAACATTCAAAATGCAACTATTTGTAAAGGAAAGAAGAAATAGTTAATGTTTTTTAGGCACTACAGGTAAGGCAGTGGACACATGGCAAAGCAACTTGCCTTCATTGCCCCAGGCAGGATTGTGGTGGATATATATGTTTTTCTTTTCTCCCTGCTCACACCAGTTATATTCCAGGGTCTGCTGTGATACTGAAGCATTTAAAATCCTCTACTTTACAGAAGTCCCTGAAGTCGAGGAAGGGATCAAATGTTAGCAAGCAGTAGGGTAAGAAAACACACACCCATAGACCAAAGCTATGAACACCTCTGTCTGTGTGTGTTTATGTATGCATGTCCACTTCTCAGATAAAGCCTAAATATCTTTTTACAAATTCTCTATCTCCAGCCTAAATTTCAAAACACCCCACATGTGTCTCTGAGACTTGGAGCCTACACCAGTTTTGTTTTTTGTAGGATGTGTTTGACCCTTTTGCTTTTCCCGTTTGGCAGGCATGAATGTCTCAGGACAACCACCATTCTAAACTCCTAGGCTATTTGCAAATTTCTTTTGTTTCTAATCTAAAATTTTAAGGCTCTAGCATGGTTTAAGATGAATGAAAAATCTCTCTCGTGAGCTCACACCTTCAGTGTTGGCACAACACCTCACAAAAACCACCTTAATTCACTGTGGAAGATGACTTTCTGGGGCTATATGGGAGAAATTTTAAATAATAATGTTCATATGCAATCTTGTATAACTCGTGAAGATGGAAAGTTTGGTTAATTATGGGAAAATTTTAGTATCACTGACTTTCTTTTGCTGTCATTTGTTGAAGATCATTCTTTTATTTAAATGTATCATTAATCCAAGGACAGACTAAAGAAAAAGCCTAGCTGGCAAGGACAACAGACTGTGCAGCCTGAAGATTAAACAAGATGTCAAAGTAAAGAATGGCATTCAAAACATCTTGTGATCAAATGTTTAAAAATGTAAAGAAATGCAAGGGAACTTGATCCTGAACGGAACCACAGGGCTCCAGATGTGCACAGCTCCAGGCAGTCTGGATTCACATTGGGCTGGAGATGAAAAATCCTTATCTAACAAACTTTTAAGCTCACTGAAAGACAGGCAATTTCCTTACTCTGTGGATACACAGAAGGTAGCACTGGGATATGGCAAGAAGCAATTAGTGCACCTTGAAAACACTGGTAACGATGAGCAGCATTGCAGATTGTCACTGAACCGAGAGAAGGTAGTTAAAATACTGTTTTCAGAGGCACAGCAAACCAAGCAAACCAATTAATACAAAAGATACCGAGCAAATTGATACTCTTCAGTCTTTTTATTAGTATTTATTGTTGTTATTGTTATTCACACTTAGACAACTCAATTACATAAAGTGATTTATATGAAGAACTCTGTATTGATATGATAAGGTGAGAAAGTGTACACACCACAGTGAAACATTCTGTAGATATAGTGAAGTAGGACCTTGATAGAAGGGATTATTTCCAAGAGCCTATATACAAATAAAGGTAACTTTCATACTATATACAAGCTTATATTCACAGAGATTATACTGATTCAGAGATACAAGAGTTTCATCTAGTGGATAATGATCCATACACATAAACACATGAGAAAAACTGGAATTTTCAGCGGGTCACCTGGACTTGCAAAATAAAAAATACATGGAAATGTATTTTTACTTTTAAAGTTTGAAATGAGTAAAGATGGGGGACTTCATATTTTTCTTACAATAGGCTGAAAATGAGAGGTGATAGGACACGAAAACTATGAAGTGAAACAAACATGCTAAAAAAGCTTTATTACAAAAATAGCATCTGATTGTCATTTATAACACACTACCATTTTCACATGACAATACCATGTCCTGATCTTGCCATCTTATGTGACAGAAATAATTTTAATTCATGTAAGTCAACTCCCAGAGTCAGGATTGCAAAACTAAAACTGCAACAGAAATCTTGATAATAGAAATGAACACAAAACCAAGTGAAATCCTTTGGCATTACTTAATCTTATAAGGGATTAAAATGAATTATTGATTTCTATTGGATAACCTGACCCTGGAAACCTTTTGAAAAAGTGATAGAAGCAACTCATCTCTTTTAATCTTACTAAAACATAAGGAGCTTCCTTTACTGTGATCTCAGTGGGAGAAAACATTGGAATAGCAGAATGATTTAATTGCTTCATTGGGCCTGACTCTGCAAGCACTGTATTCCTTCTCCAGGGGTGAACAAGGGTAGCAGGATTGAGTCCCTGCTGCAAAGCTAGTGTGCATTTTGTACAGCCCCACAGGAAAACTCAAGAGTATGAGGAGCAAACTCCCCCTGACTTACTCACAGCACCACTAAGGCAATACCAGATCCTGCTTTGCTGTACATTTATTTGTCAGTATTTTTCATTATACCCTAAACAGAGACATGGAATTGGTTCTTTACTTTAAAATTAATGATCCCCTTATTTAGAAACCCAATACTAGTCTTCTGGGTTTTTTATGGCTTCTTCTTGCATTAAGACAACTATGTGACATAAAATAAAAATTAAAAAAAAAAAAATAGTAAAGTGCACGATCTTTAAAAACGTGTACAAATTTCATAATTGGGATTGGTTTTGTGTCTGATGAGTGGTGAATTTACAACAGCTCTACATGAATGTACAGTTCATTTACCAATCTTGAATTACCCAGTCTTGTCCTGGGCTGATCCACTTATGGCTCGCATAGGAACGATATGGGCAATTATGTGTCTGGGGTACCTAGGCTCCAAGGGATTGCATGGCTTCTAGGCTGGGGCTAACCTGCACCTGGCTGGCTGGAGCATGGGCTCAGTGCCATGCAAGTGTGGCACATGGCTTCTGGAAAGACACGGCTCACACTGGCCAGGCAGGAGCACGGGCAGGGGAACGCTCAGACTGTGTGCACACATCCAGGCCAACAAGCCCTGGGATGCTGTACACTGACACCTGGCAACACGCTGTGGATCTACAGAAGGGCTTGTCTGAACTACGGGGCTGTCAGCCATATGTGACTTCTGAATTTGATGAGTTCTGAATTGCAGAACTTCAGTTTGGAAATGACTCTCCCCAGTCCCAATGGAAATGATAGATACTTCAGTACTGGTGTTCCTGTAACTGATGGCAACAGACCCAAGAAGAATAATTTCAACATCAACCAGGAATGAAACCCATGGCTGTTGGAGGACTGGAGCAGGATTCTTCTCCACACTCTTGAGTGCAAACTATCCCATCTGATCATCTGAAAAACTCTTTCTGCAAGAAATTTGTCGGGTGCAAATTCTTCAATTTAAATTGCCAGGAACATCAGAAAAGAAAGAATCACCTGCTCAAACTATGCCTCTTTCTCAGTTAGTTGTGTCATTGCTATTTACAAGAGGTAAAATTGTTTCCAAGAACACAAGTGAATATAATTTAGGTCTTTGTACATAGCTCCCATGACAATTAGTTTTGTTATGCAACTGCATTTATGAAATACGGGAACCTAAGATAAAAGTCTCTGTCTTGTCCAGGTTAGTGGCAGAAATCTTCTTTATTTCATTGGGTCAGTTCTTGAAGAAGGGATTATTTCCTTGTTATAAAGTAAATAACCATCTGATACAGACTCATACTTGACTCAGAACATAAGTTATATGGACCACAAGATGCTATTTTAAGGAATTACTGCTGAAAGAATAATTAAAAAACATCGTATATCCCCTTTTTTGCAAAATACGTAATGAAGTAAAAGACAACCAGAGAAATAATCCCTTAAAAAACACCCAAACATTAATAACATTTCTAAGCATCTATTTTTTCACAGTACTTGGATTAACTATATGTTTAACTTACCACTTTGTGGACCTTCATATCCACACACAACAGTACCATGAGTGACAGTGACCATAAACTACTTTGTAGTAGTATATGTGGAAATTACATGATAGGTTCATTGCCATTACAAACAAATGATACCTAGATAAGATTGCTTGTCACCCACTTTGCTTTATGCTTCATGAAGTTTATGCAGTCAGCCACATTAATTGGATACATAAGCAGAAGCATACAGACACAAGAGCCTGTCTGCACTACAAGAAAGCACTAACTTTCAGTAAAATAGTTAATTTAAAATACATAGAGCTTTGCTGAAAGATTTTTCCATGTCTACATGTAGTTCTTAAGGAGATAATCTTCACACCACACTTTCAATCACACTTTATAGCATTTACCCTGCAGATGTGATCAGGGTGGCTTCTGCAGAGGGAAAACAGAGAACAGTTGTGTACTGTACTCCCATAGTATTTTGTACCGATCAGGCCCATTCTCATATTTAATTCCAGTGAAGTTAGTGCAGAAAACCTTTAAAACTGGTTACAATCTGAACCACAATTCTACTCAAATGCTACTGGAAATCCCTTCCAAACATTATGTTCAACACTTGTTATGTTCGGAGATGATGGTGCCACAGAAACTTGGTTATTTAATCTGAAGTTGCATTCTTATCTGACTGTGTTGCCAAGCTGGTGTCCTGAAAGTGCTAAACTAGAACAGGGTCTTTATCATAAAGCAAATTTTTCTATTGTTTATGCTTCATAAGGGTTATGCAGACGACAGTACCAATTGAGTAAGCGAGCACAGGCATACAGGCAGGTGGGAGAGGCTTCAACACCAACCAGCTTGCTGTAGAATTTGGGCAGTGTGAAGGACAAGATCCCTAGTGAAGTCATTCAGAACCCTGGCTGAAGAAAATAGAAACTGAACTTCGGCTTTGAGGTGAGCAACACTGAGAAAAGTTCATGATCCCACACTGAAATAATTATGAATGAGAAACACTTTATGCTGGGAAATTTGCTGTCATGGTAAGATAGGAATGTTGCAACAACTGTGTGCATTCCTGGCAATATTGAGACTGGACAGCTCAAGAACATGCAGTTACTGGGCTGGAGCAGCTTTTGGCTGTTCTCTCAGCATTCCAGTTTAAGACTGAATTCCTTCTGCATAGAATAAGTGATTAAGCATCTCCCTCCATCCCATTCCCCTTTTTTCTCTACCAGCCAGCAGAGCTGTTGTCTTGTAATCAAAGAACACATCAGGATGCTGTTTGTATCCACAAACAGTTTACCCCAGCTGCCTTGGTAAGTATAACCATCTTTCACAGACAGCCTCCACAGAAAGCACCACACAGCTGAAATCTGTCCTATTACCTCTGGATCTCAGGTACTACTGGCCCAGTTATTCAGCCATTTCAAAAATGATCTGCCCAACAGATGCAAGGCAGTGGGAGACATGAGGTGTCTTTTTCTGGAGGGGAAAAAGTATTTTTAATACCTTCCAAGATAAATATGTTGGTAGCTACAAGCAGACATGGGAAAGAAATGACATACATTTTAAGACAGGATAGAAATGCCATTATGGGACATCAGTCCTTAATGGCATTCAGAAAGTTCTTCCCATAAGCTGTTGATACCGGTTGTGAACTGAAATATTCCCAGTCTGCTGAGATTTCAGTCAGTTGCTCTCTCCTCCCTACCTGCCCTCAGTGGGGCAGCAGTCTTTGCTGCTGATGCCCTCACTTTGCACCAGAGTGCACCAGTTTTTCTTTTCAAGTGTGGGAGTTGTTACGCCATGATGGCATGAAGTGAAAAAAGAAATAAAAGAGTAGTGTACTGAACAGAGATTGGACTCTAGTCTGGTTTCTTGATTTGAAATGTCAGATCAGTGAATCTGGGCATCATAGTATTTTCTAAGTGCCCACATACACCGCCTTGCCTTTAGGTCACCCCTCTGTCTGATTCTGCTTTCTTCGGAAAGGATTGCTTGTTTTGAGCATTGTCACCAGAAACAACAGCATTTGGTGACTCCTCTGGAATAGATTGTACTGTGGCGTCAGCTCTGTATTTTGGGACACAAGTTTCAGTTCAGGTCAGAATTTGGGTTATAAATTTGCTTTTGGTCGCTGTTCCTGTCAGTAGAGGGCACCGCAGTTATGTATATACACCTACCTTTCCATCGTGTACACCCGTAGAGCAAATGTTAGATGGGCAGCACTATCGTTAAGACAGGTAAGGACTCTGGACCAGTGAAGGGTCTTGAGTACAAAGACAAGTTTTTGCTCACAATGTGAGAAGGTCACCCTAAAAAGTGCTAAGAAGTAAGAAGTGTTGCTTGTTGTATGGTTAAGATCAAATACTGACTCTGCATGTGGCTAGGACTTAATACCTTAGGACAAGATATGAGTAGCAGACATTGCAACTCCTAGTTTCCTTTCTTTATTTCATTAGTATCTCACTTTTTTCTTCATGATATCACATAATATTAACATTCCTAATATGAATTTTGTACTGTTTTCTCTACCACTGTTTTCTGTCAAGTCATTACTCTCTAACCATGTATCATTACATACAAATACATATAACAGGAAAACAGTAAAGGACAAAGGGTATGAGTGAGAAACAAACAGAGTGGAGCAGAGACAAACAGACAAGACAAAATGTGCTGAGCCTTCTGTTACACAGACGTGAGCATAGCATTGCCATTGTGAGCACAATACACATATAAAACAATGCGGAAACAGGTCACAGGAATGCACTGAAACTTCATGAACTCTTAATTGCACAAAAGACTTGAACAAACAAATTATGATTATCTGAAATAATTTCTTAACGTTCATTCCAGTCCTCTAATTTTTAAAAAATCAGCCAAACTACAGAAAGATGAACATTAGTTACTTTCTCCCTTCTTTTTTTTTTTCTTTTTTTTTTTTTTTCTAGATTTGGACCTTCTCCTTCTCTCCGTATTTCAGAAAAAGGATGTTGCATTTTCACTCCTTCCTGAGTTTCTTTAGACATGTACACTTCCAGCAATACTGAAGAATTTTCATGTAAGTTTCTTGCAGCTCCACTGTATTTAAATTGTGTTTCTCCTATCTAGTCTCAAGACTTGTAACAGAAAATGTGAACTGCCCCAGCCATGTAAAACAGCTGGGGTCTCTTCCAGCAATAACTATATGTAGCTGTGAAGGTCCTTATACTCCAAGTAATAGTGAAAGCCTGTAAAATATATATTCACTTAGCAAGTAGGTTGCCACTTTATAACTACTTCTATTTTCTGCATGAAATACTATGCATAAGCAGATTAGCCTTTTTATTCTGGCATGAAAAGGCAAACTCATAACAGCATCTGAAAGCCATTGGTACTGTTGATATTGCTGCATTAGAAAAAATGGTGTGTTCATATAGCTGTATGATGTCACTGCATGCTGCGTTGCTATTACAGAAGAAAGAGTATCCCCATTCTGGTCTTTGCATGAGAATGCAATGAAAATCTGCACCAGTTACAAAATGCTCAGGCATCATGTCTCCTTCAGTGCCAGAGACAGAGTTTCTGGAACATGAAGAATTTTGCAAGATGTAAAAAACCACCATTAACATCTTGCTGATTGCCTTTACAGACCTGTGATGCAGATGATCAAAACACTGACTAATTCCCTGGCTTTGCTGAAATCACATCACACAAATCCACTTACATGAAGAGACGTACAAGCTCTTCCCTGTCCGTGACTCATCGCTTGGTGTATGCATTCCACTCAGGAGTTTCAGCAGGTTATCGGAAAAATCCTGTACCAGGGTGTGTGGGGGGTGGTGCCTCCACAAAGTTAATATTAGCATTCCCCTTAGAAGAGGAGAGCTTCAGGAACTGAGCACACTGTGTGCCTGTGTATACGACTGCAGAGAACGAGAAGTCTGCGGATAAGTACCGTAGGCAGAGGAGAAGCAGTAACTTTCACTGCTGCCGTGCGTACGTAGCGTGTCCAGTGCTGAGCACCGAGGATGCTCTGCAGCAAAGAAACCCTCGGGGCACCTGGACTCAGCCCTTCATGCATAACTGCACTGTCCAGCAGCAGTCATTCTTCAGCTCTGACATCGACCCTTTGTATCCTTTGCTTTCTTTCACTCTTTTAAAATTGAGGATGAGGAAATTTACGGATCCATGGGTTATTCCCATTGAAGCTTTCCATTGTGGTTTTCTTTTTTTTGCTGTTTCATTTTGATGTATATATATTTTCTTTAATAAATATATATGGTTTGTTTTGATTTTTCTTTTTTTTTCTTTCTTTTTTTTTTTTTTTTTTGTCAAGAAACAGCACTTTCCACTAGATGGAGACAGGACACTGGATAACTTTGTCCTCCAGGAGGACACTGACAATCAGGAACACGAAATAAAGCCCAAACATGAGGAAACCCAGGATTTTATTCATCCTCCACTTGCAGGAAGCAATGGAGAGGATGACAAAGAGCAGCATGATGAAGAGGAGGACAATCGCACAGAACAGACCATTGCTGCTGACTGGCACCGGGGCAAGGCTGTTAATCACAGCATACAGGAGCCATGGAAGAGGAAGGCTGTTAAGAAACAGAAAAAATAATTTAAAACATTGCAGAAGCCCAGAAGGGAGCACTAGGAAGTTTCTGGAGACAATTCAAAATACAACCAAAGGCTTCCTTGCATTAAGTGAGGCAGGAAGAGTTTCAGTTTTTCCAATATTTGCATAAATATAAATTGTAAGCTTTCTCATGGTTCTTGGGGAGAACACATGGGATTTATGCCCCCCACTCTTCCACCAATTGTACTAGAGAATTTTATTTCCCTTGGCTGGCAAATCACCTGGCATCCTATCAATGAGCAGGAAAATCCTTTTCATTTGTTTCTAGACTTCACACCGTCCGCAGAAGAAGCTATATGCTCTCTTTCCAAGAGCCTGCCTGACAGGAGGGTGGGTTGCATAGAAACATGTCCTTGGCATGAAGAACCAGCACTCTGCAAGGCATAGCCTGCAAAATTTGGCTCTTAAATATCTTTATCCACATTTACTGTATAAACCTCTGTTAAACTGTGAACTTCAATTGAACTTCAGCTTAACTTCTATTTCTGTGTTTGCTGTCATTGCATTTCTCATCTCTCACGCCACAGAATGAGACAATATCCCTCTGCAAGATGTCAAGCTGAAATAAATATTTAAGACACTGATTGGAGCTTAGCAGGCTTAGAAAGCATGAAGTGAGTTGTCAGAAGCTCACAACATTTAAAACTTTGAATAAGCAGCTCAGGAGAGAATAATTTATTACAGCTGCAGTACTGACCACACCAGTCTACAGCACAGCTGTGCTGTTTCTGTTGTAAATGTAGCAGACCAGTGCAGGACAAAACCACTTCCATTGGCAGGAAGACTAAACTGTTTTTAAAAAGTCAAAAAGCACTGCAAAAGAGAAAAAGGTTTGTAATGCACCCTAGGTACCTCAAGTTGGAGGATATGGTTTTCATATATTTTACAGATTTGCTGCATATAGATACTTGAAAGAGTTCATGCTTCTGGATTAACAGAAAAAAAAGAGCAGCTGCGTTTTCCTACTATGTCTAAAGGTACTGCTATTAGCTATCAGATAAGGTTAAAAAGATATTTACTATCCGTTCTAATGTCAGGATCCTTTTTCGTACCTTTGTGCAGTTGCTGGTATATTTCCAGCTGCGAAAACCAGGATCTTTTCTACATCTAGGCTGTTTGGCACTGCGACTGTGACTAGACCTGTTTATCTCTTCTCTTTGTGTGTGATAGCAGGAAACAACCAAAGATGGAGAAATTGAGAGTATGGACATGATTCTCATGTACCTCTATCCTGGATTGAAGATGGGAATGTGGGAAAAAGAGTTTATCTATGTATTTCCTGCACATTTTTGAAACACTGAGGCATAGATTACACTATTTCTGAAACTGATTTGCCTTGGTCTCAAAAGGTGAAAAAAGAATTTGAATTACAAAATCATGCTACAAATCATTACCCTAGAGCTGCCATGAAGCAGTAAAATGTAAATAAAAAAATTTCTGCACAATCCCATGTAGCTTCACATTGTCAGAGCTGTTAAAAGGGTCCTTTTTGTTAACAGAGAATTGGTTTGTAATTTGGGACTTGTCAGGTACAGAAAAAAAATTAATCACATGTCAACAGCAGCCTAAATGAGCTACACAAGACAATGACTTTCTGTTGTTATTACAGCAAACATGAATACTGCAGAGGCAATGAATTGCTCCTGATCATAATTTATAAAAAACGCTCTAGTATAAGCACAATGAGTCGTAGCAGAAAGCAAACAGCAACCTGACAAAAGCATAAAAAGCTTTGAAAATCCTTTTTGGAGCAATACTCTTGCACAATTTGAAAGTACAATTCACTTGCATAGGCCTCCCTGTAATATCAAAGCAAGAATTAGGGAACAAATTTGTAACAGTCCTTCATTCAGATGTCTATAAACCTCAGAGCACTGCCACAATAACATTCACTGCACATTTGCATCACTCTCCTTTTTAAAGATTGCTGCTTGTGGGCAATATCACAGCAATGTGCTAGGAACAAAAGACTTGTTTAAAACAGACACAATTTTTTTGGTGTAGAACTTACCCCACTGTGATGTCAAATATGTTGCTTCCGACGGAACTGGATACAGCCATGTCCCCCAGACCCTTGCGTGCTACAATAACACTGGTAATAAGGTCAGGAATGGATGTGCCAGCAGCTAGAATAGTCAATCCCATGATTTCTTCACTAATACCAATGGTCTCTCCCACCTAAAAGGGTTTGAGAAAAACAGAAAAAAGTTTCCTGCAGTGAATAAATGTTTTCAGCTGTCCTGGTCTTGCCAACTAGCTTGGTGAATAACAAGTGAGATCGGAGAAAAACTAGTTTTCACACATTTCCCCATCAGGAGGAAGATAGGACTGTCAAATAGAAGCATAAGGTATTGACAGGCAGTTGCTGATGGTTCTGATGTTACAAGAATGTTCAAGTCTTGTGGTCAGGCCAACCACAGCTCTCTGAACTACTTTCCATTCAGTAAGTACTGATTTACTTCATCCATGGTTACAGCTCCTGAAATAAAGCACCACCCAGCATGAGATAGATGGACTCTGATTCTAAATGATCTTTTACATTGAGAAACACAATGCAGGGCTTTCATTTTGTACCAGTATCACCTCCTTACCTGATGTGCCCACCAGACCATCAAGTAAGAAAAGAATGCAATCCAGCTGATAGAGCCAAAAAACGTGATAGGAAAAAATTTTCTTGATGTCTGAAACAGAAACAAGGAGAAACAGTGAACATCTATATTGAAGGGTGACATGCTGTACTCTTATTTGCTTCTCAGTACGAGACTGACTTCTCATTTTTTCTGATGGCCTGTTCTGAGCAACTGTTCTGATCATCATCAGAGGATCAAAATACATGTCAAGAAAGGTAAGAAACTGAGGCCCTGACATTGGTGTTTACTTACCTATGCCTCATTCTTCCAATTGCTTCAGTCATAAAGTAAGACCTCCTAAGAACTTGTATGATGAACAGCAAGTTTTGGGTTGTCATTTGTATAATAATCTTTTTATGATACAGTTTGCACTAGCTCAATAGTGGTTCAGCTTCTAAATTTATTGATAATTTCATGCTTATTCAGAATGAATGTTTTCAAATTGCTAATACAGGTGCCCATATATTTCCTTCCTACATTAATAACTTTGTGCAACAAATTTCACAGTCAGTGTAAGAATGATTGCTGTATGGCAAAGCTAAAAACATGCACACCTAAAATTTATTACGGTATTTCCTTTTCTTGTGAAAACTACTCACTTTCTCAGTAGAAGATATGTTAAGAATATATCTTCCATCCTTCATTTTGTAGAGAAAGTTGTTATAAAAACATGCAAAACATACTGTCAGGACATTCAACAAATTAAAAACTCTGTTTAACACCAAAGTAACTTGATTGTCATTTTCACTGTCTCCCTTACTAGTGTCATATTTTGAACAGATAGTGTTCTTGCAGCTGATGAATAGGTTATATTCAGATTAATGATTTCTTTTGGTTCCTGTTCTTTCCAGTGTTTTGCATTTTTCGTATTTCCTATTGACTAACTGGATCTGTGTAACAAAAAGAGGTCAACGACTAAAGGAAGGAAACAAAACTGCAGTAGTGCACCACACAAACACTATCTAGATCAAATCAGTATTTAAAATTAAATTTGTACTGTGAATGAATTCTACCAGTCTTTCTTCATGGTCATCAGCCTTCTGAACACAGATCTTCGCCAGATGATTTCTGACACGTGTGTAGCAGAGTCCTACAAATTTTCTTGAATAACCAGTAGGACTGCCTGTGGAAGTAACTTACACCATTATGAATGCCTGTTTCAGCTGCTGCTCAGTCCTGTACTACTTCTTTCTGCCTGGTCCTCACTAAATCCACTTCCACTACAGAATTTTTGTGCCCCCTTTCATTGCAGGTCGTGCCCCTGCCGCACCAGGAGGCTCATTAGACTGTGGATCGTTCCTACATATTGTGGGAGTAGACAGGATCACAGGGCTTTCCCTAAATGTGATTTTTGGAGAGAAAACACCATTTGTTCTGATTCAGCTTCTTCAAGCCCTAATAAACACTTCTTTTTTAGGGAGTTTGCAGAGCTGCACAGCCAGCTTTTCTTATGTAGCAAACACAAGAGGCATTTATTTGGAACAGCTTCACATTTAGGAATTGATCAGCACAGAACCAGAGGGTGGCTATAGACTAAGAGATGATCAGTGTATTGGACTGGTCATTAGAGCTGGTCAAGCAGGAATGTCACTGTTTTTTGTCAGCTGATCCTGAAAACAATGAGGCTGGTCTGCAGCTCAATGAGACTGTGTAGACTCTTTCTGCTGATGTATCTGGAATGATCTCAGGCCATTAACTGATGTAAAAAAAAGTAAAGTCAGCAATGGCAATTGTGCATCCTCATCTACAGCATGAGACAAACAGAAGGTCCATTTCTGCTCCAGCAGCAGGTGCTGCTGCAGAGCACTTATGCACTCCCTGTGTGCACTTTGCACAATGTTAAATGTCCTCCTGAAAACTGAGCATGTAAACATTGACTAATGTGACCCATACCATTTCACACATTTCACACACAGGATCACACATTAAAAATGGTACAGTTCTAACAACACTATTAGAGGGATGGAACACCTCTCCTATGAGGAAAGGCTAAGAGAATTGGGACTGTTCAGCCTAGAGAAGAGAAGGCTTTGAGGTGGCCTAATTGCAGCCTTCCAGTATCTGAAAGGAGACTACAAGAAAGATGGAGAGATACTATTTACAAGGGCATGTAGTGACAGAACAAGGGGGAATGGTTTCAAATGGAAAGAGAGTAAGTTTAGATGGGGTTAGTATGAGGGTGGTGCGGCACTGAGGTTTCCCAGAGAAGTTGTGAATACCCCATCCCTGGACGTGTCCATGACAAGGCTGGACCAGGCTCTGAGCAACATGGCCTACTGGAAGGTGTCCCTGGCCATGCTGTGGGAGTTGGAACTAGATGATCCTTAAAATTCCTTCCAATCCAAACTATTCTATGAATCTGTGATTCTAAACTCCCTCATAATATAAATAACTGAACTTCTGTTGGGTGTAAAAAAAGCAGTCCAGTAGGTGTTTTAAATGGATTACCCTTAAACAGCCACAATGGCACCTGGAAACATCCTTTTCATATAAATTCCACTACTGTCACAAGCACTGTTTTTAGAATTACTCAGGGTACTTTGGTTGATCTGTTTCTTAATTGTTTCTCAACTCATTAGAGATTTACTTTTTCAAAACAAAGTCCTAAATTTCTATCAAATCAGAATATGTGATAATAAGCTTATGAGATTTAAACCTACTCAGATTGACTTTTAAGTTTAAAATCAAAACTTTGTATGCCTTGTGGGACAGAAGACCTTAATCTGAAAAGGTACATAATTTGAAAGGAACATATATAGATCACTGTTAAAATAGTGATCTCACACCAGTGGGAGCAGAATTAAGTCTAGTAGAGACAAATGAATCTAAATAGAAATTTCCTTATTTAAAACTAAGCAGCTAGCACTTTTTTTCACCATTCTTAGTACTCAGCTTTTTCAACTTCCAACATTTTTCATCTTCCTTATAAAAGCTGGGAGTTTTTGGCAAGACATATGGTTAACAAGATGACGAAGCAATAAACTTGCTGCAACTGGCCACAAAATCTGCACAGAGCACCTTGTAGCAATGCAGTTTGAATGATCACTGCACTATATTCCAGATTTAAGCATACATTGGTTTAAGCAAAACTAATACAACCAGAGCTGTACTGGCCAGTAACAGCTCTCTGATGGTGCGATTATATGCACGAAATAGTTCTTGCAAAACAAGGAGACACTGCCTATCTGAGTCAGACACCCACAGAATTTGGATGGCTAAGAATTACAAGTCAGTAACTTTGCAGCATGTGTACTCCTCGCCTGTCTTAGCTAATCCTCTCCCACTAAATTAACTGATAAGCAGCAGCCCAAGATACTTTAATAGGCTTAACACTTAAATTACCTATTTTAAAATCAGGAACATTTAAATTCAAAAAGGGCAAAATTTAGAGCTTGTACATTTTACAGGTGATGAAAATGAGAACGGACTCCATAGATGCTGCTATATAATTTGCATATAGATGAAAACTTTAAAATGCCATAGCAAGAATGCTGATTCTTTTTGGTATGCTGGATTTTATTCCAGAGTATAATAATAATAATAATAATCATGCTTGTTTTGTAATTAGTGACAGCATTGTTTTAAGATTTATGTCATTCTTACTCCCTAGTTATTTGAAATACAGAGAGCTGCCAATTCTAAGCATTCTCCTAGAAGAATTAGTCAGAGACAGCAAACAGCAATGCTTCTCTCCATCTTTTTCAATAGCTGTTGTGGTGGTTGCCTTGTGAAGACAGAGTGCCTAGTTTGTTACCAGTTGGCTCTTTTGTGGTCCTAGTAACAGACAAACGAGACAAGCCATGGCTCATTCAGCTCACATGCTATTTTCCTTTAACAAAATTGGCAAAAGAATTTTGTAGTTCCACAGTAGATTAGATAGATTGGTACTGTTCCTGTCTATCAGAAACCTTAAGGACATTTTTCTTGAATTTCTATATGTTCAATTCATGCTGGTGTCCAAAAAAAAAGACTATAAGTATGAAAAATAATCCAGGTATGAAGGCTTTTTTTCTAAGAGCTTGATCCTGAAAGGTAGTGTGTGCTGAATAATTTGGAAGGTAACTCTTTTAATTTTAGCCAGTATTCTTACCAATATCTTTAACCTGAATGATTCATATGTTTGTCTCGTTCATAAATGTATCTGCATTGCAAAGTTTGATCCTTCTTTCACACTTAACAGTGCTTAACTCTGATTACTCAGAACCTGCTCCTCTAACTGGATCTGTACAGGAACATGTTGTCCTTGTCCCCTTGGTAACAGTGCATCTCTGTATGGCAACAAGAGTTCATGGAAGGTGTAGCTCTTCGTTTGTAATGCGAATTTGCAGAGCTAGAAGGAATTGCTCTATATGGGTCCAGTGATAGCAGGGCTGGAGCCCCAAAAGCCATTTTTCTGGCCTGTAATGCAAAGGGATGGACAGTGGGGTGAGGTTATAACAAAACAGGTCGTGTTCAATATCCGCTCCTGACTACTGGGGCACCTTGGGCACATAATTTTTTCTTTCAAACTTTCAATATCTGTTACTGCAGGAGGTGGGCAGTTACACATGTGACCTTTACAGAGCCACTGGGGAAATAAACCATTAGTAGAGGAAAAATATCCATTATTGTTCAAAACACCTGAACAAAAACTCAGGAACAAAATTCCCCAAGGGCACGCCTACCTCTGGGATATGCCAACAACATTATTGATGTTATATTAAGGATTTTAATATATACTGGCGTAATGTAGGCAGGTGTTATTAAGGCACTAAACACATTAAAACATCTCTGCTAGTCAATCAGCTGACAGTTAGCTGAACTAATGCATAATCTACTCTAAGTACATAAAAATCTGCATATGTGTGCACCAAAGCATAATAAGGCAGCAGGATTTTGCTAACTTTAGAACTGGAGACCTTATCTATGAAATAATTTTTCTAGAGCTTCTGGGTTTCATGGAGCTAAATATATCTCAGTATAGTACAAATAAATGCAGGCAAACCATCTCCTTTGTGTGAAGGTAAAATATACTTAAGAAAAAAACTCTAGAAGGAAATAAGAACTTACTTATTGAAAAGTGGGCACCCACAGAGGATGCCAAAGGCTCCATAGGGTCTCTTAAATCAGTATATAGCACACAAGCATTCACTTTATATATGCACATGCTAATCTGAGCATCCTGATGCAGAATTTGGGTTTCTGACTAAAATTACCACACTTGCAAATCAAGCCCCCAGTGGTTGGCCTGTCTAAAAAACCTACTTAAGTATTATTTTAGGATTGCTTTAGGTTTTGCCTCACAGATTTCATTGAAATTTTAATTGAAAATTGTTTACTGATACACATGCTGAGCTGTGATATGAGGCTTCATTTTGGTTAGGAAGGGATCAGGGGGGACAGCACACAGCAATAAGAATATTTTGAAGGTACATTAATGAAGCATATTTAAAATGTTAGATAGTTTATGCAACCATCTGGTTAATTCTTTGACAGCAATGTTCAAAGTAAGCAGCTTGTCATACTGCTACAGCCCATTTCCTCTTCTGTTAATCTACATGTAATTAAAACAACATTTTTTTTTTCTGTACAAAAAACTATTTATTTTCAGTGAATGAAGTGATAAAACTCTGTAGTCCACTTGCCTATCTGGCACATATAATTGTGTTTATCTTTTGAGTTATGGCAGGATATTTTAGTGGCCTGATGTCGGCATGGAGTTCTGTTGGGAATGGTACTAGTGTTAACAAATCACATGCATCACACACTTTCAGGCAACTTGCCAAGATATTCGCTTTCCAAAACTATTATTTATGAAACTGTTCTCATTTGTGCAGTACAGCACAATGGATAAAGCTACAAGTCTACTTATGCTAACTTCACATTTTCAAAATTCAAAATAATGCCCATACATATTTTTCATTCACTTTAGATCAAATTATGAAAAAAAAAAATTACAGGGATTGTTTTGAATGAAAAAAAGGAGGGCATAAAAATCAGAAATAAAAAAATCTTAAAATTCATGTAATATGCTCTGTGTGTTATGAACCAAAAGCAATTACCAGAGTTTTTTGGAATCTTTAAGAAAAAGAAAGCTTAAAGGTTGGAAGGGAAAATGCCACTTTTTAGCCTTTGGGAAACCTTTATCTAAAAACAAAACAGAGATCTTATTTTAGCTTCTTTCTTGCACTGAATTGCAGTTTTTCAGCATGTGGGATGGGAAGGTTCTTCACTGCATGTGAGGAGGAAAAAAGAATTCAGGGTGTTGATTTACAAACTTACATGCTGTGCATACCTCTCTTGCAGCACTTTTAGAGCTATTTTTGATCCAAAAAGGAAAAGATATTAAAACACTGCTAATTTTTTTTTCCAGCTCTTGACTTTCTCTCTTTTACTTTCCATGAGCCTTCCCAGTCAGGTCTATTTGTATATGAGAGTATAAAAGTGGTAAGACTTGGTAACTTGTCAGTCTTACACTACTTCAAGCTGTGCTTGGGACAAAACTAGCAATTTTATACATGAAAGGACTTACACATCTCGTCCTATTAGGAATGACTATGAGTAGAAGAGAAAAGCCTAATAGAACATAAATTTAAGAGAAATACACATCATTATGTTTGAAGTACATGAGAAAATTTAGACAGTCTAAAATCATCCAGTCATACCCTTTAGGGCACCGCAGATAGACAGACTTACTCAGCACTCATGTGACATTGAGTAGAGATTCAGAAATACAAATGTGATGGCCCCAAAGAAGTTTTCAGACCTTTCACTTTATGTAATGAAGTATTAGTGAATACAAATTATAATCTTTATAGATCTATTACTAACCAGTTGCTCATAAGTACCCATTTGCCATTTGAAGATTTGAATACTAATGCTGTGACCTCTTCTTCAAAGAGAAACAACAAAAAAACCCCAAACATTAACTCTATTTTTACATGAATCTGCTACAGTTCTTTTTTGGCATTTACCTAGAGAGCCACCCTTTTGTGCAGAACACACTGACTTACAACAACAGTTACTCACAGGTTTTCTGACGTCTGGCAGGGTAGCCCACAGTGGAAAAACAATGGGGAGCACAAAAAGATAGGTGACCTGCTTGCGTGGGGTTTCAGGCCAGGCAAGGCTGAGAGGCTGTTCCTCATCATCGTCTTCATTCTGTAAGAAAAGCTCCAGTCAGCAGGTTGCCAAAGCAGATGGATGAAGCTAGGGATTCTTTCAAAAGGTGTTCAAGGATGGTGTGTTTCAGTGAGAACTATGACGTCTGTAAACATTGGATTAACACCACACCTCCCTAACAACATTAGCTACGACACAGCAAAAATGACTGGCTGGACTGGGAGGTATCCCTAGAGCACAGGCTGCCTGATGATGTCCATTTATTGACAATGTGGCTGGACCCTTGGGATGCACTGAGTGTCTCTGACAAGTGTTGCCATGGCTCTCCCTTGTGATGTGGGCTAGTCCAGTCAGGGATTGAGACTTGTGTGGGCTGCATCAAGGACACAGAGACAAGCAAGAGAGAACGTGTGCACATATGTGCCTGTGTGCATGCACACACAAGCACACACAAGCCCACACATGCACACACGTGCATACATATGTGCATCTTTATGCATGTATATAGATGTATATGTGTGTCTACCTTCCTAAGCTTTTGCAAGTAACTTAAAAAATTACTATTAAATATACACATATGTATATATATTTTGTGTATATTCTTCACAGGAACATAGGGTAATTCATAAGTTAACTGGCTGCCACACAGTTCTCTTTCCTTAGACTGCTTCTGCTAACAAAATGGAGCAAGTGTAATGAGCGTGATTCAGCCTTTTGTATGCATGTATTAAAATAACTTTTAAACTTTTAACATAGGTAGGTGATGTTTCCAGAATTACACATCAATCTAAAATATATTGCAGAATAAGGCAACTGAAAAATGGCCTAAACAATTCTTTCACATAGATGTGTGTAATACAAACCCTGCTAAAACTGTGGAAAGATTTCTGGAGAGCTCAGAAAAAGCTAAAGAAGTCTGAAAAAGAGCACCTAGTGAAAACTGAAAATGTGACTAGTATATGAAGACTTCTTCATATAGTGTTCTTGGTTTTTATTTTTGAAACAATAATTGATACATCTCCACAATATGCATGTTACTCCTCTTATAGATTTATAGTAAGTTTATTTTCAGTTACTTCCCTGTATTAAGATTGCTTACATTAACCTGATGACAATGCTATATGAAGCAATCATCTACACGACCACACCATTTGTTTTTTTCCTAAGCAAAAGAGTTATTGATGAAATGTCACCATATGTTGATACTGTTAATAATATTTTCTACTTACTGCTTATTTTTATTGAAGAACTGGTCTTGATTATTCCACTATTGTGAACTGCTGAATTGTAAAACCACCTGAATTGATCAGTACCTACGGAAGCAAGCTCAGCTCTTAGCTTGCAATCTTTCACTACAATGGTATCATCTGACACCAACGGACTGAAAGCAAATCCCTGTTTACCTCTTGACACATTGACAAGTTGCAGCTACTTTTGATGTGTTGATGTCAACAGAAGACAATATTTTGTTAACCCCTACACCTTGTGGAACTCCCAAGTTGCATGACTAGAAGACAACAGTAAAGTGAACAGGTCATAATGTTTATACTCATTGAAATTGAAAAAAAAATATAAGCACAATTTGTGGCACTCAACACGGTACTTTAGAGAGGCTCCTGAGCAGTTTAGGAGGCTAGCTTTTTCCTTTAGCTTTCAGCTCTTCACTGAGGTGGACATACTCTTGCTTCATTGTTGCAGTCTACTGAAACCTGACTTTAGGGGAACTGGGCTGGAGCAGAAGTTTGTGAGGCTACTTCCCAAAAACCAAATCCATTCCTTTTCCATTCTGGTAGATGCTGTTGGGGTGGGAAAATCAACCTGAGACAGAGGCTCAGCTTTGAAAGATGATGACTGAGATAAAATTTGAGCACAAAAGGACCAATTGAAGGGTTGCCTAGGTAACTCTTTCTGAATAGCCTGTGTGTAATTCAATCAGCCAACTCAGCTGGAATAAAGCTCTGTAAGTGACTGCTGCATAAACAGCACTGAGTGGCAAAGTACTTCCTGAATTGCCATCTTTAGAGATTAGCCATGATTAACAATTGTATTTAATCACAACAAAACTTCACATTAGTCTGAGTTTGCACATGAGTCTTAAAAATATTTAGACAGTAATGCCTACGTTGGTTCATGCAATACTGTACCAGTTCACACTGTAGTTCAACATTGGGCCTTGCTCTGTTCTCATGTCTGTGTCAAACACCTCTGGGTGTGCATGAGCACAGAAGGCAATATGACTGGCTGCAGAAAAAGGCCACAAAGAATTGCTTTTGAAGACTGCCAGATGTCTTCTGAGAAGCCATAATCTATCTGTTCAAGATCTTTTCACTTTCCAGCTGTCCTCCATCATCCCTTTCCCCAAGACAACCATCCCTAAAATAAAAGGCCAAACACAAACACAGTGCAGGCAAAACACTTGTTCTTGCTGGTTTAACTCCAGGATACATTACAGATGTTACAGAATGGATTTTCATTTCCTGTTGTGTCAATTGGATTTGGCATCTGATTTTCAATGCTGATCTTCCAAAAATCAGTGGAAGTAACAAAGTTCAAAGCATTTGTAGATCTAACATCCATGAATTTCAAAGCACAGATTTATGGCAGCGATTGCACACACTGTCTGTGGCTCCAGCCATGTACATACTGAATATGCACCGTCACAGGCTGTAGAAACTAATCATGAAACTAAAGTTTTGATTTATTTTCGTCTGCATGATGAAAACTCCATACTTGAAATGTTCAGTATGATTATACTGAACAACAGTACAACGCTAAGAAAAAAATGTAACTATAGCATTATATACACCTATATTCAGTTCAATTCAATTCAATTGGAATTCAATTGGCTAAACACATATGATGGTACCATTTTAGATCCCTTCAGGAATCTGCCTTGACCCCCACATGCTACACCAGAAGTGAAGAATATTCTGCTTACTTTATGACACACCTGCCACCACTGTGCAAAGACATCCATTTCTTTAGGGTTGCCTTTGACAAACCCAGGCTGCTGGGGCCTGATTCCCTGTTTGTCCTGCAGGTGCCAGGTAAGGCACTCAAGGTCATCTGCCCCATGACCATCCCTGGCACCGAGATCAGACTGACAGGCCTGTCCTTTTTGGCATCCTTATTCCCATCCATCCTGTAGCTGCCAACTCCAGTCAACTAGGACCTCCATGGTTAGCCATGACTGCTGGTTAATGATGGAAACTGGCTTGTGAGGATGTCCATCAGCACCCTCAGTACCCCTGAGGAGACCCATCCAGCTTCAGAATGTTGTGTGTGTCTAAGTGGTGTAGCAGGTCACCTTTGATTATGGGGGCTTCATTCTGCTCCCCAACCCTGTCTTCAAGCCCAGGGGTCTGATTTGCTGTGATGACAGCCAATCTTGCTGTTAAAGAATGAGGCAAAAAAGGTATTGAGTACCTCAGCTTTTTCCTTATTCCTTGTCACAACATTTCCCACTGCATCCAAGAAAGGATGAGATTGTCCTTAGCCCTCCTTCTGTTGCTAATGTCTTTCTGAAAACACCTTTCATTTCTAGAAACACCTTTCATTGTCTTTAACTGCGGAAGCCAAATCAAATTCTAGTTGGGCTTTGGCCTGTCTAATTTTCTCCCTGCATAACCTCACAATATCCTTCCTTAAAGTCTGCCTGAGTAGCCTGTCCCTTTTTCCAAAGATATAGACTCTCCTTCTTCTTCTGAGTTCAGCCAGGCCAGTCTTCTTCCCAGACAGCTCTTCTTTCAGCACATGGGGACAGCCTGCTCCTGCACCTTTAAGATTTCTTTCCTGAAGAACGGTCAGCCTTCCTGCACTCCCTTGTGCCCATGGCACCACCTCCCAAGGAACTCTCTCAACCAGTCCTGTAAACAGGCCAAAGTCTGCCCTCTGGAAGTCCAAGGCAGCAGTTCTGGCAGTTCTGCTGGCCGCCCTCCTTACGGCTCTGAGAATAGAAAGCTCTCATTTCGTGGTCTCTGTGCCCAAGACGGCCTCTGACCACCACATCTCCCACTAATCCTTCTCTGTTCACAAGCAGCAGGTCCAGCTGGGCACCTTCCCTGGCTGGCTCCCTCACCCACTGTGTCAGGAATATCGGCATATTCCACACAATTCAGAAACCTTCTGGACTGGGTTTTTTTTTTCTCCTATGCTGTATTTCCAGCAGACATCTGATATGTTGAAGTGTCCCAGAAGAAAATGGTCCAGCAAATTGTAAGACTTCCTCCAGCTGCTTACAGTATATTTTTACAGTCTGCCTCTTTGTGGTGATTGGATGGTCTATACTAGACTTTCACCAGGATATCAGTCTTGTTGGTCTTACCCATAAATACTTAACCATTTTATCACCGTCATCAAACTCTAGATCTAAAGGCAAACACGCTGTAACATGCAGGGCTACCCCACCACCTTTCCTTCCTAGCCTATCCCTTCCGAAGAGTTTATAGCCACCTATTACATGACTCCAGTTGTGTAAGTAATGCCACCATGGTTATGTTACTGCAATTACATCATTGTTTTCCGTCTGCTCAATGGGTTCCAGCCCTTCCTGTTCCACACACTGTGTGCATTGGTGTAGATGCACTTTAGCTGGGCTATCAGTCCTGTCACATTTTTGCCGGTTGGAGCCTTAATTACTATGTGACTGTTCTCAGGTGCTTCTGTTGTTTGAAATGGATTGACAATGTCTTTGTACCTGTGTATGGATCTTGATCTACTACCTCCACTGAGATGGTGAGGGTGCTGTGTGAATTAGTACAGGGACATTTCAAATGTGCTCTGGTGTACTCAGCACACCACGGTGCACACTGAAGGACTCACTAGCACACTGTTCCTCAAACACTGATGTGCCACGCCTAGGCTCATCTCTAGCATGCCTGTTTTTATCCCTTTCTTCTTTCAAATGTAGTTTAAAGTTCTTTCAATGAGCCCTGCTAACTCTGATCCTTTTGCTCCTTTGACACAGGTGTACCCTGTCTGTCACCAGAAGGCCCAGTCTTGGTTAAGCCAAGCCATGAAAAAAAACCCTAAAATTCTGCTAGTGACACCACTCTTGGAGCAAGTTATTGTTCTTCTGAGTCTTCCTGTTTCTTCCCTTATCCTCTCCTGCAACTGGAAGAATACAGAATGACATACTTGTGCCCCTCATCTCTTAACCAGTCAGTAAAGACTTAGATGTAAGCTGCATTAGATCTTCACATATAATAGTCATTACTGTGTTTCTATTAAATTCTTATTAGCTATCATAATTCTTTTCACTCTTTATGCTTTGGATCCTAATTTTATTTTGCTGGTGTTTGAGACAATCTTTTTGGTACAGAGACATTTGTGGTGCTGAATATCATATGCATACTAAGGCCTAGATGGGATGGATGGTGTACCCTAGCACATATTTTAAAATTATTATTATTATTATTATTATTTAAAGATGATAAAGAAATTCATTCTCTGTTAGGAAAATATTCTTTTTACATATTCTACCAGGGTTAATGAGACATATCTTCAGCTACCAAAAATTCCCAATTTTCAAGAAATGAGATTAGAAGTGTTATTTTGCTCAGTATTCCCTTTTATATATCTGTAACAAATATTCTTTTCTTTTAAACAAATCATTCATAACTTCATTCTTGCTACTACAACTCTTATTTAAATCATTACAAAAAATGAAAAAGTTACAAAAGCTCTGGATGCTCCATATTTCACAGTTCTTTATGCAAGAACATCTATGAAATACTTAGCTGCAATCCCTGGGACGAAAGCACTTACTGGTTTTCTCAGGACTGGTCTGACAACTTTTAGAAACATGGGATGGTTTGGGTAGGAAGGGACCTTAAAGATCTTCTATTTCCAACCCCCTGCCATGGACAGGGACATCTTCCACCAGACCAGACTGTTCAGAGCCCGACCCAGCCTGGCCTTGAACACTTCCACCATTCTATCTGGGGTACCCACAACTTCTCTGTGCAACTTGTTCCAGTATCTCGCCACCCTCACAGTAAACAATTTCTTCCTGGTATCTAATCTAAACCTATCAAATTTTCTAAGTAAAATTTTTCCAAACAGAGGAAATTATGGTGTTTCACATTATATAAACAATACAAACATATGGTGACATTTCATTCACAATTATTTTGTTTATAAACAACAGCTTATAGCAAACTCCATCTGCCAAAGTCACAAGGTAGTCAATCCTTCTAGCAAACATCACAAAATCAGTCTCCACAGAGATTTAAGTTTGTATTACATTAGGAAAACCAGCTGTTTTTCTGGCAACATTAAACTGCATTTTATACTTTTTTCCCTCACATTAGGAGAAAATGGAAAACAAGTACAAAAAAACACCTAAAACTTACTAGAAATACTGAATCTGCCACTGTTTACCAGCTAATCTGTATTGTGTAACAGCTATAACATATGAACAATAAATACCATACTCTGAGGAGTAATCTGTTAGTCCACCTAAGATGAAGAGCTAAGCTATAAATTCTCATGCTTGTACATTGCTTGTGCATTCTGAGTGCTGATACAATTAATCAATAAAGAATTAGCTTTAGGGCCCCAGAAGAGAGGAAACTGAAGACAGAGATTTTTTACAGTTCAATTGGCTTATGCTACAGTACGGATATTGCACCACCTATAAAGAGGCAATTTCTTTCCTTGCTGCAAAAGACTACCCAGGTATTTTTTGGAGTGGTTTTGTATTTGTTTGTTGGTTTTCTTTTTTCTTTCTTTTTTTTTTTTTTGAAACGAGCTCTGTACAACCTAACTTTTCACAGTGACTAAGCCAAGAAAAACTGATGTGATCTCAAAGTTGTCTGTCCCAGAGGTATGTAGTGATTTTCAAAACTGATGTTTATTTTTCTCTTTAGAAGGGCACATCTCACATTAATCTATTTCACTGGAAATGCAGAGAGTATAGGCAATTGGAGCCCTACTATGAACAGCCTCAAGTCTCTGCCTTCTGTTTCAGGGCCTGTAAGCTGAATCACTCACTTATCTTCTCCTACATCTCATTAAAAAAAAAAAAAAAAAGCAAAACCAGGTGAGACAGTGAGCTAGTACAAGAGTATGCAATTTCTGTGGGGTGATTAAGATAGAAAGCAACATCTTTCCTCATACATTCTTGGTAAAATTCAAGCAGGCAGTAATATTAAATCCCTGAGCTTGCAGAATGCATTCTGTGTATGTGGATACTCATCTTAGGACAGCTAATTTGTGCTAATCCTCGCTGCACTGTCAACTCACTGAAAAGAGCTACCTTTTTTGTGTACCCTATGGTAAGGAGTAAGCTCAGATAGGTGTTTGGTCTGGATTCTGCTATTGCTGCTTATGTCCTCTTGTCTCTTGCACAAATAAGTAAAATTGCAGCTCCCAGAGCTTATATGCTGGTTTTTATGCTATGTTATTGCCAGCACTCTTTCGGGAATTTGAGAAGAAATTCTTAGACTGTAATAAACAAAATGCGGCCCACTGTGACAAATAAGAGCTATGGTATCATGGAGGTACTTCTGAAGAATAAGCCTTTGTCTTCATGCTATTTTTCATAGTCCTTATTTTCAAGTAAGTCAAACTGGTATACAGCAGCCAAAAATGTGGAATAGGCAACTGACTAGCCTTGGGAAAATAAAGATCAACCTCTTTTGACAGCAGCACCTTCTTTATGAGTTATAAAGAGCAAAGAAGATGCAGACATTTATCTTAGATCAGGTGTGGCAACTGAAAAAATAGTTTGGAAAATAATTTTTTTTACGATGAATCAAACAAATACCAGTGATGCTGGAATATATCATGGGCTTACAATGAAGGCTGATCTAATCTTCTCTACCCTCTTTCTCTACAAAATAGTATTGTCCAACACGGCTGAGATTAATACTCTGAGACAGAGCATGCAACGCTACCCACATTCACACCATGCTAATTTGATGTAAACGGAATGAGTATTCCAGGGCAGGGGAGATATGTCCCCATCAGGGTTCTGTCCTGAAATGCAGCACATGGTGCTGCTGCTCTTCAGTGGGCAAAACATGCTTTCCCAGGCTGTTGCTCAGGTAAGCGGATTAAATCCTGTGCAAACAATGAAGCCTTTGCACCATTCTCCTACGACATAAGAATTGCCTTATACTTTCATGGAAAAGTTATCTCAGTCATGGTAGGCATGTAAACATTTTCCAGTGGGGTTTCCACAGAAACTGGAAAAGCTGTGCACATGTGTATGTGTGTATGTGCGTGTGTGAGTGTGTGTATGTGTAGGTGGGAGGAAAAGGTGTTATCTTCAGATTGGAAACTATTTTTAGGTAAGCCACAGGTTAAAACGACTACCAAATGCTAGTTAAGAAGGTGGCGGGGGGTGGAACTGGACTTCTCAGAAGGATGACTCTCTGAAGGGCACTTTATAAAACATTTAATGAGATAGTAAGTGTCCTTTTAGCCTTCTTGTATTTTCTTATCCACTCTTGGTACCGCTGTATGAAGTTTTATATAACACAGTCGTCTCCTCTGTGGCAACCTGCTAAAGGTTAAGAGACGGAACGCTGTAAGTAGAACAAAATCCCTAAGGAAGATGCAACATCTAGCAGAAAGGAAGGCAATTTCTGACTTCAAATAAAGCAGTAATGTCTTACAGATGGTACAGTGGGAGGAGGTATTGTTCCCTCCTGTGGTGGCTAGGGAATGGGAAGGAGAGCACAGCCTCTGCCCTTCTTAGCTGATGATTCCAATTTTGTCAAAAATTGTAGGGTATTGGCTGCTGCTTACAGCTAAGTGGGGTGGTATGCGTCTTACTATCTGGCACAAATGGTTGGGTTGCTGGGTACATTTTCTGGACAGCCTTTTTTGAATTTCTGCAAGCAGCATCAGGAGACAGTTCTTGTTGCTCAAGGGCTTGAGCTAGAAAGAGAACAGCTGAATTTCCCTGGAGGACAGTGGAGTAAGAAAAATGGAATTAAGGTCCTAGCAAAAACGGAAAAGCAAGACAGTGGAGCTTAGAAGACAGAAACGAAAATATTAAAAACAAAAAAAAAGAGTAAATTGGGTGAAATACACCTAGCTCATAATATCTTGCAGAACTCACTGACAGTGTCCTTGAATTTGTTTTGTGTGGTATTTCAGCATTGTATAAGCCTTTCCTTCTTTCTTGAAAAAGAAGGAAAGAAGGAAAGAAGAAGAATTTGGAAAAAAAATATGAAGATGTTCTTTAAAAGCTCCTTGAAGAAAGCAGGATAGGTATATGGAAAACACAATCATGGCTATTTGAGTATTATGCTTTTAAAAAAAATTACAAATATATGAAAATTAAAATACCATATGGAAGCTATTTTTTTTCCTTTGCTTGCATTCTTACCTGAGACCTTCATTTCACAGGGTCTTTTCTCAACATTCTAATTTTAAAATAATAGGGAGTTTATAAGTAAAATCGATTTATGTGCATATTCTGTTTTTACTAGAGGAACATAGGATATTTAATGTACTTGTTTTCAGACAATTCTAACTCCAATATAGAGATTGATATTCTAAAATGCTTGTGTCTAGGGATTTAGACCCAGACACTATAATCTGCACCAGTGAAAAGTAAGAAAAAAACCCACAAATATGACTATGCTTGTTTTGCAAGAGGGAAAAGCATGAGGACTATAGTGGAACTTGACAATGGAGGAGAAAGAATTAGAACTCTATGCAGGTCTTCTGTATCATCACTGTAAATATGTTTTAGGATGACCTGCTATGAGAGTATATCCATTTCACATCCCACAGTTTTCAGGACAACAGTTTTCCCCCCAAAGGCATATTTTCAGCTTTGTTTGTCCAGGTTGACAGTGACTCTAATTTTTCCAATTCTAAATTATCATTACCATAACATGGAGGCACTAACAGTTTTTTAAAGAGATTTTTCTAAACAGCACTTATGGATCACAAAATCATATCTTTAGACTATACAAGCTGGAAACTGGAGAGAAGCAATTTTATACTGTCTATCCAAATTCTGACACTACAGCAATTCCTTTTGCATTAGAGTAAGGAAAAATCATCAAAATGTTGAGATACCTGGTTGAATTCTATATAGAAACAGATGCAAATTATGTGAATATACAATGAAGAGCAGCTGGTTACAAAAAGATCAAAATTCAAGATCATTTGTAGGTCAAGTCTGGCAAAGCTAAAAAGAAGGCTTAGGAGGGCAATGACAAATTTCCCTTTTTCAAATTATAATCTTCATCAGTGAATAGAGTCACAGAAATCCTGTGTGTGGGCTTCTGTTGTTGCTTATAAATTCTGTTGTCTTCCATAAATTGAGGTTAATCCTGTTAGTGTCCATGAAGTCAATATACAGAGCAGAAGAAAACTGAAGAGCCCAGTGTTGGCTTCCGAGTGAGGCTACAGTTTGGGAAGGTGTTTAAGGAAGCTACACACAAAAAGCCAGACAATACATTGAGGAAACTGGTACACTACAGAGCTGGCAGAGACCCTGACAGTGAACTAGGGTCTGAAGTATTATGGAAGCCTATTTATTTATTCCATCGATGAGTAGACCATTTTTATTACAGCCTCACAAAAATGCCAGTATATACTTTTAAATTAAAAAATTGGTTTCATCTTATCAGTGACTCAAGCAGCCTAAGAGAGCTGCCAGGTTACCTCTGGAAGAAGAGAAAATTGGAAAGGCCACTGGGGAGGAATCCAGCATGGACCATCTCAAAATGTTGTTAGGAGATAGTTTTTATTTTGACAGCAGATACCTGAAATCCTTTCATTCAGATTGATGGAGCTAAATCTGCAGACTCACTCCTCCACCAGTTACAAACCTTCCTGCTGTGCTCTATTGTGCCATTTGGATAAGGATAAATAACGTATCCCACGTCTAATACATAGGAATTGTTGTTCAGAATGTCCTAATACTTGCTGAAATTAACAAAGAAGTTCCAAAGCCTGCCTCACTGCAAATTTAGAATGTCTAAAGGGAGAGGAAAGGATGGCACTTCTGAGTAATTTACTCTTGCAATAATTTTCCCTTCTTCCCCTGCAGTTTCTTGAAATTCAAACCATTGTCTCAAATGATTAAACTCCTTGATCTTGCAGATTCCTGAACAAGCCTAGGAAATGTTTTATTACAATGTGAATTGATAGCATGTGGACATTGCTGTGATATGTGATTGCTTTAGATTGCTTTTGCTTCATTGTTTTCACTGAACAATCTCAGTGGGAAAAAAATCTTATGAAGCAAGGTATCAGAAGGCAGGATGCAGAAGTTTGTCTACAGGTCCTGTTTCGTGATGAATTTTGACTAGTCCATGATACACATCATGACAGGTTCTCTTAAGAGAACAGGCTTTGTGCAACGTGACAAGGAATATCTATTAGCTGTATTTAGGGCTGCAAACATGTTATCTGTAAAGTAAAAATACATTTCCTAAAAGAATAGATTCCAGACTACCATCTTACCTTACCCTGAATATGTAACACTGAATGTGTAACACTAACACAGAAGAACAGCTTTCACATATGGCAAACTCTACATTGGGTTCAGTTGTAAATGAAGACTAAATATATTGTAAACTGTTCAAACAGAAAAAAAACTGTCAGCTTCTTTCTATTAAGATGTTTACTTTCAGTGAAAAGCACTATCAAGCATGCAATATGTTTACCAATACAAGAATAAAAAGAAGAATAAAAAAGTAGTTAACCTCTTCTTCAACATTATGGGCGATTCCATTCTGCACTGGTCCCGAATCACTTGGTGGTGTTACTGCAACTTCCACTTTTGCACCTTTCTCGGTGACATCATCCATAGATAAGAGTGGGAAAACAACAGATCAGAATATTAAATAACACATATACTAGTGAAACACTTGTCATATATTCAGTTTGAGCAAATTATCAAATCCGAAAGTTGAACCAACATCTGTATTAAAAGGGAGGGAAAAAATTTTGTCTTTCATTGCCTGGTACACATTTTGAATAAAAACCTTACAAGCAGTGATCTAGCATTTAGAGAAATATGTAAGGTCATTGCAATACTCAGTGCTCTTTGTTTATGCTAAACTCACTGAGCCTAATGCTTCAGGTAAAAAGTGACATAGAGCATTCACCCCTGACATTACAGAATGCAACATGCTGCATTTACAGATGAGGGGATACATTCAATGATCTAACTTTTATAACACATTAACCCTGCAATTAGTGAATTTACTTCCAAGAAGTAATCCTGCTGTCTCTCATGCAAAAATGTGGGGAAAGCATAAACAGATGGTGTAATAACATCCATTAACAGTGGATGATCTTTAAACCAGATTCCTGCAGTCCCTGTGCTAAACTTCCACAGGAATTTAACGGATAAAGCTGGGCCTTTGGTTTCTGATTCAAAATTTATTCAAATTTATTCTTAGTTTGACTATCCTGGAATTCTCTAAGCAGAAATTACCTCTCTAAGTATGTAGTACATAAATGTGTCAATGGCCAAAAATTCCCTGGACAATATAAAGTAATGGGGAATGGCAATATGAAATACCTTACTCAAGTTCAACATGCCTTATGGTATGCTCTTGTGCACAGAAGTAAATACAGCTGCCTAGTTACATTACTCCTATCCTGAGATTCTTCTAAATTAAAAATCTGACATCACAGCCACAGTGGAGTGCCAGACTATCTGTAATTATTTCAGTATACGTGTGTTGCCTCTTAACCTCACTGCAGCATTTTGGCTTATTAACAGACTGCCCCAACTAACTGCCTGATTTTGGAAGCAAATAATATGTAAACATAACACAAGGTCAGAAAAAGTGTCAAGTAATAAAATTATTCAGATTTTACTGGACACATTTGTATCTGGTTTTCTAATGCAGATAATACGATTAGGTAGAGAAAACAGGACATAGTACAGATTTTTTTTAAGCATAGGAACTTTGGAACTAAAATATATATTCTTGCCTTAATGGAAAACCTTTAATTTTGCATGATTAGCATAGATGGACCTAAATGATTCCCAGCAAGTAGTATGCAGACAAATCAAATCTTAAATATGAGGCTAATGCTTTTTGTGACAAGGGTGGTACCATACATAAGGGTGGTACCAAGGGTGGAAGTTTTTCCTCTCCATCACTTCAACATATAACCAAAATCAGCTTTGTTTTTCCTTTGCAACCTGCCAGACAGCTTTCTATATGCTTTGACTGGCTTTCTATTCTTGTATTTAATTCCTGTCCCATCCATAAATGTTATACTCTTTGGTACAGAGAATCAGAGTATTTTCACTAAAATAGCATAAATTATGTAAGAGAAAGTAATGATTAACAATTTTCCAACAAAATAAAACAGTGAAAGAGGCTTTCAGGAACAGGTGACAAATCTGTAATGTTGCACTCACCAGCAGCTCCATTCTGTCTTTCACTGTCTTCCACCTGGCACTTCTTTTTGGCAATCTTATGCAGAATTGAGGCCCTTTCCTTGAACTTTCCTAAAAGAGAGTATTGTCATTATTACAATGCAATCTTTTGAGATGCAACGTTTCTTTTCCATCGCTTAGGCTCCATAGATCAGTGCTGACAATCCATTTCAATGCCTCCTCAAACAGGAAATACACTATTAAACACTATCTCATGTTCATATATATAGGGTGAGGTTTTCTATTCTTTCTTTTTTTGTGGAAATAAAAATGTAAAATTTCTTTTGAGATCTCAGCAATGAATAGAACAAGAAATTGAAACTGAAATATATGATTTTGCTTCGGAAGAAGTCAGTAAAGTTCCAGCTATAAATGCACTGCTGCAGGATTTCAGCCAAAGCAGAAGATGAATATAGATGAATGAAAATATCATAAACAAACACAAACAGTTTCAGTTCTCTAATCTACTACAGTAGAACAGAATTTCATTTAACCCGTATATCGTATAATAGTGAGCATGGTCAACTTTGTCACTTTGGACTCATCTATGTGTCTGTGTGGATTTCTACTCACTCATGATTGGTAAAATTATGAAGAAGATTATTCTGGGAGTTATTGAAAAACATGTGAAAGACAACCCACTCACTGGTCACAGTCAGCATGGCTTCATGAAAGGAAAGCCCTGCTTAGCAAATCTGATTTCCTTTTCTGACAAGGTAACACACCCAGCTCATCAAGGAAAGCCACATGATGTGATCTTTTTGGATTTCAGTGAAGCTTTCAACGCTGTCTCTCACAGGATCCTTCTGGACAAAATGCCCAGCCCACAGCCAGATAAACACAACCTGTGATGGGTGAGCAGCTGGCTCAGGGGTCAGGCACAAAGGGTTACAGGGAATGGGGTGACATCAGCCTGGGGACCTGTCACTGGTGAGGTTCCACAGGGCTCCATCCTCAGCCCTGTGCTCTTCAGCATCTTCATAAACGACCTGGGCACAGGACTGGAAGGGACACTGAGCAAGTTCACAGACGACACACAACTGGGAGGAGCTGCTGGCTCCCTCAAGGGCAGGGAGGCCCTGCAGAGAGACCCCAACAAATCAGGGTTCTGGGCAAACACCAACCATATGAAGTTCAACAGGGGAAAGTGCTGGATTCTGCACCTGGGATGGGCAACCCTGGATGTATAGAGAGACTGGGGAATGAGGTGCTGGAAAGCAGTGCCACAGAAAGGGACCTGGGGGTCCTGGTCAGTGACAAGTTGAACAAGAGTCAGCAGTGCCCTGGCAGCCAGGAGAGGCAAGTGTGTCCTGGGGGGCAACAGGCACAGCATGGCCAGATGGGCAAGGGAGGGGATTGTCCTGCTCTGCTCTGCACTGGGGCAGCCTCAGCTCCAGTGCTGGGGGCAGCTTTGGGTGCCACAATACTTAGAAGGATATGAAGCTATTGGACAGCATCCAAAGGAGGCTAATAAAGATGGTGAAGAGGCTTGAGGGGAAGCCATACGGGGAGCAGCTGAGGTCACTTGGTCTGTTCAGCCTGGAGAGGAGGAGACTTGAGGGGAGACCTCATTGCAGTCTACAACTTCCTCTCAAGGAGATGGGAGGGGCAGACACTCATCTTTTCTCTGTGGTGACCAGAGACAGGACCCAAGAGAATGGCCTGAAGTTGTGTCAGGGCAGGTTTAAGTTTGATATTAGAAAGAGGTTCTTCACTCAGAAGGTGGCTGGGCACTGGAACAGGCTCCCCAGGGTAAGTGGTCACAGCAGCAGCCTGACAGAGTTCAAGATGCATTTGGACAATGCTCTCAGGCACATGGTGTGACTCTTGGGGATGGTGCTTTGCAAGGCCACGAGCTAGGCTTTGATGATCCTTGTGGGTGCCTTTGCCTTCCAACTCAGCTTATTCTGTGATTCAGTGATTCAGAAGGGGAATAAGAAATGTCCAGAATATGTGATTTTCATATCAGCTTCTTAAAGGTAAATTTTCTTCTAAACCTGCCAGGTTGGGGTTTTTTTGTCTCCCATTAGGCTAACCATGCATCTCAATCTCCATGCTCTCTCCAAGGCAACATATCCCATCCTAAGAGAGGTCCCATGTTCTGTCACTCTGTATTGACCAATATATCCAAATGAGACATTCAAACTAGGCAATGTCAAATATGTCAAATATTAAGTGAAATGAATCCTTTCTCTGCATTGATTGAACTGTCTATGTAAGGACTCTTTGGACAGCTTATGATGTGTATGTTGTGTAGAAAGTTGATGTATCTGCCTTTGTTGTGTAGAAAGTTGATGTGTCTGCCTTTATTGTTACCTTGTTTGCTACTGCACTTCTATTATTTTAATTTTTTTTAAACTTGTGGCTATTGTACAGTACACTTCTAATTAAGAACACTATTAATATACAGGGCCTGTAGCTCTTTTAATTCTTTATCTCCAGTTAAAAAATTCCATTGGAAACTGCAAACTGCAGCAAAACCAGCACAGACTTAAGGCCAGAAGACATTTCAATGGAACTATATAACAGACTAACACTGGAATGTAAAAGTAAGAAGTCATTAATTAATTCAGTTATTTGGATAATAGTCACTTGTTTCCAAGCTAAAAGCCAGGAGAAATTCCAAGCACACAAGGATAAATCATAAGTCAAGAAAGAAATCCTCTCTTCCCTCCTTAAAATGGAAGTGTCAAACCTCTGTACCCTCACTTTTGTATGTAAAGCATATGAGCAGTTCACAGGGACTAGCAACTATCATTTGCTGGGAAGGGGAACTAATTTCTCAACAGCAAACCACTTGGAAAGTTATAAAAATAACACAAATATTTAATAAGAAATGCTGTCCTTTCCACAGTCCCTATCTTTTCAGAAACACATCATGCTCTAAAGAAAACCCCAAAGAAATCAAAATTAGCAATTCACAATATTTTGCAAATATTATGTTTTTTGGCACATAGGGTAAAACACCTGCAGAATCGTATTTAAGCATAGGACACAATCATAAATAACAAGGCATCTCATTATTTATTTCACTGCACAGGCTAAGAGACAGAGATTGTAATTAGAAGATAAGTAGTAACGAAGGGCTAAAGAAAAAGTGAAGGAAAGAAGGGGAATTTTTTTTGGATAGCAGATAAAAGAGAAAAAATCAGAAAAAAAGCAAATCATATCCCCAAATATTTTAAGCCAAAATGCTGAATCATGGTGGTTCCTAACTTCTATTGAAAGAGCAGGGGCATTTAAAAATGGTTATCCAGAAGAATGTGTAGATATTAAAAGGTGCCTGATGTAATTTTAGTGTGCTAAAGGATTGTGCTAGCTTTTCAGACTCCAACTCAGCTTCATATGTTCAAGAATTTGGCTTCTGATGCTACATATATACAAATGAATATTATGCAAGCAATGCAAAGGATACAGCTGAAATGTTTTCAGAAAAATATTTGTGGAGCCATCCATGTCTTCACCTACTCCAAAATGGCATAGGACTTTTCAATTAAAGGTTCAATTTTAGATGTTAATTAAAATGAAGAAGAATTTGAGGATATTCTAGTATTTTATTTGAGATTGTTTGAAACAGTGTAGATTTTCTAAATGGAGAAACATGGCCATTATTGAACTGAAAAGAAAATGTCTTCACAGAGATTCACACTGCTTTAGATTAGCTTAATTGAATGTGTTCTCCATTTTTTTTTTCATATTTACAAAAATCTGCCACTATCTTTAGAAAGAATTTCTAACACTGACTTTTAACAGTTTAAAGTTACACCATTTCATTCAGGAGACTGTTCCACAGTTATAAGTCACTGTCATGGAAGTTGAAATCAACATTTGAAATGGCAAATGTATTTTGGTTTATTTTTATTTCTCAGTACATGCATGGTTCAATTTACATTGTTTTACATCATTACCTTCAATTTTATTCACACAGTGTAGGTAACAAAAGTGCAGGGAAATGATTAAAAGACATTATTAGCTATCAAAAACAAGAAACTGACGAAAGCAGTAGTACTTGCCTGCATGAAGACAGTGGCATGTAAAAAGACAGTGGAGCAATGCCCCCTCCCTCCCTCCCTCCCTCCCTCCCTCCCTTTCTCTGCCATTTTCCTCCTCTAAACCAAATCAAAACTTGTTCATTGAAAGGGAAACACAGAACTACCAAAAAAAAAACAAAAAAAAAAAACCCAGCTGAGGACATATCTAAGTCATTCCAATTTTCAGAAAGCCACTAGGGTCAATCTTAGGCACAGATCTTCTCTCATGTCTTTTTTCTTATCTTCAGGTGAGGTTACTAAAATAAACCATAGGAATTTTATGTTACTGTTCTTATTTCTAGAAGTAAGGTGCCTGTGTTTCCTCTGTAACAGTCCTACATATGTAACAGAGATTTTCATAGCAGCTGGTATAATGAGAGTTTAGGTGAATGAGAATGCATGATTCCCTGTACCTAAAATAGAATAGATTGCTACAGAAAACTCTTAATTAATCTAGGTTCACTAAACTCCAACAGATTTTGCAGCCCATTTCAGTTCACAAAGAATGAAGTAGAAGGAAGAGATGGTCAAGGCCAGATGATTGTCAGAGAAGGTAGCTTAAAACTAAATTGGTTTTGTTTGAATAGGTACAAACAAATCAGTATTGTATAATGTAGATATGCCTTGATCTGCATGAGTAACCAGCTGGCATCAGTTGGCAGAGATTCTCCTCCTGATAAAAGATATATTAAAAAGTCAATCCTTAACTATAATCTAAATTCCAGACTACAGACTCCCTGGGTCAGAAAAACCTTTGATTTGCTGGGAAAACAGTTCTTAAAAAATTCATTCATTTAAAAAATTCAAGACTCTACATTTGCGTAATTTTCGGTCATTGATCAAAAGAAAATTACTGCACTGATGTAGCTGTAGCCAAGCTTTCATGAGGCTGAAGATGTCAAATTTGTGGCTGTTGAGCACCCTGAATTGTACTTACTAATTCTCCTCATGGCCTGCTGTGGAACACAACTAGTCACTACTGATCAATTCCAGAAATCTACCTTACATGCCTTCTCCTTTAACATTAAGATCAGGCAGAAGTATCAAATGAAAACACACGCAATTTCATAATTTTGTTGGCTGTTGGTGGAGCACATTACTGTGAGGGTCTGTTACCATCTTGTAGGGCACATTTACTCTCCCAGTTGGGCCTGATTAATCTAATATTAATTTAAAGCCCTTTTCAGACCAGAGAGGAAAAATAAAAACAAGAGAGATCAGTTTCTAAGATGTGGAGCACAATGGCTTTCTGGCCATTAGGCAGAATCTGATTGTGTATTACAGCCTAACCATTAATTTTTGTCTCTGGTTGTTCTGATACAGCAGGAAGTATAAATGCACCTGTGTTTCTCTACTGGAAGACTGAAAGAATATTCCCTATCTCCACTCCAGGTTTGAAGGCCTGAACATAAGGATGTAATTTATTAGAAAAAAAATCAATGGATTTGTAACTAGATTTATGTGTTCCTATGGCTAAGTTGCCAAAAAACAGGAAGACAGGGAAGTAGATGGGTGATGCAAATAAGTGTGATGCAGAGTGATAGCAATTAAACTTCTGAAAATCCAAACAGAAAGTTGACAATATAGTATACCTTGATCAAAATACAATTTCTGGGATACTCTACTCATTACTTGCTTTGTGAAAGACAAGTGAAAATGATGATGAGAGTTGTGTTTGAGAAGGTAAACTGCATCACAGACTCTTCTCAATGTTAGCATTTCTAAAGATGAAGAGCTTCCTTTTTATTTCTGCTACTCTATTGTTCCTGTTGCTACAGTATGGTCCTGAATTATTTATTCATGAGAAGTGCTTTCTGAGATAACACTGAATATTAACAGCATTACACAGTAATAAGATACATATAAATGTATGTATCATACTGCAATGGGCGTTTCCCTACAAGTAACTACATTTAGTTGTTAATAGGATATTTAGGAATTTCAGAAGGTTACTTTTGAAATAGTAGATTTAATACTTCACCATAAAAATTAAAAACCTTAATTTATGCAGGTTTAAAACTAGAAAGATAAATTGCTTCTGTAATGGATTGCAATGGATTGTAATGGAGATTGAGATAGGATATACCTCTTATTAACCTCTGATAGCCATATCTGAGTGGCCCATGTTAATATTGTTGCCATTGGTTTTAATACTGGTGCCACCCTTGTGAACCAGATGCTTAATCTGGACAATGGAGGGCAGTGAAGCAAGACCAGTCTATGAGCCCAGGCCTGCTACAGATGAAAACATCTTCCGACACCTGGCACAAAGGTGCATGAGACTGCCTCCCACAGCCAGCCCCAGAATAGGATGGTTATATTGCTGTATCCATACAACCATAACATACAGAAAATAACAAATAGGAGCTGTCACTTCCCATCCTCCCTCCAGAATGATCATGAGTGAGTAATGTAATGAAGATTCTCTTAAAATCTTCAAGATTATTTTATGCTAGAAAACAACTGTGTTTTTAAAAACAGAGAATTAAGGTATTTGTTTTAAATTCCCAAGATTAAAACCAAGTAGGAACAGGCAGCTAACTTTCCTACAGGCCCCAAGATTTTCCCCATCCCCAAACATGCTGCTAATTTCTAAACTTAACATAATGAAAACATCTGTCTAGCATTATAATCAGAGAGTTGGACAAGAGGCCTTGATCCTACAGACAATCAGGTCTCAGTTCAGGGATAATTCCAAACTGTAGAAATGCTGACGGCACCAGGACTAAAAGCATGTGTTGGAAATTTAGTACACAGTTAACTGCTTTCCTGAATTAGTATGACAGAACTGCAATGCTTTTGAATCAGCAGAAAAATTTCCTGAGATTTCACTGAGCCCTGATTCAGACCCTAATTACTTCCTTCTTGTATTGCTAGAATGAGGATTTCAAACGGCAATTTTTTTGCATTGCAATTAAGCATACAGTTAATACTCCAGGAATAAACATGCCTAGTTTTTAAAGTTTGTTCATTACTTTTCAATAATACAGTAAACTAAAGTCACTTAGCAATTGCTCTCAGAGTGATTTGAAAATCCATTAATAAATTCCTCTTCTTGAATGCATTGTAAAACATGGCATCAAATAAACATCTAAAGTCTACGTTATACTTCCCCATATATTTTGCAAGTATGGTTTTGCATGTATGTTCTTTGCTAAAAGCATCCCATTGTATTTCCTTATCTTGTATTTCCTTAAGTAGCAGAACTGAAATGTTGAAAACAAAAACTTGAAAAAAGAGTTGTAACTGAGCCATCAATGAAGACATGCAAAAAGGGGTTATTCAAAAATGGAGAAACTGAAAACAGGACCAAGAAAAAAACATAGGAAAATGTAAACATATAAAAGGCGCTCAAAGGGCTTCAAAAAAAGCTGATACAAACAATTCTAAAATATTTCTTACCTTCTTCAGTCATTGTGTCATAATATTTTAGGTTTCCATATGATCCAAGCTCTATAACATCACAGTAAAAGACACAGAGATAAGGAACCAGCAGACATTCAAGAAATGTACATGTTTTTGCATGTGCTTCATAAACTGGAACAGTGACTATGCAAAACATTTTGCAGGACAACGAAACACAGATTACAGAAATGGTACTGCTGTACCGCCCAGAATTTCACAAGTCATTGACTTTAGCTAAAGTGTGAAACTTGCTAAAATGAGATGTAGGAGAAGCACTGACATCTAAAATTTAGCCTTTTCAAATTTCTTGCCAATTTGGGGCCTTTACATTTGGGGAAACATCATAAACCTTGAGAGTACCTAATCAGCAGTATTTATTTTGTTTTTCGTTGATGCACTATGATTTTTCAACAATTTTTCATAAACATCAATTTCAGTAGAGGCCTGACTATTAGTTTTTAACTGTAAAATACTGTGATATCAAATCTGATACTTTGAGAGATCCTTTTATTTAAAAAAAAGGAACCTGCCAAGTGAACATTTCTTATATCATTTGCAGTGATAGAGAATTCCTTATGCCATATTACTAAAAAATACAGTATATTATAATTGTTCTACTTTTTAATAAGTATGATTGGATTGTTATGATTTTTTATAGTTATACTTTATAAAAATGAGTTACAAATATTCATATGGTCTTGCTTGAACAATGCAGTGTCTTACTTGCCCATAAATATGCCCAACAGAACAGGACATTAGGTTTCTCTTAAAGCAAAGAAAGATGTAATTTAAAGACAGAATTTAATATATTGTTTTATAGCAATATAGAATGCATAAACTGTTTTGTAAAAATGTTCTTAATCTTGCAACAAAATCTTTGTAGCTGCTAGTATGTATAAGAAGCTATCGTCCTACTATCTTGATTTTAGTCCTAAAGATTTAATTTCCTTACCTGGAAAGAGCTCCCAATAACTTCAATATGGACTTCCCTACATACAGCATTTGGAACCACTCGTCCTGTTTAATTAGGGCTCAGTATTTATTGACTCTATGGGGAGCACCTTTGTTTATACTTATTCTCACTGATCTCTGCCTTCATATGTCTGGGGTCTGCTTTGCTAGAATCTGGGCTGAGGCATTCGCTAGAGATTGAGGAAAGGACTGGAACACAAATGCCAGAAGGAGTCTGCCAAAAGGAGTCTAAGAGTAAATAAAGAAATGGAGAACAAAACGCTGGTGGACAGGGGCTGCAGAAATGAAGTTGAGAAAAACATTACACCACAGCAACAAACGAGAATTTACAGACTAGCATGAGGCTTCTGACTTAGCAGATGAACAGAAGAGATTTCAGAGGAAACCAACAACTGTGAATTCTAAATCTCAAAAAAAAAAAAAAAAAAAAAAAAAAAGGTGGCAGAAAGGCAGGACACTTCACTCTCTGGCAATTCCATTTAAATCTGTTTGCTTCCCCTCTGAAGTGAGAGATAAAAGACAATCAGGAAGGAAAAAAAGGGTCAATCTGACCTTACAGAGACTAAAACAGAAGAGAAACAAGGTGATGCAAGACAGTGCATGATGCTGATGATAATCATGTTCTGGGCACTTCAGCCATTCAACAAACCAAGGATTAAACTAGGTTAATTCTTGCAGGTAGCAAAATTATTTCCAGGAAAACTCTAATCTTGCTGGTGAGATTATGTTCTCCAAAGCTTAGAGTCCTATACCCAGAGTGGAACATTTTATACAATCATTGGCCCACTAACTTCAATGCACAAAAATGATCCCAGAAAACATCAGCTGCATGTATTCACATGAATTATTTTTGAAGGTTTCAAGATTACTTAGGTCAGTGCTGCTTGCAGCATGACGTCTATACAGTCTGCCTCCAATATATTGTATTGGCTTCTGCTGAAGAATTTGGACTAAATCTGTTCTTTGTTTTGGAGTTCTCCTGATACACTAAGATAAATTCTGTTCAATACAACTTTTAGTAAACAGAAAATTAAGTATATTTTGGAAAAAAAAGATATTGCATTGGAAAAATTAAACAGCCTTAAAAGTAGATTTGTTTGGAACGGAATTGAAAAGGGTACTTGAAAAATTATCCCAAATCCAACACAATTAAAATCTGACAATTCCATTTTTGTGAACATGCTATGCAATTCTCATGGTGAGGTCATAGCAGACAGAGTGGATGACAGCCAGTACCTGCATCCCTGCTGGTCGCATGAAACAAAGCGGGTGCAGAGATGCAGCTTAACAGCTGATCCTCAACAGTTACAGAGTCACTGAATTAGTTTGTTCTCTTCTGCATATTTTTACACCAGAAGAGAACAGAAGGTTCCTGGTATTCCTGTCTGACATTCCTGAAGGATTACAACAACATTTGTCTTATTACCTACTGTTCTATACTGTGTTTGTAGGTGTCACACCACATCAAAGCAAAGAGAAAAGAAAATGTTGTTCGTTAATGAGGCTACATTACTTGTGATTTCAAATTAAATTCAAGACACCCAGCATGGCTTCACCAAGAGAAAGTCCTGCCTGACCAACTTAGTGACCTCCTATGATGGAGTGAGTACACCAGTGGACAAGAGAAAACCACAGATGTCATTTACCTGGACTTCCATAAGATCCCCTCAGCCTCCCTCTCTCTGAATTGGAGAGAGATGGATCTGTTTAGTGGATAAGAAATTGACTGGATGGTTGCATTCAGAGGGCACTGGTCAACAGCTCAGAGTCCTGACAGACACTGGAGATGAGTGCTGTCCCTCTGAAATCAGTCTTATTTAATATCTTCATCAACTACGTAGATAGGGGAGATCAAGTGCATCCTCAGAAAGTTTCAAGAAAATACCAAGCTAATTGATGCAGTTGCCTCACCTGAAGGACAGGATGCTATTCAGAGGGACCTGGACAAATGGGAATGGGAATTTCATGAGGTTTAACAAGACCAAATGCAAGGTGCTGCACTGTTGGGGCAATCCCTGGTGTCAACACAGGCTAGGGGATGAACAGATGGAGAGCAGCCCTGGGGAGAAGGACCTGGGGGTGCTGGTGGATGAGAGGCTGGACATGACCCAGCAATGAGCACTGGCAGCCCAGAAAACCAAAGTTGTCCTGGGCTGCATCCAAAGCAGTGTGGGCAGCAGGGCCAGGGAGGGAATTCTGCCCCTCTGCTCTGCTCTGCTGAGACCTCACCTGGAACACTGCATCAGCTCTGGGGTCCCAGCACAGGAGGGACAGGGACCTGTTGGAAAGAGTCCAGAGGAGGGTCATCAAGTTGATAAGAGGGATGGAGCACCTCTCCTATGAAGACAGATATAGAACACTGGGGTTTGTTCACCTTATAGAGGTAAAGGCTCTGAGAAAACCATAGAGCAGCCTGCCACCTAAAGGGGAACTACAAAAAAGATGGCACAAACTTTTTAGTAGGACTTGCTGTGGTTGAAAGAAAGTAGATTCAGACTGGATATAAGGAAGACACTTTTTATATGAAGAATGGTGAAAGACTGGCCCAGGCTGCGCAGATAAAGGTGGTGAATACCCCATGCCTGGAAACATTCAAGGATGGACAGGGCTTTGAGCAGCCTGATCTTGAGGAAGACGTCCCTGCTCATTGCAGGGAGGTTGTACTAGATGATCTTTAAAAGTCCATTCCAACCAAACTATTCTATGATTCTATTAAATAAGATAGCTAATTACTCAATTTATTTTACACTAAGTGTTGTACATACTGTCTGTGATGAAATACTGATTTCTGTCTTTTAAGTGCATAGCCCCAGGCTGCCATGGAAGAAATGCAGAGCCAAAATTTCTCTTCACTCTCTTGCAACTAATATCTCAGACACAGACTGCAGCTGTCCCTAGGAAGGCCAGAAATTAGCTTGTCTCAGAGATTCTCAAAACCACTCATAAGCCATACAGCTCTTTCAGAGACACCAACCTGCATTACTAAAGGTACGTATCCCTTCATGAAAAATGTACAGTCAGACTCTCAAATGGAAGAAACGCATTGTGAATTTCTTCAACAAGCATGAGACTTTCACTTTGCATAAAAAATGTATTTGTATGAGAATTCATGTCACGCTCCTCCAAGTTAATTAAAAGCTTCAAAGCTGATATGTGTATTATTTAAAACAAAACTGCTAAAGAGAAATTACTTATGGCAATCCCGTAATTTTTAGTACAATTCCACCATTGCGTTTACTAGACTCTCCTTTTGTTTGACTTCTACAGTCATGAAGGTGTCAAGGCTTAAACCTTTATATACATCACTGGGAGCTTGGCTTAGAAGAAATTTTGAGGCATTCTGGAAAAAGCAGATGGAGAGCACATATTTTGCCTGAGTTTTCACATCCATAAATTCAACCTACCAAAAGGTTGAATACCTAAGACATAGAAGAGAAGTGAAATGAGAAAGTAAGGGCTCAAAATTGCTCATTAAATTGGGAACATGCATGCAGCAAAGAACTTCAACTTTAAAGCAAGAAAATAATTAGGAAAAATTCTTAAACTTATAAATTCTAACCAACTATTGAAGACAGAAGACAATTTTTGTGTGAGAGGTTGCACACATAGTTCTGAAAGTCAGCAAATTCCTGGCAATCAAGACATTGTTTTGGGAACCCACTCTTCCCCTTTACATCTTTTTGATATGACCTCTGATTTGCACTTACTATTGTCATCATACTTAATAGGATGTCCTTTTTTTATTTACATTTTTTAAAAAGAAGACTGAAAAATTGGCCAAAGGACTTAGAGAAATTCATATTATAACATAAAGGATGACAAGGTTTTCTTTCCCTAATCTCCACTGTTTTTTCTTCTAACTGTTCTTGAGAAAATTCAATTTGATGATCAGAGTCTCATCCATAAACAGAAAAAGAAGGCCACTTTTTTTTTAAAGACTTTCTAAATAAGTTGTAGTGACTATCCAAACCAAATTGGATTCAATGTTTGATTTGGTTTCAGCAGTGATATTAGATTAGGAGCAAAGATTTCTCGATGCTAAGAACTAGTGAGATCTTGTGGAGATTAACATTACAGGTTTAAAATTAGAGTCCTACCCTCTAACAGATCTTTAATAAAAGATCTGTCTTTGTACATATAGGATTTGAAGCAAAACATAAAAAAAGTCCCACCAACTGAAGGCTATTCAGAACTGGGAATTTTAAAAAGGAAGAATTACTTGAAATAATTTTGTTTCAGTGAATCTAACCTTATTCTGACTCCCACCTTTTACAAGCTTCATAAACCTCTTAACTTTCTTACTGAGTAATTATATCTCATCTGGAATAGAATGGGACTGCTGTGGGAGCTTGTATGTAATAGCACTGCAGAATGCAGAGGAGAGAAAACAAATATTCTTTTAAAAAGTAAAAGACTTATTCTCCTGCTACATGCAGGTAATCAGATGTTGTACCCTACATTTTTACTTGTGGACCTTTTAGTTGCCAGTTCTTCTAAAATGGAGGGTTTGCCACTGAGCTGTTTCTGTGGAAAATACAAAAGGACCCCTTTTGGATCTAAGTAATACAGTAAAAAAATGCATTGAATTTCATAATTACATATTTTTTGATTATACTACTACCAGTACTGCTTTATTAACTTTCCTAAACAAATAAAGAAAATAATATATGAAGTTTTTGAGGTATTTGGCTATTGGGAAGTACATTGGGAGTAACTCAATTATTTACTACTTTGTGCATCTGAGCTCTAAAAACACATGTGGTCACCTTTCATCTTGTCTTTAAATTGCAAGCCTTCTATTCCTGTTCCCTCTCCTCATGTGCGTCCTTGCCCTGTTTTTTATGGTAGGTGGTTTTGCCCTGAAAAAAATTTCATTAGAGTTGTCTGCTTTTGTACAATCAGTTTATTTCAATGTTACCAACCTGGAGTGAGAATAGAAATATAATTAAACATTTATACAATTGTATCAGTAGAATTCTGGGCAGATTAAGATAGCAACAACATCCAAAAGCTAGATATACCTATTATTTTGCTCTTAGTGCAAGATTTAAAATGAAGAGTGAAAATCCAATTTTCAGTCCTTTCCAGATAACAAATCTTGTGGTAACAAAAGGAAATTTGTCAGGGTTTTACTTGATGTGGGCTGAAGAGCAAATATTTTTAAGAGGAGGATCAGTGACATATGCAATGGAGCAGGAAGCAAATTAAACTACTATTACATGTCAGACCCGGATTGTGGTATTTTTAGGTGATTTTACTCTTCTTTGATTTAAGAAAAGCAAGAAATTGCTTGTTCCAGAGAGCTTTGTTTCTTCTTCACTCATAAGTTACCTTTGTGCCATCTGCCATCAAACTCTTGAAGACAAGGGCGACACATTCTCTAAAATGTAGTAACACCAAATGACAACCAATATATACCAGGCCTGACCTGGCCTGGATCAAACACAATTCCTGCTGACTTTGAAGATGATATTTATCTTCAAACAATTTTCAGACATTCATGAAAATATGAATTCCAAGGTGTAGAAGTGAAAACCTCATCATGCTGATGAGGTTTGAAGTTCAACCACTGATTCTGGTGGGATGAGGATTTCCTTGGTCTGCTGAGTCTGTTGGGCCAGGCACTGTAGTGTAATGGACACCTACAACTCCAACTGAATAAATTCCAGCTGTTCTGCTTTTCAGCATATCCAAGGAGAATAACAGAAGAACAGCATGCCTTCCTTTCACTAGCCAGTCATAAAATCCAACCAGTCTGTGGAGGATGAAGTCATCTGTCATGTGCAAACTGTGCCAAAGGAAATCTCCCACTTTCAGATTCAATGGAAAGCCCCTCACAGCCACTACTGTTCCCTGACCTGAACAGGTTTATAGATTATTAATGCTCTTTGTTGTTCATACTTTTAACAAAGAAATTCCAAGTTAGGAAGAAACTTAAAATGAAGCTAAAGCTATTAAGCATGTAAATACATAGTCAGGACAGCTGTACCCTGCATGGGGATGATGCTTGTATTTAAATATTCATATCTTCCTTGCCTGCTCTGTAGGGAATCCCAAGAAGAATATGCTGTCTGAAGAACAGGGCATCACTGGAAAATATTACAGAGAAGACAAACAAGAATTCTGCCTGCAGTGAACAGCTTGAGTAGATTATAGTTAAAACAACAAAACAGGGCATGCAGAAATAAATTTGTTGTGAAAACTGACACAACGAAGCAAATACAAGGACTGTATTTCAGATTTTCAAAACTAAATTAAAAAGGCATCAGAAAACTTCCATTATTTAGATTTTTCCACCTACAAAGATCAATACTGATTTTGAACAGAGACCTATGCTTCAATGTTATATAACTAGAAATTCTGTCAATGAAACTAGCCATGAATTGTGTCTTCTCTCTGGATTTTGGGAACAGATAAGCAGATCTGGCACTTAGAGCTACAGAGCTTGACAGCATCATAACAAAGAGCTGTATTTCCCCATTGAGCTACCCCTTCTGAGAGAAATTTGCAATGGTTTCTTTGCCCACAGTTACGTATAACAAAAATATGGTAATTTTTTAATGTCTGTGGGTAGAATAAAAGTTGCAAGCTGACTCATCCTATACCCTGGAAGTGCAGCCTCTGTTCACCTAGAAAAAGCAAGACCAATGTCCCCAAAGTATGACAAGAATGAAATGGTTCCTGTATGTAAGCTAAATAGATCCACTCAGTAAAACAATTCAGACTTCGAAAGCATACTTCTTTGATAATCAATATATATTTATGATTGAGATATAGAAAGGTCAGCTGAAACAAAACTTTGTGATAAAATTCTCATCATTATTGAAAGACACAATTTTTCTCTATGCCAAAATCACATATTTTTGTAGATAGCTCAGGTTTCACAGCTGTGACAATGACATTTATATCTTCTGTGTGTTGCATGGAAGTTTGTAAATACAACTGCTATCCATTCTTCACTTTGAAGTCCTAAGTAATACTGGGGTAAACAGCTATATAATTTCTCTCTCTCTCTCTCTCTCTCTCTCTCACTTTCTGACAGATATTAACTGGTCTATGCAAAATACTGTCTCTTCCTATTTAAATAGACCTGCCCTTAGCTGCATATAACCCATGGTTTCTACTTTCTATACTGTTGCTTACTCTGGCAGTGTGGGGTGCCTTACCTGCAGTTTCTGAATTCAGTTTGATGTTGGATGTATTTTTAAAATACTCATCTCATCTACATTATCATGCAACCTCAGGTATCTAAATTAGGAACACAGTTTTGGTGGTCTCTACTTTGGTTGAGCCACAGAGAAAGGTGAAAGAAGACCTTGCTGGAGAATGATGTGCCTCATTGCTTCACCTATCTCATTTAGTTTGAAACCTTCCTCAGGAAAGAGCATTCTTCTTGTTCATGACTGTGTGGAGAGTCATGCCACTGAAAGCTGGAGAAGTGCCACTGCAGCAAAGGGGCTCCGTTAGGGAAAGCACTGCAGGGGAGCTGATACTTTCCTTCCACCAGTGCTCATGAGACATATCTGGGTGCTGGGACTAGTCCTGGGCTCACAGCACAGGACACTCGTAGACATACTAGAAAATGTCCAGCACTGGGCTGCGAAGATCATGAGGGAACTAGAGACCTCATAAGAGGAGAGGCTAAGAGAGCTAGGACTGTTCAGCCTGGAGAAAAGAAGGTTCAGGGAGATCTTATCCACATGTATAAGCAGCTGATGGGAGAGAAGGAACAAAAGGGAACAACACTTCCCTCAGAAGTGCCCATTGACAGGGGAAGAGTAAAAGGACACCAACAAAAAAGCAGAAAATTCCATCCAGACACAAGAAAACACCTATTGGGATGATGAGCAAACACAGAAATGAGTTGAGCAAACACAGAAATGAGTCTCCCAAAAAGATTGTGGAGTCTCCATTTGTGGACATTTCCAAATCACGACTGGAAACTGTCCTGGTCAACCTGCTGGAGTTGATCCTGCTTGAGCAGGTTGACTGGAAAGCTGGATTTTGTAATTCAAGAAGTCCCTTTCAACCTACATGAGAAAACCACCCCATCAATTTTGTGAAAGCTAGACGCATAAAGACAGTATGAGTATCTGCCTAAGATATGACACTACACTTTGAAGGTTAGCCTAATTGTCTTTTTCTTGGTTTCCCATCTTCATATCACACTGAAATACCATGGGATGGAGTTAAAGGGAAGAGACTATGTTATAGTTAACAGCTACTAACATGTATGCAAGCCTGGCAGGGAGTTCCCATCTTCTCTGGCAGAAATACCTTGCAAACATTTCAGTCTTTAGCAGAGAGGAGAGCCAAAATGGTCTCAGTACTGTGCTCAGACGACTGTTTTTCCATGATAGGCCAGAAGAGGAACCAAGGATGAGCTAGGTAAGAACAAGTGTGCAAGATGGACACTCAGCTTCTTTGCAGACCTATGAGTATGCCTAAAGGATGCTCAGAATGATGAAGGACTTAAAGCAGAGATAGTTAATAATTACTTTTATTAATGTTATCTGGATTTGCATATTTCTTCATGTTAAAGAAAATATTTTTGTGCTTATATGGCTCTGAAGAACTATTTCTTTCTTCTCTGGAAGTGTACTCAAGTCCTGCAGCATCACAGGATCAGGGAATTGTTAAGGCTGCAAAAGGCTTCTGAGATCCACACTCTGGAGCTGAGGAAAGTCAAAGTGCTCAGGTTACTTCAATGCAGGAGCTAAGCATTACCCCTGAGCTGGTATAAACTGAGCTGCCTGGCCTTTCTTTTCTGAGTATTTAAGCAATAAACAGCTTCAGGCAAGCAAGGTTTCCAATGGCAGTGAGCACAGACATGATGGTGCAGCTCACCTAGGCCAAGGGAAGAGCACAAGTTTTTTGCAAAATGAGACCAAAGCTGGGAGCCTGCTGGGTGACCATGCAGGCAAAGGCTACCCAACCTCTGGCAACTGTCTTTGGGGTGAGCTAACACCTTCCATGACATCTAAGAAAAGCACCCAAGCAGCAGCAGCAGCAAATGAAGCAAAACAGTTTGCAGTGAATGGAAAAGTCAGAAAATTCTTAAGACCAGTATCTAGGAACACAACAGCATCTAGCAAGCAATTATAAATAATTCACTACTATGTAAAAAACTTTGAGGATCACATTCTTCTTTATTTTCCTGAGAAGTACAAATGCAGGTTTCATTTTTCCTTTCTGTCAGAACAGTGGCAGTACTGTAGTTTTCCGCATTCAGTGAAGGAAGTGACAGAATTGTAAGCTCAGCTTTATGTAACAGAAGGTTACTTCTCTCACCAATAACACACACCATATATATATTTAAAAAAAGTACAGTATATAAAATAAACAATTCATTTGCTGCAGAAGTACATCCTGTAGTTTTCCGTTTTGGAAATAGGACTTGAGATGGGAATAGGAGAAAATTGCCAAAGATACCTACTTCTCACTGGGGACTAAGCCATGACAGAGATTTATATCACACTCATTTTCATGCAGAGGATGCCATTTTCATATGAGTTATAGCCTTGTCACACAGGAGCAAGAAAGTCAGCAACTAGCTAAATCCTCACTTGTGGGAGATGTTTTGCTGGCCTGTGGCACCTTACCAGCAGGCAGAAAAGGGGTGCCATGATAACAAAAAGATCTCGTTCTTCCTGTACCCTGATAAAGCTGTGCAAGAAAAACAATGTAGCCTCAGGTTGCACTGGTGCTCCAAATCCTCACTTCAGTGCTCATATCTTCCCTTTTCAACAGAGTACCTGTAGAAGCCTCCAGAGAGAAAATGTTCCCTCCACAGTCCTGAAAGAATCATCTTTTAAACAACCTAGAGCTTATAGGGAGAGGTAGGATTACTATTCATGGCAGGATTACTATTTCACACAAAATATACTTACCATGCTTATTCTTGCCCTGCTCCTACTGCACAACAACAGCCATCTTCTATTAAAAAATGTAAAAAGAGCTTCGTAAAACCTGCACTTTCATAGCCCAGGAATGTCCCTTTCAAAACTAGGACACAGGTGTCTGAGGTACAGGACTTGGAAGAAAACAGCTACAAATGATCAATGATTGCCATGATTTATGTTCAAGTTGCTTGGATTTTGGATTGGGGCCTGACCAATGCAGCAGGTCAGATGAATCCATCCTTATTCATATGAGTAATGTTGTTATGAACAGACCAGCTGACTACTCAGCTGGATTGCCAGACCAGCACTTAAGCAGAAGCAAATATGGCATAGGATTTCCTGGGGATTAATGATTGGCTGGGAGTTGATGATAGCCTGATGTACAGGCAGTCATTAATCTTAATCCTCAGGAAATGATCTGTATCAAGGTCATTATTTCTGTAATAAGATAAAAGCAAACACAAACCTAATGTCATATTGATATTTATATTTTTAATGAATGATGAGCTTTCAGCTGTAATGTAGAGTTCACGTCCCATTAACAAATATCCTACACATTCACCTGTTAGAGTGGCTGAACTCTTATCTTCTTAGAAGCTTTATCCTGAGACCAAGATTTTGAAGGGGAGAAGCCTTCCTCGTCTAGACTGTTAAATCCACAGCATGACTGCACACCTGCCTGAATACAAAGTGCCAAATATCCAGCAGCTCCCACAGATCTCAGATATTACTCATCTGTCAGAGGTGGGATGAACACCTTGCAACCTACTGATTCTGGAGAGGTTGCAAGCTGGCTTTCACAAGACAGGCACAAGCCAAGCAAAAGCACATTTGTGTGAAAAGGGAAAAGGACAGGTTCACGAGTGTGTAGGAGTATATTGGGACTGCTCTGCTTATCTGCATTTCGTGGAAAGTAAATCTTACTCTCTCTTAATTTCATGTTATCTTACTTGCAATCAAGTGCATTTTTAAGATGCTTTCAATTGCAGCAGAGGTTGGTTCTGACTTCACAAATGAATTATTCAGAAGCAAATTTGATGAGCTGGTGTTCTATAAATACACTGAATGTTAATGCAGTAATAATAGTGTGTAGGTCAAGCTGATCTTTAATAGTCACACAGCCTGTTTATACACTCTATACTGCCTTTGCCACCAAGAGGATGAGATGGGACTTCTCTGTCAGCCTTGCAAAACCCACGCAACTCCAAATGACAGTGCAGGGTGTCTTCTGATGCCCCCATTTCCCTTGCAATTATTCAAGAGAATGTAAGAGTGAACTTTATTATTGACTTGAAGAGAAAGGAAAGCTGGATCTCCCAGCAGCAGTGCAACAATTAGAAATGTAATTTCTAAAGGCCCTATTTGATCTGGAAGCTCTCAAGAATCAAGCACAGAGCTCCCAGACTTTACCAATGCTTTCCCAGCCACTGAAAACAGCTCAGTTGGCTGTGACAGCTGCAGAGCTCTGGTGTCTGGCTGGGGAGTGATTTGACTAATGGACGCAGCAGTCCCGAAAGACAGAAGGCGCTGCAGAATCCATCTTATGGGAGAAGGCTGAAAGAAGGTGGGTGCAGGTCAGTGAGATCCAGCATGAGAAAGGCAAAGAGGTAAATGCTAGAGAAATGCAGAAAAAGGAAATGCGAGGAGGAGGAGGTTACGGGAGTATGTCCAAGTGCAGGGGGTGCCAGAGTCCCTGTGTATATGCCAGCTTTGATATACACCTTCCAAACTTTTTTCCTTTGAGAGTGGCACTTTTTAATGCTTTCATAAACTGTTCTTTTTCTGCAAATCCAACAAATTCAGCAAATGATGCAATGTTTTTGACCTATTGATCTAAATCATCATCTGGCAGAAATACTGAGGAAATGTAAGTTGACTAAAATAAGACTGAAAAATTCTCAGAACATCTTTCTGCTATTCCTTTGAGTCTGATCCATACTTAGATCAAATCATTTGGAAGAAACCCTTTAACCTCACAGGTCATGCAGCAGGTCCATTGTCATTCATTACATGAATGCAACAGAACTAATTTTCCTTGCCTACACAAAACTCAAAACTGTTGAGGTTTTTTTGGTAGTAGGAAAGGGTGTGTAAAGTGGAGAGAGCCACATGGGCCAGAGGAGGCACCAGGTAATCCTTTATATTTCTACACACCCCCAAATCATGGGTTTACAGAGCAAAGGACTGCAACCCTCAGACACTTTTAATAAATACTATTCCTTTTAATTTGTAACAATTAGGTGCTATCAGCTTAAAAAAATTATTTAGCTAGCATGGCAAAAGTCTCTTAAAGTAAAGATGATACAGCAATTTTGTTCTTCAATGTCATTATACACAGGTTAATTAAAACACCTTAATTAATTAAAACACAGGTTAATAAAAGCATGGGGAGAATTTTGTAGGTAAAATTCACACAGAGCCAAATAGATAATTAAGTATACAGGAGGTTCCCACATCCACTTTCAAACATACTTTTTAATTGAATGTAAGATTAAAATACAATTACAACCAAATTTATTAACTAATATTACCTACCTTGATCAGCCACCGTATTTACTTCAAACTAAAATACTTTTTCTTTTACAGAAGTTTGCAGAATAAGCTGAATACAGAATAATGAATATGGACACTTAAAAGCTTAAAATCTCAGAAAACAACATGAGTGTTCAGTGGAGATGTCCAATACTCCTCATGTCTGCTCTCCAAACAGCCTGCGGTGCAAAAGATCTTGAAAGCCAAGTCTGTGTACAACCAACCTGGTTCCTCAGCAAAGGTTAACAGTGTGTGACAGAAACATGGAAGGATTTTTTTTCAGATTTTCCTTACAGCCCTAGGCCTATTTATAAAAAGCTAAAACCAGAGTTCCATGTGCAAAAACAAATTATTGAATGAATTGCACTTTCATGCTCTCATGAACTAAAATCTGAATTCTGTAAAGTCAGCAAAAGCTTGAAATACTGGCTTCCTTGATATTAACACCAACTTAAATATCTGCACATACACAGGCTATTTTCCAGCAGTTTTTCTGCCATTTCTTCATGGAAGTTTTGCATTAACATACAGTATTTACTGTAAATGTTGGTAAATTCCTTTTCTCTTTGGTAAATTTGAACTCAGTGTGTTAGTTTTAATGAAATGTAGAGACTAAAAGATGTCTACTGCCTTGCATTTACTTGAAGACCACAATATATTTATATTCCCATTTTTTAAAAGAACATTAATTCCTGGACAAATATAAGACTTTGGAAAGGAAAAAAAATCTGTAAACAGTGATGTATGATGTTCAAAGAAACCCTGAAGAAAATGTTACTGGATTAATTTAAGTAAGATTTATGCATTGCAATCATCTCTATCAATCCACATTGATCTCAATAATTTTACTGACATAATGAAAACCAGGATTGAGTTACCTGACAAACTTAAATATAATTAATACCTAATTTTCAGAAGTGCAGGGCTTTTATCTCTCCCAAGATGAATTTCAGATTTCAAACCCCTTTTGTCCTTCACTGTCGTGAAGGGGGAAGCCTCTGGATTGCACTACATGGTGCAAGCTTGCTACAGAAGAAAAGTAGACAGGTCTGACCACTGGACAAGCTATGTATGGGAAAAAAGTGAAATAAGCTTGAGCAATAGAAAAATACCTGGGAGATGATCTTATTCTCAATTTACATTTGGTTCAAATTGAGCTCCAGTCAACAATTCTAGCTTTCTTGTTAGTGTTCAGTCTGTCATGTATGCTCATGTGAAGTGCTACAGATATTTTTTGGGCACTGAAGCTTGGAAAGTCTGTCAGTAATATTTTGGGTCTCTTTAGTCCTTCCCTATTCTTTCACAAGTGCTATTTCTCAAGACAATTATTGCAGCAAGAGAAGTCCTACAGACACACAGTCACCAAATAACACACAGCTTTGAATTTTTTTGGTTCTTCTACTAGAATCCGAGAGTCAGGTCACCCCACAGTTATAAAGCCATTATGGCTTCATGCGAGCTTCTCCCATCAAAGCAGTGGTCTTCTTGCTAATTTGTCAAAGAAATAATAAATCACATCACACTTGGATAAAACAAGTAAACTATTTACATACATGTAACACAGAAGTATGTTTGCTGCATTATTATTAATGTCAGCATTAAACCACCTGAAGTCAAATCAACAGAATTTCATTCTTTTCTACGGTGCTATGACATAGTATCCACCATTTTGACATTTTTTAAAAATAACATCAAAACCAGGGTGGAAAACAAACAAAAATCATTACTGAAGTACAGGAGGATAGAGTTTTTGTAACTTTTACATTGCTGCTGAAGCCAGAAGAGAAGAGAATCTGTAGTTATTATTTGCATCAACCAAGTGATCAGTTTTAGTTTCACTGCAATGAACACATTTCTTAAGCTGAAAGTCTTGATGGGAGTATGTATATCACATCATAAAAGTGCAGAACTCTTAGAAAATCCAGACACACTCAGAAAAGACTGATGAAAGCAAGAGAAATGCAAAAAAGAGTTTCATGGGGAGAAAGGAAAAATAAAGCATTTTTTTGCTTTTGCATCAGGAAAGAAAAAAAATTAACAGGCATACCTTCAGCAAGTGGGTCGAGCGTGTGAATCATGAGCTGGAAGATGCTGTTCCTCATTAGACTGTTGTGGAGAGATGCAGAGCTTCCTCCACGTTGGAGACGTGGCTTGGTCTAGGGTAAAAAATATGGTGAAGAGTTTAGGGGTTTTTTGTTGTTTGTGTGGAAGGATGTCTGAAACAGTACGTCTTAATCTCACACCTCACTACACTATGGCAGATAATATTAAAACACAGACTTTATGAACCACTAAGTATAGACAACTTCTCTGAAGGGTGTGGATTATAAGAATAGCCATTAGTCTCCCAGGACTCTAGTAAAAAACAGGGCAAAAAGAATCCTTCTTTGTGAAAACTCATAAAGTGTTAAGAAAATGAAAACCTCATACTTGCATCAGGAAGAATTAATAATTTGTTTCTTTGTAGAATCTTTTGTTTGAATCCCTGAAGTAAGTTATAATTTTTATTATTTTGGTGCATTGCAAATATGCATATGACCAAAATTATGGAGAAAAAGGGCAGAGAGTACTCTTTTTTAATGGTGGCACTCAGAGTGAAACATGCTTCTCACTTTGGTTCAATCCATTAAAGTCTCATGGCAACAGGAGATTGAGAATGTGATAAGGCAGTACAGACATCTACAGCCATGGATCTAATGCACAAGCATCTTTTGCATGCTTTTAACAAAACATAAAACATACTCTGAGGTTCTGTTCTCATGCAATTGTCTAGTACAATAATTAATGCACTGTATATATATCACAGAGGAATACTACATGTATATATAGTATATTATACTATATGTATATACAGTATATAATACTATATGTATATATATCATAGAGCTTTGGGGCTCTCTGTTTCAATATAAAGGATAGTGAGAGCAAATATACTGCTGACTAGTAAGACCCTGAAATCCAATTAGAGGGAAAAAACAACAATGAAGAAAATAATATTTGATAATACATGATACATGGGTTAATCCTTGGTGTCATACACATACAAAATGAAACAATATAAAAACTGATAAAGAAAATTTATTCACTGCTTTATATTTGGAAATAAGTTATTTAAATTCTATAGCAGTATAGGAGGAGAAAGAAATCCCAGCAATTTAGAAAAATGTTGATGCATGCCAAACCAAAATAAGACTTGTCTCACCACCCTCCTGAAAAAAAAATGCTCAGATGCATAATTGTTGCCTACCGTCAACGTTTGGTCATCCTTGTCTCCAGCATTAGGTGACTGCATGAATGGGAAAAAGAACAAAAAGAAATGTCAGATGGAGCATACAGGGAGCGGAAAGGCAGTAGAACATCACACATGCCTGATCCTATGAATTCTGTTGTGATAGATTTTTGAACCACTCAAAGCATCCTACTGATCAAGTAAATCAGGGTAAATTCACACTGCACTGTGCAAGAGCCTTTTACTCTTGTCAGTTTCTTGGACAGGCACTGTTGTCATTTCAGGACCTGGCACACAACAGCAGGGCTGCAGACATTCACTTCATACAACATTCACTTCATGCAAATTACACTGGGAGGCAAACTCCCTGTACATCAACCAGTTGGAGAGTGTGAGGATTGAAGACTAAAGGCAACAAGAAACTCAGGATAGACCAGCTATTCCACAAAAAGCCTAAAAAGGAGTAACCTTGGTATTTTGCAGGAAGAGACTAGGCAAGGAAATGAAAAAATGTTTTTCACTTTAACCACTCCCTGCAATTACCATTTTGCCCAAACTGGCAGCTCTCATTACGGGCAAGCAAACAGCGCACGCTGCCCTGCCATGAAGGAAAGTGAGACTCTGAATGGGTCTTAGATTATTTTCTCCATCTCAAGGACTCTTCTTTAGTGCTATGTAATACACAGAAAACAAATTACATCACAACTGCTGTATCGAATAATTTTCCCCCATTCAGTGAAACCCAGTTTTTGGACACACATCAACAGCAATTTTTTGGACATGCCTTTTGGGTTAATTAACCTTGAAAGGTAAGTGGAAGGCAAGTGGCTGTGAGCAAACACTGATGACAGAGCAAATCCTTTCTGTTCCATAATAAATAAAAGAATAACCAGAACTAAACCCTTTGTCAAAAATGTACTGCCACACTGAGAATACTAACTCAAAGAAAAGATAATCAGACTGTAAAAGCTTCTGTTTTGATAAAAGAACTACCTGTCTACTTTAAAATAAATCTGTCCTTATGTGAGAAAATATTAGGGAAAAGGTTTTATGGTCTATTGAAGAAAACTGTTACAAAAAGAACTTTTAAAGGAATAAAAAGAAAAGGAAACAAAAAGAAAATACAAAATCTGTGTTCTAAAATGTCATTAAAAAAGTAGATGCATCTTAGAAAATGTTGGCCTAATGTGTGCGTATATATGGTTATATATTATAAATACTCATGCGTCTTTCAGGTACTACAAACCCAAACAAATGAGCAAATCCACAATTTATATGTGAGTATTTTGAAGGACCTTCAAGGGAAAAAAAACATCACATAGCAAAATTTGCGAGAAAGCAAAAAGAACAACCTGGGAAGAGCTTTTATTGTCTCTAAAAAAAAAAAAAAAGCAATTTAGGATAGTTGAGGCCTAAGGATCAGCGACTATAGTTTTAGAAATAAAGTCTGTGATACTTGGATGAATGTGCAGAAATGAAACTTTAATAAAAGTAAAAAAAAAAAATACAATTTTGAACTTTGATTTTTTGGAGATAGGAAATCTATTTTTTATTTTCAATATTGAAAGATATGAGAAAGTATACTTGATGAAACTGAGTAAATTGTACTTTCTACCTGACAAAGGTCTGAAGACTATTACTTTTCTTTATGAAAAAAATTTCACAATGAAGGAAACACTTCTCATTTATTTGAAAGGGAATAGGATCAAGCTGAATGAATGTACAAAAACAACTACTTTGTAATTTGTACCATATAATTTAATTAGTATAAGATAATTAGATAATAAAGAGAAAGAATAATGAAACATATTTTTCTTATACATTAAGGAAATGAAAGTGTGAAATAATTTAATTATTTGCCAATACAAACTGGGGTACAAACCATGAAATGGATTTTTTAAATCATTTTTTCCACATATGATTAGCCATGCAATTGTTTCTGAGTTTAATGTGCCAGTCAAGTTGTATTCTAGCAGAAATGTTCAGGAAAACTTCAAAAACAGGAATGTAAACAACTGTTTTACATTTTGGTGATACTAAATCCTTATAATTCCTGGATTATGTCCTGGAGTAACAATAAAAACACCTTAAAATTGTGTTTTAAACTATGTCAGTGAAAAAATCAGTTGTGTTTTGTCTGATGACAAAATGTCATCAGTATTTGATGGCATTTTGTCCACACCAGGATGGAAAATTACAATATTTTCCTATTGTTCACACCGAGTTCTGCATTTTCATGGTCTGTGCTATTTAATTTCGGTATCAGACACTGCATGGGAAAGTATTTTAAAATATAATTTTTCCCTTGCAGAAACATTTAGTATTCAGGCATCTTATGCAGTCTTTTAATTTGGGACAACACTTAAAAACTGGTCCAGATGGTGGTGTTTCTTTGCAGTGGGAGCAAATACTGCATTTTTGGACACATTCAACAATGATTTTTTAAAGAAAATATACATCTTCTGTGAAGATAGGTTTGTTCTTAAATCATGGCAACTGTTGCATGTTAGCTCCCTCAGGATCAGAAAGAGATGAAAGTTCCATGTCTTACTCAGTGCATATGTTTCTAAAGTTTTTTACAGGTAAAAGTTATCTTTTGCAACTACATGTTATAATTTCCTTAAAACCATGAATTTATCATAATTCCAAAAAGTGAGAACAATGCATTGTAGCATGCTTTCTTATTCAAAAGTATTTGGGGCACAATCCATTATCATGCTGTTATCAGGATTATAAAATGATTAATCATTGGATAGATCATTAATTCTTTTTAGATAATTCAATAGAGTATTTGTTGGTTCTCCAGTACACCATGACAACACATAAGAATTTGTCAATCCTCCTGCTGTGATGGATGATCATGTATTCCAGTTTGCTTCATATGAGCTGCAAGTCTTAGAACATTTTATTTCAGGAGGAATACATAAAAAATATCTACTTACTATGGAGAAATGGTCTCTGGTATCCTTTTAACACATCTCTTTTTCTCAGTGACCTAAGTCCATCTGTGATTGAGCCTGACAACTTACTCGCGTTTTTTGGGAGCACATGTTGTTGAAAAACAGGCTTTGGAGTAATTCATCCGAGAGGTGATACCTCACTAAGTATCTTGTGAGTCTCTCAGTGCTTTCCTTTGAAATAAAGGGCATCATGATAGTCAAAGGAGGAGCAGAATCTACAAAAAGCTCTAGGTATTTGATACAGAATATCCCTGGTAACAAAAGATGGGTAGTGACTTGAATCATCCATTAGAAAATGTATTCCAAAACGAGAATCAGAGGTTGACTGCCTGCAGCTCTAGCAGCTGTTCTCAAATTGAAGCTTCCATGTTAAGATTCAATAGCAAAAAGCAATCATTGAACTAGGTTGCCCATTCTGTTTTCCTAACATGAGAAAAGCAGGTTGTCAAACAACAGCAGGTAAAAATAAAATGGGATTTCAACACCCTTTCTGTAGTGTGGGTTCTCATCTCTTTTCGGCTTCATAAATATTTTTCCAAATATAACAACAAATCAACTTTTATGGGAATAATGGCATTTTGTGATGTTTGGGGTTGGCAGTGTGGTGCTGAATGCAATATGATGTCTCCAATTATTCCCAGACAGGAATTTGCAAAATTGTCTCAAGATGTATTCTAGGGAAGGACTTCTGCTCTCTCTTAAGCCTGTTTTAAAAAGTGGCATCTGGACACTGCAACTTTACACCTGGCAGTGGGTCACCACTTGTAAGTCCTCAAGTAAATTACAGAATATGTTTTCATGGAGCATTTTTCTAGGATTCTCTAATATTTGCAAGACATTTGCTCTTAAGGTCTGTAGGGTTTTTTGTTAGACTGAACTGCAGAAAAATAAGATAGATTTCAAAGGCAGCCACTGATGTCAATCTAGTTAACCAATGACAGTTTCGTTAATTTCTAAAAACCTGTATGCTAAGGAGTGCAAGTAATGTACTTGGAATAGAACTGTTCTGCATTTATTTGAAATTATATGGTAAGTCAGGTTAAAACATAACCAAAGGCCAAGCAACAAATTTAGCTGGGCAGATTTCAGAAATAAGCCTAATGAGCTTGGTGTAGGAACCAATAAATGAAAGTATTATTTTATTTAGTTCTTTTAATACACACACCTTTGGGTTTTATCAAATTAGAATCCCTTAGAGCTCCTTTCTGTGAATACTGAAAAACAATCCAAAGTTATAACCTTTCCCTACTTGATGGTTGGCTGGAAAGATCAAATCCTAGTGGTCTCAATACACTTCAACTAAAATTCTAGGTATCCATGGAAATAAAAATTGACCATCACCAGTACTATCTACAGAACCCTACAGAATCTCCGTCAGGTGCTACAGTGGGGCCAGCACAACTTTATAACTTAAGGTGACACATCTTTTTAGAAAGGCTGTAAGTAACTGTAAGGCAATATTTCTGTATTTAAACTTTAGTAAACTGAAAGTAAGGATTTTAACTTATGTATTACTGCTTAGACACCAGTATCTGAATCCAGACTATGAACTAACATTGCATACAGCACCTTGGATCTTATTTGAAACAGAGGAAGAAAAAGCTTCAGTAAGCACACTGTATAAAAATATACTAAAGTTCTCTTTCCCTTTGCCTTCTTTCTTCTTTTCACCCTTCTCTTTCCTAAAAGTAAAATAAAACTGGGAGTTTTACCTAAAGAAGCAGATTTCTGTATTGTTGAAGAAAGAAAATATGATTCACAGCAACCACATCCAAAAAGAAATTGAGGTTGCAAAGTTCCTTTACTCATCAAAATGAAGATTTTATTAAATTAGAGGCTGAACTACTTCCAAAGACAGTAAGCTGGACCACCAAAATGGAATATCTGGCTCAATTTACAGCTTCTTGTATACAGGCACCTAGTGTGAAAGTTGTAGCTCTGGACAAAGGAAAATGGCTTGTTAATTCAGATCAGTTGTCTCTTTTATGCCAGTCTGTTCATGCAATTACCCAATGTGCATACACATAGTGAATCCTCACAAATGTTCAGAAGAGATGCAGCTTATTTGATTTGTGCAGTGACAAATAGATGGTGTAAGCCATCAGTTGCTAAATCACATGCTAAAGTTAGGTCAACTGATTTAATTCCAGATATCTGTGCATCCCACTGTATGAAATAAGGCTCTTCCAGTCTCAGTCTGTATGGTATCATATGGTATTTAGGTATTCAACATGTGGAAGGAAGAGTCTGCCCCATGTCTCTTACCTTCTCTGAACTTGCTTAAAGTCAGGTATCTTTGGCTTATGGTAGCAATGTAATAGCTCAAGCTTAAAGACTTCATGAGTTTTTAATCACCTTAGTGTCAAAAGTAATTATGCAGTTTAAAGTTGCCCCTCTTATCCTCATTTCAAGACTTACCAAAGAAGTCACCTTTTGCTATTTTTTGAGTTATGTAATTCAGCACCATAGCTCTGTATGTCTATGTAACTTTGAGGAGGGCAAAAGAATCCTCAAAAAATAAACTAAAAAAAGAAATCTAAAGCTAGGTACTTAGTAGTCATTGGATACACATGCACACAAAACATGTGTTCACAAGTAACAGTGTAAGTACTTCAGTATGGATTTATGCGGCTAACTTTAAAATATGTGGATTTAAAGTCCACATATATGCTGCTACTTCATCAACAACATTACATGAGAAAGCATTAGTGAGTGTTTTAAGTATAAATTCTTGAAACTTAAGAAATTTCAGAAGTAAAATCACTCATGAAACAAGGGGCAAATTGTAAAAAGGGGACTGGGAAAGTTTTAGCTGAACTGCAACTGCACCACAGAAACTACAGTCGGAAGGTGCTTGCTCTTCATTTCTTACAACTCAATCAAACATGAGTGACTTAGTAAGAAGCCAGCAAAAAAAGCATTTCCTGGCACTTCTGCTTGCCTAAATACACAAAGCATCTGCTACAGATTAGGAGGTATTAGAGTTTGCCTTAGAAGTGGTCACAATAATTCCCAGAGGGGAAAGTGTCTGACAAATCTCAACTGTGGCTGTTGCTATGCTGATTTCCAACTCCTGAATAAAATTCACTGCAGTCAGTTGGTTGTACACTGCAGAGGATTCATCACAAGGGCAAAAAGGCTGCAGTTTAACTGCCTTTCAACCTCCAAAGCCCTGGGTATCCTGAAGGACAGCTCCAGCTGCAAAGAAACCAGCCTCCACAGCCCAAAGGGAAGAAATGCTGAATCAGCACATCCTCAGTTGCCCTCATCATGTCCCTGTTCCACCAAGATCTGCTCACTTCTCTCATCTTGTTTCATGGCTGCCTTTCCCCTCCAGGCCACTTTTTGGTTACCAGGATCTCTGCTGACTTCATTGTCAGCTGGCAGAAATGCCTGATCTAGCCCTCAGGATAGTGATTGCAAGAAGAATATAAGCAAATGTTTGAGTGGGATATAAAATAATGAATGATACTGAGAAAGCTAGCTGAGTATTGTTAACAGTGGGTGTTTCCCACCGTGTCGGAAAGGGGCAGAGAATAGAATGCAGAACACTGGCCAAAGGGAAAGCTATTCTATGGGACTACCCCATGGGACTACATGTTCCATGATACAGTAATAACATTTAAAGTGGTCTAACTCACACACTGAAAAAAAGAGCGAGTGAGGATAAAGGAAAGCATTGCCAATACAGCTGGTATTGAGGTACAAATGTTAAAAGAATAGTGTTTCAAAACATAAAATCCTCATCCCTGGAAGCACACTGGCAGCTATGGGCTGTAGTACTGTGGGTGTCAGTTTTACACCAGTGTAATAGGCAAAATCTAGCAGTCAGCTTCTATTTCTCCACATTCCTATTTGTAAACTAAGAATAGAGACACTGTTTGTAAAGAAGTTTGCTCTCATGAAGAGGGCTGATTGCTTTAGGGGCAGGTTACTGGGTATGACTGCCCTGTCCTCAGCAATTAACTGTGATCTTCTGGGGTTTGCATCTCCTACTGAACACAACATAGAGGTTCATTTCAATAAGATACAAAGCAAAACTTCTTTGAGAGCAGCATCTCCAATAGCTACAGGTAAAGGATCAAAATGTACCTCTCAAAATGTTTTGTTAGCTACCAAACATCTAAGATTTTTAAAGTTATTTTTGGACTATTTGTATCTCTAAGAAGTCTGAGCCTATAGAGTTTTTCTTTGTCTGGGAGGAACAGTGGCACAACTCATCATAATTTGCTATAGCATTAGGAGAGCAATTTTAAACATGTACTGGTTTTTTAAACAGCTATTGCTGTGAGAGCTGACTAGCATAAGTAGGATATACAGTGAGAATTCATGTAATCAAAGCAAACAGAACATTTGTGCTTTTTACATCCAATAGGATGTTAGACTGACTCTTCAACATTGTAAGAGGAAAACAAATGAAAATATAATGGTTTGTGTTTTTTGTATTCACCCTCTAACTGGATTATGTCACAAGTTCTCAATCTTAAAATGAGAAATCACGTCTAAGACAAAACAAGGCACTACGAAAAGAAAATATCTCAATTTTACCTATTTGACTCAACTGTATTTCAGATTCTGTGTCCTGAAAGGGACATTTTCAGTGTCCTTCTAACTGACATTGAATACCACCTGCCTCTATATTCGTTCTTCAGATAACCATTTTCAGCTTTTTCATCACTGTCTCTTAGGTCCTTCTTATCAAATGAAACATGGAAATGCCATCTAACGGTTTGTCTTATACCTGGAGTAGATGTAGAGAAATGGTAGAGAGAAAATATTTTATGAAGAAATAGAAAAGAAATTTTACAGAAGAACCTGCAGAGAAGAAACCAGAACTGTACTGTGAGTTTGCCTGATGGAGTTGTGGACAGAAAAGCAAGTCAGATTTCCAAATTTCATCTACAGCCATAAAATAAAATTAAGAGTTTTCTTCAAATTAGGAGAAAAAAAAAGGAGGACTACATTAGCTTCTGTCTAAGTCTGATTACTTCTGCCTTTTAAGTATTTTTCTACAATGTTCTGCTTGGCATGAAGGTGAAAGATCTAGGATTTGTGGCTCTGAAATCAAAGAGCATCCCTGTGTGCTGGGATTCTAGAGACTACCAGACGTGTCCTGGACAATCTGCAGTATGCCCATGCCAGGTTATTTTTAACTCTTTTGGAGCCAAGAAGTGAAACTGAGGCAAAGACCTGAATGACACTGTTCTTCCTAAATGCAGGGTTACAACATTAAGACCTTAAATCAGTCCTCCCCCATTTTGGCTCTCACTGTCTAGACAATTTGAGAGAGTTTGTCCTACATGGCATAGCCAAGGATAGACAGAAAATCTGCACTCACCTTCCTTCATCAGCCTGCTATTTCACATTGCCTTTCATACTACTGATTTGTCCCTACAGCTATGAACTAGGTGCCTCCAGGGAAGCCATTGCCAATGCAGAAGCAGTGGCTCTTTTGCTCTTCCCTGCAAAGTCTGGTCCTCCCAGAACAGCTTCTTAATTAATATTTAAGGTAAACATACAGCTCCAAGGATAATTTCCCTTGTGATTAAAGAGAATAAGGCATTAGGGAGAGCAGATGTGTTGGAGTTAGGAAAGACTTACATGGATGTAATAGGAGACCATAGCTACAGGAGAGTTCATGGTGAAGCAGTGAGGGTGGCAGCCTAAGCAACTACCGGTCCTACCTCAGGCTCTTATCTGTATTTCACCTTTTTTTCCCATTTACAGCCTATGACAAAAGCACTTCTTCACCTGTAAGCTGCCAGGTGAATTTCACTGCAAAACATGAAGTTTCTCTGAAATTTTTGGTGGGAAATGTTATTTTGGACACAAGTCAAAATCACAATCTGTAAGGTCTTTCAATTAGCAAGAGAACAGAAACTCACAGTAACTCCATCCATCTTTTTTGTAATTCCATTCCACTACAATAAAAATTAAAGTCAGGTATCTCTAGGCACTGCAGAAGTGCCTAGAGAGCACAAGACTATGCCATTGCCCCCAGCTGTAAGCATCCTTATAGCCAACAGTTACTCCACAAATGCACAGTGTGCCTCTGTCATAAAATCACAGAATCACAGAGTAAGCTGAGTGGAAAGGCACCCACAAGGATCATCCAGTCCAGCTCCTGGCCCTGCACAGGAGAATCCCAAGAGTCACACCATGTGCCTGACAGCATTGTCTGAATGCTTCTTGAGCTGTGTCAGGCTGGTGCTGTGACCACTGCCCTGGGGAGCCTGTTCCAGTGCCTAACCACCCTCTGGGGGAAGAACTTTTTCCTGATATCCAAACTAAACCTGCCCTGACATAGCTTCAGGCCATTCCCTTGTGTCCTGTCAGTGGTCACCACAGGGAAGAGATCAGTGCCTGGTCTTCTGCCTCCCTTTGAGAGGAAGTTGTAGACTGCAATGAGGTCTTATCCTCTCATGACTTTTTCCCCCAGAATCCATGCTTCTTTCATTGTATTTTGGACTTTCCTGCTGCTTTTTTTCCCCTCCTATCTCATTGTCAGGCACATCACACAATGCCCATGGAAATCCAGTCCACCAAGAACACTTCTGTTTCAGGGACTGGCATACCACTGTATCTGAGAGGGATGCTCCTACTCCTTCAGCTGTATGCATTCAATAAGAAGTGTGGTCATAACTATCTGCACTTGTCAACAAGAGGGCTGTTATATCCCACTGCTTTCAATATTGCCCAGCTCCAATAGTCTTCCTTCAATATAGAAGGTACACCAAATGGAAGGAGCAGGGACAGTTTTTAACAAAAACTACACCCTTGCTTAAAGTGAAGTCACCCAAGACTGAGGGGATTTGAAACCAAGAGTTGAACTTGCACAGCAAAGCTGGGCCCTCATAATGAAATACGCTGGGTATGAGTTCCATTAAAAAAAGCAAGAATACTTTCTGAGCCGTAGTATATATATTTCCTGATTATTTAATAGCCAAACTCCGGTTCCTGTGGTTACATTCTAGGTTAGCATGTTTTTGGCTTTAACAACATCCCAAAATAAATCCCTGTTTCCAGGTAGTGAATATACTGCTGGATCTATAAAAATATGATTGCTCCAGGAGGAACAACCTAGTTTCAAGGATAAAATTTTAATAGAACTAAATTAGTAATAAAAATAACTCTTTAACTTAAGGTAAACCAGAAATCACTTGATGCTTTGCAGTCTTAATCTTTCTGGAAGTAATCCATAAACTAGAAAATCCCCATTGCTATGACTCTACATGTTTCTATTTCAACATGATTTTGCAATCATTCTGTAAGCATGTAAAAACTCCAGTAAACAATGCACACAGGATTCTTTTCACAATATTCACCTGAGATTTGGATAAGTGCAGTCTGTTTTAAGCTAAACTGTCAGTAAACATGGTTCTTTCAAGTGGGAATATGTGAGTATCCAATCAGAATTTTATGTATTTAAGTTACTTTTTATTATATGGCATTCTATACATGGTCTTTTACATAACCAACTTTTGTGCTTGCAACGCTGACCAAGGGAGTCAAAAGATTAACGTGTTTGAATCTTGTAGTGTCAGCTTTCTGTTTGCAAAACAGTGTGTGGACAAAATGAGAAGAAACACAGAATTCCCTAAATCTGTCTGCCTCCTGTTTGCTTTACTGGCAGTTTTACAGTAGATACCTCTATGTATGTACATTTTTAATATGCTTAATCAATAGTGCTACTGCAGTTGTGCTGTGACATCAATGGCAATATCTGAAGTGTGTTTGTTATATTAAAATCGGCTTTTCTCTTTTGTTTCAAAACTGTGCTTATTGAAAGGGACAAAATCATTAGAATTGTCACTGTTAAATTCCTGTTAGCAGTGTTCCATTTGCAAACTCAACATTCCTATAAACAATCACACAAATCTCCTCTTAAACCAATTATGTTTTTCAACATTCTAGTTAAATCTGAATTATCAAAACCTTTGCACTCTGGTTCACAGAGATTTAGCAATTACATGACAAATATTAAGAAGGTCAGGTGAAATCATAATCTTAATAAAAAAATAACAAGTACAAGGGGACACTAGCATATGTCCAACAGATCAACACAACAAAAAAAACCAAACTGGCTCAAAGTCTGATTTCACACCACTTTGAATTAATTTAATGGGATTAGCATAAAGCTAAATTATTTGAGAGCAGGATCTGGTTGTGCATGCAGGAAAAGAGGTGATATTTATTCTATTGCACACTGAAAGAAGGTGTACATCACATAATTTGTTACATATAAAGCAAAAATGTAGTGAAAATAAAAGATGCATTTTGCAATACAAATATTTTCCACCTTCATGGGTCTACTGGCTAACAGATTCTGCTGTATCTGCTGCTATAAGAATCACTAAAGTACTATTTCAGCTATTAAATAAAAAGTCTCTTTCTGGATGTTAATGCCTGCATATTGAGGTATGGTTATATCCAAGTTTATCTGTAGGAGGTGCCCCTATTTCACACCTTATCCCAGGCCTTTCCTGACAAGGGCTTTTCAACTCATAGTCAGGCTCTACCTCCACCCTGCAGATTGTCAGGATTTTGTCAGCTCAGCCTGGAGCCTCTCCCAGCAAACTGCCGGATTCAAAAATTTTGGGACTTTGGTGTAGGTTAAAGTCACACGTGTCTGACACACAACACTGAGAGCTGAGAAAACTGGGGGCTCAAGATCCAGTTACTTACCCTGACAAGCCAGATCAAACTGCATTGATGATCTGGAGAGTTCAGCTGTTCCAACAAGACCAATTGCCTGCATACTTTTGCAAAAAACATTTAAGTCACTGCATATCCTACTTATGCTAGTCAGCTCTCACAGCAACAGCTGTTTAAAAAACCAGTACATGTTTAAAATTGCTCTCCTAATGCTATAGCAAATTATGATGAGTTGTGCCACTATTCCTCCCAGACAAAGAACTGCCTGGCGACTCCCAGCAGCAGCATCCAGGGCAGCTTTCCACACCACCAAGCAGTCACGCTGTGCCTCAGCCACGTGCCACGCCACTCACTGCTTTCACTCCTGGCCTCCACTGCAGCCAGAGCCACAGGCAAGTAAGGACAACATTATAAACTACTCTCTGAGCTCATTAAAGGATGGCAAAGCAGGAACTATAACAGGATTCCAGTCCTTTCATGTCTCATTTCTATCTGAAACCTTGGTCAGGTTGGGTACAAACAAGAGCTGCTCCTGTCTGCTGGATTAGTAGTGCCATCTGTGAGAAAAAGGGACTGGAGAATCACCCTGGGTGATTGCAGATTTTGTGGTACTAACAGAATCTACCAAAGCATTTCCAGTCCCTAGCAATCTTTTGGGCATAGCTAGAGAATAGCAAAGTACAGATTTGCATGGGGATAGACTGGTCCTTTCACCAAAGACTTTGGACCTTAAAGCTACTATAGAACCAAAGTTTTTGTACACCCTTCAGAAAAATTGCTCTCCAGAATCTTATCAGTCCTGTAGAGAAGCTACATACATTAATTCCACTGATGGTAATAAGTCAGCTAACACAACTATATAAGCTTTATTTGCAATTGCATTAATACAGAAAAGACTCATCTTTTGGTTTAGGCCACAGAAAATTACAGCATATCTTGGATGAAAACAAGGCAAGAGATGGAAAACTTAAACAGAAAAAATGCTGCCAAAACACAGAAAGTACAAATTTTTGTGAGCCGGAAGAAAATCTGCTTCCTATAGAATCAGTGGTGCTTTTCTCTCATCTATCTTCTTATTAAATAAAACATCAAATGACTGTCTGTATTTTCTGCATGTGTAGTGTTTGTTTTCTGCCCAAGAGGCAGTCAAAGACCCTGGGCAGGCTCTCAGAAACACAGAATGGTAATCTTTCAGAGAAATGTAGACCTGGTGGCTAAATCTTCCCCACCACAACTTCCCAAGGAAAACCAATCCTGACATCTAAGATTGCATTTTTCCTATGAAAAGCATAGTGATCACAATACATTTATGGCATAAGTTAATTATGCCTTCCAGGATCATGAAAGAATACCCAACAAATGGGCTTTTGTATATCTCTCATGAAGGTGCTGTAAAAACGTAGTAAATAAGACACTGCATATCTTATAGCTAAAAATAATTAAGTATATCAGAACACCAGTAGAACTAGAAGTAGAAATGCTTCAAACAAAACCCAATCACTTGCATCACAAGTTCTGCAAAAAAGAAGTCATGTTACACTCCAAATTGTAAAACGTGGATTCTACTTACATAAAATATATCTAGAAAGAGAAGTTTTTTTCACAGGCATTACCACACACTATTAATTTTCTATAATCATACCTTTCTTGCTATTAAATTGAAACAGGGTGATTTAAAGCCTTTGCAGCAAATCTTTTATTACCAATTTTCATGTAATTCTTCCAACAGGTAATTGGAGCACTAATTTGTTTAATTACTTCAGGCATTTTGTCTCTCAGAATGCGTAGCCCTATACAGAAAGGGGAATTAGAATGATTTCTGCAGTTTGTTTTTGTCATCTGGGACCTCACAGTTTATTGTGATGTCTGCATGCCTGACTTTTTTGGAAAAAAATACATTAGATTTTCTTCATTCATTTGCTACCTTCTTTTCATTAGTTGAAGAGAAATCTTGCTCTGTGATCTAAATTTTATGAACTGCTTTTCCTGGTGAAAAAGAAGTATTTTATCTTCTAGGTCATTTATCTCCTCTAAATTTGCCTTATTTATCACTTACTCAAAGTCATGCCTAGTGTCTGATACCTACAAATTCTTCTGATTTCAGAAACCATGAAGATAAATCTCAGTTTCATTTATAAAATGCTATTTTTGCTGCTTTATCCTTGTGAGGACAGCCTTGTAAACGTAGATTGGCATAAGCCACTTACCAGGATTAAACAAGTTAAAGCAAGCAAGTTTCATTTCTGCTTTAAAGGGCTGAGTGGTGGTGCGGCAATATGCAAGAACAAGTCTTGCAGATACACACTGAGAAGCAAACCTTCTTCTTATACATCATAGCCCCTATTTTTGTATTTATCTCTCCCAAGGTGTCAGCAAAACTTTTCAGCAATGACTGCTTCAAGATCAAGAGTCCTTAAAAAAGTCATGGGTAGAAGGTACTGGTTTGTTCATAGATGCTGCTTCTTTGTTTCTTGGGTTCTTCTAAGGGAAACTTCAGCTTTCAGTAGTAGGTGATTTACTCTTGCATGTGAACAAAAAAGTTAACTTTTCCTATGCCTTTTTAAAGTTCTTCAAAGAGAATTACAGTTTTAGGGTCTTAAACACAAACAATCCCATTCCACATGCTTAATGAAAAAGGTTTCAGAATCTCCTGCAGAAAAGGCTTGATTCAGGATTCTTACTGGTCTTCAAGTCTGATACTCTCAGAAGAAGGACCACTTATTCTGAGAGGGTTATTTTTTCCCTGCAACACTTTCTGAATCAATCTTAAGCCTTTCGTTTTCTTTCTTTTTCATTTATAAGTTTCATAGCACTAACATATTCACGATCTTGCCTTGCATTTTTCTCTAAAACTGTCAGATTTTCTACAAGGTCTGTCACTGATCTTAGACTAAAAGTTACATATGACCTTTGCTGTGGTCAGAAATATCTGACAGAACTTTTAATACCTGGGTGGAAAATGCCACGCAGTGCAAATCTCATTTCTTCTCAAGAGATTGACAGAACTACTGTGCTGGCAGTGAATTTGCCTGCCAAATTCGTTTTGAGTAAGTGCCATGGAGACATGCAATTATGACCCCTCTCTGTTCACTCTAAAATGTACATATTTATGCTACCTGAGCCAGAAGGTCTTGCAGCAACGGCTGGTCATTCTCTCCTCCCTGAATCACACCACTGAATGAGAGAAACATGTGGGGAAAAAAGCCTATAAAAATATCCAAGGAACAAATAGTCATCAGTATTAAACTAAAGAGCAGCCTGTCAACTAGAGAGCCCTGGACACTGGAGAATCATCAGGTTGTGCACCATTTTCATAACTAACTCCTCATTACACCTGATCAAGTAGCTCTGCTCCAAGATATTTTAAGGCTATAGCTGTAGCAGCTCCAGCCAGAAGTGGCAAAACTCCCATCAGCATCAATTTTGAACCAAGGATGACAACATAAAGGGTCTTAATATCAATTTAAAAGTCAAGGAAAATTGGTCTAGTATAAAAAAAATCAACATTATGAAGCAAATTAAAAACATGGCTAGAGTACACAAATGGATGGTGACCCAGCAGTTTAGGGGACAGCAGCAGTGCAACTTTATCCCTAGGAAAACCATGGCAAGCTAGGGGAGATGTATTGAGGAGCAGATTAGTGTCTCCTTGTGAAGAGCTAGATTTCTGAATTCAAATGCAGTTGGACAGCCTTTGTAGCCTGATACCCCTACTCTAGGTGATAACTCCTCTTCATCATCAATGTCATCCAAACCCACAGTTTTAAAATAAACACAGTTTTGATTAACATCTACCACATAAATCCCATTTGCTTTATGGCTAGCATGAATGTAAATGGAACAAAAATCCTTAGGAAGAGACTGAATGGAGTGGAATAAGGTAGTTTAATAAGCTAACTGGCTCCCCTTGGGATTTTCTTGCATTTCCTGTCTCCTACAGTATTTTTTAAGCACAGAATGGCAGTCTTGCAGACCCTTAAACATCAGGCAACTCACCGAGGGGCTCATACAAGTAAGAGTTTATGGGACTGAGCTCATAATTTCTAATAGCAAATACATTAGGATTTTATAAGCTCAAAAAGACTTGTGAGACTAATAATCCGTAAAGCTTATTAAGCTATTAAGGTAACCAAATAAAGCATCTGCATTTTGATCTGTCTCCAATCTAAATGCTCAGCATGAAGCCTCCTTAGTGATATAAAGAGGGCTGAAGAAGTCATTCTTTATAAAACAATTTTCTGTGTTTCAGCTTCTGTTAGGAAAGAAAACAAATCCCAGAAACGTCTTCCATTCTTAAAAAGTTATGTCAGTGTCATGCTTGAAGTATTCGAAAATGTCTTCTCTGTTAAAAGGATTTTTCATTCATTAAGACAAAGGACAAAATACACTGGCTCCTTTAGCCTATTCATATTTTTACTTGTTTGCGCTATTTCACCTGCTGCAAAATGCATCAGACACATCACTCCCATGGCCATCTCTGCTCCACCTGCTACTTGTGACTGTGCCCCACACCCTTTACTGCATGTTCTCCACAAGCATTGCTTTCCTTTTTATTCTTCCCACTTTCATTCAAAATCTGCTTAAAGACAAATTTCTGTGCTCATCATAACAGGCAAGTTCAATAAAACTAAATTAAAACGAATTTTTTAGCTAATGTTCTTTGGAGGTTGCCATTTTGCATCCTAGCTGTTTTTTGTAAACTCAGTGCAGTGTTAAGGTCCTCAGCCTTTGCCTTCTTTTGGTACATCTAGAAGGGCCAATCACAAAGGTATAGCTAGCTTAGAATATATTTAGTATAATTTTTTCATAGAGTGTCATGTGCTAACATCACAAGTAATAATCCTAGCTCTTCTGCCATAAGCAAATAGGTGCACATTTGCTACCCTCAACAGCAATCTATTTAATTTATGTTGAAAACCTAGCTTTCACACCTCTGACCTCTGATGAAAATGGTTAAAGTCCTGGTTTTATAAATGTGAAATTGTATTCTCAGACATGAGATTTCATACACATATATCAAGTTAATCATAATCAAATGACAGGAAAAATGGTAATGTATTCATCACTGCAATGCCACTCATTAATTTCTGCACCATTCATGGCAGAAATATGTTTGGTATTTCTCATCTCCAAAACTTTATTATTCCATACTCACAGAAATGTCATTCTTTTGTCCTTTTAGTAAATGTGTTTAAAATGAAGCCATTCAGTAAAATTATGTACTGTTTCTCACTTAATTGCAAAGTCCCCATTTTAGCAAACTATTTCTTTATATTTTCTTTAATTTTAACTGCCTTTCCTTTTCCAGCTCTGGGAAAATTTCACTTCCAAGACCATGAGCAATTATAATCCAAAAATAACAATTAGAAAGGCTTTACAGATAAGCCAACCAAACAATACTATACTGATTATGACTGGAAATAAAAAGATGAGTCTGTTTCCATGGTAAAATGTAACTACTATATTAGACGTGTACTGCAGCAATAAACAGAACCTGCAGTGAAGTCATCTTTTGTCTGACTTCAACAACAGGCCAGGTTTGATCTTCCCAATTAAAGCTGATTTTCTTACTTTTCCTCTTTACTTTTTTCATGCCAGCTGACATTGTAACAACACACCATGTCATATGAAGGTATGTGTCAGAAAGTCTTAGATGACTAAGACTAGTGGTTCAGAAAGTTTGTTTGGAGGATGTACTGAGTGGACACAAAAATAATCCCTTCATCACATTTATCATTTTTTATTGTCACCAAATAGTGCTCACCATCTGCACAGTTGAGCAGTATTCAGAAAAAGTGAGCACGGTGAGTTTGGATTTCTAGCGTATATATTATAACCACTTGTTAAAATTAGATGGTTTTCATATTGTTCAGGTATAGATACTCCAGTTTTGGTCAATGACACAAAATTAATAAAAAGTATTTTTACAGTGCAAGCTAAAATAAAGTACCCATATCCCAACACCAAGCCTTTGATTTGTTCAGTCAGAGAGCTTGGAGGAGGAAATATTCAAACATTGAAATTTCAGTGATTTCATTTATTTTAAGCTTTATGCAAGTAACTGTAACGATTGTGTGTTTATTTCACAAAGCATTTTTGAAAGAGTGGACTGAAAACACTAAGCCTGCTCCTGAAGTGCTAAAAACAAACTTCTACTGATTTTAATGCCTTTAGTTGTCTCTGTCTATAAAAGAAAATCCCTTTATTTCTCTCTAAAGGAGAGCCACATTTCACTGTAAAACAACACAATAATTTGAGACAGAGAGAGGCTAAAAAACCTCCTGGGAAAACCAGGGCTATTTGGTCTATATTAAATATTTACTGAAGAGCATGCCAGTTTTCTTTATTTTTATTTACATTGACACACATTGTTGTAGTATGTTGCCACATGGCTGCTGTGTTTCATCTGCATTTCACACATCTGTCAAGTGGCTTGTGAAGTACTCTACATCTGTTTTACAGTATTCCTCATTCTGAGTCTTTTTCTGGATAACACAACATGAATTGATCCTTGCAGTGTTTCATTATTAAATGACTTTTATGTAAATCCCAGGAAGACTAAGCCAAATCTCAGTGGAAGCCCACGTCCACTCTGTGATTAATGAGGCTTCTTTCCTTGCTGTGCACTGGTTCTCACAGCATCCCTGATACAGCTACACACAACCAAAGGCAGGAGTCACACAATTCCTGAAGACTTCTCCTTGCTGTGTCCTGTTCTACACCTAAATACAATGAATGCCTATGTAGATCATCAGATTGGACCAACATACCATAAATTTTGCTAAGGTTCTTTTGCTGCAGTTGACTATAAACCACTGAAATGAGAACAAGTGCAGTCCCCTGTGGATATCAGTCGAACACTGACCTGCTGCTGAAGGGGAATAGCAGGGTTAGTGAGGAAAACTGAAAACTGTTTCTACAGTCCTTTGAAGGAACCACAGAAATAAATGATGAAATCTCACTGCCAGCTGTATGTGGATTTTGCTGTGCCTGAAAAGTTAGGTAAATTCAAAGTAATTCTGTACAAATATCTTTCCTTCATATGGAATAAAATTAGTAGTGGACTTAAGTCGCATTTAAATATAAGATCCTTAGGCTATCCAAATCACTCTTACCAGAGGTGCTTTACAGTCAGCTTAGATCAGATGTGCTGTCCCTTATGCAAATGGAAAGGATAATCAGGATCTGGCATTTGACCAGACAAATTTGTGACATCTCTTTCCTCCCTGTGATTTGCTGGCACAGAGCTGGGGCATAACTTTGCCCGGCAGAAGGGAGGGAACAAGACCTTGCTTTCATTTTTTCTATTAGAATAAGCATGCATTTATCCCTGGACACTTCCTGTGTGCACTAGCATAGGTCTCTGGATACTACAGCACCTTTCTCTTAAAAGCTTCAAAACTCATTCACATACCTTTTAAAGAGAAAAATTATTCCCATGCTGTATGAGAATATCCATTTCTTACAGACTTGCATATCTAGATTTCTGGTCTGCTAGGAGATAAGGGAGCCTAGTGCAGCTCCACAATAAGAAAGACCTCTTTCCCTCAATATATCAACATTTTATTTAAACAGCATTAATTCACAAGTTTACTTATGTCAGACAACTGTGCACCAGAGGAACTCCATTCACCTCACTAAAGCCACCCCAGATTTGCCACATGATAGTTACAGAACTTGGCTCAGTACACCATATCTTACTAATTTTCTTTAAAAAGTTGGTGCTTACCTGGCAGTCTATGCATTTTGGTCAGAGCTGTTTGCAAGTGAAGGCAGAGTCACAGATTTGTCAGCTGGTGGAGTGGTCAGCCAAAGCCCTAAAGAGGCTGCAAGGAGGGTAGCAACAGCACATCACACCAGTGCTTTGGAGGTTTTGCATTTTAGCATTTCCTTCATTCTGGGCCAGTAAGTTGTCTCAGTTATGCACAACAAGGAAGAGCTAGAAAGAAATGTGAAACCTAACAACAAAGGTGTCAGCTTCTTGACTTAGATTTAGATCTTGTTGTCCTATTTCTAGACAGAAAATGGAATAACATTCTTTATACTGTGTCTGAATTCTTGGTTTAAATGCCAGTACAGACCCACACAGCACCAGTTAGTGCTGCTGAATCTTGCACGTGCTATCACATCTCAACCTTTATAATCAAAAGCAGGAACAGAATTTCTACAATTCTGAGGGCAGAAAATGGTCCTACAAGTTACTGAAAGCTTTCCTGTTACAGTTTGGAAGTACCTAAGCAGGTACCTGTGTAGAATTTGTATATGGATCTATTTAAGTCTTTAAAATACAAAATGAAAGTTGTACTGATCCAATGATGAGCATTACTATGAGGGGCAATATGGTTTTGTTCCTCTAAGGCAGGGGCTGATCTAAGCTCTTCTTTGTTTGCCAATAAATTGAAGGTTTAAAAATATTCTCTAACTACTTTTTCTAGTCCTGCAAGGACAATGGTCACCTAAAGTAGGAGAACCTTGGCTTTATTGAGAGCTTTATTGTTTATTAAGACAGATAAGACTTGGATGACCTTGGCAGTCCTAGCAGAAGTGGAGGAGAAAAGAGAACAGAGGTATTCACAAGTGCTTCTTGTTATATATCTAGCAGAATACAGTAAAAGATTAATATTGGTGTCATGCAATGTTAGTTGAACTTAAGACCAAATCTGCCTTCTGCCTATAACTGGCAAATTCTTTTTCCCTTGTGCAGGTTCTGCAGCCCTGCAGAATGTGTGCTCTAGATGCTGAAAACTGAGGGGCCTATTTTGAAACTGAAAATCTTATTAAGCTTATCTTTGATCCCACTAAAATGTGTGCTAAGAACCTTTGTGAAGCAGGTCCTAAGTGAATATGCAGCTTTTGACTAGCCACAGAAAATATTAAAAGATCAAGAGCAACCTGCCAAAAGATAAAATTGTCTTCTCTGTGATGATTTTCATTCTAGAGAGGATTGCACCCTTGCTGCACATTTAGAACAAACTACAGAGTTATAAATTCCTAGAAATATGCACTATGTACTGACACCAAGGGGTCATGCACTACATGTACATGTACTCTGATGTACTGTATTGCTGTTTGTTTCCCCATCTGCAAAATTAAGATAATAATATGGACTTTTTGCGAAGTGCTTTGTCAGTCACATCACACACGGAAAATTCAGAGAATGAGCTAAATACTTGGTTTAACCATCCAGCATCTTCACTATTCCCTTGTTAATTGATATTTCTAATTCTATCTGCTTCTAGTTAAATCCCATGAATCTTGGGCAATGTTTTTTGGTCAGTGATGTAAACAAACATTTGAAGAGCTGCTATTTCTGTGTGATGCTCAGAATGCTTTTTATTGTTGCAATGCATTTATAAATTTGAAGAAGAGATTCAAAGTATCTTATAAATATTTTCAGAAAGATTTACTTTTCATGTTATGAAATTTGCAAAACAAACATTCCTTTCAATACTGTAATGTAAGTCAGCCCAGCTGTAAGCATGTACCAACATGTTAACCTGTTGTAAGCAAGGACCAAATCAATGTAAGCAGAATCATCAGCAGAGTGGTGAAATAAATGTGTAAAATATTCTTTCAGCATTTTCCAGAAGCTTATATATATACTTTTTGATTACTAAAATGTATGTCCATTGTCAGAGTTGTTTATTGTTCTGCACAAATTACTATACTCACAGGTGCATGCATAGGGCATCTTCCAATTGTTTAAGCACTTCTTGGCTTTACTTACCTATTTCAGGCCAAGAAAACTCAAAAATGGAAGGTTCTTTATTTTTGTTTTGGTTTGTTTTGTTCGAGTACCTATTTTATTCACTCTCCCAAAACAGTGTAAGGCACACTAACAGCTTTTTTCACCTGTCTTTTATCATCTTCTGGTTTGCTGGACTTCATGAAGAATGCCAAAGCGTAAGTAGTGTGTTTGTTAGTATCAGTTATTTGACCGATGAGTTCTTTGTGCTAATGATGCACTGGAAATCAGTCCATGTCCTTCCCTGCATGTTATAATATGGTTTTTACTGTGAGATAATGCTGACAACACTGACTAAAGTCTGTCCTTGTTTGATGAAAAAGTGCAGATGTTCCCCAGACAAGAAAAGGTCAAAGAAAGAGATTGAATGTTGCCTTGAAAGAGATATACTCTGATTTTATTGTTTTTCACTTGAATTGTTTTGTGACACTGAAAAAGGGAGTGGGTGAGTAAAGTTTATTATTTGTAAAGCTTTTGATAATTTCACAGGACCTAATTTACAATCTTATAAAAAGTACATGTTGATTAGAAAACACACAGCAGCAGCAACAGCATCTATAAGAAGACAATGGAAAAAAAATCTGTTTACGCTGTCTGTCCTTAAACGTTTTCTGGGGCAGAAAGGCGCAAATCAAGGTATGTTGTCCCTGTCTCACTGCCAAACCATTTTTATGCCCTTCAGTACTGATGAAGCCAAACCTGATTCTAATCAAATCTGTGAACTCAGTAGTCTTGTTTCTCTTTTTTTAAACATTGTTCAAATTCAATAAAGTTATAATGGAATTCTTTAGCATGATTTCTAATGATGTTTTTGTGCACAGAACTTCATTGGCTTCAGAAGCTTGCTGCGAAAATAAGGATTGCCATCTAATTTCAGAATTCACCTACCGTAACTGAACACTGAAAATCAGTGAAATTACATTGATGAGTAAATAACAAATTGCATATTTTGCATAGTTCTCTACAATTATGGCCATATACAGAAAGGTGTTTTATAAAGACATTCCATTACCTCAATTAAGCAGAACGGATCAAAACCTAGGAAATCACAGTTCATTAAGTATTAACATAACTGTTGCAAGGAGCTATCAGTAAGAAAAGACAGAAGAGGAGAAAGGTCATGCTCTGCCAAAGGGTGATGATGAGCTACGTACATTTTCACTGTGGAAAAGCTAAATGCTAGGATGTGCCAGTAAAAGTGTTTCCAGTAGAGAATTGGCAGCCCTTCAAAAAGGGCTCAACTGCAAGATGGTGAAGAGCTCTAGTCATATGCCAAGAAGAAATATGGGTTCTGACTAGGACATGTGCTGGAAAGGACACACCAGAGAATAGGAGAAAAGAGGAGACCTCAAAGCTTGAGTTCTTTATATAGGAAAATTGGGAGAATGGGAACACAAAGGCGTTTTCAAAACCAGGGAAACAAGGACAGAAGAAAAGGTTACAAGCTGGTCATAGAAACAATTAGTCTCGAAATAAGAAGAGGTTTGACATGTGGGATTTATCAAATTCTGAGCACCCACACTTGAATCTGCCTTTTCTTGTGACTTTGACAAGTGTATATAAAAGATCGCATAAAATAATTGCCTCTGATTACAAGCATCAGGACAAAGAAGTCCACACTAGAGCTATGTTGTCAGGTTCTGCAATGAACACTTGCAGCATATCCAGACAAAAAACCAGGAGGAGACTTGAATTTTACTAGGATTTATCAAAAGAGCATTTCATCCACTTGGCGATTACATGCAAGTAACAGAATTCTCCTTCATTTTAATGGCTGACATTCACAGCAGCAAATTCAAAACATGTAAGTACACACTCCCTCTGTCTACCCCCAAAAAACCACCAAAAACCAAAAACTACATTTTGAATGAAGCACAATTTGTGGTTTTGCTGTGGTGGTGGCGGCAGTTGTTTTTGTTGCTCTTCTTCTTCTTCTTCTTCTTCTTCTTCTTCTTCTTCTTCTTCTTCTTCTTCTTCTTCTTCTTCCTCTTCCTCTTCTTCTTCTTCTTCCTCTTCTTCTTCTTCTTCTTCCAACATTTTATTTTAATTAGCAAAACCTATTTTTTTCTGAATTGTCTTCTAGTCAACACAATTCACTGATGATTAATCACTTCAACTATTGTTAGACTTCTGCCAAATCATGGTAGGATGGGATCTCCTCACTGTTTCCCACTTAAAACATGGTAATGGGGAAGAGAAGATTAGAAAACTGGGGTACATTATTTCATAGGAAGGAACTCTGTACAGAAAGGATATTTTAGAAAGCTTTGTAGTCACCTACAAAAACAAATTTCAGTGAGAGAAAGTGAGCACATTTTTGCATCTCAGTGATGCTCATGTGTCACTTTGAGAAATCTGCTTATTTTTATGATGGAAGAGCAAGAAGGTTCATACAATTGCTTTCTCTGTGTACACTAAATGAAAATTTTGAAACAAAAATGTCTGGAGGTTTTTACTATAATTAGAATTACTATGAGCAAACTAGAATTAGATGTGAAGTGACAATCTGAGTTAATTCAAGATTATATGTAATTTCATGTCTACCAAGATGGGATATTTTGTGTTGAAGCCATGGAAGTTAGCAACTATTTCAATGACTCAGCAGGGGGCTATATTAATTTTGCCTTTAAAATCCTTCCATCCTAGCAATTGTAAAATTTACAATTTACAAATTTACAGTCTTTACAACTTTAAAGTTTACAAATTTACAGTCTTCACTGTATTACACTAGCACTTAAAATTGAGTGCAGTACATATGTATATATGTTGCATCAGCAGTAATTTCCTTGGAAATAATTTGGTTGAATAAGTCGAGTTTATAAATAAAATAGCATATAACAAATTGCATATTTTGCATAGTTCTCCACAATTGTGGCCATATACAGAAAGGTGTTTTATAAAGACATTCCATTACCTCAATTAAGCAGAACAGATCAAAACCTAAGAAATCACAGTTCATTATTTCATTTATCACAACATATGTCCACTAAAATACTTGTCCATATTGATAAAATATTAGAAACTCACAATGAAAATTAAAAGCTCAATATGATTTACTTAAAAATGTATATTTTTACAATATACTTTGAATTGCTGTGTTCAAATGAGAAATCTACTTAGTACATTTTGTGAAACAAACCCACATGGCTGAACTAAAAACTATGACAGGAAGTCCAAATAAATATTACTCTAATGTTTCAATATAAAACCAGATTATTTAATTTTGATTTTATAAATAAATTTATTTCCTATGATACTTAGGAAGAATGCAGTTATTACTTTGAATGCAAAGTGACCACAGTGATATGACATAGTTTCATATGAAATAATGACCTTCAAGTACAAATTTTTTAAAAACCCATTTTACAACATTTTTGAACATGACAATATTTAGGTAACCCTTCAGCTGGAAGTCTGATGTAGCAACCTCTTATTCCTGGCATAATACACAGGCAGTGGCATACTGCTGTCTATGGTTTTAAAAAAAGTTAGCAAAGCCCCAGAAAACCCCAAAAACTCATAAACCCCCATTTAGTTCTAATGAGTTAGTTTTATCTAATTTTATGAAACACCAAAACCACTAATGCTAAAGTATGCAAGAAACGAATGCTTAGCTGAATATAAGGCATTCAGATTTAAGTCCAAGTGATGCTGAGAAAATGTACCTTAAAACAGTCCTAAAAAGATGAAGATGATACAATTTCTTCTTCCTTTTTTTTTTTTTTTCCATTTAAAAATCCCATCATCACCACCCCAACCCTGATTTCCTACTCCAAAGCAAGCATTCAGGGCACTGTTCTGAGTTATACCACTGAGGTCTGGCAGGCATCAAACTGTGGAAACCTGATGACATTTAAAACTATGTAAGTTCAGGTTCCTTAAGGAACATGGGCAGCTGAAGACACCTCAAAGCCATCGCTCCATTTTGCCTTGCACAGCAGGCACCTTGAAGTCCTTCCCAAACACCTCTGCAGTCTAATCCATGGGTGCTAATGATTTAAGAAGTAGATAGGCAAGGAAACTGACTCAGAAACCTTCCTATCTCTGCCTCTTCCCCCACCCTCCCCGCCCCAAAATAAACCAACCAACCAAACCAAGCCTCATTCACTTTCACCTAAAACTTCTGATAAGGAACAATTTTAAACCTTTAGAAATGGGATCAATGAAAGTTCAAGCAGATGCAGCTTTGGGAAAATCTCTACATGTGATATGAAATTCCAGAAGACACTATTCCTTTTTCCATTGGCCAAACGTTCTTCTGTCCCAGTCCACTTTTTCAGAGACTGTTCTCTTAGGTCTTATCTCTCAGGCAAAAAAATAAGGGTTAAGTTTTATCAGGAAAAACGTTAACTAGGACTAAGATTTTCTCTTTCCCCTCCCACCTTTTCTATTCCTTCTCTCTTCAGAAGGGAGTGGAAGTTCAATCCCTGCAGCTCAGAGATTACTTGCTGCAAGGCTTCACTGTGTAGCAGTGTCTACCCCTTTTTTACCCATTTTTGTCTGTTTTTAAAGAGAGAGTTACTGCAAAAAAACCAAAAGAAGCTTTTTTGATGATGGCATCTACTCACATGTTCAAAGCATTCCTACGGAGTTATTTCAATGTATAATTAATGTCTTTTAATCTTTGACTTAAAACTACTTTAAGCAAGAATAGCAGCTAAACCTCTGTTTAAAATTTTCATATGTAGTCTTGGGAAAAACACATAGCCAATCTACTTCTTTTGCTACTTCCCCCTTTAGATTCTTTTGCCAGCAGTAGCATTGCAATGTGATAATGTGGCATGAGAGTAAGTAACTTTATGGCTAAGACAGAGACATGGACTTCAATAAAACTGTGACCTTCACTTTAACCTTTCAAAATGCCAAAAAACATGTATTATAGCTATTACAGAGATAGGAAAAAAGAAGCTAGAATAGCTTGTAGCAGTCAATAGTCTGTCTGTAGAGTAAGGAGAAGGAAGGAATTAAATCACCACATCAGAAATTATGTCCCATGAATGATTTTTTACAAAAATAATAGTTTATAATTCCTGTTTTTCTTTTTCAAGGACTGGTGAGAGACCCCGATTTATATTTCATGACTTGTACAATGAGCTTCAGACAGAACTTAAAATTATCCATTGTGCAACAGCTTTCTAATTATGCCAGCTCTGTGCCCTTCCTCTAGGACCTCCCATGGGATCAAGCAGAGACATTCTGCAGTATCACATGTAGCAACCTCCCAATATTATTAAACCCCTGGAATGTTGCATCAGTGGAAAAAAAATAATTTATTGGTGTTATTTTAAAAAGAGGTATAAAATCTGCTACTGAAAACTGTTGCATATTATTGCATCTGAATGTAAGAATGCATGAAGTGAGATAAAATACAGCCATTTCCAAGCACTATCTGATGCAGCACCAACACAACCTTAGTCACATTGGAAATCATTTCCCCTCCTGTGGTTTTAACATGAATAGCATCAATATTTTATAAATTTATAAATGTCATAGGAAAGAGGGAGAGGGACTTTTCACACAGGCAGATAGCAATAGGACATGAGGCAATGGTTTTAAACTAAACAAGGAAAGATTTCCATAACATGTTAGGAAGATATTCTTTACTGAGAGGGTTGTGATGCACTGGAACAGGTTGCCCAGAGAAGCTGTGGATGCCCCATCCTGGAAGTATTTAAAGCAGGTTGGACAGGGTTCTTAGAAACCTGACTGAGTGAGTGGCATCCCTGCATAGAGCAGGAGATTGGAACACCATGATCTTTAAGGTCCCTTCCAATCCAAACCATTCTGCCATTCTATGGTTTTTCTGCAAAGCCTAAGACTTCAAGTAATCCTCAATATGAATGCCTGGGGGCTAAAAAAATGAGAAGAAAGGGGAGAGATCTTTTCATGTGGATACTCAAAAATTATTTCTGTTGTTGGCAAAACTGGGATTTCACTTCTTTGGCAGAATAAATGAACCAGTGCAACATCAGAGCTGGCAATAGGGAGCCCTGCAGGGAATTGTAGCTCAGAACCTCCACAGGTGCACTGTGGTGTCACAGAGCTCTGGCACAAGGAACTACATGCTGTTTGGCAATAATTTATGATAACATATCAGAATGCACTAGCTGTATGAAACAGACATTGTAAAAAGTAATGGCTTAGTAATTCTATCTACAGAAACCTGATGTGAAGTCTTTCCTGAGAAAGACTTTCACCTTTTTTCACAAAAACAGGGGAGACATTGACAATTTTTGTGTGGATTAGCAATATGTGTGTTATTGTGGGTCTGCTGTAGTACCATTTTTAAGTCATCTTTTCTATTTTAATTATTTTTAAACAAATCCCATTGTAAATAGACCCCAAAGAACACTTAATTAGGAAAAAAATGATAAATTCACTTTCAAAAATTAAATACTTCCACAACAGCTGCCTAACTTAGAACCAGTTTTATATAATGATATTAAAATATTTAGTTGAGTATGTAATTTGTAAAAGTAGTCAAACTCTAACCAACTGTATTATTGCAGCCTATTGTCTAGTAAAATAGATTGTAATCTTATTAATAGAAGAATATTTTGTGGCAAATGTTTCTATAGCAGGACCCAATTTATTATTTGCATAAATCTGCCACAAAAAATGAATATAAATTGGAAAATCACATGAAGCATTGTGTTTTATTATGGCAAAATTACTTTACCTTGATATAAGTAATTTTACTTAACATCTACAATATTTTATATATAGGAAGTGAGCATGCAAACAGTAATGTTAGATAACTGAAAACTTTTCACTTGCCATTTTGAGTTCATGAATTATAAGTGAAAACTTAAAAGACCCAGGAAATAAAATAAATATAATAAAATCAGATAAACTGTAACAATAAATGCCATATAAGTATAGTTGGTCTTTTTTCACATCTTACAAAGAGTTCTGCATATGCTTTGGACATACAGAAATTACTCATAAAGCTGCATACCAATAATTCTTTGCAGAATTTGGAAAATCCTCTGTTAAAAACATCGCCTACAAGCAAGCCAAGAACTTCTGGAGTTAAACATGTCATCTTGTTCTTTTCTTGGAACAGGAGTATTCATTTAAACTATCTTGCCAGTAGCACTGCAGCAGAAAATGCCACTGTGAGCTATGTGAGGCCTGATTTAACCATCCTATTTTAAATGAACAAGGAACAAAAAAAAAAAATCTGTTTGGCTCTTCCTCTGCAGGCTTATCAGTTCCTGAAAGTAATGCCACCCTCGATAACCTCTCTTTCTACATCTTCCTTTACCATCATGTCAATATTTCTTGCTCAGCAGAGCATAGCAAAGGAGCTGTATTCCAATATACACTGAGAAAAGCCATACTTGAGGCTACACAAACTTGTGGACAGCTCCAAAACTCTTTAAGCTGTGAATACACCTTAGAATCATCAGTATGGGTTGTAACGCACCTTAAATGGTCATCAAGTTGAACATTCGAGCAAGGAGCAGGGACATCTTCCACTACACTAGGTTGCTCAGAGCCCCATCCAACCTGGCCTTGAATGTTCCCAGGAATGGGGCATCCACAACATCTCTGGGCAACCTGTTCAAGGGTTTCACCACCCTCACTGTAAAAAAAACTTCTCTCTAATATAGAATCCAAATCTACCCGCTTTTAGTTTAAAACCATTACCCCTTGTTCTATCACAACAGGCCCTGCTAAAAAGTCTCTCCCCATTTTTCTTACAGGCTCCCTTCAGGAACTGGCAGGCTACAGCTAGATCTTCCCAAAGCTTTCTCTTGTCCAGTCTCTCAGCCGTTCCTCAGGGGAGAGGTGCTCCAGCCTTCTGAGCAACTTGGTGGCTCCTCTGGACTCTCTCCAACAGGTCTATGTCCTCCCTGTGCTGAGGATTCCAGAGCTGGATACAATACTCCAGGTGGGGTCTTACAACAGTGGAGGATCTTAGGGACAGAAACCTCAAACCGAATTCCTCACTGAGGTCCACTGGCTTTGCATTCAGTGCATGGAACAAATGCATCAAAATGAAGTCCCACCTCTGCTGCTGAGGTCCCCAGGAAAAATAGCTGTATAGCCCCCTGACTTTGTGTTCACTACACTGGTTCTCCCCTCCTCTGCCTTTCCCTTGTCCACAGACTGACCACTCCTGGTCCATGAAAATGAATTCAAAAACAGTGGAGTGCAGACACCTAAATAACTCTCTCAACAGTATTCACTATAATTCAGAATTTCACTCTTGGCTAACATCACTCACCTAAGCAAACCGAATAATACTAAAGTTTTCAGAAAAATCAGCTCCTGAATATAAAGTATCATAGTACTGTTGTTGGCTTATCTGATGGCTAGAATCAGCACAATATCTAAATGAGATGACAGATACTGTAATGCAATTTAATATAGAAAAATCAGCAATTTAATAATGAAAAACTTAATTTTTCCTATTGAGAGACTCAGTAGTTACCCAACAGGTGTTTGCCTTTATCAAAGAATCACCCTTCCCAATTAGCAGTGCTGCTAAATATATGCTTTAATTAAAGAACAAGTAACCACTCCTCATAGTGTCAACAATTCCATTCCAAGCTAAACCTACAGAAAGCTGTCCTTGTTCAGGTACCAGGAACTGTGGCTGCAAGCTGCTTTACCGAGCTCCACTCAACAAAGTGGTATATAATTCAGTTTACATAACAGTGCTGGTGAACGCTAAGTCTGTGTAAGGTGCAGAGCAGTGCCTAAAGTAGCAAGAGATTAAAATGATACTAAATCAAGTATTTCTGCTTCCTGCTGGATGGCTGGAATAAATCATGTTTCTACAGAGAGACATAGGCATGTTAAAAGACAGCATTGCTTGAGTCACCAGTATCCACAACCTATTCAGAACTGAATATACTATGAAATGTGATCTTCTCTCCCTTCCCTGTTTTGTTAACCAGCATAGGTTAACCTGATAGATATGTGGATACCTGCTGGTTAATAAAGCAATTCAGCTTTGAATTTCCAGCTGTCATGCAGATACTCAATTGAAGTAATTACCAGGCTTTCTAAGCTTTTAATATGACAGAGGGATCATTATCCTTGCTGGCTAGCTTCCTTAAAATTAATTACCTATTATTCACCATTGTTCCAGAGATTTTTGCACGGAATAAGATGATGTATGGTCTGAGGACTCCTTTCCTGTACCAAGGGATGAGGACTCTTTATGGACCCTTATAATAAAATTGTCTTCAGCTCTATATTATCTTCATTCAATGCCTCAGCTGTCATACACAAGTCTTAATAACCTCCTATAAGAACCTAAAAAGATTAAGTCTAGGAGGGGTCAGAAATGGAAGGTTTTGTAGTATTGATTTGAATGTCTCTGTCTTCACATCATTTTTCTGTATACAGGATGAAATACCACTCTCTACCTGTGAGGACAGGAAGACTATCTCCTACCCAGAGAACCACCAAATAGCTATTTGCATTTGTAAAAACCTAGCCCCCTGATATTTTGCACATGTCTGTGAAAGAAGAAGTAAACATAGGATCCAGCAGTGTTTAGGTCTTGTCCAGGAACTAATTTTCCCCACACATTTTCAGTCAGGTTATCCCACAGTCTTAGCTCACCATTACCCTCATCCATTGCCTTTATCTTACAGTGACACAAAGATAAAATGCCAAAGCATCCTCAGATGCACAACTGCTCTTGGGCAGGCTTTTACAACAGTACACCCATTTACATCCAGTTTAACTGACTGACTGCACACTGACCATCAGCATAAGGCACCCTGCCACTGGCTGTACAAGCCACCAGAGAAGGAGCACTTGATCTTACAAACAGAAAGTATGTCTTGTCACAAAGGGTTCTTGCTTCACAGAATTGTGACAGCGTGTGAACAGATACATGTCTGCCACTCCTGTTGAATAACAGCCCCACAGAGCCCTACTTAGTCCCACCGTAATTTATGCAGCATGCCTAGTTAGCTCTAATTCAGTGAGGACTCCTACACAGAGAAATCTCCCTGCTAGAACAATTTAAATTTTACCACGTTTGAATGAGGCAACTGCTTTAAAATTGCCCCTTGATTACTGAATGCAAAGAATGCTGTTATGCCACAGCAAGCTCCTGCAGACAGCTGAAAGCACTACAGTGCACTGAATATTGGTGTGACAGACATAAGCAAACCACAGCTTTCACTGCTCTCTGCATCATGTCCTAATACTGATAGAATGTGCTGTCATACCTCTGCAAGTTTAAGCGTTGGTGTCTCTGCAGAGAATTTCTTATAAATACTTCTATGTTTAGCACATGGGCATAAAGCTATGAGTAGAAAAATCTGAAGTAAACAATTGTGTGTGTGTATTTCAGCCAAGTCTCAACAGCCACTGCCTGTTCCTGCCCATTCCTAATTAACTCACTAAAAACTGAAATTAACCCTTTTTCTTGACAGCTGCCCTTCATATTGTTTAACTTTTCATGAAATTAATTCTATTTTTACAAAGATTTAGGATATTTTTCTATCATCCATGTATGGAAGACAGAAAATAGCAATGCTACAACACCTGCCAGCTGATTTTCCTACTCCTTCTTCCACCTCTTGATAATTTACAATTTGGATTTGGCAGTAATTCATTCTATTCTATTGTTTTAATCCTTTATACTCCTCCTGACATGGTGATATGCTTTCTGCTTGGGAACAAAGAGGGTGGTAAATCTTTGTGAATCCTTGAAGTCTTTGTGACTCTGTGATTTAGATACTGAAGGTACTCACCACTTTCTTGCAATAACTGAAATTCAGTCTGATTTAAGGCTTCATGGAAATGTGATCCTAGGACCTGCCATGCATTAGGCAGAAAACCATGTCCTACCTGGCCATCATGGTTGCTAGCTAAAAGGATCCCAGACACAGGTCAATCCTGTATTAGCAACCTTGATCACTCTTCTGAGGACTGTTTGTGTAGCCATATCTGAAGAGTATTGCTGGGGAATAAGGTGGACCTTATAATGGTGGGGTGCAGCACCTCATTGCACCTCACGTCTCAAATACCTCCTTGATTATTTGTCTCTTTTAAAAGGATCTTCAAATTTAGGGACTGTCAGACATGGTCCAGTTACAGGAGGGAGATCAGCTGATACTAGGGCGATTTAATGAATTGGAGTTAGCCCTAAAATTGACGGAAATGTCATTCCTTGAAGAGAGTATATATCTAAAGACAAACTTTGCTCAGGTGACTGAGATAAGGTGCATTAGTCTAAATGTAGTAATAGAACTCTGATGGACTTTTAGAACTTCTTGCACATAGCAAGATAGAAAACACTTCCCGGGTGCAACACAGAAACTTTTGTCTCAGATATGCACTGCAGATGTATTTACGTCTATTTGTGGACTATAAAGAGAGTCTCATCATAACACCCATACTGGAGGAGTCTTATGCCAGATAAAGCTCATCTTGGTGTACATGAAAGCAAGCAGATGTGGCTTTCTATGTATTTTTATTGCCTTCCAAAATTAAATGCTGCTGTAACTGTAAGTAAATATAATGGTGGGGTTTTTTTATAATTGATGCAGCACAGAGGATAAATGTGTTGAGGAAGAAACAGTAGATAAAATAAAGATGATAATAAACTTATTTTCATACCATGAGAAAAATGCCAGCTTCTCAGGAACGTACTCTGTTACTAGTGATTTCAACAAAAAAAAAGGGGGGGTGGAGGGGGGAAGACCACTGAATTTCAATGCTGTTTAAAGTTGCTTGGAAGTCCAAGTTTTCAGTTAGATGACACTTCAGTGGAAAACAGACCCACTGAGTCAGCCCTAGTTAATACTTCAGAGACTGCTGGCAGAGAGGGCATTTGGTTTCCACTGTGACCAGTTAGTGTCTTTAGCTCTTCCTTATGTTATGCTTGAAAAAATATTCATCAGACATTAGTATGTTTTTCTGTAGGACTTGAGAATGGGTAAAAAAAATTGCTTAAAATAATCTCTAGAACACTGTCACATCGTTTCATCTGTTTTCCCCTGTGGCTGGCCAGGTACTATGGTATGATTCTGCAAGCAAAATGTTAACTGCTGCCATTTCATATAAGTATTTTTCACGTGCTTCATATGTCTTTATCATTAAAACTGCATTTCTGTAAGTTTTGTTGGAATAACTCACTTAAAATAAACATGAATTTTATGTGCTTTTCACAAGAGATTTAATACGAATCCAACAAAACCAAAATCAGTATGGCAAAACTACATTTGTCTGCTGCAAAAACAGAAAACTGGTAACAGTATAGTTTCCTGTTTCTCTAATCAGATCAGAAAGCTCCTACTGTGATGGACAATGTACCTGCCCTGGTAAGACAGGGCTACCAAAACTTCTCAAAAACCTTCCTCTTGTGACAATAGTCTTTGAAAAAATGAGTCTAAAATTGAAAAAAGCAGAATTTCAGAGATGCCACCATTAGGCTGCCTGGTTTAAAATACAGTCACACAAAAAATAAAAGTAGGTTTTGTCTCAGTTAAACTTGTTTTGCCATAATTGCAAGGATATCTCATACCAGAATCATGCACAAACAGAAATAAGAGATAAAAGGATTTCTATAAAGTGCACCAACTGTTATAAAACTCAGCATCAGTGGTGCTTTAGGGCACCTTGGTTTTTGTTCTCATTTACTCAATCTCAACTCAATCTCTTCTAGCAGCTCCAGGGTTTCTCCAGCAAGAGAAAGCCATGAGGCTGTCCTGAGCAAGACAGATGAACTGACCTGCAGGAATAGGTTTGTGCTATTAAAAAGCAGTGTATCTCAAGCATTTTCAACAAATACCTTTTACTTTGTGGCCTTGTAAGAAAAGCGCTCCATTCCCTACTCATTCACATTCCATCTACACCAGAAAGACAAGTTGTTCTCCTTTGGTTTATGTCATGTTCTTCACGGACATCAGTTAATAAGTTTTTTTATCTCCCCTCCATATACTCATTTTTTGATGCTTTTGCTAAGATACACTAAATAGGCAGCAAGAATTCCATATCAACATTAAAGTAACTCTCCATATGATTCCCTCAAACCTCATGCTATGTAGACCAAGGTAGCCCTTTCTGAACAGTTATTTAAGCTGAAATATATTGGAATTAATTTGTTATGTAAAATCTAAAACATTGATCTGGGACAAGAGCATCTACAACACTTAATATACAATATACAAACACTGGTTGCCCTGGCTAAAAATCGGCCTTGGAGGTTATCAACAAGAATTCTGCCTGATACATAATTAGCTACTTTGATGCAAAATCTATGTGAATTCAGCCTAATCTCATTTCCTGCTTCCTTTTAATTTCAAATATGAAACAAATGTGAGGGCATTCTGTATAAAATTAATGGTGGTCTCAGAAAACCCACAGAAAATTAATACCCAGACATGAAAATAACTCCTTAAAATACTGTCAGTTTTCAGTCTCAGGAAAGAGGCTGAACTCTTGAACTTGAGTTCAAGTTTTTCTTTCCATAGGAAATAAAAAAAATGCCTGTTTCCATTCCAGATGTTCAGGGTAGTAGGCAGATCAGCTCATGTCTAAGAAGAGAGGCTGAGAGAGCTGGGGTTGGTCAGTCTGGAGCAGAGCAGGTTTAGGGACAGCTTTCCATGTACTTTCATGAGTACCTGACAGGAGCATGTAAAGGGGCCAGACCCTTCTCAGTAGTGTCCAGGGAAAGGACAGGAAGCAATGGCACAGACTGAAATACAAGAAATTTCTTCTTAGCCTTTGGAAGAAAATGGTTTTGAACTACAAGGGTGGTCAAATGGGTACAGATTTCCTACGGGCAGTGTGGATCCTCTCTCTCCTTTGAGGTACGTAAGTCCAACCAGGTATGGCCCTGACATGACCTCCAGCAGCTGAGCTGCCTGAGGTGGGGTGAGTCTGGACAAGCTCTAGAGGTAGGTAAGCCTCAACCCTGGTGTGATTCTAAATGGAGAACCTCATTAGAGATACTTTAATGAAAGCTATTTATTTCAATAAGCTTGCTTACATTCTCTGTGCTCAGAAGGGCAACATATTCAATAAAATTCCTTAAAAACCAAAAGAAAGCTAAAAACTGAACTTACATTGATCTTGTCTTTCAAGATTACAAAATGTAACAAAGGCATCTGACATCCAGAATTTAAGGACTTGAAGGACAAAATATTTTTGCTAGAGTGTGCCTTGCAGTACTTTTTTTTACTGCTTCCATTAAATAAAATCACAGTATTTGTGAGTATAGCCTTGCCTGCTAAAAGTACTTATTTATGTGTACATTACATTGGTTGCAAGTATCCTGAAAATCCCACATACATCTGGGCCTTTACATGAACATATCTGCTGTACCTGATACACCTTATGACTGTGTGTGGCACTTACTACTTCCTTGCCTAAAGTGTGGATAATTAGCTATCTACATAGACAGGTGAAGGGCAATTCCTATTACAAGTGACTGTAATTACTGAGCAGGAAATGTGATCCCATATTTTATAATAATAACAGTGTACATGAACTAGTTTTCTTTTACTTCGGGTCTCAACTATGTCTTCTTTACCTCTGCCTGCTTCAGTAACAAGAAGGTGGAGAAAATGGGAAACATTTAGGAAAAAGTTTAAGATGAGCTTTCATTTTCAAACTGCTGCTGAGCAAGATGCATTGTCAGGTTTCTTGTCTTGTCTCTGAGTAGGCTGAGCAGGGGCACAGAGCGATCACCTACAAAGCTCGGAGGCTGCATTTTTATTTTATTGCAGCTCTTTGCAACTGAGAAATTGAACAGGATCTTCAGACCCATTAGCTCAGGATCAAGCAAGAGACCAAGAACCATGCCTTGCAGCAGTGTGGAGAATCTGCTGCTCCCACGGGAGATTGAGCCCTATGACAAATGCTGTGACAGATCAGCTCTAATCAGCAACAGTAAGGCTGGGCTGTTACAGGAGGTATCTTTTCACTTGCTGAAGAAACAGTGCATTAATAATAATAATAATAATTCCTCATCAAACTGAATGGGTAGCACAGTTCTCAGCTACAGCAAGGAGACACAAAAGCCTATCAGGATATGTAAAAATCCTATTTTTACAATGACAGTATCACTAGAGAAACAAACACTCCAGTATTTTATACACATGCTCAAACAGCATACCCTTGTCTGTCTCTAGTGGTCTGAAACAATGTCCTCTCTTGATAGGTCTGAACTTCAAAGGAATTTGAATCTAAAAAATTAAATGCTTGTGTTTCTAAGTGGAATGCCTTATGTTGAATCACATATTTTCACTGCACAATCCAAAAGAAGGTCACCAGATGGCACTATTATACATTGTCATCCTGATTTCAGTCTCTTAATACACACAAGAAGTTTTTAATGGTGGAAGAACTGGTCGTATTATTACTGTGGCATTACATTTATTTGGGGCAAGTGTGATGAGTAGCATCTCTGTTTTAATCTCTGCAACCTTAACAAGTTCTTCCAGAGGAACTATCCTCTGAGAACCAGATGTTCTTTTGCAGATTTAAATACAGACATAAAAAGAGCGAAGGTACGGATTGTTCTGTTATTTATATATTTCTCTGCTCAAGGACTAGCATGTAATGGGAACACATCACAGCAGGATCACACACACATTTGCCTATGCTGATTTTTCCTCTTTGGTAAGCAGAAACCCTCTGCTGTCATTACACAGAGATTAAAAGCCCTAGGCATACATCTAATACGTATTTTTCTCTATTGTACTAACAGACAGACAGCATATCCAAGCTATAACTTGGACTCAATTAAAATGCATCTGCACACCTATCAGAAAAATACTGCATGCAGTGAAAGCTGACATTTGAACCTCTTTTGATTGTCCTCAGCTCATCTTTTAACAACATGAGCAGAAATATTAACCTTAACACTCCTAATTGCCACGACACTTACAAATGGTCTGACCGACTTCTGATGTGTGTATTTTACAACAGCAAACCATTACTCGTTTCTGTGGCTACTAATTTGTGATCTCCTGATATGTGTGTCATGATTAGTTCTATAGCTTGTTAGAAAAGTAATTTAGAATAGTAATTTAGACTTGCTAATGCTTCAAGGTTGTAGGTGCTTTTTAGCTTTGTTCAGATACAGCTTTGTTGAAAGCTTATAAAAGCTGCCTATTAGTCCTTTCCTGACTCACAGGACAAAGAATAGACTCACTAAATTATTATTTTGCTTTCACATATCCCATTCTATATTTTTTTGTTAACTACGTATTGTACTTCAACAAACTCCCAAGTTGTGAAACAGGAAAAAAAACAGGCCGTGAACTTTGGATAGAAATGGCCAACTATTACAAGAAGTCCTGAACTTACAACTGAATTGAACTACAATTCAGTCCATGGTTGACTGAATTTCTTCCTGACAAAATGCAATCACCTCTTTGTAATCTTGAATGGGATTTGTATAATGGCAGAATTAATGAAAAAAGTTTACTCATGACAAGTGCATTATTGGCACACGTGGTACACTAGAGATGCTAGCAGCCTTGCAGAAGAAAAGCATTGGCTAACATCAGAAACATGAGTATTTCTGTTGATAAGGAGCCTAGCTTTTCAGTATTGTATCTGATCTTACTGATATGAACAATTTTTTTCTCCAAAATTCCAGTTTGGAGAGTTCATGCTGCCCTTGGATTCAAAATCCAAGTGGAACTCACCAAGAGCAACACCACCACAGGCCTAGGGAGCCCTGCCAGAAGTCCCACACAGAGTTCAATCACATGAAAAAAAATTCTCCTGTATTTCTTTTATAAGCTTCCATGCATTTTACAAGGAATAAATTCAGCCAGTAGACAATAGAGCAGCACCATATTTTGGAAATACACTGAAAAAGGCAGCAGCATTTTTTCACAGGAAATGGTACTGCATTTTATCAAAAGTAAAATTCATAAACACAGATACATTCCACAGTTATTTCTGATCATAGAAATTAGCAGTTCTGCTTGACACTGAGCTTTATATTCACCCCACATAGTTTAATGAACTTTAGTAAGCTTCTTATATCAGAAGCACTGAACACTATAGCAATAGTTCAAGCCTAAAAAAACTGTATTTCTATCAAAGTTCTCCTTGCTAGAGGGATTAATGTGGGACAGTAGAGGTCCCCTCCAGTGCAAAAAGTCAGAAAAGTACAAGACATCCTGATGAGTTAGAAAATCCTGCTTCCCTTTATCACAGTGTTTGATGCCAAACAACATCATAACGGTCAGCACTTTCTGCATAGAATATGCTGCAATTACATAAAATCCTTCTAGGACTTTGAATCCATCCAAAACCCATTAAAACGGACAATGCTGATATCCATCTACTGTAAACAGAAAGCCAGCCCCATGCAGCTGTTCAGCTCTCTGCAATGCACAATCCCTGGTTGACATTCGGAGCTGAAAGAACAGATCCTTCTGCTCTTGATGTCAGGAAGCACTTTCCTATGTGCACTTTCTATCTTTCATAGACTGCCAAAAAGGGTTTCTTGGCCCACACTTTGGGAAACAGTGATGCAAGAATCTCAGTTCCTGACAGATTCTGACAATGCTGACACATTAGAACAGAAATGTCAACGTGTTAGGAAATAAGTAATAGCTCTTTGACCAGACCCTCATGGTTTTCTTTATTCCTCCCTTGCTGTAAGAGGCTTGGAGAACAAATTGTAACCAGCACTGGCCATAGAAGAGGTCAGTGAGCATGGACTGAGGCTCACCATTGGCCAATCCTCTGCACCCCAACCTCTACACTTAGAAAGAAGGTACTCATGTCTCAGAGGGGTGGTCAGTAAAAGGAAGACAGTAAATTTTAGGTTTTCCATGGCAAATGGACACTGATACGTATGGTACAAAATCAGGGATTAACATGAGGTAACACAGGCATAACAATAAGGTGTGGTATAAAATCTTTATTGCAATGCAAGGAATTTTTCCTTTTAAAAAGTACCCATTTTTCAACACTAATTTCCTATACTTATGCCTTATTCTTTTACCCTTATACCAATATAAGACAATGTGATAATTGTTATTTTGACAATTCATTCATGTTGTCAAAAAAGGGTGATGGTCAGAACAACTGCAACAAGAAGAAACAGATGATGCTCTACATTTCCTCAGTGAAATACCACTGTCTTCTTGCTACACACAGATGTAACACTGATTATTTTAATGGGAAGACATCCAAGGACATTCAGGGTTTGGGATTTTTTTCACAAATAAGTAAGGCAGGCAGGCAAAGGATTTTAACACTCTGCAGAGATCTGAGACATTGTGAAATAAATTACTTGCCAAAATTAAACAAACAAGCCAGAAAGAGCCATGACTGCAAACTGATTTCCTTTTGTTAAGGACTGCATGTACACATCTCCTTACGGCAGGCTCTATTCCCTCACTATATTGTGAAATATTTGAAAACAACAATTATCATTTAACTGTGAAGAACAAACATCCAAAACCAGTTAAAAGCAGATGGAGCAAGAACAATGTAATCTGAATTTTCATAATGAACCACTCCTTTTTCCATTGGAAGCTGAAGTTGTTGAATCCTATCAAGGGTTTCCTTGTTATTTTAGGAGCTCTATGCAATTTAATTGATTTGTTGTGAATATTTGGTCATCCACATGGAAGGTTAGACATTTGATCAATTAAAAATGGTTACATAGTTAACCAATATTTTAATTTTCTGAAAGTTAAAATCATGCCTCATTTTATTAAAAAAAAATCCAGAAAAATCTGCTATGAATCATGTATGTTAACAGTGTCTGTGGCTGCAGTGCCAGTAACTTTTCTATAAATATCTGTAAGACTCACTTAATAGCTTATCTGCCTCAAGTACCTGTTTGGAACTACATGTAATATCTACTACTGACCTGAAAAGGAAGGGAGCAAATTAAATGTTCACAGACTAGATTAACATAAAAATAAGCATTTTATGTTTTTTGGTGGCATAGAAAAACAGTAATTTTGAATTACCTCTATCTCAAAGGTGACCTTGTGCTAAATGACATCAGGCTGTCACTGTCACTGTTGTAATTCCAGGTGTTAGAAAAGGCAACACTGTAGTAATTATTCATGGTATTGCAATAAAAGCACAGGAGACAGCTTTTCAGATTTTACCAAACTATTGCTGCAGGTGACAGCCCAGATTTTTGCCCTGTTTCAGGTCAGGAGAGGATTAAACCTTACAATAAAGATCCTATTGGTGGAGTATTGGTCGGCAGCCAGTCAAACATGAGCCAGCATGTGCACAGATGGCCAAGAAGGCCAATGGCATCCTGGCTTGGATGAGCAATAGTGTGGCCAGCAGGAAGAGGACAGGGATTGTCCCCATGCACTCAGCACTGGTGAGGCCACACCTCGAATCCTGTGCTCAGTTCTGAGCCCCTCAGTCACTAAAGGACAGACGCTGAGGGGCTGGAGAGCAGGGCAATGGAGCTGGTGAAGGGCCTGCAGCACAAGTCCTGTGAGGAGCAGCTGAGGGAGCTGGGAGTGTTTAGCCTGGAGAAAAGGAGGCTCAGGGATGACCTTATCATGCTCTGTAACTGCCTGAAAGGAGGCTGTAGCCAGGAGAGGGTCATTCTATACTCCCAGATAACAAGGGATAGGCCAATAGAAAACGGCCTCAAGTTGCAGCAGCGGACCAAGAAAAATTTCTTCCCTAAAAGGGGGGTCAGACACTGCAACAGGGTGCCCAGCAAAGTGCTTGAGTTGTCATCATCCCTGGAGATACCTAAAAGCTGTGTAGATGTGGTGGTAAGGGACATGGTTTAGTGGAGGAACTGACAGTTCTAGGTTAACAGCTGGACTCAATAATCTTAAGTGTTTTTTCCAACCTCAATGAATCTATGACACAATAAAAATGCCCATGTTTCTGTAGTGATTACAGAAGTAACCCGAGGAAACTACATTCATGGGTTAGGCAGCACAGCTAAGCCAGGTGAATCTGGGGCCAAGAGCTGGGTTTTGCAATTGTCCACATCTTGAGGTTCTCGATGGTAATTTTGAATGTAGATCTACTAAATCTGAAAATTAGTCTACCTTTCTACTTTTGCATAGCAGTTTTCCACAGGAAGAGCAGGTTATTCACAGAGAAAAGTTTTCTTCCACTTTATCACTCAGAAAAATGTGCCTGCATGTGTACTTAATTAACAAAATAGCTAATAGCTTTTCCTGCATTTCAGAACGGTATTAACTGACTTTTCTCATGCCCACTATTCCCCTTAAGAGACAGACCCCTTAAAAAAGATGAAAGTAGCAGTGGTTTCCAGGGATGATATGTATGGGAAAATCTATTATGGTCCCACCACATAATAATTGCTTTGATATTTATCAATAATCCAAAAACCAATCACATGACAGGACAGGACAGATCATGCTGTGGAACACTAAGTGCCCTTTTCCAGTCTGAGTCCAAGGGCACAGAAAGCTGATAAAGCCTGTTTTGCTTGCTACAAGTCCAAAAGAAATTGCTTTCTTTGTTTGCTAGGGGTGATTTAATATGGAAGGAGAGCAGCTCAGAGGCTTGGAATCATACAGCAGCACACAGAGATCAGAGAAGCAGCAAGATCACAATTCTCAATGTCCTGACTTTTGGGCTTTATTTCACTTTCATAAAAATCAACAGAAAAACCTGCCATCAACTTCAAAGCTACCTTTTATTCAGTTTAGTCCTTTCCCTCACAAAAGAAGAAAACAAAATATTTACTGAAATTATAAAAATCTTCACATATACGTTTATTCAAATTTCATTTGACTTTTTTCCCTACTATTCCCCCCAGTATTTTAAGGAAGGGCAATAATGTAAATGATGGGAAGAATTCTTCAGCAGAAATTTTACTAACATTTAAAACTGGGCAATAATGTTAATGGTGTGAAGAATTCTTAAGCAGAAAATGTACTAAATTTTAAGTCTTTGGCAAAGAGGATGTGCTTATCAAGATGCTTCAAAAACAGCAAGTTGCAAAATGAGAGCCTCATGCATGCTATCTGGTTTCTTTCCACCAAGTCTGACCACCCTTTTCTCAGATGCCTCTATGTTCTTGCTTTGCCTCAAGACCATTTTGCTGTCAATATGCCCACCTTTTTATTTCTTGCACACAGTAATCCAACCCAGCAAGCAGAAATAAAACTTTCCTACAGCACACTGTACAATGCTCTACAAGGCTTGAAAGCCACAGGTTTCTAAGACAATTAAATGAAAGAGAGAACCACATCTTGACCCTTAAATCCAAAGCTAAGGCATGAATTTGCAATTCAGTCCAGCCTGTCACTAAGCCCATTGCTGTTATTTTAAGATGAGAGTCTGTATTTCTTCACACACATCCATGTATGAGATTATAAATCAACATTTATTTCCCATGGCCCTAAAAAGAAGAGGCTGCATGTTTGTTTGGTTTTTTTAATTTAAGGCTAAATATATATACACTATATAACATTTAAAATAGTCTTATGGTGTTGCTTGCAAGTAAAAAATGGACACAGGAAATTATCCAAATAATTCAGTAAGTAATATCAGTAATAATATGTTTTAAAATACTGATTTTCAATATGATATTTGCAAATAATTACTACTATGTTTGTAAATGTATGCACTAATATTGTAAGATAATTAGGGAATGGGTGCGGCAACATTTCAGTTCCTTTGCTTAAAAGAACTTCTACTTTATAGGCAACTTTAGGTGAAGAAAGTAATAAATTCTCATCCCAACTTACTGCATACTTTCTTACTTAGGTAGCAAATTTTAGTTACTGTAATTACACCTGTTGGCCTTTCATCTGAATAAGAAATACCTTTTCTCTGCATGAAATGTCATGTAGTAAAGAACAGCACCACGGGCCATTTCCATTATAGAATCAAATCATGATTACGTCACGGGAAAGCAAGAAACCATCCCACTACCGTGATGCAGACCGCCTGCTCCTATCTCTGTCGAGGGACAGGACAGGGAATGACTAATACAATACATCAAGGTACAGTGAAATATGTCAATAGCTCAGTACATCATGTCCTCGGCCTCAGACAGGAGTGATTTGTTTGTTGCTTGGAAGGAGTCCATATTTAAGAAGACAACACAGACATTTTTCTCTGAATAACTAATCTGGAAAATTCCTACGAGGAATGTGCAGCTCAGAAACTCTAAATATTTGAGTAAGTCTTACGGAAAAGAACCAGGTTAAATGGTGTAGGAAGCATGCAAATCACCATCCTAGAGAGCTGCACTGTTTCTCATTTGCCTCTTGTATGGCTCACACAGCACCTTTCAGACTGGCAGTGTGTGCACACATGCACTCGTGCACATGGGTGTGCCCACACACAAACGGGAAATTATTCCAGACTGACAATGAGACAATCAAAAGGTTACAAAAATTACAAAACCACTAAATTTTAACATGCAGAGTAGGAGTTGGGCTGGCAGCAAGTAGTAGTTTTATTTCAGAAATGAAACACAGAAAACAATGGCAATATTCCTCTGCAATGTAGTCCCAAGATCATTCTTTGACTAAATTTAAAAGAATTTTGTCATTGGTTTTGAGAGGAACTTCAGGTATTCTGTCTGTGACTTCTGGAGAGAAACTAGCATTGCTGTATCTGCTACCAAAAAACTCATTCAGAATATGGAAGACTTAACAGCTTTCCATGGTTTGCAATATAGAGAGGAAATAACAACCACTTCCTAATTCAAAATTTGCAGAGTATTTAATAATATTTATGTCACTGCAGCATTTAAAAATCCAGCCAAGATGACGACTTCAAACAGAATATGCTTCTACCCAGAAACATTCTAAATGAAAAGAAAGTGTAGTAAATAAATACAATTAATATGAGGAATAAAGCAGAAAAATAGGCATATTTAAACAAAATCTATGGAAACAAGCTGTAAGACAGCATGATGCTTAATAAAGCAGAACAATGGGAATATTTAAACAAAAATCTATGGAAACAAGCTGTAAGACAGCATGATGCTTAATAAAGCAGAACAATGGGAATATTTAAACAAAAATCTATGGAAACAAGATGTAAGACAGCATGATGCTTTCAAATTATTTAAGCTGACTTTAAAAATCCGCAAGTAACTTAATAATATTAATTATTTTTAACTACTCCTGGACAGAGAAATCCTTGGCATTCCAAAATCTGGGGGTTTTTTCCACTCAAATATTTGAAAGCCAAAAATTTTAGCTAAATGATAACTTAGTGCTTGGTGGCAATAGATGGCCTTTAATTAGAAATTTGATAAAAGCTTGCAGCACAAATTAAAAAAAACCAAAAACAAAACTAGCATCTGATTAATCCCAAAAGAGGTGCTTATCCCCTAGTGTTACAAACCCTGCAAACTTCAACCTTCTCCCTTGGGCAAAAGTCTACATAACAAGACAGGTCTCAAATGATGCCCTGAAGGTCACCAAACACGGGCCATGACAGCAGACATGCCTTTTTCTTAGTGCTCTATATCAGCTAGAGCTGTTTTACAGCAATGTGAGAGGGTGAAGAGTTTATGCTAGTTGGTTACACAATAAATGTCACTGGTATTACTGCTGACTTCAGACTAGACTCACAGCATTAAGCAGTTAAGAGGTGATAAAGCAGGATTAATTCCTGAGGAAAATTTTCAATTAATTTGTCAGCATAGTTTGTAGTGAAAATTCCCTGCTATCTTTATTCTTCCTCATCTGGGAAGATATTTTCCACCAATCTATTGATCCTTCAAGTGCAGGACTTCATAGCAGTTTTAATATCACTGCACAGACACACCTTTAAGCCTGTTTTCGCACACTCACCTTAAAGGAAGTCATCCAAGATCACAGCTATTTATGGCTGTTCATGTAAATCACAATATGGACGACAGTGGAATAGTAATGGCATAGTGCAAAAACCAGTAACTTAGCAGTAATTGTTCTTTGAGCTGCCCTGATGAAATTATACCTGACAGGGACAGTAAAATCACCCAAAGTGAGTGAGTGGTTAAGGTAGGGCTGTAGTTACACCGCTAGATAAAGCTGCTTTGGAGGCAACGTGAGCTCTGAACCTTCCATCTACTGTAGGAAACAAATACATGATCAACACACTGTATTCTCATTGCTCTCCTCAGTCCCCAGGCCCACTTCTATTACCAGCAAGACAGTGGCTGTTTTTCCAAGACTGCATTTTTCTCATTTCCTTTTTTCAGATCAGAACACATGTAAATGAACAAACCACCAATGACCGCAAATAACTACAGTATTTCCTCAAAGATACAGGTATTGCCTGCAAAATAATGAGGTATGTGGTAATGAACAATAAGATATTTTTTGTCAGATGTAATTTGTTTGCCAAAAGTATGCCCTATGGCTGCCCTAACTTAGGATTTTCAGTTTGCTTGTGACACTGACCTGCACTTGAAAATACAATTGCATGAATTTCAAACACACAAATTTACAATAAAATCAAACTAAACCCAAACTATCTGATCTATTTTCCCCAAAAGCAAAATAGAGCATCAACAGTACTGTTTTGACTTAGTCCTACAATACGAAACATTGCTGCCTTTTATCAGATGTATCATTGGCTGACACTTGCAAAGTTCTATTGCTAGATCATATCAAGAAATAAGCTACTTCTTTACCTCTTGGACATCTACGTTTAATAAATAATCAGCAGCTCAGTGACAGCTTGGGTGAAGAGGAAAAGACTGATGGCATGCTAGCTGTACATAAAATTGTATACACGACAAATCATATTCTTCTTATCAGGTACTCTGAAAGGCGTTTATCTTTTGCTATGATGAGCTACTAAGAAGAGAAACTGTGATTTCATATAGTTATCTAAGCACTCAGTCTAGGGGAGACCAGATTATTATCTTACTACTTTGCTAGGAAAATTAATAATAGTTAAAAAATTTGTGCCTGTCTTAGAGCAAGACAGTGTCAAGAGCATTCTCTAAGGTGTTCCACTTGAGAGACGAAGTTTCCAGAATTTTGAAATGCACAGCTAACTATTACTAAGGTGTGTATTACTAAGCTAATTCAAATTGGTTTGTTCTGATAAAGGAAGATAAGTGATTTTCAGGAGTACTTAATAAGTGGTTTTGAATTTAAAAAAAAATCACAAAACCAGTTGCCTTTCTATTTCTAAGCCACCTATATCTCAGGATATATAACTGTGCATGACAAATTCATTACAATTACCCAGTATTTTGTCTGTCTTGTCATGGTAGGTTCTAAAAAACTCGTCAGTGCCAAGAAAGAATTTGAATCTCTAGTTTGTGCCAATAGCACACTTACTGTGTGGAAGTAAGTAATGGAAGCAGAGATTAAGTTAAATAATAAAAAGTGAAGTTTAAATAAAAGGTGGCTGAAAAACAATAGAACCTAGGTTAAGGTGAAGGAAACACCATTTATTCAACAGAGTTATTAACATCACACTAGATACAGTTTGCAGGTTAGGCAAAACTTGGTACATATTTGAGGAGAAATAAGGAAGTCTTATTCTTTATATTGAAGTTTATTTTATAAACAGAAAAAGAACTTGCTAGATAGAATGTCTTAAGAGTCATACGTTTTACAGCTGTTCATTTACTATCTCCAATACATCTTCGATCTGTTTTATACTCCATGTATAAAACACTTAGTCATTCATCCCATACAGATCTTTTCAAGACAAGCATGGGCACATACCTTATTTTTCAGAACTTTCCTGACCTCTACATCTCTTCTATTGTAGGTCTTTCTTTTGTGTGAACATACTATCCATTACACAGTAAAAAATTCAAATTGGTTATAATCTTATTCCACAGTTACAAAGGCAAAATCCATGAATTCTTGGGGAAGAAAATCATAGGAGAAAGGACACAATAGAGCATTTTCTCACCTCTAAAGCTGGCAGTGGAAAACTGACTCCTGCTAATAAAACCAACAAAACCCCAGATCATTAGCAGGAAAGAAGCACTTCATCAAACCTAATTTTTTGGCCTGTGGCCTTGGCAGTGTAGAGCTGGCTGTGTGGGGAGTGTCAGCACTCAGAAAGGCCAAGGTCACCCTGAAGTCAGCAGTGCCTAGAGCATCACACACTCGATATTGTGGCAACCTCAACATTGCAACAAGCACTCCCCTTCCCCTAGGGCAGCTTCTACCGCCCACATCCCACACCCCACACTTTAAAATGTATGCTGTGGAGTGGTCACTATTGCCTTTCAAAACAAGGCCTGAAAAGAAGGGGAGTCAGCTGTGACTTGCCACTCAAAACTTTTACATTATGAGTGTGGCACCAACCTAAAATCGGCAGTGAAATGTAGGAGATCTGTATGTAATTTCATAAAGTTGAGCACTCTCATCCCCAAAATCTGAAGACCTTGTAATAGCCCTTGGGTTTTGTTAAATATTTATCTGAGAGGTAAATCTGGGAACTATCTTGGCGGAAAAAAGTAGAGGCATATGGGTCAGATGGAAAAGCAGTACCATGCTGCTGCACACGGGTCTGGCATTTCTGAACAAGCCTCTAAGCAAAACAAAGATGAATGTCTTTCCTATCTTAAAGTAAATCTCTTTCAGAGATTAAGCACCCCAAACCTGGCAGGTATTTTGAGGTCTGGTATATTGATTTGGGGATTGGAATTCCACCTACAGTCTCCTGTAGCTCTCACATTCTGTGGAGGATCTGGACCAAAGTATCCAAAACTGAGATGGAAGAAGGAAAAATTTATACATTTATGAAGTCCCCAGACTTTGGGACTGCATATTCCTCTCTTTGTACAGCTTCTGGCACAACAAATTTAATCATGTCTGGAGTTCTTCTGAAATACAGCATGGTGAACATTTGCCAATACAGCTGCTTTTGAGCAGACTCTAAGAAGTATCATTTGACTTCTTTTAATTACATATGCTTTTTATTTTTAAATATATTGATGGATATTTTGTCCCTTTGCTATTAATTAGGAGCGGCACAGTTTTAGACTTCCTTCTCCCATCATAATTAACAAGGGCTGCATCTTAGTGGATGGCCATGATTTAAGAGCATTTAATCTACACTACATTTGCATGCTGTCACTTTTTGCTCATTACCAGAGCACATACATAAAAACCAAGAGACTCCAGTGGTGAAAACTATAATCATTGCTTTGGAGTCATTAAATTACTGAGAAGTGCTAAAAGAAATTGAGAATGGTATCCATTTCACTGCACTAATGGCTCCTTATATAAAGTACCAGCCTTTGTTTATATCAGTTAATAGGCCTAAGTTGAAACAACAATGCTAAAAACTCAAGACAAATTAACTAATAGTTAGTGCTACTGGAATAGCATTAAATCAACACAGAAGTAGAACAAAAGTTTTTGAGATAATAAAAGCAGATAAAACATGACACAAAACCAGGCTTTTATTGAAACAGAAGATGATTCAATGTCAGTGTTGATGCTTGCGTTCCAAACATATATTTAGAACAATGCAGCTATCTTGCAAGATCCAGACACTCACAGCTCTATATTCACATGCATGCTTGCACAAGTAGACCAACTCCAACTGAGAAATGGCTCTAGAATAAGACTCAAATCTTCCTAAGGATTGTGAAACACTATGAACTATGAAAACTATGAAGAAAAAAGATCTTTTCTTAATAGTGAGAAAAGGAAGGTTGTTCTACAGATAGACTTACAATTATTGGGTCTATGGATTCAAAATTAAGAAGACCCGAAAAGTAACTCTTCTGCAGTTTCAGTTTTTCCTGTATGCATGCAGGTAATTTGTGTTGTACCTTGAACACATATTAGATCAGACTTTATAACAGCGACTAAGCATGTGCAGTGCTAATACAGCCACCAAGCAGAGAAGTACCTAAAATACTGTTAATAACCTTTCCTTAAGAATGCAAATAGTACCATTAAATACACCGTGGCAACACTTGAGATCAACGTGGATCTTAAAATATCACACACAAGCTATCTAAGTTTCTTAAGGCAACAAAATCAGCAATAAAATAATACTATGTTGGTAAAAATAGCTCATTTTCCAAATGCAGTTCTCTGTAAATGTAGAAAAACTGCAACTGTCTTGTATATACCATAAGCTATTTATCTAAAATGGTACTGTCAGTGAAACAGATGTCATTGCACAATATCCTGCACAACCCACATTCTGTTCTCCTAGTTGCCAAACAGAACCATTTTGAATTATTTCCTCAACAATCAGATTCAAGCATTCCTGCAATGATCTCCATACTACAATAAAGGGAAAAAACTACTTAAAAACTGAAGTGTACCGTCACATGATGTTTTAACATGACTTAATATATTCTACATATCTCACCAGCGTAGACTATGAAGAATAGACTGAAGCCTTAGGAGAAAGTAAAAAAAAAGTCTTATTTTTAAGAACTTTCCCATCAGCTTTTTCCATTTTCTTCTCCCTATTATACTCAATTTCACGCTTATGTTTTTAAATAACTTCCTTCACCGGAGGAAGATGCCACATTAATACCAAAGTCTCCATCTCAACCCTAAAAATCATCTGTTTTTTGCAGGATAGGTACATAAAACCTAAAAATCCCACCACAGAATAAGTCAGGCTGGAAGGGACTTTTAGGGATATCCAGTAATGGAATGGCACTAACTCCTGAAGAGCCCATTCAGGGCAGCTTGTAGGGTTCAGAATCATTCGTTAGGGACCCATCTTGATCTACATATAGCATATGATACCCTACACTGTAGAACTTAGCCATCTGTTTTTTGTCTTTTTATGCCGTCTCACTTTTTCATCTATCCTCCTTTTTTTCATCCTTTTCACAGTGATCTCTGGAGTTCATCAGTATCAGACTGCCATCAGGCTTCCTTGGGGGTGATATGAGGCACAAAACTATCCAGAGCTGAAACAGAATCTTGCCACTGAACCCTTTGAGCTCTAAATGCAAAAAGGTTGTAGTCTGTTCGCACCAGTGTCAGAAAATTATTCCAAAATTAAAATTATGAGATATTCTCAGCCTGGACACTTTAATAATCCAGACTGCATATGTTTGAAAGTTTGTGACAGGAAATAGTGAGCACTATGAAAATCATACCAAATATTCTGCCTGCATTCACATTTGGTCAAGTAACCAACACACTAAAGAAACTAAGATCAGGAGCTCAAATAGTCAAAGTTTTCTAGTACAAAAGAAAGTGCTTTAATTTTTAAGAAGGAGGAAAAGAATCTAAAAGGCATCTGCAGACATACGTATGCATTGTAGCAACCTGATGAATACACCTAGAGCAAATGAAAGCGCGACAGAAAAATCAGTTCACATCTAAAACCTTTTCTCATGGGAAATACTGTCCTTGAGAATGTAAAGCTTTCTCAAACCTCTCAAGACAACTGATAATAAAAGTACTGAAATTAACATTAAAACACATTTTAGTATCTCAAGAGGTTTCTCATCTGATCAGTTTTTTACTCTTTGATACTCGTTTGCTAATAAGCCACCTAACCCTCCAACTATCCAGCTTTATGGTGCCTTATTTAGACTTCTCAGATTTGTTGAGCTGCTTTCAGATTACAACAGTCTTAAAGATAAATACGACACACACTTTTTTTAGCAGAATACTTGCCACTTTGGCAGCAGCAGAATCAACAACAGGCAGAGGGAGTTTTGGTTAGAGGAAAGAGAATTTTCTATACTCTCCTGAAATTAAAATATTTCAAGACACTTTAACACACCAGCTCCAGAGAGCTGCTTAGCAATTCTCTCTGCCTTAACAGGGGAAAAGAAAATGAAAAAGTTTCCATCAGAAACAACTGAGATTTCGAATTCTGTTCAGTATGCTAATTTGATACATACAATTGCATGTACACATTCTTGATGAGTGGAAACAATCTAGCTAATAGCCAACACTGTAGAAAGAAAGTATTCTTTGCCACCAAAAGCCAAGACTATAATATCTGTGATACTTATAACCCTCAGTGTTCAGGAAATAAACACCCATGTGCATTGCATTCCCCACTAGGCACCAGATCTTAGACAATAAAAACATTTTATCCTTTGCTTTAGACAGTAACTTGAAGCTTAAAATCCTAGGCACCTCCACCAGACTTAGGACTACATGTAATAGTTTTTCTTTTTTTCTTTTTTTTCTTTTTTAAAATTTTTATTGTAAAAGCATGAAAACCAATTATCTAATAATAGCCAATATATTAACAGAGAACTTCACTGAGATTTTATCCAGTGAACAGAATCTGTGACATCCTTGCTGCAAGAAAGTCAGTTCATTCATCCTACTTAATGCTGTTCAACTGAAGAATAAAATAATTCTTAATGACTTATAATTTCAAAGTGTCAGTGGAATATTCAAAAATATGTCTTTACAGCATGGCTCACAGACAAAAACATGGTCTGACACCTTCAGAAGCTATTTCCCCCAGAAAGCAGAAAATACATGTTAGCTAAATTGCAACAAAAATTAGAGTATCTTTCATCTTTCTTCACCCCTCAATGATTTATGAATACATTATTTTATAATGTTAATTAACTTTAAGTTAATTCTGTAAAAATATTTTCATGAAACATATGAGGCAAAGCTTGTGGTTTTAGAAAAAGTAGCCAGTTTTCTGATTTTTTCCATCCCTATCTGAAATCTGTGTTCCTACATTATAAACAAACTATAAGTAATTAAAATGTAAAACAATAAGCGATGGGTCCTAAAGGTATCCTTTTAAAATCAAGTCCTTTCTAGAGTACTTCAAATATAATGTTCAATACAGCTTGCAGATGATTTATTCTTCTGTTCAACCAAAAATAATTGAACACTTTGATATACAGCTACTCTCTCTCACCTTGTAGCCTGGACAACACAAGGCAGTTGCTTTTCATATTGATAATTACTTCAGACTAGATACGGATTTATATTTTCCATCCAGTTTTGAATAGGTGAAGGTTGCTTTATATACCATGATCTTCCTATCATTACACACTTTTAGCACAAACTGTCAAAGGACTTACAATGCACTGTGAAATCTTACATTATTTAGAAAACAACTAACATAGTTAAAGAATCCCTTTGCTAATTAGGGAAAATATTTTGCTGGTGTTAATCTTTATTTTCATTTACTTATAAAATCCAAATCATGTATTTTGAGAAAGATAGAGATGAGCATGCTCATTTTGGAAAAAGAAGAGAACAAAAGGGAAAAGATAAAGGTACAAGTTTAACTAGCTGTTAAACCTGGTTAGAGAATAAAAGAAAAAATGAGAACTTTTGGGTTTTAATTCTGGTGGTTTGTGGCTTGCCCTAAAACTGAATGCATCTGTCACAACTTTTAAAGTATCCAGCTCTGGTATGTTTTTCTCCTCCTGTTTATCTGCCCGTGCACTCATATTGGTGGATTGTGTCTCTTCTTAACTACTTCATATAGCACTGCTAAACAAAAGAAACTAAACAGTGATCAGCTAGGTTCCTGATACTTTGAATAATTAATGCATAATAAAACCTTATCTGATCAATAACTCCAATGTCATATAAACCCAGGCATTTCAATTTTAGAATTAAGCATCCAACCAGCATACTGCTGCATGCATAAGTATTTATGGACTCAGCTTCCAATGTCCCTTAAATATTGCCACTTTAATAAGAAGAAAGCTGTTTAAAAGATTATCATAATTGCTGAAAACCCACCAAGCCCTCTGTACATAAACTTCATTATCTACTTGTGGCCAAAAATAAGTTTGCATAGTTGCAAGTGCCTATGGGAAACCATGCTCCTTAAACAGAGAGCCTATGACTTTTGCCATTGTGATCACTGTTTTTCAAGAGATTTTTTTCATGTAATTGCCACTAATTACAACAGGAAGTCAACATTGCATTATCAGCATCAGTAGACGAAAAACATGTAAAAAATAACTTTGTATAATATTCTGAATTATTTGCACCCTATCGGAGGACAAAAGTGCATTAAAAGTCTTTTTAAAAAGCCAATTTTGTCACAAGATCCTCCCCAGATATTGTTACTGCTTAATCCAAAAGCTTAGGGAAAAAATAGCAGCTATAGCTCAGACCTCATCCATGTGGCAAAATGCTGAGTAAAGGTTTATGTCTTTTTGCTGGCATTTTCTTTATTGTTTTCTATGTGATCAGTATCATCCCGGAGTTAAAAACTATTGGTTTACTAGAATGGTACTTGGGTTGTTTATTTGTTTTTTGGTTTTTTTCAATCATATCATTTGATTGAACAAAATAACATTTGAGCAAAACATGGAAATTTTTAATATTGGTTACTGTACTATATTAGAATCCTTATGCTACAGAAGGACTCAGCACTTACAAGGACATTATTACATATAATTCAATTAAAAATTTACTAACCTTTCCGTCAGCATCTGTTACCTTCTCAACCTTGTTCCTGTTTAAAAATTTCTTCACCCATTCTTCTACTTGAACATTGAACTTCATGAAAGTCACATAGAAAAAATATGCTGTCAGGAGTGTTACACTTTCCCACCACATTATAAAGTTATCCAGAAAAAAGATGATTAGCAAGATCAAGTCAATGATGTAAAAGGACATATCTCGAAAGAGTGGCCACCAAGTAAGGTTCAAGATCTCTTTAGAAAATAAAGCACACATTCCAATAACAAATAGGATATTGAACACAGCAGATCCCACTATGGTACCGATGCCAACGTTGCTGTGGGATATAAACACTCCTATCAAAGAAGTGAAGAGTTCTGGGGCTGACCCACCAGCAGCCATGAAGGTTGCCCCTGCCACGTCATCAGAAATGGCCAATTTTTCAGTGATGACAGTCAAGGAAGGAACAAAGAACTCATCACAGACTATGGCTAAGGCTATAAACATGTAAATCATTCCAATTATATGGAGGATCACTGCTCCCTGTCTTCTCTCCTCTAGAGAGAAAAGGTCCTTGGGGTACTCTCCCTGTGAATGATCATCTGTTTCATTGTCGTGCCCAGCTTCTTGTTTCATAGAAGCATGTGGATCTGGAGTGCCGTTTTCATTCTGTTCTGTGATATCCAAGAGAGTTCTTTGGTGGCCACGCACCAGCTTTTGGCTATCTAGGCTGCTGACCAGCGCCATGCTATGTGGTTCCATCTTGAAAAAGGCACTCATTGAAAGCGAGAAAGTACTAATGGCAACTACACTGACAAGAAGCCCTACAATTCGTATCAGTCTCAGTTTTTTCCTAACATTCTGGTGCCGCCTGCAACCGAACAGAGGTTCCTCATAACACCACTCCTCCAAGACACCAGCAACAGTTTTTTTCTGAAGAGCCATTTTGTGATCCGTGTGAGATGCTGAGGGAGTCAGATGGACTCTTCCTTCATACTTTTCGCCAGCTTTGAAGGTAGAAGTGCTTTAAGAGTCTTCCCAGAATCAAGTACTTTTGCTCTTTGCAGGACGTATTTTCTTCATTCGTCTTAAAAGGACAAACATTATTAATATTAGTGAAACAGGAAGTAATTAGAAACTTATAAAAGCATTTTACAGACTGGGCTACATTTAAAATTTGAAGCAGAATAACATAAAGCCCTGTCACATTCCACCAGACACAGCAATGACATGTTTGTTTAAGCACTAACCCTGTGGACAACAGTTTACCAATACTCATTTTATGCCTCTCATATGCCTCTGAGCCACTGCTCTCCTCAGTTGCTTACAAAAAAAAAAAAAAAAAAAAAAATCCTAGTGGAAGGTAAAGACTGTCCCCAGATGCAATACAAAAATGAAGAAACTACTGTTTTAATGGATACATCAAAGATTATTACCTTCTGTAATTACTTTCCACTATGAACATGGAATGTCCAAATCCCAAATGCAGGGGCAACAACGTCGCGAAAAGCAATCAAAGTGCTAACAAGCATCTCAGCAGACCTTTAGACAGCTGAGGCAGCATTAATTGAAATGTTACGCATGCACAGAGAGACAGTCATTGATGTGTAGGTTAAGAACACTGTGCTGCCGGAACAGGATCGAAATGGAGTTTCCGTAGCTCCTCTGTAAAATTGACTCAGGTTTACAGAGAGAACTCGGCTTGCTTCCGATCAGACGAAGGACATTATCTCAGATGAGCCAAGACAAAATTTTCAGTCATCCCTGGTTTTATTTTGGTTTATGTCATGCATTCAGCAATAAATGTAGGACGTTACTAAGAATACCTATCTGGTACCTTTTAAAAGTGCTCCTCTTGCAGATATTTAAGAAAATATAGTTTAAATTTTCACAACATCCTGAAACAAATGAAATTATGAGGAACTATGCGAGAATGACTATTCATGTATGCCAGAGATAAGCATTCTTCACTAACAGCACTTCTAAAACAAGAAAAAATCTCTAGATAAAAACAGGTGCTTTGGTTAATGAATCTGAAGAATATTTATAACATAGAAGTTAGTTACATACGAATCTTGCCCAGTAAGTTCTATTTTATGTGAAAGAAAATATACAATACTTTCTCAATAAAGCTGATTACTAGTCTTTACTATTACTGCCCAAAAACTATTTTGTTACCTCTCTTATTCAAGTCATTTGTAGCAATAGCTGAATTCTGAATAATCTATCAATCAGCAGAATAATTTATTTTGTATTCTCAAACAGAGGATTACAGCTATTACATGCAGTTATTTCCCTAGAACTTATTAAGTTACTTGCAGTTTCTCCCGATTTTTTCAAACAGTTTCTATACTAAGATGTCATAGAGACATACTTCATCCGCAAGATAGAGTACCACAGCGGAGATATTTTATTTTGCACCTCAGAGTTAATACTCGACGGACTGCCACAAAAACATTTTTCAGGAATGGTACCGGAACGGCACCACGGCCGCCGTGCGCAGCCTGCGGAGACGAGCTGATGCCCGCGCTCCCTTGACCATCACGCGAACGGGATACAGGAAAAGCGCTCGGGCTGTCCCCTGCCCTGGAACCCGCACGGCAGAGCCCAGCCACACCGCTCCCGACACGGCGGACCCCAGACCCCGAAGGAGCGCAGCGCAGCCCCCGCCGCCCCGCCTTCTTCCCCGTCCCCCCGCGGAGATGCCGCAGAGCCTCGCCTAACTCAGCCCAAGTTCGCACCGCTCCGCTCCGCTCCGCGCCGCGCCGCACAAACTTTTTCCACCTCCGAAAGGGGAGCGGGTCCAGCCCCAAGCGCGGACAGCCGCGGAGACACCGGGCGGGGGCTCGGGGCACCGGTCACCCCCCGGCAGCCGGTACCGCCCATGGGGGCGGGAATCTGCGGATGGGAGTCCCCGCAGCGCCGCAGCCCAACCCACGCCCGCGCACACCGCCGCGCTCACCCGGAGCTGCGCTGCGCTGCGCTGCGCGCCGGCCCGCGGCCGCTCGGCAGGGGCGCGGAAGGAGCGGGATGGGGACAGGGACGGGCGGCCCCGGCACAGCCCCGCCGCTCCGACTGCGGCGGGCGGCGGCAGCGGGATCCGCCCCGAGCAGGCGGGGCAGCGGCGCCCCGCCCCGCCCGCCGCGCTCCCACGGGAGTTTGGGCACTGGCCAGGCCAGGGGGGCAAGCTGTTCGGGTTTTTTCCCGTTCCATTTCGTCTTGGGTTACCTGGCGCGGTTTAACCGAGGTAAAATTCGGCGCTTCTAGCCAAGGTAATAAGCCTCGAGGAGTGGGGTTATTTTAAAAAGGTGAGGCCTTCTGATCAAAATATCCTTTATGCCAAATTAAGGGAAATCGGGAAATGAAAGAAAAGGACGTTTCGTTTAGGTTTTGATTTTAAGGAAGGTGACATATCCACGATAAAGTTATTCATCATTATTAATTTACTGCTGAACAGAAATGTCTTCAAACTGCCTTTCAAAGTTGCCGCAGAGAACAATAAAGATCCACTGAACACAGAAGAAAACAGGATAATTCCTTAGCCAGAACTGTCACCTTCTATTCTGATCTGCTTTCAGCATTAGCATTTCTCATATAAGCTTGGCTTCATGAAGTAATTGCTTCAAAATTCACATGCATTGAAACAGTTACAATGCAGCTCTGCCATAGCTAATTCCCTGTGACATATGTTCGGAGATCTGTTGGAGTACACAGGTGATGTTCCTTTGAAATGCCAGTTGCACCGGTCCTCTATGCCATTGTTAGAAAAACCCACGTAGTAATCTGTGGATAAACCAAAGTAATCCCGTGTAGGCGGGCCAACACCTCAGGAAGACCCTCATTGGTTCAGGGCAGTTAGGAAAGATCTTTACTTGGAAATCCTTGAAAAATGCAGAGCCCAGACAAGAGCAAGGATATTCAGCTGGTTGAGGTCTGGGAAGAGTTTGATAAACAGCTAACTGAAACTTCTCAGCTTTCAGTGACACTCTTTTCACATTCTGAAAAACCTTACTGTAAAAGGTGACCTCTCAGTCTCTTTGGGGTAAAGAATAACCTTTTACAATTTCTACCTTGCTCATTTTGAACTCTGATTTAATCCCTTGGCAAACAGAAAATAATTGTTAATTGGTGCTTCATGAAGAATACAAAAATGTAAGAAATTTTATTAAGTGATAACACACGGATTTTATAAGTATTATTAGGACATCACATGAAAAATAAGGATTGTGGAGGTAAGCCTGGGCTGCACAGTCTCTTTATATTTCCACACTGGCAGTTTGTGGCACCTGGGTTGTTTGGGTTGCCCTTGGCATTGGTGGGAAATCTGTAAGTTCCTCTAAAGACTTAGGAGAGGCCAAAACCAGATACACCAAAGTACAGCAGGCATCTTAGAAACTGTGTGGCCATGAAAGAAATGTAAAATGTTGCAAAAGAGATATAAAAAGTTAGAGTTGTTTTTAGTGAGAGCCATAGCTGAGTCGCACCCTCCAAATGCCCTTTAAGGCCACAGTTTGCATGGCAGTGTACATTTATTTCATGTTACATACTGGGAGGTGGTCATCAGTGCCTGATTGTAGATAGAGGAGGCCTGTTGACTATCACAACTTGCATTTGTTCAGTCTCAGGATGATGCAAGGAGACATGTGGAGATTGCTTTTAACCATGCTTCTAGAGTCCCCACATAGATAAGAATCAGTTAAAATCCAGATTTATTGTCTGTGTCCACATATGCAAGACACAAATGAAGTAGCTACATCTCAAACATTCAACCTGTGCCTGCTATACATTGGTGACAGGGATTAAGGGTAGGCATGCTTATACAATTTCTTATAACTGCTGGCTGAATTGTTGGCTCGCAATCTGTGAGAAGTAGCCACTTGTAAAAATACCAAAAATGGTCTCACAGCTTCACAGATGGCCCAGAGGCAGGCTGAGATATGTGCATAGTACCCCAATTTCTATCAGTTTCTGAATTAAAAGTGGAAGCAGGTGACTTTTACAAATGACTACAGGGAATATATAGAGAATCCCCTGTAATTATGCTATTATATTTCCTATAATTATATTATCTACTACCCAAACCTCCATGTATCTGAATTCTAATATCCAGCTGTTTCTCTGCACTTGCAATGGTTTTTCTCCCAACAATAAATACGAGTTGCAAGCCAAGGACAATAATGTCTGTAACACAAATTATGTGGCTCACAGAAGGGTATCTCTACCAATGACTTAAACATTTTGCATCAGCTGACTCATTATCATATAAATACTGCCTAATAATCAGGAGAGAAATAAATAAGCACAGTTAAATTAAACAATAAAAGAAATCCCTTTTTTTCCCCCCCCACAAAGTTAAACATCAAAGTATATTCCAGTTAAATACAGAATAATTAAATTATTTGAATGAAACAATATTTGGCTCACAGCTGGTTCAATGTTTCTCTTTTAAAGGGAGAAGACACCTCGGCTAAGTACTTGGGTTCTACCCCTACACATTTGCATATGTGACTAAGTTTTCATTTTTATTTATATTTGTTTATATTTATGCTTAATATGTAGTTTTTAATACCTTTTCTGAGGTTTACTGCATCATGTGTGAGGAGTCATTTGAACTCATAAGCCACTCTTCTTCACTAATTCCTATTTCAAGGAAGCTCCAAGAAGTAGAACTTTTTTTTTTTTTTTAACAGTACTTTTGTCTATTTTTCTTGCTGTTGTAAACCTTCAACTTGGTGAAAGCAAGTGTGTTTTGAAAGCAAGCATGAAAACAGAGGTGTTTTTTGTGCTGGAGAGGGAAGGAGAAGGGAATCACGTGAAAAATCCTAAATAACAACATCTCCAAGTGCCACAGCAGTAGCTTCTAAAGCTGGAAGATAAAGCTGATGAGAAGGTTACCATGACTACAGAGGCGGCATATTTGAATGAAAATGGATGTTAAGCTTTTAAATGCTAATTGCAGTTGGGAACAGGTGACATTTGAAATATCAGAATTATTTTACACTTTGCAATTTGTAACAAGTGAAACAAGATGGAAAAGATGACAACATAGAGTTAACTTAAAACATTGGTTCTTGTTTAATCTAAGGTAGAGTTAATTTTCTTTGTAACAGCCAGTATGAAGTTATATTTTAGATTTGTGTTGACAACAATGTTGATAACTCAAGGATGTTTTATTACTGGTTTTATTACACAGCTTCAAGGCTTTTGCTGCTCCTCACCCCAGCCCACCAGCAAGAGGCCTGGGGGTGCACAGGGAGCTGGGAGCGAAGACAGTCAAACAGCTGAACCCAACTGACCCAAGAGATATCCCAGTTCATATGGTGTCATGCTCAGCATGTAGACCTGGGAAGAAGAAACAAGGAATGTTCTTAGTGATTGTCTTGGTTTCCGCAACTCACCATCACATATGATGGAGACCTGCTTTCTTGGGGATGGACAAGCTCTTTCCTGCCCACTGGAAGTGATAATTGAATTCCTTGTTTTGCTTTGCTTGCTTGTGTAGTTTCTGCTTTACTTTTAAAATCATCTTTACTGCAAACCCACAAGTTTTCTCACTTTTATCATTCCTATTCTCCCTGCTATCCTCATGTGGGGTAGTGAGCCAGTGGCTGTGTGGAGCTCATTTCATGGCTGGGGTTGAAACCACAGCAGTCCTTTTTGGCACCCAGCATGGGTCTCAAAGGGCTCAAGATAATGTTTGATTGGGATGTGCTAGATTGAATTTATAGCAGTTACGCTGCTTAGCTATTAATCAACAGGCTACTGTGCTTGCCATGGGGCTCCCTTGCCTGGCTGTATATTAGAGTCTCACTAGTGACTGCTTTTTGCTGTCACTACTTGCCATAGGGCTGTGCTGCTGATGGTGTTATTCTGCTGGGTCTGGGAACACTCTGATAACAGCTATGGTGATGCATGTGGGCTGGCAGATGGCCAGGGCATCACGGCTCGTTCTGTGCTACTGTGCTGGGCAGGCTGGAACTCCACAGTGAGATCAACTGAAAGGCACAGTGACCTGTGAATGAGTACACACAGCAGGGAACTCCAAAGTGTCTGCAGCCATGAATATGCCTGTGCCAGAGTATGTATATCTTGAAGTATCTGTGGCCATGGTTGTTTCACTGCAGGTGCACCTCTGAGAGGACTGTGGCCCAGGGATAAATCCATGCTGCAGCCAAGTACACGTTGAAGCATGTATGAGGTCATGTTGGAGCATCTCAATGTGTGTAGCCATTGAGAAGCCCACAACAGAGCAGGTATGGCTCTGGAGGGACTACAGCCATGGGTAATGCTATGTTGGAGCAGGTTTGCTCCTGAAGGGACTGTAGTTGTGGGTGAGAAACCCTTCCTTCTCCTTCCCCCAGCTCGATATGCTGAGCATGATGCCATATGGTCTGGAATATCCCTTTGGTCAGCTGGGGATAGCTGTCCCAGCTGTGTCCCCTCCTAGCTCTTTATTAATCCCCAGCACCTCAGTGATGAGGTGCTGTGAGGAGCAGAAAAGGTCCTAATGCTGCTTAAGCACTGCTCAGCAGTAAAGAAAACATCCTTGTGTCATCAACACTGTTTCCAGCACAAATTCAAAAGACAGCCCGTAGTCCTCACACATAACTCTATCTCAGAAAAACTGGAACAACATGGATATAGCCTTTGTAATTAAAGTATGTTGAATCATTTAATTGTTAGTAATATAAGCACAAATTGCATATAAATTATAGTGTTTAAGGGGCATAAATTGTTTGTATTACCTGAGTAATACATTCTGGAGGAATATATTGAGCAAAATTAATCAGACTTCTTTAAATTAACTACAGTAACCACTTTCCAGCAGCCCACATTAAAGAGGACATCTAAACTTAATATTCAGAAAATAAAATTCTCAGTGCTGAGTAAATGTACAAATGCCTGGAGTTAGGAATGTTACTTATCACCACACCGTATATTAGGAAATAAAACATGAACATATACACATTCTACAGATTCACTGGTACAGAGTCAGAACTGCAAGGTAAAATAGCATATAGACCAGTGTCACTATGTAACTACTGGAGTTTGCTGTCATACCAGCAACCAGCCAGACTTTGGGATTTAGCTGTAAAAGATGCAAAATATGTGTTTTACCTTCAACTCTAAGTATTTACTTACTGTTAAGCCTCAGAGACGATCTGACATTTCTGTTTAACATGCAGTGGGTTAAATATTACTTGCTAACATATGCCTTTTGAAACAGCCTTGGTACTGTAATTATATATCATGATCAGGTGTAATGAAAACTTGCATTTTGTAGTAAATAATTTATTTGAAAGGCTTTGAGAGTTTTGAAGGGCTTTAAAATTTTGTCCATTTTATTTGTTTATTTTCAGAAATAAGATGAGAAATTTGGGGACTGTATCTGTGTACTGCATAGTTACAATGAACACCATCAACAACTGTATTAAGGAGGCTAAAGCTATGATTCCAGTTTCCACTAGTGAATACCATGATAGGAAAATATAAACAGGGTAAAAATTTAAACACAAAAGTTTTCTTGGCCATGTTGGCAGAACACTAAATAGCATGTTTTTCTAATGTAATATTTAAAATACTAATTAGACATAAGGCAACTGTAAATGTTGTCATTGTAGCATGCCAGTCTCCTTAAAGGACAGTCTACTTCAATGAACCTATAAATCTTCTTTATCTATGCTTGAGAGGACCATCTCAAAGCAGAGCCACAACAGCCTAACATCTAGTGCCTTGACAGAAGAAAGTACTCTGTGGGGTATCATTATTGAAATCCACTTAAAAATCTGGGTATATTATACACAGATGCTTACTTTTACTTAGAGAGTAATTCTGAAAAAACCCAGCAGCATGGAGCAACGTCTTTAGCTTTCACATTACCTTCTCTTTCAGATGGGACAAGTTGCTTCTCGGAAACTCACTGTATCTAATGTAACCCCAGTGAGCTGCCCTGAAACCAACAAGAATGTTTATTCAGCCCCGTTTATAAGAACACCTGCAAGGTGGCAAGTCAGCAGACTTTGGAACAATTGTTGGTTTGGTGGATGAACTCCAGCATCCTTGCCAATTGCCCAGCAGTTCCACATGTCACATTACTTGAAGCCTCAGCTTGAAACCCTCTGCTTCCAGTGACTGACCATACACCACTCACAAACTAAAGTGTCTTTGTTGCTATACCATCACACAGCAATTATCTTTTCATACCATTTCTCTAGACTTACGCTCAGCCTTCTCATAATCCTTGCACTCAGTGAATTACAAGATATTTGTCTTCACCTCTGCCGTAGTCTAGTTTTCAGGTAAATTCTTACACTCTTTTGGATTTATTTCAGGGAAATAAATATGGAGTAAAAATTGTCCTCGAATAGTGAGATTTGAAATGGTGAGAATTTATTAAATATTCTTAACTATGCACAGAGCTGCTGTGCAGAGGAGACAAAATCAAAGAGATAAGAAAATCTTTTCAAGGCTGAAGGCAATGCTAACCTGTTGACATTGCCAATGAAAAGAAAGGAAATTCATTAGTCATTTCCCTATTACATTGCTAGGTTCTTGCGTGTGTGTTACCAATTAGCACTGTTCAGTTAAAAAGTCCTGCAGATGTTCACTGGAAGTGCGTATATCATGGACTAAAACGTGCCCAGGTCAGTAGACAAGAGACCCCGTGTATTATCAGAGTTCCAAAATTTGCAGTGGTTGCAATAGAAACAAAAATCTTTCAAAGAACAGCTGACATACTGGGTTTTGTATTTCATAGTGGTCAAAGCACTGAGTAGTGGTATATTGAATTTAAAGGTGAAAGAGTGGTTTAAAGCAGCACTAAAGAATTAGTCCCATGGAAAGAAAAAAAATACAGACTTTCAAACTAACAATGGGATCTGGAACCAGGATAAACTGATGATTTAAGAAGCTTTTGGAAGATAAGACACACTTTTTTTTTTAATGGAAGATTGTCTATCATGAATTAAGAAATTCCAGTGTGCGTAATCTTCCTGCATTCATTAAGAGCTTTTTACAGAAATACATCCCAAATTCTATTCAAATTTCTGAGGCTTACAAACCTGTATTCTGTAAAATGATCCTGATCACAGAGAGAGAGGAGTGATCTTTTTGATGTACTCTAGCAGCTTTTCTAAGAATTAGAAAAACAAGCCAGACCAACCTAGTGGTTTAAGAGAAACAGCAGAGAATTATTTCTATAGTTGAGATTTAAAACAAAATACAAAAATGAGATCTGGAACTATCCATATGTGGTGGTTAGGTTGTTTTTTAATCCATCTTGATTATGTTGCAGTTTAGTGCACAGGCTAAACTAGAAATAAACAAGTCAAACATAATTTAAAGGTGGCTTAAATATTCAAAAAGCTTAAATGCATCACCCATTAGACATTCTAAAGGTCACTGTAATATGTTCATTACATTAAGAACAATTTAAGAAGACAGATGCAATTACTTGATCTGTGTTTGTTCGTTTTTTTTCTTCCAGATATGTGATCTTTAGTGCTAAGAACTTCTGCTCTATGTCAGATCTAAGAGATGTTGACTTTTGCAGCTCTGTGCAGCTGGACCACCAACATCAGTTCCTGCAGAATCTAAAAGTCTCCCTCCAAATACAAAATTGCCAGTGCTACCTTGAATGAAATCTCCAGTGATGAGTATTTTTTGCCAAAAGATCTGGGAAGGTGCTGCTCCAAACTTATTTTACCACTGTTTTCTGGCAGTTTTGAACAGTTTCGCTGACATTTACTGGCTTGTGGCATCTTGCTTTATCTCCTTATCTGTGTCTAAAGGACATGAAATTTACATGTAATTAGTATTTTAAACTACTTGGTGAGTGCAAAACATATTCAGTTTAGCTCAATTTTAATTCCAAGAATAAGTAAAGATCTTTACTGATTTCTGTAATCACTGGAAAAGAGTAGCCTTTTTATGATCTCTTTTCATCTAAGAGTAAATAGTATGCACAATATCCCAGGTCAAAGAAGACTTTGCACTTACACACACTGTTGAAATTAAACCAAGCATTAAAAGTGTAGTGTAAAATGCACATTGATTCCCTTTTAATCTTGGTATTCAAGATTTGTATTTCTCAGCACTGGCTACAGAAAATAAGCTAAAAATATTCTTGTGGCTTGTGGAAACTTTATCACATACATCCATGATCCTTTCTGCTGGTGAAAGTCTGACTCATAAGAAATATCATACCTTTGACTATGCAATGTTTCATCAGGTAAGCGAACCATTTTAAGCTCGATATTGGAAATTACAACATTAGATACATCAGTTTAGCTAAATTTGTAAATGTTCTGAGAAAATGAAAGTTGATCTAATCAATGCTATTGCTGTATTAAGGTTAACTACCCCACAGTGGGAAAGAGTGACTTTACAGACTGTCAGTGATGATATCACAGCTGATGCTACAAGGGCAAGCTTTAAAAAAAAGAAAGACAAACAATTATACTCTTCACAAAACCAACTGGAAACTTTTTGCACACAAGCTCTGGCTTATGTTTGAAACAGCAGCTTTTCTCAGTATGGGCTGTATAGATAGTTTGAGACACAAATGCTTCGGGCTGAGGGCATTTTCTTCACTTGTAAAAGGAGAAAAAGTCTGCTTCAGCATACTGTGCCTGTAGGGCAACAGGGGGGCAAGAAAGGGAAGTGGTGCCTTGTGGTACTCTCCATGCACCTGGGAACTACTCCAGCAGAGCCCAGCTAATGAGAGTCCATTAAACTTGTCCACTCTCCTTAAACATGTAGAGCAAATGATTGACAACCCTTGCTGGTGTAAAGATTTTTGTAGTCATCTTGCTGGCACAGAGCAAGAGAAGAAAAAACTAAAACCTGAAAGAATATGTTCAAATCTACTGCAGGATGTCTTGAGATGAAAGCTGTAGCTTTTTCTTGAAGTTTTCTCACCTTTTGTAATGCACACTTTGTAATGCACTTCATTTCTTTAGGAAGAGCAAGCCTATAAATCGGTGTGGGGATACACAACTATTTCAGAGCAGTGTGGCTGATTTCCATGCATCTGCTGAACACAGCCAGACAACCTGTGACAGTATGATATTTTTCAGCAATTAGTTTATTGTCAGACCTTCTTGGAAGAACAGTAAATGAAGAGAATACCATGTTAAGTGGCAATTTTGCATGATTTGGGGAAAAGGCTGGCTGTGTGCTGGGATTTTGTGTGTTTAAGCTCAAGTGAAAGACTGGAAATTCCTCTTGGCACAAGAAGGCCAAATTGCTAACCCACTTTTTTTGGGACAAATTCCTTCTTTTTGTCCTATAGGGGACATTCTCATTCCTCAGGTGTAGCAAGAACTTGTAGGGCCAAGCAGCACCAACAGTGGTGCTCAGGCACAAAGAGCTTAGTCTGTTCTTACTCATGGATGCCCTACATGTCTATCAGAGATCTGTGTGGCCTTTGATAGCATGAGCAGTGGTGCATCTTGGTTTCCATGGAAATTTACTTTTTCAAACCTTATCCTTCGCATACAGGCTGTTTGTTTTATTGTATCAAAGTACAGATACCCCGATGCAAAAAGGTTTGGGACTGGCAGAAACTAAACTAAAAGGTTTAGTCTGGCAGAGGTTGCGCCTTGATGGAGGGACATTCTGGGGAGGAATGCTAGGTGTGAGAAGTAAGCTTGGAATGGACACATGCAGTGTTGAAAGTCACTTGGGTCAGTGTAAGAGTTTATATAGTAAATAAAGAATTTGTGGTTCAGGTGCCTTCAGAATAGAACTAGCTCCATTCTGTGGTTTGTGTGGGCTTGCCTGGAAACTGTAGAAGCCAATCTACTTCTGCAAAATTGTTCCATCTGTGAGTGATTTCTGTCACCTTCTAAAGTGCTCAGGGGTTATATTTTGTTCTATTTAATCTGTGGCCTAGCTAGTCTGAGATTTCAAAATGGATGAATTAGTTGCGGGATTTACCTGAATTGCCATGGGTTTGTGTGGTGCTTAATCCTGCCGGTCTAGTTGTTACTCAGTTTTATCCCAGATTGATGTTTTATTTTTGGGGAGTGAGAGAGAAGAAGTTGGCTGCTTTGAAACAAAGCACTTTGCTGGCAACAGAAACTGGAAGTGTAATTATTTACTGAATACAGTAAATTATAGTCACATTCTGTCAGTAATTTTGTTGAACTGCTAATACATTTTAAAAACCAAAATAAAAAATGCAGACATGATACACTCTTTTTATGCAAGCATACTAAACTCAGATTCTATACAGTTAATTTGCTGAAACTTTAGTTGGAACAGAAATTAATGTTTTCTCTTAACAAATCAACATACTTTAGAGCCAAACAGTATCTCTCTGCTCTCCATCAAACTTAGATTTCCCATAAATAAACAGAGCGCATGTGCCATGAGTTTCAGAGGGAAGTAAAAGACACAAATGAGAGAAAAAGGCTGCAGGGAGAAAGGAGATGACCAGGGTGCTCCTGCTTTCATGCAGTACCACATGATCTATGAATGTATATATTCTTATAAATATGTTAAGAATGAAATGGAGACAGAAAGAGGAAATGTCCAGTAGAAAATTAGCCTTAGCTGCCAAGTGGTGTTGCACTGCTGGTGTCAGGACTGCCCTGTCAGACATTGTTTCTGGGGCAGACCTGAGACTCCATGGGTGGGTGATCTCCTGCGCAGGGGAGGCGCAAGACAGGAACCAGCCCTGCTTCCTTGCTGCTCCTCACAGATGTCCTGGCCCTTGGGTGCTGCACAGGATGATGGAGAGCACCACAGGCAGAGGGAACCAGCTCTTGGCATCCATCCTGCTGCTGTGAGTTCCCAGAGGAAGGCTGCATGTTTTCAAACACCAGCAACCACAGGCTGTTGCAGGTCCCATAGCTGTAGAAGAACGCATGCTTTTCTGCACAATTGTTCAACCACTACAGCAAACATCCATGAGACTTCCTAATTTTCCTAAAGCTTTAGCTCCCAATAGCGTGTGTGTTTTCTCCAAAGCATATTACTACTTTAACCTTTGGTAATATGCACTGTAAAATACAATTAAGCTTTCCAACTCTTTACATTTGATCGCTAAGTACCTCATCCAGTTGCTGGGACTTTCAGGAGGTAATAATTTAATCTTTTCCTGTAGCAGTTGAGTTATGCTGATGTGGGTGTTGCTGAATTTGGACTCCCATACGCTATAGCTTGTTTCTTCTCCTTTTTTCTTCTGAAGAAAAAGGTATCAGCTATTCTTTCAGGAAGTCTATATGACACTCCTATGATTTCCAATTATTAATCTCCATCAAAAGTATATAAGCGTGTGGCAGCTCCCATAATTTCAAATAGCTTTTTCTTGGGAGCAGCTTTGCCTATTTCATCATAATTCTTCTAATTGTCAGATTCCAGACCTCAGTTTAACAACATATTCCCATTTCTAAGTTGATGTTACCAAAAAGCTCTGTAGTGGCAAACTGTGATTTAGTGACGTTGTGTTGCCATTTAACAGTGCTAACTATCTTCGAACTCTGACATCAAATGTCATTTGAATTGGCCGATTTATTATTACTATATGACTTTCCACCAACTTTTTGAACCAGTTTCAGTGAGGTCTGTCAAGTACAAAATCAACCCTCCTGACAACTACTTGAACTGGTGACTATTATCCAGCATCCCACTGTCAGACATTATCAATTGTATAGTATCTGGCAAGAAAAGGTTTGGTAAACAATCACATAGCAGTCTGTGACCTGTTTTCCAAAAAAGCTGTTTCTGAGGTGTTAGAATAATAATGCAATGCCCAGTCAACAATACCCAAGTTTTGCAAAGGGACTAAATTTTTCCTGATATGTAATGTAAGCATTTTTGATGTTGGCTTGGTCTGAACCTCTGACACACAAGACAAATTTTAACTTCTTTATCAAAAATGAGTTGTGGATGAGACCTTTCACTTTAGTTGGAATTGTGCAATATCATCTGCATGGCAGTTCTTGCTTTTACAAAATAAAAATTTCCATTGGTGAGTATGAAAAAAAAAGGCTGTATTTACTGATTTAGAAGAGCAGAGTTTATGTTTTCTTCCTAGCAAACAATTCTGCATTGTTTTACCTAGCATACAGGAAGCAATTGAGAAAGATTGCTTAAGAAATTATTTCAGAGGCAATGTACAACACAAAATGCATCTTGAACTCTGATGATAAAGGTGATTACTTCTGTGGCTCTTAAAAATAATATTTCCCCTGCACACACATGTAGGTCCAATGCTCATGTGCCCTTCTGGCTTCATAGTTAAGAAATCAAACTTGTGCCTGCATGAGAAACACAGACAACAGGAAAGTGAGTTGTAGAGTGTCTGGCAAGAAAGATTTTGATTAAAAATCATGTAGCAGTCTGAGGTCTATTTTCCAGATCTGCATTAATTCTGCTTTATTTTTTTCTTCATGTTTTCACACAGTTGCATACTCTTACATTATAAGCTATGAACTCACTGATCAGATTAAAAATCTGAAACTTTATGGAGTGATACTGATATTGTCACACATTCTCATTTACTGAGATACATGATGCTTTCAATTGCTGCTCTGTCTCTTGAAGTAAAAAGCATATGGGAGCTCATCCCATACAGTTAGGAAAATGTACTTACACATATCATTAAAAGTACCTTCTGTGTTCCCACTGAGAATTTTGTAAGAACTCAAACAATTCCTTAGCATGCACTTCTGTCTTTTAGGAGGATTTCTCTACACTCCAACACTCAAGCAGGACAAAATCTTAACTGGTAGAGATGGCAAGGGTCAAACTTTAGTGGTTGATTGATTATCAGATTGCTATTAAGAAATAGCATAATTCAAAAGATAACACCCTGCATCAGTGGAGTAAAATGGCCAAGGATGGTCCCAAAGACAAAAAATCCTGAAATCTACTTGCAGCTTAAACTAGTGTCATTGCTAGTATGGGCAGTACTGTTACCAAGAACAAAAATACTAGGTTTTCTTCTTAGTTGTTCTTGTTCTACACTTCAGTAGAGCTATTCCAGGTTTATACTGAGCTGGTCAGATTGTCCTTGCTAATTACTTTAGCCACAGCATGACCTCCACCTAGAGCAGGCTGAAATCTAGGACAGCAGCCAAGAAACCTGTCTGTGCAAAAATAACATTTTCAGAACTCTCTCCCTGCTGATCTTTTCCCTGCATGCTACCTGTGATGTTTTATATAATCCTAATAATTGACAGTTATATTATTTTGCATTTCTTAGATTCTGAATAATGAGAACACATTGACCACATAAGTTTGCTCTTTTTTCCTTTTGCTTTACTTTACTTTTAGGCTCACATCAAAATCTTACTCTTTAATATAAAATGCACTGTGTCAAGATTGAAAGTACTGCAGAAGAATAACATCATTGAAAATACTAGGGGGCAAAAACCCACAGAAAATTATTATTAGTTCAATATTTTTTTACAATCCTTATGCTTGGCTTCATCACGAATGAAGTTTGAGGCCCATCTTTTGGATAATATAGAGCTGCTTCTTTCTGTGATTTTATATAATGTAGATGCTGAACCAAATGAAGTGAAAACATTTTAGTTCTGCACAATTAGCACTTAAATGTGTTTAAAGAAGGAAAACATTTAAAATGCAAACTTGGTAATAAACCAGGTGAAAATTTAAACTTTATTGAATGTATCTCTTGACAGTTTCCATTAATTAATTTAAATTTGTTTTAGTTTTATTGCTGTAGCGAACTGAAAATGCATTGAGATGAATGAGAAAATGACTCTTTCTAATATCCATAATCATGTATTCTGTGTGTATAGTAACAATTAGATCTGACTCCAGGAAATAATAAATCTGGTTTCAAAACTATCTCAGGGGCAAACAAAAAAGAAACCAAATGTCTTACATCTATTGATATATAGAAACAATGGCCATTGCAAGACACTGTTGTGATTTTTTCAAAAGAACAGTAGAAGAGTTCATCTGCAGAGGTTATTCTCCCAATCAGATGAGCTCTAATCCTATTTTAATCTCAGGGGGCTATATTAAACAAAAGCAGAAGGTCTGGATGTTAGAACAGATTAGCCTTGACCTCACTGAGATCAGACTTATCAGTAATCAGGTGTACATAAATTGCCATCAACCAGGCGTTCTAAAGATGCATTGTGGGTAGTGATACAGGGACAAAGTAAAACTTCCTTGTACTACAGAGCAAGTGAGAAAATACAGTAACCACTGCACTGCTAAATTGTGCTGAAAGGCATACAGTTTACAGGAAGCTCCTCTCTCTATCAAAATTTTTCTCTTTCTTATGGATGAAAATTTATTTCCTGTAGGTATTAAGAAAGGATGAGGACAAAAAACTCAGGTGGGAGCTGCAAAGGACTAAATGTTTAGAGTGTGCAAAAACTTTACAATATCGTCAGTAAAAGTCATAAACTGTATAAGGGATTATATTTTTTAAAAACTCAGTAGACTCACCATGATTTTCAGCAGAAACTCTCTTAAACAGCCACTTACCGTCTGGTTATCATTTATATTTTTATTGCTGCAAAATCTGTTACAGATGACTGTGGCTAGTCTTCAGTCCAATACCCTTCTATATCATCTAATTTTGCATATGGCAGTGTATTAAAAGGGTAATATATTAAAAGCTTAGTAAAAGCCCATTCAGACAGTCTCTATGAGATTTTACTCACCTGAGAAACACAAAAATTCAGGTACTCTGTTAAATAAATATACTAAGTTTTCATTTAATTTGCATTTTGTACAACTGGCCTTTATTTATCCCATTTGCGACCCAGTTTTTAACTATTCTCTTGTTCAAAGTTGTGATATTAAGGTTTTTTTAAGCAATGGTCATGCAACAGTAAAGCCAGTTTCGAAGGATTGGTCCAAAACCTTATCCACATAAAGCAAAGCACCGAATTGGTCTCTCCACCAGAGCTGTCTTCTAGACAGTATAGTTGACATGACATAGTGTCACATATGCTGGCTAATTCAACAGAAATGGGAATCATGCATTCCCTCTGGTCCAGCTCAGCTTTCCTCCACCATATGATCTTCTATTGTATCAATGTGACCTTAATCATCATATAACCTCATATAACCTAGTGGCTGGATCTGCATTTTCCTTTTTTTTTCAATACAGGTACTATCGATACTATTTTCTAGTCTCATAGTATAAACCTCAAAAAGCATGCTTTGTAAATAAATAATAGATACCTTCAAAATTATATTTATTAAATACTCTGTAATGATCCCTAATCTTAATACTTGGCCCATTGCTTCCCTTTCAATATTCTTATGTGCCTTCTCTGTTTCCATGTTCAACATTACTGTATTTTAAAAAAAAAATTCATTTTATTTTGAAATCGATGTAGAATCACCTTAATCGTTACTTCAGCATTGCAGAGAGATGTACCATGTCTTTTTTGTTATTGCTTTCTTTCTAAATATAGCATTGGTGACTAAAAACTTTAATTTCCTTTGAAAGTTCAAATTTACTTCAAATTTTGGAAATACTAATTTTATTACTAATTACACGTATATAAATTCCATGCTTGGTAAATTATTTTTTCTCATTTTCCTTGTTTTCCTTTTCCTTTCCCCTCCCCCTTTTATTTTCTTTTTCTTTTTCCTTTCCTTGCATGTTCTGTGTCACTCTTACAAAATTTTCCATATATTTTTGTCTTCAGTAAGGTCCTGTCACTTTCCTAGAAGATTAGGCATAAGAAAATGCCAGGCATGCTATGTGTTCAAGTCCTTCAGTGCTAGTAATTTCACTAACAAATCCCTTTGCCTTATTTTAATGAGGATGCCTCGGCACATGCAAATTTATTTGCCAGTTTACAGCGTTAGCAAATTTGAGAAACATATTACTGTTGAAAAAGCAACACAGAGACAGATAGAGTTACTAAATTGACTGGAAAAATAAAACAGCTTTGATATCTATAATCAAGAATATGGTTTCCCATTTGTCCCATCAACCTAGTACATAAAAAGAATTTTCTTATCCTCCTATCTCTGAAGACAGTCACCCAAGACAGTATTTTTTCATCTCATCTACCTGTCTGCCCATATGCTTGTCTGATCTCTTTTTCAACGAGCTGCAGCCACACTGCCTTGCAATTTTATGTCAGAAAGCTCCTGCTTGACTGCTAGCAGCTGTCCCAGCCGCAGCATATCAGCTCTGGAGTGGTGGGGTGTAAGCTACAGCTTACAATTACTATCCAAAGATCTGGTTCTTCTCTGACCCTTTCAGAAGCTTAGAGCTTATAACAGTTGCTTGTTATTCCAGATGCCCTCTTCAGAATGGTATTTCATCACTGACAGCTGTGTTTTTTCACACTGAGCTGTGCTTTGGGTACTCAGCCTTGTGCCTACCCTGGGGGGTGCTGCCTCTTCAAGGGTGAGCAGCAGAAGCCCTTGCTGTGCAAGCAATAACTGTGGGGAGAGCGCTCTGCTGAGGGAACTCTGGCAGCACTGCGATGGGCAGAGAGCTCTGCAGGTTAGGATCCTCTCGGTCAGTGACTGCAGAGTAAAGATGACGAGGGAAAGAAGCAGCACAGAAATGTTTCTCTGTGTGCCCCGGAGAATTAGAAATATGTAAAGCAACCAATAAAATGCCTAGTAGTGGCTGGATTCTTATTGCTCCCTGAGAAGGTATGTTCTCATTGTATTCTGATACTGTTTTAATGACAATTGTCAAGTTAGTAAGACAAATATAAAAAAGCCCCAAAGAATTCAAGGCAGAAAGAGAAGTGTGAGACAGAGATACAGAGATGACTTAACACTTTTTTAAAATTATTTTTTAAATAGGCCTGTGGTCCATACTGAGTTATTTTTATTGCTGCTATTGTTCTTGTTGGTTCATCCTGTCTAAGCTGCAAACACATAGGAAGAAAGCTGCATCTTCCCAGTTATGAAATATGAATAGACTGCTTTACAATCCACATCTGCTGCTCCACTGGCTTCTGATCAGTGGCTGGAGTCCATCTGCAACAAGACACATGCAGCAGAGATGTCTCTAGTGAATCTCTTATTTTTAAATACCACAGGAAATAAACATTGAAATCTGGTTTCTTGCCAGCTTGATTCAGAAAACAGTAGAAGAGTTATAGCAGGTTAAACCAGGCATTCAGCTACAGAAAGGGGTCAGAACTAAGGTTCTTTATCAGCAAAAGCAGTGGCAAGACAGATGTTTTATGTAGGACAGTTCTAATTAGTACCCAGAATATTTGGGAATCATGATTTCCTTTGTCACACAGGTATCACAAGAAGTGTATACACACACACACACACACACACACACACACATACACGTAAGAAGAAAGTACTTTTTTACTTCAGATTAGCTTCGGGAAACACGAAGTTATTTCCTAAATCAAATAATCAAAAATAGCTGAGTTATGGTAAATTTCTATGTTGGTATTTATAATCCACTGCAGAGGTGAAGGGGAAAATGCCTTCCACTTGGCTAGCATGCTTTATGGTGCATTTTCTTCTAATAAACAGCGTGTTGTTATTGCAGTTCAGTGTGTGCACAGGAATTTTTTAGTTACTCTTCTTCACTTGGAAACAAAACTATTCCTATTGGCACCTCTGGGAGAGGCATCTTCCCCTTCTTCTCCAAATACTAAGCAGAAGTCTCAAGAGACATCTCCCAGCTCTCTGTCCATCTGTTCCTAGCTTCTTAAAGCAATTGGGAAAAAAGTCTGTCCCTGCTACTAGCCCCAGGGTATCAGTAACTGCTCTGTACACTGTGCACTGTGAAATAGTCACTGAAACTCTCCTTGCACTGTAGATGCTCTTGTAAGGTTACCCTCATGTGTCTGTAAGCCATCAGACTGGTTTATTTCGTTTGCAAATACAGGGAAGTGTATTTGCAAATACAGGGAGTTCCGTGGGCACCTCTATCAGAATGGTTGTTCTGAAGATTGCTTGATACAGGAGTCATATCTTACCACTGCCACATCCCAGAAAGGGTTGTACATTGCCTGCCAGAGTGAAAATTATGTGAATATGGGATTGGAGCACTGTAAGTACATGTGTCTATTTTTCAGGCTTTCTTTTTTGCAAAAGGGTCTAGGGACTGCACAACCTGCAGGAGACCAGCAGCTGCAGTGCTTTCGAAGGTTTGCATGTGTCTGTTGAGATGCTTGGCCTAAAAGCTGTTTTGTTCAAGCTTTCCATAGGGTCTAGGATATGACACTTCTAAGCAATTTTTGAGAGAATTGCAGAGAAAACTGTTACCTTATTTTCTGTCTTTTACAAGAGAGTCTGTCAGTACTCTCCTATGTGGAACCTGTCCCTGGATGAACTATGCTGAAGAAAGGCACTTTCCCCTTCACTTGGAAGACGAGCCTTATGTAACTCCTCCTCACTGATTGCACAGATGCATTCAAAAAGCCCTGTATAATTTATTCATCCTCTCATGTGCATAGCTCCAACAGCACTGACATGATGTGGCATTTTTGCAAGTGGTGTGGAAGTTACTATGAATTAATTGTCCGGGTGGTCAGGCTGGATTTTGAGCTGCCAGCAACCTTCACCCAGTTTCAGATCCGTACAGCAAGCAGTGGTGAGAAATAGCTGTGCTTTTTAAGGTCCTACTTTGCTGCTTCATTACTCTTTTTGCTGTTGTTAGCTGAATGGTACCCATTTGGAAATATGACTGCTGCAGGTGTTTGAATTGCTTCAGAAGCGATGTTTCAGTCTTTAGCTTCAAGTGGAGGTACCTCTTTCTTCCAGTGCTACATCATTCCTGCCATCTCCTTGTTGCTCCGGGGCTCCCAAAAGAATCATGGAGCAGGCAGAGTGGTCAAGAGGAAGGACAGAATAGATGCCAGACTGTAATTTAGTGTGGCATTGTGCTGTGGGTACACCTGTACCAGTTGTACCATGGAGTACACTCATGGGAAGATGTTTCGATCTCTTTTCCCTTCTCTTATATGATTTAAGGTCAGTAGCTTGCTATGATTTATGGTCAGTTGCTCACTAACAGCACTAGTGACAGCGTATGCAGACATGTTTTTCAGTGTACGTAGATGTAGGTTTACTAAATGTTTTGCAAACTCCTAGCAGCAGAGTTATGGTACCACACAGCTCTGGGTACTCACAGAATGCATCTCATCTTGCTCTGTTGTAGCTTTACCTGTGAGAAGAATACTTCTGTGAACAGCAGTCATGCCTTGGATTTGCACTGCAGACATACCTCTACTGGGAGAGGTATTAGAGTTGTTAGTAGTGCCATACACTGCATGAATTAACATTACATTTTGGAAATTCCACTTGGGATAAAGAGACCTTAAAAAAAATATTTCACAGCATTTGCCATCCCCATAATGATTCTACCTGTAATGAGAACTGGATCCCTGTAGGATGAAAAAGCTTTTAGTTTTAAAATAATGATTTACCTGCTTTACACACACACACACACACAAAGAAAACCAAACCCCAAAACAAAATACTTTGGGTTTTTTTCTAATAAATATCCTGTTCTTCTACATATACAAGACTTCTTAACCACTTTTTCCCTTGGTTAATAGCCTGGTATATAGTACGTTCAATAATTCAAGACTGAGCTAAAAATGTGTTTGGTCTACTTTCTTGGAATATCCTCTGGGAGTATGGAGAAGAGAATTGGAGAAGCAATTATTTCATGCTGCAGCTGTATATTTAACTGCTTCTTTCTCACTCAAGTGGCATCTGCATTCTCACAGCTGAGGTAATGGAGGAAGTTAGGACTCTTAAGTGCATCTGTGAGTCGTGGGAGGTGATTATCACAGCAGCCAGAAACTTACCTCCTTTGCACCAGGCAGTTCTTCATGTGGACTATTTCTGATTAAAATGTCCACTCTTCAACACACGTCATCATCTCTTTACTAAGGTCTTGATTAAAAAGTTAATTTATTAATCAACTGATGAAGGCCTTCATGCATTTGAGGGAATGGAGACTGCTACGTGATTGGCCCTGTTTCTGCAGCATATCTGAACAGGCTAAAGATAGCACAGCCATTGTCAGAAGAGGCTACTTCCAGCTGATCAGTTCTCCAGTGGTAATACTTATACTTGGGGAACCAATAAATGACTTATTTCTTTTTTCTTCTCCTTGGAATCAGCCTTTCCCTCCAACTTACTATGGGCTGGCCTAGTGGCAATCACAGAGTAAAACAACCCTAGCAGCACAAGGAAAGTGTAAGATGCAGGATGTAAAAGACAATGAAGATCAAGAAGACTCTGGTCTAAACTGATGTGTACCTTGAGAATGAAAGACCAACCTAGTTCCTTGACAGGGCCTGCATTGGCATTTCAGCCACTTATTTCTGAACAGCAAGACAAGAGGAAATGGAGATCTTCTCTCTAATACAGCCATGTGAACTTGCAGGAGAACACTTAATCAGTAGATAAATCAGTTGCTGAAAGCAATATTGCAGGGCATTGGTGCCCATGACCGATTACATTGAGGTTCTGACCTCTGGGACTTATGTATTCAGTGCAGAAAAAACTCATGTCAGTGACAGCTAAAGAATAATATCAAACCAGCTCAACTCTCTTCAAGCCTCTACAGCTAGCAGCACATGGCTATACAACAGTTTCATAAGGCAGGCAGTTTTGCTCTGTAGAGGAAATATGAGAAACAGGTACAGCACAGACGCATGACCTTTGGCAATATCACCACTGAGCTCAGTTTCAAGGTAAAAACACAAATACATGATGGGCTTCCGAAATCACAAGGCTAAAGAAACACAGAAAAATACAGGTGTTTTTTATTATATTTTTTCCCCAATTGACCCAAAATCCTTGCAGAAATGCAAGTAGGTTAAATATTTGCAGGTGGAATGTTTATAGTTGCAGCCTGTGCCTCTTCAAAGTTTGCCAGCAGAGCACTGGCAGACAAAGAATTTTGCAATGCACAGAAGCTGAGGTCAGAAAGTCTAGTTCCTTTCCACCAGCAAGAAACATGATGCTTTAAATTTTGCCAATTACTTTTTTATGATCATTGTTAATAAGTAATACTACAAAGACATGATTGAGGGTGACATACACTGCATCTAAGCTTTTAAACTATTATGAATGCTACAGAGACTCCATCTTCTATATCTTATTCAGCACCTTAGGTTAGCCTGATGAAGCCTCATTCCATTTTGTCTCAGTCCTTTCCTACTCTTTGAGGCTTCAGAAAGCTTACCAAGTATGCCTGCCTTTCACCAATGGCAATAAATGCAAGAAAGTTGTTAACAGAATATTGTAAGATTTATAATCATGCCAATTTGCCAGGGAGGCAGCTGAGAAGTCTGCCAAGACAGTCCAAAGACAGTCCTGGGTCTCATGACCCATGAAGAAAACAACCACCTCAGCATGAAAGATCACAGGTTCATTGAAACCAGCAGCTGAAGAGTGCTGCCTGAGGAGGAGCCAACTCACAGCAGCATTGCCCCAGTATGTTCTTCCAGATTGCAATGTTTTCATGCTCAAGGACATAATCAGAGGTTCTTTTATTTCCTTCCAATTTAAGGGTCTCACTGATTCTGTTTTTCATGAACTTCTGCACTCTTCCCCCAAGCCCATTAAAATTACCTTATAGCTGTGAGCTCCACAGCTTTATCCATGAGAGAGGTAAAAAAATTGGTAAGTGAAGTTCTAGCTTTATGCCTTCTGTTTCACATCTTCTTTTGACAGAGGAGATGCAGATATCTGCCTTTCCTATCACTCACAAGGATGCAGACCCTTGTCATAATGTCCCCACTCATCTCTTTTTCAGGCTGAAGTGCATGATATGTCCTAGTTCTCCAACAGCCTATAAGAAGGAAAGTTTCTCCTTATGCAACGAGAGGAAAAAAATGAAAATGCTAGACAAAGTTGTCTTCAGTGTTTCCTCAGTCTTGTTTCAAAAGGACAAACTCCAGAAGGTGGTTTCTTTCCTGTAAAGCTTTAGCTAAACAGTGCCAGATGGGATTGCACTTCCTGAGGTGTTAACAAGGACATGGCCTGTCCTCTCCAACAGCATAGGCCCCACTGCTTTCAGACAGCAACAATTCAGTCTGTGCTATTGATCTGGAAGTGTCACTTACCACATGGGGACAAGCTGTTTTATCCTAGGGATATAAATAACAATCTGAGCATATGGAGAAGAGAGTGCTCTTGGTCTAGAACCAGCTTCATATTTACAAGCTTAGTCTTTAACATCTGGTCTAGCTCACAGAGACCAGGAATATGTCCTGACACTGAGATATTTTTCCTGCTTATGTTCTTCTTAGTCGTCTGGTACTTAGCTCTTGTAGGTTTCAGCATTGACCTTGTACTCTTACTCAAGGTGAAGGCCACTCTTGCACAGATGTAGCTGTTATAAAACAGGCTCCTCTGTTATATCACAATACTATGTTACCTGAACTAAAGAGAAAAAATCTGGCCTCAGGGCCCAATTGAACCCACCAATGGGATAATTTAAAAGTGCTTATTTGGCAAACAACTTATCAGCTACAAACCAAGAAAAAATCAGGCTGCTAACAAATTTTTCCATCAGCATTCAGCTACATTGCAATTTGCAAGTGGGAATAAACTGTGGCCTTCTGAAAGTCTACAGCTAAAGTAGTAAAATTTCAGGCACAAAAACCTTGGTGCATTTCCCAGAAACTTCTGTACAAGTACTTTGTGATTCATTAGAAAATTTATGTGTAACGTAAATTCTGGCCACACATTCACTGTTCTCTTCTGTGTCTGTACATATTGCATGCTTTTAACATTATTTCTTAGGACAAGTGATGACTTTCAGAGAGGGAGGCAGTACTGCTGTTGTGCTATTTTGGTTTGACACATTTGCACAGGAAGGTGTGCATTTATTACAAACATGGTATTCGCATGCTTGCTCTTACTGAACAATACTGTGGTTCACTATCTACCATTTCTTGGTATAGTATGAAAGCTTACATTCTCAAGGAGATATGAGGAATCCAAGATGATGGAAATTTGGGAAACAGGTAAGGAAAGAGAAACCAAAAGTATGTTTTACTAATCTTTAGAGCTTAAGATTTAGACTAATATTGCTGAGAAACCCCCATCGTGTCAAGTGAAGTATAAGTTAGAAAATATTTGCATGGTTTGAGCTGGATTTAGATAATTCTCTCTCTCTCTCTCTCTCTCTCTCTCTCTCTCTCTCTCTCTCTCAATTATCTATCTATCTATCTATCTATCTATCTATCAATCATCTATCTATCTATCTATCATCTATCTATCTATCTATCTATCTATCTATCATCTATCTATCTATCATCTATCTCTCTATCTATCTGTCTCAGACTTCAGGAAACTTTTGTTTGTGTATTTGTTTTTAAGCTTGAAAGTTAAAGACTTAGACTAAAACTGTGCTTTTAAATAATTTGTTATTATGATTCCCACAATTTACTTCATCCAGTCCTTTAACTACAGAGATGGGAAACCATAGCCTCCTCTGCAAGGCAGCATTTCAAATGCTGCACCATTTCTGCATGCACGCACTGCCTAGGTGTGTCTGTCTCCTTCAGTGGCACGATGATAATGCCCTTCGCATTATGAAGGTTTCCTCCCACAGGAAAACCCACCATACCCACCCATGGCTGGAAATCCCTTTTGCATTGGCAATTCTCTGTCTTCACCTGGGGCTTGGATGTGCTGTTGGAGGCAATGTGTACTTGCAAACCGGAAAGTACATTGTATCCTGGGCTGCATCCAAAGCAGCATGGCCAGCAGGACCCCTCTGCTCTGCCCTGTTGAGACCCCACCTGGAGTGCTGCATTCAGGGAATGGCTTCAGGCTGAAAGAGAGTAGGTTTAGCCTAGATAACAGGAAGAAATTCTTTACTGTGAGGACAATGAAGCTCTGGAACAGGATGCCCAAAGAAGTTGTGGATGCCCCATCAGTGGAAGTATTTAAGGTCAATTTAGAGGGGTTTCTAGGGAACCTGGTCTAGTGGAAAGTATTCCTGTCCACGGCAGGGGCTTTGGAACTAAGTGACCTCTAAGGCCCCTTCCAACCCAGGCTATCCTGGGATTCTATGGAACAGTGTGTAGCCATCCAGAAAGTGTCCATCACCGGGATTTCTGTGGGTACAAAGTGGACTGCTATTGTAGACATCAACGTCCTTCAGTACCCGGGCAGATAAGCAGATTAAGGCTGTTACTGCAGGCAATAAAGACGCACCCATCCTTCAGAACCGGAAAAAGCCTGAGAGGTTTTTAGCTCGTGAGCTACTTCTTGCGCAGACACCCGCGCCTCGCCGACTGCAGCGCGATCATCTGCAGCGTTTTACCACCACCCAGTGGGGACTGCGGGGACAGCCCGGGACCGGGGAGCGCCGGTGCATCCCTGCAGAGCCACCTCCCGCTGGCCCCGATGATTCCCACCGAGCCCCTCTCCCCACGGAGCCAGGGATGCTCACCCGCCGTGGGCACGCGTAGCTCCCGTCAGCATTCGCTGGGCGTGCAGTCCCGCACTCGGAGAACACTGCGCTGCCATTCAGAAAGTGTGTTTCCCATCTTTTTCATGTGCACTAGCCGATGATGCAAGTTTTGATTGTTGATTCTTGTAATAGTAACATTAATAACTAATAATAATAATAATAATAATAGAAATAGTAGTAGTAGTAGTAACAACAACAACAAACCCAAAACCAACAGCAATGTCGGGGGGGGGTGGTGTTGGGCAGGTGCTGTTTGCTGTGGTTGTTTGACAATTTTGTTATCTGGGGGCTTTTGGGATTGGGTTGGGTTCTGGTATTTTTTTGGATGGGGGTTGGTTGGTTGGGGTTTTTTATGTACTTCTTTACATAAGAAATAACTGGCCTTTGGAATTCCACATAGTGAGTTGGCCTAGCAATATATTTTTGAAAATTTCAATTATTCAGCACTGAGTTACTTGTTTTTCATTCTCTAGCCACTTCTTAGTCTATGCTGTAAAAATGGCTATTTCGACAGTCTCACCTGGAAGCCATGTGCACTGAATCCAAGCACAGGACCATATTTTCTTGGTGGTTGCTATCATTCTCTGTTGGGTAAGGCACTCACAACAGCTATGGTTGCTTTTTTGCCCCAGTAAACTGTGAAAATCAGTGATGAGCTTGAGGCATCCTGCATGCAGCTCCCACAATACTATGGGTGCACAAAACTATGCCCTTTCACTGAAACACCTCTACCCTGAAGCCAGGAGATATATTGCCCTGTAGTAACCTGCACCAAAGGCATTGCACTGGTCTGTCAAGCTTGGTAGCCACAGTAATAAAAGGATCTATTAGCCAGATTTCTTCTGGCTTCTTAAGATGACGCTAACACAACTGGCCAGAGGTTATAGCAGCATATGGGGACCATAAGAATGATCATATCACATCAGATCAAAGGTCTATCCTGTTTAGGTTCTGTTTCCAAGAGTAACCAATAGCAGATGCCTCAGGAAGACTGTAACAATGCAGGCATGCAGTGCTACTTTTCCAGATTGCTCACTTGCACTCCACAGATCTCACTGATCTCTGAGCCTGGCTGAGTGCATTGCCATTTTTTAGCCCTCTGTATTTCAGCTTTTCTTCCCTGCTACACTTTTCTCTTCCAGTCAAACTTTTAATGCCCATAGTTAGAGACAGAGAGTTCTAGTTTGATTACGTTCCTTTTGCTTTGAAGCCCTTAGTTCCTGTTTACATTTGTTGCATTTTTAAAAGAGACATTAAACAAGCTCCTTCTCTGGGTGCAGATGATGTTATGGATTTCTTTTATCCTCCTTTTTCCTCCCCTTATGAAGTGAAGCATCTAACCAAAGAGTTTTCCACACATGAAAACCATCAAACCTAGAATCACCCTTGCTACACTTTGTTTCATTTTTCCTAGTACTCTTGTACTTTTTTTTGAGCTGGAGGACTCTGGACCAGAAATATCCTTAGAATTATGTCTAAATGAATGAACTGTATGTAACAAATGGAATCCATTCCTTTGTGGAAGAGTGTGCCAAATGAAAAACAATGGAAAAAAAGAGGCATGTGGGACTCAATCCAGTACTCCAGATATTGAACCACGACCTAAGTCTGGAAGGTGGCAAAAGTGTCTTAAAGGCTCCAATTCACAGGTAATGCACAGGAGACACTGAATACAGGTGGGTTTTTTACAATTATTTCTCTGCTGAAATAAGAAGATAGAATACACAGGAAAACTATTTTCTGGGATGCTGTCTTTATGTCCAAGCCTTCATTGTTGCAGCTCTTCAGGTTTAGCATGCTAGCACATCTACAAATATACAGGTCTACTACATCTGACAACATAATTACACACAATGAAGAACACAGGAATTACTTATTTGTCATGCAAATGAGTCAAAAACTTCTTTCTTTTCATGGTATATTTTTGGCTTTAAATGGAACACCATGGTTCTTGAAATGTTTTCCTATGCATAGATTAAAAACATTTCCACTTCAATGCTATCTGTTTCCAAAGATGGTTCTTTTTCTTCCTGACAGGAACTGAGGCACCTAGGAATCTCACACTTTGAAAATTGAAACTCCTGGGGTAGTCACATTTACATTTACTCATTTGTTTTCTTATACTAATTAAGAAAACATCAGCTAAACCAGCAATAATCAGTTCTGAAAAAGATCTCTACCATATAAGGAAAAAAAATATTTCCCTTGGACCATAACTCAAAGGAGGCATCTTCTAACTATTACTTTTGGCTTCAGGAACCTTCCTGATATTGTCAACGTGTAAGTGCTGTGCTACACGATGGAGGCTCTTGGAAGCAACGTGTCATCTCTGTCCTGTTAACAGCTGCAAGGGAAATTCCTGATTCATATGTGCAAAGTCAGGGACTTTAAGAAAGGCTGTTATAAAAATATCCAAATAACAAAATCACCTTCCTCTTGTCTACTCTTGAGAAATATTTCATATTAGAAAATATTAGCTTCCTCTCTGAAGTCGTCTTGAACTGTTCCTTGCAGTGTTAGGCAAAACATTCCACCAAGAACTGCCACTCAAAAAGGAAAAACCTGAACACAAAGAGTTAACAAAGCATGTATTTGAAGTAGGGCATTAGAAGCTTGAGGGAGGGCTTGAGGCTTGACATGATTCTCTTAACCATGGGATTTGAGGCAGGAAGAAAACAGGCTCCTAACATCAATAGGAAAAGAGATAAACTGGACAACAGATAAAACCTGCCATAGACAAGAAACATGGTACCTTCGAGAAAAAAGCTGTTCCATAGAAGTAGATTGGCAAGATGAGCTGGATAATAAAATGACCTTAAGATCATGTGGAAGGTCAAGGCTATCTCATGTCTAATATCTAGAGTCATAATTTCAACCACCACCATGTTGCAGGGAGGATTATAAATTTTCAGTATTCTCATCTTGCAAAAAAAGGGTCAATATAATTTAAAATAAAAAAATAACTTACAGAAGGCTGGAAGAATGGGAGAAAGTGTGGCTTTCTTTGCAAAGCAAACAATATAAAAAATCCCAAAGAGATATGAATGAAAAAGTTATATTTCTGTCTATCTCTGGATCAGTCATTTTGCTATTTTCCCTTGAATCATATAGATTTATTTGAAGGAAGTCCATGCTGCCAAAGAGATGAGGACTCTAGCATCGCCATGAGAAACACAAGCAGAAACAGAAAGTACACTGTGTGTGAGATGAACCAGAAGGGGGTACTTCCAGTGTTTGTAACTTTTATGACTGAAAACTGGCCTGGGAATGGAAAGAATTATATTGCAAGCTCTGTAGTACAGGGAAAAAAATAAGGGGTTGAAACTGATCTCTTTTTGTGGGGGTGCGGCGGCCCGATGCTGCAGATCCCGAGTCCCCGAGGCCGGCGGTCGGCGTAATCCACGGGGACGCTGCCGAGGATGCCATCGCCTGGGACTCGGAGGAGGCCGGGCCGTAAACCGCTCTCTCCCTCCCCTGGAAAGTTTTTCCTAAGCTTATTGGTTTAAGGTTTGCTTCCCCGCCCCTATCACCGCCCCCGCTGCTTGCCCTCACTAGAATGTTCTGCTGCCGGGCTTCCCCCATGAGTTGCTTGTAATCCCCTCCCTACTTATATTTCATTTGCTCCCCCGCTTGTCCCTCATGTTGTCCCGGAGCCCCGTTGGCTCCGCCCCTGCTGTTCCTCCCCGGGAAACCCCGTATTTCCCCCCAAAAGACCCCTTCCCTTTGTTCTCTCGGCGTGGTGTGGCCGCGACCCCAGCCCCGCCGGGTTCTGCGCCCGGCAGCTGCGTGGACCGCCCCACCCGAGAGCCCCCAGTGTGCCTCCCCCGCGCCGCTTCTCCTGAATAAACTGCACACTGCTGACTCTCAGCTCGTCGCACTCTCTTTATCACGGGAAGCGACCAGCGACTCCACGGCGTTCCTGCCCGGCAGGCACCCGCCTCCGCCGCGTGGTCCCTGCCGCTCCAAGGAGCGACCCTGGGAACACCGAGGCTGACTGCAGCCGCCTCTGGACAGAGCTGAACAGCCGGGAGGGCTGAGAGCTTGGGCCAGGTGAGGCCCCCGAGGTCTCCCGAAGCCCCGGAAGCTCGTTGGGGCCAGGCGGCCGGACCCCGCCGGACCACTTACAACTTCATCTTTTGAAATTACAAGTTAATATAGTATGTCCATTATCAAACTTAATAACTCCAAAATGCACTTGTCTTAGTCACATGGAAAGATGGGAGACATAATAGAGTAAAAATCATGTAAGGCTTATACAAAAATAAAATACACATAGTGTGTCAAGCTTGCAAGGTGTTAGAATTATGGCCTTTATTCCAGTACCCATCTAAATGTAGCCAATTGAATTGATAAATAAGTTAGATGTATTATGGGTAATATCACTGGCATATTTAACTCAGTAACTGTCAGCGTTAAACAATGATTTTCAAACAATTTAACATCTTATACCAAAATGGACCACTGTGTATAAAGGTACTGTCAGTACAGGCAAGGCATACACTTCACCTTTTTTGATTCATAAGGAATGGTGTTAAAACAGTTATTTCTCAAGCTCTGGATAAAAGGGATGTCAAAACAAGCCTGTACTTGCAGTCGTGCTGTGTGGCATTCCTGATCCATTTCTTATCCAGTGTTTAGAGAAGACTCAGCGCATTTGAGGTGGGAGGAGGAAGGAGGGGGAAGAAGCTTTATATTGTCTGGGAATCTGCAGCCAAACAAATGTACATCCCAACTGATTTAAAAGGTAATTTAGTTTGGAGCTTTTCATTCAGCACCTGACAAAAGATAAACCAGAATAAGACATTAAAGAAAATTCATTATGGGCACCTCAAACTCCTGTCTCTTCTCTGTGCTGTATTCCTCTGGGAATTTTTGTGTGATAAATGTCCACATCCTTGTCTTCAAGGGTCTTCTGAAATGTGATTCTGCTCGTCTAAAATGCAAACAAAATCTCCAGAGATCTGTACATGGCAGACTGAAGTTTTAGAGCTGCTAACCAGGGATTAAGAAATGAACTCCATTGTGAGAAAAAGACTCACATCTACAGATTTATTAACTGCTGTTGTTCCACCAAGACTCAAGGTAGTGTGTAGCACACACACACACAGTGATTACTGGAGAGAAGGTGAACCTGGTTGCTCAGTACCACCCACTTCTCAGGGATTCTGTAGGTTTTTAAAAAGTTCATCTCCCAGTGCAAGATGTTTATTGACCTTGATCTTGATAGCACAGAAGGTGCACACTGAAGACAAGAGGCATGTTGTGATGTTGCGTGAGTTATTAATGTTTCTCAGTGCACCCTACCAGGAAGCACTGTGTAGCACAGCGGAGACCCAAGAAGTGACACAGGAGTGCCATAGCAGCTTTGCAAGTCAGTCAACACCAGAGCAGGCTATTCTGAACGAGAGGAGAGGCAGGATAAAAAGCTGAGCTGTTAATGCCAGCTAAGAAGCTCCAGTGCTACGTTTGCTGCGTGAGAACTGAGCACGACAGAGGTGCCTGTCACCAGAATAGCTAGGAGCAGAAGCCACCGCTGTCCTGGCTTCTCCCACGCAGCCTGTGCTCTGTAGGCACACTGATTACAACGTGTGGCCTTTGGAAAGCCTCATGGAGAGGTCTGCCCTGCCCAGAGGCATGCAGACCAGGCCAGAATAAAGCGCAAAGGTTAACAGCTTTGCTGATTAGAGCAGCTGTAATCGAGTTAAGGACCACGCTTGTTATTCTCTTAAAGGGTGCGCTGGACTTAAATCACAAGCAAGTCGGTGTGTGGATCTCCCCTTATCTCTGCCAGAGGACGGGTGAAAAGCTCCTGTTACTTTAAGAGCACTTGTGAATTTCTTCCTGTTGTGAGCCACCGAGTGTAATAAGGCCACCAGACCCTGTCTGCCAGAGCACCTTCAGATAACTGTCTTCAGCTGTCTGCCGGGAAAGTGTCAAGGCTAACACAAAAATACATAAAATGGGCTTTCACAGGAGCTGTGTGATCCTGCAGTGGGGAGAGGTCAGGGTGGCTGGGGAAAGGGCTGTAAAAATCTCTAATGAGCAATGGCTTCTGCAGGCAAGAAGACAGGGATAGAAGAAAAACCACAGGCAGCTGCAAAATCCCTTGATGTGGTTACAGCCATGAACCCAAAACTAAGTTTGCTTCTTTCATGGTGGTCATGAAAGAAGGAGATATAGCACATTGTGCACACCCATTGTGTCTACCACTGTCAGTTTCTGAATATCTCACTGCTCACACAAGTGGGACCAAATCACAAGATTTTATTTATTGCTGATATGGTTACCAATAATGTTTTCAATTTTGGAATTTTAAGGCAGACTACAAATCTGCTTTATTTTCTTAGAAATTTCCCATTATACTGTCAACTGGCTTTTGGCAGCTGTTGAAAAAAAAATTAAAAATAAAAGTAAGAGTCTAAAAATTGTGATTTCAACACTTTCTTGCACATCACTTTTTTGTGTTGTGCATACCTATGCTTTATGCATAAAGAACAAGAGATAATTAAGCTTCTTCTGTCTGTATTGAAACAAAAACATCCCTGAAGATACTGAAAGATGGTATCTGACACTTTTCTTCCAGTTTTAGGATATTCTAAAATCAGAGATTTAAGAGAGATTTTAGAGTCAGAAGAAAATGTAAATAGACATTTATATATACACACACACAGGTGCAGAAATGCATGCTTACCTATGTCTGCCCACAAATACATACCACGTGTTAATAAGATAATAAAATATGTGTATTTCACATAGTTTGAAAACTATTGCCATGCTAACATTGTCTCAGCAGCTTCACTGTAAATTTCATCCTTTGTAACCTAGTATGACAAACCTTTGCATGATTTCAGTGGTATAATTTTTTTTTGTCATGCTAATGTACTCCTTACACTCTTACACTCTTTTAATTTTTTACACTCCTTACAATTTTATATATGCCTTAATGATTATTCCCACTCTTACAAGTGCTGCTTTGAAATCAAGGTATTCATACCAACTTTCTGTTATGCCAGCAAATAAATTCTTCAATTTTTCCTATGTTAACTTATAATTGGTTCACGGTTAATTTATAGTCTATTCATGGTTAATTTATCTCCATCCTTTCGTGCCTATTGCTCTGAACACCCCATGTGTATTTCACTACACCTATGTTGTCTTTTTTTCTCAGTGGTACTTTCTTTTTGGTGGTACTGATTTCCTGAACAAATACTGAAACTGACTGAGAGCTGCTCCTTGAAGACCCCAGGTGGTGACAACTCTGAGGGATGTACATGAATCCTTGGGAAAGAAAATCAAAGCTGTCAGGTAACATTTTAACTGGTGGTTCTGAAAGTTTAGCAATAACACGTGGGGCTCCATCTATTTAAAACGTGGTTTGGAAAACCTTCACAGCAGATCTCACCTTGCAAAGACTGTTTTGTTGATCTGAACATTAGCATTGCCTGCAATGATTTTATGGTATGGCTTATCCTTCATGAACACTGTTCACTGCTGTAATAGGCAAGTAGACTACACTGCCAGAAGCAGATCATCAGGAAAGTAATGACCATCTAATCAGTGAGTTCAGAGTGTTCCTTTGTAAGTATATTGATCCCTTATCTTATCTTCCTGCGGAGTCCAGCAGTGCAAGGGAAGCTGGGAAGCTAGCTCCTGGTTTTATTGTAATCTTGGCTATTCTAAGAGTCATTTCCCTATCTTTCAGGGAGATAAAGAGGCGTATATTATGTGGGGAGAAGAATCTGTGTTCTTGTCAATGACACAGGCCACAGAGGTCAATGGCACTTGGGCAAGCCCGCCTGAAAGCCCCTATAAATTTTCAAAGGTGAGTGAGGCAGATTTAGAGAGTAGATGTATTCTGCCTGTGCAGGACGAAATATAAAAATGCCACTTGGTAGGGAGGAACAGAATATTAAGTCTCATAAAATCCTTTAAGAGGCTATATAGTCTCCCCAATGGAGGAAGAATTCTGTCTACTCAAATTTTATTTTACTAGAAGAACACAGAGAAGGGCACTTGATATTAATGCACAGAATACAAGTGAGCCACCAAGGCAAAAGGCAAAGCCTTTCATCCTCCTCTTCTACCCCTATTCCTCTTTCGTCACCACCTATTTAGATGCAACTACTTTGGAAGAGGTATTTTTTCACTGACATGGTAATGAAAACTTCCATCATACTTCCTTTCCAGATGTTTCTCACTCTCTGTTTCTGAACAGAAGTGGACACAGGCCCAAAGAAATACGTATCTCACTCTGTTTAGGAGTAGAAGTACAGTTGCATGAGCTGTGAATCTGAATTAGGTTAATCCCTATGTTTCATAAAAACTATTCTTGTCAGAAAACACTTTGATACTCTTTTCTACAGCAACACAGTAAGGCAGGTTATGAAACATCTCAAATAGGTCATCTGGATAAACAAGTAATAAAATATTCCTCTCTTTTTTCTATTAATGGAATAATACTGGATATTTAAAATAAATTTTTACATGAATATGTAATAATAAATAGATTGAAGAAGTGCAATGAAAACAGAAATGTTTGGTTTTGAAGGAGATGGGGAGCCTTTTTTACTCTACTGTCTGTGAAATACGACCAATCCACTTTTCATCCATACATTAGGAAGTGCTAGCCAGCAGCCTAGTTTCGTTGTCATTTTTCACAGTGACAGTGAGTCTGAAAGACAATTATGAGATTCTCCAAAAAGAGACTAAAAAATTTAGAGAACAGGAAATTGAACTTGGGTTTTCAGATTCCCAAACAATTTAATCCCATCAGACATTTCCCCATATTTTAATAATTTTTACTTTGCTGGGATATTTGAGATCTCCATAAAAATACATTGAAGTCAGCACCAGCTCACAAGCCAGTCCTGCAATCTTATGCAAAAGCCCCTTTAAAAAAAGTGACATCAAAGAAGGATACCACAAACCTTGAGACCTGCTCAGGATCTTGTCTAGGATTTAGTCTCAGCATTATAAGAAAATGTACTACATTGATCTGTATTTTCTATATTTGTTTTAGTTTTCAGGAAACTAGGATCTGCAAAATTTCCTTCATCTTCAGTGATAACAGAAGCATACTCCTACAAGGAAGCCTTCCAGTAACTTCATATTTTCTAAATCTATTGGCTTTGAATTTTGGTTTTCTTCTTCTGTTAATTTCTCAACACATACAAGGACCAGTGCTTGTTTCTTCCTGATCCGACACATACATTTAAAAATGTTTGGGATGGCTTGCTGGCAAGGTCAAGTGTGATCTGCAGCCATGCAGGTAGAGTGAGGAAATGATGAGAGAGACAGGGCAAACCACAGCATAACAGATGGAAAATTTGGGACATACTTTAAGAATTCTGGAGTCTCCAGGAAACTCAGTTGGAAACACAACTGAAAATTTTCCAAGCAAAAAGACATTACGTGTGCATATGGTACTCATCTGCTGTAGGTTAAGACAGTTGTTACAGATTTTTTGAGGATAGATTAGGATTATTTTCCACCTCCTAATTATTATTAGGAGGTGGAAAATTTTCTCACCCCCTGTATCCCCACAGGCTGAGCCTATTTATGATACTGGGTACCACTGGCTCACAGTACAAGTTTGAGCCTTCTTTATAGCACTGATGAAAGATTTGTCAAAACTGAAAGTGTTTTCTGTCTTATCAAACTTTTTCATTTTAAATGGAGAGAAAAATAGGGATGCAGATCAAGAAAAGGCCTATTCTTCCCATAATAGTGAACATGGTTGATGCACATACCACATTTACATCCAGCTAGGGCAAATAACCCAGTGAGTTCTGTTGGAAGACCATTACATGTCTAGGATGTCAACAGGGGCTTTGAACTTAGAGGAAAAACAAGGAGTGAATCAGGGTTGAAGGGAACAGTAGTGTAAGCAATAGACATACAGATTTTCACATTTATTAAATATTATGAAGAACCTATTTTAGAATGATAAATGTCCTAGACACAAATACATATATCACAGAGAAATACAGACAGAATGGCACAAAATATCTTGGTTCAGATTTCTCTAAACTTTTTCAATATCATTTACAAATGTGAATTTGATACCAATATCGAAGATGTAGAAAAGAATCACATTTTGAAGAAAGGGAGACATACCGCTGAATGACCTTTCCCCCACATACTTTTCTTGGACTTCAAGAGTCAGAACATCACTGAAGAAGTAATTTGTTCTTTAGAGTAACCATTTGTCAGAAACAAGCAGGAGGGACAATAAATTGCACAGCAAGGTCAGAGCAATTTTGCTTCCAATTTCTCTGATTCAGTAACAATATGTTTGCTTTTGTAAAAGGAAAGAAGGAAGGAAACATTCTTAAAAAATACAGAGAGCAAGACACAGCAGTATTTCTGCAAGGGTGAATTGTCAGATAATAAAAAGAACGATACATTCATATTGCTTTTTGAAGAGATTAAGTATCTGCATCCCCTTCAATTAAAGAGATTTTGTTGCAGGAAAATTCTTACTTCTCTGACTTCTAGATGCTTACACTTTTCTTCTGTTCTCTTCAACTTGTAGACAATATAACCTTATTTCCCTAAGTAGGATCAACCAACTAGCATGCATAGCACACATCTCTAATTAAAATAGTTCAGGTTGCCTGATTTGAAAAGATAGGGAGATGGGGAAAGTACTCTTGCAGACAATGCATTATTTTGTTATTTATTATTTTGCTATAACTATCCTGGTAGGTGATAAATGATGCCTTAATGGTATTTGCTTCTCTGAAGCTCATGAAGTGAGTGTGGGGTGGCATACTAGAAAGGATATATCCAAGACTGGACAATATGGGTCTGAATTCTATGGAAAGAAATTTGTTCTCTCTGGTCTTAGGCCCTTGTACAGTGTCATGGTGGCCTTAAGCAATTTTAGAACTTCTTTGCTGGCGTAGCATGGCTGTATAATTTGTAATGTCCAAGCTTAGTGAATGTAAAATTCTTCCAGAATCTTATAACTGGTTTAAGAAATTTCTCATCTAAAGGATTCTGCCTCTGTAAAGGAGCTTATGTTAGTCGAATCTGTGGTGTTGGTGAGTCATTTTAGCTTGTGCCATCCATTACATAGAATCTACTTGCTAGTCTAACATAGATATAAATTCTAAAATTAACCTAAATTTTATAATTAATCTAAATTTACCCAAATAGCAAGTTCTGGTGATCCATGCAACTTACCTGTAAAATATATTTTATCACACTTCCTCATATCTAATTTATTTTTAAACCTGCTACAAGCATTCTGGACATTGAATTATCTATCTGATATTATCTATCTAGTGATAATATCTATCTATTATCACTATCTGTTACTGCGGCCCAGGAGCTTTAAAATGCATGTTCATTTTTCCACAGCCGGTGAAGCTTTGTATGTTACAAGATGGCAGCAGTGAAGGATTTTTTTTCAGCCTGAACAGTACCAACATCAGGATACTTGGCTATAGTCATAAGGAATGCAACAACAGCTCTGTGCAACCCTGAGCTGATGTGTGCAATGCTTGCTCGGGGTTTTGCTCTGCATCACAACATCTGAATGCTCCATCGTCTGTCTTTGATAGAAGGTCTCCTGAAGTTGGGACCTGAAATTGTTTTCCTGTAATAAGACTTGGTTCTGAATACTGCAAGCATGATTACAAGAAATTGTATTAAACAATGCCACAGATTTATATTTGTGACAAATTGTTCTGTATTCTTTGCTAGAAAAAGCCCATGAGGCTGCCATCCAAATACTTCACTCTGATGACTGTGTGCACACCTTGCCGTATGCACTTACATGTGACAAGTACTTTGCCAATAAACACATAAAGCCTAACACAGAACATTTTCTGCCAAAATAAGTTCAAGAAAATACTTGTCTCTTGCTGAATTTGAACAGGGGAGAAACTCCAGCCAGGGTGACTTAACAGTTGAAAAAATGTAAACAAAACTTGGGGGTCTGAGACCCTGATTCATGATTTTGGACAGAAAACAGCAAAAAGCTGTACCCCACCCATCTGTGCACCATTATGCGCTGGCAGGACTAAATTCCAGATCCCCACTTGCCTAGATGATTTTGGCAATGCTTTGCCTTGGTGTGGCATGGCAACAAAGCAACACCTATTGCAAGCCCTTCTTTATCAAGGAGGTAGGTGTTGGATGTCTCAAAACCCCATATAAAACTCTGCCATTAAACAATGCAGGCACACATGCAAAACAAACTAGTGATGCCATGAAGCATGGAGATAAATATGTCACTGATCTCAGTCCTATTCCCAGTGGAAAAATATGTTTACAACAACTAAAAAACCCAAAACCCACAAACAAACAAGCAAACAAACAAACAAATAATCAAAACCGAAAACAAAATCCCACTATAATTATCCCTAATTTATGACGTTGTTGCTGGTTTCTGGAGACTGAACAAATCCCTAACAGATCTAGGAGTCCTCCTCAAATCAGCACTGAAGTTAATTAGAACTCTGGAAATCATTACATTCTTCTGTATCCTTGCACTATTTTGTCCCCCAGCTCATTGCAGCTTGAATTAGGTATGGAAAGTGTCTCTTTCTGACCTCACCATGAAATTATGTACAGGCAGAAACAGAATCAGAGGAGACGAGTTTCCCACTGCTTTCAGGCTCTTCACCGCATCGTGTTGCACAAAAAGCCAAGCCAATATTGCCTCCTTCTGCCAGCAGAGGACGGTACCTCATCTGCTCAAGTGAGACCTGCTGCCGTGGCAATCACTAAGGTTTCCCTGGCAAACCAGGGATGCTCTGCTTTCCAGAGTTTCAGAAGAAAGAAATGCAGCAAGATTATCTCCTATTACTTTGACTTGACCCACAAGCTTACTTACTTTATTTACTTGGAGAGGGTCTTTTTTATTCCAGGGAAGGTTTTACTTTGTGAATTTAGTGCATGACATGGTAGCAGACACTATGGAGACTGCTCTCTCTCTGCAGAAGAGTGATGGCACAGACCATAAAGGCTGTAGTTTATGGTCCAGTTCTAAGGAAGCACTTGCATACACTTCCATGGGAGCTGGGATCTCAACAGCAGCAGGACCAAGTATGTCTCATGAATATTTTTTGGCAGTGTTTTATGCTGTGCATGTATATGTCACTTTCTCCAGGTGCTTTGCAATCAGATGATCATTCTCCATCTGCCAAAGCTATATGACTCATATTTATCAATTTGATGTGCTTCTTAGCACACATGTGTGACAAATGTATTTTTATTCTCACACAGAAGCTGACTCAAGCAGAACTTAAGGTAGTATTCACTTCACAACAGCTGTTCAAAAATTAGCATTGCCCTAGTTCAATGAAAGTAATGTTGGCATTTTCAGGTTTCAGTTCAGTCTCATGATACAAAGCACTTCTGCTGTACAATTTCACTCTGAAACTGCTTCTCATACTCTCCTAATTGAAAATCAGACCAAAAGGGCTCACTCAGACCATACATTTTATTTTCAAACAAATAAAATAGGGAATTGGTCTTACCATAACTGGCTTGTCCAGCAGCTCACAGGAAGTCTGTGATGCTGCAAACATTCACCCAGAGGTTTCTTGAGGCCTAGACCAGAAGCTTAATCACTGAGCTACCCAAACATTTCTTTAGTAATTGATACATACAAGGTGCCTTTGACAATCAAGCCAAATGATGTAGTGTGAGAATATATCACAAATCATGTACAAGAAAAACTATTGAGATAGATGCATTTTAAATAATTTTACAAACCTCTAGCTTAATGGAATTAGGTCTTTCTTCTTTAGTCCTATCAATGGTATTAAGAAAGATTTCTGAATAAAGAATACAGACTGGGCCTCCACAAGAGCATAAAATTAAAATCACATTTTCTTCTCATTTTATGTATTTTCAGTGTACCTACATAAAAGCTACTGAATTTATAGGTCCAGAGTTTCAACTTAACTGTGTATCAAATATACGCAGAAATAATGGCTTTGTTTCTGCAGTTTTAACTTGCTTCAGGACTGGTCTAGGGAGAATACCTAAAACCATTCAGGGTCTGTTAAGCCTTGTGAAACTAGGAACAAAGGCACCAATTAGTGAGACTTGTAGTGCTTTTTTGTGACAAACATATTTTTCCACTGGGAATGGGACTGAGATCAAACAGTTTTTGTGTAAGGAATTTTATAGGTATTGAAACACGGCAACGCCTCTGGAGTGGATTCAGACCTACAAATAAAAAAGATGCATGACACCATTTCCAATCTCTTTAGCTTCCAATTTCTTTTTAAAACACAGTTCAACACAATACCCCATACCAATTTGTTGTGGTTATTTTTTATTTTCATAATATAATTGCTGACAATCAGAGCCCTAAAACTGTGGGATTTGACATGTAGTATTGCAATTATTAAGCATGGAAATTATTTTAATGAGCACAGTTAAAATAATATTAAGATAGGGAATAACCAGCTTCTTCCTAAACCTCTATGTCATCACAAATATGGTGGCCTAGTATTAGCAGAATCCTTCCTATGAGGGATCTTGTACCCTCACAATAAATCTGTAAAAGTACATATGAGAATTACTCCCTTTTCTGTAATAAAATCAAATTAAAACAGTCACAAATAGATTCTAAGACTGAGCAATCACAACAAAACACCAGGAAAAACGAAACACTTTAGTGAGGACAGGTGAAAGTCCAGATCCTCAAACACACCATAAACTAAGTGCCTCATAAACAGTGATATAATGAGAGATGTGACATCTCAACCAGTCACTACTGTTCAAAATTTAGATAGAGAAACTTCAGTATTTCTCACATGGTGAGTTATCAAAGTTTAGATTAAAAACAAATAACATTCCCGCCCTGATTGAGCTGTCTGTGATAGCTGAACTGTATTAGTGACACTCGAAGTTTTTAAACTTGAATGGAATATTTAGTATTTCTGAAAGAGGTACTGTGTGAGCTGTGCTCAGCTTGAGTGATAGAGGCCAAATAGAAGATGAGGGGTCGTTTATAGAATTGAATAAAAAAACAAAGAAACCAACTCCTCTTTAAAACTGTCAGAAATGCTACTTTTGGATAGCAGAAAATAAGGCCACTTAAGAAATCAGGCTACTCCAGGCTCCTTAGCAATGTGGAAAACTATGAAATACTTAATAAATTTGCCTATGACACTAAATTTGGAGGAGCTGTCAAGTCCCTTGGGGCAGGGAGGACCTGCAGAAGGACCTCAGCAAATTGGAGAGATGGGCAATCACCAACCATATGAAGTTTATCAAGGGGATGTGCTGGATTCTACACCTCGGATGGGCTACCCTGGATGTGCAGGGACAGTCCGACAGACTGGGGAAAGAGATGCTGGAAATCAGTGCCATGGAAAGGGACCTGGGGGTCCTGGTTGAGGGAATGTTGACTATGAGTCAGCAGTGCCCTGGCAGCCAGGAGGGCCAAGTGTGTCCTGGGGGACATTAGGCACAGCATGGCCAGCTGGGCAAGGGAGGGGATTGTCCTGCTCTGCTCTGCACTGGGGCAGCCTCAGCTCCAGTGCTGGGGGCAGCTTTCGGTGCCACAATATGAGAAAGACAATAAACTATTAGAGAGTGTCCAAAAGAGGGCAAGGAGGATGGTAACAGGTCTTGAGGGGAAGCTGTATGAGGAGTGTCTGAGGTCGCTTGGTCTGTTCAGCCTGGAGAAGAGGAGACTAAGGGGAGACCTCGTTGTGGTCTTCCACATCCTCATGAGGGGAAGCAGAGGGGCAGGCACTGATGTCTTCATTCTCGTGACCAGTAACAGGAAATGGCATGAAACTGAGTCAGGAGGTTCAGGTTGTGTATAAAGAAAATGTTCTTCACCCATAGGGTGTCTGGGCACTGGAACAGCTCTCCCAGCCCTGGTCACAGCACCAGTCTGACAGAGCTCAAGAAGCGTTTGAACAATGCTCTCAGGTACATGGTGTGGTTCTTGTGCAGAGCCAGGAGCTGGACTTGATGATCCTGACAGGTCCTTTCCAATTCAGCTTTTCTGTGGTTCTGTGATTGACCCCAGAAAGAAAAGTGGGCACATTGCTGACATGGGAAAGAAAGGTATGGGTAGCAGAAAGAAGTAGGAGAGAGATGAGAGCTGTTGGAGGCTGGGATAACTATACTGGTGCTTGGAGGGAAGGTAATCCTGTGTGGCAGAGACTGTTTTGCTTCAAGAAGTTTCTTGGTACAGACAGCATCCCTTTTTAACTGTCCTGTCCCAAGAGATGAACATTACTAAAGGCAAATATAGAAATAACCATCTTATTTATAATGAATTTAAAACCTTGTCATTTTGGTTATAATTCTGTTTCAATGAGCCTTGACTATCTGGCATTAATTGAAATGCTTGAACACCTCATGAAAAACAAGCTCATGAATCTGTATGTTTTACACATCTGAATTTCTTCCAAGTGCAGAAAGTAGCAGTAGATTTTGCTGCTGAAATTGCAAAGCAGAAATACTCTTTGTTAATTTTTGGGGTGGGATTTTTTTTTTTTTGTTATTTGTTTATTTGGTTTGGGTTTTGTTTATGTTTTATTCGTAAAAGTCCAACAGCTTGTGTTCACTTCACCTTTTCTCCTCAGGGCTCTCTCCCATCAGCTTTCTCCATCTGCAGTTTCATAACACAACAAGTCCAGCATTCATGTAGATGTTCAAAAGGCAAGAGTAATAGGTAATGCTTATGAAATACTCAGAAATTAATTAATATGGAGCTTGAACCTGAATCAGCATGGTACTTATATTCATGTTGTACACAGGAAAGTTGCGTGCTCATAAGGGGAACCCTGTCCTCGTACCATAGTCTTTAAGTACCTTTAGTTACTTTAACAAAGTTACCAAACAGAAGAACACAGGCCAAAGCTGGTTTTGGCTTTCAAGTATATTGCATTATTTCTTCTTTGGCAGCAAAAATTCTTAGTGAAACTTCAAGGAATGAAATTTCAAAATGAAATTTCTAAGGAATGTTGCCATCAGCAAACACTTGACATATAAAATTCAAAAAAAAAAAAAAAAAAGAAGAAAGAAAGAATTGAAATAACAATTCAAGTTGCTTCCAGCATGCTCAAGGGGTAAGGATGAAGTTTCTTGCCCTTGACTGGAAGAAGTCTGTAGGGGCAATGTGTTTAACTGATGAAAAGTTATTTGGGAAATCAAAATTTGTACAGCCTGAACCAACACTTTAAAACAGCAAGGACAGATACATCTATCATTTGTCTCTAATGAAAGTATTTAACTCAATAATACATTCAAATTTTAATTTTCCCAGATAATGAGACATTACAAATGTTAGCTGCAGGAGCCAAAATAGTAAAGTTCTTCGTATTTTTACCAAGATTACCTTTCTGACAAAATCTAGCAAGGAGCATTGGTCATAGTGGAGACTGTAATGTTAGGAAAAAGAATGCTGAAAGTGAAAAAAGAGCCTCAAGATTGTATTGCCTGTCCATTAACACACACATTCATAATTCTACTTTGCTACAGGGTAGTGCTTTCCTGTTATCCAGGTGTGCAGGTAAAGCATTTGTCTGTGGGGAAGCCTGCCAGCCAGCTGGCATACCTGACGTGATTGGTCCTGCCCTCCACACCCGGGAAGTGCTGGTGGGATGACATGTCTGGGGAGGAAGCAAGCTGTCTCTTCTCTGACTGAGTTTTCTAAACAAATCAGTTCCCCTGCTCAGAGGTGGCCCTCTTTCCCCCCAGGCCATTTCTTCTCCACTCCACACTCTGCAACATGGCTATAGTCTCAGCCTGATACAGAAAGCCTGCAAGATTGCTTTGCTGTGAACCTAATAATTTGTGTGGAGAATGCTTTTCTTTCAAACCCTGCAGGCACATTGCTGATTCCAACAGTTTATTAAAATTGGTCTGATTATTCTGGCTGGTATTTGAGGATAGATGAGTTTGCTTTGTCTAATTTTGAGAAACATATTACAAACCAGACATTTGAAAGATGGACTTAGATTTAAATGTTTCTGAGTTCCTCTTCTTGTGATGAATTGCAGTAAAAAGTGATAGAGAAGGTGAAAACAGTTGGAATGAAACACGGCAGACATGGTGAAAAATACAGAAGGGTGCTGTGAAAACTGAAAGAGAGATGAGAAAAAGCTCAGATTTTAAAGTTGAGTATAGGTGGTATAGACAGGGAGAGATTTTCCATCAATGTGGAGTGGATGGACTTATGACTGTACTTCTTTGGAAGAGTGGCAGAGTAGAGGTGGAGGCGAAGAAATGTAATGCAAAGGCTTTTACTATAGAGAATGCTTTACAAATTTTAAAAACATCCATTTAAAAACATACATCTATTTAAGAATATACATTCAAGGTGGCCACTGTAGCTCTCAGCAAAGACAAATATCTACAAGGAATTGACAATTATTGGCTCCTGAGCACATGCCTGTTTTAGTCAAGGTGAGTCTACCCTTGAAATATTCCAGTGGAGAGCTGCACCAGCTGGTGGCAGCTCCTGGTCTCCTCTTCTCCTGCTCTTGCATCTGGTGGCTGTGTCTGCACCCTGAGCCTCTGCACTGCTCTGCTTCATCACATACCAACAGACCCCCCAGTCCTCCAGCATTCACTCCTGACTTCTATAACACAATACCTTGCTCCTTGGAGCATTTGCTGTCTTGCATCACACATTGTTTGTGACAGATAGTTTTCAATGGTAGCCACTGATAAATAGTTTTCTATAATTTTGTAGTCAGGGTCTGCTGAGGGGAATTCTCACTGGAAAAGTTTCAGAGAGAAGGGTTCTAGCAGAGCTAGGCAAGACTATCAGAACAAGGCTGAGAGGGATGTAGCTCTTGTGTGCATAATCTGTGGGAGGTGAGTGATTTATAAAGAACTTCATCTCAGGGGAAAAAATGTTATGAGCGAGTCATTTCCCTCATGTCATCTGGGAATAACAGTAGTCCTCATAATCTGAGTAACAAGTCTCTGGGAACAGCCTTCCCATTACAGCTGTGAAGACCAAATCCCTAACTAATATACATCTGTACCTTGATAAATCTGTGAAAAGGAGGTGTTAGAAACAGCAGTTGCAGGGAATTTCTTGATGACAGAAATCTGTATGTTGGTGAGTTCTTACAAATTAAAAAGTGACATTTTTTACATTTTTTTCATAGGAAGAATGACAAATAACTAAACATCTGTAAGTAATTTTTGAAATTTATCTATTGATTTTTTTTTTTTATGTAGCCAATATACTATATTCATTTGGCATATTTCCTTGTTTTGGTAAATGTCATATAACATGACGTGATCTTCTGTACTCATTAGAACTCGTTTTCGCAACCAAGAATCCACTCTCATCCAAAATTTCAAGTTTGTCAGACAATACCTGTTTTCCATAAAATTATTTTATTGGCTTCAGTAATTGCACAAAATGGAAATCAAATACTGACAGAGTCCTGTCTGAGGTTCATCATCATTTTATGCAAGACTCTAAAACATATTTTATTTACTGGTAAAACATTGGCTCTTTCCCCCATATTCTTGGAACTTTCCCCTATGACTGAAGATGTATTACATTGCACCTTCAGCAGATTAGACAGCTCCTCAGCAACATTCCTTTGAAACAAATGGGAGTAAACAGGTTAGTTCCTAGAGATAGGAGGTATTTAGCTTCAGAAGTTGCTGTTGAATATCCTCTTGAATTAGTGCTGGAAATGGAAGAATTTTGTTGTCACTTGAATCAAATATATCTCCCAGCTGGTTTCCAAATGCAGAACCCAGAATTCCATGTGGGTCTCAGCTAACCCATCCTGTGAATCTGTCATTGTTCTCTGATAAATACTAGACCAGGAAAAACCAATGCTCTTAAATGACTACGCAATACATCCCAAGTGTTAGAGTTTGCTAGGGGTTCAGGAAGACATATTGAACCTGCTGTGTTTCCACTACATTCTGTGTGTGGGCATATCTCTTCATCTTGAATATCATCATCACCATTGGGAAGTGCTTTAAAATAGAGAAACAATTAGAAAAGAAAGAAGAGGCACATTCACAATTAAATGGATATTTGTTCACTGATGGAAGTGGAATTCTGTTAGTGTCACTGTTTTTCACTATCCTGAAATGTATATGCATCACTTTTGCTCTTTAATGAAGTTCATTGGACAGCAGCTTCTGGGAAACTTTTCCTTTTTCTAATTTAATTACTTTTTCCTGTTTCCCTTTTTGTCTTTGTAGTTGATTTAGTGCCATGCAGTGTCCCAGATGGTCAGTCTGGGAAGCAGACACGGACATTTTCAAAGAGACAATGTTGATTCCCTTTGGACTCAGAATGACCTCCTCCTCCCACTGCCCCCATCACCACTCATTCACAGATTTTAATCCCCTATAAACACAGGATTTAAATATGGGAAGAAAGGTGGGCCACAACTTGAAACCAACTAAGGACACAGGGAACCATGGCTGGCATTGGCAGAATATCATTTAGTGGAGTCTGGTACCATTGTTTGCAGCACAGATAAAACCAGCTGGCCATGTTATGCTTGATGAGAACTAGACAAGGGAGGGAGGATCATATGTGAATAGGAAGTGGTATGAAAGGAGATGAAGAAAGAAAGCTGACATGTTCAAGACAAGGTCTGAGAAAGAGAAAAGTGATGAAAGCCTTCCTAGCTATGCCAACAACAGCAAAATTCATCACCCCTTTCTGCCCTTGGGCAAAATACAGAAATAAAAGCAGCTTTGGTATAAACTTGCCACAAAGGAAATACAGGTACTGTATACTGCAAGGTATTAACTTCCTTGACTGCACAACTGTCTTATGGATATTTCTTTAAAACCAGATATACATCACTAGAAAGCCCGCCTTCGTTATTTTATCACTCATTCTGAAATGGTAATTTTAGTACTACATAAGAAAATAGGGTTCTGCCTTTAATATATGCTCTTGAAGTTGAGAAAAGTGAAAGAGACATTTGATTGCAAAACCAAATAGTTTTCCAGCACCATCAAAGCTGAAATATTAGTTCTGAAAGTGTAGTTTTCTGTAACTTCTAGTCATTCTTCCCATCACTGAATAAGAAAAATTTACACACTTTTGAAATTCTTTGACTGCTTATGGAAATAAATTACTAAATAACTGTACCTGAGGGCTGCAACTACAGGTATATGAAATAATATTACATGGGTAGGGTCGGATTGTTTTTTCTAGAGTATTGAAAAGTTTTATGCTCTGTTTTTCATTAAAAACACAAAAATTTTCACTCTATATGTAGTACCAAGCCATAATTTCTTTTTAGTATATATTTTCTCTTCCATGGGGTGAGGGAGAAATCACAAAATATTATGGTGAAAAAATTAAATGTTAACGCCTATTCATTTGTTTCAAGAATGGAGCATTTTCACAGCAATGTGATGCTACAATTAAAATAGGTGTTGTAACTGGGAGTGTGTAAGAACAATGGAATTCAACAAAAGTACTTGATAAGAAATTAGGGTGTGGCACCAAGAAATCTTCCAAACTGCAACTCTACATTGTGATTATGTGGAGTAAGGTTTTTCAACCACATTTCCTTAGAAAATACATATGCACAGATATGATTTTTTCGTCATCCCAGTGCATTGGCCAGCATGATAGGGTATACTAGGCTCAGGAATATCAAGTCTTTATGAACACCGTGATGAAGATCAGTGGCTGGTAAAATTAGAAAGAATGTATTAAATGCCTGCACGGAGGGAAGACAGGCTGCAGTGCTTTGCACTGTCCCTGTCTGTCAGCACCCTTACACAGCTTTCAATGCAGAGGACATGGGTCAAGGCACTGGCCATGGTAGGAAAAGCAGGACCTGTGAGGTTGAACGAAACTCACAGAGGAATTAATCTTATTGTGGCATGGTGTAGGAGCATAGAATATCAATCCACTGGAAAACAGGGTTCGTTAATTCCAACATTTACAGAACAAGTTGCTCTGATTAGCAGTTTTGAGGAGACAATCCCTACTGAGAATTTAATTACACTAGAAAAATTATGAGTTACAGTTCAACAGTTAACTGCTTTCCTTCTTCAGATACATGTCAGTCTAGGCTCTTTTCTGTTGCTTACACAGCGTTAGTACACAGAGGGTGACCGTCAAATAGTGTTGCTCCATATGCAGAAAAGCCTTGAGGAATTTCCTGCAGTCAGTGAGTTATCTATTGTTCTAATATATACCACAAAATGTCACTATGCCTCAGTGTGATTTAGTGTGGTCCTTTAAAGTATTTGGCAGTTTTTCTGATCTGAAAAGCTCCCTTGAAATCCAAGCACGTCTGCCTCTTTTAGTGTGCCATCCTGCTTAAATGGGACCAGAATTGCTCCACCAACCTATGCACAGCAGATGTTAGGTGCATATCATGCATATGTGTCAGCTGGACACACATATAAGTCATCCCTATTTCAGCATCTTCCTCATCAGATGCCAAATGTGCCTCTTCCAAATCTACTGATCTCATCTGAAAGGTTCTAAAAAACGTGCAGACGATAAAGCTGTATAGTGGAAACAAGCAAACATGATCACTGCCTTTCCCAGTCTGCATAAGCAGGACTGGAGGAAAGGCCTCTGCCGGGTTGCAGCAGAAGCAGAGGCAAGTGCTAGAAAAGTAATTCTGTTTTCTGATGGAGAGGACAGCTTGCACAAATTCAAATTTTTTTCTGCATTGATTGCAGAAGAGGGACAATCAGCAGTGCAAAAAACCAATACTCCTCAGGACGCTCCATGGTGGAGTTGGACCTCCTCTCTTTCTCCCCATAACTCTTGGCAATGGTGAGCTCTTTCTGCTTTCTCCACGTTTCAGTGACTTTTTAAATTTGAATAAAAAAATATTTCTGTTCTTGTTCAGTCCCCCACACATATCAGATATAGGTGTATGATCACTCATTTAGTGAATGAGAAGATGTAGGTGGACTGCAGAAGTCTTTGATGATACATAAAAGGTCTTGAGTTTTCTCTAAATATGATCCAGAGCTGATTTCCCAGAGTCACTCTTCATTCACTGAATTCTGGCAAGGTTTCAAAACTTTGACCATCTTTCCCAATCCTGATTCTCAGGAAGCTCTGATTTTCTTTGCAAGCAAAAATTGAACTCCCACCTTCCCTGCAGTCCAAACTCCAGATATACTGAACACAGAGCTGATGTGGCCACATTTTACTCGAGACTGATCTCTGGAATAAGGAAGAGAGTAACTTAATGAAGGGTTTAATGGTGGTAGGTACCACAAATCTTCCTGACAACAACTTTTTCCAGGACACAGGATAACCCATTTAATATCAGTAAAGTTCTCTTGGAAAATATGGGGGGAATAGGAATGAAATAACATGTTTTGTTGTGTGACCGTCTGGCCAAATGTATTTACCTTTTACTGAGATATTCAAAGATGGTTAAACAGATTTGACAGAGCAATGCAAGATATTTGGTTACCCACAAGATGAATCGAAGTTGAAATTTGGGCATTTTAATGGACTGAAATTTTCCATATTTGGAAAGAAAAGGAGGTAAGACACTGCTTGGGTGAAATGATAAAATTTAGCATTTTCAGCAGAAATATTTTCTCCTGTTAGTACTTTGCAACTGTGCTTATACTGAAACAAAAACCTCACTGGTATATTTAAAGCTATGAGACCATATTCTCTGCTACTAGGATGTAAACAATATTGCCAGAGTTCTCTGAATTCAGCCATTGGTATCTCACTTTAATGTCCAAAAATCTGTTTTGATGTTAAATGCTTAAACAGAGGCAAAGCAAAACTCTCCACTGAAGTGTTGGAACTGGAGGGACAAGAGCTGAGATCTGATGAACTGAGCCTGTGTGCCCCACTGAAATCCAGAGCTGGGCTCTAGAGACATTTTCTGAATGCAAGGTTTTGACCAAGGAGAAAGCAGGTGTAGAGCCCTCACCAACACCCTGGTCACTTGACAATCCTTCTCTGCGCCTGGGGAACTCAGTTAGCTGGGACATCACTTCTGTTCAACACCTCCAGGTCACAGCTACCATGAGCCTTGCAGTCAGAAAAGCCGTGTGGAAAAAGAGAATGTCAGTAAAGCCATTGGGACCAGAAATAATTTTTCAATCAGTCAAGTTGCCTTGGTTTTCAGGATTCAGTTTTTAAAACTTTTTTTCAAATTTCCCATTGAAAAAGTGTTCAGCAAAGGCCTATGTTTCCATGCAACTGTGAAATACACATCTGGTTTCCAAGGCAGCAGATAATCATTAGGGGAAACTGATAGGAATGCAAAATGAAATTATGTATACAAACTACTCTCAGAGCTCATCCTAGCTCTCAGAGGCACTGAAGAAATAGATGCCAAGCTTATGTTGAGCAGCAGTTTCTGTTTCTGTAGAACCTAGACAAAAATCCCATCACCCTCAACAGGTGCAGGTTAACACATGGCATTTTTACATCCCATCTCCATCCAGCTTCTGGGTTGATGTTCCCCTTACATGTCTGCGGTCTGTGTGAGCCATGTTCCATTGATCTGCTTAGGTGCTAGACCAAAAGTGGCACAAATTCAGTTACATTTAAACTACCTAATCATGCGTCATCTTTCCTTGTGTCTTGAAAATTACAAAGCAAGGTATTTCATGTAGGACAAGTTGTTATAAATCAGATTATACAGCCTATACTAAAAACACAGTGCCTATATCAAAAACGTCTGTGCCTAATTTAAAAGACAATTTACACTTATTTCCTCATCTCCACTCTTATTTTTCAGTCCCCAAGCCATTCAAATATTTTCTATTTACTTTCAAAATTCATGTTTCATGTTCTTCAACTTTATTGGTGACAAGCTGAAAACATTTGCTTTTATATAGTGGCTATCATTTTTGTTTAACAGTAAAGACACTGCATTTCCGTGCCCTTAGAAATTATGTTTGTAACATATAGCCAGACAAATAACCTACGACCACCAACAGAGGGATTGAGATAACTGCAACAGGGAGTCCAATGTGCTAAAAGTTTGTCCTTCGGAAAAACTGAAGATAAAAAAAAAAAAAAAAGAACCAAAAAACTCTACCCTTTGTCCAAAATCAAGGCGTGTTCATCATCTTTACCATCTTTAGATGTTAATCTACCCTTAGGTATGTAGCCCTGATCCCTACAGACACAGAGGTTTTAGGAAACATGTACACCTAAAAACTGAAAGTCAGTTCATATCAGTTTGTGATTTTCATGTGAAATGTCATGGTCAATCTTTGGTCTGTTAATTGGTTGTCTGTGGTCTTCTTATGGATGACTTTTTTATACATTGGAAACGCAAGCAAGAGAATGCAGTGGCAATTATACTTTCAGGCAATTGGTATGTCTTTTTAGGGTGGCCCGGAGAACTGTACTAGCTCTGAGCTGTGTAGTATTGATTTGATATATAGGGAGTAATTCGCAGTGTCTAATGCTTTACGATAAATACTTCAGGGAAGAAAAGTTGGGGTAAACTACATGCATCACTTTATTGGCAGCAGTCTACAAAAGGCTAAATCAACTGCATATGAGAAGGATGTAGTCTAAGTTGATTTGTGTGTCTTGGGAATTCCTTCTAACAGGAAAGTCCTTAGCTGTTATTGCATTCTATATGCAATGTTAAACCAGCAGAAATATTCACTGACCCATGGCTGCTCGTACAAGCTTCCAGACTAAGTAAGGGTGAGCATGAATTCTGGCAGAAACTTTATTCTGCCTTTTAAAGATCATTTATGAGATGCCTTGCTGAGACTTTTTAACGTAGGAGCAAAGCTCTGTCCCACTTTGACGAGCAGAGAATCTATCATTGTACAGCTGTCCCTGACAGACATCTTTGTCAGTCCAGTTACATAGGCAGACACCTCCATGCTGCTGGCCTGATGTTCCAGGACTGGTGCCAGGATATATTTGTTTCTGATATTTGACAAGAGGAAATAAATTTTGCTAAGCTTGCTTTTGGTATGCTTGTCTAGTCCTGTTTGTGCTATCTGAGGCAAAGGGATTTCTCCTTCGAAGGTTTAATCCTGAAGACATTTTTCACGTACAGTTCAACAGACTTAGAAAAGCTCAAGTGAATCAGAGATAAGCCACTCCCAGCTGGAACCTCTGAACTCCACTATGATAAACACAAGTTTACAAAACTGAGCCAAAGCAGACCATGTACAGAAATATACACGTGCAATATGGCTATTTCTGCTTCTTTTTTTCCAGAACTATCCCTCTAACTTAAGAACATGATTTAAAGCGAAGAAAAAGGAAGGAGAAAATCTGAGCTGCCAAGAACTGCTATTTCAGTAGCAACAAAAGTGAGGTTTGTATGAGTAAAGCCTTTTGTCAAGCACTTGCATATTGCAATGGGAGAAGTGACTCAACAATACAATTATAGGCAGTGTGCAGGGAAAGAAATGGCACTGGAAGAGAATCTCCATAACTTTGACTTGAGGTTAGTGTTTAACATTCAGGAGAAACCCAATTCTCAAGTTCACTCTTCCTTGGATCAGCTGGCATCCTCTCATCCTCCAGCTCCATGCACACATTCTTTATATGCTATTCTTCTTGTTGTGAAACCTGCACCATCTTCACCTCTTTTCCATTTTACTGTCCTGTGCTTCAGTCTTCACTTCCTTAATTTCTTCTTTACTTATATCAGTCTGTGGAACTCTATGTAATTTGCCCACACACTGGATGAAAAGAAATCTCTTGAAATTATATGGTCTCTCTAGAGATTTGGGTTGATTGGGCTGTGATATTACCTCAGTTGTTGTGCCTTTGTGATTTTATGTAAGAAGGTTATCTAGGTCAACTGCAAGCTAAGTCTGTTTAATGTAGCCCACAATTAGCATATTTACAGTGCTAAACAGTAAAGTATTTCTAGAACACTTTTTTCTGGGCACACTTTATTAGGATTTTTTTTTCTTTATTTCTCATGTTTAACATAATAAAGAGAACTACACCTTACATTCCATCTCCTATATATTATTTTTGATTGCAGGTGGCAGTGGCTATCCTGGAGGCAGAGAGAAATAATTTTGGAGCATAACCTACTCATGGCAAGATTTTCTGCTAAAAATCAGGGAAATTAGTTGGAGATTCTCTCTCTCTCTCAACACACATAGATGCATTCATTTCCTATCTTCTGAAACTAGAGACTTTCTCATTGTCCATTTAATCCTACTAAAGTGTCTACTCTTAGTGATATCTTGCTGCAGTGAGTATCACAAACTAATTATACCTTATCAGCAGTGGTGGAAAGAAAACCCTCCTTTTTCAGAGATTAAGCTGTGCTATCAGGGCAGACATTGCACGGGTACCGGAGACTTTCACAAACACAGAAAGAGCAATTGAAGACATTTTATGCTCTGTTTTTTCTCTGCTACTGTCTGGCACACATACAGGTATAGCAGGAATACTGCAACATTCTGATAATTGCCAGGAACTCTCTCACGCATAGATAGATGCTGTTGGTCTGATGACTGCAGTGAAAAAGCATTTGGTTTTAATTAAACTCAGTGGCAATGTGTCACCATTGAACAAGAGCATTGAACATCTTTTCTCTAGACAGAATTCCCCCCAAAGATGAGTTATTTCATGTCAGTAAACCTTGGAGAAATACTTCAAGACAAAACTTAAATCACTGTTTGAGGCCCTATAGGGCAATGTAATGAAATGTGCTCACCCCTGTCCTCCATGCAATGTAAAAGCAATGGAAAACTGTAGGGCTTGAATCAGCCATCAGGCAGTTCCCACTTCATTCTCTAAATGGAGCAATAAGATTTATATTGCCATGGTAAAATAAACATTGCTGCAGTGTTGGTGCTGTCAGAGGCTAACTTCTCTCTCAATACACTCCTACCCTTCCTGATAAAGCAAGTGAGAGCTGTATGTATAGCAGCTTAATATTTCCCCCTTTAATGCTACAACTTGTTCAAAAGCCCTGGAAATCAATGGGAGGTTTTCCCATCAATTCCTAGCTGGCTTGTTATAAGACTTGCAGTGCTCAGTATGTGCGACACTGAAGCACATACTGGAGTGGCTATCTCGGACCAAGTGAATACTGCTGTAAGCAGGAAGCTATGGATTTAGTCTACTTATGGTTCAGGAGAGCGGGAGACACAGTCATCTTCAGTTTCAGTGAGATGTCACATCATTTCTTTTTGCCTCATTTTTCCTTGTTAGAAAGTCATCGCCGCCTTTTGTGGTGATATATTTTGCCATACCCAGGTGGAAAACAGTTTATGCATGGACTATAATCAACATTAGCCTGGTAAATCCAAAAAGAAAGAGAATCTGCTACAGTTAAAGATTTGCTCGTATGCTGTCACAGTCAGTTCCTGTGCCAGGTGAGGTGGGAATAGATCTGGTTTCAGAGTCAGAGAAGATAATTTGCCTATACGAATCCTATTCAAATACAGGCCTGGGAGGTCTTCATCACTGAACTGGTTGTATGTGAACAGACTGCAGCACTGGAGGAATCACTGCATAGGAACATCAGTGTTGGTCCTTGACTACACCAGTGTGGATTTGGGGACCAAGAAATTGAAATTATGTGTACTCCCAACCCTGTTTATTTTACCTGCCTTTGGAAAATCCATACCCAGATGAAAGACTGGGTAAGGACACATCTTCACAAGGGGCCATGGAAAGATGGGCTGTGAAAGTCCAACCCTGGATTATCACATCAGCAAAGCTGCATGGCAGTACAGTCTATTTGATTCTCTTTGCACCAAGGGTAATGAGGAAAAGGAGGACCATGAAGATGGTGAAGGGCCTTGCGAGGAAGCTGTATGAGGACTGCTTGAAGTTGCTTGACTTTTCCAGCCTGGTGAGGAGACTGAACAGAGACCTCATCACAGTCTACAACTTCTTCACAAGGGGAATCAGAGGGGCAGGCACTGATCTCTTCTCTGTGGTGACCAGTGACAGCACTGGAGGGAATGGCCCAAAGTTGTGTCAGGGGAGATTTAAGTTGCACATCAAGCAAAAGTTCTTCACCAAAGTGGGGTTGGACTCTGGAAGAGGCTCCCCAGGAAGTGGCCATGATACTAAGCCTGCCAGCATTCAGGAAGCATTTGGACAATACCCTTGGGCACATGGTATGATTCTTGGGCTGCCCTGTGCAGGGTCAGGAGTTGGGCTTGATGATCCTTGTGGGTCCTTTCCAACTCAGGGTATTCTATGGTTCTACAAAATGTTTGTACATTTCTATAGCCATTGTGGTTGCCTTTACCAGTTTCCCAGAAGAATGAACAAGACCATGAAGATCAAAAACTCGGGGCCAGAGACAGCATGTAATTAGAACCAAGGTTCATAGCTATTCATGGAATTACTGGAAGGAGAGAATATCAGGAGACAAGAGGGTACAAAGTTATAACCTTGAAAAATATATTTATATACTCCTCACATCTCTCCTAATCTGGCTTTTTGTACTTCCCCATGCTTCCCATGTCCTAGAACATCTCCACACCAACAGCCACTTTTGGATTGCCTCTGATTGCAGCTCCCTTGCAGTCTGCCCCTGAGGTAAGGTGGTTGTCACAGACATGCCAAAGGGCTCACAATGTGCCAGAGGATGACTTCTGCAGTGCTGGGAGAATTCTTTGGCAAAATAGCAGAATACCATCAGGTGTCTGGTGCTGGGTTGATACCTCTGTCCGTGATACAGTTATCTATGACCAAGCAACTCTTTCATCAAATGCTGGCAAAGGTCATTGGGAATTCTATTGCTGAGCCTTGCTTTGTAGTGCTTAAGTAAAGCTCCAGGTCTTGTCTAGTAGACCCCAAAGAGGTCAATACAAACAATTTCTTTTGGGACTGACAGCTTGAATTTGTCAATTTATTTTTAAAAGCACTCCGTTTAATCTTCTTATTGAAAACTTAGCTTCCCAGACACCTTACATTCTGCCAAGAACAACTTAACAGAAATTCTAGGCCTTCTGAGAAACAGCTGCAAAATACATGCTGGAGATCCTTGGCAAATTCTTCCTCTGAGTAAAGTCAGTGGCAAACAATTCCAGTACAACCACTTCTTTGGCATTGTCAGTAGATGTTCTATATTTTCTCTTGCTTGCATCAAAACCAGGATTGAGTTCAATGCCTGTCTGAGCTATCAGCTTTCAAGTAAGGAGTTTCTTTACAGAAAACACTGAGAGAAAACTTTGTAAGAGATACAGGGACCACAACAAAAATTGAGCAAAAGCATATTCTGGTTGAAAAAAGTCCTCTTACACTGTTAGAGAGGGAAAATATCCATCAGATAAAGCAAAGTTAACTCACTGGCATTTTCATTTGTTGCAAGTCAAAATGGCATAGTGTATCTGATTCTCCAAAATTCTCCCCTGAAAAGGAGGTTCCATAAATGTAAGGAAGAGATTAAGAGCTTAGAAATCAATCCGTTTGATAACATTGGTGGTGCTACAGGAAAGGAAAAAGTCAAATACAGCATCATTTGATAGCATAGTAAAGACATAAAGCATAATTTTGTCTGGGTTTTGTTTCCCCTTTTCCATCTCTTGGAATTCCATTACCTCTCTAGAGACCAGTTTTGGGGGAACAGAAGGGGTACAGTAAATGGGAGGTGGCTAATGAGGTGATGGTAAGTTAAAATAATCAGGGATTATAAAAATTAGTAGTTATTTTCTTTTGAATTATATTTACCTGAAAGGAGACAATGAGGCTTTTCTGGCTAATTTTATTTAAAATCATTAGCAGGAGTGCAATAATACAGACTCCCAAAAGTAGAAACATCAAGACAAAACAGTTCATTTAATCTGTAAGCAAAGTAAAATATTAATTACTGGAAATAGTATAATGGTGTACCGTGCTACGCAACACATTTTTTCATGAAGCACCACAGATAATACCCAGATAAAACAGAGACAAGCACACATCACAGATTCAAAGGGGGCATAGAGAAGACATCAATAGACAACTAGTATGACAAATCAAATAAGATCTGAAGGTAATACCATTCATGTCAGGGACACTATGTGTTGTGGCTTAGGAATGGTACTCCCCAGCTCAGTGCCCCCACTGAGACTGTCCTAAACACACACCACTCTCTTGCTTGCCCCTCCCCTCAGCAGGATGGAGTTGAGAATTGGAGGCAAAAAAAGGCAAAGGGTTCAGATAAGAGCAATTTACTGAAAACAGCAGTGAAATAAGAAAATTAAGAGTAACAGCAACAATATTAGAGGGTATAAGAAAAAAACTATTCACGTAGAAAAAACCAATATTAGACAGTACCAGACAGCTCCATCTACACTTTTTCTTGACAGGGAGAACCCCCTTCTACTCAGAAAAATATCCCCTTCCCCCACCCCTGGTAATCAATGACATGAAGTGGTACAGATTAACCTCCATGTCCTGGCCATGCCCTGTCCCAGCTACTGCAAAAAATTAATCTGGTTCTGACTGGGACCAGAACAGAATGGGTTTTTTGATATTGCACATCTGCTTGGGTTTTTGTTTTGTAGGGTGGTTTTTGGGGGGGTTTTTGGAGGGGTTAATTGGTTTTTCCGGGTTTTTTGGGGTTTTTTGGTTGGTTGCTTGCTTTGGTTGTTGTTTTTTGCGGTTTGGGGGTTTTTATAGTTTTTTTCTTATTTGTTTTGTTTTATTTTGTTTTGTCGGGGGTATTTTGTTTGTTTGTTATTAAAATCTTTAGTTTATTTTTCTGCTTCTATTTGCATGGACTTATCATAGTGATTTAGGTAAACACCGGAGGAATAATTCATTACTTGACTCTACTCTCCCTCAGTCACAGTGACCAAAGAATTCAGTGCTGCCCACAGAGTGTTGAGGTAGTTTTACAGAGAAAGTATCTCTGGCCAAATGAATCAGGTAACTTGCTCATATGTCACTGGACAAAGAATTTAGAATGTTTGCTCCACACTGGGCTGCAATCCTTGTGGTTGATTGTAAATGGCAATGATGATAAACCTGAACTCAAGTCTTTTGAGAAAGCCATCAGGGACAGGCATAGTTTCAAGTCCTTTTGTTTACCTCTCTAAACTCCTTTCACATTTTATTCTTTTAATCAGACAAGTTATTCCACAAGTCATACTTGCACTTCTTGCAGAGCTGCATGGAGGACAAAGGCTCCATGTATTTCTCTAAGCTGCTGGCAACAGTGGAAGGGGAGTAGAAAGCACGTATGCAGAAACTGAAAGAGTGAAATAATGGCAGGGTTTGCATGTGAGCATACCAGTGGTGAACATTCTCTCTATTTTTGTGGTGAAAATCTGACTCCATGATCAGCATAGGTATTCTACTCTAGAGCAAGGAACAGTAAGGAACAAAAGGCCATTTCAGTTCCAGCAAATGGCATTAGTAACACAACATAACATTACCCTATTTGTGCTTGTGATCCAGCCACTGGTTCATTCTCTTGATGGTATTTGCTGTAACATGCACTGGGAATTTTCTTGCAGTCTTGGCAAACCTCACTCTGCAATTAGCATTGCTTGCTTCTACAGACAATTTTAAAACATTGCTATCTAAATACACCTCAGACCGCTTGAACACCTAAGGTAGGCACTTTTCTTTCAGCAGTTCAGGGCTTGTGCCAATAGGATTCACTTAAAACAACTTGAGAACACAGACCTTGTTAACAGTAAGAGTTGAAAGGCTGCACCTCCTCATATTTCATTCTTCACTAATGAATTCAGGCATCTGCAAAGAAAAACTTATATTTTTAGCTTTTGATATTAACCGTCTGCAGGATGTGAACAACCACCAAGTCTGAACTCATATGTTCTTAAAAAGTGTGAAATGGTGCAGAGATTTTTCTAAAGACTAAAGATTTTTCTAAAGATTATCCTGCAATATAATGGTCACCCAGGTGCTAGACACTTGTTTTTCTTGGAGAAAGTAAATAAAAAGGTGTTCATTAAAAAACATTATCACATTCAAATTTCATTGTTGTCCTAGATATCCTAGGAACAGATTTTAGAGCAACTTCTGTAACACATAGATTATTGATGAGTGATAATTTTGCAACTAGGTTAATCAGTAATATTCATGCTAATTCTTCTAACTGAATCAGCTGCCACTACCAGAGTTACATGGAACAAGTGGTGATCCAGTCCATCTCCTGCAAAGGGTGTTTTGCATGCAAACAGTTTGTTTCTCTGTTATTTATTTTATAACTGAAAGGCATTTCAATGCAGAGATTCACAGGGCACAATCCTTTCCTGCTCAACATTTCCAGTAAAACATTTGTCTAAGGTCATGGTGAGCTGTTTGCAGAAATACATCAAATGGTTTTCAGTTTAAAATTTGTAAAAACTGTGTTGGAAACCAGAAAAACACTGAGGTCTGGCAGCAGCCCAATGGTTTAAAACACTTTGAAACAGCTGTTCTAGAGACACAAAGAAAGTCTGTGGTCTCAAGTCTGAACAAAGCTTTTAGAAGAGTATTCTGTTTCACCCATTAGGAAAAGATAGCACTGCCATTACCAAAGGTACGTGGAATAAGACAAGAATCTGAATGAAAATATTTTAGCTATTTCTCTTGTAGTTATTTCCACTGTAGCTATTTGTGCATTCTCTGATGCTAGAAATCAAGTTGTCAGTTTTCTTTTAACAGCACCTTTTTCAATGCTCCCAGGCATTTTGCAGCCCACCTGGTAGGCTACGTCTGCAAAGAGACTGGCAGCACTTCAGATATTACTGCATCCAAGTACACTGCAAGAAAGAAAGCTGGGATTGCAGGCTCTAGCTTTGTGATTACCTCTGTAGGTTGCTGGGGACCCTGGGAAATTTGGAACACTAAATCAACAAGGAATCCCAGTATAATTCTTCTGAAGGGAAAAGGCTTATCTTTAATATAACCTCTATGTGTGAAAGATTCATATATCTGAATTTTCACCTAATCAACTCAGAATATCAATTAAAAAAAGAACAAGAGTAGCAAAATGCAAAAATTTCCTCTTTCTTTAAGAGGACCCCTACATAGACTGATCTTAAGGGTGGTTTCCAATGTAAAATATTCTGTGATTCCATACTGAAAGCCATTTCTCTACCTGCAAAGAACATGCTTCATTAAAAACACTTTTACTGCAATGTACTTCAGCTGGGAAATTCTTGTCCCTGTGTGCCATTTTCCACCACCTGGCATGTATGGCAGCATATAACTGGCAATTGCCTCTGCGTGGTGAGTGGAGGTTGCTGACTCTGGCTGTGCTACCACAACTTGCTGCTTCACTGGGGCCACATACAGGTAGTGGGATTAGGATAAAAGCTCCCCATGTGATGACTATTTCTTTTCCAGGCACATTATACCACTTGTCTGGCAAGAATACAACAGAAAACCTGCGTTTACATAAAGAAACGTAAATAGAAATAGAAAAACGACATGAGAACAATGTAGCCCTGTTAAAATTCTGTAGATAATTGTAGCCTTTGAATTGTGTTAACTGCTGGACATTTGACAGAAGTTTAAGGACATGGATTGTTTTTCATTTCTTACAGTGGTAGAAGGTTTCCCATTATTTTGTCAATTCTTAAACAGCAAGAGTAGAAAGACACACACATTTTTCTGATGGCAATGAACTCGCATCTCTGAAGTGAAACCTGATTTATGCATTGAGAGAAGCAAATGAACGTGTAAGCAATCCTTCCTTCTTTCCTCCAAGATCAGTAGGAAACACAGTTTCAGTTTCAGAAAAAAAATCTCTGTCTTAAATAAACAATTAAAAGCACTGAAATCTAGAAGAACTGTGTGTGAGAGGAGATAAAGCAAACCAGATTTTTTTTCCTTCTATTTAAGCACCTGTAGAAGCAATATCTATTTGCTGAATATTCACAGAAATCTTGTTTAGTGAAAAACTGAGACTAAAACAGCTGTTTAGTTTTACAGGATTTTCTTTGTAGTTTCTCCACCCATGTTGTTGCAAATTTTCAGCTCAATCCTTAGTTAAAAGATAAACTTCAACAACTTGAAAGAAAAATAAAGAGTGGAATTTATTAAATCGCTCTTCAGGAGAATGGGGAATGATTAAAGGAAAAACAAATGATAAACAGTTTGCTGACTAGACATGACTGAAGAAGGAAGATAAGACCATTTCGCCCCAGGTTTGCCAGTGTGATTCTAAAAAGCAGGAATGGCCTTCCTGCACTTATCTGTGGAACAGCATCTTGCGGAAACCTAGGCCAAGGTTGACCTTAACAATAGGTATATCTTTCTGAAGGAATAAGGGAAAGCCCTTTTACATTGCTTTTAAGGCTATAAGAAGCCCGCCATATAGTATAGTTCTGTATAGGTCTGTATAGGTCTGTATAGTATAGGTCTGTATAGTTCAGCTTCTAAGGAAAAGCCACAGTGAGCTCTCATAACTAATTGTAAGATCACATTGCACTGCATCTCAAGAGTACCAGGGCAGCAATGACCAAAAGTAAGAGTATCTAAAGTTCTAACCAGATTTGGGTTAGATCCACCCAGCCAAATCATAGCTCTATGGAAAATTCTGTCTCTGTGTAACCCTCTGCTCTCACCTGACTTGGATGATATTTATGGCACATTTGAGCACCTCCTCAATATCTGGGAGAGGTGGAGACAGAGAAAGTGGGCATAGTGGTCAGGGATGAGCCCGCACACTCTGCCTTCCAGGTGTCCCTTCCCTCACATAACTTAAACCCAACACACATGTGACAGCTAATCTTGGCTCCCTGATATAAGTTTGTTGATAAATACCAGGCAAAAATCCTTCTTCAAATTAACACATTACCTCCAGAAAACCAGGAGGAGAAAGAAAAACAACATCTCATCACAGGTAGTCTTTACAACAAGGATTGCTTTGCCTTTTGAGACTCTGGTTGATGGCTTTAGCAAGTGAGAAGGTGAGGAATGCTGCAGAGCCTATCAGGCTGCTTTTCACATCTGGTGAACATTAGAAAGGAAGAAACATGGGGCATGTATTCTTGAAGAAAAGGGAAATAAATAAACTTGTGTACAGTGAGAAATAAGTCATGAATCACAGTTGGAAACACTGTGCTCTCCCAGAGAAAAAAGGGGATGTTTTTGAATTTACCCAAGCAAGTTTTAAAGAAACAAGATAACTTTGGATTAAATCATTTCTAGGTTTCCAGCAGTTTCCATTGCTATTTCCTTTGAATTTCTCAACTCTTTTTTCAGAGCTGCAGCTGCTGACAGCTCTAAGAATAACTACCTGCTTTCCAGTGAATCTTTATAAGGAGAGATTTTTCTAGGAAATGAAAAAGGAGTTTTGCAAGACAAGACAGATAGAATATATAAAAGGAGGAGAAAAGCAAATCATGTTTGTTTAAGATGCATACATATTTCTTCTAAGTATTCAACTGCTAAAGGACTGAGAGACTTGCAGTGACATTTGATCTTCCAACTATTCTTCACTCTAAAATCCTATATTTTAGAAAACTGCAGTTTGAGGGAATTCCATCAACATATATATATTTTCCTTTCTTCTCAGAGAAAGAGGTATCACTGGTGTCTCCAGTGATATTTCAAAACAAGTTAGCTCTTTACTTTTGAAGAAATAATTTTGAGAGTGTCAGAGAATCTAACCCCACAAAACAAAGTTATATGAAATTCATTGAATCTTCGTGCTCTGTCAAGAACACACACAACACACACACAAGCAGATAGAGACATACACATGCTCTTGAAGAAATACCTACTGTGGGACAGAACAAAAAACCCCCAAAAATAGCACAAAAAGTAAAAGGCAAGTTGTATTAAATTCATATTGTTCTTCATATTCAGCACTAACTGTGGAACAAGAAAAACAAGAAAGCCTGTTAGATTTATTCCACCAAAACTGAGTCTAGTATAATACAATCTAAGTTTCAAGAAAGCTCATCTCTGGTTGGTATAGGATGTGGATGTGTTGGTATAGAAACAGCGGACGTGAAACTATACATGAGTGTGTCCAGAGCTTTGGAACTGGGTGAAAAATAATCATTAAGGAACATATGACCCTAACAAGAACAGCATAAATAGTGGCAAGTATGTAACTACAAAGGCAATTAAGGTACCTGGCAAGTTCAAGAAAAATCCCTGGAAAGAGGATAAGATTGTTATCTGAAGGGGACTATTGCCATGACATTCCCCAAAAGGCAGACTTTCAGGCCACAAAGATGTTAGCATTCCATTCTGGTTTGTGTGGATAATACTAAACTGAAGGATTTCTCCACTGAACTGCTTCCATAGAGCTTCTCTATGGTAGATTTGGACAATTTCTCCTTCTGAAGCACTTTGGAAATTTAAGAACCATCAATCACTTCTATGCCTGCATCTGTGGAGGAGTATTTGACATTTTTCTTTGATGAGCAAGTTTACTGAAGAAATAGAGCAGAGAGTTTTTGGATCCAAATACAGCATATGAGAACAAAGGGACAAACAGGATGTAAATTTTGTATTCTCTCGAAGTACTTAAGGTTACTCTGATATCATTTTGAGGGACCTTATCTTGGTTTATCTCAGTGTACTACAAATAAAGAAGTTATATTTACATGCCAGAAATAGTAGGAAGATTTTATTTCTTTAATTTTGGCAACCATTCCCTAAGTAAGTGATCTCACACAATGAGTTTTGAGTGTTTTTGAAAATGAACTAATTGAATTAACTTTGGTTCAGCATTCCACATAACTGTATTGAAAGTACCAATATGAGTACAAGAAAGATCCAGATGGGTAGAAGAGTGAAAAAGGAGCTACAAATTTTAGTGGGAAAGGAGGAAAAATCTATGTGGAGCCAAACTAATGCAAACCTTTCTGTTTATTCACCCCATTGAGAATTACATTATTTCAAAGGCATACAGATAACAACGTGGAAATATTTATCACAACAATGACATCCAATTAAAAGAGATTTTAATAAGACATCACTTAAATGTAATTATTTATTTTTTTGAACAGCTAATAGCAACATTTCAGTATGTATATACTGTACCTAACAAGCACAGTTTTGTGCTGATGATGTACTAAGATCTAACATTCTTCTTGACAATACTCTGGAAAAACACTCACACTGTGCCTTTAAAAGGGTGCTTGCTCTGCTCCACAGCTACTAGAAGAAATGATCATTTCAGAAGGCTTTAAACCCAGAGGCTTTTACCATCCTGAGAGTTTTATTTTATATCTATGAAAGAACATACATCATTGTGTTAAACAATGTACATTTTAATCAATCTGCATCCATAGACAGAATGGCATGGTGTCCAACTCTGACACCTGTCTTGCTGTCTTTCAGTGGAACTGGTGTCAGGGTGTCAGCTGCTTAAAAAGAGCACTATAAAACTAATAGGAAAGTGGGAATGCTAACTTAGACTAAGTATTAAGGAGACAGGCAGATGAGAAATAATAGGCGCCATAAGACATCACAGAAACACACATCAGCATTTAATTTCATTATTATATTGTATAATCTTTGATGTTATGCTTTCCCATACTCTTTCAATGGAAAAAAAAATGTAAATCCTGTTACTACTTCCACAGAAGAATTGTCTTTTGGTATTAGATAATGATAGCACTTTAGGTGATCATGCCTGGGATGATCCTTGTGGTTCCTTTCCAACTCAGAATATCCTGTGATTCTTTGATTCTGTAAACTGAAATTGGTTTACAACCTGCTGTTCTTGGTTTTTGTGATCTTTGATTTGCCAGCTTCTCTTTTGTTTAAGCCAGCCTCTGCAGTAGGAGGCACTTTCCACCCTGAAAGGACAAGCTTGTCTTCAAAAGAGTGTGCAGACACTTAGATTCTGTCCCAGTTACTTTGTCCTGAAAGAATCCATCCCACTGAAGGATTGCTGCTCCCTCAGCAGTCTGCTGCATTATGTTTCAAGTGATTCATGCTTTAAGTGGTACATCCAGCAGTCCAGGTCAGAGCAGGTGGAATATTCCAGTTTTTAAGTATTTTCTTAAAGAAAGGCCCATAACGCTCTTGAATGCAGAATAGTACAGCATTATTAACAAGCCTCCTTCTTGCAGTAGGTGGTTACCTGCAGTTGCTCACTACAGCACACAAAACCAAGCCAGCTTTGGCAATTAACACTAACTCAACCAATGTGGTTATTGTTTTAACTCAATTATTGTGGATTAATCAGTAATGAAAATAAACTTCAATGGTAGTTGTGCTGTTGACTTAATGATCCACGGAAACATGTAAAATTAGGTAACTATTTTCTTAGACTACTTGTTATTGATGAAAAAAGTCCTTCTTCAACTTGTGATTATTTATGCAGATTTAAGTTGCCTTTGTGTGTGTGTGTGTGTGTGTGTGTGTGTGTGTGTGTAATAACCATGGACATTATTAATTTTAATAAAACACACCCCCACCACCCACAGTTTGTCTTGGGAAAGGATTCTGTGCAATTTCCTGATTGTGAACACCCTCGTCCTTGATTCTTCCAAGTACTCTAACACTGGAGCCTCTTCTGACTTTTACTAAAGTAATATACTATGTTCTAGCAAGAAAAGGTTTGCAGACAAAAATTAGCATGTTTTATTGTATGGACGAATACAGCTGAGGAAGAATACAAACTGTAGAGAAATTCTTTGGCACACAGATGTCACTCAAGGTGTCTATATTGAAAAATCAGATACAACATGATCCTTCTACTTAGAAACAAGACTCTGAATGCACAATCACAACAGGTGTCACTTTTATTCAGATATATCAGCTTGCCTCACTAGTGCTTGGACTAGGTACAACAATGTGTCCTTGCTGTTTTGGTGCTTATCTTATGGGAAATTTTGCTTAGAACTCTCATTTCCATACTACTGTGGCGGCACATAATTTGTGTTTTATTTATATGCAAGCTCAAAACTTTTTCTGAGCATCTCAACAGCACTTCTCTTACAGCATTCTGGAGATTCAGGAAAGTAATTGTAATATTTTCCTAAACAAGGGAGTAAAGACATTGAGAAACAGAATGTGTCCCAAGTCACCACATAAAACCATGGCAAAGCTGAAAACAAAACATGTATGCACGCAGCTGGCTCTGCAGTCCCCAGAGACATGTTATTAAGGCTGCTTTGCAATCAAAGGTATGACTACAGCAGGGATAGAAACACTAGATATATTCACTTTAATCTGGTTAAGAGATCTAGAAACTAGCATGAACTTCAGCAAAGGCAGCGCAAGTCAGCTATAGACTGTGAGTGGTTATTTATGTCACTAGTTTGCACAGAATTCTCGGGTGCTGTACAATCCCTGCTGCCTGTAGAAAAGCAGGCAAAGCTAGGCCTTTAAGGGCTGAAATTGTCCTGACTGCAGTTATAAATAGCTGCACCTCACTGCTACATATTTGATGTGTACCTTACAACCTGAGCTTGAGTCCACCTCCCCCACAGGACTAATACTTTTGCACCCACTCCTTAAACGAAGAGTAATGAATTCATCAAGTAGCTTCTTCAAAAACTGTTTGTTTTTTAAGCACTGCTGTCCCTGTTGCCTCCTAAGCAGCATTATAGCAACCAACTGTTTTATTACGGATTAGCTGTGAATGGATGTTATTCAGTATCAGAGGGATTCTATGGCAAATCCACTTAGTGAACATGTCATACAGAATGAGAATGCACCGACTCTTTGCAGTTTCTCTCGGTAGCACTGCATGTAAAAGTAGCAGTAAACAGCACAGCTGCTTGGAAGGACCATCAGTCAAGAAATTTCTGTATGGAGAGAATCCTGGACAGAACAGAAAGTCACACTCAGGAGTTGCAAGCGGGAAAGAGTAGGACTGACCAGAACAGAATTGGGCTTGTTCTTCTTTCTGACATTGCTCCTTCACATTTTCACCACATACCTTCTCATTACGATTTCTCTGGAGCTGCAGCCAAATTGTGGAGTCAGATACACGTTCTAGGCAAGAGATTGCAGGCTTCCTTCTGTCAGGATTGAAAGCACCACTGACAACATAATTCAGGTTTCAGCACACATCCGCCTGTTGCTTACACTTCACTTTTCATCAGGAAGTGTAAACCAAGAAAGGGGATGTGTGTTAGATATATTTTCCTTTCACATTGTCCTCTTCTACAATATCAAACCCTTTAATGCACAGCTACTCAAAGCAGGATGGCTTTGTCTTTGAACTAACTGCTGGCATGCCAAAGGATTTGTTAGATGTTCAGGTGATTTAGAGCCTTTCTGGAGATAATACGTGCAGGACCTAACTGGAAAAGAAACATTTGACCTCTGTGGCTTCTCAGGTATCCCTGGTACGTAGAGATGGGGAAGGAATAAAAAAAGAAAAAAACAAAGAAATATTGTGTTGGTGTCAGAATAAGTCTGAGATCAAAAGTCAAATAACTTTTCATTTTGTCTCCATGGTTATCTTGCACATTTTTATCTGTTCTAATAGTGTAAAGGGTGAGAGTCACTATTAGCATGTAGCATCTAAAGGAAACTCTTAAGTCAAATCAGGCTTGCTAATGTTAGCAAAACTGTGGCTAAGTGACTTGAGGACAGAGGAAAATGTTCTAACGTGCTAGTTTGGAAGCTAACCACAGAAGAATTACCCCCACACAAATATGTTGCGAGAGATTCCAAGTCAGAACTACAATTCAATAGGAAAAATTAAAATAAGGGCAGTAATAGAGAAACACCAGCTTAAACTGACAAAGTCAGAACACAACCTGCACCCCTGTTGGTCAGGGTGGTGGTAGCAGTCCCATTAAGTGGTGGCTGCAGCCCACTTACTGCACTTACCCATGTTGGAGTGATGGATATGGTTGAAAAAGTGATCCTGCAGGAAGGTCTCGTCCGTCTCTGGAGGTCCATTGGTGGTTCTTGAGCTCTTGTCCTCTGGGAATCCACTGGCAGTGTCCTGTGTTGTTCCAGCCTCAGCGTATATACAGGTAGGAATGTTCCGTTCCTTTCCTCTGGGCGGGGCATCTCACGATGGGATGATGGAATCTTATGAGTCAATTCAGGAGACCTTGATGGCCCATTAGAGGGGATAGCTCCTGGATGGTGCTATCAAGAGTTGAGTCACGCTGAAGATAAAGAACACTGCTCCACCTATTTTAACAGCTTATGGACATGGTAATAGAACACATACATTTTGGTTACACCTTCCATGTAACCTAAGACATCTAAAAAGCAGTTTCTTCTTGATTTCAGAGCTTTGAAGCGCTGGCATCTACCACTGTACCTACCAATTTCTTCATGTAACTCTCTCAGCAAAACCTTAGGCAGGCCTAGAAAACAGGTATGAGCATTCAGAACTGTGCTAATAACTCATGGGCAGCCACCAAACAATTACTGCCAGTTTACTTACAGACAAGGATTTCACCCAAGAGACAGAGCATAAATTATAAATCACAGAACAATAGAACATGGAATGGTTTGTGATGGAAGGTACCTTAAAGCTCACCTAGTTCCAACCTCAGATTGGAAATATATAATATATACAATACATATGTTATATATATTATATATATAATTCGGAAATGTATTATATATCATTCTGATATTCCAAAATATCAGGATTATATGAAAGCAACTTTCACGGTGTACTGATTCCCAAACATGTATAAATACCACTGCTGAGTGCCACACTGGATGACCTCAGGTCCAGCCATAGCAAATCTCCATTTCACCCCAGACAGTTTTTAGCAGTGTGGTTTAATTCACCAGCCAGTGGAGAATTTTTAATAACAGGTTTGAGTGATTGTTGGCAACTGCAGACACTGCCAGCAGATATGCTGGGGTGCAGGCTGAGTGCTCACGAGGCTGGCACTTAAGACCAGATGCCTGAGATCTTTAAGTGAGATCTTCATTCAGATGTTTCCTTTGGGGTGAGGAGATTGCTATGTCTGCTATGCCTTCAGCAGTTTTTCTCATAATGGGGAACAGGAAGGAAAAACAATTTCTGCCCAGAAGCAATGCTCTAGCCATCAGCCCTCCATCTCATCCCTACACCCTCAAGAGAGGGGAAGGGCAAGAACAGGAAAGGAGAGTGTCACATGCAGCCAAGACAGGCTGTGCCAATCCCTGGTGTGGGGCATTGTGGTCAGCACTGCCTGCTTCCCCATTACCTTCTCACACTTTCCTATCAGTCTCAGCCCAACCTCTTTTAAAGTCTTCCTGTGACAAAGGAGGTTTTCTTTTCCCTCTCATTTCCAAGATTTGCCACCAAAATTACCTGCCAACACAACCTGAAAGTCAGCTGAGCTGCCTGCCACTACTAGTATTTGTCTTCCTCACCTCTTCTTCACATTCCTCCTTGGAGCACAAGCTCCTTGGGTCACTTGGAGCCTGCCCACATTGTTAGGAAGATGTTTCTCACTACGCGTGATCAAGAACAGCCTAAGCAATTAGACTGAGGGAAAGATGGACTTACTATCCTCTTTATCTCTGTTTATTTTTATTTTGTTTCCATTTATTTGTTATTCATTTCCACTGGAATTTTATAGCTGCCAGCTGGCTCCCAGACTGAGAATCAGCAAACATCCTGGGGAGTTTCCAGTTGCACTTCTCTGAACATGCATCCCACACTGTACTTCAGGAAATTTATGAACAAGGTTTGTTCCAGTGCATAGACCACAGATAGACTGGGGGAGGCACATGGCTAACAAGTCTATCCGTCCCAATTACCCTTATTAACATATCTGAGTTTGTTCCTAACAGTAGCTTAACTTCTTGTTAATAGTTTTAAGGCCCGTCCCTTCATATGGAACTGTGAATGTGGTGGTAGCACTCCCCGCTGGAGACTACCTCCCTGGCAAATGAGTATCATCCTGCTATTTCTGTGCAAAGGGACATAATTATATTGTTATAATCTATTATGAGTAAAAGGCCTCAGCAGAGAAGCGTGACACTTCCTTAGGCTTCACTCCAACAGCAGAGCTGCTCTTCTAAGGCTACACAAGAGAGGATAGGAATTTCCCACGTCTAGGCTGTGCAAGAATGTTACAAGGGGAGAGTTACATAATTCAGCACCCATCAGTAGTGCAATAAGCTAGGTTTGAAGTACGGTTCTGACCAAGTACCATTAGACAGTAATTTTTGTTCAAAAATTGGGACTGAAAATGCAATCAGCTTCCCACTGAAGCTGATCTCAGAAAACACACAAGTTTTAGGATAATTTGGTCAGGAGAGCATAATTTAAATTGTCACACATATTCTGTGTTAAACAAGCAGACCATAAGGGTTCTTGGTAGCAGCTGTGATGTATAAAAAAGCTATATAAAGAGCTGCATAAAGATGCTGCCATATTCATTAGTAGAAATAGATATATAGATGTTCTGAGTTCTATTTATGGTTTTAAACAATTGGCAAAGCTTGTGAAAACCCAGGTGCCTCAACTATTCAAGGGTATATATAGCCATTAAGGAAAAAAAGTGAACTGACTTTTAAACATGCTTCACAAAGAACCTCCAACTGCAGTCAATTACTGGCATATATAATTTAAAAGCACATCCTGACCACACACGAACATGAAAACTGCAGTTGGCCAGATTGCGAGCTAGCACATAAACTTTCTACCAATTGAGAGCCCACCCTGATATTTCAAGAGACTTTGCAGCAATGATTGTCTTCAGGTGAATCTCAAGTCCATCATCCAAAGAAGCTGCTTTTCCATTTTTCAGTTCTGGCTTTGTTTTTAGGAAATTTAAATGTTTCAGATATTCATCACCCTTGAATATAAACTGATAGAAGTGTTTTGAGGCACATGATGTGAGCAGTGTCATTCAGTGAGTTGAAAAGAATATAACTAAAAAGAAAAAGAAAGTATTTTTTCCTGATCTGCAAGCACTATGGCATGTACATAGCCTTCACTGGGCATTCCAGAAACACAGGCAAACACAGGTAGAGAAATTGCTACACCTGTCATCAGAGAAACAGGAGCACCACAGACCTCTTCCTAAAACAACTTTGTGTGTGTGTGTGCCATTTTGTTGTTTATCTGCAGAACAGAAACATAGATGAACTTCAGAGACAATACTTCAGTAGCCACCTTTGGAAAACAGTTTCTAAAAACAAAGCGAAATACGGAGTTCTGAAAACACATTCCAGTACGGATGGTCTAGGTAAACAAATTCTACCTTTTTTCCCCTTCAGTAGAAACTTTTGAGACAGAAAAACTTCTACTACCCAAATTAGGTTTTGAAAGTCATAACTTCTCCTATATTTCAAAGTTCTTTTCAGCTAAATGAAAAGGATATTAGAAAAAGAAACTATCACTAACACTTTTCTCCAACCTCATGAAGACATTCACCTGTACCACACCAACCAAAGCTGGTGTAGAGGGTGTCTGCCTACCCTGTAGAAACTCTTAGAGGAAAACTCCTAGAAGGTTTTCTCTCATAACTCTCCAATAAAATATCAGAAGGAATGGTCACTATCTATTGCACAATACCATATTTTCTTTAAATTCCAAACATAAACCATATGTGGCTTGTATTGCTTCCTCTTCCCTTGCATTCTTTACAGATGTTGCATTTCTAGAAATACTCCTCTCAAAATAGTCACTGTGTTTTGATTTTATTTTTTTCAGAAATGTGTTTTTAATTTTTATCTCATATTTTCTGGAGTTTAAAAGGAAGCATTAAAGATGACCTTATAATGACTGGGTGTTTTGCAAACATACACAAAGAAAGGTAGAAGTGTTGGTAAATAACAGTGGAGGCTGAAACACAAATAAAAGTAATTTTAAAATAAGTATAAAAATATAGTTACCAGTTTAACAAAAAAACAATCAGCTTTAAACCCATTCTCTTCAAAGACTGTTAAATTTCTTGGGTTGTATTATAGTACTATCCTCCTATTGACATTCTCCATATGCACAGCAGAAGTATATTTCCAGACATTTTCAGTCATGTTAAATGATCTGACTGCTAAAGTAAGGTGAAAGTTGAAGGACATGAAATTTTTGGAAAAGATGCGGAAATGGTCATGTGAATTTATCAGACTCTAGATTATGGTGAAAGACAGGGACTGTCCTAGGGAGGAAAGCTCCCATTCAAGAATACCAAGACAGACTGAATGGGAAAAATACTGACTTAAGAATGGATTAGAAAATGACAATTTTGATCCTTGTAGGTCATGTTTTGAAACCATGTAGGTTTCAAAAGGTATTATTATTAATTGACACAAAATTAAAGGTTTCAAAAGCCTTTGAGAAATGCAGTGGAAAAGAAAGCTGCATTTTCAGATAGAAAACATCAAGTGTTTAATTTAGGTCCTTTGCATCTTTTTCTTTCATTACAAAGTACTGATAAGACTGGCACTTCAAAATTCTTCCTGTTGAAGATTTGATCATAAATGAGGAGTGTAAATATTTTTTAAAAAATCAGCTTTTTCAAAAAAGGGTAATATCCTGTTGAGAATACAGTCTGCAATCCACTTACAGAATGGAAGCAAGGAACAGAGAAAGCAAATGGCTGCTCAAGGTCACAGAGAGTACCTTTTGAATCCAAAACTCAAAACAATACAATCCTCAGTTACCAGAACAAACAACCTCCCACTGTACCTAAAACTAATGAAGGTGCTGGAAGCACAAAGCACACATAATTTTTCTCAAAAGCTGCCAAATAATATAAGAATTATCACTTGCTGTTAAAGTGCTTCAGATCTCTCTTTAAGATATGTATTACTTTTGCTCCACAAGAGAATTTATTTCTAAAAAGGTCAGCACCAAAACCACACACCATCAAAATGCCTTTGAGTGTGAGGACAAATTCCGCCATATATATTTCTTGAGGGTACAATGACACAAAGGTAGAACTTGACCTCAGCAGTGATAATAGATGAGAAACTCGAAACACAAATGATCTCTTACCAGGCTGTCTAATGCCTTGCTGTGACAGTCTGATTTTAAAGTATGCTGAGTTCTTAAGATGAGAAGTACAAAGTGTCCCAGATACAGATATCTGTAACTCATCACCTGTCTGTCTCTTAAAGAAAAGTCCAGTAAGATTTTTCCTGAGAAGAATAAGAAGGAACTTTTCAGCTGGCTAAACTGGAGTAACAAACAATTTTCTTCTGTCTCACATGAACATGGTGGATTTCACCCAGTACAAGGGTCAGAGTCCAGAAGGCAAACCTCCAACTAAGGGCTGCACCCTGCTTCTGCATAGGGGTGCACTATGATATCCCTCCCTGCTGACACCTGGGTGACCACGAGGGCCTAGCCAAACAGGCACCTTTACAGGCGAGCCTGAAATGTAGGAGGTGTAGATTTGAAGCAGCTATCTGTGGGCAGAGCATAGAATATGCAGGACCCTTGGTCATACCCATAGCACCATACCAGCTGTTTCCAGGTGACTGACCAGAGTCTGGACCAGTGACTCGAGGCAACTCACACTCAGATGGAGGATTTGTTAATTGATTCCCCAAACTGAACAATATTCCCAGATTCCAGTGTTAGTCCTCTCCTCTTTGCTCCCTGGCCATGGCTGCTCTCCCACATCCATTTCAAAACATGCTGGCCTAGTTACTGCTGGTTTTCAAGGGCAAAGAAGAAACATTGCTAACCAAACTTCCTTCCTAGAAATTTGTTTGCTGAGTGGCAAAGACTAACTCTTTATCCCTAAGGGACCAACTTTGTTTCAAAGGTCGAACAAGAGGTACCCTACTCATCCATAGGAAATGTTAAGTCCCATCAGCATAGATTAGAGCCATACTATTGACATATTGACAGCACGTGAGTCCCTAGGACTGCTACTGAAACCTCTCTCTTACATCTTATCCATGTATTTGGTTAATTCAAGGTAAGTTAGTGCACTTTATCCATTCTAGGTATACTATATTACAATAATTTTAATTGCCTACCAGATGCAAGAGATATCTACTCTTAGTACGACTTTCAACTTCCTGTATGTAATACTACCGACTGAGGGTTTGTGAAAAGACATACAATTAATTTTAACAGTCCTGTCCACAATGTATTTCTCTCCAGCCAACTCACCATGAAACTAGTCCACAACTATTCTTCTTAACTTGTGGATGTCCTCTTTCATCCCAAATCTTGCAGTTCAAATCTCAATCAAATCTCCCAAGGAAATCACAGTCTGAAAGGCTATAGAGTTTGTCAAAGTCACTGATGGTTTACATCTGAATTAATAAGGGGAGGGGAGGGAATTTTAAATTGCCTCTTCTGTTACATCTTCTCTGAAGTGTCTACCTGTTCGAAACACATGTGGCTTTAATGTTTCTGTGTACTAAAGGATCTGTTCAGCAGCTGGGACTGTGAAACTGGGTTAATGTAATCAGCAACAAAAAAAGATGCTGAGCTGGTTGTGGAAATTTATTTTAGACTAAAAGGAAAGGAACGGCCTTTAAAAGGCCATTCAGAGAGGTGTGGGGGAGGAAAGCAGAAGACTGTTTTTGTATGCAGGAAAACTTGATTCTATTTTCTTTAATTTCCATGAACAACACATCATTTAAGCTTTTTTATCTCTTGTCAGTTCTGTGGAAGACCAGACGTAGGAAAGAAATCCAGGCCAGCAGGCAGAACATAATTTTGATTGCACAAACGTGATTAAAAGCAGAGAAATTAAAATATTCTAAAAAACAGAATGAACTACAAAGTTTAAAACAAAAGAGAAAAACATTTTGCCCAGTCTTGGCAGTGAATAAAGTTGAGATTCTTAGTTCAGAATCAGCAGACAAGGCTTTAAAAGAGGAAAAAACTATAGTATTTGATATTTGATGTAGATAAGGACACGACATACAGAAAGACAAGAAACCCTGTTAAAACTGGGCTGACGTGTTTCTCCCATGAGAAAGTGGCACAAAACAACAGAAATGTTGTGAGATTGCATCAGATCTTGGATTGAAATAACGGAACAACTGCCATTTTTTACTGATTTTTACCACTTTGACAGTCTGAAAATCTGAGCAAGCAGGGCTCAGACAGGGATATAGGAGCTGGGATTCTCTCAGTCCCAGCTCAAGGCTTCAAGCACATCAGAGGCTCTGGCTGCCAGACAGCTGCAGCCCTGGCAGATCAGGGGCAGTTGGAGACTTCATTTTTAAGCCTTTCTTGCCTTTCTTTCTCCAGTGGCCCTTGCTGGTTATCACCAGTTCACACAGTCTTGCGTTTATGGCTGTAAATAGTGCATCACAAGCTTTCCTAGTTTGGGAAGAAATGGCTGAGCTGAAGCAGTAGAGGACAGTTTGGGGCCATCTTTCTGCAGTGACTTTCTCTCATGGCAATTCCAGATAGCCGCTGTCAGCTCTCAAAGTGCTTTGCAAAACAAAGCATTGCTTTAGCAAAAATCACATTGCTAGGAGCTCTACAGTTAATTTCAGCCATTAAGTTAGTCACTGTGAGGCACAGGGTCTCACCATTCCACCAGCATCTCAGAGCAACACTGAGCAAAAAAGCACAGCCATATGTGCTTCCACCCATAAAAGGCAGAGTGATTTGAATTGTCCTCTGAAATTCATAATGGAAATCACTCTGATTTTGCAAGCCAAAATTTGTCAGAATAGCGAAGGAAGCAAGCACTGCAGTGCAGTCCCCAGCGAAAGGCGGGGTGTGTGTGTCTGTGTGTTTGTGTGTACATCTGACACTCACACGTGTGAGCACTGGAGGATGGCTGGCTTGGTGCCACTATATCCTTTTTACCTGCCCAGGGGCTCACACCAGACAATAGGCAGGAGAAAAGGAAACAACATCTTTCTAAAGAAGTAAATGCCTTGGTAAAGTTGAGCAGATGCGCATAGTAGATTTCACTAACTCTGATAAATCAAGTTTGTAATGCTGAGTTATCTGCTCTGTTACTGAGTTTATTCTCCCTTGGCATTTAGCCAGAAAAAAAACCCCAGGTATTTCTCAACCCATGCTCATTAAAGCAATTGCTTCCAAATTCAAGGAAGCCCATGTGACTAAGTTGTTGCTGCAAAAGCACTGCTTTCAGCTTAAGTCCCCAGTGCTTTGACACTAAAATTACTCTGAATCTCTAAACACAGAGCAGACATTGACATTAATGCAAGCCTGGAGCTTGTTGATTTGCTTCTGAGCAGTAACCAGCTGTGGTCATGCAAAACACCAGCACTGAAGTTTGAAGAGACTGAGGTAAGACAAAGGACACTCTAATAACTCTGAGACATGCATACCTGCTAACAAGTAATGGATTCAACTTCTTGGATGTCAACCAAGGCTTGATAGAGCCCAACTTAGCTGGTCAGACAGAGTGACCATGTGTCCACAAGATAAAAATGTGCATTTGGTAGGGGAGGGGGCCAGCTCACTCGTAAAATTCTGAGTAAGCTTTCCTGAAAAAAACCCCAAATATTTTCCCCTCAAATAACTATTACAGTGTCCGTGCTTAGTAATACAATATTAATATTGGATTATACTTTTTTCATGTATCAGATGAAATGAATCCTGATATAAGGCTTTGGCAGAGAAGTTTCCTTTGTCACAGTTACTGAAATGTACTTTACAAGTGTGAGACTTTCCTCCCACCCAAAACTTCTCTCACAAGTTGTGGGTTGCTTTATTTTCCACCCAAATTGCATATAATAAAAGTGAGGCAAATGTGAGCTCACACGACACTGTAAATACACAGTTAATATAAGCACTTACTCCTTTGAAATGGTTGCTTCTTGGTAGAAAGACTATTTATTGAGTGTTGTGTCAGTACAGATAATCTGGAGTGTTTCCAAGAAGAGGTCTACAATAGGCGGTGTAATGCACAGGAATGCACACTAAGATAATTTTCTCACATTGGACACAATCAAGAGAGCCCCAGTAACCCAAACCTGTAGTGGATGATGATTTGCATGCTGTGGCTAGGGAAACTGTTCTAGGTTTTGATGCCAACTTTTGTTTACTCAGACAAAGCATCCCCAGCCCTGAGGGGTTGGTTTTGAGGAGGGAGTGGTCATTACTGCTTTCAGCAAAAGCACTTGCAAAACTCAAGCAGCACAAGCACACTCTGTATCAAGGTGCCCATCTTTAGACAGGATCCTAATCCCCTGGGCTTTTATGATGGGTAGGCAACAGCCTTGTCCAATGCTGTTACAGCTGAGCAAAGAACAGTTTGCCGTGGATGACATGCAGTTAGAATGGCATTTTGTTCATGTTACAACTGTTTTAAGGTCTGATTTTGCCAGTCATACAAAAAGTGACAGATGCTCATTAAGCAGACCAAAATAAATTTAAAATTGTTATTGCTTGCCAATTTGTGAAAAGGAGCTGACTATACCAGTGTGGCAAAGGAAGAAAGTGAGAGGTGAAATTTTGTAAAGCTGGTTTTTAACCAGTTAAGTAATGACTGAGAAATTTAATAACTTTATTAAAACTTTCTGGATTCAAGAGTGCCCTAAAGTATTCATACCACTTGGTTTTAGATCCAGAAAATGGTGAAGTGGAATCATTCTGTTTTTATAATTTTAATTTTATTTTAAATTTTATACAATTTACATTTTAACACTGTGGCAAGTAGATATGTAGACTGCTGCTTGTATTCTTCCTTTTCAGTGAAATAACATCAAGCAAAGCTATGCTTTTCTGCACCAAAATGCATCAAAGTTATAAGCACCTGTCTTTAAATTATTTCCATTAAAGATTATTTTCCATTTCACACCCGAACTTAAAGATTTACCTGATAGAATGAAACAGCATTTTCATACTGAGTATTTGTTGGATACTTCAGTTTAAATGGTTCGATAAGTTGAAAAAGTAACACACAGTTTTCCCTTTTGTTTAAAGGATAAAATTATCCCACTTTCATTCAGTAGGTGGGAATGTACTTTGACTAATATAGGCTAATACCTAGGTCTGCCTTTATTTGTGAAACATATTGGCTTTACTCAGGAAAGATCAGCCATAAAAGTATGGACAATCATGATTAGAATCAGGACACTGATATCATTTATTCGTGTTACACCAGCAGAATGAGCTCCAATATTTTTGAGTTGTTTTGTGTCCCATACTTTCCTCCTATTCACAAATAACTTTCCAAGGCATCTACAAAACAAATATAATTGTTTGGGTTTTGGTTTTTGGGTTTTTGTGGTGGTTTTTATTTATTTATTTTTTTTTAAGATGTCCTTCTTCTAATTAAACTGGGCCTTAAGGGAGGAAAAAAAAGAGAATGGGGGAAGATAATCTTTCTTGGTGCTCCTGCCCGCAAGGTCCAACATGTTTTCAGAATTTAGGGTATGGGAAAACCATACTGGATTGACTCCAGTTGCTTGACTTATAGAGGGAAAATCCATCCCAAAATAGCTTTCATGGTTGTTACTTGCCAATTGACACAAATTAAGAACAGATCGTTTTTCATTCAATTTCTTCTTTTCTCAGGTCTCTAATTTCATGTTTCTGTTACAGCTTCCACATCTTATTCTCCACCTCCCTCACTTCTTTGCATGCTGCTTTAAAAAGAAGCATTCTTCCTTCTTCAGAGCTGAGAAGCTCTATTCAGAACTTCAGTATGACTAATGGAAAGCAATGTTTTCTAACATAACTGAGTGAAGGAAAGTTTGGAAAGGATTTTCATCATGTGTCCTTACATTTGTTCTTATGTACCTTTGTGTGATTCATAAGCAATGTTAAGTTAATTCTATAGAAAAGTTTAAAAAAAATGGCTTTCTGTAGCTTTCTGTTTACTAAGAATAAAAAAAGAAGTTTACTCAGATCAAAATATTCACTTCCCACAACAACTAACAGCAAGCATGAAAAAGGAAATTATTTGGTAGATCTACAAGAACCAGGGGGTTTAAAGAAGACTGAGGCGAAATCAGCCTACCTCTGGGTAAGAAGATTTGTTTTTAAAATCAGATGCCAGGAATGGAAATAAAACTACTTTTGTTTTATCTTTCTTGGTATATAAAATTTTAAAAAATACACCTCATTACTTTGATGATTACTTGATCTCATGTGCCAGGAGGCCTTTCTCTGCATCGCTCTTGTCCTGGCAATCAGAGAGGTATGTGAACTGTAAGAGGGCATAGACTTACAGAGAAAGGAACACATGATGGCAGGTTGAGGCCAGTCAATATAATTGAGAGGATAAAAGGACCACTGTAATCTCTCAGTTGTTACTTAATATTTTTTAGCAGCAAGTGCACCACTCTGTACTCAAGCACCTTTTATTGGAAGTTAACCAGGTTTCAACATGGAGCTAGAACAAAGAGCAGCACACATATTAGAACTTGCACTACAGGATCCTTAAAAATCTCATATACGCTGTTGAACAGCAGCTTGTAAAGGAACAGCCTAACTCATTTATTCCTCTATTGCCTGACATTTAAAAAAACACATATAAATAATATTGGGAATCTTCAGTGAGCAACCCAAGAGTACTCTAGGACACAGAAATGCTACAGGCCCATTTTTGTTGATGGGCAACTTCAAAAATTATTCTGAAAACACATGTATATAATAAAATAAATTCATCAAGGTAATAACCAGTTATTTTCTAAAGTGTGTGCTAAAACTGTAGGATGATAGGAGAAATGTTGTGGACTTTCACTAAACAATGGCAGAAAGAAATTCAAACTGAATTTTAGTAGATTTGGCAACCATTGAGGAATGGCTTAAAACACTTTGGGACTGTTTAGGAATGAATACTACACTTCTTCGCAGACCATTAAGTTAGTATAAGCCATAAAGTCACAAAGCCTATGGCAGTTCCATAACAATAGCCAGACATTGCTTGTATTATTGCCTATTAATAGGCAATTAGTTACAGTATATTTTTACTCTACATCAAGCTGTCAGCTTCTTTCATTTTATTTTCCTCATTACAACTGATGAAGAAATAAGAGAAGAATTACAATGCAAAAGGACAGGTTAGGTAAAATTGCCATGTCTGTTCCACGCTGGGTTGAAATTCCTCGGTGGACTGTCTTGCATCATATAAGGTATTTGCATGCCCCTGGAGTGTCATTTATTCTTTATTCCTTTATGTAAATTAATGCAGTTGTTTGGTTTGTGAGCAGCATGGTGTTAATTTTTACAGCTGATTGCAGAGTTAAAGAGTGTTGTGTTTGGAAATACATTATCACAACAGAAATATTCTCCAGAGCTATGCCCTCAGCTAAAATACTGATATGAGGGAGAAGGGACCCAGAAAAGCCAGCCCTTTATGACAATGTGTGGGGCAGGGTCAATTTTGTAGAAAAGATCCTAGTTGTGGCTCTTTATGTTAGTATTCAGCTTTTGTTGAGCACCTCCCTCATAAAATTGGCCTATTTCTGCATATTAATAAAGCATTTGTTTCTCTGTACTCCTCATTAAGAGAGAAGCCACTGATTATGCCTGTGGGTACTATTGCTGCTATTCAGCTCCCACCTCTCCCATTAAGTACTCCCAGGCCACTAGATCTGTGGTTAAGCAACATTACCATAAATTTTCCAGGGGAAAGACTACAGCACAAACAGACCCCTAGAGAGAAAAAAAGGTGTCCTAGTCAATGGCTAGGCTTATACACAGTGCTCTGCAGCTCCTTCCCTATGCAGGGGATGTCACCAGATGCTGAAAACCAGTTTGTCTTGGGGCCAGAAAAAATCTGCAAAGCAAGTGCCATGGCACCTTTTGGCACAGGTAGTGCTGGGACACAACATAAGACTGATACAAATCAATAGATTTAAATATACTGAACAAAACTGGTAAAAAAACTTACGACTATTTTCTCAGGTATTTGTGCAACCTGCTGATGGAGCTGAATGCTAACAGCTCAGTTCATCTTGTCTGCCTCCCATATAATAATCAGATTTTACCCAGTGTGGCTCCTTTCTCAGTTACAAAATAAGACTTTGCTTTTGCGTATGTGTGCTTTCACAGAGACTTTCCATGTACTACTTACATGCAGTTTGGAACACACACTGTCCAGTGTCCATGGTAGGTTTAATGAGGCCAAGGAAAACCCCACATTTATTCAGTTTTAATTCTGTTAAGACCCAGACAAAAATGTCTGCAGCACATGACGAGCTCCCTTCAAGCCCTGCTGAGCTCTGCTCCACTGTGGAGTACCTAGATGTTCCCTGTGGATGATCTTCATGTCACCTATGTGTTGTAAGCTATTGGCATGATGAGGGGGCAGAGTGGTGCTTTTTTTTTTGTGCCCCTGTGAAATTGAGAACCCATAAAATGCTTGATGTCTTACAGGATTACAGTAAATAACTGTAAAAAGGCATAATAGGGAACACATGGCATAGAGGCAACGTTTCTAGTTGTAGAAAGTATTGGGAAAGCAACATGAAAATGAAAGGGTGCATTTGTACCAAACATATAAAAATTATATATGGAATTTTTTTATACTTATAAAAATTATTTTTTAAGGGTATGGCTATCCAGCCTACCAAGTAATAGACAAAAAGAAGCAATTAATGTGACCAATAAAAAAATAAAAGTTTTCCCCATCCCCTTCATTCAAGAGTAATAATTCTTTAAATAATTTTTATAAAATGTTGAAGATCACTTGTGAGAGGTAAGGAGAGAACAAGGTAACAGCAGTTATTTCCTTTCTCCAAACACATTGCCATACAGAGAACTGAGCTCTAAAATTTCCAGATGGGTTTTCCCTGTGATGGAAAGAATTTGTGTGTGTTTGACATTCCTCCTGAGTCAGATCTCCCAGTTAGCCAGTCCTTTGCAGAGCAGGGCCTAGGAGCAACTGCTTCTGCCACAGTGGTAGCCAGGACAGTGAATGGACTAATGTAAAATTTCTGTTGTGGAGAGTTCTTCTCTTTCTTGAGGCAACAGACAGCTTTGCAGCTTAACCATGCTGCCTGTAGGTACATGTCTCTTTGTATGGTTATCTGCTTAGCACAATTGAAGCTTAAGGCTCCCTACATTTCAGCTTATCAATGCATCAAATGCACGATTTTCTTGTGGTTATAAGCAACAAAATAGTCTGCCAAGTGTAGAAAAGCATGTAGGGTCACATGACACTCTTCCTGATGTGAACAATAGGACAGAAGTAACTGAGAAGCAGACCATATTAAACAGCAGCAAATTCTATCTGTGATTGCCCTTGTCCCCCATCACACTACTGACTTCATAATGGAAGACTACTATATTCAAAAAATGTTAGAAGGAAAGGAAAAATGTCAAAGCCACCACGCTGGATGAATGCCAATGCACAGAGTTATACACATGCAAAATCAGTTTATTCAGTTTTTTTTTTTCATTTCAGTGCAGAGACCCCATGGCACTGATGAGAACTCTATCCAGTAGCCTACACTGTGCTCCACAGACTGGGATTTTCTGTGTCTCTGTTATTAATAGTAAGTAGTTGGTAAATGTTTAAATCATGGCACATGGAGATAATACAGAACAGTACCCTCTGTGGTATTATAAATCTCTAAAACTGATTCTTAAAACTAGTTGAGATGTAGTCTAGGGTTGCTTGTTCAGGCTTAATTTGACTTATCAGCTATGATACCATTTGTATTTGAAGAGAAACAGCTGCATTTTCAGCTACTAAAGCTGACTCGAGCACTTTATGTAAGACCAGTTGAATCAACACAGATACAGTCTCTTTCATATTCATTAACTGTCCCAGCTGAAAAATGTTCCAAAGCAAATAAATGAAGCAAACCCAAGCAATAATAGAAGTATAGCATTTCAGTGAACGGAAAATTTTCTGTTTCTGAAGCCAGTGAGACCCTTCCCCACCCAAGTGATGGAAAACCTTTTATCCCGTCATGCAAGTGACTAATGGGCTCCTGAAGGCCTTCTAAAGAACAACACTACGCCCTGTGTCTTGAAGTTACATACTACTACCCCTCAGAGAGAGCAATAAAAATCCAGGCCAAGAACAGGCAATTTTTCCTGCTGCTGTTTTGGTTTTTTGCCCATTGGAAACTGGGAGCCACCAAGCTGGAGTCTCTCATGTGCCTGATGATCTCCACTACTGAGAGCCATGCATCCCAGGGGATGATTTGCAGGATCTCATGCAGAACTGCAGCTGAGGGAGGCAAAAAGGGACTGGACTTTGTATGTTCATGATGCACCCTGGAGATTGCAATGTGCTTTTTTTCCCAAGCAAGAAACCTGTCACAAGCTTAAATTAAGAAATAACAAACCAATTAAGTTTATTGTTGTCTCCAGCCTAATGCGTATCACCGAAAACTAATCATGGCATCAAAAAGAGTTTAAAATTATGCCTGAGCAGATGCTTGGAAATCACACCATTACCTACCAAGAGAAATGCAGGCACTTGGAAAGTGCTGAGGAAAGAAATCCTCTTTATTACTGTACTTCAGTCTCGTTATTGCTAGTTTTGCCTGTGCTGAAGGGAAATGAGGGAGTTGAATAGCCTCTGAACAGCTGAGGTCCCTGGGCAAAGCCCTCCGTGTGGCTAGCCAACAGCTTCTTGAAGCCTTATATGTAGCACTGTTGTACAGCACAAGCAACCTAAACCCATCTTTCCATAAAACATGCTGGAATAATGCAGACCTCCCATGGGCCTTTTCCAAATCTGGGTAGTGCTTCAGTACAGCCATCTGCATCAGTCCACCTCACCACAGGACAGAACCCAAACAAGGTGGATGAGGAAAGCTTTTGTTTTTTTCTAAAGACACATTTCATCAAACACAGAACACAACAGATGTGCTGCCAAAGCTCCTTCCTACAAAGAGTTTCATGGTATAAACACATCCAGTTCCCAAAAGACTTAAAATTTTCAGTAATATTTTTATATATTTCGTTATGCAGAACAGAAATCCCAAACAAGATGGCAGGATGGTGCCCCAAGTGGCAGGTGTGTTGGCAGGTTGGAGACCTCAGTGTAGTTTTCACTTCCACTCACAGGGCCCAACAGGAATTATATGAAGCATACTAGCAAAGCCAAATGATGTCTTTACTGAGCATTGTAATTCAGAATCCTTATTTTAATGAGGCATGGGGGACAAACCTGACATATTGTTCAGTTTACAATGCAAGGTACAATAAAAGATAGATAATTAGCCTTTAAACTCAGATAAGCATTAGAGAACAGCACGTAAATAACACTGCTTAGCTGGAAATACAGGATTTTCTAATAAAAAACAAACCCAGTAGTTTTGCATATATTGTATCTGTTTCACATAATACACAGCAGAGTATGATAAAGGAAATTGGAATAATCAATTGTACCTTTGTTTATACAAGCAATGTAAGACAGAAATCTACTTTCCACGATGACACTCCAATTGTGTGAGATGGCTTGTGAGCTACTGAAAATCTTGTGAGCTGTTAATAGGTCAGGAAGAAAATGTTTTATAGTATCATCTGTGGCAATTACTAAATAGGAATTAAACAGAGGTGAATTTAAGTACACAGCTAATTGGGAAATACACAGGAGTTAAAATAACGGAATTTGAACTGAAAAGGAATGCTTCTCATCATTTGACCAAAGCCATTTTGATCTGTGTTACTACACAATATCAGAGGGAGTTTAATGAAGCCCGGTGAAGAGAAATTCCAATGGCTTACCACACAACGATTTCTCTTTTCTGCTAACTTCTGGAACAGAAGTGAGATCTCACTGCATTCCTGACAGGTCTGAGATGACACCAGTCATCATCTCAGCAGGGAATTCATCATGGGCCGTTGAGAGCTCCAGCAACCTTAAAAGCCACTATCATATGATGGCCCCTTCAGTAATAAGACCAATCACAACCTGCTCTGGATAAAAGGGTTTGGGACAGGAGCAAAATACAAATGTATGTAAAGGAAGGACTGTAAGAAAATTATTTTGTGCTGTGGCACTTAGAGTCACCATTACAAGAAATGGATTCTCAGGTTAAATCCTGGTGTTCTAGGGACACCAATGTCCCTAGGAGTCTGTACATCAGGCAGAATAGCAATGATAACCAAAGTGGTGTTGATATAGAAGGGCACACAGAGTTCTCCCATGTTAGCTGACAGGCAGAGGATGTCCCTTTATCACCTCTTGATCACTTGTCAGAAAGTTATCATCAGTGTTAGCCAGAGGCTTCATGGATTGCTTGTGTCTTGTTGGGCTGTATCTCAGCCATTACCCGGGTGGCTGAAGTCCTCCATGAGGCTCAGAACCTGTGAATGTGAGGCTTCTTGCAGGTGTCTCTGAAGGCCACATCTACTTACACATCCTGATCAGGTGATGTGCAGCAGACAGGCAGCTCACAGGCTGGCATACTCACTGACCTTCAATCACATGCTTTCAGCTGGCTCACTGCCCACACAGTGCCCATCTGCCATCATTCCCAACCCTCTCTCACAGAAAGGACTTAAACAAACTCCTTTCCATCATCTTCCTTGCTTGTCCCTCTAAAAAGCCTGTATTCACCCATGGCAATGGTCCTCTCCTGTGTACTATCCCACCACATCTCTGTGATTACAGTAAAACCATAAACCTGCATAGGTGGACAAACCTCTAATTTCACCTATGTGTCCCCCAGCTTGTGGAGGGACAGACTTCTGACAGGCAGTCAAAAAGGGTATGGCAATTCCACCTTGCTATGGTGTTTAGTCTGAATATGGTGCTACACTGTTTAGACTGAAAACCCTAACATGCAAGGGCCTTGCTGATACAACACAGGCTGTACAGAGTTGTTCAAATCAGATTATTCACATTTTCCATTTCAGTGATGGAATATGACCATGGACCTCTCTAGCAAACAGAAGTATGGATGCATACACCTATAAAAACACAAAAAATCACACACTAGCAAGAAATGCCAATTTGTAATAATGATGGGCAGCAAACTAACAAAGAGCTAAGTTAGCTGCCTCTAGTAAGATTCAGTACATCTGCCTGAATAATAAATTACTGTTGCTTTAGTGGGTGTTTGTGAGAAATGCAATGCCATTTATTCCCCACATGTAATAATTTTGGGTATTTGTTATGGTTTCATGTTATGAGAATGGCTGCTCCAAAATAACCAGCTGATGTATACTACAAATCCCCAATGCAACTAATGGTGCGTACAAGAAATAAATCTCCTTTTGCATTTGTACAGGGAATCATTTAATTTCGGTTTTCTTTTGCTTTCCTCAGGATGGCTGAACACCTGTGTACCAATAGAAACTAGTGAATGAATTCCTTCTTTTTATTTGCTGATACATGCAGCTTTTGCTTTATCTGGTAAACTTCTTCTCAATCCTCATGTTTTCCTGCATCTACCTTTCCAATTGTCTCCCCCATTAGATGTCAGGACAGGGAGCAAATGACTGTGTGGGGCTCAGCTCTCTGCTGAAGTTAGAGCATGACAGAATCATTTTCTGTAATGGATATTCCCTGTCCTGATCCAGCAAGGGCTGCTGTATCTGAACACAGAGAAAGTAACATGGTTAAATTGCCTGAGTCTACCTTCAGTTCAGGGACATTCACATCTGGAGCCTTGTGATGCAAATGCTTCACATCTGTACTTATTTTCTTTGGCAGCTTTCCAGCACACGCCAGAAAAGATAATAATCCAGCTACTGAAATATGTCTCTAAAAGGAATACAAACCAATTAGAGAAGGGTCAGAGAAGATAGAATGATAGCAAATGTGGTGACATCAGGCTGGTGTCCAGTCACTAGTGGGATTCCATAGGGCTCCATCCTTGGCCCAGTTCTCTTCAATGTCTTCATAAATTACTTGGATGTAGGACTTGAAAGAATACTAAATATGCTAACAATACTGAAGTGGGAGGAGCTGTCAACTCCCTTGAGGGCAGGGGGCCCTTGAGAAAGACCTCAACAAATTAGAGAGAGGGTAATCACCAACTGTATGAAGTTTAACAAGGGAAAGTGCTGGATTCTGCACATAGGATGGGGCAACCCCAGATGTATGGACAGACTGGGGAATGAGATGCTGGATCTGGGAGTCCTGATTGATGGAAAGCTGAATCTGAGTCAGCAATGGCCTGGCAGCCAGGAGGGCCAAGTGTGTCCTGGGGGGCAACAGGCACAGCATGGCCAGCTGGGCAAGGGAGGGGATTGTCCTGCTCTGCTCTGCACTGGGGCAGCCTCACCTCGAGTGCTGGGGGCAGTTTTGGGTGGCACAATATGAGAATAGTGTTAAACTGTTATTGAGTGTCCAAAGGAAAGTAACGAGGGTGGTGAAGAGCCTTGAGGGGGTGCCATATGTGGAGCAGCTGAGGTCACTAGAAAAGTTCTGTTCAGCCTAGAAAAGAGGAGACTGAGAGGACACCTTGTCATAGTCTACAAATTCCTCATGAGGGGAAGAAGAGAGGCAGGCAGTGATGTCTTCATTCTCGTGACCAGTAACAGGACCTGGGGAAATGGCATGAAACTGAGTCAGAGGAGGTTCAGGCTGAGTATAAAGAACATGTTCTTCACCCAGAGGATGGTTACCACCGAAACTGCTCCCCAGGGCAGTGGTCATAGCGCCAGCCTGACAGAGCTCAAGAAGCATTTTGACAATGCTCTCAGGCACAGGGTGTGACTCTTGGGGTGTCCTCTGCTGACCCAGGAGCTGCGCTTGATGATCCTGATGGGCTCATTACAACTCAGAAAATTCTATGATTTGGTGGTTCTATGATTTTTTCTGTTAGACCTCCAGAATGTGAGGAGCAGATTTTCATTAATTTCACTAGCTAGCTACACTGACTTCAAAAAGTAGAAACAGAACAAATCCAGACTCCTGTAAATTGCAGTTTTGCTCAGGAAGGTTATTTATTACAGAAATTACAACTCAGGAGGTTTAAATATTCGTGAATTAAACCTGCAACATCTGCTGCTGTTCTATCCAGCCTAATACATTTTATCAATACATTCCATTCCTCACTAAGGCGCTGTAGGTCTTAGTGGTTGTTAGAAACCTCAGCAAATGTGTCAACTGCCAACCAAATCTAACAAATAAGAAATCTGGAGAATAAGGCATTGTCTTAAGAAATAGAAAAACACTTCCCTTATATTTTCTGGAGTTTACTTTCTGGACATAGAAAGTTTCCCACTTCTAAGGAATGTTATCAAACATTTTCATATTGAAAATTAAATTAGGCTGGAGACATGGCTGCCCATTTCAGGAAACATTTCAATAACATTTTTATTGTTCTAGTCAGTAAATAGTTTGATGAAAACACCACAAAGGTGGTAAAAAGAAAGGAGAAACATCAAGAGACTATTAACTTGCACAAAAGGCTATTAACTTCACACAAAAGGAAATTTTCATAATCTCTGCTGCTAGCTGAGTACAAATGGCCATGTTAAAAGTGGGTGCATTAATTGCCTTATAACACCATTTGACAACTTATGTCAAGAAAACAAAAAACAGTATTTAGATTGCTGTGGTTGTCAAAAAAGTAGGAAGAGAAGCGCAAAATATGCCATTATGTTCTCTTGTTATTAGTCTCATTATCTGAATGTTCTTCTAAATGCCTTTTGTTTTCCAGGACCATCTCCAAATGAGACTAGCTGCACTTAGCTAATGCAAGGACTATTTGGTCCTGAAACAACACAGTAGGAAAGATGTCGACAGAAAAAGCTGTATTTGCCATAGGAAATATAAAACATAAACATTCTGGAAAATAAGAGTTCATTAGTATGGTATTAGTAAGCTAAAGGATTCTGTCGCCACATTGCTGACACCAGCTATAATGTAACACCAGTCTGTATGACAGTAAAAGGCACTACATCTGGCACAGCTCAAACCGTAAAATATGTCTAGTTATTCAGAGTCCCTATATAAGGCGTGTTAAGATTATGTGTTATTGCTTAATAGAAAACTAAAGTTATTAAATTCTTAGTGTTTTTTTCTCTCGTATAAGAATGTTTGGTTCTGATGTGTATACAAAGAAGGGAAAGAGCTCAAAGACAAATTATTCAATCAAAAGCATGGAGCATAGGATTAGGATTCCCTAAATCCTATATTCTCTCTATCAGGTTCATTTCTTTTCATGGCATATGTAACAAAGGTTTCTCCCTCACCCTTTCATTGCCTTTCCCTCCTTGCTGCTAATCTGATCCTTCATTCATGGCAGTAGAAATGTTTGAGGAGACTTCATGTGAATTGGTCTTACTGCCTCAAAAGTCAAATTTTGCTGCTTACAGAAATCCCAGTACAGACACTTAAAAAGAATCCCAGATGACACAAATTCTTCTTTGGAGAATTCAATTATTTCATTTTGGTCTGAATAGCAATTGGAAGAAAAACAACTAGTAAGTGTTATTGACAATGCTTGATAAAGCTGACTATATAATTACCTTAATTCTAAATACATGTAGAGGTCAGAGAATTGAAAATTGCCTTCTGAAAACATGTTCTGGAACAACTCAAAGCAACTTGCAGAAAAGTTATTTTGAATTTGAGTTCCTCTCCAGTGACCAAAGGCATGTTAAATCCTCACAAGGAGATCCCTAAGACATGCTCCCTGCTGGATTTACATGTGGTAGGCCCTGTATGATGACACTACTTTCTTTACAGAAACTTCATTCCCAGGGTTAAATTGATATAGCTGAGTACATGGAAATCTTTGTTTCTTTACAATATTCCACCCCATGGAAAGGCAAGTAGGTTTTTTCCTGATTATTTTTGGTAGATGGAAGAATCTTGCTGCCTTTGGCACAGTATCTGGAATAGGACTACAGCGTAAAACTTCTGGGTGGTGTTGCAAAAAACATATGTATCCCAGGACACTTTCAGTATTTTCCTTAAAAGTAACTAATTTTTTTTCAGCTCCTATCATCATCAGATGTTTTGACAAACTGGGTTTATGTTCACTTCTCTGATCTTTTAATTGCTTTCTGTAGTCCCTGAGTACCAAAGCAGTTTCTGTTTTCTTCTCTGGTCTTTGCAACAAATCTGTAGAATTATGCTTATTATTTTCAGAAAGGCACAAGAATGTCTTTCTACTCTTCTGGCCACTCATGGAATGTTTTCTTGGTACTCTAAAATAGTCAGAACATTTTTATATCCAGATGAAATTTCCATTTCACTGAAACCTTGAAAATATGTCAAATACTTTTAAGAATTTCATGTATGTATCTGTGTCATTGAAAAAAAGCCTTTTCTTATATCAAATACACATGGAAAAATTCAGCAAATTATTGATGATGTTTCGGTAACCAGTGAATACAGAATGACATGAACACAGTGAGACATGAACAATATGAATGAAAAAAATATAAAAATTTATTGTGGATAAACTTTTCTGCTTAGTCTAGGGAATTAGTCTGTACTATATAAATTCTCCTTTTTCTTAATCTGTCCATTCCTTGGGATCCAATGATTTAAAGAAGCTGGACAAGGCTTCACCTTACTTTGAACATGATTTCCTGTGTAACTGGGAGAGATTGCAGTCTCCTTCCAGGGAGCTCATCACAGGACTCCCAGCATCACTTGTGACTGTTTGACTCCCAGCCCCTGGAAAGCATTTAAAGAGGCAAACAATCACAAGTTATAACCTGGATGCAAGTTTTTCATATATAATCTCACAGATCTGACAGCGCAAACTTACCTGTGTGGCTTGCCCTGGGCAGAATAGTCTTTCTGAATAGTTCACATCCTTCTGTAGTCCTGTGCCAGAGTCCTGAAGACTCATGGCATTGAAGGAAGACCTCTCATTCCTAACAGAGCAATAAACCATGTATTTTTCTGTATATGAAAATAAGTTGATCTGTTAAGGGGTACTTGAAGGTAAAGTCAGGTCATGTTTCACTAACATGCAAGTATGTTTCCAGATTCTTGCCACTGGAAATAACTATGCTTGCTATACTAGGGCAACCATTTTTCTCTTTGGGAAATTATGTGACAAACAACCTGGATCACTGAGTCTGAATGTAATCCTTTAGTCTGGACTATTGCAATGAAAAACAGCAGCTTGTTACCAGCAGATGTCTGAATTCAGGCATCATTTGCAATGAACCAGCCTGTGGAAATACTGTTAATCCTCCACTTCAGTAAACATAGTGCTATCTTCAAACCTGCTGCAGAGAGCACTAACACTTGGATTAGGACTGTTTTGTGTACCTACTTTAACAACAGAAAAAAGGACCACAAATTGCTACTTCTTCAAATGTGTGCAGCTACTCAATGATCTCCTAGATCACAATCAAAATAAATAATCAGATATCAGACTCTAATGATCATTTGACCTCTTCATGAAGAAGATCAAGGAGTTTTCCTGGATGATAAGAGTGATGTAACCGTGCTCACACACAGCAGAGATCTGCCAAGTGCAGTGATGTCGTATTGAAAGCTGTTTGTCAAACCAGCCGGCGCTCAGTTGGATGGTGGCTTGGCATGCTGGCACTGTTGGCACTGCAGACTTCCTATTCCCTTACATAATTTACACTTTCTGTCTGAATATTGCAGAATATTAACCAAATCCTTGAATTCTTAGGAAAATTTCTACCGCACAGATGGAGAAGCAGAAAAAGTCTCAGAGATCTATTATTTCATTAAAAACAACAAGTGGAAATGCTTGCTTACACATTTTTAAGAGTAAGTGCAGAGCCATCACCAGAATCTGCAGTAACCTACATTAAGAATTTTGAGCAGCCCACCATGGAGGTGATAATATTGTGTATGGTTTCATGTGGATTTGATGGACAAAAATTCAAAAACATTATAATTAAAATGAAGTAAAATTCCATTCAGTCACATTTTTCAAGTTATCAATAATTACACTGTGGGGGTACTTTTAGACAACAAGCACCTCCAGCTGGCATATCAGGCTAATTTATTTTGTGTTTTTCTGAAATGTATGGTCTTTAGATACCTAAATAAATGAGGAGGAGGACTCAGAGAAAGAGAGTAGAAAAGAAAATATATGGGTTTCAAAAAATATTAATATTGATAAACCTTTAAAGATTCAAGAATACTTGAAGAAATTTAAAAAGTATGATGAGAGAGGAAAACCTGAATATTTTGTTCTTAAAGTTCTTAAACTAGATGATTTTGCATGCATAGCCCTATTATTCTAAACTTTAAGGTTAATTCTTTTTTAAAATACTATTGTTATTTGGGACTTGCTTATGCTTTTCAACATAATCTTTGTACTCTCAGACTCTGTTTATTCTGTGAAGGCCAAAACTCCTATACCAACAATAAAGATGTCATCTATTGTAATGAAATAAATCATCAGTTTCAGTCTTCTGGATCTTGGCAACAAGGCTAATCAGTCATAGCAATCCAAGGGAAAAATCCAAGGGCAAAAATGTTTGAAAAAATAGTGCTTTCAATGAAAAAAATATAAAAATACAAAAGTCAGTGCCCTCCCATGAGAACTTCAGAACTTTTCAGTAGTGTTGTTTCATGGGGAAGCTTTAAAAGCAATGTTAGATCTATCTCTACCATGAAATTAATTTGACATTATGAATCTCACAGATTGTTTGACCTATCCATTTTGAAAGATCTCATCAAAAGAAAAGCTTTTAAAGGCTTTACATTTAGCATAGCATGGTACTTCCTTTGGATAACTAACAATGAGCTTGACCAGAATGCTAGAATTTGAATACTACGTATTCTCCTTTGCGTCTAAAGCTAAAACCTCTTTTATCTTTCCAAGTAAAGCTGCTACAGAATTCAGCTTTTCATGCAAGTGACGTACTCTTAAAAACTGCTCTTCATTTTTTCAATGCAAGTCCCTGTACTCAGTTTACCCCTAAGTCTATGCCCCAAGAAGAACTGATTGACCAAGAAAAGAAGGGTCTCAGGTTTCAAATGCTAAAGCCCTACTCAGTGGAGTCTCTGAGGATCTAGTCAGGGTTAAAGTCAGAAGAGCAATAGTCTAAGATTAGTGAAGGCTGCAAAAGGAGGTCTGTGAAACTGTTTGGGGAGAATTACAGCTTAATCACAGCCCCTGCTATGCAGCAGTGATACAGGTGAGTTAATTTCACAGCCACACCACTTGCTGTGAGATCTGATGTATCACAGCTGCACTATACCACAATATATCCAGCATCAGGTCTCACACAGGGAATGAAATTAACTTATATGTCTGTTACTAGTCAGAGCTGTAGGCACATCATCTCACACTGCTTCAATTCCAATTTTCAAGTGTGATTACTCCACTTAAAATTAAAGGAGATCAGAATCATACCTCACGTTTCTCAGAATCAGTCTCACCCACACACAGGAACATGATCAGAGGAATGGAGCCCCTCTCTTATGAAGAAAGGCTGAGGGACTTGGGATTGTTCAGCTTGAAAAAGAGAAGACTTCAGGGTGACCCAATGGTAGCCTTTCAGTAGCTAAAGAGAACTTACAACAAAGATGGAGACTGCTTACAAGAGCATGTAGTGACAGGAGAAGGGGGAATGGCTTCAGACTGAAAGAGGATAGATTTAGATTATATACTAGGAAGAAAATCTTGACTATGGGGGTGGTGAAGCCCTCGCATAGGTTTCCCAGAGAAGCTGTGAATGCCCCATCCCTGAAAGTGTTCAAGGACAGGCTGGATGGAGCTCTGAGCAACCTGGTCTAGTGGAAGGTGTCCCTGCCCATTGCACAGGGTTTTTGGAACAAAATTATCTTTAAGTTCCCTTCCAACCCAAGCCATTCTTTGATTCTATGATTCTCTGATAACACACAGGAGAAGCAAGACTAGGGGGAACTCCTAGAGCAACCTCTCTTGAATCACACAGTGGTGGCCACGCTGTGTGGTGTGAGGTAGTAGGCTTTTAGTTCAGAAAAACTTATGGAAAATCCAATCATTTTCACCTGTGGTGCATGCCATTGGTCAAAACCTTTCATCAGCCTAATGATACCATTCAGAGATCACACACAGACAAGCACTACACGGTGCTCACAAATGTTTTACCTCACCCTTGCTTTCTGAATCTGTGTGCCCTCTGAGTTCCACAGTTGTAATGAGTTCATAGAGCCAGAGAAGGGCTGGAATTCACTTTTGCTGCTCTAGAGGAGTCATCATACAACAGATCTCCCAGCAACGTATATACTTGACATTGCTGGTGCAGAGGGCCAGTGCAGACTGCAGTGTCCAAAAGCAGTGGGCTACCATCCTCTGTCCACCCAGCCTGCCAAGCATCCCCACTGAAGGAAGAAATACTGGTGACACAGCACAGCCAAAAGTCTTGCAGAAGTATGAAGAAAATTTAAACTGGTGCTTCCTGAGAAACAGAAGAATAAATTTTTAAAAAATGAAACAAACATGGCAGTGAATAACAGCCAGATAGGAGGTCAAAGACATTTTCAGAAAAAAAATGCTATTTGCTCTCTTGTGATTTAGGGAATTAGTGTGAGACTACACTCCATTACATTGCCTACTAGCCTCTGTTTTGATGTGAAACAAAAATACATTTCAGAAAAGACTTAATCAAGAAATAGTGCACAAAGTCAGCCCTAAAATTGTGGACTTGGCTCACAAATTCAAGAGAGGAATTAATATTCATAAATATTTTTGTTTCAAGGTACTGTCCATATAAAGACAACATCAAATACCTTAAGCAAAGAACAGTTCTTCAGTCTTTTGACCAAACCAGCATAATTTATTTTCTTTCTTTTCCTAAAATATTCTTGAAATTCAAAAGCCTGGTTCTTGAAATGAGACTATATTATGCATAAATTTATCTGGCTCCTCTTTTCAGGCCTTTCTTCTTGTCAGGGTTGGTGTTGAGGGACCTTTCCCCTATAGTTGATTAACACTGTATTTTCTCTATCAGGCTGGTATAGCAAATTTCCCAGAGAGTATAGTAGAAATTTTGCTGAGGATGTAACACTGTTGTTCACATCTGAACTTTCTACTCAATTTTAGAAAACAAAATGAATTCTACATCCTTTTCCAACTAAGGAAAAAACCCCAGGATCTGGGTTTCACATTTCATCTCTCACCTTAGATTACAAATAACTTGCTCAGTTAAGCTGTCTCAGTTTGTGACAAGGCACACATCTGCAGGTGGTCTTTGTATCTCATCTGTTCCTCCTAGAAAGCTCTTATATGTGTCTAATACTAAACCTGAAGTTGTAGCTGGAAATCTACAGACACACCAGGAAGCTCTTTGTGACAAAGCTGTGAGTAGAAGGAGACAGCAGCAGCAGAATGAAATTTCAGCTGAGGTACTGTAGGCCAGTGTGAACTTTAGCACAGAAGTAATTCCCATCATTCTTGATAAACATTAGCATGTCTGACTGATTGCATGTTTCAAACGCAAGTATCTATGTTAAGCACACGATTCTAGTGGAAGCTAGCCATTTTCACCTTAAAAAATATTTAAACTGAGCTCTTGGCCCTAGACGTTCCTCTTTGACAAGATATGACAGTTATTTGGCAAAGCTGTGAGAACAAATGGCAAGCATCAGTAATCTAACTTTCACAATATCATTGCACACTTTTCCAAGGTGTACTATACATGTAACCAAAGCATGGAATTTGCATTTGTAAATAAGAAACAGATCACAGATTCTTTGTGTTCGTGTATGCATTTCTGACACTGAAAAGATATACACACAACTTAATTAGATGAAGTACCTGTTAACTTATCCTTGCTTCTAATGCATCTAGAAAATCCTAGAAATCTAAGACAAAGGAGGAAAATTTTTGGTGGAAATTACCATAATTTAAGCACTACCAAGGTCAATTCTGTTCTGCTGAATTCAACTGGAACATTATACCATAGCTGTCTCTCATCTTGACCAACATCTCAAAATTTAGGCTGAGATACACAATTTATAAATAAATAAATAGTCGACAAACAGATAATGGCACTCTTGGCATTGAATTTTTTTTGTATGAGGCACCAACTTTTTTCTGGTAACTGTAGTAACTAAAAATGGGTAAGATTAAGAGAAATTTATTCCAGACTTAAATTTCTGGCTTTTGGGCCTTCAGCTGCATTAATGAATTCCCTTCACCTCCCAACCTTAAAGCCTTCGATCTATGTGTGGAGAGCAGTAAATAGCCTCCTAAACAACAGAAAGTCAGTGAAGTCTGTTGATGTCTAAATTCAGGACAAAAATTCTGCCCAAAAACTCCTAGATGATTTGTGCTCACATTTCAGTTTCAATCTTTGTCAGCAGAGTTAGCTGTAGAGATTCTGTGTTGTGCCCATTCATGTTACTGCTTTTCTTTCTGTGACAAAGCAGAGGGTCCATGATATAGGACAAATGATAGGGAAGAAATTCTTCCATGAGCAAATCTTAGTGCAATCATGTTCAGCCATTCTTCATCCAGCATTTTAAACAAATTCCATCCTCACAAATTGAAGGCCCCTCTCTCCACTTAAAATGACATATTTTGGATATTAAGAAGGCAAAAAAGTTATCAAATGTCCAACCTTTATTATTTATCTCACTTATTTTTAGTGCTGCTTTTTCATTCATCTGAAGTGCATGAGTTCCAGATCTTTGAAAAGGCAGGAGCAGGGAAGTAGGCATTCATAGCTAAATACACTAACTAATGTGATAATATTTAAAAGTTCACTGGCTAAGAGACTTCCAGAAGCTTAACTTCTCTGGAAGATGGCAGCACATGTGCCAAAACAAATGGAGAGAAAAAAAACAATGGTGTTTTTCATTCCTAAGCTTCTTCCAGAGCTTCATGTACCTTTTAATCCACTTCCGTATTTTCAGAAGTCAGTTTCTGCTCTTCCACTTTATAGTATCTGTCTCAGCTGTGAGCTTATCAGCTGCTCACACAGGGGGTGCTTTTCCAGAACTGTCGAAATCTCCCCAATTCCTCAAATCCTGACACCAAATCCATTTTCACATACTATAAAAACTCAGTACCTAGCAGGTAGATGTGAAAAAGCAAATTGTGCTTCCTAGCCGCGTGTTAGCAAGACACAACACACAAGCAGCTTTTAAATTTGCTGCATGGTTTCTCACTTTCCCTCTCTTGTTCCTTTTTCATGTCTTACCATTAACTTTGATTCAGCAAAGCACTGGAACTTGCTATTGACTTCCAAATGTGGTTTTAATCCTCATCCAAGTGGCGTCTTCCCCATCAGGAACACATGTGTGTGTGAGCACACAGCGAGACACATGTTTTGCTGAACTAGGACCTTGCACTGTAAGTTTTCTGGGGAGGCACCACTCTTTCCATGCATTTGCAAAGTACTTGGCACCAGGACTTAAGACTGTATGGACACTTGAAAGTGCTCTTCAGTGAAAAGCAATCACAGTGATGGCAGCTACCAACCTTCATCCTTTGGCAGCCACATAGAACTAAGTGAGAATCCAATGATGTCTTTAAACATTGAAGAGATTCTCTGGGAAGTTATAAAGACTAATGTGACACATTTAGATATACATTGCTATATGGCAGAGAGAAGGCCCCCTGAAGCCTACAAGATTCCCAGCACCAGAGGTACTATAGTCCCAGCTCATTCCATGCATCTGGAACTTCATGTCTAGGGAGTAAAAGAGGTTGCAACCTGGAGAACATTCTTGATTTCAAAGATTTACCTCCAAAGAAAGTCAAGGGTCACATTTTCAATGTGAACAATGCTTTGTCAATTGCATGAAAATATCTAGATACACTACCAAGACTGTTCTTTAGAGGAGGATAGATGAGTCCAATAGAGATGGTAAATTTAGCTTGCTAATTGACAGACTCCTTATCATTGTGACCTTCTGCAGGGATTACACAAGTATGTAAAACTGAGATGGTCACAGTTAGCTTTCAGTAAAATTTGCCTAATGAGCCAAGAATTCCTAAATTATCTGTGTGTCCCCCTTGATTCCCACTAAACCAATGGATTTGCATGTTCTTGCCACTGTGAGCAAAAGCTAAGGTTTGTTTTTTAAGATTGTCATTACATGTTTTTGAGGTAGCATGGTCCACATGTTTCCCATCCCAGGTACAAATACATAGATGGTACCAGATGTTGTCCATAGGACAGAAAGAAGCTGAGCTCCAAGTTGACAGCTGTAGCTGATGAGGTCATCAATACAGTTTAGAGATGGAAAGAGTTCAGTGGAAAAAAACATGTCACTTTTTCTTTTTCTCTTGTTTGAAGTCACTGAGCTTCAGGGTTCAGGGGAATTGTTGCTTTGACTTTATTCTTCTGTAGACGGGTGGCTGCCTGCCAGTGGCAGCTGCATATGGGATCATTTGCATTGCATGAGGAGTCTCTTGTTTAAAGGGAAGCTCTTCCTTCCCTTAGATCATCTGCTTCTTTAGAGTCAGGGCCACTGTTTCACACAGATTGTATTCTTCCTTTAATCTTTTCTCTCTGCTTACTCTGTACTCGTTAACAAGTATCCAAAGCCAGGTTTAGCAGACTCATCTGGGATAGCTGAAAAAGGCAGTCAATGGACAAAGAGGGAATTATTCGATATTCCTGTGGTTACATACTTATATGAGAGGATTTTTGCAGAGGACATATGCCCTCCTACATCACCATGCTACAAGCAGGAGTCTAAAAACCTGTTATTTGCTACACACAGAGTGGATATTTAACCTGTCTTGGGACCAGTGTTCTGTGTTTGCACCTCATGTAGACAGTGGGGTACCCCCCCAGAGCCCTGCATCAAACAATTGAGTGCCTTTCATCTCCAGGAGCAATGCAACTCATTTCTTTTGCACCTGACAAATCAGGGACAATCAACTATTTTAATGGGTTTTGTGGGGGAAGCAAAGAGTGAGGGAGAGGGAAAAACGTTCCCCTAGAATGATATTATAAAAGCTGTGACTAACATATTAGCAATTTGACTTCATACCCTGCGCACAGGAGAGTGCCTAGAAGTAAAATAAGATTAAGTGACTGTGATATAGCTCAGGCGCTCAAGTCCAAACTTGCTGGATGGCTGCCTTTTCAGATCTAAAGCATACACTGTAAACACTCCTTTCCATACTTAGGATATAAACTGTCTTTTTATCCTCTTTTGTTTCCTTCACCTCCCCTGACTTCCCTCCCAGAACTTTCAAGAGTAGGTGCTTTCCTGTTGTCTGATACAGGTTTAAGATTTGCTGTGCATGGCCTCTCTGGTTAAAGAAAGACAGCAAAACACACCCACAAGTAAGGGCTGTCTCTGAATTCCAGTCTGTAAAGTAATTCTGCCTTCAAAAGGTAAGAATCTTATAAACTATAATAAAAACCACAAGTGGGCAGACCTAATTAAAGTGGCAATAGCATTTTAATACATCCCATCTCATAAAGGAGAGCAGACATGGTTTTAATAAGATCTTTCTTAATGTAATCAGCTAAACTGATGAGAAAAAAAAAAGGGGGAGAAATAGACTATTTAAAAGCCTTATTAACCTCATCTGTGTTTTGAAACCACTTTGCAGCCTCCAAAAAGAAAGGAAGAAAAAGAAACAAGGAGCACAAACATGAGAACATGCTAGACAGTTTGTGAGTTCACTATGACTTTAATAGATATACACACATCAGTGACTGACTAGAAAGGCAAAAGGGAAAAAAAAAGCACAAGAACCCAAAAACAGCAAGAGGAAGCATGTCCAGGCGCCTAATCTTCGGGAGGCTAGCCAGATTTCATTTATAGCCAGCCAAGTCAGATTTGCCAGCTGAGACTCTCTCCCTCTCTGTGTCTGTAAACTGGTGCAGACATGGTGAGTCAGGGAGTCACAGTGAATTACTGTGGAATACCAGGAAGAACAAAGTGCTGTTAGCAATAGTTGCAACCCAAACACATATCAAAGAGTCACTTTTTGATTGTGATTTGTTCTAAAAGCAATTCAAGCAATTCTTAAGTATTACAGAAGAAAGGAGGTTCTGATTATTGCTTGTTTTGTAGGTGGTTTTTGTTTTTGTTAACACAGGGTCAGTTAACCCCCTGGTGCATAGTAACTATAGATTCCACTTGGTTCATTCCCTTTGAAGTCAGTTTGCTTTTGTTCTTTACCTAACTTGATGCAATTTTCTACGAGCTAATTTGTATGCAGCCCTGGTCAGAACCTGCCACCCAGAATTCTGTATGTGAATTTACCATCAAGGAGAATGAATTTCCTGTAGGGATAGAGATGGATTTTGTGGTGGATAAGTTGGGGATAGACCAAATAGGAAAGGAAAGAGGAGAGGAGAGGAGAGGAGAGGAGAGGAGAGGAGAGGAGAGGAGAGAGGAGAGGAGAGGAGAGGAGAGGAGAGAGAGAGGGAGAGGAGAGGAGAGGAGAGAGGAGAGGAGAGGAGAGGAGAGAGAGGAGGGAGAGGAGAGGAGAGGAGAGGAGAGGAGAGGAGAGGAGAGGAGAGGAGAGGAGAGGAGAGAAAGAGAGAGAGAGAAAGAGAAAGAGAGAGAGAGAAAGAAAGAGAGAAAGAGAGAAAGAGAGAAAGAGAGAGAGAAAGAGAGAAAGAGAGAAAGAGAGAAAGAGAGAAAGAGAGAAAGAGAGAAAGAAAGAGAGAAAGAAAGAAAGAGAGAAAGAAAGAAAGAGAGAAAGAAAGAAAGAAAGAGAGAAAGAAAGAGAGAAAGAAAGAAAGAAAGAAAGAAAGAAAGAAAGAAAGAAAGAAAGAGAGAAAGAGAGAAAGAAAGAAAGAAAGAAAGAAAGAAAGAAAGAAAGAAAGAAAGAGAGAAAGAAAGAGAGAAAGAAAGAAAGAGAGAAAGAAAGAGAGAGAGAAAGAAAGAAAGAGAGAAAGAAAGAGAGAAAGAAAGAAAGAGAGAAAGAAAGAGAGAAAGAAAGAAAGAAAGAAAGAAAGAAAGAGAGAAAGAGAGAAAGAGAAAGAGAGAAAGAGAGAAAGAGAGAAAGAGAAAGAGAGAAAGAGAGAAAGAGAGAAAGAGAGAAAGAGAGAGAGAAAGAGAGAAAGAGAGAAAGAGAGAAAGAGAGAAAGAGAGAAAGAGAGAAAGAGAGAAAGAGAGAAAGAAAGAAAGAAAGAAAGAAAGAAAGAAAGAAAGAAAGAAAGAAAGAGAGAAAGAAAGAAAGAAAGAAAGAAAGAAAGAAAGAAAGAAAGAAAGAAAGAAAGAAAGAAAGAAAGAAAGAAAGAAAGAAAGAAAGAAAGAAAATAAAATTAAATATTTGGGGAAAGACTGACAAAGCATATCTCTAATATGATGCCAGAGCAGAGGGAGGGGTGAAGCTACAAAGAGCAACTGAAAATCTTTAATCTTTAAAGAACAATTTAAAATCTTTAAAAATCTAAATTTCTTTAAATGTTCTGCATTTTTCAAACTCTGCTGTACTTTTCACACTATGGTATCCACCAACTGAAAACTAAAATATTCTGCAAAACCCTGAAACACCCAGAGACTCAGAAAATCAGAACACCAAAAATACAGACTATGTCTAGAGAGTAGGAAAAAAAGTGACCTAGAATTCTGTCTGCATGACAGAGTTAGTGAGACCTATGTTCCCTCTGCTTTGCTGTCACTCTTTTCTATTATCTGTTGCTCATAATTTGGATTCAAAACTAATTTGGGGACAGTAGAAAAGTTTTTGTGTCTACTAGGTACTGCTCCTATGTCAAGGCCACTTACGGGATTTTGCTGAAATGTTACAAAAGACTAAGCCAAATTACTTCTAGGGTGAACACTGAGAATTTTATTTTGAAATCACCTAGAAGAATCACATTTGGCCTTAAACAGAAGGCTGAACTTCTATAAAGAAATACTAACAGCCGGAGTTATAATCAGTGGAAAATATTTTGGAAGGGCTATTAAAACTCATAGTTTAGGTCTCAAGCCAATATTTATTATGGGCCAAAAAGAGACTTAATACAGTGGCAGGGAAGGAACAGGGCAGCTTAATCCACATCTGCTTGCTGTTATTTTCCACCACTGTCTTTGAATGGTCTCATCGATCTGAGAGAGAGGAGTCTGGAATAGATGGACCTGAAGCCTGGTCTATTCAGACAATGCCTGTGTTTTATTAGGTTTATTTTGTTTAGCAGCAGCACTGTTTCTGGCATTACGCTGTTCCCAAATACAGAGAGCCCTGACTAAGCTGAATCATCATGAGATTCAACTGATGCTGCTGGGAAAGCGCAGCACTCTGCAAAGCTCATCATTTCTCATGTGACGCTGCCATGAAAGCTTCTGCCCTCAGCTAGCCCAGTGCTCAGGATTCACATGGCCTTCTCACAGCTCCTCTGAGTGAGAAGTATTTGTCCCGAGACTGCCCTTGAGAACACCTCACCCCTTCTTGTTGGACTTTGCTGTTCACCTCTGGCAGAAGTGATGCTAGGCAATTTCAGAGTCAGTTACTGCATTTCCCCGTAAGTAGCTGTAGAGTCCCCCAAGGGTTCAACTGGTATAAAGGTTTCTGCTCTGTAGTATGACCACACAGAGACCTTCCCCACAGCTCTCACCTTTCCCCAACACCTCAAACTCAATATCCAGAGACCTTCCTGTGAGCAGCCCATCTGCCCAGCCAGCTCTCCTCAGCCTGCACCGCCCATCACAGCTGTGCTCCATATGCAGCTGCAGATCACATCCAGCCTTACTGAGCCTTCCATACATGTCACCAAGCTCCCAGCATCAGCCCGGTACACCTGCTGCTCATGTCTGGACAATCAGGCTGAAAAAGGGAGTGCAAACTGTGAAGCATCTTCATTGCATCTGAGCCTTGGATAGCCATTTCCCAGTCAAAACCAGACCCTGGCTGTAGAAGAAGTGCTCTCCAGGGACACAGCCTCCTGGTGGGCATCTCCCCCAGAAATTCACCCAGAAATTGGAGACCTGATTGGAGCTAAGCTCTTGGACTTCAGGATGAGGTGTGTTGGCTGAGACAGTCAGTTCTCCCCTCTTCTGGTGTGTTGGCTGAAGGGTCAGCCATGCCTTTCCAATTCACAGACTCCAGCAGAAGGTGGTGGTGTTCCTCCTTCTGCTTGTCCTCAGTTTGGCTGAGGACCAGGCACAGTTTTGTCTTAGTTCTTTGTGCTCTAAAGAAAAGCAACAGTGGCAGAGAGATTTCCTTCAAGCCATTGTGAAAATGGCAGATGAAGATGGTGTTTTCAATGGTTGTGTTTACCTTTTAAATAGATGATGCAGAGTGTCAAAAAATCACAGCATCATTTGGATTGGAAAAGACCTTCAAGATTATCAGGTTTAGCTGCTAACATAGCACTGCCAAGCCTGTAGTTGTCCAGCTGCCCAGAAGCCAGAAGACTTCTCCATTCTCCCTTTACTAAACAATTTCACTAAACCATGAAGCCATGAATGCCAGGTGTCATGCTTTGCTGGAAATTTGGTGCTTCCTTCTAGCTTCACATAGTAAATTTTAATGCTATTACTGGAGAGAACAACCTGTTTATCAATCACGAAAGAGAGTGTTTGCTTAATTGCAGTTTTTACATTCTTCTCACCTGCTGCCTGACCTGCTACTGTTATGTAGGCTAGCATATACACATCAGCCTCTTTGGTTAAAATGCAAGAACTAATGTGTAAGCAGTCTCAAACTTATACCATACAAGAACAAATATAAGCCACTTTTTCTTACCATTAAAGATCTAATTTTCTCAGTTCACATTATATATAAAAGCAGTGGCTTGCTTTACAGGCTGGACTCTGCTTATTTAAGAGATTTAGCTTTCCGTTTGTTTAAACTGGGATTGTCACAAGTGTTACTCAAGCCCTAAAGCCTTGATAGTGTTTCAGAACTTCTCATTCAGCAATTAAGTAACAAATATTTCTGCTGATGAGCACTGTGCAATTTGGGCTACAATTTTTTAGATCTACAATTTTTTAATCTATTTTTCCTTATTCAAGTATCATTTAAACCATTACTGGCTCAAGTGGCAACAGATGTTTTTCTACATCTGTCTTCATTTCTTTCAATTCCAGGAATCACAAGATACACACAACAAAATTTCTTGTTGAAGCCTTTTATTTGTCAGTTATTGAAAGAATGAAAATAGCTAGCCTAACAAACTCCCAGTGGTGCTACTATTGATAGGGTTTATCAGGCCTGAGTGAGAGGAAGAACTATTTTAAAACAGAATTCGTTGCCCAGGTCAGTAGGCACTTCGAGCTATGCTGCATGCTCAAAATGTCTCATTATTTCTCCTATATGTCTGGTAGCATACTAGCTAGCATATGTCTCCAGAATTTATGCCCCCCCTCTATCTACACAAATATATTTTTGAAAAGTAGCATTTTTGAGACTATTTGTGACAATCTCTACAAAAGATGCAGCAAAGTAGGAATGTTTGAGAATTCAGCCACTATTGGGACCTCAAACCAGGGCCCAATCTGCATTGACAGCACAAAACTCTGTAAGGTTAGTGCTTTGTGTTTAGGTCAGGTTTTCCTCTTGTGCTGGTTTTGGCTGGAATGGCATTAATGTTTTAGATTTGTGCTGGAGAGAGTGTTGATTACTCAAGAATGTTTTCATTATTGCTGAGCAATGTCAGGGCCTTTTCTGCTACTCATACTATCCCACCAGAGTGAGCTGAGGCTACACTAGGAGTTGGTAGGAGACACAGCTGGAACAGCTGACCCCAGCTGACCTAAGGGATATCCCAGATCATATGGTGCTGTGCTCAGTATATAAAGAGAGGGAAAGAAGGAGGAAGTGGGGGGGGGGAAGACATTTGAAATGTGGATGCTTGTGTTATATGTGGGGGATCCCTGCTCTGCTGGGGGTGGTTGGACACCTGTCTTCCCATTGGAAGTGATGATTGAATTCCTTGTTTTGTTTTGGTTTGCTTGTGTAAGCAGCTTTTGCTTTACCCATTAAGTTGTTCTTAACTCATGAGTTTTACTTCTACCCTTCTGATTCTTTTCCCCATTCCACCAGGGAGTAGTGAGCAAGTGCCTGTGTGGTGCTGAATTGCCATCTAGGGTTAAACCATGACACCCCTAATATGCAAACAAAATGCTGTGCATGGACTTAGTGCAGCAGGAGAGGGCAGGGAAGGGTTTGCTTACATTGCACTTCAGGCGGTCTTTCTACCCTTACATAAGGCTTTAAAAAGGTTGCTGATATGCTAATACATGGAGCTGACGGGCAGGGCATATGGAAATATCTCTATGAGTCAACCTAATTTTCTTCAACAGAAGTCATGAAGAATCAGTAAATCATTATAAAAGTACCTTTGTTACCCACTGTATTTATTAGAAGTGTCGTATGTGGCTTACATAAACAAGGTCATCCAGTATTTTAGGAAATCAGTTGGCCTTCTCTCATATTGGCAGCATCAAGGCTAAAGTGTTGTTTTGAGAGTTATTTCAAGATTCTACCTCTCTGTGTGCCACGCCACAGCCTCTATCTATAAGATAACAGTTTCCCCATTGTGTTCGGTAGGTGAAGTAATTTCACAAAGTTACACTTATTTATAGAGTGCTTTAAATTGCAGCCTATTTGCAAGTGTTTTGTTTCATATATTAAAAGACTTTTGAGGCTGGGCCTGCAAACCATTTGACCATACAGCATACATTACAGTGCAAATAAAACAGCTCTTGATATCACATACAGAAGTGTGCTAGGTGGCTGAATTCAGCAGAATGTACTGTTTTGGTGGCAAGTCCAGCCACTTGCCACATGTACCTGAAAGGGTGCAGCGTGTGCAGCAGCACATGCCCTGACAAAATGAGTTCAAGTGGAAGACTGAAAGGATATTCCTGAATTTGTCTGCAGTTTCTTCACCTGGTTACTCAGCAGATATGCAGCATCACTCAACTGATTTGCACATTGGCTCCTAGCCTTTGCAAGCCCATGCTGAAGAGCACAGCCTGGAATACACCACAGGCGCACTGCAATGGCTCAGGCTTGGGAGCAACGATGCAGTTGTGCTCATGGTTGCAGCTCTCCCTTGTGCTTCCTCTTCCCTAGCAGCATCATCACAGAGATACATTTCCAGGTAAATCCAGTGTCAGTAAACTAGATCAAGGAAGGAATGGCATGCAATAAAACCTTATCCACAATATTTCTTGATTTGAAATCCAGGGCAGGTTCCTTGTTGTCTTGGTAGAGCCTGGAGAGGCAGTCATTAGAAGGAGGTAGGAAATACTTAAGTTAATATCACCCCTTTCTACAATCAAACAATTGTGCTCTTGCACTGGAAAGCATGCAGATATCCAGTAATGTGGAGGGCACCACTGTTTGGGCAGATCCTGAACACACCCATAATGTTTGAAGAGCTTAGCTGCTTGCAGATGACTGGGCAGAAAACTACAAAAGGTCAAAACTGGAAGAAATTGTGTCTTGGAATCAATTCAGCTTGTTTATAGAGATCTTTCAAAGGCATACCTGATGTACCCTTTGAGAGACTACTGCTACTATCAAGCATTTGATGACAATGAAGTAGTGGAAGATTGTCAGGAACATTTATTTAGTCTGCTTCTTCTTTTATTCCTCTATATCCAGGCTAAAGCTAGAGGTAGCTCACAGCAGTAGCTGATGGATTATCTGACAAATTGTTCAAGAAATTTGGAAGGGATTTATTAGTCCGAAGCCAGTGTACACAAGAACTAGACAAACGATTCAATATTCCTATTCCTTTCTAGAAGCAAATGAGTTTGTTATGGAGGTGAGCTGAGAATTATCCTGAAGAGTGCCAAATATTTTCCAGAGTCAGAAACTACTGAGAAGAAAGCCCCTTTTTACTGCCAAATGCCTGAGGCCAAAAGGGAACATGGATCAATTTCACTGTAGGAAAAGACAAATCTAGCAGACTTGGAGGAGAGACATTTGGGCAGAGCTGCCAGGTGGGTACGTGATGCCATGTACAACTGTAATTGATACCTGCTTCTCTAGGCAAAGCATTTTTAAAAACTACAAGAAAAGAAAGAGTGCAACTCCTAATTGCTACCTCTTTAGCCAGCACTCAGGGAGAAGGGTGAGGAAGAAAGAGCTGCTGGGAAAAGAATTACTCCAAATTTCAGCTGGCACAAGGAAGACATAAGTAATACATTTGTTAGATCCCAACACACATCAGCACTATTTATCTGCAGTTGTGGGGGGATCACACAATAAAACATTGACAGGCTTCACTCTTGGTGGTCTTTCTGCAAAAGTTAAGATCTCAGAAGTCATTCAAAGACAGCCTGCTTGTTTCATCACTGCTGTGGTTCCCAAGCACCCTTCACAACCACTTTTGATCAACTCAGCCTGCCCTCTCCTGAAGTTCAGATCCATTACTGCAGCCCACCATGTTTCCTGATGCCCATTAACCTGGGCTGGTGTCAGACCATGTTCGTGGAAAGGCCACTAGTGCCACCTTTCTCCAGAGGCCCTGAGAATGCAATGTTTCCTGTGTCTTTCACTCCAGCAATCACCCTTTCCTCAGTGTTCCTCATTCCACTTGGCCACAACATTACAGCCCCAGTATGCCAGCTTCATGCATGTCCCTAAAATGCATGGTCACCTGGCGACCCAACCTGATGCGCAAGGCTGTCTGTCAAAGATTGCCTGCATAAGACTGCTCAGTAGAAGTTGCATTATAAACTTAATAATTCATTTTCTTAGAAAAGTAAATGCTTTGTACCCATTTTCATGGTTCATCTGATGACACAAAACCTGTTATAAAGAAGTGAAGTTATAGATTATTATGAGTGTGTCAGACCTGATCCTTCCCACCGGGTTAGTCATGGCTCCTTCTAGTGAGTATTGGCATTTGTCCTCTTCAAAACTAATAAACAATAATTCATGATAACAGAAAGACAATTACAAGTCAAAGTAATTATACTGTGTTGGTAAAATATATCTGAATAAAAGCACTATGATTAAGGTAAGAGCAGTAAGAACAATTCAGCCATCAATAACTTTGTTGTTGTATCCTTTAAGGATGACTAGTTACAAGACAAGGTAGCAGCCCCCCGTGTAAGGGAGTCACAGACCTGTCATGACAACCAATTAATGGGGACCAAATTTTTAACCATGGAGGCATGATCTTGCAAGACTTTTGGCAACATCTAGGCAACATATATTCACTTGGACAATAGGGAAATCTGTACTTAGGCACCCTAGTCTAGCTCATAATAATTCTTTAAGTGCGCTGTTCTGACCTTCTCAGACATTTTCTGGTGAAGGTTATTGTTTCATGCAATGTAATGAGTTTTAAAATTAAATCCGGTCTCACTTTACTCATGCCCTGACTTTAGAGGTTCTTAGATCAACCTGGCACAGGAGGTCCTGAAGAGAACATTTCTATTTGTCTGTGACTACTCTCCTCTAGTGGTAGCTGCAGAACAAAAGTACTGCACAAAACCAGAAAGGTACTCTTTCCAACTATTTCTTTTGAAGCAGGTTTTCAAAATACTGTACTGCTTTGTCAGCTTCGAAGAATAAGAGAATTCTTTGAGTATAAAAGGCTGACAGCCAAAAACATCTGCAACAAATAATGATACCAGAAGTTGCTTTTCTTTGAAGAACAAACAGAATCAATAGGAATTTTCCCCAGAAAGGACACTGAGGGGAGAAGGAGAAAGAAAAACAGAAACAGATCTAACTCATAGTGATAAGAAATGACACCTTTTTCTTATAGTGGCTATTATTGGCACTTCTCACTGCCCAGGCAGAATGGCAGCGGTTGATCTTTCATGAGCAAAACTCAGCACTGAGGAGCATAAGGAAAACAAAAGCCTTGCTTTTACATGGTGCAAGTAGAGATATTGCTCACAAAGAGTCCTTGTAGTCATTCACTCAGATAACACTTTACTAGGATGTGTCAAATATGTCCTGAAGTGTTCTGGGCAACCTGCAGTCCAGAGCTGTTTGGCTCCAGAAACCTGAACCGAACTTTCTCCCCTAACATTTTGTTTTGAATACATATACAATCATAGAATCATAGAATAGTCTGGGTTGGAATGGACCTTTGTTAAAAATTATCTCATTCCAAAACCCCTGTTCCATCCCTCTAATTATCTTTTTGGACCTCCTCTGGACTCTCTCCAACAGGTCCCTGTCCCTGCTCTGCTGGGACCCCACAGCTGGATGCAGTGTTCCAGGCTGGGTCTTAGCAGAGCAGAGCAGAGGGGCAGAATCCCCTCCCTGGCCCTGCTGCCCACTCTGCTTTGGATGCAGCCCAGGACAGCTTTGGTTTTCTGGGCTGTGAGTGCTCATTGCTGGGTCATGTCCAGCCTCTCACCCACCAGCACCCCCAGGTCCTTCTCCCCAGGGCTGCTCTCCATCTGTTCAAACCCAGCCTGTGTTGATACCAGGGATTGCCCCCATGAGAATCCCCCAGGTCCACCCCTTGAGCTTGTCCAGGCTCCTCAACATGGCATCCTGTCCTTCAGGTATGTCAGCTGCACAATTCAGCTCGGTGCCATCTGCAAACTTGCTAAAGGTGCTCTTGATCCTTTTGTCTATGTCACTGATGAGGACATTGAACAACACTGGTCCCAGTATGGAGCCCTGGTGGTCACCACTTTTCACTGACATAAATCAGGACCCTGAGCTATTAAGCACTACCCTCTGGCTGCCACTATCCCACCAATTCCACCTAATTGTCCACCCATCAAATCCACCTCTCTCCAATTTAGAGAGAAAGATGTTTCTGGGGGACTGTGCCAAAGACTTCACAGAAGTCCAGAAAAATGTCATCTGTACCTCTTCCCTTGTCAGAAGGGAAGAAATTATGTAATTTCTCCAATACAGGCCACTAAGTTGATCAGGCAGGACCTGCCCTTGGTGAAGCCATGCTGGCTGTCTTGAATCACTTCCCTGTCCTCTCTGTGCCTTAGCACAGCTTCTGGGAGGATCTGTTCCATGATGTTCCCAGGCACAGAGGGGAGGCTGATAGGACAGTAGTTCCCATGGCCCTTCCTTTTACCATTTTTAAAGATGAGTACAATGTTTCCTCATTTCCAGTTCCCTGGGACTTCATTTGACTGCCATGACTTTCCAAATGTCAGGGAGAGTGTCTTGGCAACTACACCAGTAAAACTGCTCAAGATTCTGGGTTGCATCTTGTCAGGTCCTATAGACTTCCCTACATTCAGGCTACCCAAGATGGTCCCCAGCTTGATCTTCTCTTCTAGTGCTTGGGACATTGCTTCCCCAGTCCCTATCGTGTTGTCCATCCTCTCAAGAGCTGTGAGAAAAGATGCTGCCATTGAAGACTGAGGCAAAATGATGTTGATTACTTCAGTCTTCTCCTCATTAATTGTTACCAGGTTTTTAGCATTGTTTATCATTGTTTACACTTTCTTTGTCTTTCCTTTTCTGGTTAACATACTTGTGGAACCCCCACTTTAACCTTCCTCATCCAATCCATACACAGCCATACTCATAAATACCTTAAAAAAAACCACAAAACCTTAAGTAGGTACACCGAAAGGGATTTTTTAAAGGCAAAACAGGAGGGTCTCACCTGTATTTTACTTATTCATATTGCCTCATCTTACCTCCATTTTCTGAAGAACCAACAGAGATGCCACAACCAAGGCAAATTGTCTTCCTTCCTCTAACTCCTGTTTGGGAATCCATTCCCTCATTGGTTCTTTCAGTGCTGGCTCAAGGGGGCAGGAGAAGAGCAGAAGAAAAAGGACCTGAAAAAGAGTCAACAGATGGCCCTGGAGAGCAGTGGAGATGAAACATAAATTCCTCTGACTCACAGTAAGGCAGTTTGAACAAGGCTAGGGAATGAAGAAACATGACAAGCCAAGAAAGAAGCAGCTGCATCAAGGGGAAGGGTAAGCATGCACTCAGCAGTCTTCTATTTCCTACCAAACGGAAAGGCTGGGCAGCTATTTCTCCCTCCTTCACCTGTCTCTATCCCCACTGCTTCCATTTATTTAATGTTTCTCCAAAACATATTTAATCTCCTGCTTCAGTCTTTTTAAACTCCCTCACAAGGGCATTTGGTCTGTTGATGTCAATGTTTTCAGTTACTTCTGATGGTTAAAGACTAACAGAGATTGATCCTGAAAAATAGAACAAAACAGAACAAACCAAGCAAGATTGTTTCACATGGAAAAATATTAAGCTTCAGAAATGGAAACATTTTTTGGCCGTGCTGTGGTTTTAAAAACTTTCCTGTTGACAACTTTCCCAATCCAAGGCAAATTTTTGGGCAGAAGCTTGAGGAATAGCTTTAAGGAGGAAGTATGATTTTATAACCCTGTCTGTGGTTAGCACATTTATATACTGCAAACATGAACACAGCCCCTTAATCTTCTCTCTTCCAATTTTTTCAGAAAACTTTCATGATGAATCTGGTTGACATTTCTGATGAAAGGGAATTGCAGTTCTCTTAATAGTCCTTGATCTGTTTCATCATCAAGGACACTTACAAATTCTCATCTGCACATGTGAGTTGCCCCTCAGACAGGCAAGTCCTAGTTCACTAGGAAAATAAAAAGGAAAAGAAAGAGGCCACTTACAGGGAGTACTGGTCTGATCAGAAGACAGTGCACGCATTAGAAGTCCACTAGCTTAGACGAAAGCGAGAAAAACATGGCTAATTCCTCAGTCATCAGTGAATTCTCACCTGTTGCTCGACAGGAAGTTGTTGTGCTGATTCCAGACAAGACTGTAGATTGCTATATCTTTCCTCCCTCACAGCTTTGAAAATTGCAGTAGGAACCATCTTAAGTTATTGTACATAGAAACAAATGCCTGAAGTCAGGTCTCTTTGCTGTTTGATCCTCAGAGTTACATATCTGCTCAGGCAACACAAAGGAACTGAACAGTATTTTGGGATTGCAAGAGCTTTAAATATTGAATAATATGTGAACACAATGACGTGTGCTGCCATGCCATCACTTATAGACTCCAAGTGCTGTAACCTTCACCTCCCCTGGCACCATGTTAACCCTTTCCTACCAAGCACCCTTTTTTTTCCAAAAATAATGACATTTTTGTGCAACAGCTGAACAGATTCTGGCTGAGCTTTCTGCCAGAGGGTTGTGAAAACAAAAACTGATGCAAGGATGCCACTTGCGAGACAAAGCTAAATGCCAGCAGTGTGTGAGTGGACACCATTTCTAGTGGTATATGTTACTAGGTGGTCCATGTGAATGCAATAAATTTATAACCAGAAATTTATTTACAAGTATGTAAAATGTAGGCCTGCAAATCCTCTTGGAGATTGTGTTGGCTTTGCATGGCCAGGGCTTTGGTTGCAGGGCAATTGCAGGGGTTGCTTCTGTGAGAATCTGCCAGAAGCTTCCTCCATGTCTCACAGAGCCAATCCCACCTGGCTGTCAGGTGAACATGTCACTGGCCAAGGCTGGGCCAAACAGAAATGATGGTAACATCTCCATGACAACATATTTAAGAAGGAAGATAAAAAGTGATTGTGCAAATGTAATTGTGCCCAGAGAAGACCGGAGAGGGAATATGTGAGAGGAACAGCTCTGCAGACGCCAACGTCAGTGCAGAAGGAGGGAACAGGAGATGCTCCAGAGCTGAGATTCCCCTGCAGCCTGTGGTGCAGAGCATGGTGAGGCAGCTGTGCCCCTGCAGCTCACGGAGATCCATGGGGATACAGAGATCCACCTGCAGCTCGTGGAGAAAACCCACACTGGAGCAGGTGGATGCCAGAAGGAAGGCTGTGAACCCGTGGGAGGCCTGTGCTGGGGCAGGGTCCTGGCAGGAACCTGCAGACCTGTGGAGAGAGGAGCTCACACTGGAGCAGGTTTCCTGCAAGGACTGCACCTCATGGGAGACCCACGCTGGAGCAGCCTGTCCTTGAAGGACTGCACCCCGTGGAAGAGTGACCCATGTTGGAGCAGTTTGTGGAGAACTGTTGTTTGTGGGATGGACTCACATTGGAGAAGTTCATGGAGAACTGTCTCCTGTGGGAGAGCCCCACACTGGAGCAGGGGAAGGACTCTCCTCCCTGAGCAGTGGGAGAAACAACATGTGATGAACTGACCATAACCCTCATTCCCTGTGTCCATGTGCTGCTGAGGGGAGAAGGTTAAGAAGGAAAGGAGGACGGGCTGGAGGGAAGGTGTTTTTAAAGGTCTATTTTTACTTCAGATCATTATCCTGTTCTGACTTTGTTAGCAAAAGTGTAGTTAATATCCACAAGCTGAGTCTGTTTTGCCCATGATGGTATTTGATGAGTGATCTCTCTCTGTCCTTATCTCAACTCATGAACCTTTCTCTGTATTTTATCTCCCCTGCCCAGCTGTGGAGGGGAGTGATAGAGAGGCTTTGGTGGATCCTGTGTGAAGGAATGCTGCACTCAACCACAAATCTTAACTTGAAGGTGGGTTTTGGGTGCCCAGTTGCAAGCTCTGTGCTCGTATCTCTTCTGGAAGATTTATATGTCTCTATAAAAGCCTGTTGTGGAGCAAAGTTTCAGCAGCATTGCTCTCCAGCTGTAACTCAAGTCAATAGACTCAGTAGGACAGTAATATTTTGGAAAGCATGTGTTCTATAGGAATACCTGGTTGCAAGAAACACCACAACTCTGCACACATGCTCTTTTAAATGGCAGTAGCCTTGTTTCTCCCTTGTTTCTATGGGTAAGTACCTTACAACCTCCAAAAATAATTAAAAATAACCAAAACTGCAGAAACAATTACAAAATACACAAAATAGCTACAAGCAGCAGGAAATCAGTCTGAAAGTTTCCAGTGAAGGTACAAAAGGATCTCTTTGAAGCCCTAGCTGCAGCCACATAGTGACCCTGCCAAAAAACATAGGCATACAGCACACCAACAGGTGGGTAAATGTGAGTGGATAGGGAGGGGGGGAAATGGTGTGACTGGTAAGCTGTGTCTCCATAGTACCTTTGCTCAAATACATTTTCATTTGTATCATACACTTTCAGCTAATGAACTTACATAAACTGTATTTTGAGAGATTTAATTAGGAAAGCATTTTTTACTAAATTACTACATGAAGGACTGTGAATGGGAAGGAGGGAACATGCAACCAAAGGACTCATCTGAAGCAGATTTGAGAAGTTTCTCTGTATGTGCAAAGATAGCAATGCAGTAAGCAAAAAGGCACTGCAGACAAATATGCTTCTGTCTTTCAAATGGCTCAACTTGGCGTTGCCCTTTAGCTTAAACTAAAGTTTTTGTGACTCATTAGGCAAATGCACTAAAAACAAGGATTCTCTGCTAAGGCAGATTTAGGTTACAAAGTTCCGCTTTGCGTAAAACCTCAGCTAACCTCAGTGAAGTATGAATCATAAAAACCCTATGATTACAAGAGGTGTTTTCAGTACACAGCTACAGTCAGCAGCTATAGTTTTCCCATCATGCGGAAAGTCCTCTCCTAGCATCCCACACACACAGAGAGGGATATCCTCCACTCTCTCTCAACACTTCAGGCTCTTCATACAAAATACAACCACTCTCAAAAAGCCCAAGGTTTTGCTGTACCAAATGGGTGTTCCTCATCTGTTCAGAAGACCTACCAGATTGTCATAAACAATGTGACTGTGCCAGCCAGATGAAGACTACTCTCAGAGGGTATTTTTAGATCCTGTACAATACTTTTGATCAGTCACACCCTCCGTTTCCTCCCCTCCCAAAAAGCTTTTCCTTTTGGGCCATATGTTAGAGGTCTCAAGTTGCATCTTTCCTCCGCATTGTCAAGTGATGACAGGTGAATTGTCACCCTAAGTGCTGTGTTGTATCAAAGCAGCAATTCCAAACCTGCACTCCAAATGGCTACAGAGGAAGCACCCTGGTGTTAAGTAAAAACAGTATTTAGGAAAAGTAAACACTATCTAACCTTTCTCTCTGTCGTCTGCCGAAACATTCATTACTTGCTTCATTAATTTTACTTATTAGGCCCTCGCTGTTGAGCCATTACTATCATGTGGTCTAATTATGGTTACAATATATATACATGCCAGTCACTTCTTTTGCTAAGCAGACTGGGTTAGTTTAGTTTGCTTTGTTGCTTGGTTGGTTTTTGAGTCACACATCACACAAGCCACTGCACTGTGTTTTGGACAATTTTTCTGTATTGTCTGTGAAGACAAAGCCCTGTTGAATGCAGGTTTTAACATCTTATAACCCTTTCTTAATCTTATGAGATGAAATCTTAATTACTATAGCTTACCTTTCAATTTCCCAGTGTACACACACTCTAATTATTTACAGCTCAAAATTACTATCTCCATAGTATTTATATTCTTCTGAATTAAAAAAAAATAATGAAAGAATAGACTCTCAAATAGATAAATGAACCTAGCTTCACTCTTTTCTGTGTATTGACATCAACTCCACCAGCAGGAATCCAGCATTCAAATGGTAAAAAATGTCACTCTTCCTTTTCCCCATTATATTTTGAAAAAGAACAAATAAATCATTCTGCAACTCTAAGAGTATCATGACAGAGACACTTATAAGCCTCATGCTTACAAATCCTTTCCTTTCATTCTGCAAAAAACTCATAGTCTAGTCATTATTTATTATTATTATTATTATTTTAAAGTAAGGCAATTTATGCAAAAGTTCATAAAAAATCACCAAAACAAAAGAGCAACAGCAACATCACTGGGGCAATAGAAATAAGCGGATTTGGACTTTCATTACAGCCTGGAGGAAAGTTTTGTATTGAATTCATTCTTTAAAAAAAAGCAAAACAAAAAAAAAAAAAAAAGAAAAAAGGGAAAAAAATAATAGAAAAGAAAAGGAGGGGGGCGAACAAGAAGAAAGGAAGACTGAACAAGTGAGAGTTTTGTTGATGGTGGTAGTTTAATGACTTCCCTTTTCGGTGCTCTTTGACTGCTTTCCAGCCGCTCCCCTCCTGGGCCCATTTCTGTGGCACACTGAGCTTGGCTGGGTGCCAGGGTGACAATCAATGCCTAAGCTGCCTCTTCGGCCAGAGATTATTCCTTGGGTCCCTTTGTTTTATTAGTGAGGAGGTGGGGGGCCACAGGGCTGATTTCTAAACTGAAACAGGATGTCCCGCTGGTGTCCCAGGCTCTGAAAGTCTCCATTTCACTGGCTGTACCGGTGATGCAAGATGGCTTAAGTTAATCCAGTGTGACTAGGCTGCAGATTTCTTCTCTGGCTTTTTTTCCTTTAAGACACAAAAACCTCAGAGGGATGCCGCCTTAACAGACAGCTCTAGGGAGGCTGCTCCTCGGGATAATAAGCCAACTAGAAACTATCATGTTAAAACATGTATCTGAATATATCCATTATCCTCAGACATAGCTTCCCAAACTAATTGTGATTCAGTCTCCCAGACAATTATACAAAATGCTTCAAGGAAATAAGAGATTGTGCAGGTATGTAGAATCACACACAAACAGGTATTAGTAAAATAGTTCTTAAATCCAGGCTTTTAGTATTTCTAAATATTAGTAATATTTAGTATTTGCCTTGTGTGGCAAATGACATGTCAGCAGGTTAAAAATAAGAAAATAGTAAGTTCATCAGAATTTAGTTCAGTATCTATTGCTTTTGGACAATAAAATCTCAAAACTTGTATGGTTGTTACACAAGAAAAACATTTAGTGAGTAGATTTTTATTGTCCATGTTTTTTTATTAAAGAAAGCAGTGCTTTAGGAAATATTCTAAATACAACATTGTCAAGCTTTTACACATCTTTACAGAAAGCCTTCTCTAATAAATATATAAAGTTTTCTTCTGTATGGACTGGTGGTATAAAAAAATCTTATACACACTACAGCGATTTTTGGCTGTTTTACATAAAAGATGGCATTTCTCCTTATTATGAAAACAGTTTCTTTATTGTTGTCATCAGAATTTTTTGGAAACATAGTGTCATATTTTACAGGTCACTTCACTGAGTTATGTTCTTACATGGGTACTAAAAGGTGACAAACCTTAAAAGACTTAGACTTTACAGTTTCCCAGCTGTTCCCCAATCCCTCACCAGAAGAGAGAGCACCACACCAGACAGAACTTCAGCCACTTGCACAAAATTCGTCTCACCGCGTCCAGAGGAAAACTGGTGTTGAGCAACAGGCTTCCTCAGACCCAAACCAGCAGCTGGTGCCCTGCCCTGAACTATTCTGGATATGTACCATGACGGTGGTATCTTATTTCCTACATTGTCAAAGGATTTCAAATTGATTGCTACAGGGAAAGGAAAAATTAACGCACAACCTATGTCCATACTTTGTAGATACAAACAACAACATGGATGAATGAAGAATTACCAGAAGAAAACAAAACAACAACAACCTAAAAAAGACAGATAAACAATGACTTGACCCTTCTACCCTTACATCCTTAATAGCTTAAAAAGCAAAAGTTAGAATAAAAAAGAAGGTTCATCAGCGCACAGAGGCTTAATGGGCAGACACACTTTAGCCAGTTCTGAAGCATGCTGCAGAACACAGTATGCAGATCCTAATTTCTTGCTTGAAACCTTGGATGCTGTTTGCAGCCAGTATAAGACTAAGTATTTTCCATGTTGTCACTTGGGGAACAGCTGTATTTCACAGCCACAGCTAGGTGCCTGGGCAGGAGCAGTGAATTCACAGAAAAAGAGGCTTCTATGAGTCATGAGTTTCTCTGATCCACAAAATGGACTCACTGCAGTTTGAAGACACTTGTCTGTCCTTCTGATGCTAACTCTCCTGGATTTTCCTGCTTCAGCACTAACACGACTGGAAGCACTTTAACAGGAATAATATTTTAACAAATATATAGCTACTGCAGTTGTCATGGAGCCCTTGTAAAACTGGAATGGAGAGAGGAAAACAGTAGCAGCAGTACAAATGATGTGAGATGTGACCCAAAAGGCAGTGCCTGTATTACAGCGTAAGTTGCCCCCAGTCCAGTCATGCTGCTCTCTGAAATCCAGACCAGCTTCCAAGACAACTAAACCTTGTCACACCCTGTAATAAGTATCTCACACTGAACACCTTGGTGAAGAAGCAAATGCAAAATAGCATTAACATGAAAATCTGCATGTTTGCATCACTCTGACATTTCCTTATTCCTGGACAAGGAGGTCATGTGCCTTCCAGGCAGATGCTTCAGGAACTACCTACAGTTGGATTTCAGATCAGGAAGAGCCCAGAATGAGGCAGCTTCCATCTTTCTTCTGGTTTCTTTGCTGTGTTATTCCCATACACCATCAGTTATGCTCTTCTGACCTTAATATTTATTTTTATTTTAAAAAGAGAACTAGAGCCATTAGATGCAATGGCTATAGTCAAATAAATAACTTGGAAATGTACATATATTACCTTTTCCACTTGGGAAGCTAATGAGGATTTAAGGCAGCACAGAAGACAGCCACTTTCATTCCAGAGTCAGGGTGTAATATCATGTGTGCACAGGCGTTTGCTCACACTATGCTTGCTGAGCATGAAATCATTCCTGAGGAAGGAATAATGAAAGATGTCAAAACTGCTGGAGGGGCAGACATACAGCTGAATGTTGCAAACATCTTTTACCTTCGTCGCCATGCAATACATCTGCTATTTATTTCCAGAAATCAAACAATATAATGGATAGACTTTTTTTTTTAATAACCAAATAGATACTGTGATGACCACCCCACTGAGCTGTGGCTACACTCAGAAGTAAAAAGGAAACTTTTATGTGTCCGTAGGTACCTGCTCAGCGTCGTTCCCTATATACCTCTGGGACTGCACCATTTCAACCACTAGTAGTCCTATCAGCATTGCAAAAGGTCATTACCATCCCTTCCCTTCTTTGGAGACTACCTTTTCGGCTCGAGAATAACACATATGCTCATATGAGCACAGATGCTTATATAAGCATGAATTTTAATGGCTGTGTGAAACTGCATGCACAGAGTAACTGAGTGAGAGCACACCGACAATTCACACTGGATGCATGATGCAGATTATTCCTTTCTTTATGATCAGCTTGTTTAAAGAATTATTTCAAGTCCTAGATCCCAACAGCTAACAACAGAGGACTCTGCTCTATAATGGAATTTCTCTTGCATTGTTTTGTGATTATACACACCAGAACAAAATATTAGGATCTACAGGAGAACAGAAGATTGTTCTGGGCAGTAAAAATGGAGCAAAAGCAACTGTGCACTTTAACTTACTAAAGAAAATGTTATGGGATTGTTTGGGCTCAAAAGCAGATGGCTTAGTTACGTGTTATGATATACTCTTATACTCTTTTAAGTCACTGTGATCCTGACACAGAATTTTTTACCATAAATTGTATGGACATATTTGTGTATGCCTGAAAATAACTGCAAGCACATTTTTACTCTCTAGAGCAAGATACAGAGACCTACAGTAGAAGTTATTATTGATGTCTGATTTAATCTCTGATGAAACCCAGTCATGCTAGCAAGTAATTTGTAAGGATCTCCCCAACTCTTGGGACTCCTTTCTCTCTTGAATTTGAGAAAGCCTCTGGCAAGCTGCTTTTTCAGCTAGTCTGTGGGGTTTTTTTAAAGTCCATGCTCCACTGAGACACCAGAACCAAAACACAGTAAGTGTTCAGAGCTCTAAACTCAGTTTTAGAATTACAGCTGATTCTGCAAATGTTGCAGAACTTGTGTGCTACGAAAACAGTGAGAGTCTGTTCCCCACCTCAGGTCCTGTCACAGGGTCCTGGCCTGCCAGTCCCTGCCCCCACCTCTTTACAATGTCAGACAGCTGCAGCAATAACACATTACAACCAACACAGCCTGCATGCCACTGCTAGATTTCATGGCTTTGTAGTAGCCTTTATAGGCAACATGCACTCAGCGTGTGTGACAAGAGTAAGGAAAAAGTGAAAACAAAATGTGAAGTGTTATCAGCTCCCCTTTTTTCTTTCAGAATCAGAAAGATCAGATAAAGCAACATTCAGCTTGCAAAGACATCAATAGAAAGAGCTGTGTTGAAAAAAGTATTCTCATATCACAGGGCAGAAGGATTGCTGCTCAGTGTGGTTTTCCAGAGTTGGGAACAATCACTTTTACCTTCTTACTTGCCTGTTCACCCACCAGAGAGCAGAGAGTTCACACCATCTGGACCAGGCTCCCTAAAATTAAAGCTAGCTGCACACTGAGGGTGACAAGGCCTGCTCATGTGGGAATGTTCTCATGTTGGCTTTCTTTTTGATTCATACTCAGAGCTCCTAACACTTTCCACTGACGGAGCAGAACTGCTGCCCACCTTTTCTGTAGGCAACCACAGCATGTCTTCCACCAAGCAGTCACTATGCTGTGCTGTAAAACAATGTTGGAAACACAAATGCTGCTTTGAGCAGTTCATATCGCTGAAGATCCAAAGCAGAGTATAGGTCTGGTAAAGGTGTAGAGAAGCCACAATTAAATTATCTTCTATTTTCTAGACAAAATGCAGTGGAAAACATTCTTGCACTCAAATATTCAGCAGTTCACGCTGGTTGTCAAAATGTCTTCCTTCTATAAATACTATTTTCTATTGTTAATATTTCTGCTACTTTCCTTAGTTCACAAATTCATAGAACAATAAAGTATACTTAGTTGGATGGGACTCAGTAGTGTCATCAAAGTCCAAATACTGATCTTTCACAGGACACCTCAAGAGTCACATCATATGTCTGAGAGTGTTGTCTAGACACTTCCTGAACTCTGTCAGGCTGGTGCTGTGACCACCTCCCTGGGAAGCCTGTTCCAGTTCTCAACCACCCTCTGGGTGGAGAACCTTTTCCTAATATCCAACCTAGACTTCCCCTGACACAACTTCAGGCCATTGCCTCGGGTCCTGTCACTGTCACCACAAAGAAGAGATCAGTGTCTGCCCCTCCTCTTCCCCTCATGAGGAAGCTGTAGGCTGTGATGAGGTCTGTCCTCAGTCACCTCTTCTCCAGGCTGAACAGACCTAGTGACCTCAGCTATTCCTCATACAGCTTCCACTCCAGACCCTTCACCATCCTTATGGCCCTGCTTCGGATGCTCTCTAATAGTTTAATGACTTTTTATGCTGTGGCACCCAAAGCTGCCCCCAGCACTGGAGCTGAGGCTGCCCCAGTGCAGAGCAGAGAAGGACAATCCCCTCCCTTGCCCAGCTGGCCATGCTGTGCCTGATGCCCCCCAGGACACACTTGGCCCTCCTGGTTGTCAGGGCACTGCTGACTCATGTTCAGCTTTGCATTGACCAGGACTCCCAGGTCCCTTTCTGCAGGGCTGCTTTGCAGTGTCCTGCTCCTTATTCTGTCTATACATCTGGGGTTGCCCCATCCCAGCTGATAATACTCCAGTCATCTAAAACCAAAATGGTGAGACTATAATTTCTTTCCTGGTTGAGTTTTGTTTTGGTTTGGGTTTTTTGTTTGTTTGGGGAGGGGGGGGGTTCTGTTTGTTTTTTGGCTTTTGTTTTGGTTTGGGTCTTGGGGGGGGGGGCAGGTTGTATTGTTTTTTGGGGTTTTTTGATTGGTTGGTTGGGGTTTTTTGCTTGCTTGTTTTTACCTAAGCCATGGCTCTGATTTCCCAGCAACATTCTCTGACAAGCTGTTTGAGAAATCTTAAGAAGTGCCTTTTAAAATGGTTGTTCCTATGTGCTTCACAAGATGTTTCAATTATATTCGTTAGTGTACAGGTTGCATTTACTAATTCCACACCTGTATACTGTGTGTGAGACTGGCACAATGTGGGGGCTCTGCCTTTGCCACATGCAACTGCAGCAAGTCTGCTGTGAGGTAGAACCCAAGTGGCTGCAGATGAACAGAAAGGAACCCATATATTTATTGTCCGAGACTCAAAATTATGAACTTGCAAGCATTCAATGGCTGGATACAAAACTGGTACTTCACGGCAATACTTTGTGATACATAAAAAGCCAGACACAGAGAAAAGGAATTTTTGCCATGACAATGAGTTTCTCTGTTCGAGGCAATGAAAAAGAAGCAGGGAATAACAAACCTCTGTAACTGTTTTACATGCAAAATAGTTGAGGTTAGTGTTTCCAGCATCTGCAGGTTTTGGATTTTGGTTTTTGTTTGGTTTCTGTTTGTTTTTCTTTCACATGGTGACTCTCCATAATTTCCTTGGTCTTAGTAAGTAGAAAGATGGCACTGAAAAGGTCTTGATCATGAAATCTTTATTCTGGTTCATTTTCTGCCACTGAACTTTCACATGACCAGAAGCAAATAATTTGAAGTTGGCTTTTTTCTGTACTCTAGATAGCTGGTTGCCAGTCTATTTTCACAGATAACAACTAATGTCAGGGGGTTCTCCAAAGGTTTGAAGATGTTTCTCTGTAATGCAGTAAAGACCAGCATCATGAAGATGAAGACACACTTTGCCTTCTATGAGGTGACTGTCTCAGTGGATGAGGGACATCAGCACATCTTGTTTACTGTTGACTTCAATAACACTTTTGACAGAGCCTCTTATACCTATTAAAGTCAGATAATTGGAGAGTGAGGTGTTATGAAAACTGGTTTAACTGCCAGGCTTAAAGAGTTGTGTTCGGTAGCGCGAAGTCCAGCTGCAGGCAAGTCAGCAGCAGTGTGCCCCGTGAGTGGATCCTAGTACTATTTCATTCCTTCATGAATGTCCCGAATGACATGACAGAGTTTGCAGGTGACACAAAAATGGGAGGGGTGGCTCCTGGACCAGCTGGGTAGTTCAATCACCCAGAGGTACCTGGAGAGGCTGGAGAAATGGGCCGACTGAAATCTCATGAATGCTGACACAAGGAAATGCCAAGCCCTGAACCTGGAGAGGAGTTAGCCCACGCACTAGCTCATGCCTAGATGTTGACTGGCTGGAAAGTAGCTTTTCAGAGGAAGTCCTGAAGAGTCCTTGTGGACAGCATCTGACTATGATTCAGCAATGTGTTCTTGCAGCAAAGAAGGCCAGCAGCCTGCTGTGCTCCATTAGGAAGGCAGAAGGAGGTGGGGGGAAATGAAACTTAGTCCCTACTCCCCACTGCTGAGACACACCTTTGTGCTGGACCAGTTCAGCTCTCCACACTAAAACGGTCATTTGGACATAATGGATACAGCATGGGAAAGGCCAGGAAAATGGTTCAGGAACTGGAGCATCTCTTATAGAAGGAGAGGCTGACAGAGAGCTGTGGCTATAAAGTCTGGGGAAGAGCAAGCTGAGACACATGTGTGTAAATATCTGATAGAAAGGTGTAAAGAAAACAGAGCCAGACTCTACTCAGTGACGCCGAGTTATAGAGCACCAGGTAATGGACACAAACTGAATTTCAGGAAATACCACCCAAACACCGCAACACCCTTTGTCTTTGATGAGGTTGGTCATGCACTGGACCAGGCTGCCCAGTGAGGTCGTGAAGTCTCCACCCCTGCAAATTCTCAAATCCTGACTGGACTGTGGCTGTGGTTAAGCCTGCTCTAAGCAAGGTGTGATGGTCTCAATGATCTTAAGAGATCTTCAACTGTTCTGTGATTCTGTATGTGCTGGGATTAGCCTTGCAAGTTGCTGGAAGATATATTCCCCAGTGGTTAGTCAGCAGTAATTTTTTGCAAAATTCCTAATAGAAAACTTAGAGAAGTAAAAGTCTTTGTTGCTGTTTTTGTTGGAATAGCTATTCTGATCTGTGGTTTGCTGGTTGGTGTTTTTCTGCAGGAGATTTAAAATGGACAGAAAAAAGCATTTTCATCAACAAGGAAACAAACAGAAGTACTAAACTTCAATTCAGTTACATTCTTTCTATCACAGGTCTGCTCATATCATGCCCAGGTCTCTCCATTCACCGACTGTTGCTTCCTGAGCCTGACTCCTCTACATTACCATGGCACTGCCACCTTCAGCCTCCAGGGACACAAGATGATTCTGGCCCTTGGTCAGGAAAAATGCCCGTGTGTTTCCTCTGCTACATAGACCATGCATGATATAGACCTGCTTTTGAGACAAAGAAAAAAGACTACACTGAAAGGATGGTTACTATAGGCTAAGGTACACCAGCAGCCTTAAAATAGCTCTGTAATCTCTTCCAGTACATTTTCCAGCATGATTTCAAAAAACAGTAGTTAGTTTAATGGCTCCTCAAGACAAATCTCTCTCAGTATGCCTGTTCCCAACAGGATGTGGCTGAAGAGATGTATCTCATATGGATTACAAACAGTTGTCTTCCTTTTCCAGTTGGAAAAATACTTAGAAATCCAGATAGTGAAGCAAAGAGATTTCCAGCTGTGGCTTACTTCTTAAACTAAACTATGTCAATAGGATCTCATGGAAGAGATGAAAAAGTTGTCATGAATCGAGATAGTACATTTTCTTTGTTTTTTTCTTTGCGCTCTCTGGCTTAATCAGTCAAAATTAAGAGATAGTAATGCTGCGTTGAACTATGGTTAATGAAATCATTTCAATCATGCCTGTGAGAGAAGCTCTAAATTCACACTGAGAGAGGAAATGGTAGCTTGTTTCTACACAGATTTTTAAAATTTATTGGTATTGCATACATGGTATTGTCTTTGGCATAACAGCAAAAAAAAAAAAAAAGCATTCTACATTTTTGCCATATTTTCAAGGAACATCTGTCCATTTTTCCCTGCTTTCTGCAGTGAAGAAAAAGATAATATAATAAATTCTCTTTCATCTTCTCATAGAGCAGAAATGTGGGCTACAAAACCAGCTTAGGCTCTGCAGCCCTGCTGCATTTGTAGCTCAAGGAAGCTCCAGGCAGAAATAAAAGGCAGAGATGATCTTTTCTTTCTTGATACTTTTGACAGTGCCACAGGATAAGACTAATCTCTAACATGCAAAATTTAAGCATTTAAAACTGGTATCAACACTTTGATGGGCCCACTTTTAAAGCAAATACAATAAATCTAGTTTTATCTATGTAACATCCAAGTATATCCATCTGCTGCTGAGGCACACAGCTGTTTCTTTTACTTAAGCAATGCTTCTTGTCAGTTACTTTGGAGAGAGGGCTTAGTATGTATTCTACATTTCAGTTTATTCTGATCATAGCAAAGGTTTAGCCCAAAAGGCACCTGTATTTTTACAAGAGTCTGCACATATTTGCAGGTGCCTGAACACTATTACAGAGAAGGGAGCAAGCAAGAGCAACTTACCATTCCCAAAACAAAATGAAGACCCAGATTCTCAAGACCATCATAACATTTTCTACTGAGATTTACCGTGGCTTTTCCATAGATTAAGGAGATAGTACATAATATAAAGGTCAAGGTATCTTCCCCCAGTATGAGGAGGCTGAACTGGTAAAACACTAGTAACAACGCAGAAGAAAATTCATCAGCTTTATTAACAGATGTGATGTAGAGAATTCTTTACATTTATTAGCTTATGATGTGAACGAGCATGCTATCAGGATTCCATTTTCAAAAGTGAAATGGTGCTGGCTAATAGTACCAAAATGTTTTGTGTTTAAATAAGGAATCTGGGCATTTCACTGTTTCCTCCACATGAATATTCTACCATGAGGGCTGCAGTTGTTTCAGGTTTCCTACTTACACCAAGTAGAATTGATGCCAGACAGCAGGTTTGCTTGTACAGCTGAGCTAAGTTTACAGTCCCTCTCACTTTTATGGACCCAAAGAGCTGACTGGTTTGCATGCTTCATCCACTTGAAATACAATCAGGGCACAGCATGGAGAGGAAAACTGTTGCTGAAGTCAGAAATTATTAGACTTTTGTCAGTTTTTTTTCAGTAAAACAAATGGTGTTCCCAGTGTCCCCAGTGTTTTCAATGACAGCTCTTCAAAACTTTCATTCAGTTCATCCTGCTAATTATTCATAAGGTCATGAGTGTTACTGGTTGTTACTGAGTGTAATGTTTATAGCTAGGTAGCTAAAGTTAATGTAATGTCTTTAATAAATTGGTGAATTTCTGCATCTGCTGTTAGCACAGTAATTACAGGAAGTAAATAATGAAAAAAGTAATGTTATCTCTAATCATATGCCTGCGTTTTAAGAAACACCTGAAATACAGGAAAAAGCTTATCAAATGTAAATGAACTGTCAGTACCTTCAACATAAGTCCTGAGGAGTGTTTCAGACATCATGAGGTTAAGACTGATTTGATTTTTCATCGAATTTCAGGAAACACCAATTGTCATCAGCTTTTCACGAAGTAACAAAGAAAACAAGTTCATACTTCCTTTTTGTTTAATAAAAATCATGTTGATATCCAGCATTTGAATGTCACAAGGTCTGGGATACAAGATTTCAGCAGCTGAACAGTGCACAGCTCCACAGAAAACTAGAGCATATAATTTCCCTTTAAAGTATGACAGGAAATTTTATAGGCAGAACATAGATTATCTGAGAGTGGTGCTTGACAGAAAGATCCAAATGCAGCCTTCAGTTATGACAGATGTCCATGACTAGGATTCACTGCATTTCTCAGCAACTGGAAAAATATGTTTACACAGACTGTATATGATAAGAAACCAAGAAGTAAACAAAGTGGCATTCGATTTTGGTCTGCAGCTGAACTAAGGTATTTGGTATAGTCCATTCCAAGGATTATTGCTGTATGATAATTATGCTTTGCAGGTGCAAGGGAGGATGTCCAATACACTGCTGGGTTGTACTGTCAAGGTATTAGAAGTAAAGGTTCTGCTTTGGAGGATGGATGAGGGCTAGGTGGGCAGCAGAACATGACCAAGGGAAGACTTGCAGAACCTCCTGCCAGGAAGAGATGCTATCCAACATCAGTAAGGATCAAAAATGTTGCAGGGCGGGGACAGTGCATGCTGGGCTTAAATACAGACCTTTAGAGTATGTCTAGAGGTACCCATTCTGAATTGCCATGTGGAAAAGCATAGGTTTGCAGATGATTTTTATAGGAATATATGTTCAGAGATATCTAAATGTTTTTCACCTAGCCTGTCCATTTCCACATGACAATGGATGGTTTCTGATACACCCTGTCCATGGCAGCAGCACCACCATGTACTACCAGTCCTATTACAGATGTATGGACAGAAATTCACACAGTACAATGTATTTTGCAGGTTACCCCTGTCTTGTAAATGTGCTAAAGAAACTACTGCATACTGATTTAAGAAAATACCACGGATTACACTCATTTATATGTTAATAGTTTCTATAATTTCAGCTAACAGACCCTGCACCTTAGCAGGGCACAAATGTCAATGACATCAGTTCACAAGTTACTTTTAAAAGAGATAAGATTTCAGGAAAAAAATCCAGGAACTAAATTAACAAGGTTTTAGAAATAATCAAAGGCATTTCTGAAACTCACCAAATTTAGCACTTTTATTTATTTCATCAATAAGCTTGTGCTAGTGTTTAAAACAGGTTGTATTTATATAAGCTATGAAAGCATTTATGAGGTCATATCATTTCACTGTGCCCCATCTGTATTTTGTAAACCTCATTGCATATTATTGCTTTTATTTTCACCTTCTAAAACAGATCAACACAAAACAAGAAGCAGAAAGAGAGGTCAGTGATTTGCCAGGAAGACAAAGTATTGCGTTCTCTGTTAGATTCAGTTCAGGATTAACTGGATAAAATTTTCATCTCCATTCATCAGGGGATCAGACCTCTGTTTTAATAGCTTTTTCTGGTTCTACAAAAGGATTGACAAACCATTAAGTTAACATCCAAGACCTCAGCTGAAGAGACAGCACTAATTAAAACACAGAGAGTCATTTATAAATATCACATGCTGTTGGCATGTTGAAGGAATAACAGAAAAGAATCAATTAGGTTGGAAAAAACTTCTGAGATCATCAAGTCCAACCTATGACCCAACACCACCATGTCAGCTAGACCAGGGCATTGAGTGCCACGTCCAGTCTTTTCTTAAAGAGCTCCAGGGACAGTGATTCCAGGACCTCCCTGGGCAGCCCATTCCAGCACCCAATTACTCTTTGTGTGGAGAGCTCCTTCCAAATGTCCAACCTATACCTCTCCTAGAGCAGCTTAAGACCATGTCCTCTTGTCATAAATAAATCTAAAATATTAATTACTTTAAACTCTTGAAACGTGTCGATCTGGATTACAGCCACAAATAATTATTTAGAAAGTCATATGCGAAGTAGCTTACTGCATTGAGAACATCAAAAAAATAGAGATCTTTAATAATGACAAAAAGACTCAATCCAAACACTTGTAATCCATACCCCTGAATATGAGAAAATTATTTGTTAAACAGCCGTTCAGATGCTTTAAGTCCAGGGGATCATTACCATCTTTGCATTGCAGATCAAAGACTGAAAAAATGAGGTTTAAGATACATTTCTTAAACCAGAGTTTGCATACAATGCCTGCAAAATATTTATGATAACATCACAATAGAAACAGTATTCATTCCTATTTATTCCTTTAGATAAGCAATGAAATTTTAAAAAATTAATTTTATGATAACAGGAAAAAAACCCAAAAAGGCTGGAAAGAACTGAGGCTTCTCAATTCCAAACTTTGATCTACATTTTGATTACTGATTGATTATCAGGTCTGCTTGGCCTGCTGGATCCTTACCCTACGCTTACCACAAGGTAACACCTCCGTGAATAACTGTCTTAAGCAAAAATCTAAACACTCTTTCAAGACAATTTTTAAAGCATTTACAGCAACAGGCTACTAGACTACTAACACGTTAGCTTACTAACCTTGATTTTCTGCATTCTACTCCCTAGAATGAAATTACAAATCATTCAGACTGTTACCACATTTTGACTACCCTTTATGGGTTTCTTTATATGCAAAAAGAAGAAGCCTGTCAGGGAATGGATCTATCAGAAGGCAGTTAGTTCATGAGCCAAGTTGTGAAGGAGCAGCTTATAGCAGACAATCTTCACATTCTGGTCTGGTGGAGATACTCCACAAGGCTCAAGTCCATGACTTTGCTCCTTGTTGTCAATGCTACCTGTGCTATATGGTCTTCGGTGTGCTATTTTTACAGATCCATTGGCTGTGTAAAACTTGATTTTCAGAAAGGCTGCAAATTTGCTGCATCAACAAAAATCAAGTGTTATCTAAATTAGTGGATAAAATTGAAAGGTATTGCTTTAACAAGGTATTATGCCTTATACAGTGGCTTGTACCTATTTAAAACTGTGGTAATGAAACCTAACTCTTGAGCTGAACATTACTTTGTACCCCACCCAAAAGTGATGAAAAGCCATGAAATGCTGTAACTAGTTTCACTGAGCTTATGGCCAAATGCTTTGAGCCCATTATTTATAGTAGAACTACCAGAATTATCCACAGGGAGTTTATTTCTCATATAATTATATGGTGCTTTGGTGATCATTTTCTGTGGTGTTCTCTAGGTGGGTTTTTCACAGGGTTTTGAAATATTTTTGTGGGCTGGGGTGGTGATTACCAAGCAATTGTCTAACTATCTTGCATGCTTCTCAGTGTGCACTGACTTCACAAGGCATAATAGATTTAGATCATAGCTACTAACACTAGAAACATTTGCTTTTGACTCTGAAATAAGAACTGCTTCTGAATATGTGAGATTTAAAATTCAAGACAATTCAGATATATTTATCTCAATGACTGCTTGACTGTTTTACTACCAAGAAAAAGTGATGTCTTGAAAAGGTAAATCAACTGTACATTCCTTTGGGAACAAAAACAAAGCAAACTGTGCAGATGCCTCCAATCTTCTCCTCCATTTTCATAAAATATGAGGTGGCTGAGAATGAGTCAAGGGGATTTTAAAATCTGTGTACTCTTTTTCACTGTACAGATGTCTATTTCATCCAATTTTTTTCATTATGATCCATTGCAAAAGAGATGCCTTTGCTTTTAAAAGCAGAAAAAAAGTCAGATGTGAAGCTAGATGCTGAAGACAACTAACAAGCCAGTGCAGGTGCATCTAATGAGGAATATTGCCAAGAACTTGAGAAATTTGACATTTGGTTTTACAGGAGTGAGGGCCAAATCCGTACAAACTGATCATGATCCCTTCATCAGAGACGGGGGTCCACAGCTCCTGGACAAAGAATGGCCTGTGACAGACACTTTGCATTAGGATGCTTTGTGTATTTCGTTGCTCTTCACAGAGTATTTTCAATAAACAAAAGCAGAAAACCAGTAGATGGGAAGTTTTTCCCTCTTTATTTTACTCACTCCATCTTGTTCACTAAATATAGCAGGAAAATAAACATACTCACTTTCTCTTCATTTCCTCCTTTTAGTCTTATTCCCTACTCTCTAAATTTGCCAACAGAACATTCCTGTGTGCTGTTAGTGGTTGAGGAGAACAACAGTCTAAAGACTGTGTCCTGAAGTCTGAGGTCCATGAAACAACAGGTTTTCGCTAAAAACTATTTAATACTTGTTTGTCAGCTGTTCCCTTTACCTTCCCCTCAAGGATTTTCAGTGGCTCCTGTGAGAAAAAAAGGCCTTGGACTATGAACACTTCAGCCTGACAAGGATTTCAGTATCCTAAAATGAACTGCTTAGTTAAAATGGGTAGTAGTATAATAATTATGGACTCTCCAAAGTCTCACATAGTATAACCTCCTAGATCCCTCTAAGCAAGAAAAGGGAAACCCTTTCACCTCACATTATTCTTAAGAGGTTACAGTGAAAATTAGTAACCAACCAAAATACAGTGGATTTTTAAACATGTGTGTTTGTATATATACATATAGATACAGGTATATTGATATATAGATATACATATATATATAGATATATATTGATACATATATGTTTATATATATACAGACAAAAACCCCTTGCCTTTAATATTGCTATGGGGGCAACATTCAAGTAGTTATTTTTCTTGCTTTAACATTTATACACCAGAGTCTCGGTGGAGGGCTGACTCTAATTAGCATAAATGCAGCTATGTGATGATCAAAACCCGTGAAGCTGTTTTGAAGATTGAAAAGGATGGGAAAAAAGGCTTAATTGAATGCAACCGCAATGTGCCATTAGTTTGAAGAGGAACATAAACAGACTGCAGGCTTCTAGGTATATAATTCCATTTTAAGAAACCTGAGACTGTGAACTCTTATTTGCTCTAAAGGGACTAGCACAGGGACATAAGACACTTGCTGGCATTGAATTACTCACATTATTCTGACTACCTGTAAGTAGATTACTTTATTCTGTGCCATTAACTTCAAATATGCTGATTCCCCATATCTATCTCACAGTATTAATACAACATTCAGAAAAAGATTGCCCAGTAAAACAAAACTAGAGTAGAAAAAAAAAGAAAAAAGTAATCAGCTAAGATAACTTTTTCTTCTGCTCTGCATGTTTATGCATCATTTGCTTAAAATGAAATTTCACTCAACCAAACACCCACCTAGGTTTCTACTGCAATTATATTCTATTGCTCCTTGAAAGAGTGGGGCTATAATGATCAGCCACTAGTAAATTTCTACATCCTCACCAAAGTCATTGGCAGACTAGGAGAGACATTCCTTCCTCTATAAAGTTATTGCATCTCTTACGATTTAAAACCTGGTGTCTGTATATTTCCTCATATTTTCACCCAGGCTTTAGCTCTGTTTAGATGTACGGGTTGGCAAGGAGAAAATACAGAGCCTGCAAGGAGTGAAGGTGGGAGAGTGGAAGAAGCTCCTCAGATTACCATGTCAGACTCAGCAAAAGCAAGCTCATGGGTGTCTGGAGCTCCAGACCAGAAAACACCAGGGCATGGGACAGGAAGGTGACACTAGCTCTCCAAACAGCTCTTTGGACATCTGTTGCCAGAGGACAGCTGGGGTTTTCTCTGGCACAGGCAAAGCATCTCTGCACAGAGGAGAGAGCAGGCTGGAAGCCTCAGTATTCAAGGACAGAGTCTTCAAAATCTGAACAGCCTTCAGCTCTGCACTCGATACTGAGCCACTTAAGATTTGAGCGCCTCAAGATTTGAATCAATCTTGGCAATTTTTTTGTTGTTGTTAATCTGTAGCTATAACTAGAAAGTTATGATTCACAATTGTGTTGTGAATATTGAGTGCTTGGATATCTTTTGCTTTGAGGAAAAGAGAAGACAATCCCAAGATGAATGGGCTGTCTGGGTGAGAGCCACCAGGAGTGAAGTCAGCAGAACTGAGCAGTAGCTGGGATTAAGGTAATTCCAACGGTGGGTGAGGGTGACCATTGACTGATTGACCACCTACCCAAAATGGACCCCAGACACAAATGGAGACAAGAATTGCACATGTGGACTAAGCAGCATGAGAAGTGAGAAATATAATTAGCAAATAGGGGGTTGAGTATTAATTCACAGAAAATTTATGTAATTCGTAATCACTGAATGCCAATGCCTATGTTTAATAAAATATATAAATAGTGTAAAGTTCTGATGATTGGTGAGCTGGCCTTTTAATGGTTACCACCCAGCTCCCTACTTTGTGCAAGCTAGAATAAAAGCTGAAACCTCGTCTCAATGTGTGAATTGGTGTTACACACCAGGTAACGAGCCTGCATTCAGGACAGCACACTAAAGTACCATTAGCAGTATCAAGAGAGGGTGGTGGCATTTTTTTCACGGAATCTCACTCTCTGTGAAGTTTTCTGTAGGCAAGTACTTTCCTTAAAAAGTAATTAAAAAATAGGTTGAAAATAAAAGTCTTACTGTTCATTTTCTGCCCACAGCCCACTGCTGTTGAAGGAATATTGCAAATGCCAAGCTGACCTAGAAAGCCACACATCATGTTCTACTTCACTATTACTCTGCTCCTTGTCAGCCTCCATCCCAGCCTTTGAGCCAGGAACAAGGCATAATAGTAAAGACAAGAATCAAAGGAAAAAGGAAGAGAAAAGAATCAAAACCGGAAAACAAAGTATGTTAGGAAAAGGAACTACCTTAACTTCATTTAAAAGGCAGTGCATGATTAATGTTTCAAAGAAATTTTAATGAAAGACAAAAGTCTTGAAACTATTTAATATGCCAGATCAGTTACAGACTCATATTTTCACATGCATCTGTATAAACAGTATACACATTTAGTCATGAGCTCTCACAAAGACATTTAAATACAATTTAATTGTTCCTTTTTTCCTCATTTTTATTTATTTTTAACTACTGAAATCATCTTCTTTAATTGCATGCCAAAGCCTGAGAGTGTTTAGTGGCACTTGAAAACATTGACCAAATAAGCAAACCAATTAGATTAATTGGCACCAGAGGTACTGTGTGCTTTTGGATAGTACACAGACGGAAGAAAAACCCTCAACGTTTACTAGTTTTAAATCTCTGTTTGCAAAGCTTTGTTTATTTTAAGGATTATGTCTATGTATCCTGCTACTATTGATTTTTACAGATGAGGAATGGGATGTACACATCCTGTCGTAAAGTGGGTCCACAAGATATCTTCCAGACTGAAAAATACACACTCAAAAAACATTTATTACTTCCCGTTTTCAGTCACAAAACAATTCAGAAAACATACTGTGCACATGTCTGAAGAAGAGAGGGTAGAGGAGAGGGTCTCAAAATAACCCTTCAAATAATTAGCAGATTTTTTTTCTTATTTATATTTCAGCAGTGCCACAAACAGATAAATGTCTGGGCTTACACACAAGTTCTAATTTTCCTACTCTCTTTTGAAAAAGTTCTCTACCTTTTCAATCCTTTTTTTTCTTTAGTCCTCCCCTTTCCATATCTTCCCCTTCCACTGGGAAGATCAGTAGTAATTCCTTTCTGGGATTGGCACCATATTTCTTTAAAATTACCCAATATTTTATATTTTATTTTAAGCATCACATGTCTTTTAAATTCCTATGTTGCTATGTAGGAGTTCAGACTCTGCATTTTATGCAACAATCAGTAGGTAGCTGCAAATTCTCTAAAGACTTGGGTGTTGCAGTAAGTGACTGGGTATCATGGGTTGAAGCAGATAGCCCAACAGATATTGCAGAGTTGGTGCCATATTTGAGAAATTATGCAGCTCTTCTGAGCACACCTAATACCTCTGAACTCTATTTAACTGAGAAGCAATGAAAGAAAAAACTGAGTGACTGTAATTTTTTTTTCTTAATAAATTTATTAATAATATTAAAAACAGCTTCAGGAGTCCCCTGTGAGATATAGCAATACTCCTATGTTAACGTACTAAAATTAGAACAGAAAAACCCAGAGTATGATGACAGTCAGAGGGTAGGTGCTTGTGGAAGCAGCATTAAGCTCCAACAATAGTCATTCCCACACAATGCTACTGTGCATGAACCTGTGTCTCCAGCAAAACATGTAGTGAGCTGGGAACATATGGTCAGCTCAGTAGAAGTGGTAACTTGGTGCAAAGCAGTTAACAAGGACAGAGTAGTTGCAGTCGTAGGGTTTCAAAATACTTAAGAAAATGTAACCTAAATTGACTACATAAACGATCGATGGCTTTGGCTCCATACAGCACCATAAAGGAAAGGATAAAAAAAACATCCACAAACCTTCCCATGACAGCTGCTTCTAGCTATAGCACAGGCTTGAGCACCTTTTGTGCAGTAACTGGAAGATGAGACCACTGAGCATGGACCCTGCACACTTCAAAATCCAGTCAGATCTCCTACTTTGATCGTGACCTGCTATGAGACATGAGAACAGTCTATGGCCCATGTACAAAGAAAGGGGATTATTTTTGATCACATGTGAGATATGCTTTCCCAGATGGGTAACAAGAGAAGATGTCAGGAAAGATGAACTGTTTTTCTCCAGGATAAGATGCCTAACTATCCTCAGCTTTCAATCTCAGACATGAAAATGTTTACCTTGCAGACCTTTTCAATGACTGCACTTGTGCATTCACACTTCTAGCCCAGGGTCTGTGATGGTATGGCACTGTCTGGAATCAGACCTGGGCTGTCTAGCCAACGAACAATGGGCTAATGGAGACTCATTGAAAGAGTGTTTGATTCTGTTTCAATCATTTGATCTATTTGTTTTCAATAGCACAGCACACAGATTGAATAGGTTGGTGTTGCTAACTTTTTCTGGTACAATAGTCCTTTTGAAATTGGTGCATTGCTTGCAACAAATTCAATTAAATTGCTCCTGGACATCTCAATTTTTCTTATTTTGTTTTGGTTTCACATATTTATTATTTATATAGTGAATTTGTCCATGATGTTCAGACACTGATGGAGCGCTGTGCCTACTCACAGTGCTGTGTAAGCAATAATTCCATCTCCAAAGTATTATAAAAGTGATTTACAGTGAGTGACAATAAGCGATTTAATAACTCTTTCAGTTAAGGCTGCAGGGTATATAGTGAACTTCATGCCTGCACAACCGGTTTCAGCTACTGTGGCTCTCTGTAGATCTGTAAAAACTCATGCGTTTAGTTACCTGAATTTGGAGACAACAAATTCATCTGAGAGTTTCAGATGCTGTAAACAGACCACACTATTAACAATTTAACCATTAGCAACCATTAAATTTGTATTAAAATATTTGCTTATATGCTATCAACTTTCTGCTTTCAGCAATAATAAGAAAATAAAACCCCAAAACCTCAAATGTTCACTAACAAAGGATAGTGGCTGGGCTTTGTGCCATAAGAAAAGTTAATAAAAAAGCCAAGCAACCCAAACCTTTAGACAAAACCAGCAGATAAAACCCTAAATATTTTCAGGTGCATTACTTTTCAGACTAGTTTTGCAAATCCCAAATGCAGGCTGTACAGAAAATGTAGCAAATTGAATGAGTTCTATGTATACTCCTCCTGTGATACACAAAGAATAAATATTGACATACTCTGGCTGAATTCTTTTGTCTTGATTTTAAAGCTTTATCAAACCTCTCTGGGGACTGTTGTGAGGGTTATAGATCAAAAGTAGAGAGACCTACTGGTTAAACTTCATTTCTGGAGGTCAGAGCTTGTGATCCAATATTGCTGCAGACCCAGGCAACTCACACCCAATAGGAGGCATAAGGGTGCTGCTCCATAGGCCCAATACCATGGTACATGATTTGGGAAATTGATACCCATGACAATGACACATAAAGTACTTATCCATGTGGAGAACAAAATGGGGTGAAAGCCTCAGTGACTGGGGGACCCTTTTGAAGAGTAATGTTAATGTCTCTTGCATACTCTAGAAAATTTTGCCACGTTCTTTTGACAAAAAATTTCAAATGTTTGTCATTCCTGTTCACTTCCAGAAATTACAGAACAGTGAGGTATAAAACCCTTAGTGTTTTTCTTTCATGTCAGAAAAGAGAGTGCAAGCTCTGACTTCTAAACGTGTTTGATGCTTTTAAAGCCAATACTCAATACAAGGTATGTTAAACTGCTTAAAAAGAAACTGTTTCTCTATCATGTTTCAGCATTTGGGGTTGAAATATGAGGCAGAACAGCCTGAGTGCTATTTTTTGGTTTCTGTTACTTTGATAAGGTAAAGACAAAAAGAAAAAAAAAAACAAACCTACCACAGATAAACTGGAGGATTACCAATAGACATTAAGTAGGACATAATGAATCAGTAGCTCCGCTGAGAGTTTAACAAAGGTGCCATTGTTCTGCCACACAACAGGGGTGAAAGGTTAATCAGAGGCAAGAGCACACTAAAATTTGGGGACAGGAAAAGATATTAAACCTTCTGAAAATATCAAAAGCTCACTTTTGAACTTTTTCGCCCTGCTTGTTTGGCATCTTCACCTCCCCTGGAACAAATCAAGATACCCTGATTTCATTAAATGACTGTTTAACTTACTTTTCTCAGAAATGCATTCCATACAGCTTTCATTCTCCAAGTGATGAAAACCTGTCATTTTTCTACATTGACTCAATTTCCTAGGGTACAGGCTGCTTTTGTGTTTCAGTTTTTGAACACCAGAAAAAGTTTTGGTAGTTTCACATTCAGAGCCTCTGCACTGGGTTTTGAAAGATTCCATAAAACTAATTCTGATATTCCTCAACTTAAGAAATACTCTCTGAAGACTAGCTCCACAAACATCATTGTATTGGTTTGCATTGCTCTTACTCCTTCCTTCTAGTAAATTAACATATCTTCATCCACACCAGCCCTTTGAATTTTTTTTCTAAGTAAATTCTAACACTAATGTTAATGTCTCATGCTCTCTCACCACAAGTTGCATATATGTCAACACCCTGCATTCCTGCCTCTCTCTAGCACAGTCTTCAGCCCTAATGATTTCTCATGGTATTCCCATTGAAAGCAATTAGCAGCACCAAAGCTCATTCCCTCCTTCCTGTTAGCAGGCACTCTACCTTTCCTCTCAGCCTGTTTGCCTGCAGGCAGGACAGTTGCAAAGAGAAGTGTTCTCTGTTCTTGTCACAGGTCTTTGGTGAAGGCACTCCATGTGCCTCCTTTCCCTCCAGGAGACAAAGCCAGTAACTTCCAGAGGGCATTATTAATCAACTTTGCTGCTACAACTGTTCCTACCTTCAGAGAAAGTCTTCCACTTTTGCTCATGTGTACCCTTTATACTGCACCAACAGTGCAGATGGGTATCTTTACTGTTTATTCTATTCTCTCTGATCAGCCTCATCTTTGAACATGTGTTGAATGTTTCACCAGTTTTCTAATGCTCCCTTTTCTCATCATCTACTTTCAATCTAGAGGAAATTAGACATTTATAATTCCTTAACTCAGCATACATTTCACTTGAGTTTTCAGTCTCAAGAACATGATGTTTTACCATGGTCAGTTTTGAGATACATTGGCAACTGCGTGCCTTCTAAACGCTTTATATCCGTTCTGGCTTCCACTGAAGTTTAGAGGACAAATTTGGACAAATATTTCAGATATTCTGAAACCTTCTGGACCACACTGATCTCCTCCTTTTGAAGACCAGCTACAGGATACATGGAAATAGAATTGAAGCTGCATCAGAGAAAGTCCAGATTGAACAATAAGAAACAGTTTTTCACCCAGAGAGTGGCTGGGCACTGGAACTGGTTCCCCAGGGAAGTGGTCACAGCACCAGCCTGACAGAGTTCAAGGAGCATTTGGACAACAACTTAGTCATATGGTTTAGTGTTAGGTGGTCCTGTGAGGAGCAGGAAGTTACACTTGATGGTCCTTATGAGTCTCTTCCAACTCAAGATATTCTACGACTCCTGACAAAGTACTTCAGTAGAAGGAACAAACATCATATTGGAAAAAAAGGAGGAGAGAGCATATTCATACTCCGTACTTCATGCATCTGTATTAAGCAGAGAATGCAGTTGAATTAGAAACTTAAGTTTCAGTTAAAAGGAAAAGAAAACCATGCCCTGCAGGTACTGAAGGAAAAGTAGGGTATGATTCTATTTGGTATGAAAGTAATCAAAAGTATATAGCTTAAATAGCACAAACTGGACAGTTAGAATGAAGGGAATGTCCCTGATTTTAAGGAGAGGAAACCAGGGACAATTTTCTGTCATGTAGCATTCTCAGATTAAAACCAAATGTCATTCAGACGTGAGCTGGAATTCAGCAACACACAGTTGGGAGCAACCACACAGAGAAATTCAGCATATGTTATGGAGATGGTTAACATAAACGATCACTAATGACACGTTGGACATGAAAACTCATTCACCAGATCTCCTGGAGCCAAACAAATACTTCCACTGGGTTTTACGAATCCTACTTATCATATCATCAGCCTGGATTTCTTCAAGTCTTTCTATAGCTTCACTCCAGTTTTACATTTCACCTTTTATGGTAAAAGAAGTTACTAAAGCAATGATCCTCACTGTTTGGAGAACTTCCTAGCATTAAAAAAATATTGTCCAGAAGTTTTTAAGTGCAACCTCCCATAAGTCCTTGATCTTTCAGAGAAAGTTCAAAGAAGACCATAGTCCTCTTAAGACTTTATATTACATAGAATTTGTTGCTAAACGATCCTTATATTTGATTCATCAGCTTAAGTTTGTATAACAATGTGTAAATTGGTGTTGTTTCATTAAAAGAACTAGGCTTCATATTTGAAGTCTAGTTTTCTTAAGAGAGCTGTCTTAAGAGAGAATGAGGGGAAAAAAAGCCACTAAAACTCAAGGAATTATTTATCTTTTTATATCTCTTCGGATAAAGACTGCACCCCCAGCTCTCTTCCAGACCCTTTGTGCTGCTCTGACAATAGGAAGAGACAGAAAATCCTTGTAACTGGTTTCCTGGCACCCCCGTTCATGGGAAGAAATGCTCCAGACTGGATGTTTTTCCTACTCTAAACTGCACAGCAGCCATGGGTCAGACTACATATGGTTAAGCTTTATGGTCTGATAATTGTCCCACTCAAAATTATCCATATTTTTACTGGCCATGGATAAGATTGTGGGATGCTCAGTGTCTTCTTCACCTTGGACTTTGCTGAAAGGTCTCCAAAGCCTGCATGTCTATGGACAGGGTTCCAGGAAGAAAGGAGATTCTGGGTGTCAGTGAGGACTTCTAACATCTCTCGAGCAATCTTGTCCCCCATACATGCATAGGACCTGAAAGAACACACCAAAATATGCTAAGAATGCTGGCTGACACCCTAGCACAGATACACTCTAACATCTTGACAGCTCATGACTACAGAAAGGCACATGTAGTACCTACTCCTTACAAACTGAAAAGAAGGGTGATCTGGTGAGCTACAAGCTAGTTATCATCTGTTTCTGAAAAATTCAAGTAGTCAATCCTCTAGGAAATTTCTTTCAGGCCTATGAAGGTGGCGGTTGTGGCAAGTAACAACATCATGCATTTACCATGAGTAGAAGTGAGAGTTGTGGATGTCATTTACCACAGCCTTCGTAACCAACCGATTCTGCCATGGTATTTCCATATTTGTACTCAGATCTGGGTGGAGAGACAGCTACATGAGTAAAAAAGTAGTTGAGTGGTTAGGTGTAAAGGCTGGTCATTAGTGATTTGTGCTGAAGCTGGAAACTGGTTAGGGGTGGCATTCCCCAAGAGTTTGTTGGGATCTGTCCTGTTTTACACCTTTATCAGTATCTCAAGGCAGGAGATGTAGTTCACCATCCTCAGCTTTGCATATGACACCAAGCTGGGGGGCCTGTAGTCAAATAGTTCCTCCTCCTAGTCAGGTGGGAGGAAAGGGATGAGGGTGACCCTGTGAAATTTAACAAGGACAAATGCTTAGCTCTGCTGTGGAAGGCAGAGTGCTGCAGCACTGCAGACTGAATCTGGGGAGCAGCTCTGGAGGAACAGCCAGGCAGCAAGCTGAACAGGTGCAGCTGTGTAGAATGTGAGAGCCACAGACCATCCCCTCTTCTCTCTGATCAGACCACATAAGAAATACTGCTTTAAATACAGGAAAAGCATTGACAGATTGGTGAGAGTTGAGGGAAGGCCACCAAGATGTTGGGGCTCGAGCTCTCCCTGCAAAGAGAGCCTGTAGGATCAGGGCTGGCTCAGTTGGGAGGACAGATGACTTTGGGGGCACTGAGAGGAGAGGATGGAGGAGACATAGTCAGGCTCTTCACAGCAGTGCATGGTGGAAGGGTAACAGGCAGCAGCCCAAGCTCACACATGAGAGGCTCAGGCTGGAGATATGGTGAAGCTTTTTGCCTGTGAAGACAGCCTAGCAGTGGAGCCAAGGCACAGGGAAGTTGGGTTGCCTGGTGGTGTAAACCTTCCATCTGAACTTGCTCTGGGCAGAAACTGGAACTGGAGAGCTTTCCAAGTCCCTTCCTATTTAAAATATTACATTATTTTGCTTTCTGCTAACCTACACACTCTACCTCATGCACCTATCGTTTTTTTTCTCCACTTAGACAGAACAGAGCCTTGGATTAGAAAGAAGTTAAAACCATCAGGCTGTGGCAAAACAAAAGCATTCAGGAGCTTTCCAGGAAAGTTAACAAGTCTTTATCACTACTGCAATCCTATTAACTAAAATAGGATCCCACTAAATTCTAGAATGTGCAATCAGTTCCTTCTATTTCCAAGAGTTCCCTTTCAGAAATCACAGATTCATTATTTAACCAAAGCTACCATAAAACAAATGTCAAAACCATTACTAGTTCAAGATAACACAGTAACCATTGTGGTTGGACAGTCAGATTTTATATCTGCTGCCTTTTAAGAAATAACAATTGGAAGTTTACCATGGTGTTGGAGAGGCTCACTGCCTATTCAGCCATGGTGGCACAGCCACATTACATGCCATCCCCTTAAGTTCTCCTATGCTACATACACTACATGTTTAGTAGGAATTCTGAAGGCCGCCTTGTGATTCTACCATTAAGACCTTGATCCTGCAAATAAATACCTTCCCGACAGCCACATAAGTCTTACAAAGAAGACTGTAAATCACATGTGTTTGTTGTCTGGGACAAAACACAGCATTATCAACTCTTTCAACTGTTATTTCAGAATCGATCATCACACCACAATGACAGAGGCACAGGAGCCCAGTGAAGCATGCTGCTGAAGTGAGACTGTTCAGCCTAGAGAAGAGAACACTCAAGGGTGATCTCATGTGAAGATATGTCAATACCTATGGAAGGTCCGGAGGTGATTAGAGACAGACAACATGTTTTTACTAAAGGCAGATCAAGCCTAAGCTAATGCCCTCCTACAGTGGAGTGGCTGCATCAGTGGAGAAGGGAAGAGCTAAGGATGCCATTTACCTAGACTGCTACAAGGCCTTTGATAAGAAGTCCTTCATAGCATTCTTGCTACTAAATTGGAAAGATGTGGGTTTGATGAATGGACTGCTACTGGCCAAAGGATTGGCTGGAAGGCCACATCTAAAGGGTTACAGTCCTCAATGTACCAGTAACAAATTGTTACTGTCACAAATCTCAAGGGTCTGGAGCAGGACAAACAATATTTAATATGTACATCAACAGGTAGTGCATCCTCAGCAGTTTCCAGGTGACACCAATATGAACAGTGCAGTAAACACACTGGAGGGCATCCAGAGGGACTGTGAGAGGCCTGAGGGGTGGGCCTGGGCAAACCTCATCAAGTTGAACAAGGCCAAGTACAAGGTTCTGCACCAAGGTCAGGGCAATCCCAAGTGCAAGTACAGGGTGGGCAAAGAATGGGGTGAGAGAAGCCCTGAGGATAAGGGCTTGGGGATACTGAGAGACAAAGAGCTGGATGTGATGTGACAATGTGCACTCACAGCCCAGAAACCCAACCACATCCTGGGCTGCATCCAAAGCAGTGTGGGCAGCAGGACCAGGAGGGGATTCTGCCCCTCTGCTCTGCTCTCCTGAGACCCAGCCTGGAACACTGCATCCAGCTCTGGGGTCCCAGCACAGGAGAGGTCCCGAGAGGGCCATGAAAATGGCCAGAGGTCTGAAGCACCTCTTCTGTGAAGACATGCTGACAGAGTCGAGGTTGCTCAGCCTGGAGAAGAGGCTTTGGGGAGACCTCATAGCAGCCTTCCCATAACTAAAGGGGGCTTATATGAAAGACAGTGAAAGACATTTTACTAGGGCCTATAGTGACAGGACAAGGGGCAATGGTTTTGAACTGAAAAAGGGTAGTATTAGATTTTAGGAAGAAATTCTAGACTGTAAGGGTAGTGAGGCAGTGGAAGAGGTTGCCCAGAGAAATTGTGGATACCCCATTCCTGGAGATGTTCAAGGCCAGAGGATGGAGCTCTGAGGAAACTGGTCTAGTGAAAGGTGTCCTTGGCCATGGCAGGGAGGTTGGAACCAGGTAATTTTTAGCAGTCTCTTCCAACAGAAACCAACCTATCATTCTATGATACAGTATGTGCATTATTAATTATATAGAAGAAAACTTATCATTAGTATAAAATCCAGAGCCAGCCAGGGCCATTTGGACTGTTAGGCAGTAAATCGAAATTGTTGAAAAGGCTCCTTTAAAATTATTTCCATTTCTTGTGAATAGGGGGAGATCTGTACCAGCTTTGGTCCTTGGATAGAAACTACTTATCCAGGAAGAAGGAAAGCCTATTCTTAAAGGAACAGTGACATAAGGCTTGTAAAAGTGTGCCTGGATGCTCAAGCTACATTTAGTTTAATTGAACACTCAGCTCCTGAGAAAGGGCCAACACAGAGAGCTTCCCAAATAATCTGGCAAAAGCCCAATGGGATATTTAAGCAGAAACCATGGAGCTGGACCAGTTGATCTCTCAAGGTCCCTTCTAACCTCAAAAATTTTGTGAAACTGAATCAATCTTGCTTTCCTGGCTTTAATTCCTTTTGAAGAAGAAACTGTAAATCCACTGTTGATTTAGGCCACCAAAGGCTCAGCAGATGTTTAATGCATCACATTGTCTTGGGAAGAGCTTGAGCTTGATGTTGTATTGTTCGAGTCATTATCTGCAGAATGTGAATCAGGAAAGAAAGATGACATTGCATACATGGAAAGAGAACAACTCTCTCTCCCCCTTCCTCCCCCACCACCCCCCCTGCAAATACTAATATGTAACCACAAAAGAGTAAAGGATAAAGAAAATTCATCTGAGCAACCAGCATCATGGCTAAACGTAAACATAATTCAGCTTAAACCAAGGCACTGCAGAATTCTGTTCCACTGTTGCAAGAGAGCAGAAAGTGCCTATTAAAGCAACCTATCGTTATATCTGTGACAATGCAAAGAGAAAGGGCTGCTCAGCACAGAAAAATCCCAGCAGACACTCGTTTTTACCTAAGTTGAGAGCAGATGTTCGACTTCAAACAAAAGATAGTAAAAAAATAATTGAGTGCTGTAATCACTTACTTCATTTGATATACAGGCTGAGATTCCCGCATTTCTACAATAACAACAAAAACAGCATTGCTAGGCTGCCCTGCTTGCAGTGGTCCAAAAGACCATCAAGCCACATCTTGACCTTAGACATGTCCACTCTCACAGAAGCTTATTCTTAATTCATCCACTTACTTACTATACACTGTGCTAGCAAAACCAAAAACTAATGAAAGCAGTATTAAATTCTTACGTGCAAGACATTTTTTGAGAGAAAACATTTCAGTGGCTTATATTGTTGGACTGAAGTAGAAAATAATACCAATAATAATAATAGTAATAATAAAAATGGAGTCACTACCATGTTTCCCTTTTGTCTTGTGCCCTTCCCAAAGAAACAGCCACATCACAACAACCCCACCCCAAACCTAACCAGATGCCAAGCAAGCACAGAACTTACAGCTGGGGACTAACAGAGTTGCAAAAAAAAAATTAAAATGTTTAGCTGAATAGGCAAAGTGAAAACATAGCTGCTCATGAAAGCTGAAAGAAAACTGCTTCAACTTGGATAGCCTATGTGGTACTGGCTGAGTGTATCATGAATGTTTCCTCTGCACCACTCAAAAACTAAGCCCTCCCGCAGCATTTTGCACCATTCTAGACCACCCACTCAGTTGAGGATACACAAACCACATGTGCTAGGAATGTCTGCCCTGCACTGAAAGCAGTATCAGCATTATGACCTTATTCCTTGCACAGCCAGGATTTTAATACAAACTTACTTGTATTTTCAATTCCTTTGATTCTTTAATGGTTTGTATGTCGTCGCTACCTATTAGATGCTTAACAATTTGAATGAGGAATGCAATTGTAGGAAAACCCCAGCATGGTCAGAATAGAAATAATTTTAGCAAATATTTTCTGTCCTTCTTTTCCTCCTTTAAAGAGATAGGCTTTATTTCTAGGTCTTACTAAAAACCTGTAACTGACATCTTCACAAATCCACTCTTTCCTAAAATAGGACTCAGACATTGCATTCTGTCTCTGTGAGCAATGGTAAAAGGTAATAATTTATTCCTTGCTGTGATGAGAAGGGTGAAGTTTACTAACAGAAATCCAAGCTTAATGGCATCAGTTCTCTGAAGGAACATAGGAAAATGCATAACCCATTTGATGGAAGATTCAGGAAATGGTTACTTCCAGAATTGTACTGAATGATCATAAAAACACATCTGCTGCATCCACAGGCCTACACTTGACTTCACGCAAATTGCCAGAATGGAAAAATTAAAAGTAAATGAAAAATGCAAGATTATAATTTTGCAGTACAATCAGTCTAGCTGAGGTGAAACATAGAATGCAAGTCAGATGCAATATTGAACTAAATGAGAAACAGACATTACAATCCCAAAAAATAAGAGCTGGTTTTATGTTGCTGCAATCGCAATCTCCCTCTGTCCCTAACCAGCAACAACTCCACCAGATTTTACAGTAGCAAACCAAAGCAGCTGTATTACTGTACCTCTTCTTTACACCATTTTTTCTGTCTTTCCCCCCACTCCACCCCACACCCCAGGGCTTTGTTCTCACTGTGGTAATACTTCTCTTTCCTGTCTAGTCACAGTGGCATTTCTTGCTGCTCAATCAAATGCAAGGCCCTTACAGTGAGTGTGCTTTGATGTTAATTTATCTCTCCAGACACTGAGCCAGCCTTGTAAACGTCATTGGTTTAGTAGCGTTAATGCACTGATTAACTTCCAAGCACGCACAAAAGCACTGCAGATACATGTTTGAGTCCCCATCATCTGTTAGTAAGGCTTTTATGCCCAGCAGTAGAGCTTCTTCGTACAGCGTACAGAGAAGCTTCCTGGTGTACACTGCATTCTACTCTACACTGCTTGACAATTAAGAGAACTATCAAGGCTCATAAAAACATATGCCTCACACTTGTTAAACTTTGGAACATGTCTTATTTCACTGCTTATTTTTGTAGCTCCTGCTGTGGCTGAAAACCTGACAAAAGTTTTGTGACACTTAATTTCTGCAAACCATGGACCAATGAGCAAACACAAAACAGGCTCTGTACAGTGAAATAAGAGTTTACTAAAAGAGTTTGTAATTAAACTGCAAGTGGTAAAAGATGGGATATGCTATACATGAACAAATCAAACATCCTACCATGAGAGCAGTGTCTGGAGTAAGATAATGTATACAAACAAATCAACGGGGTAGCTTTCACTTCAGACAATTCTACAGCTTTCCCATCAATTTTGCAAACTAAGTGACAGGTCTTGAAATCAATGGGTCATTCATGAGACCCCAAAACACTGGTATAGCTTCTGGGAAAGGAAGATTATACCAAGTAAGGACCAAGCACTCAAACTAGATTGTGAAAGTACTTTATTTCACTGTGAGAATGGGAAAGAAGAACAATGGGTCAGGCGAAACCCAAGAACTTGTAATTTCCTTCCCAGAGACAAAAAGAAACTTTAATAGAAATATACTGGGCTCTCCAAATGCACTGTACTGTGCACATTTTGTTTCTGAAATTGAAAGCATAGACTTCTCCTAAAAACACCAAACCAACGAAGAGAGAGAGAAATGATCAACCACTTCTTACAGTCCAAAGGCTGAAGACTGAACATGGGTTTACTTTTACCTTGGAAGACTCTCTTCACTTCAGTATATGAGAGGAGGAAAGAAGGCCCCTTCACCCTTTCTAGTTCTTTTTCTTTAGCATGGACTGAGATGGCCTTCAAATATGTACCATACTGAATTTTTGTAAAGCCTCTCAGCTGATTAGAATTTGTTAAAAAAAGAAAAAAGAAAAAAGAAGAAAACCTAAAGCTAGTCTACCCAACTGGACATCCACTTTCTGTGGAGGAAAGCTACTAGTGAGAAAGTTGCCTTTGCTACTGGATACAGCTACAGCTCTAGTAACAGTCACTCATGCTGAAACTTACTTTAGATATTGGAATTTACTGCTGATCTCAGTCTGTCTGGTCCAAATTCTTTCATATAAATGTTTTAAACAGCTTTATGTTATGTAAAACTCCAAAACATTTGTTGCCAAAACACTTTAACCCATCCCAAAGATCAATGCGCATAGATGTTAAAATACATGGAAGGGTATCTTCTTGTTTTTCCTTTAAGAGAAATATGAATGTCTGAAATTAAGTGAACATAGATTTATTTTGTTTCCATATACAAAATTAGATGAAAATAGCTAACTTTAAAATTTAGATCAAAACTTAGTCGCTCTGTTTCTATCAGAGTTTTGTGAAAAAGTCAAAACACACATTGACACCAACAATTTATTTTCTTCTCTCTCTCATTGTATTAGAAAATTTAAAAGATTAGGATGATTCAAAGATTGCATGAAATTCAGCACTGATTCGATACTGTAATTGTTGTCATCTCCCTTTTATGCCTGTTCACCTAGTTTCTCTTTTCCTCCACCCCTGTTCTCAGTGTATAATAAAGCTTATCTGGTACTTTAAGGGTAAAATGATTCATTTCACCATTTCTAAAAAAACAGTGCAATAGTCGTACTAGAAGTATCCCCTTCTGAAACTCAATGAGTCTTTACCACAAGACTTACTTAGAAAAGTCTAAATGGACAAATTTCCATATACATCTGGTATAACTAAAAGACAGGAAAGTTGAACACACATTTGTAGACCAAAGGTTTTTAAGGTTGCTTTTAGATTACCAAACATTTTTATATAAAACAATCAATAAAAATTGAAGTTTATCCCCTTTACATGCACCCCTTTTCCCTTCCCCATCATCACCAGCCTTCTGTCAATAGTAAAGTTAACATTACACTCCCGCTCATTCAACCCCTCCCCAATTGCACATTAAGACATGGACTTAAAAGAACAACATAACGCTTCAAGTATGCTTCATGCCAATCATCAATAAGAGTCATAACATTACTGAAAAAGTACACTTATTCTTCGGAAGCCTAAGGAGGACTTCCTGCGGAGTATGATCAAACAACATTTTAAATAAGAAAAAGCCCCCCAACCCAATACGTATCCTGCCCTTTCAAAAAGAGTAAAGTGTAAAATTTTCTTTGGACTTAAAGAAACAGTATTAAGATTTATCATCTGAATAAGAAATAACCCCAATAGTTTTTCAGTGCTGCACAAACTGTGCACATGAAACAGTAAGTCATAAAGATACTACTGTTCAGCTCTACACATAGAGACTACATGTGGCATATAAGCATACACATGACATACTGGCCTGTCTAGTAACAAGATACATTTTTTAGTCTGGTAAACCTGAATAAACCTTTGCATCCAGAAGTATTTTTAAAATAATTTTCTCTTTTCATTTAGGAATTTGGATTTTTAATATAATGGTGATGATTTCATCAAGAAACCATCAGCAATATGAGAGCATGAATCATTGATGTGAAATTGAGTACACATCCTCTCATTTGATCAGGCATAAACAAGGATCCTGATTTTAAGAAATAATGGATTATATGAAAGAATACTAATCTTTATAGACAAGAAATTCTTCTGGAAACACAATGAGGTTATTGAACAGATACCAAAATCTGGAAAGCTTAAAAAGCATATATGCATGTGTGTGTGTGTGTATATATATATATATATACAGGTGTGGTACATGTGTATATATAAACACACACATATAGATGATATCATACATGTATTTATTCCAATATTTAACTGTATAACAACATTTTTTTCCTTTTCAGATGAAAGGTTTTAATTTAGCAGTTGTAAAAAAACAAACTAAATCAGAAAAAATCCCCAAAACAAACTAAGCAGATCTTATACTACAGGAACAAACAAAAATGTTATGCAGAAGGTTTTATGGTAGAAGTGAGTCACATACTGGCAGCAGAAGAGTGTTGAAACTCAAAGTAATAAATAGCTCCAAATTAAGAATTTTCTACAACATTTTCTTTAAAGACAGGACCAGTACTTTTTTCTTTGATGATGAGCTCTTCCAGAACACCTTCACTCAAATATATATTTAATTTTGCAACATTTAAACAGACAAGAATGTAGACTGCAAGAGTTGCCAGATTCAGGACAGTATACATAACATTTTTTTGTTAAAGTCTTACTGGTTTATTCACTGAGGCTAGACAGCAAGTCATATGAACCTATTTGGTGCACTTTCTAACCATGGTCAATATCAGTAAGTGGACAGAATTAAGGACCTGCAGTCCAACTTCTTGTGGTCCAACCCACTGTGGCAGACAGGAAAAGAAATACAGGACCACTGTCTGGTTGCCAAGTTTGTATCTTGTTTCCTGGAACTGTAGAGGTGGAACCAAGACTGTAGTGTTTTAATTGACTAAAGAAACATAGCCAGAAGTGGCTTTTTAATATGAATAAGGTAACTAGGCTTGTGAAAGTACTGCATCAAAAGAGCACACAAGTGGCCTCATTACTTGCAATATCTGGTAGTGTCACTCAATGACTCATTGACTTTAGGATACATGTATGCAATAATAAATAGATCAGCTATGTAGTAAGGCAGTGTGTTGAACATGCATTCATCTTGTGGAATTGAACACCACAGAGAGAGATACATGATATCATACACATTCATTAAGAACAAGTATTTTTGTTTGTTTTTCTGTGTTTGTTTTTCAAGGCTATCCAGGCAAACTCTTCCAGAGCATTTTTTTCTTGAGAAGAGTGGTCCTCTGAGTCTGGTCACTTTTTCTCTCCCTTATCAAGAGACTGGCTTTATGGAAAAATAAAAGCTGAAGAGGTTTTTGTTTTTCTTCCCTCCATTTTGGTCGCATCGCTCTGCATATGTCATTTAAAGAACAGTTTTTGATGCAGCCATACGCTGAATCCTCAGGAGGTTCCAGATGTTTCCAGATAACTCTGTAGTTTACGGACTGTGGTTTTGTCCAGTGAACAAAGATCAAAGTCAAAGGTTGTATTTGTGATATGAAAGTGTCCAGTTTCTTCTATAAGATTTACTATCTGAAAGAAAAGAAAAGATGCAGTTGGAAATTCCAGAAGTTTTACATGCCCACTGAAAGTATTAACATGTACCATATGAAAGGCCTAAAATGAGCTAAACTGCCCCAATACTTGCAGGTTTAACCATTATCCTTATCATTCACTTCCTTTCTGACATACATTATTGTCCAGACTACAGTACCTTGGGGTTATTTTTTAGATAACACCAACCATAATGTCAGTATACCCATCTGCTGTTCCAGCAAACATTAGCATTGACAATATACTTGAGAATTGCTATTCTCAAGTATATTGTCAATATACTTGAGAACTTTTCTATACTTGAGAACTTGAACAACTTTTCAAACATTAAAAGAAAACCTGCTTATTTTCTAACTCAGTTAAAAAGAAAAGGGGGGGGGGGGTGGCAACACTACTTAAATGAACAATTTAAAAATCCCAGGTAGATCTCTGGAATATTGACTATATGCATAGCTGCTAAGCAGGTTACATTAGGAAATAATTGGGATAAGACTGTCTGCGAGCAAGCAAAAGAAATAAATCCTTAAAGAGTCTAATCCATATCAAACAAAAAATATATTCAAGAACTCTTACATGGACTATTAGTTCACACATTAGCAGTTACTTTTTGAGTAACAAAGTTTTTTGATTTTTTTTTTTTAGCCAAATAAACCACGGAAGCAAGGTCATACCACCACTTAGGTTGTGGAGTCTCCATCCTTAGAGATATTCCAAAGTCATGTGACATAGTCACAGGCTCTACACGCTCCTGTGACTTCCAGACATGCCTTCCAACCTTAACCATCCTACAATTCTGTGAAATCTGCAATAGATACCTAACTTGTGCCTTCCTGCAGTTGTGACATTTTTAGTCTCTGAACTGTAATCTATAGAACGGTCATACTCAACACAGAATTGATGTGAAAATAACTCCAGGTATGTTAAGCTCCAGGATGCACACCTACATTGAAAGAAACATTAAGCATCTTGAAAAGCCAAAACGTTATTTGTCAGAAAGGGTTAACATGGTGCCAACACAATGATCACTAATCTCTCATGCTCTTTCATTCCAAGAGACAGACATGCCAAGAGCACAGAGAAAGTCAACCCACCCTGGAGCAGCCTCTGGGTGGCTCACAGACTGACAGAACACTGCTTTTCTCAGTTCTTCCAACACCCTTGTGTGACTCTCAGGCTACACTCCAAGTCCTGTCTGCAACCTCCACTTTGAAACCCATTTAATTCTGGGGCTTCCACATATACCTCCATTGAAACACTAGGGCAAGATATTCCTTGACTGTTTGGAGCTTTGTTTCTCTGACTGCAATTCCTTTTCCACAGCTGGAGGAGATACAGATGTATGCACACATGGGTTACAATGTGTACCTTAAAAAGAGAAATCTGGTAGGAATAGACCAACTTGACAAAGAACAATGAATTTAAACTAAATATTTTGTAGCCTTCTGCTCTCCATGTCATTATATAAACAGGTATTTTTTCTTCTCAGACCACAGAAGTAAAGACTACGTTGATGATAAATGAAATATGAAATGTGTATTGTCAGGCGTGGACTGACACAAACCAGGACAACTTAAACAGAGTGGAAACAAGATAAAATAATAGAAGGGAAATGCTTGTTACAATAAAAATCTCTCTTTTCAATCACCTTTTATTTTCAAAAGTGGGAAAAAAAAATCTTTTCAATTTGGTTTGCAGCTGTCCAAAATTAATCTAAAATGACTAACTTCATTTGTCTGCTTGTTGATTCACAGATTCTTGTAACACTTTTGCATCCCCTACTGTTCTGCAACTGACAGGAGAAAAAAAATCCAGTGGGAAAAAACTACTGTTACCAGAACCAAACTTCGCTATGTACTGTCATTCTCGTTTTTGGCACTCTCTGGAGCCTCATCTAAGACAGAAGCAAAGGTAAGCAGGCAATCCAGCCTCCTTTTGTAAAGTTTGCAATCTAATCTTGGGCTTCGTCTCTGAATATCCACTGTGAGACAACTAAACAGCTGCACAAGAAGTTTACAGAAGCAGAGGCCAGGAAAATGAAGCTACTTCGAACAACTCTGCCTAATGCTTCCTTGTGTTACTGTGGAAGAATACCACCCTTAGCAACCCTCCACTGCAATATACTTCATTTTAGAAACAAAGATTATACAAAAGTGCTAACACATGTATTTATAAACAGCACTGCATATTTTAAGAAATGGATAAAGACATCTATTGATCAAGTTCTGCTTTGGGCTTTTAAGCTCCAGGTCAAGGGAAACATAAACATTTTTAACTTATCCCTCATGCAGCCCCCAAGAGATACAGTCACTATGTCTGGGCACCTGGCAAATGACTGAAATGAACCCCAAAGGCTTTAATGGATGTACAAAAATGTATCATGATAAACCCAGACAGCTCAATGAAAAACACCTGCCTGTGTGCCAGTCAATGAGGAATTCATGACTTACAGTATTAGCATAACCATCCTTGTGCTATTCAGAAATTCTTAAAAAAGAATAAAAGGTTGAGATTAGTTGCTAGGAAGTCTGACAGTTCTAACATTAAAAACACAGCACTAAAATGTTTTATTCCAAGACCTCAGGCTGCAAAGAACAAAAATATCCCATTTGTTCCTGCTGTATAAGCTTTGCTTTTCTGCTGTAAATTACGTCTCTGTTTACCTAATGTCTCTCCAGCTCAGTTTCATCATTATCCATCATAGTATAACTATTTATCAGCCTTTAAACAAGCAAATGAGTGTGTTTGTATAAGGAAGCCAAAGTGCAACTAATGACAGTCATTTTTCAATTTATGGAGGGTTTTAGGCCATGTGATAGTTTCCAGACCTCCAAGCTGCCCCTGGCAGAAAATTCTAAGAAGATAGTTGCCATCTGAAGTCAAGCACCTTGTGGACATGAGCAATGTAATTTTCAGCTATGCTGCATACTCTCAATTTCTTCCTTATGCCTGTGCTGCCTATTACACTGGCTTTCATATTTTTTATCAGCTGAAGATATGACTTCTGATGCCTCAAAATAAGACATAAAGGCTTACCAGAGATGTTGCTGCCTTTTGTGTGGTCATGATTATAATTTCTGCACTGAAAATGCAGAGCTAGAAACCATGCTTTAGCCAGCAAAATTTTAATATATTGGACGTGCAGCGTTAAGATCATTAACATCTGATTGCAGACTCAGTTATCATATTATTTCAATGAGCTAAAAAAAAAAAAGCCTCAGCACTGTAAACTCCAACCTCTTTCTTTACAGTGAAAGATGTGGTAGAGAAATTTGGTTTTAAAATGTAATTTCAGACCAATTTCTGTTTTGCCATGGTCCAATGCTGTATAAAAACTGCTCAGGTAATTCTCACAGGACTAATTTCTTGGTCTAATGTTCTTTTTCATATGTCTTCTCCCTCTTGGGAATTCTCCTACGTCTGTAAGTAGCATTTAACATCAGAATTATTTCACTATGTATCTAGGCATTTGCAGTGCAGTATCATATCTCTCCTGCCTTCTCCCTTTCTCACCTTCCTTTAACAAAGTGTCTCAAATAAAAATGCCTCTCTTGGGAAAGAGCCACATTCACAAGCAGATACATTTTTCTCATTTCCAATTTGGCTGCATTCCTGTTTGCTGTCATGCCTATGGACTTGGTAACAACTGAGATTAAAAAAAAAAAAAAAGTAAAGAAAAGAAAAATCCGTTTCATGTTCCTCAGCATAAGTTTGAAAAGCCTATGCTTTTACACAATATCAATGCCTTCATTGTTCTTTTGCAAGTTCCCTCTCTAAAAGCCTCCAAAGTCTGCGGGCAGCAGACTTTGACATGTGCAAGAGACTTACTTGCCCTAACATAAATTAAGGAGATGATAACCACCATTCAGGAACACACGACTCCACCACCATTCCACTTCAACACTAACACCACCTTTAAAACTCTTGCAGCTGTCTACAATTTTCTGTTGCATATTTTTGTATTTGATCCTTCTGCTCATGCTAAGCACCATCCCGTTATGCAGTTCTGTGCCTTGTTCTTCTCACCTTTATACTTCCTACAGTCTCTATATACACTTGTATTTCTTAGTCTAGAAGTTTCATACTCATTCCTAGAAACTTTCGCAGCTCTGTACTTTTTTAACTTCTGTGCCCACTGGAGGTATTTTACATTAATTATAACCTGCAAAGCAGTAAGGACTTTTAAGATGGGATGACAGATTACTTTTAATGCAGAGAAGCACTGATTATCGGCAAGTTGTTCATTCAGTATTAGGAAGATATTTCTGTAAACTGATAAAATCATATGAATTAATGAATTGCAGAATATTAAGTGATTAAAGGTTTTTAAACTAAGCTGTGCTTTGTTTTATAGCAGCATAGGCTATTCACTAGTACAGACTACCTAGCAGGCTACTGGTGAGTAACTTGGCTCTTCCCCTGACTCCTTGTAGACCTCTATGGCTAGTATTATGCTGTTTCCAGCAGAACTGAACCACTGTCCCAGCCTGCACAGCCTGGCCATAAATCCAGCTTTCACTGGGGCTGTACCAACAGCCTGCACATGCTCTGAAACACAGGAAACAATCAGCAAGAACAATTTCCCCCAGGAAGGTAACACCAGTTCTACATCAACCAAACTTTCATAACGTAAGTAATAATGTATAAGTAATCATGGATCACAGTGTTAAAATGACTCATTCTTAATGCAAGTTGTGAGGCAAAGTTCATGAATGAATGCTTTCTCTGGTTTGATAAATAGTCTCAAGAGAAAAAAAAAGTCCACTTTAAAATGCACAAGAATATACTGTTCTTTTTCATTTACTCAGAACAGGACCCTAAATTACCCTAAATTTGCAGCTGTTATGTTTCTTTTCACTTGACGTTACTTGTATGAGTAACTTCCCACAAAGCTTACTGTAACAGTAATCCATATTAGAATGAAGACAATTTAGTGGACAAACACATTCTTTTTCCAAAGACAAATACTTCTTCACCAACAAATAAATGCTACTAGTGAGAAAGAGACTGAGTGCTTCAACTTGAAGCACTTCACCCACTTTGAAAGTGTTTCCTCAGATGGCCAAATAATTCCAATCGGAAAGGATTTTGCTAGTCCCAGCCCCTACTCAGAGCATGCTCAGTTGTAGAGTCAGATCTGGCTACTCCAGGCTTATCCCTTCAGGATTTCAAAAGCTCTAGAGCACCATAATGGGGAAAGAAAAAGGTTTCTTCCCTGTACTTATATTTGCTTTGCATAAAACATTTTGAAGTTGATTTTCTTTTTCAAAATTTCCCATGAAGTCACCTAAGTCCTATGATCTGCTGGCTGGCTGAACCCAGTGAAAGCTGGGTTCATGGCCAGACTGCCCAGGCTGGGACAGTGACTTAGTTCTGTGCTGACAGCTGGTAAGAGCTGCACTGGCCACAGATGTGTACCAGAAGCAATACCTTTTGGAAGCTGTGCCTTGGATAACTGGGTAAGTGAGTGCCCAGGAAGCAAATATATGGTGTGAATTTACAACAGAGTGGCTTTTCCAGATTCAATTTTAATGTGAAATCTTTGAGAATTAATGAATAATGTGAAATGGAGAGGGCATTGCAATTCCTATCTTTTAGCCCCCTGCATAACTTCCCAAGGTAGATAAAAATTTGGCTCTGCCACCATTCTGAAAGTATGCTTTGGTTCCTTTTGTAAGAAAAAGAAACTTGGGAGGCAACTGTATATTAAATATGAAGGGTAACCAACATGCATCAGTGTATGTTATAAAATAAAATCTGACAAAGCTATCAGAATTCATGTTTAATTAAGAATATCCTTAACCAAGATTATCCTTTTCAATGACCACTCAATAGTTTTCTCAGCTTTACTCAAAATATTGAGTCTGAACTTACAAAGATGTTAAAGCTGGGGCTTGCATAATATTGTTAACACACTTAGTTGAGAAATTTGACAAGTGAGTGAAATAATTTAAAAATTTTCCTCTTTAAAACATCTCTACAACTGGAACATAATCATGCTAAACATAATAAAACCATCTGTGCTACAATTGCATGTGATTTTGTAGACGCTTATTGTTTAATCTTCACAATTTGTAATCCAATAGTAACCGACAATACCACCCAAAACCAAGAATACTTTCTCTGCTCTTACTATTGCATAGCCTTCCAGTACATTAGGAGCCTTTTTGGTTTGTACACTTTCATATTTTACTAATTCTACAACTTCAGAAGATTCAATGAATATATTATGTTTCTCCTCAAAGTGGGCTTTGCTTTGAATTCCATGTTTTCTGCTTTTCATGGGAAAAAAACGCTCCTTTTGTTTCTGAGAAAAGGCTGGTCATTTTCATGATTGAAGCAACAAGACTTTTATCAAGTCACCATACACAGTTATATCCATTCTCCCATTCTGTTTTCATAATTATTGATACAGTATGGTAAGAAACAAACTGGTGAAAAGTATATCTCAGATAGGCTTTTTTTTTTTAATTTGTCATTTAGTGTGACAACACAGTTTAAGTGCAAAAAACTTCCCAAGCTGCTGTGTAAGAGGTAATGGACTTCTATGGACTACACAGGCTTGAAGGCTATCAAATCTGATCACAGAGTTATAAATTAAGGCAAAAATATAGATATGACGTCACAATTTCAATGAGCACACTGTGACAGTGCATGAGAGTGCTCCTCACCTGTTGCAGTACATGTCTCTCTCTCAATGTCATTAATCTTCTGTGGAGCTCTACTAGTTCATCGAGATACGCCTAGAAACAAATCCCCCCGCATAAACAACTTGTTAATTAAGTTATAGCTATGTAATTCATAAGCTTCAGATGTCTTCAGAAACAATATAAATGGAAATTTTATTTTGAATCTTGGAACCATGTAATATCTTGAGCTGGAGGAGACCCAGAGGGATCATTCAGTCCAGCTCCTGGTTCTGCACAGGACAGCCCCAAGGGTCACACCATGTGCCTGAGTATTGTCCCTTCTCTGAGCTTCTTGAACTCTGTCAGGCTGGTGCTGTGACCACTTCCCTGGGGAGTCTGTTCCAGTGCCCAACCACCCTCTGGGTGAAGAACATTTTCTAATATCCAACCTAAACCTCCTCTGACTCAGCTTCTGACCATTTCCTCAGGTCCTGTCACTGATCACTACAGAGAAGAGATCAGTGTCTGCCTCTTCTCTTCCCCTCAACAGGTCTCCCCTCATCAATGAGGTCTCCCCTCAGTTTCCTCTTCTCCAGGCTGAACAGACCAAGTGACCTCAGCTGCTCCTTGTAGGCCTTCCCCTCTAGACTCTTCCCCATCTTTGCAGCCCTCCTTTGGATGCTCTCTAATAGTTTTAAATCTTTCTTAGACTATGGCAGCTAAAACTGCACACAGGACTTCAGATAAGACCAAGCTCTTTTTTAAGCTGTATTTTTTTCTTAATTGTCAGTCTTTCTCTAGCTTAATACAACCCAAATATAATTTTTTTACTGTTTTTTTAAGATACTTCACGCTGACAAAAAATCTTCATAGGTGGTCATGAAGAAATTTTCTTCATGAAGAAGAAAGAAATCTTCTTTCTGTAGAAGATAATCTCTGTATCCCAACTGTGCCAAAAAGCATCAAAAGACTGGGGATGCCAAAAGAGCATCTTTAGAAAACATCTCCCAGCTTTCCATGTGAGAACCAAACCCAAAGATTCCCAATCAAATCACTCTTTTTCTCTAGAAGTATGTAATCATTTCTTCTGTGTCAACAGGGAGATATAAGGAGAGAAAGACTAAACAAGATTAATCCAAAGGTAAATTCCACTGCTTCATTCCTGGGACGTCAAACATGTCCCACCTCTCCACCCTACTATCAACTTTCTCCTTCAGCCTGAGCCATAAAAAACTTTTTTTTTTTTTGCTTGTAAGCAGAGAGAGATATGGCACTCAACCTAAGAAACCAAAAAGCATATCAAACAGCATACCAAAAAGTAAAGCAAAAGATCAGAGCACTTAAAATCTTGCTACTGCAGATAAAAATCTAGATACTAAAAATCTAGATACTGCAACTTTCATCTCTTGCCTCATGTTACCACAAAATCTACACTAATTCCAGTAAAATAGCAACCTTCAGAGAAACCTGTCCACAGTGGGCAACTCTGCTGTGTTCACTCATGTAAGGATTGAGAGCTCTTGCCCACAACCAGTAGACAGATTTTAAATTAAACTATCTCAGCATTAACTGGTAACAGTTGCTTCATATCATTCTAGTTAACATGCTAAATCACATTGCCCCTTTTTAATGCATAGCCTTCAGAAACGTTTCTGGAAAACAGATTATTCCCCCCCCAACTGGTTGATTTACTGGCTAGGAATACATCTGTGAATTCTCATCCACATGTCATTCCTCCATGAAGCACAATACAAACTCACGGTGGAAAGTACATTAAATAAATAAATGGCAGATTTCGAATCGGTGAAATTTGCCAAATCAGCCAATTGAAAAAAGAAAAAGAAAAATCAAAATATAAGAGAAAATAAAATAATTACAGAAAGAAACCAGAAAGATCTGCACCTAAAGGAAACTAAAAGCAAAAATGTACTAAGATTTACATTCTGTAATAAAGGTTGGTATTTGGTAAGCACATTTAGTATCATATTCTGGAGTAGTTTATTGTTACCTCATTGTTATTTACCTTATCACAATCCCCATTCTTCATTTGTTTATCAGTTTTGTTTTGCTTTATTGGACTTTTCACTTCTAAAATCTGGAAAAGAAAGAAAATACCATAAAAATTAAATGCATCGTTGGATACAATTACATATTGACAATTATGCTATCTGTTAATAACAAAAACTCAAAACTGAGCTTTTCATTCTTTAAACCATATAACCTACTCCTATTTTCCAGAACAAAAAGTAACTTACAACAGAAAATGCTGAGGTACTGGAAAGAGGTGATAGTAATACTATTAATCCTTAAAAGAAGGAATTTCATGTCTTTTAAAGCCTTCTCAACAATTTTTTTTCCTGTCTTTTGCATGCTGGTAGGGTTAGAGGTGATTTGGCAGATATAAAATGATGCTGAGGGTCTCTCCAGTGCCTTTGAAATGTCACATTATCACCGTACTTTTCCTGTTCTCCCCTCTCCCCTACAATGCTCTCTTTCCTTTGACATCAGAGGTTTTGAAACAGTCCTTAAAATGACCACATGAGTTGTAACTGAAAAAGAAAGTGATTGATAGTAATTTCTTTTGCACTTATATGGTACCCTTCCTTCAATGCCACTCACATCCATTTATTATCACATATACAAACCAAGATTGCTTCATCTAGTACTGAAACAGAGGAAAGAGCACATCAACAAGCAGCAGGACTTAATGAAACTTTTAGGACTAAAGGCAGGAATATTTTGGGGAAAAGGAACTGTTGATTGATCTTTCAATTTTTTCCACTGAGAACACTTTTTTGAAGTTAAAATAAAAATCACCAGATAATTCCTAACCTAGAAGATAACCAGTTCTTCTGAAAAACATCAGAGAAAACTAAGTAATCACAGATAATGGGAGATTATGTTTCACATTTCATTGTAGGTGAGACTAACATCACTAGCATGATTAACTCCAAAGCCATACCAAGCAGCCACAAAACAGGATAAAACTTAGCAATTAAAACAAGAAATAAAGCCTATAAGAACAAGTCTTCTAGAAGCCTCTCTGACATTTTTCCCCAAGTCCTCTCTCATTTCTACTTCCCTTGGTATAAATGACTAAATTTAATCTATGCTCCCTAAACTGCCCAGCGTCTGAAGAATACACCTGGCAGACAGCTATTTCCTTATCTAGAGAAAGTGACTGCAGATCTAAATTAACCTTACATAAAGATTCACTTAGCCAAGAGTGATGCACGTTCAGAATCAAAACATGCATTTTTGAAGAATAATTCTAGTACTTCTATTCAACACTTCCTGGGGTTACTGCTGTGTAGGCCAGTAGAAAAAAAAGCTTTTTCTTGAAAAAAAACCTACCCAACCCTGCAAAAAACCCAGACCTTTAATCTTGGATCCAGCACCTTTTAGATACTTTTATTGTTTTCACAGGAAGAAAATTCTTGGTTTCAAATAGAATCTTACCAAGAACACAATATATTTGAAAAAGTTGCTCCCTTACAGTGCTCTTGATGTGTAGTTAAAATTTAACATCTTAAGCACTCTTGTTTAGATGAGATACAGCACCAAACATGTGTGAGGAAGCTTACACAAATACTAACTCCATCATAGCTCTTCAGTTCTATGAAGGAACTTAGTCAACACAAACCTGATGGCATCACTAAGAGGTATCATCCTGGCAAGCACCACTATGCTAACACAAAGAGATTCCAGATGTGGCTATGGCTATGGTTCATACAATTTGAATTCTCACAATGCTTCCCGAGATTCCAACTTGCAGCTCAATTACAAAATTTAGCTCAATTATAGAAATGGAAGAAGGTATGTAACATTCAATTTTAATTGGCACACAGTGTTATGGTTCGATTCTGGCCAAATGTCAGGCACCTATAACATCTGCTCTCTCTGTTCTCTCCTGCCACAGCTGTGCAGGGGAGAGGGAAAAAAAACCTCACACACACACAAAGCTCATGAGTTGAGATAAAGAACCAGTGGGAGGATGCACTGAGAAAAAGGGAAAAACAGGCTAAAAACTTAGAGCTGCAAAGTGATTTATTGCTAACCTAATCCTAAACAGAATCAGAGGAGGCAAATGAGAAGTGAAAATAAGCTATTAAGACACTGTTTCTCTGCTCACTCCCCTCACTCCTTCCAACCAACAGCTGGGGGGGGGGGGGCGGGGAGAGCGCAGGGTATGGTATGGGACTTTTTTCTTAGTCAATTCATCACCAAAATTTCTTCTGCTACGAACACGGTTTGTAGTTTCTCTGCTCACCCCGTCCCTCCTTCCAACCAACAGCATGGGGTGGGGGGGGGAGGGGCAGAGTTAAGGGGGTTTTTTGGTCAGTCCATCACCAAAATTTCTTCCGCTGGTCAGGGAGAAGAGTCCTCTACTGAGCCATGGGGTCCTTTCCACAGGAGACAGTCCTCTGAGAACTACTTTGCTGTGGGTCCAATCTCACCAGCAGCAGCCTGCCTGAACCTGCTCTCTCATGAGTTCCTTGTCTACAGGGTGCAGACCTCTGAGGCCAGGCTGTTTCCATCTCAGGAGCAAGGCCTTTCCTTACACTGGGACTCCTACTGGATCACAGCTTCCTCCAGGCATCCACCTGCTCCTCTGGCATGGGCAGCTCCCCACAGGCTGTGGGTGAATCTCTGCACCCCTGTGGATGCCATGGGCTGCAGGGGGACAACCTGCTCTCCCCATGGTCGTCAGCATGGCTAGCAGAGGGTTTTCAGCTCCGGCGCCTGGAGCACCTCCTCCCCATCTTCTGCACTGACCTTGGTGTCTCCATGCTGTTTTCCCCTCACATATTCTCACCTCCTCCTCCTCCTCTAGCTAAAAAGAAGTGTGCACTCACATTCTTTTGATTTCTTCTTGTATATGTTTTCACAGAGGTGTAACTAGAACCTCTAATTGGCCCAGGCTTGGCCAGTAGCATGTCCATCATCTTCAGAGTCATCAGAGATTGGCTCTGCTGGACATGGTGAAAACATCCAGAACCTTCACACAGGACACACAGGAGCCATCTTTGTGCCACTGCCCACTCACTAGCAAAACTGGGTTAAGGAAAACTAACTCATGAACACAGGGGTATATTTTGTCCCACCCTTCAACCACTTCTTCAAGCCTACCACAAAACCCCAGCTTTTGAAGGGTTTAAATTTCTCTTAGATACTAAAGATACCTTGCTGATGTTCTGGGCTAAGCAAAACCAACACACATAGCTATTGTTTGGAGTGTTAAATGTGGAAGTAGATCTTTTATTAGATCAGCAAAGAGCAGAGAAACACAAAAGATGCGATTGAGTGGGCTGCTGATATTGAGACTAACAACTACTAATTACGTTGGCTCTTTAGAAGCCAGTCTTTATCAAACAACAAGCCACAGACAGATGTTTTTTCTTCTTATGCTTATGTGTCCAGTAAATGCAATATTCTTCATCCTTACAGCCACCTTTTTTTACCTCAAGACTCTCTCTTAAAAACTTGTAACTTTTGTATAGACAACTTAAAAAAACATGCAGTGTTTCTGGTAGGTAATAATATTTTGAGGACATGGAATCACCTTCTCTCAGTGCACAAAGTACTTCTTAGTAGATGGGGGTTTTTTTCCACACAGTGTATTTGAACTTAGTTAATAGGAATAATATTTTGGGTTTGTACTATAGCTTGTATTAGAAATCTTAATAGGAAATCAAGGACAAGTAAATAATACCTGCCAGACAATTGAAGCAGTTATAGAGAAGAGATATAGAAAAGACCCACCTATGAAACTCACTACCCAAACCAACTCTTTTTAGTACATGTAGACACCATTCTAACTATATCATAACTGTAAGTAGCCATTTATTGCCAGTAAGTGTCCCGACAACTTTGTGTATGATATAACTTACACTGGGAATGAATTATGGCTCCTGTAAGTAGCTGACAAATGGCGTGTTTTATTTAGTAAAGAAAACAAGTTTTTACACTTAATTTTATATTTAGAGAGTTTTACTCATTGGGGGTGAGGTACATCCCAAAAGCTAATTCTCATTTGTCCCTGGAGTATTTCACAACTCTAGGTAATTAATTTCTTTTCTCTGAAAAACTGAACTACCTTATGTTCCTACCTCAGAAATTACAACTACGTTAGCTTTTACAAATCTGAGACAAGTACTCTGAGAAGTAGAAACTACTTCTAGTAGTGTCTTCTAGTGCAGTAAAAAAATACTGTATCTTTCTAGATAAACACCAGTAGGGGAGAGGAGAAGAGACGAATCGAACTCCTGAGACTGATGTGAACAGTGTCTACTGCTAATACAAAGCCAAAGTGCATTTTTTTACCTGGCTGTTGCTGGTTTTCAATACAGGTGGTGCTGGCTCGTGACGCAGTGGTGAGGAAGCTGAGCTGCTATCACTGTCACTGCCATCACTCAGACTAACCCTGCGGAAAAAAAGAGCCACAGCATTACATCTGCAGACATAGGGCTGTCAAACGGGGTGAGCCAACCTTGGACTTTGAGGCAGGGACTTACAATGACTTTGCTAAGCAAGCTATCGTTAATCAAGGTCACATGGAAGAGAGGCATCTGAGCAGGGCTGCACTCTGGAAAAAACTCTTTGTAGCACAAAGAAGGAGGCTGCCTGTCTACACTTGGCTAAGATGAAGTGTCCAGTTAACAGTGGCTAACATTACAGAAATGGTTAAATACCTACAAAATTAAACTGCTGCTCCCTATCTCAGTTCACAGCTATGTCAAAGAAGGAAAGTGGTCTCTAGGGATACTTTTCTCCTCTTCTAAAAGCTTTCCAAACAGCTGTAGTTCCCACCTGAACACATGTTTTACTAGAAAGTTCCTCGTTAATTGTCAAAAGTAACACACTTTTTCCTGATTAAAATTTAAAAACTTAGCATCTCAGTAGAGGTCCCATGAAAAAGCCCAGCTCCTAGCCAGTTTCACCCTCATTTACTCAGCAACAACAGCAAATATTTTTTTGTTGGAAAAGAAGAGTTAGTTATTTGGGATAAAAAGAAACAGAGAAACAATAGCCTTGACGTTCCATTAAAAACCTGAAACAAAATCTCCCCATTTGGAGACACATTGAGCTTGAAACAATCCTTTACACAATCACTGACACCAACAAGTTCGCAAACTGTTAGTCATCTTGGTCTTTTTCTCCTTGATTACAGTTGCTAAAATACACCAGGGAAACAGTTGACATTCATTAAAGTTTTCCTATTGCCTTTCCATTCATGCTGTAGCTGACACTGGCACTCTCAGATGCTGTGCACTAACAGGAAAATCATCTGAATTACATAAAGAAAATAATATGAAAAGTGGTTGAGAAACAGTTTCAGGTTTTCCATAACCTCGAACATCATTTGGACAGAGCTTCAAGCTGCCCTAATAACAGATGAATTTTGGAATGCCCTCTGAAGGTTGTAGCAAGGATGCAGAAGATTTTTTTTTTTAATTGAAAATTTAAAAAATTTCTGTCATAGATGCTTGCTTTATCTTCTAATGCACTTTTATACATTATCTACTGCATGCAGCACAGAACTTACTTGAAATTCAAATTTCATTGATTTGGAACCAAGTTAACAACCTAATCTAAAACTGGTAAGCAGAGAGGTCTTGTGATTATGTATAGAATAGCTCATTCAACAGCTGAAGGAAAATTTTTTCTAATTTAGGCCAGACAGTAATTTATAACTCCTCCTTTCAAGTCACAATGGCATGAAATCAAATAAAGTCAAACAAATGAGGATTATCATAACCATATCGATTAGTACAGGAAGAGTTTGTGTTAGGAATGGCTAGTTCTGCTAGTTTTAAAAGGGGCTCTTTTATGTGCAGATGCTTTAGAAAGTGAATTTTCTGCCCATTTGCTACTCAGCGCTCTGAGAATATTAGACCTCACCTTGTTACTTACAAGCACTACAAGTCTTGGTCAGCAGGCTACTTGCAATTACAAGAGACTCACCTGCGACTCCTGCTTCCTCCTCTTGTATTTACAGGTTGTTCCAACTCAGAATCATTGTCCTTCTCATCTGCTTCATCTGATTCATCTTCATTATCATCTGAATGCAGATCTTTCATTATTGTCCTCAACGGACCTGAAACAACACAGACAATAAAATACTACAAAGTTCACTTGACAGTGTTTTGGACAATTCACCCAGCTTTGAAAACTACCTTCCCCAGAGAGTGTTGAAATAGGAGAGTCTTAAACATTAAACAAATGAAGTAATGAACTGGGGGCTTACACTGCAGGGACCTATCCATTTATCCATGAATCAATCATTTACTCACATGAGCAACTCAGTCAGCTTCAACAGACTTACTCATGACAGTGGAGTTACTCATATGTTCAAGAAACTCCACTGTAACTCCCACGTTAGAAAAATTTGCACCCTGGACCATAGCAGAAGTAAAATACTGTCATGACAGCAGTAATTGACCATGAATATATACTTTCTAAAAGTATGCTTCTTTTGCATTGCTGGGGTTCACAATATTTTTGCTTTCTCAAAGGGCATTTTATATGAGTAAAGATCTATGGGCACATATTGATTTGTACATTTCTTAGGCAAATTCATGTGTTGAGAAGCTGGTTCTAACAATTCATTCTGACTAAATTGTACCGGACAAGGCAGTAATTTTGTCTTCTTGATTTTTATATATTTAACTTCAGCTATTCCCATTATTTCAGGGTCAATTTCAAGTCGAGTAAGCACTTTGCCAATTTTTATAAGTACAAAGTGCATCAATCCCACTCAACACCATGTTATCACTTCTCCTGAATTAAGAAGAGCATACAAAACTTGACTTGCTCATGAAACTGCATTAAACTCAGTTTGTGTTTTGATTTTTACTCTTTTTGCTCTAAGAGACAGTTACAGAAAGAGGAATATGTTTAATAGATCCGGGAAGTGTTAACACTACAGCCACATTAAATAAGAATGGGCAAAAACAGATTAGAAGAGGGAAGAAAGTAAAATGTCCTGGTGCCACAGGACATTGAAGTACAGCCCATCTGAGACATGAAGCAGCAGATAAAGCACCAGTGATGGCTGTAGGAATAGGAATTACTATTATGGTTGTGTAATTCCTTCAGCCCAAGAAACACAATACTATCATTAACAAAGTGAGCCTGAAATGAAATTTTCAACTCTATTTGCTAATAGAGAAACTGAGTGAAGGAGTGTCCTCCCTGGTCACTGCCAGCAGAGAAGGTAGACATCTGTCAGTCAGTGCCATACTCATAACATGGACAGTGTTCCCTTTATAGGAGGAACAGCTTTATGGACTATTCCAGATGTAGCAAAGTCCAGGCCATAGGTATTTCAACCATTTTGTGCAATTGACTTCAAAGGTGATGTTTAGAATGATTTATCACTAAGGCTGCTCAAGAACTTCTGTAAATTGGCACAGCGTGGGCATGTTCAGAGCAATGAACATTTTCTCTGTTTTCACACCCTAGGAAAGAAAACCAGATGGTGCTGATGGGCAAATTCCTGGTTGACCAGATATTTGTACAGGGGACAATGGAAGCGGAGCTATGTGGAAGTGTTTCTTATCCTTGAAACCACTGGTGAGATGGAGAAGCAGCTGAGCTGTGCTCCCTTTTCTGTCCCTGTTTGGATATCATGGAGACAATGATCAACTATTTGCAAATGGCAGTTTGTAGTCTAACTGAAAAACTTATCATTTGACCCCTGAACGAGGGAAAGGGCTTTTGAGCAGTAATAAAAAGAAACTTGGACTCCTGAGATACATGCATCACAGACAGCCACATAAGCACTGAACAACCTGCCATTCAAAAACGTTCCCATTTAGTGTAGGGGCATGTCTGGGAGTCTGAAAAGCAAACTGCTAGCTAACTTTTCAGCAGGCTTTTGTAGCAATCAGCAAAGCATTAATTTTTAGGTCTTCTTTTTCTAGCAATTTTCTGCTAGATAGCAATTTTCTGCTCCTTGCTAAAACACACTTTAAAATTCCATAACAACCTTTTAAGGGTTTGAAAAGTTTTTACCTTCTAAGAGATCAGCATGGTTAAGCAGAAACTGAAAATAAGGAGTTGCCCATGTGCAAGTTTCCTTGGTAAGGAAACAGAGAAATATCAAAGTAAGCCCCAAGGATAGGAGAAGTTGAAGAACCTCAGGTTAGCCCACTGCTTATACAAAAAGAGGTGAAAAGAGCTCATGCTGTGTTTTTTTGACACTTCAGTGAGCACTAGAGTCTGAATGCAACAGAAAAAGAGCAACAGTCCTGGCAAGTAACTTCCAGTGAAGGGAAAAAGCATAACTTCTGACCAGAGCACAACATACAGCGTGAACATACCATGGTATGCCTGGTGCTCCATACCTTTGATACACAAATTCATGGCCTGGGCAATAAGCATGCTTAAATTAACTGGGGTTTCTGGAACTCCCAGCAAGAAGCAGGAACCACTATTTACTGTGGCAAAAAAGAGAAGATGTATATACCATTTGCATTTCAGAGCTGTTCACATCAGAGGGCAAATCTCCCATCTATTCTAGAGAAGGTATGAAGACCTGAAAGACAATCTGTGATATGTCTTACACATGATCCAGAACAGATGGATGGGACCAGTCTGCTCAGAAGAAAATACTAAGTCACTAGGTTTTTGCCCAGCATAAGGTAACAGATGCAGAAATGGGTATCCAAGTCTTTTCACTTGTAGTGGACAGTTCACACCACTAAGGAGCTTTTCATGAAGAACAAAAATGGAATTTCAGCAAGAAGTGTATCTGTTTATTCTTGGGTAAAAATCAATTGCCTGAAGCCAGTCATTATCACAGTTCACTTCAGCTCTTGCTTCTTTCACATGGAGTAACACTGCCAGAAAACCTCAGAAAATCAGTACCAGTCACCTACAGAAAGGCAGTAGGACAGATATGCACCACATGATGATCTATTTAAAATCAGTCTGCCTGAGGCGCTAATGTATTGTCATAACCTTAAATCAAGTCTACCATTGAGGAATATAAATGGCTAAAACAAGCAATTTTGTTTAGTCAAAGGCTGCTTTTTTAATGCTCCTTGTCCAAAGAACGAAACAAAAGCTCATTAAGAATGTATCAGTTGTACAATCTTATAAACCAGGGAAAGAAGCCAACCAGGAACTAAGTAGTTTAATAGCTCAAGTAGAATGAATCTCAACTTCTTTACAGAAAACATGCCTTGGCAAAGCCTCCAGGAAGAAAAATGCATTCTTTACTGAGTTTCAAGTAAACTGAAATTATTAGCCAGAAAACCAAAATGCAAACTTTAAGTCTAACCATCATCCTTCCTTGATTAAGAGCACACAGGATTTACTGCCATGTATCTGCAGTAAATCCTGTGTGCTCTTAAAACTTCCCAAGAGTATGGGGTGATCACAGCCTTTGAAAGAGTCTACATAAACCCATCTGTGGGTTTCTTTTGGTTGCCCATGGGAAGCCACATTCTTCCAAGACTTCAGATGGAGCCAGGTGCCTCGCTACCTAACCCTGCAGAAGAACAACTCAGAAACACCTCTTTTGAGTTTAGTGTCTGTTAAGCAACTGGCATGTATTTAGTCCTCCAACCAACCTTCACACCCTTTTCTCAGATTCAGTTTCTCTCTCTCCTTTTATCTTGCTCTTACAGCCACGTCTGAAAACAACCTGAGGAAAAGTCTCTAAATCAGACTGTGGCCAGTTCAGGCAGTGAGACACAGAAGAAAAGAGGTAATAAGATGCCATGAGTTCTGTTTTTATTGGCCCCTTCGTTTCATTCATTCATTTCAATTTCTTATCCTTTATTGGTACCTTGTTGTCTGTTGTTTTGAGATGGTGTAAAACTGGAACTGGAACTGGAGCTGGAACTGGCAGGACTGGGCTGTTCAGACTTAAAAGAAAAAAAAAAGAAAATAATTAACATTTTAAGAAACTTTTTTTTTTGCCTAACACTCTTACGGTTAGTTACTGCCCAAAGCATTCTGTCAAGAAAAATGAACTGTGGGGCTAAATAATACTCAAAGACCTTTATTTCAGGTGTTAGTGAGGCAAACATTGTGGAAATCACTATTGCACTCACCATACATACACACTACTATATCATGTCTAGTTCTTCGCTAAAGCCTAGCAAAAGGTTTCCAATGCCCTATTTGAAAGACTATAGAAGATGAGAGCCTAAATGAGTTTACAATGAGGCATTTAAGGCATATCTATAAGGCATTTCTATCTTTGTCATACTGCAGAGGCAAAATTTTTCAAATTAGGAACAACATGGCAGAATCGAAAAACAAAAGACCTGAGCAGACTACATTAAATGCCAGAAAACCTCAGACAGTTTTCTTTCATCTCCCTTAGAAAATAAATCTGAATATAGGGATTCAAATTAAACTTTTATGCTCTTATTGAGTTTCTGTTAATGCCAACACCCTCCACATGTATCAAAACTCTGCAGATTGTAAAAGTATTGGACCAAAAGGTATACCTTGTTACAAAGAGAACGTATCTATAATTTACCATTACAAAAGAGCACCAAATTATTAAAACAGTTATTAAAATAAGCATATATTATTTAACAAACAGTTATATACATTTCTTTTTCTGCTATTGTTTAAAATGCGTAAATTTTCCTTTAAAATTAATGAAGAAGTCCTATTACTTCAACTAAAAATTCTGTAGATTTTGCTCAGTGTTTATAGCTTATGAGGGGAGTAAGAATCTTGCTTCCTGCTGCCAGGTTGCATGTCTCTGTATACTTTTTGGCTGATTCCTAGACTCAGTGGTACATACTTGCATACTCATCTGTGTACATCGGCCACAGTATGAATCTGGTATGCAGGCAGAGGGGATGCTAACTGAGAACATATAACAAGAAGCGCCTATACGGAAGGAACAGTGAAAATCAGATTAGGAAATAATGGTCTAAACATCCACTATTGACAAGAAAACCTGCTTACACTTTAAATTTTATACAACTGTGTTATCATGAGGTGTTATCCAGGCTAACAGACATTTTCCAACTCTCCTTGCCTGTACAATACCCACCATGATTAAGATAGAACTAAATTTTTCTCAAAAATGACAGCACAGATATTCAGTCTGTAAAACTCAGTTTTCACACAGACAGGCTACCTAAGCCTAACAGTTGCTCTTTCTCCACAAATCAATCTATTGTTGCCCTTCATAATAGAGCAGGCAGATTTACTGCCTTTTGTTGCCTTTTCTCACGACGAGAGATGCCTATTTGGGCAACAGAATGCTTGAGAAAAACACCATTAACATCTGCTCTCCTTAAATCAACACCAGCTCCAGTTCTCACAGACACACAGTCAAAATACAAACTCTGTACCTGTATGGGTATATGCCACTTGTATACAACTGAATCAACCCCATGGAACAAAACCCAGGCAACAACACAACCCACTTCAGAGCACTGAGAGAGATTCTTACATGTTCCACAGCATCAGACCTTTTTGGAAGACACTGCAGCATCACTTAAAACTGCTCCAAAAATCAAGCACTTTTGAAACTTTTTTTTTTTCTTTCCTGAGTTTCTGTAAAACCTTACAAGATTTTTAGCTGTAAAATAATCATGATAATATCAAAGAGACTGCAGTGATGAAGAACAAGAGTCAATGTAAACTTTAAAGACATCAGCAAACTAAGTGCAGCCTTCTAGCTTCAGGCTACTCTTAAACATCTGGTTTATCTGTCAATTTCTGTTTCTTGCAGCAAAATTACTAGCTGAGAACCGGTTTCTGCAGATTTCCATTAACTGTATCTTTCCTTTATTAATTGTGACATGAATTTTAACTTATCTAAAATACAATCCCTTAAAAAAAGTAAACACTAAAAGACTATCATATTTGGCTTTCAAGTGCTAAAGCTCTAGGCAGAAAAGAAATCACATCTGTGCAGAGACTATTTCACTATTAAAACTTCACTGCTTTTTTTTTTAACCAGCTTACTTGGAACATAAAAATAGGAAAAGGTCTAGTCTCATTCACATTATAAGACACAAAAATAATGGTGAAATTGCTCCGTGTCAAAATTTTCTCCCAGCATTAACTAATTGAGTCAGTATCACAAGAACAAATTAATATAAATACATATAAAGTTGTATATTTGTCTAGTAAAAGTTTTGCTCTGCCTTAGCAAGATCACTTTGAGAAATCAAACCACAGAAAGTCCTTAGAAACACATATGATCATCTATACACATTTTAAAAGGGTTCCTAATAACTTTTGAAATAATTTACATTATTTTTTTAAACAGCCCTATCTGAAAATTTATTCCAAGAAAATTTACTCCAAGAAAAAACTCCAAAAATTATTTACTCTTCATTTATTAAGAAATACAGATTAGCATAAAAATTAAAACTGTTAAGTATGAGAAATGAAACCTACATTTTTGACTGAGAAATCTGGGTGAGAGCACACCCAGAGGAAACAGCTGCTTTTAACGTAAGAATGAATGTTATTAACAGGAAAGACTTGCCTTTTCAGAAGGAACTAAAAATATGCCTTCCTTGTATGAATATGGATTAGTGCCAACAGCACCCATGCTTCTAGTTAACAGAGGCTGTCTTTTGTCACTTAAGCAATGCTTTTTGACAGTTTTACAGGCTCTTATCCCAAGGGCTTAGGTATTTATGGCTTTACGCACTTGGGCTTTCTGCTCTTGTTCACTGATTCCTAATCACCAAACTTTTTCTTTTTTTTTTATGGGTCTGAAATTAGCTAAAGGGTGTCTTTCAACAATAAAAGCTTAAGACAGTACCAGCAAAGAGCTTATCTCCTATGGCCTTTTGCTGTTTTACCAGTTTTTTCTTCCTACAGACAAGCTAACGAGAGTTTGGGCCCAAACCGTTCATTAGTGCAATGACCCGATATGATTTACTGCATTCTTAGACAGTCTATTTAGTTTTAGTGCTCTCACACTGATGCACAGGAGACTGACTTCTTTATTAGGCCTGATTGAGGGATTCTGTGCTTTGAAACTCTTCAGCAAAAGAGGCACTTTTCTTTGGCCCAAGTTTTCCCTGAAAAGGTACCTTTCTCACCAGTTCTAAATCACTTGGCTTCTACCATTTCTAAATTCTTGTCTGTTTTTACAAATAGTTCAACAACTCACTCTTGAGCTGCAAGCAACTTTCAGGCAAACTCATCTGTTTATGACAAAGAATAGAATAGAGCTGTTTCTGTAATATTTCATGGTTGTCCCAATTTGTACAACTCCTTGGGACTGTCTGGTGCAGGGCCAGGACATGGACCTTGATGATCCTTGGGGGTCCTTTCCAACTCACGATACTCTATGATTCTATGAGTCTAAAAATAAACCCCCTTATTTGAAGCTCCTTAATAATTCTTACATTAAGAAACAGAAGTCATCTGTACGTGGTTGACAATGTTTTTTCTTGCTTTTCCCCAAACTGTTCTTGAAAGAAGCTTACATATTGCTTCTTGAAGTTTCTTTTTTGCTAAAAATATATTACTGGAAAGGGTGGTAGACACATAGTAAAGCAAGCAAAAAAGTACAGGAGGGAAAATTAAGGTTTCTCATGTAAAGCAGCTGAATACTACAGTTTCCATGGATTTCATTGCTACAAATTAAAGAGTAAACAAACTAAGGATAAAATAAATGAAAAATGTGTATGGCCATGTGAGTATGAAGATGGTGCTTGAACATGAGAGGCAAGCTGCTGGAAGTTCTTATTAGATAACCTTAACCAAGAAGGATGAAGGCTGTCCTAAATATGTAGGTAATGCTGACAAAGACAGGGTTATATGATGGCTTTTCAAAACTGGCACTAAACACTCTGTTATTTAGACTACATTTCTCAAAAAATGTGTGAAAAGACATCAATATTTGCAAAGAATTGATAAAGTATGAGCAGTGCAACTCATGCTCATACTTTATCAATTGGGGAATGGGGAATTTAACACTGTAGTGTATTCAAAGTCTGAATTATGTGGGAAAAAAAATGAGGCCAAATTACGTAAGATGAAGACATGCTAAATAAAATTACTTGTTTGAAGAATATTGGTCATTTTATAAGCTCAATGGCATGAAAGCCCTGTGATAGAGAATGGTGACTGTCCCTCTGTACTCTATTAAATGTGGAAAGGCGAAATTAAGATGACAAGCAATACTCAGATACTGATTTCCTGAGAGTTTGACTTAACATTTTAAATTTTCTCTTTGAGGACTTCCACATATTCTATACACACAGATATGTGCCAATAAAGGAAATGTGCTCTGGAAAGAAAGTCTAACTTCAATTTTAGTACTAAATCTAAACCAGAACATTCAGTCAAGGTATTAAAGCCAAGGGGAGAGTTTCATTCAACTAATCTACATCTTCTGCTCTAATGGGATGAATAATGTTAGAAGATAGGTGGTAGCTGTTCTGGCCAGCCCCTACTGCTGCTGTGTTGGAAGTCAAGACTTCCTGATTCCCTTCTCTTGCTCTATTTTATCTACTGTGACCTATGTTACCTATCAGCACTGAGAAGGGCAAATGTTGATGCATTCACAGTTCACTGTTTGAGAAATTAAAGAGACCATTTGCTGTCACTTTTGGGGCAGCAGGAAGGTGATTTACCCAAATTCTCCCAGGTCTGAGGTCCTAATGTTAGGTATTCCCACACACCTATCAACAAAAGAAGCATCTGGAGAACCATCTACATGTAAAACTGCTTTTATGGGTATAATTATGTACTGTGGTACATTTCTCTACCATGAGAAATTTGGTCTTCTCAGCAGGTACTCCAGGACTTTGCAAATTCACCTTCAATAGTTCCCTTCTATTCTTAAGTAGCTCAAACTCTGTATAACACTCCCAGCATGACCCTACACTAAAATTTTACTATGTGGAAACCTTGTCAAGGTCATACAAATCAAGTAAATACAGACCTAACTATATGAAAAACAACAATTTTTTTTTTTAAGTCCTGCTGCAGAGTTCATATGCAATAACTTGGTTATTTGCAGACCATTGGCACTTGCATTCATGTCGCAGAAAATAAAATTGTTCAAAATTTCACTATAAACTCCCGAGAGATCAAGTGCAGCTCTTTGTTGGCGTTGTCAGTTTTACAGCAAACCTCAGTGTATTTACTTTTCCCTCAAACTTAACTTCTGGGATTTAAATGATTATCTGAAAACCTCAGCTTTCATTTACTGTACATCCCAGTTCCACTGAAAAGCTGTAGAGAGAAAAATACAAAAAAATATATGCTATACCCTAAAAAATTCTCAAGTCTCTAAAACAACTATTTTTCAAAATGGTGTAATTTTTAGCCAGCCCTGTGATACTGTAAACTGAACAATGGTTTTTAGATGTCATGTTTGGTAACAATATGCACTATATAAATTTTTTTCTGTAGATCTGAGGCATCGGATAAGATGGTTCCTAAGCACTCACTCTGTGACAATACCATGCATTTGTCTCAGTGTTTTCACAAAAGATCATCTATATTATTTACACACAGAGCATACAATGATGATCCTCTCAGAAAAAATCCATGGAACAGATTTCTATTGTCTTTTTGGTTCTTTTACCATTTACAGCTGACACATCTGCTTGCTGTAACTTTGCCCACATATGTACTTTTACAACATAAATACTACAAAAAGTAATCATCATTTAAAGCTCCATATTATCTCTTCTTCTCTGGTTTAAAATAAATTTTAATAGTGCGATCTGAGCTTTATAGTAATAGAGTTTTGCATCAATCTCTTTCAAAAATAAGAAAAACTGATACTTAGTTATATTTAAATTAAATTTCACTCAAATAATAATAATAATCTAGCATAATATATTTGTAAGATAATGGATAGTTATCTGAATAGGTACCTTAACCGCTGAATGAAGTTAATTGAATGAAGTTACTAAAAATATTGGGCCATAACTACATTATTTGAAATATCAGCTAAATTAAGATCTCATGTAGTGCAACTCCGATCAATCTTGAGTTTTACAGCATTCAAAGGAGTAAAAAGGTTGTATACGGCACAAACAAATTGTGTTGAACTGTCTCATCTACAAACTGCTGCCTTTAGCTAAAATTGTGACATAACATTTTATTTACTCTTAGTGGTCCTCTCCCAAAGCAAATTTAGGCCACCAGAAGCTTCACCAAGAATGGCTTCCTCCTTTGGCCTTTTCCAGCCTTGAACCTGAGCAACTTTGCAACTGAATTATTGTTGTCCAGAATATTCAGACCATGGCACTTTACTTGATGATATTTTACTCTTCTTGTGGAAGACACAATGCAAAAAGCACTATCTTGAAACTATGTCTTTTTCATCTACAGAATAAAGCTGCTTTGTAATAACTAAAATCCATTAAAGCAGCATGGGCAATGGAAAAATATCATTCACACACTGAAAGAAACTAAAATTGTCACAGTCTGTATCTACTTCTTTTCTTGCCACAGTTTAGCCTGTAATACTTTTGCAGCTAATAATTGAATAATTAAACACAAACAGGTTACTGTATGTAACATCCTCCGACTATTTAGGTAATACCTAAAGTGACCTTACACAAAGCAGCAAAATAATTTTATTTACTTCTAACCTAATCAAAACTGTACCCCAAGTACAGTATTAAACAGCATAAATTGTGCAATGGTTTTCTGATTGGGGTAATCAATGTTGAGGCACTGATCCACTTACTGCTGGCCCCAGTTCCTGTCATCCCCTGACATGTGAGTAATCTTTCCTCAGGGAGCACCAGTGGAGCTGCCTGTTAACTTCAGCAACAAAACACAGCTCTGCTGATGATGAGGTACTTATTATCAGCCACCTTTAAAGTCTCCTTTCATGTCACTCTCAGATGATGATAGACATTCTGCGAATATGTAAACAGATTATATGAAGTGCAAATACCTCCATTTATCCTTATCTTCTAACTCTGCTGTATGAAACATTAATTCCTACAACACAGAGCATCATTTCTTCACATTTGCCAGATGTCTTGCAACGCATTAAGTACACAGTAACCAATGCCTTCAGGAAAGTTCAGACATCCACAGGAAGAACAGGTCTCAAGATAGTTTGGCAAACCCTACATGCCCCTTCTGGACTGCGGCAACCCTATCTCACTGTGCTACACATGTGCAAGGACTGTCATTTTCATCAGGACAAAGACAGCATTAATTACCAAATTTCTTGGTCCCTTCACAGCTGCACAGCATTACAACAAAGAAATCTGATCACCAAAGCTACATGCACCTATTTTTTTTCGCCCCAATGGGAATGAATGGCATGAAATATTGCTGCTCAGAGAGGGGCACTAGAAACCCCACTAACATACCCACTGCCCAAAGTACATGTTTCTGTCAGGCAGATAAAGATTTCTATTTTCAAGGGAAGATAGAAGACTGCTTAAAGGCCTTCAACAGAAACTGTGAGGTTATAATACAAGCAAAGCTGTATGTTTTACTCGAAGGTTTTTTTTGGTTTTAGGTTTTTTGGGTTTGGTCTTGGGTTTTGGTAGAAAACAGTGTGAAGTAACTAATTTTGCAACATCTTTTTCTAAAAGAATGTAAGTTGTACTGAGGTATTGACTAAGCCAAAACAGTACTATTGAATAATGGCTCAGTGAGTTAACACAAATTCACACCAACATTCTTAAATTAAATGAGTAACAGTTTTTCTATTGGTGGTTTGATGATCTAGAACCACCTTCAATGAACACTCAAAATATTATTAAAATTGGTTGCAGGTATGACACTTCCCTGAAACAGCAATGGCTGCCTGGCAGAGAAGGAGTGGATAATGTTTCTGAGAGGGAAAAGCAGCTGCCACACAGAGGGCAAGAAAGAAAACAGCTTGACTACATTTGCTTTCACCTGTTCCCTGTATCAGGCTCACTTGCACTCTTCAACACTGGAAGAACAGTGACACACAGGCACCATCACCCTCGAGTCTAGGGCAGGCAAATGATGTCCATCAGGAGCTCATTCCAAGAGGGCCCCCCAGCATCCCTCTGCAGTGCTGAACACCCAGCACAACTCCAGGGCTCCACAGCACAGGCAGGTGAACAGCATTCCCTCCCTCATCAGCAGGCAATGGGCTGCCATTCCTTCTGCATGCATTCCATGCACAGGCATGAGACTGCAGCAGTGAGCTCAAGCAGTCTTTATTCTGTGCTAGTAAAATCTAATCTTCAGGGGATTATTGAGTCTTTTAAATGCAAAAAAATAAATTGTGTATTTATGGTGTGTCCTGAAGAGCTCATGTGACTCATCATCAGAATACAAGATATTGAATGGGAAGGGTTATCAAAATTATCTAAGGAATTTCATGGGGAGTTTGGCAGCAAGCTTTCAAAAATACATGAGTAAACCATGCCATTTTTGCCACCCCCCAAAACCTGTAAACTTACCGGTTTCACATAAAAAATAAAAGGGCATAAAAGCCTTGACTAGATCTAACTACTGTAGATAAAATTCCAGCTGATAACTAAGAGGTGTTATTTTAAATGTGTGCAACCATTCTTCTTGATCACAACATAATTTCTATAAGTAGATAAAGCAACTTCAAAGCAATGAAATCCCTATCAAGAATACCTTACCTCATTATGATTAAAATAAAATATCCTGTCTTTAATATTTTATTATTTTGACTGCAATCCATCTTGGCCTCTCGAAATTGTCATGACTTTACTGAACATGGGACAAAGTCTTTTTGTGCCACAAAAACACCCCCTAAATACTTAAAGTATTGGCACTGCACAAACCCAATTAAAACCCTTACTTTCTGCAGGATAGCAGGTGAACAGGATTTCCAGTGCTGAAATATAGAAAATATGGCTTCAATTCAAAACTGCATTTATGCAAATATTTGAATTAATTCACATGAGTAGTCACAACAGAGCAGACATAGCCAACACTTGCAAATAAACTAAAATACTGAATCCTGTACTAGTAGCTTAATAATGACTAATGTTACTTCTGCGGTCAAAACGTGACATTGCCTAAAATTAAAAAAAAATCAAACAGCCTCAATACCCATGACTTTGCCTCAAGAATACAAAATTTCATGGCTCTCACAAGATTACTTTTGCAACATGAACATTTAATTGTATCTACATAGTTTGCCTCTACTGTTTTATCTCTAACTTCTTAACATTTCTGTAAGCCAGTGATTTCCAAACACACACTGATAACAAAAGCATCTCATTTTAACATTTGATCTTACTGCCCAGAGGATCTCTATTTGTCTATCATGCTGCTCTCTTATCCAGAAACAGTTCATCTCACCATGATATGCACCTAAGCTTTTGTGAGAGAGGGCATAGCATTTTTCGCTACCTAGGAACAGCTAATTAAAACAGGCAAAGTATAGCAGCTGAATGGTGCCACACTGCAGTAGATGCTGAAGGCCACAGAGCATGCTTGTGCCTACTGCCACTTCTTTGAAGAGCTCTGATTATCTTTGGCCACTATTTCTCTCAGAGCATGTATCTAGAAGGAAACACCTCAGACTGTACAATATTTACCTGTTTGTGACTACTGAATTACCTCTTTGACACGGGAGGTGTCCAACAATACCACAGGAGTGGCTCGTATGGTTTTAAGAGCAGCATTAATTGATGGAGTAGAAGAAGGAAAAAATGCATGAAATTATCAAGCAAAAAGTAAAGATTGTAAGAATATGACAGGTTGCAAACCCACAGGGCCCAGTCTGCTGTGAAGGACATGATCAGTATAAACCCTGTTCTGCATCATTAAACATCTTAAGAGTCACAGTTTCACAAAGAAAATAATTTTTTTTTTTTTTTTGCCTTTGCTAACTACATGAAAATGGCACATAGATCTTTATCTCACTACTGCTCCTTCTGAATTTAAGTATTACCTGAAAAAGCTTTGACTTTGGCTCCAAGCCCTGGCAGAAAGTAGGCTTTTTCAGCTAACAAGGGCCTGGAGGTTTTACAAGACCATGGAGGTTTTACAAGACCATGGAGGTTTTCAAAATGTTCTTCCACTTTTGTAATAGTCAAATTACTCTATCACGTGCCAGACTGAAGGTGGCATTTCATGGATTCCTTTGAAAAGGTACTCATACTCTAAGACTGCTTTAGGACATTCAAGCAGTTAATTGAGTACAAAGGTATAGTCTATGTGATCTCTACTGTATTTTCAATGTTCTGTAAAGGCCTTCCTGAGAAGGAGCTGGGATTTTTTCCCAAAGGCAAAAGACTCTGCTCTTAATAACTGAACCTTACCCCTGAGCTGTCACATTTTGCTAGCATGCATTTCTCCTCAGATTGTATTTCCATAGGTTCTGATGTGCCAAAAGGCTGCTACTACTACTAATGCAGTGACATACACAGGCAGGAAGGGAAAAAAAACAATACATACCAGGAGCAAAATAATCACATCTGAAGAAATTCATCCAGCAGAGACATATGGACTTTCAAAAACCCACCAAACCACTGTCATGCATGGCAGACTTAAAGAGTTGTTATTCAGTTCTCTAAAACTGGAGATACAGGGAGAATGTTTAATACCTTAACAGGTATGTATGATCAGCCTTATCTCCTTTGTGCCTTCCTGGTGTAGCAACTTTATCAAGAGCCATTTAACATTGTTTTCCTTCCTACCCAGTCAAGCAAAACCAGTAGTAAGCAATAAGAAGTATCTGAGTATCCCTTCTGAAAGGTCTCTACAGCTTAAAAGGGGCAGCTCCTACCATGGAAAATGCCTCATTCAGATTCAAAATTCTATATTTCTCTGTCTCATACACCAGATTGCAGCTCACACAGATATTACAAGAACAGGCAGCAAAATCAAGGTAAAGTCTTTTTTTTTTAATCATGTTGCTGTGCTGTCCCACACAGGAAGCAAACAGGTGGAGTTTTCTAAACTATCCTGTAATTGAATTTAAAAGCAAAATCTTTGGAGTTTTGAAGCACACTGTGTTAACATGCATATGCCTCAATAAAACCATAAATTTGCATGCTTTCACTCTGTACTTTGTTTTGCATGCTTCATACCAAAGCCAGTAAAACAGTTTTTCAGCCTTTATATGTGATTTCTAAGTGAACTCAAGAAAGACCCCACAGTCTTTTGAACACCTACTTGATCACTAGTGCTGAACTCCAAAACACTTTAATTTACAGATGTATTTGAAAAGCGATACTTAACAAAGCAACACAAAGAAATGCAGACACTTGTTTCACTTGCCAACAGCTCAAAGTCAACAGAAAAACAAAATTAAAATAAATACAGCAGTGCACCACACTAGAGTGTATGCCAAACACACCAGACAGGAATGACCATACATGGTCTTGGTCTAAGTCACACAAAAAGACTATTAAACAAGGGTAGAAAGTTTATCACTAAGCAAGGGTGTGATTCCCTGTATTTTTCACTGAATTTTACAGAGAAATTTTAAGCTCAAAAAAAGGGACTGACTCCAGGACACCAAAGGACAGTGTCCAGCTTTCTGAAATACCCTCAAGGCAAGAGCATGCTAACCTGTCCAGATGTTGAAAGGCGAATTGCAAGGGATTAATCATTGGCAGATACATTTAACAACCTGTAAAAGAGTGCACCTCTCTCAGGGGGTGCTATACCTCTACATCCTCTGCTTTATGAAGGTAAAGACCATATTTAAAATCTGAATGCCCACAACTAGGTAGAGTGTGATGCCTGTACTGTGAAGAGTTGAGCACACTTTGCTTTTTTGCCTGAAATTCAAGCTCATTGTTTGATATGATACACTCCAATTCACTGAACTCAGCCTGTATCCAAAGACACTAGGAGAGCAGCAGCACTGCCATCCTGTAGCGCCTTCCCAGTGAAACAACATCTGTCTAATGATGCTTACAAGATTCCTTTACTACAGGGACCTCTCAGAATGTCATCCTTATTTTAAAATCCTTAACCCAGCGTTCACAATTGAGAACTGATAATGGGCTACCTCTAACTCTGAAAACCATCCTCTGTGTGACCAGCAACAGTATGAAACTTCTTTTTGCAGAAAGTCCAACATTCTGTATGGCACCTTTTATTACAAATTTATCGTGTTTTATATACAAAGTTATAGCATATGCTCATATCCACACCAATAAAGAGAACAGTCACCATTTTGGAACATGTGTGTTTAAGAATGAGACCATCTCTTACTCCATACAGTGAAGAATCTTCCAAATTCTTAGCAGTTATTAATAATTTCATTACAACAATGTTATTCATAATTTCATTACATGCAGTGTATGAACATTACATCCATACAGTATTATGTTTGCACATTGCTATAAATAAACCGTGAACTAGAAAAAATGCACCTGACTCAAAGTTAGTATTTTTGCAGTATTCTAACAGTTTTCTTTTTTATATTGATTTGTAATGTAATTTGTTACCTCTAACCTCAATTTGCTGAATTGGTTATTGCAGTTTTGTTTCTTGAACACACTTAAGAATAAATCTGGATACTAGCAAATATACTCCCAAATAATGATACATTCTTTGTCCATCAGTGCTATGATATCCACCACTGTAACTGTACTAGATTAAGAACTAACATTTGACTTAATTTTACAGCACATAATTATGCTAGGATTTGACACAAAAGAAGCATCTTCCTAGCTTCAGGCAACTGTGTTGGTTAATATCATGTAGCTTTGACATGTCTGAAATTATGGTTATTGTACAGAAAAAACATTGTCATATTTTCACTTCCATTACTCTCTATGTAACATTGCTACTACTTTTTCTGTTCCTTAATACAATTATGTTTATACAATATACCCTTTATGGATCTAGCTGTAAAATTTCCTGAAACACTTAGAAACTTAGCAATACACACAAAAAAGCCAGAACTATTTCTTCCAACATACAGAATTATCTCTATTACACTGCTTGGACACCTTTCGTTAGGTTCCGTGGTTAAAATTAGTAAAATGCAGAAGGAACAACTATTTGTGAAATTCTGCAGACATTCACTAACCAGGCTGCCCAGCTCTTTGTCCCACAGCACTTGTCAATTGTGCGAATCACAGGCACCTTAGGGGATTATTCCACATTTCATAGGTAGTTTTTCTTTAACTAAGCATACTACTGACTTTCTAAATAGTATCCCACCACTGTCTAGAGCCATATTCAGCCTGATTTATTAAGAATCACAGTCCAAAGGGGGCAGATATCCTTTTCACCCATATAGATATGGACCACACTGGCCTCCCATGGAAGACCCATCTGTTCCATGATCCATGATGTCACTGTTAAAATACACAAGAGCCCAGACCAGCAGGATTTGCTTCTCTTGGGTTGGACTTCAGCAGTTGGCCCTCTCAGTAACAGTGGCTCACAGACCTAGAAATCTCTGAATCTGCCTCTTAGCTTTAGTACAGAATTAAGGAACTCCTTAGGACCTACAGGTCAATTGCAGATGGATGATGAACAGCAGTGGAAGTGGACTTGTGTCAGCCTATGAAAAATACAGAGGTGTTCCCATTATACCATTGTAGTGGGCAAGAGGCTGCGAGACAACAAAGCAGGAAACACTATCAGCAGCTAAAAAGGGTCAGTTTTAACTACCATCCATATATCCTTCATAGATCAGTTATTTGCAAGTTGCTATGCAGCACACACCTGTGCAGAACCATTTGTAAAATTTCAGTTATGCTGGATTTGCTTGTCTCAATTTTTCTGTCTTTGAAAAAAAATGGAGAACTGTTGCAGCCAGTAAAAGTGTATGTGCCCCTTCATGGCATTTATTTGCATAAATAGGAAATCCAAAAATCTATTTTAATTAGCCAACTATACTGAGGGTGGATAGCAAGTCTTAAAGCTAGTGACATAAATTAAAATGGAATATTCAGCTTTTTGAAAACATGAAAAACTAATTCACACCAAGGGTAACAAGTGTGTACACTTTCAGGTTTACAGACAAACTGTTTAAATTCAAGCCATAATGAGAATGCCATTCCAACCACAGAATATCACCAGTGTCAAGCTATAAAGCAGGGCCTGTCCTATTGTATACTTTCTAAATTTTACAGCCTTTGCATGCCCTAAGGGACCAGTCATTAAGAGGTCACTTCAGAAGTAAATTACCTTCTCCCTCGTGGGAAGTTTCTACAAAGTAAAAACCTAATGCTGACACCTCCCCACAGCAGGGCATTTATTGTCTGTTCCAGAGAGGGCAAGCAGGGTTATGAATCTGATGGTAATAACAGGCACAAATCAGAAAACAGAAAAACAAGAGAATTGAACAGGAAAGGCTGGGAAAAATTCCTCTCTACCATGCACACTACACCTCTAGCCATAAGCACATATAATTGCACAAACAAGGTTTCTCCTACCATGCCTTTGTTTCTCTAGATGTCCCTATAAAAGATGCTTCTGAAAACAAAAGTTTGCCAGCAGAATGATTAAAATCCTAATTACCAAGAGCAAACCATCCTTGAAACAGATGAGCAGGCACAGTAGACAAATATTTTCAGGAAAGCAAATGTTTATAAAAAAGGTAAGCCCGGTAAGCCTGCTTTTTGGGATAGATTTTCCTCACCAAAGTGAGATTCTAGGGACTGCCCCTTCTCCACAAAACTGGCATCATTGACAGAACTGCCTCTTCTAGCAAAAAAAAAAGTAACTCTCTGATATAACTACAAAACTTTCCTGGATTTACTGAACTCTCTAACACTGAAAACAAAGATTTAGAGTGTGAAATACAAGCATGTAAATCCATTTCCTTTTCTCTCAAAAGAAGTATGAAATGCTAAAGAACATCAAAAGAGCAATATTGTTTTTAGATACCTCCCATACGCTCATTTGTCATAATGTTGACATTTAGTAATTGAGTTGACTTGAATAGGCAATACAATTCAACTAAAACATGCATAAGTTTGAACATGGCAATCAACATCCTTCAGTTTGGACAAGCTGCAAGCAGACAGAAGAAAGGGGAAAACACAAATTTGGTGCACAGTCCCACAGATTGGGAATACTCAACACAGTACTGAGTAAAGTATTAAGCAAAACCAACCAAGCACGTACCTCAGATTTGGAAGACACATTTTCCTCCACGTCAGAATCACTGGGATCTACAATATCATCAAATGGTGGCAGAGTAGGTGTCTTCCTTTCCAGTGCATCATTTTCAATTTTGACTCTCCCCACCTTGAGCTGAGGTTTATCCTTTGTCTGTTTTTTGTCAGCTGAACAAGTAAGAATCAGTGGTGGGGCACTAGGAAAACTTTTAAAAACTGAATCTGAGCCGAGTTTTTTCCTTTTTCTTGCAGAAGGTTCATCAGTGTCCAGCATAGATGGCCTTTTTGTGAGAGTCTTCTTTTCTGGCTGCTGCCCGCATGTTATGGTAAGGATGGGGGTGTTTTCAGATTTTGGCTCCTTGGATATGGGTTTGGGTTCCTTGAAGGCCATCTTAGGAACCATTTTTTCATCTTTTAGTGGTTTGTTTTCTTTGGGTTTCTTAGAGGATTCTTTGGAAGATTTGTTATGTTCCCTGGAAGGTTCTTTGAAGGCACTTTTTTGTTCTTTTGAGTCTTTAGAAGTTTTTTCTTTGTGCTCCTTTGTTAACTTCTGGGTCTTTGAAAAACTGTTACTACTGCTGCTGCTATTAATGTTCAGAATCCTAGCTGGGTCCTGCAGAGAGAAGATGCAAAATTTTACTTAAAAAAAAAAGAAAAAAAGGAACAACACTTAAATCCTCAAAAGGCAGATATAATATGGACACAGAATTCATATTAAAAACGTGAACTGCAAGCGAGTAATCAGAAATACAAATAACTGTATAAGAACAGAAAGAAATCCCAACATTTTGGTCAATATATCTGTTACAAACTGGTGGAACATAAGCAGTTATCACTTCTTGTCAATATCTTATTTGCAACAAAATAAGATTTTATCTTAGGCATTATACATGTCTTTTTAAAAAAACATTGTAAGATTAACATAAAGGCAGTTTAGGAAATGGTTATCATCACCATTAGCTATCAGAAAATAAAAATCTCAAAGATGAAGATATGGACCATAGGATGTCAACAGAATTACTACAGAATCAGAGGAAAACATGATGACATTTCAGGCAAAGTTTGACTTCTCTACTGTGATCTTCTCTCTAGCTTTTGCCAGATTCTTTTCCTTATAAACAGCAACAACTCTGAGTCCAGATGGGTTACAGAAGATTTGACTGGACAGACAGCAGTCAGTCCCTTTTTATGGAAAGCCTCCTAAACCTAAAAGAGGTTCCTTCTTTATCTATATTGATGGAGTCTCTGCTGAGCCTTTAATGACTTTTTTTTAGTTCCGCTGTTTTAAGTGAGAAGTGTTTCTCAGAAAGTGGTGACCCAGAGGTACTGGAAGAGAGGTAAAACCAGAAACAGCAGAGCAGTATCATTCCTCACTCAGCTGAGTCTGGAAAGTTGAAGTGGCGAGGAAAGTGGTCATCTGCAGCTAGAACTGGCAATAAAGAAACCATATGGGTCATATGGAATCCTTTCTTCACCAGGAATTAACACCTGGGAATTTTCAAAATACAAGAACAGTTCCAGCACTGCCCACTTTCACTGAAACTGCCAGCACTGAGCTCTCAGTATCTCAAAAACACCCAATAGACTAACTGCACTGTTATGAACACTAAACACGTGTCACTCTATACAGACAAGGTCCATTTTTGTACTATGTCAAATCTGCAAAGTGACATTTCAATTTACAAGAACCTGTGGTCAAGAACCTTACATTGCTTACTTTCTTCCAAGCTGATTAGAAGCATTACTATCTGTATGTTGCCCAGGAAGCAAGAAACTTTTAGAAAGAAACACTTGAATGTATATTGCATACACCCATTGATTTCCATGTCCTTCCTTTCCTAGAGCAGATGTGTATGTAAATGCGGTGTATCTGGCTGTCTAAAACTGCAGAGATTTACAGAACCGTAGAGAGCAAAACATATTTAGCTTGTCTTCCGCCTTACTTAATCACCATTTTACCCACAACCACCCAAGAAGTGCAGTGGTAAGTAAAGGACTGAAGCAGGATATGGCCAGCCTCATCTTCCACAGGTGCTGACTAATTTTAAAATAATGTAGTACAACTGCTTTGACAAAAAACTATCCAAGAAAGCAAAGCAGGATTAACATGTTAATGGAAGTCTTGTGAATTAGAGGGGAAATGAAGACTGAGACTACATCAACTGATGTGCTTCCTGTTGGCAGACAACTACTTATAACTTGTCCAGTCAGGATGTGTTAAGTCAGTGCTTAATACTCTAGGACCTAAAAGGTCTACACAGTCTACACAAAACATGTCCAGAAACTGAAATATCTTCCTTCTCCTCTGTAGCAATAGGTTGAAATAATTAAATAGAAGTAATTACTTAGAAATGCTCTTCCCCTCTCATGATCTTATTTAGTGAAACACTGAGTTTCCACCCAGTGCTGCACAAATGATTCAATTGCATATTTTTATAAGATGCTTCTTGCATCTGTACTGCAAATGTATTCTTGTGTCAGATTTGGTAAATTAGCTATATATGTTTATATCAAATATAAATTAGCTATATATCTATATAACAAATATATCAACATTAACATTGGGCAGAAGCATCAACAGTGAATGATACCATAATGATATCTGAATGTCTAAACATAAGGCACTTTCTCTTTTTCCAGGCCAGCAATCAAAAAACAAAAATAGAAAAAAACACTTAGCACTCCTTGAGATGTTTTATTTGAGTCATAATACCTTTACAGGTGTTTTTCTTTGAGATTCAAAAAATTTAAAAAAATTAAAAATTGACTATTTCCTTTGATGCCAGACCAGCACCAAAAGCTGATTTATGAACTAATTATTAACACTTCTAGTGTCACATCATGTTCTATCATGCCAGAGCTGTGTTGCCCTGGGGAGGAATAAAACATGTGGCATTACTAAACCAGATAAAGAAATTATCTTTCTTACTGGTCTCCTTTTCGCACATTATTTTACATTGCTTCAAAAGGAGAGTCTCATTTTAGAGGTTTTCCAACAGACAAGATTTGTGAAAATGGTTCTGGGCAGCAGTAGGACTAAAACCAAAAGAATCTTGAGATCTGTCTTTTTTCAATTTTAAAACTGATCTTTTTTCCCCTCTTCCTACAACATGGAAGCTGGTATTTTCATAGAAATTGTAGTACAAATATGTGACATATGTATGAAACTTATTTATACACCCCTCTCACACGCTGTCTTATATTTTCCTTTCTTAAAGGCAGCCAACACATTGCTTCTACATCTGCATTCATTCTCTAAGTAAAAAAAGTATCTTTTCTTATTTCCTTAATCTCTGCAGTGACCCAATGAGAAGCCAAGATTGACATAGAGGAGACAGCAAGAGGAACATAAAATCTATAAGACAGAAAAAAGTCAAATTATATTCACCAGTAAGTTATATCAAACCTAATGATGAACATGGGATGCTGGGGGGGATGAAAAGTGGCTGAATATTCATATCATGTACAGCATAGATCTTAATGAAAATCAGAATGGACTTTCAAACCATTTTGTTATTTATCAAAATCTGACAGTGTGTTGAAATGTTTCTTTCCACCTTATAAAAAATAAGAAATAAGAGTAAATTAAGTTAAAAAAACCACTCTTCTCAAGTTCATATGAAAAACTGGGATCTTGGGGTTTTGACAGGTTTGCACACCATAGCTTACATTTCTGTATTTATCAAACATTGAAATAACCCAAGTGAATTCAGTATGTTGCATAACAAATAGTATCTAAAAGAATAATACAGGAACATATGCATGTCAAAATACCTGCAGATGTCGTCTTAAGCCAAGTAACACCACGTACATACAGTACCTCAAGATACACAGATATGTATTTTAGAAAGCACAATAAAAATCTAGAATTTTTTCAGCAAAGAAAACCTGTGCTACTGGGACTGTTGTACTCAACTCCTGTTCAGATTTTGGCCAACACAGCTCATGCCTGAGATGCATTGTGAGCACACAGAGCATAGTGTAGGCAGGACAGGTGGCCAGAAAAGGCTAACGGGCCATTTTGCTGCCATGGTCACCTGGAAATTGCTATCTCCTGCAGCCATCATCTTTGGCAGTTTCAGCAGAATCTTCTAATTTACAGGAATTACATAAACCATACCTCCAATCTGGAAGGCATAAAACATCATCTTATCAAAAAAGCCCAACTTTTGAAGTTGATTTACTACCAGCTGGACTGCTCAGGCTTTCATACTTCCCACTGTGAGACAGAGTATGCCCACATTGTGACACAGGAGGATGGATAAGCATCCTCACACTCAGATAGGTAACTTTATTTTTTTATGGATCCCAAGTGCATGGATTAAGAGTTATAAGTTATAAACTATGAAACACTGTGATTTGAGAATAGAATAAGTGAATTCACTTCATAGGCTGGGCGAAGGGGACCAACCCTGTTTGTTGTGTTCGTATTTGTATTTCCTAATGAGCTCATGAAATTAAGATTAAATCACAGAGCGCATCGTCCTGTAAATTTAAGAGACACAATGGACTGTGACAGCTGCTCAACAGGTAACACATTTGCAGATTAAAACACTTCTGTAACTAGAGAGCAAACAATGGTGTTGAACGGTGTATGTTGCAGGGTTGGGTTCTGACTTCACACCAAAAAACATAATTCCCAATTGAGTTTAATGTGAATTTGAACAAGCAGTAACTTCTGGAAACCACTGCAAATCTCAATTGCTGACAGACGTTAGGAGTCTAATTAGGAAATAAAGCACTTTGGAGGGGTGGGGGAAGCAGAGGGGCAGGGGCAGTTCATTAAATTTTATGAAGTCATTAAATTGAGCACATTGGCATGGCCTTTTTGCTGTACTGTACTCTGAGTTTAGACTACAAATTTAGTACTAGTGATCATAAAAATGTGCATTATTTTCATTTCTAATTAAAAAATATTATGCCTATTGAAATAACGTGTCCATATTACACCAATGGACTAAAATTAATCTCAAACGTGCCTATTGCTCTCAAGAGGAAAAGAGGTGGAAGATAACTAAAAGTAATTCCTTCATCAAGCAAATTCAGATTTTTGTTGAATACACGCTTATTATTGAATAAAAACATTAACTAATTTGGGGAGGGCAAAAAAAACCAAGAAAGGAAACAACAATATTTTGAGAACCTCCAAAAATACTGTGGGGTAGAAGATTAATTTACCTGCTTCCCACAAAAATTTACAAAATTTTACACACTTCAATTTAGCCCAAAACTGTTACAATCAATGACATCACAAGAATCAGAAGCAGACAGAGAATTAAAAAGCTCATTGGTTTAACTGCAAATTCAAAGGGGGGGAACATAAAACAAATAAAACAGGCATAAGAGCTTTTGTTTTATTTGTTTACAAAATAAACCTCATTTCACTACAGCTGACACTAGAGTTCATTGCAAAAGATGTAATCATCCCCCCAAAAAACCTAACCAAGCTGCTTCTCCATTCTGTACCTGCAGTATTTACACAATACAAAGAAGCATAGTAGTACCACTGATTTAAAGCAACACAAGTATCTGTAGTCAGATTCTAATATTCTGAAAAAATGCATAAAGTAAAAGTTTTCATACATTCTGCCTGACATCTGTATTTCCAAGATTAAAGCTTTGTTTTAGAATCAAAATACTGGGGCTCACTAGTACTATCTCCACTAAAATAAACAAAAAAATCACTTTAGAAATACAAACATCTCTATTTAATATATGCTTCAGAAGAGAATGTGACAGAAAGCAAACTGACAGTCCTCTCTTACTTCATACTGTACTGTATTTTTCGTAAGTGAATGCTAAACCAAGAATACCACTGGCTTTTACTGTTGTGACCTAAATTCTTATCTAACCATAAAGTTTATGTGGTGCTTGCAGTGGCAAACAGATAAGCATAAGGTTCTGTTTTTTCCATACTCAAAGTTTAAAACTGACCTCAAAGTTAACTGTGGTATTCACAGACAAAACAAACTAAAACTAGGCCAAGCACATCAAAGGGCTATTGCTGCAGCAGAAAAACCCCAAAGTCCCCCATTACAGATATCTGGAGTACACTTCTGGTACAAGCAACTTATGCTCAAGAGCTATCAAGACTTTCCTGCAACTCTTATTCTAGAGGCATATTTAAATGAAATTGGGATACTGACGTTGTTCCATCACTGGGGTTACTCCAAGTGACAAAAACAAAAACCTATTTGTACATTGGCTGGAACTTTCCTACATTCCAACCAGAACAAAAATACTAAAGACCAAAATCCAAGGCTTTTCAGCTCTGAGAATTTATAATAAAACCCCCAAACTTTACTGTTAGACTAAACCCAAGGTTATCTTGTGTTTCCATTTCTCAAGGACAGCTTATGATTCTGAGCAATGCAGATACTCACAACTCTTTCTTTATGACATAAAATAACAACTGCTCATTAGTGTGTGTTCCAAGTTGGACAGGATGAAGCAAGGACTGCTTGGGGGGAGAGGAAAAAACAAATATCCACGTGAACTGACAAGAAACAGTGTATTGATAAAAAACTTCTTCCCACTATTAAAAATTCCAGGAATGGAATCCTGAGATGTGATGCATGTCTAACCTCCTCAGGTTAGACTCACCTAACTGCATGCCATGCCTCAGGTTAGACTCACCTAACTGCATGCAAGGCCAAACTTTCTGCAGATGTTTGAGTTGCTTCAGCAAAAAATGAGGTATTTCAAGCACTAGTTTATATGGATGAGTGCAGCAAATATGTGCTCCATCCTGCTTCAGCCCAGCCACACTCAACACTTGCCAATTTTCCACACCAGGCAGAAGTTCACTGTCTAAATACAGTTTGGAAAATGACATCCCAGGTTAACACTTGCTAACAATAAACCAAGAGATTCAGGACTTACCATGGTATACAGTTACAAGGCAGAGCAGTAGTACAGGACTCAGCATTATGTCTGTACCTCTTTGAAGTCCTTCTAGAGGTGTTTGGGTTGCTTATTTAGGCAAAGCCTCAGGATGCCTGGTTTGGCATGCAAAGCAAGACATGGGCGAATCAACACTACAGCCAACTCTTTAGAAGTGATTGGAAAATGAACTCCAGAGAGCTACCTACCAACATCACAAGAACCCCTATTAGAGATGGTAAAGTATCAGAGTAACTCATGTTTGGTATCCAATCAGATGGAGATACATCCTAGTCCAACCAGCAGCACCTTTCTACAGCACCTGGTCTAGCCAGGTGCTTTCCTTTGAGGCACTAAGCACTCATTTCAGCATGCCAAAGTAAGCACCTTCAATTTAATCCTCAGATTATACCTCAGCTTCTCATTAGGAAAATAACCACACTTCCATATATTCTTTAAATGTTGCAAGACCACCTGCATTAGAGATTTTGAGGCACTGATGTACAATGCACACCAGGCAGAGACATGTCAAAGCACATTTTTTGCCTGTCCTTGCTTATTATGTATACCTACTATCTTTTCTTAGGCATACCCTTAATTCATTACCTGACACTTCTTGCAAGATGCGAGATCTGGCACAGATTGTGAATATGAAATTTATGAATAAAAATGGGTATTGCCCCTTGCAGTACGTGCACTGCACGATTAAGTAATATACTTCAAAATGGACAAGATACTAGAAAAGAAAACAAAAATACAAACTATTTAACAGAAAAGAGAAAAGGCTTGTGTTGCATTTCTTGTGTGAATAAACAAAAAAATGTTCTTTAGTTTGCCATACTGTTAGTTCATTTTGTCAACCTCAAGAAACTATCTGCTGTTTCAGAAAGATCCATCTGTATTACTTAAGAGGTCCCTTGGACTATACCTTTTTACCACACTCTAAGCTGGGGATTCAATTTGATGATCTAGAGAACAATGACACCTTGCTGTCTTCGAAACATCTAGAAAAGAATTAATCTCTGGAATTTAAACAAAAGTTCTAAAGAACACAACTTCAAGTTTCACTCTACACAATTATCCTTAAAAATGCGTAATAAATTAAGTTATTATAGCATTATCTCATATTCTTTACATTTCCACAGATCACATTTCCATCACTGTAATCCTGTAATACTACAAGAGACTATTATAATTCCTTCTGGAAAAGGAGGAATACAATTGCATAAGTATGAAAATCAGAGAACCTTCACTGGTACCTGTTCTCACAGCCATCCTTGTACTGCAGTATTTTCATGTGACAAACTGTATGTACACAGCAATGTCAAGACCTGCTATCGTTGGTCTACATTAAAAGACTGCAAAAAACACCTAGAGTTTTTTTTTTTTTTTAATTAATTTAATTCCCAGGAGAAACACCACTGGCTCAACTATTTTCTAGCAAAAAAAGTCTCACCTTTGGCCCATGAGATGATTTCTTCTTCACTTCAGAAAAAGAGAGAGAGTTACTGGGAAGGCTGGGGAGATGAAGGCTCTGCCCTGAAGAAAACGATGTGCCATCTGACGTTACCATCATCTGTCGTAAGAGGGAAAGCATGTCAGTCAAACATTACCAACAAGAACAGTCTCACCTGCCTAAGAACTACCAAATCACATTGGAAGGACAATAAGAGTCCAACAAACAATATCCATGTTTCTTCTCAAGAGGAGATACTTGAATGAAACCACACTGGTAATTAATTAATTTTCCCCAAGCAGAGTCTGTTTTGCCCATGACATTAGCTGGTAAACAATCTCCCCTGCCTCTATCCTGACCCATGGCCCTTCCCACCCTGTCCTCTCTCGCTGTCCTATCGAGTCGGCAGAGTGAGCGACCAAGCATCTTAGCCAAGGTTAACCCACCACAAAGATACGCTGTAAAAATGGATGGAGGTTTTAAAGTAAAACCAGTATGTCTTTAATTTCAGCTTCCAACTTCAGGCTTCTGTGTTATCTAGAGTACAGTAAACTGTGTGGCTGGTAAGCAAGCAGCCAGTTTGCTATTAATGAGGGTCTAGCTCCCTTCCTTGATTTTAAAGACTTAAGTACAAACAGATAATTTCCAGAAACCACATGTAAATCAGCCATCACATAGTTACCTGACATGTAAAGATTATTCCTTCCATCTGTGGAAAACCCAGCTAAGATCTTGTCTTCAGCTCCAGTGCTGCTGTGCCTGGATTTTATGATTCCTACCACAGCCATTCATTCACCTATTGTTTCAAAGCTCTAAATGCCAGAGACAGCTTACCTGCTCTCTGACAAGCCCTGCAAAGCTGGAGAGAAGATGCAAAGCTCTGCACCTGCAAAGAAACACCTCTCTCCACGGGCTCCCATGCACAAAGTGACAGCAGTTCTGTGGATGTCCTGTGTGGTTACCCTTACCTCTTCAGATGACCAAAACATCCTCTGACTCAGGGGATAGGAATGAGCTGACCCATCACATGCCTCATACGCATTACATTAAAAAAACTGGGAAATCAAGATGTCGGTATGTATACTCTGCTTACTACCTCTCCAAGTCAGGATGATATTTTATGCCTACAGCTTCCTGAAGGCAGGATTTCAATTAAAAAAAAATTTAGAAATATTTAAACACCACTCCAAATGCATCTTGTTGCAGACCACCTTGCTCAAAAGACATATGGGAGCCTGGGGAATACTAAGAGACATGTCTAGGTAATAAAAATTATTTTTTATCAGCCTGTTTTCAACACTGTAGCTAGATTCCAAAGGCAGAGGAAGAAGACAATTAAGCTGCTTTAAACCAAAGCCTGCCAAAAGCCAAAACTCCGAAAAATCATCTGTACAAAAGCAACAACGTTCTTCTTGCAATCATGGTAATGTTGATTGCAATTACCTATTGTGAATCACAGTAAGTGATCCTGTAGCTAGACAAATACCTTTTCATCTCAATTTGCCAAGGCCTTTGGTTGCATTCAACACAGCTGAATATAAGAGAAGGCATAAGCTAACAAAGAACAATTAGCCACAAGGAAAATCTATAGCCACATGTGCATACCAAAATACCTGCACAACAGGTAGAGAAAACGCATGTCTCTATCATTATTTTCTCTCACAGAGAATGTCAAATGTTAAATAGTATTGTTAAGTCAAACTCTGCAGTATTTCTTAAAGCCACAAATTTAATAGAGCATACCATTTGCATAAAATCAGTCATTTAGAAAAGCAAAGTTACCCATTAATTAGAGAGTTTTAGTAGATATTTTATTGCCCAAAGTAGTTTTGTTCATATATTCATATGACAAAAAGATGAATAACCATGTGGAAGAAAAATTTAGTCAGGAGGATCAGGGTTTTCCCTACCCTGAAATTAAAGCCAAAGAAATAAAAACTTTGCCAAAAATTCTTTCTCCTAGGGTTGGAAGCTGCCATTTTCTCCCTGAAGCATAGAAATCTGACTCACTGAAACAAACTCACTGAGGTTTAATCACTGCATAAATTTTCTTTTTAAAATTCAGAAATGTTCCAGTTTAGAAATATTAATATATTCATGATTATACTCAAGCATTCTTAGAAAGCCGACATTTTTTTAAAAGTGTATGGACTTTTAAGATATCTCAGATTCTGTATTTGGACCATTAACAGTTTCAATATTACAGAGTGTTTCAAAACAGGATGACAATCTACAGAAAGATTTAGAGGGATGGGATGGGATGAGATGGGATGGGATGGGATGGGATGAACAGCCTTAGAACCATGCAAGGTCTGATTTGGCAAATCTAGTTATACACAGGAGAAAATAAATTCCATATTGGTTTTAGAAAACAAAATCTGGACATACCAAACTACAAACCCTAAAAGTTTCAGTGTATTGAATCCTGCAGCCTGTTATTTCATCATGAACCTTATAAAAATGGCAACTGTAAATTCAAGATTTTAATATTATTAATAATGTATGCACTAAGATGGAACTTCAGTTCAGACCTCAGACTATACCGTCTTTGTAGATGACAAAAAGATGACAAAAGACCAAAAAGTCTCATGTAAAATTAACTCTTTGGCCTCTATGATAAAAAACACAAACTTCTCTTACAAACAGATCTCTGACAGAAAAAATATATGCTCTTCATTAATGTCCCTTATATCAGAAAAAAAAAAAGAAATTACTTTGATCTCTCAAAGAAAGACATTAATATTAACACCAAGCAACTCTTTGGGAACACTCCCTATGTTTGTTTCCTTTGTCAAGATCACCTATGTAAAAAGCCCCTACATTACCAACACTTTTTTGAATTAAGATGCATTTCCATTTCGGCTAAATTTAGGAAAGTTTAAGTTAACTGAAAAACCTCAGCTGACAGCCTTACAGAAATTTCTGCAGTGGGCAACTGCCCATTAGTCAAACACAGAATCACAGGCTGGCAGATGTACTTCCACCAGCTTTCAGAGTAAGTCCTTATTTTCACATTGCTTCTACCACACTGGCAACACACACTGCTTGACTGTTCACATGTCTATGTGTGTGGCTCTATGAAGCCAAGGCTACACCAGAAATGGAAAAGGTGGGAATGTGCATATCACAGCAAGCACGACTACTGCAGCAGGAATGCAAGCTCACTGATAGCATAGCAATCTCCAGCACAGCCTATATGCACTTTTTTCCCTTGTTTCCTCCTTCCTGCATTGCAAGTTTCCTGCTATCTTATGGCTGCCTAGAGATACATATCAAGAGAGGGGGGACTTGGCTGCAGCCCATGCTTTTGCCAGGCAGCCAGAACACCTGCAGCTGGCACTTGTCCGCACCCACAATGAATCACTTCAGTGACAAAACCCAGGAACAGGACTAATTCTTCTCCTTAGTCCCTTCTAAAGTCAACAGCTCAGTGGGATCATCCAGACTGGTGGAATAAGATATTAAGTAATGGTGTCAATGAAGCAAAGCGAGACAACAGCAATCTTTAAACAAGTCAGTTTAAACAGCCATATAACCACACTCTGAATTCACCAACTTGCTAAAAATTAAGTTTGAGTTAGTTTTGTTGTTCCCTCAAAGGTTTTGCTTCCCTCTATTTAAGCACAGCAGAGACCTCGCTACTCTCACAGCTACTCTTTCATGGAGCAAATGGTGTCAATAATAGAATGGGTATAAATAGAGTATTAGTTGGGCTTGTTCACAAATATTTTAAGTGTTTTTAAAAAGTGTGGATTAGGATACCTGGTACTGGATAAGCATTAGAAAGATGGCCAAGAGAGAACAGCTAATTTCACAGTTTAATGACAGGGTACAAATAATACAGGAATTGCAGAACTGGCTATATGGAGAAATGTGTTAAGGGAGGTCATTGTTCCACTGTACTCTGCACTAGTACAGCATCACCTTGAGTCCTGTGGGCAGCTGTGGCACCTCAGCACGAGAAGGACATCATCAGACTATTAGAGTGTGTACAGAGGAGGGCAACCAACATGGTGAAAGGCAGCTGACATCACTTGACTTGTTCAGCTTGGAGAAAAGAAGGCTGAGGGATGACTCCTTTGCAGCCTACAACTTCCTTGAACGGGAGCTGCTGGTTTCTCTCACATAATTTAACTGTTCTGCTGGTAGTGGTCTCTTGCCTCTAATTCACCAAAAACTCACTTCACCAGCCTTCACCTGCTGAGCTTGTATTTAAAACCTTTGTCTACTAGTTGCTTTAAATGAAATACAGCTTCCTGGGCAAGGGCAAAGGAAAACCTACTTTTGCCCCAAAAACAGTGCACAGAGGAAATCCACTGATATTCACGCTATTGGGTAGGAATAATCAATCCAAAGTGACCAGTCTCCATAATATCTGAGCTGCTGGCATCTTAGAACCATAGAATGGTTTGGGTTGGAAGGGACGTTAAAGATCATCTTGTTCCAATCCCCCTGGTATGGACAGGGACACCTTTCACTACATCAGGTTCCTTAAACTCCCATTCAAACTCCGAGGAGTGGGGTACCCACAACTGCTCTGGGCAACTTGTTCCAGTGCCTCCCTACCCTCACAGCAAATAGTTTCTTCCTAATATCTAAACTTACTCTCTTTCCGTTTGAAGTCATTCTCCATAATCCTAATAATACCTGCCCCTGTAAGAAATTTCTCTCAGTATTTCTAAAGGCATTCCAATTTTCTATGCAAGACGACTGAGTCCTATGGAAACAAAAACTGCCATGCATTTCATTTGTGTAGTTCCATGCACTTCTGAACACAGGAATGGGTCAGGGAACAATTGTGCACTACCAATTACCACAATATAATCAGGAACCCTCTTCTACTATTCTTCTTCCTACAATTTGGGGAAAATTATGGAATTGTAATACCTTGTGAATTGTAACAGCTTGAACTAAACCTACTAACAATTGATTCAGAAGTCTTCTTAAAAACAAACAAAAAAAAAAAAAACCCAACAAAAAAAAAAACAAACAAAAACCAACATTTTGAAGACAATATTTATCTACTAATACATGTTTGACAACTTGGAGTACCCATGTACCCAACAACAACTCACTTTCAAAACAAAACCTTGCTTCTCATGTCCTTATAACATGAAGAATAAGGAACAGTCTTAAAATGTTCCATGAAAGCTGGTCTGCTCTTATTGACAATTTCTACAAATGCACAAAACTGCAAGGTGCTGCTCCTGGGCCAGAGCAACCTCTAATACCAGTCTAGGCTGTGGGATGAACAAATGGAGAGCAGCACTGCTGAGAAGGACTTGGGGATGCTGGTGGGTAAGAGGCAGAAATGACCCAGCCATGAGCACTCACAGCCCAGAAAGTCAAAGCTGTCCTGGGCTGCACCCAAAGCAGTGTGGGCAGCAGGGCCAGGGAGGGGATTCTGCTCTGCTCTGCAGAACCCTCACCTGGAACACTGCATCTAGCTTTGGGATCCCAGCATAGGAAGGACATGGACATGTTGGAGTGAGTCCAGAGAAGGGACATCAACATGATTAGAGGAATGGAGCACCTTTCCTATGAGGACAGGCTGAAAGAGTCGGGGCTGCTCACCCTGGAGAAGAGAAGCTCTGGGGAGAGTTTAGAGCAGCCTTTCAGTACCTAAAGGAGGGCTACATGAGAGCTGGAGGAAAACTTTTTGTAGGGCCTGTTGCAATATGACAAGGGATAATAATTTTAAACTTAAATGGGGTAAATTTAGACTAGCTATATAAATGAAACGTTTTTCAATAAAGGTGGTGAACCACTGGAACACATTACTCAGAGAAGTGGTGGATGCCCCATCCCTGGGAACCCTGAAAGTCAGGTGGATGGGGCTCTGAGCAGCGTGATCTACTTGGAGCTGCCCCTGCCCATGGCAGGGGAGTTGGACTAGATAACCCGTAAAGGTTCCTTCCAATCCAGACTATTCTATGATCATGCTAACCCTGATGCACAGGAGTCACAGATCTACCACCCGTATATACTTACACAGTCAGAAACTGCATGAGCTGTCACAGGTCCAGACCAACACAATTTCCTTATTAATGCACATAAAGGCTTCTGCATAAGGGGAATGAGCATTACGAAAAACCTGTTGTCTGTCTCCTACTTTTTGTTTTCCTGAATGAAAGGAGGCCATCAATAAATCTGCAATAATCCGATCCACATGGTATCTGTTGCAGTTTCATGGACTGACCTGGTCATCAAAGAACACATGTCCTCATACAGCATATTCACAACAGGCAGTGAGCTTTACTGCAGTGCGCTGCAGGAAAATTCCAACAGCACTTTAAGTAAAAGTTATGCGATTCCCTGTTAGAATTCAGGGAAAAATGAACCATTACTACATTTCTGCAGCACTCATCGTGAATTACACTTATCATACATCAGTAGCAGACAACTGGACCTCCTGTGTTGCTCTGGGCTGCCACACCCTGCATCATTTTACAGTGTAGAACAGGTTCCTACACATCACTTTTTTCAACATTTAAGAGTAAATCTGAAATATAGGGGGAAAGTAGTAATGATTTTAAATGACCACAGCAATACTAATAGCTTAAGTCACTATGATGAAAAATCAGTGGACCTCAGTACAAACAATTGAACTTGGGTTCGTGGACTCAGATTTTGAAATTCCAATGTATAACACACTGCTAAGAAAACCTTGCAGTAATACAAGTCCCATTAAGGCTGCAATTCCAAAATATAAATCATTAGCTAAAAAATACAGTCATCCTGAAGAGCTATTATTTCTATTTAAACCAATATAAAAAAATTTAAGTTATTTGCTTGAAAGTAAAGTAATATGTAGTTTGAAAAAATTCAATTACTTAAATATGAAAAGCAAAAGATTAAAGATAATCCCTTGCCTAGAGCAGCATTATACCTAAGGTTGGTTCTGGGTAGAAGCCAACTATTCCAACTGACATAGAGGAATTTGCCAGAAAAGAGGGAGGATGGAGAAAAGAAGGAAATTCCCATGATTTCAAGTTCATTACATGGATTATGAACACAGGTTTTAAAACTGGCACTTTGCAGACATCTCAACTGACTGAAAAGACATTTCTCAACTGTTAATAAAATCACAAAGATTTGAAAAAAAAATCTCAAACAACAAAATGCAGTGGGTTTTGGCAAAACATAAATTTTCACCTTGATAATTTTCTCTAAAAACTGCACCCCACTCAGAATAATTCTTTGTCTCTCTGACTCATTAAGAGATTAACTGTCTTTAACAAAAGAAGCAGTGCTCTTGTATTTCCTAACAAACTTTACAGAAAGCAATAATAAAGGACTCTGTCACTAAACAGAGGCATTACTACTCTAAAAGTGACCTATTTCTTGCATACCTTACACATTAAACCTCAAACTGTACCATTAATAGCCATTTGCATTTGTAATAAGGTGATGAATTTTACAGGTCTTGTCCACAGCAATTACTGCTCTCTAAGAGGCAGATAAAAGGCATTTCCTTTCAGGGAAGAACATTCATCTATTGCATTTTTCTATATACTCCTGGAATAAACAACTAATTTTGAGTCTCCTGCCAAAAAGGTGAAAATGTTAAACTTCCAATTAAACTTCCAAAACAACACAAACTTTTTTATTTACGTATTTGCAGCTATTAGAGAGAGGGCTGTATCAAACTGCTATCTTAATGTAGACTGAAAATATTTTCACTACTTTTTGCTGCAAGAATTGAAATTAAGTTATTTGTAACATCATATTCAAACAAGTGATGCCTGAGGAAATCTTTTTTTCCAGTGGCATAATTTAATTCTAAAATATTAGGCAGCTGTCATTCAGCATCTTCAAAATTAATTTAATTCTACTAAGTCACTGAACAGAGTAGGTGTAATTTTCAATTTTTTCTTGAAACTGAAAAACATGCAAGCCAAAAAAACAATAGAACATGTGTTACTGACAACACAAAATACCTAAATGGAATCATACTCTATTTATAAGCATTTTCAGTGGGATTCAACATTCAAAATCTACCTCAAATTTGAATTTTGTTTCTTAATTACTATAATTTCCCAGTGTCATCTCTCTTCTGAAATCCATATGCACAGCCACAGTGCTTTCTCTTCTTCTTCAGGCTCTCTTATGTTTTGAGGCTGAAACTGATCACAAAAGGTAAGTGAAAAATCTAGGAAGGAATGACCATGTAAGGGTCAGCGCTTACTGGTGTTTACATGACCAAAACTTCAATCCTGCTGTACCTACTACGTAATTTCATGCTGTGCGTAGAGGATGAGCTGTGTAGGAGACTGCAAGTATACAGTTCTGTCACTTGCAGTAGCTGGAATGACTTGCTTGGTAAGACATGGATTAACTAAAAGTCATCATCTGTATCCAGGGTGTCCTTGGGGATCTCAAGCAACAGGTTGCTAATTTGCTTGAGTATACATGGTAGCTACAGATGATGAGGTACTACACTGAATAAATGGTGCAAAAAATTCTCAGTGGCATCATTTCCACAGGAAACCTGTGTAAAAGGAATGTCACTCAGAATATATATACAAAGATACAGAATATAAACAATGAATTATTCGGTTTAATTTGTCCAGTGTACTCTTGAAAATACTTTATTTCTTCTTCTTGAAAATACTTTATTTAATGATGAGAATAAGGCCAACTGAAAATAGGTGAATGGCAGAGATGGACTTCAGCATAACTAAATATTTTCAAGGGGCTGCAGGAAGTTCAGTGTAGAAAATATATTTCTGAAAGTGAAAAACTTTGTCAATTTGATATAGCCTAAGACTGAACCAAAGGTTTCTATTTACCTTCCTGATTAGAGAATCTCTAAAGCCAAACCAAGTCCTTCTTCTAAGGGCTGAAAAAGTAATTGTTCCTTGGAAGAGAAATCATCAAGCTGGTTACCTAAAAATGAAGACTGACTGCACGTTTATGCTTCAATTCAGGAAATATCAAATAAAATGCTAAGACACAAACATTCCACAGAGCTAATCTACATGATTGCTACCACACTAAATGTCCTGTTTGCTTTAACTGAAGTGGTCACAGCGGCACTGCAAACCTGTACTACAGAGTTCTCACTTTTTAATTACTTGTGATATCCGAATGTTGCTCTTACAGTGAGCTACAGGATAGCCAGTCAGACCTTACTGGACACAAAGGATGGAGAAGAGTAACAAATTTTCTAAGCCTGAAAGCCAGAAGAAAATTGCTGTAGCAAGTTACCTTGACTAGCTCACATTTGGGATGCCACAAGATATATGTCTGAGGGAAAAGGAGAGTTGAGAGCATCCAAAAAATAACTCAAGGAATCCACAGCAAAAGACAAACACAGAGGCAAGCCTATACTGAATGGACCTGAATTCTTCCCTCCAGAAGGACATGCTATTTGTAATATGCATGTATTTATGCAAATGAGAAATAATCATGCTCAGTAGTTCACTGAGAAAGAGAAAAAAAAACAAGAGAAAAAAAAAACAAATCTGGGTTTCAAGGTACATAGAAATCAAGCAATTTAGACCACTATTTAAAAGCATGCAAGCAAAAGCCCCCCACATTAAAGGACTTTACTCAATGCTACCACTCAGTGTTCTACATTAATATGGCATCTCATACATTTTGAAGGATATGAGCTTCATTTTGCCAGACTCCTTGCCTATCAAAATTCACGAACTTGTTACTGTTATTTTTTCTTGAAGACAGTCAAACTAGAAGTATTAATTGTTTGATTTATTTATAAGTGCAAAACCCATTTCATAATTTGTTATGCTGTAAGTGCTTTTCTCAGCCTAAAGCATGCAAGTTACAAGTGAGTTAATGTTCTGTGTAGAACAGACAACAGAATGAATTCACACACTTGGAAGTGAAAGTCAGCTTTTCAGGGCTTCTGCAAGAGTCAAAGAAAAAGCTGTTTCCAGCATTTCAAAGTGTAATGGGCTTTTCAACACCCAGAGATGTAAGCTCTTGACAGCAACTTTTAGTGACAAGACAGACAGAATGCTATTACATTATTTCTGTCAAGCTGATCAGATAAACTCCCAGGTCGAAAAGTCCATAGAGGATGCAAAAAACACTGGTAACTTCATGAGAAGGTATTAATGTATTGGAAAGAAACTAGGGAAATGGAGAAAAAGCTATGCAGACTGAAACATCCAGAAGACAAAAAACAATGATGTAATGTATTTAACAATGACCACACTGATAATATTCAGGGAAAGAATTTGATCAAAATGTGCCCTATTTTGTTGTTAACACTTAACAAAAGCAAAAACGTTGCCTAACTCAAGAAACCTAAACTTAAAAGGCACAGAAAGCTTGCAATAAAATGAAGCTTCCTATTTTAACCTTTTTAACCATTACTCCCCAGCACCAAAGTCCCTGCTGGTATTATTTAGATTTATTACACTTGAGGTTAAAACTTATTTATCTTATTCAGTCAGTTGTTAACAAATATTCAAGCAGTGTCTCACAAAGTTCTCCAGAATACAGTCTCAATATTTTATTTGGAAACACGTTAAAAAGCTAATACATTGTCCAGACATGGATACCCTCTTGCTCCTAATAAATGCAAACATAAAACACTGCTCATGCTTCTATTTCAATATAGCTATAATTGTAACAGTTCTCTTCTTCAGGAGAGCAACAGGGTCTTTCAGACTATACATGCTCCTTGTTTTTGCTTTGTTTTCAAAGATTCTCTTCAGCAGACTGAAGATTCCCACACTAGCTCCCTCTTATCTCCAGCCCAGAACCCACTGTTCTCTAAATGCACCAAAAGGGGTTACCCACTTTTGCTACGACTGTCTAAAACCAATGATAGGCACTGGCATTGACACTTACAATTTCCCAGCATGATGGCTTTCTTAACATCTCTATCAGTGACTTGGTAAAGGAGACCAAACACACTCATGAGGTCTGCGGATAACAGTCAATTGGGAAGTGAAACATTTGATACTTCAGAGCAAGCAGGGCTTGCAGGAGGGACCCAGACAGTCTGGAAGAAGGGATTAACAGCAGCCTCATTAAGTACAATGAGGACAAATACCAAATATCAAGGCAGAGCCCTGCAGCCATGAGGCTAGGGCTGGAAAAGAGCTCTGGAGCATGACCCTGGGCATGGGAGGGCTGTGAGCTGAGCAAGGGTCACATATGTGCCCAGGCAGCAACAATGGCTATCAGTGCCCCAATTCTTGTGAGCCAGCCACAGCCGTGGGAGCCAGGGGAGGGTAGGAGCTGTACCCTCTGCTTCGTTTTTGTCAATTTGGATCTCTAACACAAAATCCAACAACAAAATGGTGGGAGGCAAGAGGAGGTTACTGAGACCATGGGGCTGGAGACTTCGTGCAGCGAGAAGCAGCTACAGGACACGAGCTGGCTCAGGTTGAAGGAGGGATGGCTTCAGGGGCATCCAACAGCTCCTCTATTCCCTCCCATCAGCATAGCACTATCAGAGGAAATGGACACAGTCAGGCTCTTCACTGTCCTGTGTGGAAGGAGGGCAAAGAGGCAGCATCCCAACCTGACACATGAGAAGCCTAGGCCCACAAAGACAGTCCAGCAGTGGAGCCAAGTCCAGGGAGACTTTCACACCATGGCAAGGAGGGGTGAAGTCCTGAGCAGACCCCATGGCTGAACCTCTGACAATGCCTGACAGAATGAATTATGTGCCATTGTGTGAAACACAGCAGAACAGTTTCTACTAATAGGCAAAGCATAAACCTAAAAGTTTGGCCTTTTGAGCCTTCGCATCCCTCCAAATGGGCAAATTTCCTTTTGGCCTTTTCAAATCACTTAATTCTGGCAACACATAAAGAAGTCAGTACATTTTTCTGATTCAGACTGCATGACATATTACATAAATTTAAGTAGGTTTGTTTATAGTTAGAGTTTTGACTTGTTCTACCTTGTAACTACTGAATTTATTCTGCTTAATATGGAACCATTTGTCTTTCAATGAAAGACACTATTTTCTTACTACTTCCATCACAGTATCATGTATTTAAGGTATTCACATGCTCATTTGTTTACCCATTCCACTTAAAGACAAGTACTGAGCTCCTGTACAAAGTTAATCACAAAAACATTTCACTTAGTATCACTGTCAGGTCAGTCTTATTATACTAATCATGCACCAGCAACAAGCAGCAGCATCTTTATTGTGATGGCTTTTGACACGGGTGCAGGACTCACCCCTCCTGCCTTTAGCAGCTTTCTTCTGAATTCCTCTGTCGGGTTGTTGAATGTGAGCTTTTCACAGCGGAGGTGATTTACAGGTGGGTGGCCTTCAAGGTGCAGGAATAAGTCATAGTCAAATCGAACTTTCTTAGGTTCTTCCTGAGGGTTGAAAATAACCAGATAGAAACATCTAGCACCAAAACTAACTACGTTGAAAACAAAAGCTACATAAAGACGGTCAATTAAAATTAAAATTATGTAATTTTTAACCACTCCTTGTGTTCTCAGAGACACATAGGGTTTACCAAGCATCAGCTGACCTACAGTGAACCAGAGAAGCTCCTATCAGCCCATGATAACACAGGGTAAAATGCATTCATTTCATGTAGTTCTGAGAAGACTTAATTGACACTTTTAAGTCAGGCTTGGCCCAGCTACAGGTGCACAGGCAAGTATCATGATTCAGCTGACACAGGTAACTCAGTCAAAAACACAATCACATTTCTGAGCCCTAGAGAGTACTGAAGACAGCATAGCAAGTTTTGAGTGCAAATTTCTCCACTGAAGCCAAACTATTGTTTTCTTCACAAGTTATAAAAAGGGGGAAGCATGAATGTGCTGCAGCCAACTATATTTGACCTCCAAGTGTGGTCAGATAGATTTCAAGTGTTCCACCAGAATTTTCAAGTAATTAAAATTCTCTGCTGCTGCAGCGAAAAAATTAAATTGAATGTTCCCTGTACCAATACAGAAAGAGAAACAGCAGAAAAGGCAAGTTTATCTCGAGAGAAATCACCAGTGCTCTAGTGCACTGAGAAAGCCTCAGCTGAAAACGGACAGTAGTGGCATCAAACAGACTTCAGTATCTTCTATCTGGTATTGCAAACTAAGTACATTTTGTGTTACACATTTACACAGTCCCTTCTAGAAAGCTGTATGTGTATTAAGTGCTTTTTAAAGATGCTATTAAGTAGCCCTTCCTCCAAAGGTCCTGATGTGCAATGGAAGTCACCAAATCAAGCTTTAGGGAAGAACAAAAATAAAAAGTCAAGTTGAAAAAAAGTTCAGTAAAAAGGGAACCATGAGGGACAAGAAGAAAGAGATAAAAACCTTAGCACATATCCAACACTGCATGTAATTAAAATACATGCTCTGTTCACTGACAGATGCTTAAGAAATTCACATTAGCCATGTTGAATTTTCATTCAGGATTCCAAGTATGGGAAGAACAGAAAGCACAGAAATCTCAGTTATTCTAGAAGTTAAATCACAAGAGGTTTCAAGCACAGCCAAGGGACACCCTAATCTGTCCTGTCTCTAGACTTGGAGCAGAAACAACAAAAGTGGACCTGAACTAAAAGGCTTGCAGTTTCTGAAGACAAAAGAAAGCAGTTCCTCTAGATGAACTATTTTCTTGACAGACGATTTTCGAAGGCAAGCATGGATGATATTTCTTGTTGTTAGAAATATTAACATGATTTCATACAGAAAAAAATGGAAGTAATTTATTTCCTGGTCTGCTTAGAAAACTGTGATGTTGCTATAGGCAACGAGTTGGTACCAGCAGCTTTGCCATAAAAGCCAAATTGCAATAATTCATAATTGGTAGTCTTCAAACAATTTTGTGTAAAGTCAGATGAACATAACCACTGATTAAAAAGCAAAAGACCCGCAGTACAACTGCACTGCCATTGTTTTAAAACAGGGAAGACAGAATGTGCTGCAGTTTATGAGCCTTATCCTCCTAATGGACTGCATTTTCCAAAGCAGGAGTCTTCCACATAAAAGCATTTTTAAGGACTTTGTCTCAATGACTAACAACTGTAGCTTGCTGCTGCTGAATTTGGGAGTGGGGGTCGGTTGTAATTTCCATAACTCTTTAAAGCTTGGAATACTTTTCTGTCATGATTAAATACCTATTAAATTTTCTACCAGTTTCTGGTTAATCCTGGGAATGGGAACCCTTTAATCCTCTGTTGTCCAGGTGGTCTCCTGTACCTCTCCTTCCTCCATTCATGAGGGTATTTTCTGAATCAGACATTGAACAGTTGTCTACCTTTAATAAATGATGATAGTATGTCTCCTCTTCCTTGTTCTGTCTACCTCCTCTTTTTCTGTACTGGAATATGTGTGAACTGCCCTGGGGGAGGAAAGCATAGCTGAGCTGGGAGAAAGCAGTAATTTGCCATCTCGATTTTTGTGCCACTCTTCCTTTGTATTGCACTCACCCCAGGGAAGAGCATGCTGCTGCAGCTGTGCAAAGAACTGACTCACAGTTCAACTGCTGCTTGTTGTATTCCAGGACACCAAAAAAGGGTGAGGGATGTTTGCAAACTTCCTAATTCCACATGTTGCTTGAGGGTAAGGTGAAATGTAATCACTGCTGCCCTCTTGATCTCAGTCTAAACCACAGCTTCTGCTGGGGAACACCTGAGACTTGCAGTCTCCACCCTCAGAAAAAGCAGCCACAAGTCTGAGTGGGAAACAAAGAAAGAAATGTCGGGCAGGAAGCTTTCTGCAGAGATGCTCAATAATTGACTCACTGTCTTCTGCTTTGTCTGTGGGATGAGCATTTAATAAAGGAGTTGAAGAGACTTGGCTGCTTTTCATTAGATTTCCTGAATGAATCAAAACAGCTTCCCTAATAGAAACAGGGCTAAAAGCATACAAAAAAAATCCAATCAGCTCACTGAGGCAGTTCTGTTTCCACATCCAACAGCAAACAGGGTAAATCAAGACCTGCTCATCACAGATTGATACAGGAAACACATCAGAATAACCTATTCAAAACCTACAACTTCCAAAGTGCCTGAGCAGAATTATGCACACTTCACAACTTAACAGGGCTTTCTTGAAAGACAAAAGAATACTGATTCCCGTGTTCTTGAAGGTTTACATAGCTAACCCCAACAGAAATTTTAAGTGATTGGGGTTCCAGAAAATGTCTTTTATTATGCATTTCTATTTTCTTTTTGGTTTTGTCTTTCACAAAGCATTCAGCACATTAAAGATGAAATGTTGACTTGATTAAAATAATTATTTCAAACTACATCTTGGTAATATAAAATAAACACACACATATCTTTGAATCACATGTTAAGTATCATAACTCTACCAAGGCATATAACATATAAAGGGAACCTAAATAACTATGGATATTAGGGTAGTGTAAATTAAACTTTGCAAGATTTTGCTCTTTGATTTCACACAAATCCAGTTCTTTTTATCTGAACTATTTATTAGTAATGCAGCCCCCTTTATGTACATTAAAGAAAACCTCTGTATTTACTATTTTATAGACTCACAGTAAGTGCAGCAATTACTTAGAATGTGAAGTATCACAATAATATGAGTTTTGTAGAATGGCACCAGGTTTGGTTTGAGCCTGGTAATGTAGACTATAATGAGTAATAACAAGCAGTCTAAAAGAATGGTTTTTAACAGACAAAGGATGCAGGATTTTAAAAAAAAGACTGTTTTGAAAGATCAAAACCTGAACAAATTATAAGATTTGCAATACTAAAATAGATCAGTTTATTATGTAATCAATGTAATCAAGATTGGTGTCCTTTCCTCAAGTTTAAGTGGCTCTTAAACATCTTTAAGTATTATTTAAAGTCTGTCCACTTTTTAGCAAGGCTAGTAATTCTTCTGAATAGTTATATTACACTTCTCTTTTTTAATAAGGCAGTTTTTAATTAGGAGATAATTTCACAGTTATCTCCTAAATATTGTTCACCGACACAGAATATCAGGTCCAATATTGTTTAAGTTCTCCCTCAGTGACTTGGATAAAGAGGCAGATGCCTCCTCAGCAAGGTCATTGATGGCACAGAGCTGGGAGCAGTGGCCAATAGCCCAGAGGGCTGTGCAGCCCTTCAGAAGGGCCTCAACAAGGTGGAGAGATGGGCAGAGAAGAACTGTCTGAAATTCAACAAAGGCAAATGCAGGGTCCTGCACTGGGGAGGAATAGCCCCAGGAACCAGCACAGGCTGGGGATGATCTGCTGGGAAGCAGCTCTGTGGAGAAAGAGCTGGGGGTCCTGGTGGACCAAAAGCTGTCCATGAACCAGCAGTGTGCCCTGGTGGCCAAGAAGGCCAGGGGTGTCCTGGGGTGCATTAGGAAGAGTGTTGCTGTATGTTGTGGGAGATGATCCTGCTCTTCTACTCAGCCCTGGTGAGGCACATCTGGAGTGCTGTGTCCAGTTCTGGACTCCTCAGTACAAGAGAGACATGGAGCTGCTGGAGTGGGTCCAGCAGAGGGTGATAAAGATGATGCAAGGACTGGAGCATCTCTTTTAGGTGGGAAGGCTGAGATGGTTGGGCCTGTTCAGCCTCAACCAGAGACAACTGTGAGAGACTTCACTGTTTATAAGAATCTGAAGGAAGGGTGTCAGAGGATGGATCCAGGCTCTGCTCGGTGGTGCCAAGCAACAGGAAAGAAGCAATGGGGCACAAACTGATGCACTGGAGTTTCACCTAAACTTGAGGGAGAACTTCTTCACTGTGCAGTGACTGAGCACTGGAACAGATTGCCCAGAGAGGTTGTAGAGTCTCCCTCACAGAAGATACTCAAGAACTGTCTGGACACAATCCTGTGCCATGTGCTCTGGGGTAACGCTGCTTGAGCAGGGAGGCTGGACCACGTGACCCACTGTGCTCCCTACTAACCTGACCTATTCTGTGATTCTGTGAAACACAATTATGCATTTCCAAAAGTTACAGTAGTACTGGGTTGAGGAACAACACTGATAAAGATAGCTTTAGATCTAATTTTTAACCAAGTTTACAAACTAACTTCAAAACTTAAAACCTCACTTCCATATTAGGTTTTTTTTTTCTTATGAAAAACATGGGATTCCATACCTTGTTTTTGAAGTAAACTTCAATTGGTAAAATGAAACCAGCATATCCAGATTCTTCAACTTTGTAGGGTGGATCCTTGCACACTGAAACAGAGAAAAAAAATGGTATTTAAGACAAAGAACCCCAGGTTTGAAATGTGTTAGCAAACCACATGAGTAAATCTGTGAGTAAATAGCTCAACATGGCACCATTACAAAACTGCACACACACAGTAGGACATGTGTGTGCACAACTCAACCTGAATTTTGCAAGCAAGTAAATTGCTCTTGTCTGCATAAAACCTCCAGTTTAGGGACAGAAAATCTTTATTTCAAATTTGGAATCTTTATTATTGGGGAAAGGGGAACACAACACAGCATTCTATCATATAGTAAAGAACATGAGGAAGGTTAACTGTGATATTACATTAAAATAATATCCAGGTTTTCCTTACAAGATTCAGACTTCTGTAACAATACAGTGAGTATTACTAGCTATAATACAATCTTTTCCTTCAAGTTCTCAGTTTAATGCAAAGGCTTTTAGTTACTTCAAGTCCCCACAGTACTGAAAGTGAGACCTCTGAAGAAAGTGCTACTAGATGTCAACTCCAGAGAGCTACAAAAAGCAGGTTGTTACAGAACTTGGAACAGATGCCATCTCTGCCTTCTCCTGTTTGATTTCGTGGTAATCTCCTCACAGAATTCATGTCCATGTAACACAGTAGCACAAAGGGAGGCTAAGCTTGAGAAACCATGCATCTAAATGCAGCATCAACTCAGATGCTTCCAAAGGCTGCATTGTTATGTATGACAAATCATGTCTATGACACTAACATCTCAATGAAGGTTTCTCTACTGTAGATTGGTAGAATGATGCAATTAATACACAAAGGGTGGACTTCTTCAGAAACACTTCCTATAGCTATGTCAACCTAGCTGAATGGAAAACATATTCAAACTATCAGATGAACCACAATTTGCACAGGTGTATACTCCTTTCAGAATTGCCTGGTAGTTTACAAAAAGAACGTATTGCAATAAACTGTACAAGACCTGATTACCAAAATTATTATTTTTAGCAAAGCACCACAGTTGGGCACTTATGATCCTATAACACCTCAAAAACACGACAAGGTCCATCAGACACATCCAGGAATATATGCACACTTACATTCCCCAGTAGTGCAATCAGTACATCAGCTTTTTGAGGATATGCAAGCTTGATTCATCCCCAAGTAAACAAACACAGCAGAATTTTCTACTACTACCTTGCCGTTCTCCTCCTGGTTTCCTAGCACCAAGCCCCTCAAGGTTGAGGGAGATTACAAGTCCTTGCTTGGCTTACTGCAGTTGGCTACCACTGCCTAGTTAACTCCATGCAGTTAATAAAAAGGGAAATGAGGGGAAAAACAGGGCAAGAATAATCTCTTTTACACACTCTTCTGCAACACTGTCCTCTTGCAGCTACAGAAGTAAATTTGTTTCTCTTGGCAGAAAAAAAACAGAGGAGCTACAGTTTGGAAAGTGGGATTTGAAAGATTTTGAAGAAAAGAACTCTGATGATTGATCAAATCTAACAGATGGTTTTAGACTAAGGTCTTCAGCTGGAAACTGGAAGTACCTCCCAGAAGTAGTATTTCACCTTTTATTGGTGAAAGATTTATTTATTCAATCTTCTCTTAAAATATGCCAGCATTCGAGAAATGTAAATGTAATAGTCCTAGTTAAGCACAGATTAACAGAGGTTTCAGTAATATATATTGGCAAGTTTTCAGTCCATAGAGGAGCCTTCTGCTCCTCCTCTGCCTTCAGAAGACAGCTTGAGGAGAAAGTCTCCACGATATTTTTTGAATGCTCATGTACAGAAGACTGAAATCTACTTACACAAAAATGGGGAAAGATTATACAGCAGATGCTTAATCAGATGGAAACATACAGGCTTTAGAAACGGTGATTTCAGGTTGCATATTCGCAATAAGTCACAAATATCACATCAACTTCTTCCCAAGCACTTAATTGGTGCAGAAAACCACATTAGCATAAATATTTTTCATTTAGCTCCCTCATGTAGCTCTTCTTACAGATTTACACAGCTGTTTGCTATGCTGAATAGTACCTTATCAAAGTCCCACAGTTCTTAAAAGGGACTGTAACAGCTGCCAGTTTTGATAAAACCTGGGTAATGGGCTACAGAACAATCACCAGGAAACTACTTTGGGTATCTTCCAAACTGAAAGATGGGCTTTTACACAAGGAAAATTCTAGTCTTGTGAATGAAACCTTCCAGTAAAAAAACAGAAGTGACTGAGTAAAGCTCCATGCTATTGTGTAGGTCTAGACTACAGCTATTACACTTTTCTCACATTTTTTGTGGAAGCCACCATTGACAGAACGTACTGGCAGAAACAGTAACTCTATGCACTCTGAAACAGCACTCCCTAAGTTTTTTGTTTTATTAAACTGTTATAAGGAGTAACCAGGGCTGTAGTGACACGTGTGGTTTAGCCAAGCCAACAGGAAATCATCCTAGCAAGGTTTGCTGACCAGAGAAGAGAGAAGTGGCAAGAGTTAGGTAAACCACAGAAAAGGAAGTACAAAAAACCAAAACAGGACAGGACAGGAGAAGAGGGGAAAAAAACCTTAGACCTGTAGTGCAGAAGGAAAAGAGAAACAACAGCAAATTGCAAATACAGACCAGCAGAGCACAACCAACAACAGAAACTAGGAAGGAATGATTTTGAAAAAGGAAGTATCTGGAAATCCTAACAGACTTTCTAGAAAATCAGCTCTCTAGGAAAAAAATGACTATGCTAGACTAGGTAAATAGGCAGAAAACACTACCCCATTACAAACAATTTCCTCTTGATCCAGACAGACAGAGGCACCTCACCACTGACTGCTCCTTTCCTTTAAAGTGGCACCTAAAAATGCATTTCAAGCACCAGACCAAGTGTTCTGAACACCATTATCACTAAGACCTAATCATTATGATTATGAAAAAACTTGTATGATCACAATTTTTTCCCTCTCTGGTGTATCTTTTGTCTAGGTTGTCCAAATTCAAAGACAGTCTCTAAATAGGTAAGGCCCTACAGGTTCCTACAGATCCAATTAAAAACTGGTGTCTGAGAAGGCAGTTCTGGAGAACATCTTTACTGAGATGCAAGAAGAAGCAGGCAACAGTATGCAAAATAACAAGCCAATCATAACAGTGTCTATTGTCACAAGAATTGTAGGTTCAGGAGAAAAGAAGTGAAAAATATAAGCAAAATTATATGTATTTCTTTAGACCCACTGGCCACAGAATAAAATGCAGGGGTTTTGTTGCCTGTGCAAGACAAAATCAGGAGTTTAGCCCAGTTGATCAGAGCATGGTGCTAGTAACACCAAAGTTGGGCACTCAATCCCTCTATGGGCCACTTAAGTGTTGGACTCGATGACCCTTGTGGGTCCCTTCCAACTCAGAATATTCTATGAGTTCATGGTACTGACCTGTTACCAGAATAATAATTTCTCTTCTTCCATAAATGAAAGCTTTAGTCTTAGCATATTTGCAAATATACTTGCTAAATACAAATAGATCAATTAAAACAATCTCAGGTGCAATTTTGAAATAAAAATAGGAGCTCATGCAACACAATCATACAGCTGAAGTCTGTCCCTTATGTTCATCATGTTTCATTGTACTGTGGGGTGAGCACTGCTGTAACATGCAGTAACACTGGTATGCTTAAGGCCACAGAATGGAAATCAGATCGAACAGCTCTCTAAATATAGCTAAAGCTATTGCCAAATGCTGCATAGGAGCTTAAACACAGATGAAACCAAATGACTAGTCAAGTTGTAAAAATATACAGGGCATAAGGGAACATGTAAAAGCTAGTGCAAGAAGGCTCTGGTCCAAAGACAAGAAGGTGGAATGGCAGTTTTCCTTAATGCTGAAGAGGCATACACATGTGCACACACGTACAACTGCACAGGCGATGAATTCTAGAACTGTGCACACCTCAGCTGCTCACCTACAGCATATTGTCACTTAACCTCCTGTGACAAAGGATTATTCAGGCACTTAGCTGCAATGCTAGCTGAATTACAAACACTTTACAAACAGAATAGTCAGAAACATACTGGTTATGCCAATTCATTCATTCATTTTGAACTGCCTTCCCATAGGTACAAGTTCCAGTAATTCATAGATGATGAAAAGTTATTGAAATGCTCCTCAAACAAAACCTGCCATCCAGCAAGCAACTGCAAGATACCAATGGACATCAGTAACAATGTTATCATTACTACTACACAATTTTATTAATAAGGATTTCTTCTCAATAATGATTCAGCGTCTGTTTAGGTTACACTGCCTAATCATACCATCAAGGGGCCCTGCAGAGAGACCTTGAAAAATCAGAGGGCTGGGCAATCACCAATTGTATGAAGTCTAATGACAAGTGCTGGAGTGTGCATCTGGGATGGGGCAACCCCAAACGTACAGACAAACTGGGGAATGAGACATTGAGAGGAGAGCTGCAGAAAGAGACCTTTCCAATTCATGATATTCCATGAATCTGTGACACTCATTCTACATGTAAACAAGGGATGAGAGTGCTCAGTTCTCATCTAGTGCATTCTACAACTCAATTATTTGATCATGCCTGCAGAATGAGTTACCCAAGATCATAGACAGCCAGAACAGGCATAGATGATTATCTGTCCCCCTGTTCTATCAGAACATGCCTTCTCTACAGCTCACATAAATGGTTTAAACCACTTATCTCAAATGTTTTTTCTTTATTCCACAAGTGAAGCACTACTTTTTCTTTCACAAATGCATTCCCAAGCACTACATCAGACATTAACCAAAGGAACAGATGCAATCAAGCCATTGATTTTACTAACAGTGACTATATTGAAACCTTTGAACATAATAATAACAAAATTCTAGTTAAAGCAATCTTTCTTAAAAGCTTTAACATGAGAGTCATTTGCCAGTTTAACACTGTTGAACACTTAACTAGAATAGGTTTTTTTCTTTATTAAAAACAGTCAGAATGAACAAGTAGAGGCAGAAGTTCCCTTTAAGCAGATTTCAACACAATATCAGGACGGTGCAGAATAATGTCTGGAAGAATTTACTCATATTCTATGCATCCTGAAGGATACTCCAGGTGGGCACTTGTAAGAAGAAATTGATATCTTCTTTAAGAGAACTGGTTTAACCATAAGTTTTTTTGTACTAGTATGTTATAGATATTTGCCCATTATTTGCTCATATGAGTCACCCTTTGACCAACTTTTCCCTCTGTTCAATAACACCTTCATTAAAAGAAGTCTCAAAACCAAGGGGTAGCATTCATTTTCAGAGGGAGGCAGATTGTGGTACCAAACCCCTCCCGCAGAAATAAGTCAGCTTTAAATATTCAGCTGTGATTTCTATAAAAGCTCTTGGACTCTGGTATTCTGCAGCTCACCTTGCCAGCTGGTGGGCAATCCAGTACTTGGATTCTTAAAAAAAACCCAAAAAACCAAAACACCAACCTGGAAGAGAATGGCTCTCTTATGTTCTAACTTCAGCCACACCTCAACTCTTAATAAACAAAAAAATTCTAGGTTCAAACAAAAACTAGCAAAAATTACTATGTAGAGTGTGGGTTAAATGGTACGTCCTAGACTAAGAAGAAGGAGTGCACATTTGCTTTATACCTTACACTCATGAGTACTTCATGAGAAAGATAAAACCCTCAAGTGAAAGCACAGAAGGCACTAAGAAAGAACTAAGACTGAGCTCTCAGCACCCCATTCACAGATATACTACATCTCCTGCCTCACATACAGAGCAACGAGATTCCCACCACTTCTACCAACTGAATAGGACAACAAGATACAGCTTATAACTCATTAAACAAAGTGAACCCTAACTAAGTTTTGGAGTGATGTTTCTGTACACACTGTCTACTCCCCAACCATTGAACAGCTTCTTCATCAACTGTAAAAAATCTAACACACAAGATAGGAGGGCAGGGAAGTCTTCAAGTCTGTGGCTGAGTTTGGACTCAGTCACACCTAGGGTCCATCAGGAATTTAGAAAGCAAGGGGGTCCTCTCTCAACCTTGAGATTCAGGGGGACGGTCTCACCCTTTTACATCCTTACTCTCTTCCCTCTCTGGTCTCTATGTAAATCATTCTAAGCTGATTCTAATCTGAGTTTCCTCTGTGTATTTCATCCATGCAACAAGTAATGGAGTGAACCTTGCCACTGAACATTGTTAGTCACAGATTTATATTAAACCTGCTTTTGCTAATACCTTTGGAAGCGATTTTTTAAAGTGACCAAAACCACTCATTTGCAAGCCACTGTTTTGTGTGATGGAGCTGTGCTTTCCTGAGGATGGTTGAATGCCTGTGTGCCCATGAAGGAAGCAGTGAATGAATTCTTTGTTTTGCTTTGCTTGCATGCACAGCTTTTGCTTTACCTATTAAACTGTCTTAATCTCAACCCACAAGTTTTCTCACTTTTATCCTTCCAATTCTCTCCTTCATTCCACTGTGGAGAAATGAATAAGCTGTTGGGTGGTGCTTAGATGCCAGTTGGGGATAAACACAACATTCACACCTTCCAGAACTTCCAACAAAAGGACAATTTTCTTGATACAGAAAAATCCTCAGGCAGCTGCAAATTTTCAACCTTCAGTACAGTGCAGAAGCCCCTTCTCCTGACTGAAGGACACAGAAAACTGTCAGCTATGTTCTGCACACACAAGCAACTATCCTTACAGAGACATTCAGAAGTTACTGGAGATGTCTAGGACCACTTACAGTTTATGTCTTCCACCCCTTCCGTCCACTCCCTCAAATTTCCTCTGAATGAGTTGGGAATGAGAGAGAATTGGGAAAAGAATAAAAAAAGAAGACATTTAAACTGAAGTTATTCCTATATTTTCTGCTTTAATTCTAGATTAATTTTCAATACTAAGCATGTTTCAAAAAAGACTGTTAAAAAATACACATATGCCTCAGGTATCAGTGAATAAGAGATTTCCAGAAAGCACCTGGATTGGAAGCCTTTCTTAGATAAACATGACACTAAAACAAAAGAAAAACCCTTGAACAACTGAACTGCAGCTAAGGCTGCCTGGATAATAACATAATAAACCAAACAATTATCTTTGATGGAAAACACATTAGGTATAACATTAAAAACTCTGACAATAAATGTCAATTTGCCCTGTAGATACCATTAGTATTTTAAGAGTAATAAAAATTTCCAGTAATTGCACACTAGTGCAATGTCATATTTGTATAGAAGGTACACCCCTTGGGATTTTCTTTTTTAACGAGAAAAAGAGGTCCCACAATTGCAGGATTTGAAGTAATTTCTTTCTTATTACATAGCTTACCTCTTCCTCCCACTAAAGACTTTGGATAGAGAATATTTTTTCTTAACTTCCAGGCAGATATCTAAACCAGTAAACCTTATTCTCTACTTTAACTTCATTGTGCAATGCATAGATCAAACTGAGAATAAATATTTCAGAGCCAACTAAGTCAGTCTATATACCTGTGTCAAAATTTTGGGATTGAAAAAGTTTTACAAGCAAGCCAAGACTAATTTTTTTCCCTCATACCTCCATCCTGCATGGTTATTTTACTTGATTTATTGCAGAATGAGTAAGGCTGGAAGGGACAACCAGGGAACAATCTGGTCCAACCTCCCTGCTGAAGCAGTGTCATCCCAGAGCACATGGCACAGGATTGTGTCCAGACAGTTCTTGAATATCTCCAGTAAGGGAGACTCTGCAGCCTCTCTGGACAATCAGTGCGAGTGCTCAGACACTGCACAGTAAGGAAGTTCTCCCTCTTGTTCAGGTGGAACTTCCTGCACCTCCGTGTGTACCCATTGCCCCTTGTCCTGTTGCTTGGCACCACCGAGCAGGGCCTGGACCCACCCTCCTGGCACAACTCCTTTAGACACTTAGAGACCTTGACTGCATGTCTCCCTTGTACTGAGGAGCCCAGAACTGGACACAGCACTCCAGATGTGCCTTACCAGGGCTGAGTAGAGAGTCAGGATCACCTCCCATGACCTGCTGTCAGTGCTCTTCCTAATGTACCCTAGGACACCATTGGCCTTCTTGGCCACCAGGACACCCTGCTGGCTCATGGACACCTTGTTGTCCACCACGACCCCCAGCTCCTTCTCTACAGAGCTGCTTCCCAGAAAATCCACCCCCAGCCTGCACTGGTGCCTGGAATTATTCTTCCCCAAGCGCAGGACCATGCATTTGCCTTTGTCTTTGTTGAAGTTCAGACAGTTCTTTGTTCTTCAGATGTAATATACTGAAGAAAATAAATTTTGCATGTGTTGTCCACCTGACTGCCTTAATGAAGCTGCTCAGGGTCAGTGTACATAAGAACATGAACACTAATCTGCCTCTCAATTATTTTAGGAATTGGAAAGTAAAACTAAGAACAGGAAAAAAGAACTATCTCTTCAAACACATTTTATTCATACCATTCACTTACAAATGGAAAAAATACAAAAAAGTATGTTAAGCAAAACATAGGTGTATTAATATTATAGGAGCTTAAACTATTGAAGGGTATTGCTAAGGCTGGAACAATTATTTATTGTAAACAGTGTGTTACATGAATCTGTCTGGTAATGTCTGTCATTTAGCATTACTTGTGTAACATAACAATATAAAGCTCTACAATCAAAAATACCCCGAAAGAGAGAATTGCAGTTTGTGTGCAAACATGTTCACTATTAATAGGATGTAAATGTATGCTTCAGGCATAAACTGAGTTTAAGGGCTGTGTTTGCATACAGGTGATACAAACGTTGTATACACTGGCAGGCACATAATTATCACAACAATTATACTATTAAGCTGTTAGGAATTTTGAGGGAAGAAAAGAGCCATGTGAGAATAATGAGTGATTAATAATAAGGAAGTGGCATAGAAAACTGCAACTTTCTTCAAACAGAAATAATTAAAATTGCAATGTTGTTTCTGACCACTGTACCATGCCTATAGCTTTATTCTTCTGCTTAAGAGAGGCACAATAGAACAAACTATTTCAATTGGAAGGGACCTACAATAATCACCTAGTCCAACTACCTGAACACTTCAGGACATAGTTCAAGTATACTGTTAAGGGCATAGTCCAAATGCCTCCTAAACACCAACAGCTTGAGGCACTGACCACCTCCCAGTAAGTTTGCTCCAGTGTTTGACTGTCCTCACATTAAAAAAATGCTTCCAAATGTCCAGTCTGAACCTGCCCTAGCACAGCTTCGAACTATTCACACAAATCCCATCACTGGATCCCAGGGAGGAGAGATCAGCACCTCCCTCTCCACATCCCCTCCTTGAGAAGCTGTTCAGGGCAATGAAGTCACCCCTCAGTCTCCCATTCTCCAAACTGGACAAACCCAGAGCCCTCAGCCACTCCTCACAGCATGTGCCTTCCAGCCCTTTCACCAGCTTTTTCCCCCTCTTCTGGACACATTCAGGGACCTTCACACCCTTCTCAGACTGTGGGCCAGCACAGCACACAGGTCTCAGGGTGGATCCAGCGGGATGATCCTGTCCACTGACGGCTGGTGCTGCTGTGTCTGATGCAGCCCGGGATGGGCTTTGCCCTCCTGGCTGCCCGGGCACACTCTGCTGACCACACTGAGCTGCTGCGGGGAGCTAATCAAGGCTTTCAATTCATCCCGTTTGTTTCTCCACACTGCATTTGTTGGCATACAAGCATTTCAGATACACTGAAAGATTGGTTGATAGATAGATAGACAGACAGACAAACGGATAGACATACACACACACACACACTGAATTCATGGCAGCTAGCCACAGATACATTCCTTCTCAAGCTCAGAGCCCTAAATTCTATACAGCTGACAAACTCCCCTTTGCACATAAAATGGAGACGGTAAAGAAATAGAGAAGGTAAAGAAATAGAGACTGGGCCATAAAGGCAGAAAATCTTAGTGGCACATGGTCTAACCCTGAATAATTAGTTTTGCTGTAGGCCAATTCCAGCATGAAGTGAACAACTAGTTTTTAAAAATCCTCACCTTAAAAAATGCTGTATTAATGAAATCATATTTGCACTAATAATCTGACAGAAATCTCTAGAGCAATACAAATAAAGTGACTAAGCTGTCCAAAGACTCTCAATAGATCACAAGTACAGTTTTGCCTAAAAAAGCTAAGTATTTTCTTATGCATAAAAGTCATTCATCACACAGTACTTCAACTCTGCTCTTTTGAAAATATCACGAAAAAAGTGGACAAAATTTCATTTTCAAGTTGGTCTTTTTTCTTTAAAAAAATGCCACCAGGTAAATTAGAAAGCTATTGATGGAAACATTAGCAAGGTTTTACTCATTTATATGTTACAGAATAAATAATTTCTCAGTAATCCCTAGCTTATGCTTGTTTCTGAGAAAAGCAACACACAGCGTTGTTTCCAATTTTCCAGTCAGTGACATCTTTCCAATTTCACTGTTGAGTTGCAAGCATTCAGTAATAAGGAAATAGTTTTGTTGATAATTCTGAAGGAAAACTTTTGGGGTTCATAACTATTTTAGTTCTGCAGATCTTGAAAAAAAAGTGAAGTGCTTCCTAGTAACATCTACATAGGCAAACTGCTAATAATATTTCTTTAAACAAATACCCCAATTTTTGTTCAGACAGCATTAATTATCACACCAAAAATTCTTTTAAATCACTGGCAAAGCTCAAACCCTAAGTTTTGGGTTTGTGAAGAATACTGTAATGGAAACATTAAACTTTTTGCTCTTTCCAATGTATTTCTCTTGTCTTGGTATGCCTCTGGCACATATTTTCTCCATGTACTGTATTTAATTAAATAACAGCTTGAAAAACAGAGAGTAGAAATAATTCAGTGTAAACATCTTGAACAAAAATTAGAGTGCATACCACCAGCCAGACATACAGGAAACAAGTAATCTTAAACCACTATTGTTTCATTAGCAGTCATGACTCAAAAAAGACTGCAGAGGAACAGAAAACTTTACACTTTTCTTCAGTTTTGATAAGGGGATTGTCATGATTCACTTGGGTGAAGAAACCTGAAAAATCATGTATGTGTGACAATATCCTCCAATCTAAAAAAAACCAAACAACTCCATTTATCATTCATTTATAATTCTTCCAGGAATTAGAGTATATATTGACTAGAGGATATTAAATTAGTCAAAATGGAAATAAGCATTTTATGCTAGCATATCAGGTGCTTTCAAAGGAGTCATGCTCTCAACTTTTCCAAATAAAAGCAGATTTCTTTGCTTAGACAGCATTTATCCAGAGCATTATTTCCCACAGAAGATTTGATTAATAATAATTAACTGCACAAGAAGGATTTTAAAAATCTAGCATATTTAATCATGGATGTCCTTCACCTTTCCTGGTTTTTTATTTGTTGGGATTTTTTGTTTGATTATTTGTTTTTAGTGGTTCTTTCTGGGTTTTTTTTCACTAGCAATTCCCCTAGGAAATTGTGTGAATACATACATCTTGGATTTTGTTCCCAGTCTGGTTTTCACAGACTTGAGAACATCCCTAAGCACAGTGTGCATGCAATGTATTGTTCAATTAAGAAACAAAAGGAAAGGTTATGTGGCTGTGTTTCCCAAATCAGAGCAAAACTCTAAGTGGGCTTCCCCACTCATTTTTCCGTATGTTTTCAAAAGAACAAGTCTTTCCACCAGCCAAGAGTCTTAAAAATACAGGTGATGTTAGGTTTTAAATTCATTATGTTCCTAGTAATTTAATTTCAAAAAGGTAAGTACAAAACTCAACAGACATCAGACACAAGTTTCACTGTCACATTTTTAGAGTATCTGTTTGTCTTTGACTTTATTTAAAATTGCCTTTCAACCCAAGCTAGAACTCCAAACATAACATAACAGAAAAATTGCCTCCAAAAAGACCATCCTTCCCCCTTCAATTTTTCTTGTGACATGATATTCTGCTGCCATTTACCATAGTTACTCTACAGGTAGGTAACACAGGAGCCTTTGGACACTTCTGGAGACTTAGAAGGGATGGCAGACACAGAACACCTAGACCCAAAACCAGCAACCCATAAGTGCAGTTACTAATACTCATATGAATGGCAAGGAAACTACAACTTGAGGCTAAAAAGCCCACATCCTTATTCAAAGCAATTGGAAGAGGAAGATGTAATAGACAGCAGCAGAGAAATCTCACTTGTTGCTGAAGTTGGACAAGCAGAATCACAAGCTGCAAGCTTTGGGTTTGGGTGGGCAGGCACTGCTGAGGCTTTCCCTGTGCAGCTGCTGCTCTGTCCCGCCCAACCATTTAAGAAAGCACTCCGTGTGCTCTTATAAACCCACATACACCCTAATATTTCTCCTCCAATGCAGACCTCATAGAAAGTGGGGGCTGAACCTCTGCCATCACACACCTCCTCTGCAGCAGCAATCAGCAGCCCCCACCCAGCCTGGACTCAACACTCAGCATCACCTCCTTGCTCCACACCACCCAGAAGCACTCACGTGTTCCCCATTTGCTGCCTTGCCACCAGTCATATTAAGAGCTACTTCAAAATAGTCTGTTATCCAAGAAATTGAACACAACAACAAAATCTCCTTTTCTTGAGATCACAGTGACAGAAAAACATCCACAGGCTGACGCTGAGTGAGCACTGAAGAACATTACCACAAGCAGACTCCAATATATTACAAAGAAAACACTAATGAAATTGAGGCTAAAGACTCTCCAGTACCCTTCAGTACAAAAACCCAAAGTGAAGTAAGCAACACGCCAGCAGGAGTCCCACAGCTGAAAGGTGCAGAAAACCTCGAGGTGGAGGGGAGTGGAATGAGAGGGCTTTTGTTCTAGCATACAACCTCTGTGTCCATATTCAGGAACCAGCTGCTGTCGGCAGCAACACTTCAGCCATGTGCTTCAGAAACTAAAAATGCTTCCGTGCCTGTTTGTCATGTTATTTCAGATAGACTGAGACTACAGGAAATACTGAAGGAGATGGAATAAATCAGTCATACAATTGTCACCTGTAGAAATGCCTAAACAAGCTTTCTGCAGGTCTTGTGATGAGAGATAAGTGGATTTCTGCTATTTAATAATTATTTAAGAGTCCTCCAAGCCAAACCTTGTTAATAGAAGTAAAAGTAGGACTAAACTAAGAGAAGCAATCAAACACATATCAAATTAACTACTTTAAGAATTCATTGCTATTTTCAAAGATGTCCTGAAGTTACTCTTCTTTATGAAGAGCATTTACGTATGTACACAAAGGACAGCATGACAAAAAACAATTAAGCTCTATAATGGTCCACACCATAGTAGCAATGGAACATTCTTCATTTTCCTCAGCTGTTTACACGCCTCTGAGGACATCACAAAGGATCAAACCACCTTCTGCTTCAGGGTAATTTTTGGGGAAAGTACAAATTAGGAGCACCTTTTTCTTGCAGGAAACACTTTGCTTTAGTTAAGAGCAAAAGTAAAGACAGACAGTTTGAAATTAATACTCTGAACCATTCTGATCTTTCCTTCATGAGCAATCACAGACATACCACAGACAGAGCAAGTTTAAGTATTTAAGACACCAAGACAAGAGTGACCAATAGTAAGGATGACCACTTTACAGGTAGTGGTACATACCAGGAGAGAACTGCCCAGTTATAAAAACCCCACAGGAAGGTCAGTCTTAAGGCTAAAAGTTGAATGCAGACTCAAGACAGAATAACCAGCTCCTATTTGAAGATTTCAGAATCAATAAAAATATCAGGGTGGGCAACACAACATACTGCAGGAAAAAAGTGTCCATGAAACAGAATGAAAACAGAACTTCACAACAGCAATCTTAATTTTATGTATTAAACAGGCAGATTGTTTTGACTTTCATCATTCTTAATGAGGTGTTTTTCAATATGAGCGCTATTCACAACATTTATTAATGACTGAATGTAAGACAGGCAGCCTACTGGGAAAAAAACCATCTTGATAGAAGAGAATTACACTGTGTTCCAGCTGAGTACAATGAAGACAATCAGCTGATTTAACATAACTTCCTACATTTAGTAAGATAATAACAAATGATAATCAATGTAGAGAGAAGCATATAATAAGAATATTAAAAGACCTGCATTTAAGCTGTAATTCTATTTTCAGTAACAATCACTTAATACTTAAGTCTTCTTTATGTTCATAATTAGGTTATCTCAGTAAACTAGATGACTGGTTATTCCAGTTAAAGATGTATCTGCTCTTCTGCTGTGTAACATAATTACTCTGGGTAACAGAATTGCTGTAATACTCATGAGATGTTAACTTGCCTTCACCCCTTAAAAGAGTAGAACATAAAATCAGGAAAAACTGAGAAACCTCAAAGGAAGTATTAAAAAGCAGAAATTGCAGCACCACTGAAAAGAGCTAAAATATAAATCTGTGACACACTTTACTCAGATTACATAAATAGGGTGCACAATTATGTGCTCATAATGCCACTGACACAGCTCAACATACATACAAAAACTATTTAAGACAGCCCCAAACATGCATGCCCTTTCACAAACAAATGAGAATCATTTCTCTCAATTTTTGTCTGAACTCTCATCAAAACAGTCTCACAACACTTCCCAATAATAAGGACAAATCACTGTGACTTCAGAAGACATCAATTACCTAAACAGGAAACTGAACAGTATGTGCTGGTAAATATTCCCTTGGAACTCTCCATCCTTTAAACCACCTAATCCACTTAAGCTCTATTTGCCATCATATCTGTACATAAATACACAGCACTTGAATGTTTCAAACCTGTAATTACTTTGAGAGACACCGTAAAGCTCACAAATATATGCAGTAGCTATAGCAAACATATGAAAGTGCAACAATATGGTAAAAAAAAATGCCAGTGGAATTATGTCACTTTCTGAAGGTGGCATGTTACCAGCTTCAGCATCTAATTTCAGTCCTATTTCAAAAAAATATGCTTCAAAGCAGCAGTCCTGCAAATGTAGTGGTCTGTGGCACTACACACACTGCACTTCAGGCTTACAACATCCCAGAGTGGACTCACAGATTTGAACATACAGTGGCAGTGCAAGTGTTCTCCTTCACAGGATAACCTTAAAGCCTCCAGGTAAGAGGCGTATAGCACTTCTGTACCAGTTCTGGCTGGGATAGAGTTACATTTTTTCAGTGTCTTAATGGGGCTATCATAAGCAGATTCTTGTTACCTGGCCTCAGTTATCATGCTGGAAGCCAAGACACACCATCTTGCCTGTGAACTTACAAAATAGTTTGTGAAAGTGTTTAAGCTCAAGTCTACATATTTTCTACAAGTAAGAAATATGTTTGCTAAGTTAAAGTGATCAATCTCCATTCTTATTTTAATGTAAATATTGTAATTATTGAACTATGTAATTTTCACCTTTGTACCCTTAATGACTGCTTTTACAGTAGAGAATTTACCAGAAAACCCAAAAGTTTGTCTGCCAGTGATCTAAGCATTTGACAGAGACTTTGGACTATGGCTTCAACACTATTAATTAAATGAGTAAGTTCCATGAAACTAAAGAAGAAAAAACCCCTGACCTTACATAAGTATATTGACTTGCACTGAGTGCTTTCTTTGGTTTATTTCTACTCTTCTGTTATCCCCCAATCAGCTGTCCTCCCAGGAAAGTAGGTAGGTATGTACAAGAATGTATACTTTTGCCTCTGCCATTGCTGTTTCTTGCATGAAGAACCCCAAAAAACCACAGCTATGACTGTCCTAGGTGTTCAGATAACTATAATTCCACTCTGAACATTTGACAGTTGCCCATACATTTTAGCCTTTGAAAGCATTAATAATTATGTAGCAGATGTGATGCCTGGACTGCAAGCCAATTCATCCAACTCCTCCAAGTAGACTGAATCTGCATTAAGATCCTTAATTAGAGATTAAAAAAACCTTTTGGTTTGTCTCTCCTATCTTCTTCCAGAGTTCTGTCAAAATGCCTGAAGTAACTGTCTTATAAATACACATTGTTTTCAATACAATGGACTCGCGGTCCCTCAGCTTGTGGCTGGGAGTTTAGGGGGCATGGAATAAACTTCATTCCGATTGTCTGTCCCAAAGACAATCGGAATGAAGTTTAGAACAAAGAACTAGAACAAAGGTAGTGGCTAAAAACTCTGTTCTTTGGGAGCACAGTGTAAAAGTTTCACTAATATCCCACTTCCTCCCCCTGTAAACAATTTCCTTTAGTAACTGAAAGAGACAGGAGTTGCGTATTAGCTATTTCTAAACAAACCATTTGTTGGTTTTTTTGGGTTTTTTTACTTAATGCCTTGAAGTAGGATAGCTCATTCATTTCCTACTGTCTGCTTCCAGGTGGCACAAAGAAGGATCTTTATCACAACACTTTTAAATATGATTTTTTTTAAATGGTGGAGGCAGTTATTGTTTGACATCCATCAAACAATTGGGAAAATAATTCAGATTAAGGGTTATGACTGGGAATCTGTTACCAAATTAAGTTAACATGGAGTTTCTTGGCTATAATGCTTCTAAATAGTTATTCACTTGTGAGCAAACAAGGATATGGAGCTAACAATAATTCTTTCTACCTCCCAATTTTCATTCTCTTAGACACTGATCATTCTTATCTTTTGAAGACCTTGCTTTGCTCACTTCCCTCTAGATGTTATTACACATTTTGAACATGCAACATGTGCTCAAGCTGACATCCTCTATAAAAAGGGTTTATTTATTTTCTTACTCCTAGCAGACGTTACCTGGCTTCATCAGAAAGCAAGGACAGATGAACAAACTGTGTGTGCACTTTTGTTCCCCATTCCTTCTCATCATTCCAAGAGTAGAAATTCAGCAGAATGGGATTCAACATTTACTGTTATGCCTCAGAGCAGGTCAGAAAAATGACTACAGAGAAAGGAGTCTGTGCATCCTTCCCTAGATCTGCTAGGGATCATGCTGAGAAATGTAACATTAGAAGAAAGCAGAACGATTTTTCAGAAGTTACAGAAAAATGGCGTCTTGGTTTGAAAGACAGGTGACTGTTAAGGAAGGTGGGAAACTCCCTTCAAATAGAGAATAGGAGCCTCCTTCTGTCTGAATTATTATAACTTTGAAATCAAGGGCTTTCAGGCAAAGATATGGGGAAAGGAGTAACAGTTCCTTACTAGTATTTATAACAAGGCAAACAACAGCAGCAGCAGCAACAACAAACAAAAGCCAGAAACCCAGTGGCAGCTTTCCCTGGGCTGCCAGGTGCTGTCCCTTTGGTGCAGTTCCAGTCACAGCCAGCAGGGGCGCTGTTGGCTCCAGCCAGGCAGGGCAGTGCAGTGATTCCCCCGCGGCTGCAGGGGGCGCTGTGGCGCGAGCTCAGCTCTGCCTCCCTCACATGGCAATGGTGGGCGGCCTGAGGGCAGGACGGGGGGCAGCAGGACGGGGGGGCAGCAGGACGGGGGGCAGCAGGACGGGGGGGCTGCAGGACGGGGGGGCTGCAGGACGGGGGGGCTGCAGGACGGGGGGGCTGCAGGACGGGGGGGCTGCAGGACGGGGGGGGCAGCAGGACGGGGGGGGCAGCGAGCTGGACCCGCAGCGCTGGCTCAGCCGGGCTAGCCAGCAAAGGTGGCAGAAACTCTGCAGTTGTGGCAGAAGCCGCAATGTGCTCCAATGGGCAGGGGCAGCGACAGCCAGGCCTCTCCGCAGCAGCTGCGAACGCAGCCAGGGAGACTCTGGGAGGGGAAAGAGGGTCGGAATCTTGTGCACTTTCCCAAGAGAAAGCTCACCCAGCAACGAAGAGAAGGCAGTGCAGAGCTGGCCTTTACGCCGTTGCAGCAAAAGGGAGATAGCAGCTTCACCATTCTCCTGCCGATGCCCAGAAAGCAAGTGAAGTTACCAGCGGCCGGGTGCTCCCTCCCCTCACCACTCTCTGGCCACATCTTTTGTCTCTTAAGTATCTGGTCGTTGGTGTCCTAGCAGGATGGGGAAAATTCCCCAACCTCCCACAAATGGAAAAGCTAGAGACTCAGTCTTGAAAATTTCACACAAGGTAACAGATCTGTAATACTGTTACCTTCATCACCTTGTCGGACTGTGGCTGCAAAACAGGGGGACAACAGAAAAAAAGCATGCATACCATTAAAGCTTAAAAGCCTCACAAGAAGAAAGTCTCTGCTTTGATGAAGACAGATAAGCAGGTCTCAGAGCAGCCCTTACTGCCTCCAGATTTTGTATGGGCTATGGTCTATGTGCCTTAGGCATCTTCATCTGTTTCCCAAGGCTTCTCTCCAGGGCTTCTTTCAGTTTCTTGGGGAAGGATAAGCCAGTCAGCCTCCTACATTTCTGAGGAGTTAGCAAGTGTTGATGCGTATCTAGGCTGATGGGTCAGGAAGAGGGACAGTAGAAAAGGCCAATATCAACTTCCATGTTGCCTGTCCTACACTGGTAGCACTAATAGGGTCCATCCTCCCTTCCACAAGGCAGTAATTTTCATAAAATATGGAAAAAGTTAACATCCTCAAGACTCTTGCGGTTTTCAGAGGGATATGTAAAAGTGAGGAAAAAGCCCTGGTTCCTTAAGGGAAACAGTATAGCTTACATGTTTCCTTTTGCCAGCCATGCTGGTTAAGATTCACTTATGCATTGTTTATAGAATAAACTAAGCTTTAATTCATATGTTCCCACTGAATTTGATTGCCTGCCTGTCTGCTCTTTGCTTACAGTAAAAATTCCTTTAACAATGCATTTGTATTCTGATCATCTTGTGAATTATACTGTTTTTTATCCTCACATTCTATAAAATACAGTTATCCCACAAGAGCCCCTAATATGTACCATGTGTATCGGGATGAAGTTCCCAGAGGCTAGTAGCTTATTCAACTTGTGAGAGTCTCCTTGGCACCTACACATTTTTCCATGGTTAAGTCAGCTGTTGCAGTAAATTAAGTGTAAAGAATACATTTAACCCCTTGGAACTTGAACTTGGGCCACAGCAATTATTAGTACCTCTGATTTTTTAAGAAGTTTATTCATTCAGTTTTGTCATAAATAACATGACTAATATTGCAAGTCAAGCTAATAGAAGCTTGAAATACAGAGTTATTACTTAAAAGAAATTAAGAAACTTCTTTAGGGAGACTCCATGAAACTTTCCTTCCCCAGTGAAAATACGCTGTTTTACTGAATTCCATGTATTTTGTTTTCCTTAACGCAGTATCTTAAACCTACAATACTGCCGACAATTTTCAACCACTTCAAGACAAATAGAGCAGTAACTTAGTTTACATGTAACAGTTTGACCAAAGAAACTAGTATTATTGGCACCAACTTTTAGAGGATTTGGGCAGGGGCAGGGGGATGGGGAGCACCTTATTTCATATCATCTACAAAATCGGTGGCAGAGTCATGAACAGACAGACACTAGCGACTGCTGACTAATGAGACATGGCCTTACTCATAAAAACCTTCCATTTTGCTAGACTTGACAAAGCTGAACCTGAACCTGGCCTCACATTCAACATTCACAAAAGGCACAAAATAAATCAACAAAATCAAACAGGTCTTTCAAACACATCTGCCCCTAAGCTGCTCTGAAAATAACATGCCCTCTAGGCAGTGATTACCTGACATTTTCTACCACTCCTTTCAAAGTGAGTTTAAAATTCTGAGCTAACACTTGGGGATATATCACACAACCACACGCATATATTTTGTCGGTATTAGTACTGTTAAGCATCAGTGACAAACCATAATAACTGCACTACCTATGAGAATTTACTCAACTAAAAGACAATAAACCTTTTCTCCTACTAGGATCAGGGTTGCTTAAAAAAAAAGGTTTAGGGGGAACCCTTTAAAAAAAAACAACAAAATGTTTATCATACTGGTTCTCTGAACAGCAACAATTTGCCTTGCTTCTCAAACAACAAATGAGAGACAATGAAGCACTGACTTCAAGAGGTGGACGGCTGCAAATACAGTATGTGCTTGAATTGCAGCACAAGACTTGCCATTACCACCAGACAATTAGCAGCAACAAAATGAGGTCATACTCAACAGAGACCTAGGTATGTTGATACACACTGGTATGTTTATTACACAGCTTACATGGTAAGCACCACTTCTCCTTCTCCACAGTGTGACAGCACTAGAGATTACTAATAGATTTCCTGGTTTGTTCGAGCAACACATCAAATAGAGACCATTTTGTTTCTAAGTAAGACTTCTTTACAAGTCTTATATTAATACACTGTTATTCTAGAAACCTATTTGCTCAAATATTCTTATATTGTAAAATGTGTTTCCTAAAAGTAAAGAAACTTTCTAGCTGTTGATAAAACTTTGGTAGGGAAACCAGAATCCTAAGCAATGGCGACTACACTTCTGTTACACCCTTTCCTATGAAACCCTTCATTAAAAAACTGGAATTACCTCACTAGAGAAGCAAAAGGTTACTGCAAGTGCTTCAACTTCTCTAAAACCAAAGAAGCTGCAGTAGGTCTAGGCTGCCAATGATGGGAGACCAAGATTTTCAAGGGAGAAACTGTATTTTTCATCGTTATTTTTGCTGGGGTGAATTCTATTTGCACATGATAAAGTCATACTGACCCCACTTTACATCAGTTTTTACTAACAGGTGGTAAAGGCATGTCAATGGAAAAACATGTTGGGAAGCAGACTTTAAGCAGGATGTGCAAGAAAACTAATATTACTAAATGAAAGCTGAAGTATTAGTTAATAGTTTTCAATTAGTTTATTTTATGAAGTTACATTCAAGATGCCCTTTTCTTTTTCCTCAAAGTAGTTATTCTGCGCAATTTGCAGAAGTATTCTTTTCAGTGTTTTATGCTTTAAGGAGGTTAATGCATGTGAACAAAAGAATGATCCATCACAAGGGCAGATCACACTAATGAGAAGTTTTATATTTGGCCATTAATATCCATGTTTTGCAGCCAACATGAAAGACAGTAAGTGGGTCAGGATAATTGCTTTTAATAGCCTGCATTATAAAGGGCTGAAAATAGGACTACTGAGCTGTGATACTAAAAGCAAAAAACAGTCACAAACTGAAAACCATCTCCTTTGGGATTGGACCACTCGCTATCTTCTCAGCTAGGATTACTGCAGCATTCATTGTTTAGGTAATTATAACACGCATTGGGAAATTATCTGGTTTTCAATTAAGACACCAGCATTGCTAGAGGGATCACACAAGCTAGAGTAAAACACTGTAAGGCCAATGTCCCCTCAGCTCCAGCCTGAAGGAAAGGTTGGTGAAAGTAGGAAGCAGTTTTCTCCCTGCTTTCCATCCTACAGATGCACTTATATAATTGCAGTTCTACAGTTTTACTGTTGGAAATCAGATAGTCTTCATGTGCCATAAATATTATTGCTGCAAATTCACTTCTAGCCCACTTGTGAAAACATGATTGTGTTAAAGTACCCTGATTCTTCTTTCCCTCATCTACACTTACTCCCTCAAAGTTTCACTATCTCATTTCAAGCCTCTGTATAAAAATCTATGTTCAAATGTGGTTTTCAATGCTTTCTCGTTTTCTGCAGTCATTCCTGCATGCACTACTGTCTGCACAGAGAAGGAAGATGTCTGCATCGTCATGTCTGTGGAAGTATACATTCTCTCTGCCATACCACTTGAAGTCCAGGCACATGAACAGCATATTGCTGGAGTGATAAGTGGATATAAAGTTTGATATTGTTTCATGATTGTGCTAGCCTAACCTTTAGATATAAAGCCAAAGGGAAGAAAAAAGTTCACTGACTTGGTTTTGCCCACCCAAAAGAATTGAGCTACCGGTTTCAAATTTTTCTTCCACCTTTAAAAGACATGCTTGCCATGCAATGTAATCCTTGTCTCCTATACAAAGGTGCTAATAACAACCATCTTTAGATGCATCCAAAGTAACCCATTTTCTATTCCTAGGAAAGATTGCAGAAGGCAGGCTCCCAGGGTCATCATTTGCACCTTGCACGTTCTTTCACTGGTTGTTTAACAAAAAGTGCCAAACATTACTCAATCATATTCCCCACTTGATGACTAAGATTGACAGAGACCATTCCTTTTCCTCACCTCTCTACCTCACCACCTATGAACCTTACTCCTACTAATATATCAAAATCACACCTGGTATTGTGTGGATACAATAGGATGCACATACTGGTGTACTAATCACTCATATGGGAGATGTTTACTCACTGTATTTGCCTGAAATCTTAGCCATTTTTCCCTAAGATCATCAGCTGATTCTCACAGATTTTGACACTGGACACTGTAACACAGCTTTGAAATAAATGCTTTCCAAGACAGAACAGTGCCACCAAAACAGTAAGAAACCACCAGTAAGAAATTCATCGATATTGATGGCAAACAGCTACTAAATTCAAAGTCACTCTGGAAAAGACACACTGATGGTAAGAAGTTAGGTCAGATTGATATCAAATTGTATTATTTATGCAGTGACAGCCTGTGGAAGCCCCATAATGCTTCTGTGAAGTCCAAGGCACTCTACAAAAACATAGGAAGGTATGGGTCTCGATTTGATGAGCTTATGTAAAAAAACAAAAGCTTCCATGAAATTTTGACATTTAGTCTCTGGTGACATGGAGTCCAAGCTACTTCAGTTATAATTTTACTCCAAGCCATCTTGTAACTGACTAGAACTATCAAAACCAGTAACTAGTGGAAAAATTTAAAAATCACTTATCACATAGCCTTCACAAGCCCAGAATTTTTTTCACTTATTCACCTTCATGCAGAATGTAGATTACATCTTACATTTCTACAAAATATTGGTAGTCAATTTAAGCACTTCCATGTTTAGTCAAAAATAAATTGTCTGACACTACAATTTCTATCCACAAGGTCCGCAAATAAAGAAGAATATCTCATCTTCCTGAGATACGGAAGAACTACACAGTTAATTAAAAGGAACAACACAGGAGGTTCTCCCCTGCAAGGACAACAACTTTCAGTTCAAACAAGTTTCTTTGTTTCTCTAATACAAACTCAAAAAATATCAGAAACAGAAATATCTATGTTAATAGTACTTTGACTTGCTCATGTATACACATGACAGTGCACAGGTGGGAGGACCAGATGTTAATACACCAGTCTTGTATCTTGTGTGACATTTTCTATTTTTCTCTTAGTTTGTATTTTACTATTTGTTGTATAAACTATTTTATGTCAAAAAAATATGCATATGGCTGAGTTAATGCTTCTTTTGGCTCATTTACAACCACAAGAAGCTGGTAAATGTGATTGTGCAGTCTCAGCACTGCATTAGTAATTCCTCAGTTAATGTAAAACAGAATTAAATGACAGGACTACAAGAGTTTAACACAGTCTGCTAGTGGTTGTTTACACTATGTTTACACAAGACATCACACACACACGCTCCCACCACCCCTTCCACCCTCCCTGCAACCAGTGGGTCAACTGTTGGGAGAACTGCACACCCTCAAGGGTAAGGCCAGGTATGTGGCAGGCAGTCACAGCAGAAAACTGTATGATTGTACGCACTCAGAGCATCACAGTAATTGGTGACAATGAATTGGTTTCCCCTATATTTTTTGTGACTTGAATTCATTCAAAGTTCTATTGCTCCTACATCTCTCTGGCACTGTGCTTCATTTCCAAATTCTCCTTATTGACACCATTTTTAAAGTGACTTCATAATACACTCTACAGTTCACAGCATCCTGAGACACATTCTACATACATTTATTAAGCAGAAATCAAACCTGAGCTAAAGAACAAGCTAAAACTCATCCATTTTGGAACTGGCTATTTTTATCTGCTTTTACAATTGTACCTACTTACCCAACTCTCACATGTAAACAAAATGTTCTAATGATACAGATTTTCTGGCAAAAGATATCAGCACCTCTCAGATGTCAGTTCAAGACAAAAGGGTAAACCAGGAACACTGTGTCTTCTACAGCCCACTTTACTCTTGGACATAAATACAAACTGTTTTCATATCCTAATGCAAACATTGTTTAATCTATAGTATCTAGCAAAAGGTGGTTATATACTTTCACCTAATCCTCAGCTCTGACTAAAAGGCAATTTTTTCAATGGCTTTCTCCAAATCAACAATCTGGTTATGTCAAAAGACAATGTAAACTTGAATTTAGAAACAGAAGAGACAGTTTACCCTGTTGAGCAGAGGTTGCTGGGAAACATAACCAACCCCCTCAGAGATTAAATTTTTCATCTTAAATGGGCTGTTTCTTTCCTCCTCATTTTCCATATCAGAACACAGATCCCCCTCACTCCTTTCATGACAAAATATTTTCTACTAAAGATCTATGGCCAGCTGCTTCTAGCAATGAGGGATGTGAGCTACCAACAGTTCTTGGGATGGTAAACAGAGGATCCTTCAGCAGCTTTAAAAATCATCTCTCTTTGGCTGAGAAGTTCAGAGACTTTACCCAGCTTTTAAACACCAGTGAAGTGAAATGAAAAATAGCGTTCAAAACCAAGACTGAGTTCTCTGTCTGGAGAAAAGCTCCATTCCCAGTTGTGACTGTTCAAAACTCCAAATGGAAAAGTGGGGGAAAACTGCGAGAGGAGAGTTTGGTCTGTTATCATCCTTCCTAACACTATGTCACAGAATATAAGATTATGCATGTATAGAAGGCAGAAGGAATACAAAAACAAAGGAAAATTCACAGTCATGTGTTGGAATAAGGAACAGGGATGAAACCTGAAGAACCCAACTCACTGTTTAGCTCAGTATGTATACCTTACACTGGAGGCTGAAATGTCTAAGTACATGATTCCACAGTGCTGGTTGCTTTCAGATTTTAATACTACTGACATCTACATAAACTGGTAAACAAATCCAATGAAAAATACCTCTCCTTATTACTCACTGCATACACACTCTTATTTGGCCTCTCTTATTTATGGGGTATACAGTTTATTATGAAAAGCTTACTAGCACAATATAAATTATTTTGGCTTAAAACAAACTAAGAAAGAATAAAACTTCTGTAAGGACACCAAATGAGAGTAAAAATATGATATATATCCTGCTGTTCTCTAACTTCAATAGATATTTTCAGATACATAAAAGCACATTTGCACTGAACAACTTTAGCAAACAAATTACAATCACCAACTCTGTAGTGAAAAAAGTGCAGAGAACCTTAAAATAAAAGCTGAAGTTTTGTTTTTCATTCCAGACATCAAGTGTAACTGTATACTTACTACACATGCTTTTTATTTCTCTGATCTGCAAACCATTTTGGTCAAATCCTCAAAGCAGGTATTCAGACCCAAGGTCACTACAAACATACCTCTCTGTCTGTAAATCAGTTTTGGTGCACTTGTGGAGGATTTTCAGTTTTCTTAAAACCACAATAAGGCTTTTCACCATGTCAAATTGTTATTTCAAATCTCTTACTGGCCTTTATTCCAGCCTTGTATTCCAGCCTTGTAGGCCTTTGTTATTGCAGTCTAACTGCTATCTTCCAAAACTACTATTTGAAAAAGCTTATTCACAGCCACTTAGAAAAACTAAGCAGGAAAAAGTGCTAGCATTGTGTTTTGAATGGCACAAAGCATGAGAACATGCCTCTAACCAGACTCCACAAGAGATGGACAGCTAATTATGCTCTGACAACTCTGATGCGACCTCTGACTCACAGGAGAGAAAACAAAGCATACAGACAAATCACTACAGAAATCTACATCCTCACTCCCCCTTTCCCATGCACCAGATTTCACATGACAAGCCATTTGGCCTTTGAGTTAACTACTTACAAGCCCCTTGCACCATCTCTCCTCCTAATCCCACATCAGCCTTGTCAGGATGCTTTACAGGGGTAGTAGTTCCTTTCTTTGATTTCATATTAATGAATCTTGTATCTACTCCTGTTTCTGTTACTTCCTTCTCCTGTTTAACAAAGATTTTACTCTCTGGTAATTCAAGGTGCTTTCCCAGTTTTTCTTTCCATAGGACTTTCATGGTACCTGTCACAAATCTCATGCTGCCCACACACAGGAAAAAGAAGCTACATTTAAGAAGTGAATTCAAAAAATTACAAGAAATACTCACCTCTGGCAAGGAGAAAAAGCCTCTCTTTGCTGTTAAAACCATTTAGTAAACAGACTTCTTATATAAACGCACTGAAAATAAAGATTGCGGGAATGTCTACCTGCTATGTGAAGTCCCTTATCTCCAAGTGAAATTGTGAATTCTCTTCTTTTTATCAATAGTGCTACTGAATTTTCAACTTTGTAGACTCTCAGCTCTTGTTTACTTTCCTGGAATGATGTAACAAAGAAATGCTGGGATTTATTTCTTCCAAGAATCTGCTCTCTCTACAACTCACCTTGCTTTCTAAAGACTTTAATTTAATTTCATTTTATCAGGATTTAACCAATTTGACTTATGCTTGCACTACTTTACACTTCTTATCCATTTTTCTGTTTCTGGGAGATGATATTTATCACTCATAACATTTTTGAATCAATAGAGAGACCTCTAGAGCTCATTGAGCTCAGCAAAATTGCCAATCAGCTCTTATCTTTCAGTTACTTTTACGCAGACACATTCCAGCAGCTTTTTGTTCTACATTCTCGATCCATTAATTTGTATTTATTATACAACTATCTGATAACAAGCTGATTAAGTCAAGCAAAAGACACAGCTGGAAAGAACCTTCCAAATGCTATGTGTATATATGTTACCTACAGAAAAAAAAAGAGCATGCCATTTAAATGTTTTACATCTCCATCATAATGAAAATCTGTAGTCCTACCATCACTGACCCTCTTTTCAGAGATTATACTGTACATCACTGTTTTCCATCTTTAACAAACCTATTCATTTTACAACCATTAAATTCTGTAAAACTAAGGACCAGAGAAGCTTAATTAGTGTATCACTTTCCTAACTAACTCTGTAACGTGTAGAAATTATAAAGGTAAACTTATTAGAAGTAATACTTCCAAAACGTAAAAAAACCAAACCAAAACATGATTTATAAGTCAAGGTAATTCATTCTGTCAGTTTTTAAAAGCAAGTTCTCCTATTTCTGTGTCATTTTAATCTGTGAGAAACCCCCATATGATGATCTCTTTTGAGAATTACCTGCTCCCCAAGAAGGAAAGACTTTACTATAGTTTTTATTAGAATATCTTTTTTATTATTATTTTACAAACAGAAAATTCAAGTGAACTGGATCAAATGGCAGAAATACAATGCACTCAAAAACTATTCTCTGCTTTCCCCATCACATGCTTGTGGGCATGCCTATGCTTCCAATCCCATCCTGCTGACTCTCAAAAAAAAGAATCATGCAGTTCTTTCACCCCTCTGTGAGGGAGAGCACCTGTATTTCTGCCAAGGTCTCTATGCATTGGATGCACTTGCCACTCACCCCAATTTCACCCATCTCTACAGTATGGTACGTAGACAAAAGATAGCTAGCAATAGCATGAAAGATCATCCACAAGAATTCTGACAGGAAAAATCTAGGGGGAAGAGTAAACGTCATGAGGATGTTTTGTGATCTTTAAAGCATGTATTTGTTCTGTTCTGACAAGAAATTAGACATAACTTGTTTTTTGCAGATTCAAACATAGCCTCTGAAGGAGATATAGCAGCTAGAAGGGCTCAGAGTGTAACTTATACCAGTAAAGAATTAATATGTTAAGTGTGCTTGTTATGTATTTGATGCCATATCTGCTTAACATAGCCTATGTACTGTCTGGTATAAAGTCCAGCCTAGCACATTCTCCAAGGTGAGGATAAAAAGCATCTACCTCTGAGCAAGACCTGTCACCTATGGCTTTCAAACTTCACTTCATGACTGTGACTTAGGTGTGAAATTATTTTGCTATTTTTCATGTAACATTTGAAAACACATTCCAAGCATAAAACTAAACAAGAAAGGGACCATAAGAAAAATTGGGTAATCTACCATTTAGCACACCCTACTCCCAATTTCTCACTTAAAATGGAATAACTATGAGGGGTGTCAGCATTCCTTGTTCAGATTCCACAAGTACAACATACATCTCACAATTCATGACACTGATGCTGTGATCTTTGCCCTTCTGACAGAGCTGACATATTTCACTACTTTGCTAAATTAGTATCTTGCATCAAACTCAGTTTTAAGGAACAAGGCTAGTGGAAGATGAAAACTAGCATGCCACAGACATTTAGGCCACCAGCACATTCTAGCAAACCTCTTAAAGGACTACAGGCAACACATTTAAGTGGAGCAGTGTCCTTTTAAAAGACACAAAGGAAAAGGTCCCACATGAACTGAGGGTTACTAACACAACAGCCCTTCTTTTTCCTCATGTCAGACATCAGTTTATGTCTCCAAGTACATGCAAAGACTACAGCACTAAGCACACAAGTCTCTCACAAGAGGTCACTATGGACACCTTTTAGACAACCTATCATTTTTGTAGCAGCTTTTATATAAAAGCAATATTTGAACTGTTCAAACATGAGAAAGCATTAGTTTGAAAATATAAGTTTAGAAACCATTTTTAGAGTGCATTTTAATGTCTTTAAGTGACATTTCTGCTCCCACCCCTCTACACCCTTAAGGCTTAGTCAGTCTACTCCTCTCCTCCCTTCAATTGCTCTGTCTTTCAGAGACCAAAGCCTGAAATAGAAGGGTTTTTATTTCTTTCAAAAATAGTCGTTCTGATGCACTAAGGAACAAAGACAGGAAAAGAGAAAATTACAAACCTTAAAAAAAATTGTTCTGAAAACCACTTAACACAGACTTTATATTATATTGTACTCAATGCTTTCAGAAGACTGAAGATGGAAAAAGAAATTCACAAATCAACCCACAGCTTTTGAAAAGGTTGGTTTTAAAAAACAGAAAAGGTTCTCAGACTTTCACCCAACTCTGTTAATTTCACAGTACCTTCAACCTCTCTACCAAAGACTTTTGTGTGATAGAAGAGCATTTACCTCAACCAACCTTCCCCCCAAAGCACACCTGCACACTGAATTTCTCAGGTAGAAAGGGTGTTTTAATCTATAGTACAAGTTCATTTGCAAGTAAATCACAATGATGTGCTAAACACACGCATACCCTAATTTTAGTAAGCAGATTCTAAAAGCAATTTAGTGGTTTAGGTACTAAACCCACCCTCTTATAAACAGACTCCAAAATGAGAATCAATTTCTTCAAGAGCTAAAATTTAGCCTAAGAAAGAGATAATCTAACCACTTAATTCCCCTTCTCATTAGGTGTCAAGCCCACATGTGATGCCCTTTTCCACCCCTGCACTCAGGGGCAAAGCAGTCTGGGATGGGAAAGGGATTCTGCCTGAGCAGCGGTGACCACATTCCTTCACAAACACTGCTGCTGGAAGGGAGCCCAGAGGTTTGTTTGACACTGAAGGCTGCTCCTTAAATATACCACACACTTCACAAACACCAAATTTACCAAGAATGGTACAGTGGGGGCAACAAAAAAAAAAAGTCAACTACACTAATTGAGAGAGCAATATTTCATGATACTGTTGATAGCGCTTGTGCCTAGCAGTTGCAACACTCCTATTACATTCCAGTACGACAAAGTCCCACACTTAGCAAAGTAACAATCAGAAACCTGAACTAGGTAAAAAAATGGCTACGTTTTCATTCAGAATGTGAACAGATCTAACTTGCATGCCATTATTTTAAGTCCAAAACAAAGGTGAGAAGAGGGAGTTTAATTAGGAATTTCAATTGGTTTGTAAACAGTTTAAGGTCAAGAGAAGATTACTTGCAGCTGTCTTTTTTAAAATAACAATGCTTAGAGAGATTTGTTTTGAGAATGAAACACTGTAATGATTTAAAATGTTTGGTTCAAAAACTTAGGGATGAGGAGTGTTGAGGGGAAGTGAAAATCAGTACTGTTTTCTTTCCGAAATTATGGTGCTTGAATTACGTCCACTGGAAAAATTTTATTTTCACTATCACAGTGATTTAAAAATGGCTGCAATTTGTGGACACATGAGTAAGTACTCCAGGAAATACAGCACAACAAAGAAATTCAGACACACAGCCCTGCAATCTGAATTTTGGTATGTGTAACCATCCTTATTTTATTCTCTCATTTTGGAATTAAACAAAGACACTGGTAATACATTAGGGAAAGAAGTATTTACTAATTCCAAACAACGGGAAAGAGGGGTAAAAGAATTCCAGCAGACAGTGAAACTGAGTTGCCAGACAGTCATCTGGCCCAACAATGTCTGTCACTAGAATTTGGTTCTGCAGTCAAATTATTTAAAAAACCTTAGATTCTCCAGGCTTCTATTAAAGGCAATTTCATTGAACTCATTTACACCAGAGAGTACTTCAACCACCCCACACACTCTCAGAAGATACAATTAATCGCTGCCTCGTAAGAAGCCTCCCATCCTCTCTGCTTAAGTCCAACTACTGGCTGCTTGAAATGTCACATTCGCATTATTTAACTGGCACCACACCACGGATATCAGTGCTGAGTAACATTCCTAACAGGCCCCTCATTATAGGGGCATTAGGAAAAACAGTCAGCCCGACCCAGCTTCCCTGCTCAGTTCCAGCACAGGACAATTTCCAGCCTGCCTCAGAAAGTCTCTGCTCCCTGTAACAACAGAGAGCTTCTCATACCTGGTGCATGGCCAGCCTGCCCGTTCTGTCACTCACTGCCTCCCTGAAGAACCCTGCTGAAACACAGCCACAGAAATGCTCAACTCAGTTCTGTTTGTTCAAGTTCACACTGATCATCCAGCCGTGAACTAAGAACTGTGAAGGGAAATACTCACAGAAGAAATTAAAATTAAAGCATCTCAAACAAAATCCCTGCTTTGTAAGGCCTGCCATCAGTAGACTGAAAATCAAAATCTGATAGAAAACTCCTGGTGCTTCTGACCAGCTAAACTTTTGCCAGAATTGGAACACAGAAAAAAAAGTAACTGAACAGTAAACTCTGAACTATATACGGATGTATAGCCTAAAGAAAACACTATTTTTTTGGTGCTGCTCATGAACAAGACAGACAATCCTGGTATATGTGTCATGTACAAAATGAAGCAAGTGACAAAATCAAGGTTTTTCATGTTCAGTGTAGTAATTGAATTGAATTGAAACAATTGAACTTTTAATCTTCCTTGGTTTACCTCAAACTTTAGCTCTATGTCAGTGTCTGAAAAGGTACTCCATCTTGAAAGGTGTCACAGCTCCCAGAAATATCTTAGCTACAAATATGTAAAATAAAATTTTTGTCATTTCAATAAACAATGGAGAAGATGTGGAAATAATTGTTACTTGGTGCAATTAGGTTGCATGTGGCTTTCTGGATGGCCCTGTGGCTTCTTGAACATGACTGCAGAATTCTTACAACAAGCACCTTTTTAGTGATGTAGATTGCTTGAGTCAAGCTCCCACCTTTCCCTACTGTAAGGAAAGTTCCCATCACTGACATCACTTTTGTGACACTGCACATTAACATTACAGCTGACAAAATCTCACAGATTGCACAGCCAGTGAGCAGCTGACCATCTGTGTAAAAGTGTTTATCTTGTGTTCTTTCTTTCAGTTAGTCTAAGACTGCTCCTCTACATGTACATGGACATCAAGAAAGGTTCCCAAGAAGCATTAACTGCCTCTCCACCCCACAGTGTGCCAGGCTTGTTAATTAACACCAACTAAGGCTGTTTCTCCACTTCAGTCACAAGCTGCAATAGGATAATAAAACTAGTGGTTGCCCTTAATTTTTCAACAGGAGGTGTTGAACTCTGTGTAACACCGCTGAAATGGCAAAGACTATTCACCATATATGAAGTTAACACATATCACTTCTAAGATTAGAAACATAGTGTAGACTGCCAATGAGGGTTTAGGAAAGGAATATGTGACAGGAAGAATGTATCTTTAGGTTGCATTTCAGTGGTTCTAAAATATGAATGGAATTACCTAATGGCAAGTGACTATTATTTAAGTCCTCCAGTTTTAATACATTCATAGGACCCACTAAAAACAAGTGATTCCTTTGAAGGAAAGTCTACAATGAACTCCTAAACATTTAATAGTCAGGTCACAAATACTTTCTGCACAGTGAGGATTTATTATAGAAGAGCTTTAGTCAAGCTGTCAGTAATGAGCAAGTTGCTACACTTCTATAAAAACAGGAAAGAAATCAATGTTAGAGGAGTAACTTCCTGCAGCAGTTAAGAATTAACATACCAGTGCAGAAAAGCCTCTGATCTGATAGAGCCAAGGTAGATAAGCAGTCACTGTTCAAAGAACAGGAGCACTTGAAAATTCTCTCTGCCTACTTCTCCTAGCTCTGTGTGAAAAGTGATCCAAATTGGTCACCACCAGGGGACCAGTGATCATCACCACGGTGATCAGAAAATGCAGCCAGTCCCTATTGCTCCTTACAGACTTGACTGCATGTAGAAAGCAGACTATTAGAATACCTTTACTAACCTCAGATCAGCAAGTGACGTCAGTACCTCCTGTCTCTTTGGGTCTGAAAAAAATGTGCTGTAGACCAAGCAGAGACTGTACTGTATGTAAATTCTCATGACAGTCAGTCAGTACAAGAGGCTTTTATGGGAACAGTTGCTCAAAGAAAAATACTGTAGTCACTGAACCTGACCTACAATGAGACACTGTAGTCTTCAATGTCATAAGAAAACAGTGTAAATTTTGCTGAAGTCCAACTATGATGAACTCTTGTAAGTGAGAAGAATGAGAAAGAAGAATGAATGTCACCTGAGGGACTAGAAACAGGGGTATCATATAAAGCAGCTAAGGCCCAAATAAGGACTGTGTGCATGCTTTTAAGCTTTGGCATGTGAGGCAGAACATGCCAGTCTCACTGCACAAGCACACCACATGCTGACCTCAGCTGACAAAGCAGTCGACTCAGCCTGCTGGTGTTCCAAGAGAAATACATTTTACCTGAAATGTCTGCTGGGCTGTTGAAAAGATACGTTAAATAATTTTCTATTGAAAGAAGAGGAATCAAAAGACACAAAGAAAAAAAAAGACACAAATAACAGTGGGAGGAAAATTTCTGAGAGGAGATGAGAGAGAAATTGATCACATGCCAGTTCCATACTCCCTCTTTCACTTGGGTGTGCAAACACACTTATGCAGAAAATGCTCCTACAATACTTAGAAGAACTGGGGGTACATAGTGGGCAGAGCTTTTTCAAATGTAAGTAATCATGTGGTCAAGGGGGCCAAGCCGAAAAGTGCAGAAAAGGAATCTAAGGGATTACTTGTGGGTAGTCCATGAAGGTCTCTGGTCTTAGTTTCATGCATAAAGGGAGCTATCTCCAGAAAACATGTAAGACTTGCAACTCCTGTGGTTAAAAATTCTCATGTTTGCTCTTCAACACTTTCCCTTGAAGAATTTCAAAGCATAGCCACATGTAACTGTTGCTGGAGTATTATCGTCCAGCAAAAGTAAGTGAAGTAGGGAATGAGCTAGAGATCTTATATCTAGTCTGGTCTCATGGTAGAAACTCTGGACTCAACGCTGGACTCTCTTCCTGGTTCTGCCACCAGCCCTTCAGGACAATTTGCCACCTCTCCATATCTACAGAGAGACATACATATCTCTCTTCTGTGAAATACTTTTATTTCCACAGTTAAAATAAATGAGCCAAACACTATCATGGCCAAACCCCACAAAATCTTAGCTGAAAACTGAAATAGCTACCAATGCTTTAACTACCCCATACTGTGCTGAGATAAACAAATTAATCAAAATAATCTATCTTGGTCCTGAAACTTACAAACAAACCTCACTGAGACCTTCTCACCAGAACACCACAGTCAGAAACATTCATAATCATGAATATCAGGAATGAGAAAGGAAAGGTATATGCTAAGACCCCACTACTCCTCCCCTCCCTTTCTTTCCTCCCAAGGGCCAGCAAAAGCCAGCAGTAATCATCTGCCAGCAGAGGAGCTGGATTCCTCATGCTAAACATACCAAATACCAAAGGCTACATGAGAGCTGCCTGGTAAAGTGTGCCAGAGGAGCCTTCCTTGTTTTGGTTTAAAAACTAACTGGGCAAGCAATGCCACATAAATCTGGGGAGCACCACTCTGGTGGTGCTCACACAGCACAAGCAGGTGGGCCTTCCCTGCTATGAGTGAGAGGGTTGTGAACACAGAGTAAACTTGAACCCAAAACAGCCCACATGCAGCTGACTCCAGACAACTGACCGGAGAAGGGAACACAAAAACCAGAGACTGCTTTGTTAGGTTCTGTGAAGGAGTTGACATAAACCGTCTTGTGAATTATTTTGTGGACATGAACACTTTTGTGAAATGCCACATATTTGTCTGACAAGCTGACAAACTTCTGTATTTATAAGGACATACAATGGATATGCATGGCAGAGCTTATTTAGGCATTAGATTTAGTGCTACTTCCCGTGGATTCCTGCATGTGTGCATTCATGGACAGGTCAAACCTGAAATAAATTTACGGTACTGCAACATATGATTACTACATGACAGGCAAAGCTGCTGGATGAAATCAGTCAGGAAGCTCCAGTCATTGTTTTGTAATTTGTACAAACAGCCATGTAGTCCACTCAGAAAATATTAGGGAAATCAATTCAAAACGGAAAGTGATAGCTCCTCGCCTGTGTTGAAAGCAATGTGTCAATAGATACAACTAGACACAAGTGATAGAAGTTGCACACGAAACGTATAAAAAAAGCCCATACCTTTGTTTAAAACAGTAAGAAGGATCAAATTCTTTTCATTTCCATCCCCACCCCACAGTGTTGTTGGTTTGGGGGAACACTTCTAGGGGCTTTTTTTGGTGGGACTGGAGACAGAGGAGAGAGAGCCTGCTTTATACCTACCTATACTGAGACTCTCTGAACAACATGTGCTAGTGTTTGACCACTCTCTTTACAATGAAGTCCTTATATCTAATCTAATCTACCCTCTTTTCGCTTAAAACCATTACCCCTTGTCCTATCACAGCAGGTCTTGTTAAAAAGTCTGTCCCCATCTTGTTTACAGGCCCATTTAAGTACAGAAAGGCTGCTGTAAGGGCTCCATGGAGCCTTCTGTTCTCTGGGCTGAACAATCCCAGTTGTCTCTTCTTGTCTTCACAGGAGAGGCACTCCAGACCTGTGATCATCTTGGTGGCTTCCCTTGGACCTGCTCCAACAAGACCACATCTTTCCTGTGCTGGGGATGAAGCACTCCGGGTGGAATCTTACTAGAGCAGAGGGGCAGAATCCTCTCTCGACCTGCTGACCCCACTGCTTTTGATGCAGCCCAGGATAGATTTTACATCACAAAAGACACATAGTAAGACAGGCAGTCCCACAGAAAAGGTAGAACGGTAACAAGCAAGTCAGTACAGAAAAACTCCAACAGTACATAGACAAGTTTCAGGAGTGAATGAGACCAGCTCAGTTTATGTTTCTGCATACACCAGAAAGTGTAAGTATAGCCAGGATTTCAGAATACAAATCCACTGTGTTAACAGGCTCTGTTCAAATCCTATTTGCTAACGATTGTGTTTCCTTGGGTTTTTCTTTCTTTCCTCCCTAACATATGACCAGCTGCTAGATGTATGCAATAGATTGATTTCAAACACTATCAAGCACTTCCACACCTTGCCTCTACCACAGTTCCAAAGAGTTTATACTCACTCCAAGTTTTCTTCACACATTAAGGTGAAAATAGGAACTGCCAGAGCAACCCGGCCTCCTCAAATCTTGATGTGCTGATCAAGCAATTCTACATCTCTACTTCTGTTTCAGCAAAATTCCACATTGTTTTGCTATTTAAATAATGCAGTCTAGGAAAGCAACATTAAAATACTGCTACTATATTTGAACACCTCTCCAAGCTCAAAGAAGGGTCTGTACAGACCACAAAGCATGCTTGATTGCAGCAGTTCTGTTAACATCTGAACTCAGGTTTTCCTCTGGATTGATTCCCTAAGCCTGTATTTCCCTGTCTTGAACACTTCCTGCTGTCTCCAAGCTTCTGCCAGGGCAAAAAGCCTACTGGTGGTTTTCCCTCCCCTCTATACAGGACCGTGCTTAAACCTACAATCTGCAGAGGTAAGGAATTGCTGCCAGCCAGGATCACAGATTTTTTGTACTTATCTGTCATTACATACTGAAGATGGCATTTGTAACGTCAGTACCAAGTAGTACATGCTCTTCCCAGAAGATACTGTACCCCACTGTAGACAATCTGTCCCCACCTTCTGATGGTTTACTCTTCTAGCCTTCCAGACAAAACTTTTTGCATTCCAAATTCCTCCCATTTGGCTTGACCTCAGCAAAAGTATCCAAAAGTTAACACAAAAATCTGGTACTCACAAACCCTATAATTTCTCTAAATGCCTCAGATATATTTTCTCTAAATGTAAAAAGACTAAGTTTGTTTTACAATTAAATGAATTCCAGAATATCAACCAAATCAGAGAAGGAAAGATTATCAGAATTTTTTCAACACTTGAGCTATGTTTATGCTAGTAAATGTACTACTTACCACTAAGAGCAAAACGGACTACTGCCATTTTCTTCCTTTTTCACATATAATGCTGAAGTGTGTGTGTGTGTACACACATAATGAAAATTAAGATAAATCTGAAAAAACTGAATCACACTACTACACATACTGGCAGCAGACCTGAGTCTACATCTGTAGTGCACAAAACCAGCCATAAAGAGAGAAGACAACACTGCTTGGCAGGATCCTCACCTGCTCTCTCCTGTCTACATGAAAATTTTACTGGCTCTTCTCATCTCAACTACTAAATTGAGACTGAAGTTGCCCACACTTTCTTCCATTTGTCAGTCCTGGCTAACGGTACTGCCTGAAGACAAGCCATATCCACACCAGCTCCCTGACTACCAGAAAGGTTTCAACATTTTCCCTAACATAAAGGCTAAGGTTGGAACGAACCATTTCTTTTTTTGATTAAGTCTGGACACACCAATATAAATACTGTACGCATTCCCACTTTTCTTGTGGCAATTTCCAAAGTAGTGGATGGTTACAACTGGAAAAATTGGACATCTTTAAGTCTCTACAAAGACTATGCTATCAATTCACAGCATATCTTTAGAAAGGCTATCTTCATATCTTTTCAAACCAGCTGTACCACAATAGATTCGGGTGAGAGCAAGACAGTCTTTTCACATTCTCTTACTCTTTGGTGCACTTGTAGTTAAAGTATCTTGCAATAATGTTAACATGGAAGCCAAGGAACATCTTGTATTTCAGAAGCAGCTAAAAAGAAAATCCAGCAAAAATACCAGCCCCTTAGTAAGTACATCTGCCTGAAACAAAGCCAAGTTTCAACATATGCCTATATGTTTTAAGTACACGTATTGACTAGGCCTTTCTTACTTTTAAATTATACAGACACAGCTGTGAATCACAGTCATATCAAAAGGAAGAAAGGAGACTTAGTAAACACTGAAACCAATCAGGCTAATCATCACGAACAGGTGGAAAAAATGATGAATTTGTAAATCTTTCACAACAAAGTCAAGTTTAAACAATCTATCACTAAACCTAAAAATCCTGTCTGAAAGACACCAGCATTTCACTGTACACCGTTACTATTAAAAAACACCTGGAAGACTTGCACCCTAAACCGCTGTAGCTCCCAACTGTCTGGGAAAAAAACCAATTATCCAACATAGCCTAAGATATTTCAGTGCCTACTCCTCTACAGAGGTTGCAACACATGCATCATTTTACGGACAAACTCTGAGACTAAACGTTCCATTTCTTGTGCACGTAAAATCATTCAACACTTTTTGCCTTGTACATGAAATCATATGTTCCAATACTATATTCATCCAAATTCCACACCATTTGTTTTTTGTTTTTCTTAAGAGTATCCTGCACAAATTCAATCTCAATCCCAGAAAATATATATAAATATATTTTAAAAAAATTATTTCTCCCTTTCTCCAGAAAGTGGCTAAGGCATGATTTAGCCTTCTGACAATTTAAGCATCTATCTAAATTTTCTATATTTACATGCAGGGCATTGAAGCACTCCTTTAAAATTCACTTGCTCTCTCCTCCTCCCTTTCCACCCCAAATTCAGGCAAAAACTCATTTTAACAATAAACTGACTGAACCAGGTGAGAAGCAACAAGAGACAGAAGACTCTCGAACAGACAACTCTCAACTACTTGCAGGTATTCTGGTGTTACCTAATACAGAAAAACAAAATTAAAAATTTGGGGCAGATTTATCTTCACTCCCAATATAAGAAACTGTACCTTACAAGCACAGAGTTGTAGTCCTATACAACACTGTGTTTTTCCTTCAAATCCTTTGATCTTTCTTTAATGTAAATGGACTGAAAATCATTTGCCTTTTTCAAGGATCAATCTTTCAAATCTCTGCAAATCTCAAGGGTAGCTTCTCATATACAGTTAATCACTTAAACATGACAGGCAGGAAGAAAAAAAAAACATGAACTAGAACTACTAATAAAATAAAAGAGGATGAGAAGGGTTTGGATTTGTAATAGCTGGAAAACTCCTTTTCAGACAGGAAATACTTTCATTCCTTAGAAAGTAAATTTCAGCATCAAGTACAGCAAAGAAACAATCCAGGGATGAATTCAACTGACTTATAAGGAAGGATAGACAGGAAGAGAAAAAAATAGAAAAGTATCATTAAGATGCTGTCACATTTGAATCTGCTTCCCAAGCATTTCCTGAGACAGCAGTGCCTCTTAATTCATCTTGGAGATGTGAGATCTCAGCTAGTTCCAGTTTCTCCATGTTTGTATTTAAATTTTCCTTTTTCTTTATAAAACCTTCCAAAAAGCCTTTAGTTCTCTAGCAACAGATTTATCCTCTGTTCCTTTTGCAGACCCCAAATTTTCCTATGCAAGGAGGAGAATCTGTTTTGTTAGCTGTAGCAGGAAATGCCAACACTTTAGTTTCAGAGCCATAAGCACTGCAAATCAAAACATTCTAAGCAAATCTTAAAAATTACAAAGGGCTAAAAATTATATTTCTCTTGTGATCTCTGTTCATGCAATGGAACACCCCATGCAAAAATCTAAAATCTGGTGAAACCAAATTGGCCACTTGTCTCATTACTTCTCTGACCATAACCAAAAATGGATGTCAGGAGAAAACAATAACAACAAGGAATAATACAGTCAGGCTTCGTACATACATTTTCTCTATTTGAAATCAAGCATCACTGAAAATTACAAAGAAATTTAAATGAGTAAAATTTGAGCATTTGCCCAGAGTTGTGGATGCCCCACCCCTGGCAGTGTTCAAGATCAGGCTGGATGGGACTTTGAGCAACCTGGTCTAGTGAAATGTGTTTCTGCCCATTGGCAAGGGCGTTGAAACTACATGATATTTAAGGTTCTTCCAACTCAAACCACTCTGTGAGAAATGGTAACTGCTACATTCTAACTCCTTGATCACCTTTCCTAGGATGAACTTCTCCCATCACCTCCTGGAAATGCACAACCTTGCATTGTGACATCCACAGCACACTGCAGCCATCAGTTTCACGGTACAGATTCTGACAGAGTGCAAATCAGGAAGACAGTTTTGGGCTACATGCATAATTTTTTTGCTAGTATCAGGCCTCTATCTACATCTTCTGCTACATCACAGAGCAGTTGAGGTTGGAGGGCACCATGAAAGTCTCCTTTTTGTCCTGAATTCCACTCCGCTTCAGTGTCCCTTTCTCTGACCACTTCCCACCCCAAGAAGAAAAGGTTTCTCAAGGACTGTTGAAGTTCACGCATCTTAAAGAATGGAGGTTCTAAATAACATCAACCAGCATTTGGCCATCTGCACAGTTTTGAAAGAAAAAAAGAGGTTCGGTCATTTCAGATGGAATTTTCTATACTTCAATGTGCGCCCATTGCCTCTTGTCCCGTTGGTGGACACCACTGAAAAAAGCCTGGTTTCCTCTTCCTTATATCTGTTTGTTACCTAAGGTAACAGTGCTGAACTCACCACCAAAATAAGAAACTATTCTTAAGTATTTCTGTGTTGACCATGTGTAGCACTCCCTTAGCTTTAGTACATTTTCAACAGTTACATTTAAATGCATTCAGTGCTGGCTATTAAGTTACAATACGTACATTGCTATGTCAGCTACTATGTTTGTTAATCTAATGCAAACACCTTCCAATATCAAGACCACAAACTAAAGTTTAACGCACACCTACTGCAGCTTTCCAGACTCAGTAACCTTCCATGAAGTCAGTTATTTAAGATTTATAAAAATGTACCCATAACATAACACCTGGGTATTTCTCTGTTACAGTATTATAATGGCAAAGCTTAAATTAACATCATAAGCATTTGATAGCATCTATCTGGCTATCTGTTTTAGGGAAAGCCTTCTGAAATAAATGAAACATGCCATGAACCATGTGCCATAAATCAGCAATATAAACTCTAAATATTTAATTAATAAAAAATTCATATACATCCTAGTCATCCCCAAACAACTTCCATGAAGTCCAGAAATCAAAACTTGACTGTTAAGTATGAAATCAGTTGCCTCTTTAGTACAATTTCCCTCTGCAAAATGCTAGCAATAATCCATTACTTTTCTCCTACTAGTATCAGACTACTGGCAGGGGAGGAAAGGGAAGAAAAAGAACTATGGCCAAAAAGCAGATTTCAAAAATATGTTAAAGGAAGGTTTTTAGGGTACCGGAAAAGGGCTCAGAAAAAAAAAGTTAAACTATTTTAAGTGTGACATAAAGAAAAAACTGCTTCCAATTATAGTAATCAGCACCATTTTACATACTTGACAGAAATCAAACAGTATAGTAATTCCCAAATTGTGTATCATGAGAAAAAAAAGTACCGTTATTGGCAGAATATCTTTTTTTCCAAGGCAATGGGAAAAGAGAATGACAGAACTTAAAAAAACCAAAGGCTTCAGGCCTGCAAACATTTAGGCAAGTATGCAGCTTCATGCATGTGCCTCAGAGGGTTTTACTACTGTGTTCAAGAATTTGCATTTTCAGGCCCAAGGTGTTGGAATTTCTTTTTTAAAAGAAATCTCATGTTTCAAAGCAAACTATGTTAATAAAGACACAAAAGTTTTCATTAAGCTAATAATCTTTAAAAAGAAATTAACAAACTTTGACAAATTTTTCAAAACATATAAAAAATACAAGCCCATGTATTAGACTTCTAAGATACCTGAGGGTGCCAGAGGGGAGGAGGCAGCTGCTATTTTTTCAAAACAACATACATGTGTTAAAGCACAGTTCTCATTGGACTCAAACTGCTATCCACAACTACTCATAACCACGGTAGAGGCCATTAAGACTCTCCTTTTATAAAACCTGAAGTATCAGAAGGCAGGATTAGTTGGATACACAGCACGAACAACCTGCTTGCCAGTTTAATGTAGGAGACAGTGCTGTCACTGACATCACACAACGATGAAACAGTTTTGACCTTTTCTTAACCAGCTAAAAATCCCAAAATAATGTAACAATCACAAAGCTTTTCAGAGTGAGGGGAAAAAAAAGAAGAAAGAACACAAAACCCCAAACAATAAAAAGGTGAAATTACAACACCTATCTAGGCCAAAGCAAGTGAAAGTAAAACCTGCTTGTACTACAATGTATTAAATGACTAACAAAATCTTATTCAAAATTTTTTTTGCAGGAGGATTTCCTCATTTTACTTATCACAGATCTGATTGAGAAGAGTGAATTTGCACCTTTTAATTTTTTTGTGGAATAGTTTTTTCCCCTTGGCTCTTCGAACAACTTGTCTCATTGTTAAGTCTTGCAGTTTATAATCAGTAAAGGTATGGGGTGAGTAACAACCGGCTGGATCTAATCCAAGGAATCTCCACTCTAGTTTTTCACTCATTGTCCTTTACAATCTCATACTCATTGAGGTTCCAAATTTCTAACATAGTGCAGAATTGCTCTCTCTCTCCAACAAGGTGTAATCTACACGAGAACCAAGTTCACCACTTGCAGACAGCCATGGCAATTTCTGCGTCTCACAGGAATGTTAACACAAAACTGCATCTGCAAACACATAAGTCAAATGATAATTGTTTAAAGACCTGTGGGTAACTTTGCTTTGCTAAACACTGAACTAGGGAAAATATTCACCCTAGATCTCCTGGTGAGTCTGTGCTCACCACTTTTCCCACACACTTCCCCTTTGAGTCTTGACAAATGCCCACAGTACATCTTCCCTCCACAGAATGAAGATAAAGCCTAAGCATTTCCTATACAGGCTTTCATCATAAAAAACCACCCACCACTCCTCACCTCACCTAAGGCAATTCCACAAGCCAGGAAATGCCTGCCAAAAGGCATTGAAAATTTGAAAAGGGTAAGACCAACTCGAGCTAACCACTGTGGACTATCCATGTTTTGGATGACGTCGTGGTTTCACCCTGGCCAAATGTCAGGCACTTATGGTATCTGCTCTTGCCTGCCACAGCTGGGCAAAGGAGAGAGGGGGAAAAAAGTTCACACACACACACAAAGGAGTCATGTTTTGAGAGAAGGAGCCAGCAGAAGACACAGGGAGGGCAACACAGGCTGAAACTTAAAGTTGCAAAGTGATTCATGAGCCTAACAGAGTCAGAGGAAGATAATGAGAAGTAAAATAAAGTCCTTAAGACACTGTTTCTCCACTCACTCCCCTCCCTCCTTCCCACCAGCAGCACAGGGGGACAGGGTATGGGGGTTTGGTCAGTCCATCATTGAGATCTTCCGCTGCCCAGACAGAGGAGTCCTCTACGTTGCCGTGGGTCCCTTCCATGGAGGACAGTCCTCTGTGAAGTTTTCTGGTGTGGGTCCAAATCTCATGAGCAGCAGTCTGCCCGAATCTGCTGCAACATGAGCCTCCCAGACAGTCCTCCCAAAACTGCTGCCGTGTGGGCCCCTTGTCCATGGGATGCAGTCCTCCAAGGCCAGGCTGTTTCCATCTCGGGACCAAGGCCTCTCTCTCCACTGCAGCTCCCACTGGATCACAGCTTCCTCCACAGCAGGAACCCACCTGCTCCTCTGCTGTGGGCACCTCCCCACGGGCTGTGGGTGGATCTCTGCACCCCTGTGAACTCCATGGGCTGCAGGGGGACCTCCTGCTCCCCCCATGGTCTTCACCACAGCTAGCAGAGGGTTGTCAGCTCTGGCGCCTGGAGCACCTCCTCCCCACCTTCTTCACTGACCTTGGTGTCTCCATGCTGTTTTCCCCTCACATATTCTCACCTCCTTCCCCTCCTCGGGCTAAAAAGAAGTGTGTGCTCACATTGCTTTGATTCTTCTTAAACTTGTTTTCACAGAGGTGTAACCAACATCCCTAATTGACCCAGGCTTGGTCAGTGGCATCATCATCTTCAGAGCCATCAGAGATTGGCTCTGCTGGACATGGTGAAAATGTCCAGAACCTTCACACAGGACACGCAGGAGCCATCTCTTTGGCCCCACTCCCAACTACCAAAAACTGGACCAAGCAAAACCAACACAGATGAGCAAGACCCTCTCTACCTTTTTTTGTTTGCACTCCTGTTGATTTCAAGGCCATGCTTCTCAAGTTAATCCATTCAAAAGCTTGGTAAGGGGGTTCAGTTGTACTGACACTCCAGGTATTTAACTTCTGAAAAATCCAATCAATTTGTTTCTAACTATATGCTATGCTGGAAAAGAATAGCTACAATTCCACTAGAGAAGGTTAGATAAAGTTTTAATATTTTTAATAAAATGCCTTATGGACAGATAGATTCTAAGGGTTTGTATGACAAAAGCTTGAAACTTCAGATTACTTTGCTGTAACCTGAGAGGCACAGCATGCAGCACAACACCATTGACTTTAATTGGCCCCCTAAAAAAATCACTTGAAATAGCTTTTTGAAAAAATGTCAGAAGACTTTTGCATCTGGCCCCATTCATATCACTATACATGCAGGATAAACAAATTGACCATTATGAGAGAGAAATGTTTGGACATGTGATTTAAAAGCTTCTTCATCCGTCACCTTGCTTAAATGAATCACCTCTGTATTTCATACTTATTAATCCTATCTTGATGACACCAGAAATCTCCATTGCTGAAATCCTTCGTGATGTCATACCCTGTATTTTGAACACTACTGGGAGCAAGCAAAAGGAGAAAGCAGCAGACTATTCTACCTTTTTAAATACTCAGTGAAGACACGAGTCAACCTTACAGGACAGAAAACAGCCCCCGCACTTCTGCCTACCCTCAGCAACACAAGTCAAGAATTTTCTTTTGTTGCTAGTGAGGCAACAAAATCTATAATCCAAAAGATCACAACAACTAACAAGGGCCACAACTTCTTTTTTTTTGTTATTTTACATGAGCATGAAGTTTCATGCATGCTGAAACCAGCAGCAACATGGAAGAGGACTCTAGACAGATGTACTAACCAGTTGCTGCTCTCCAATTTGGAAGGAGCATTTCATTTTTGCCAAGTAATTGGCGCAAGTCTTCAGGCTTATATGAAGAAACAGTGTTTGCATCTTTCAAGCCCGTCCATGTTCTACCACTGACAGGAATGCAAAAAAACACCCCACAATCCTAACAATGCTGTTCCTTGGCTAGATGCTGTGGAACAGTCTTTTAGAAGTCTGACATGGTGTACCAAGTGCCAGAAGACCCACTGGAAGTGCCACACCTTTAAACTCTGCCCATTCAGAATCAAAAATCTGGTTTACTTTCTTGGATCTGGAAGTTACTCTTCGGCTGTAGAAGATAATTTGACATCAGCAGAGAACCTCTCAATTTCAAATTTCCACCAAACTCAGGCTGATGGCATGAATCAGGAAGTCATGAGTTATAAATAAAAAAAAATTTGCACTGTTTTTATGAAGTCAGGACTGTTGCCAAGTTATGAATTTCTTTAGGAAAATGAACAGGTGGTTTGGCTTCAGTATGGATCAGCTCCTCTGTAGAATGTTAAAGTAGTGGTTTTGGTATACAACTGTCAAAACCATAAGAAGTGGCCTGAGTCAGCACTGACCTCCTCTGTTTATCTTTAGAGAAATTTAACACTTTGCATCCAATTAAATCTGTCACAAATCAATAATGCTGTCACATTTTAGTTACATGTCCACATTCGACCACAACACTATAAAAGCCTGTTGAGTTACGAGCCTGTAGTAGAGAGAAATTGGAGAGCTGGGCAGGCAGAATTCAGCTCTCACATCACTGACAAACTGCAGCTTACTCTCCATCACTAGTATACCATTCAGTTACAACACCACTATGACTGTGCCAGTGTGCCAAGTGGAGGCTTTTAAAAGAGCACATTGAACTAACTGGCATATCTTAAAGTGTTACTGCAACAACATTCATCTCTGGCATCAGATCAGGAGACTAGAGAAAAAAAATGCTTGCTCTTTTTGGTCAAATACTGTAGAAGAAAAGATTTTGAGGTACTTTCCCTTCTTCCCTGCAAATATCAAACACAAGAAGTAGTTTGATTAATTTATTTGGGGATTTGAGATTACCAGTTGGGAAACGAATTAGACAGTTTAAATGCTCTCACACAAAAACAAATCAACATAAACCAGAGTAAAAAAAAATTCAAGGATGTACACAGAACACAAAAAGCATAAACCTGAGTTGCATGGACACCACAGACACCTGAAGGAGTAAGCCCAGGTTTGTCATGACCACAATAGAAGTTTTTAAACCCCTTGCTTAGTTGGGCAGGGAAGTTTCACGGAGTACTACATGACTTTCACACTGGTAACCTTGAAAGCATTCAAATAAAGAGGGAATTCACTGCTCTTCAGAAACTTACAAACTCTGAAAATACAAGACAGTTCCCTTTTCTGGCCTTCCTTATCCCCTGAGTAAACAGAGTATCACAGGCCACTTCAAGAAAAACAAAATGTATCACTGGAAAAAACAGAAGAAAAAAGCTTTTTGAAGTATTACATTATTTTCTTTTTAAGTGAAAAGCTTTCTATTACCCTTTCCGTACTACAGATCTGTAGGGTTCCTAGTTGGCAGATAATAATTTGTCATCTAGAGTAGAAACTTTTGCCCAAGCTTTGCAATTTCCTTTGGATCTTAAAAATTAATACTGCAGTCTCCTGTAACTCCCAAACATGCTGCAAAGTCTGCAGGTCTTAGAAGTGAAATTTACTAAAAGTACCGTTCTACACTAAGTTAAAGTTTCTTGTACAAAAGTGTCAGAGCCAAGACCACAATACATCAGCAGCAACACCAAAGCAATACTTACTCATTCAAACAATTTAAGGATGTCTCTTGTTTTAACACAGTATCTCATCTTATGTGACAAGCTTCCACTGAAATAGATGAGCCATCCATTTTGACAGCAGGCTGCACCCACACTTACCAAGTCACAAGTCACAAACTCTATTACATTGTTTGTTGTATGCATGAATCCAGTTGTATTCACAAGAGCTCTGAGAACAAAATTAGTTGTCTAGAAATCGGGACAGCAATCCTCGAGAAAGAGGAAGATGAGAACGAAGTATTTAAGTGGGGTGTTGAGCAACTACAGAACAGCTTATTTTCATCCTTAACTAAGGCACAGTAAGATTAGTCATAATGCACTTCAGCTTGGTAGATGAGTTCACAAGCTGCAAATCACTTTCTGCAGCTAGAGATCTTATTTTATAGATGTTTGAAAGGGATCATGTTCAGGGTTTTTTTGCTATAAACTTTACACAGGAAATAAAGACATAGCAGCAGCAAGTACAAAGAAGTGGTATAAACAAGGCCCCTTGTAAGGACCCATTACCTTTTAAAGTCTCTCAGGCACTCTTAGCATTCACAGAGAGAATGGATGCACTTCAGATTCTTACCCAAGAGCTACAATATATACACAAGAGCAGGATACACATATTAGCAAATGGAAAATAAACTACTCTGGGTGCCTCAGCTAGAGCACAGAGACCAAGATAATCAGAAATGCCACATGACTGACACTTTAGAAGCCGAGAATGGGGACAGTATGGAATGAAAAACTCACAAAGGCACTTCACCTACCACAGACTGTGTACACTTCCTTTGCACAAAGACAATCAAGGGGAAAACTGCAACCAAATGAGACCACACGAGCACATAAAGTAAAAGACACACAGCAAATGCACCTCCTCTTTTCCTGCGGACTAGTTCACAGGCCAGAGATGCCCACAAATCACAACAAACTACATCAACTTTTAACTTAATTCTGTTTCACAACACCACAAATAAGACCTCAAATTTATTTATTACTAGGAACTTGTTGAAAGTGAATTCAGTATAGCCCTGATGTTAGAACAGGTGGCTGGAGAGTCCCCCTTCACATGCCAGTTGAGTTTAGTGTGCCATGAGGTTGAAAGCTACTTGAGATAACATCCAAAATCTCCACCCTGTTACTGCTCCACAACTGAACAACTTTTTAACAGTTTACAAAGTAAATTACATGAGAAATGGCTTACGCTATGCAATGCTCAAACTATCAACTGCACTGTCAAGTTGCACCCAAGTTACCTTAAGTGATAAATCCTCTAACATAGCTTGAATGTCAATTCAGTTCAAGCTAAATATTAAATTGTGCAATTTCTCACACCTCACTGCACGGAAGTATTTGCACCAGGCATTTGTCCTTCATCTTGGATCAACTGTATGGTTTCCATTTCTGGCAAAAAACTTTTCAAAAAATGGAAATGGAATACACATTCAATGCAATACAAAGTTCACAAGAATCCAAACCCTCACCATCTACTTTTAAACAATCCTGTCCCAGCAAGGACATTGTTAGCTCACTGAGAAGCCCAAGAATTGAACCTTGAGCAATGCTGTACAAAAAGGACAGTACTTGTCAGGCCAAATTACAGATATTAGCAAGACAACTCAAATCAGGAGACAACACTCAAATACCATAAACTGAGAAGAAATAGCTATGTCTTAAAAGCAAGAATTAGTTGCTGACAAAGACCCACAGTCTATATGACAAGCACACATACAAATCTTAAGGTGTTTGTTCCATCTTTAATAGACAACTGTGAAAGCTGGAAACCAGCTAAGGGTATAACCAGAGAGGCTAAAAGCTATTGTGAACAAACAGCTTTAAATAAAGAGATCTAGAAGGAATGAATTTAAGACAAAGCCCTCAACTTATTAAAATGTCCAGTCATCTCCAGATACCACAAGACAAATGCAAAATAAAGAAATCAGTCTTTTTAGTGACAAAAGTCCACTGGTAGCAAGATGAATGGCATTAATTTTTGAGATAAAAATCTCTCAGAGACTTTCAGAGTAAGAGCTAACAGGATACTGAGATTTGATAGGCCAAGCCAGTACTAGAAGTGCCAAAACTCGCTCATGTATCAAGTTAAGCCCAACAGCAAACAGAAGTTTCATTGCTTCTTGAACAATATTAACATTCCAAAAGAAATTAGCAGCTTTCAAGAACGAGAAAAAAATCAGAGACAAAGAAATCTGCTGTGCTTAATTATTAAAAACAGCTTGGATGTCTGCAGGTCTACACAGACAAGTACAAGGATGAGTACTGGAGCAGAACTGTTAGCCTCTGCTATGCTCAGCGTGCTGTACTGGATCATTCATTTTTCTAGGTCTCAAATTTTCATTTTTAAGTTTGACCATTTTTTGCTTTCATGCTCTGCTGTATTTACCGAGTATAGACTATTGCCAACTAAATGCTAAACAGTGGTTGCAGTATTGCCTTGATGTCCTTATAACTGTTAAGAAAATTCCTTATAATGGAATTTTCATCTGCCGCCAACTGGTTTTGTTACTTTACCAAGTGACCTGCAGTTCCACATCTCTTCAGACATGCACAGAGACATGACTACAGGTCCCCTAATCATGGCTATTAGGTTCTCCTAATGCCAAGTCACATCTCTTTACATGCTACTTTTTTTCTAAGAACTTATCTTCCAGCACTTGCTACTACCACAAGCCACTGAATAGCATCCCAGAGAACACTTCTTCCCTGCATCACTCCCCTACACCAGGCTCTGGGATAACTTCACATATATATTCACACATTCAGAGTACTCTGCACAGCCAAGTGGAAAACAAAACAAGTACAAGTAAGGTACTGTCACCAAGTGCTCACCAGCATAGAAGAAAAAACTCCTTAGTTGCGATTCAGTGCTTTCTAACCCCTGGTTTCCAAGTAAGATTAATACTAACATTTCAAGAGGGCTTCCCCAAGCAACCAAGAAGGTATCAAACTACAGTTTCTGACTGGCACACTTTTCAATCACAAATGGTACCAGGACAAGTAATTTGGAGCAAGACTTCCAGAGACAGCAAGGGCATCAAGCTTATAAAAAAAAAAAAAAAAAACTAATCCAAATTTTCCAGAAGTGAGGTTACTTGAACTATTTATTCATACTGCTGCATAGGTTTGCATGAATTCTGCTTCTGACTTAATAGTAATTAAGTTCATATTAATCTGTACATTTTGGATGGTGTGATCTAAAGGTACTAAATGAAAAAACAAATGTGCAATTTCACAGTGCAAGTACAGTATTAAATATCCTTGAAGTAGACAAGGTCCTTTATAACTTTTCTTCAACAGAAAGCTTTCTAAACCCTGTTTCCTTTTTGTTCCTTTGAGAAAATGGAGAAGCAATTAGCATTTACAGCTTAGTTCCTGCTTCCAAAATGCCCCTTTAGCTTTTTTTATTATTTTTATGGTGGATATAAATCGCACCAAATTGTCAAATCACAGCTATTTTCTATGCTACCTATACAAGTAGGGCTGATTTCTGGCAAGCCATAAAACAATTATGGCTGAATTCCTGTAGCCCTTTGATATTCCAGCTTGCCTGTAGGGCTTCAAAGCCATCTTAAGGCAACGCTAAAAATCTAATTTCCAGAAGGCACAGAAGGAAAATTAAGCATATCAATTCCCACATGTTCAAACAGGAACACAGCAAAATCTTAGCACTGGGATGATTATGTTTGAAAGTGACTGAGAACAAACACAGATAAGATACAGCAACAGCTTAAATCAATACTGCCTCACAGAAGACAAAGATACAGATACATTGAGAAACAGTGGCACACTACACCTCATTGCTCAGCACTTTTTGCAAATTAGGAAGCACATTTTCCGGCTTGAGCATTCAGCTCTCAGCCCTTCTTGTGTAGAAGCAAAGAAGGAGGTGGGAAATAATCATAACTTGTAAGAGGAAATGCAAAAACTGCCCAAGTCTGCAGAGGAAGCAAAGACATGATCCTTCCCTTTAAGGTACTGATATTGCAGTAACAAATTACAAACACAGAGTTTCAACTATGACAGGAACCTGAGAATTTACACAGGTGCATTTTACATTTGCACTATTATTATTTATAATATGGAAGGGTCTCCCTCTCATTTAAGCTGGGGAAGCTGGTTCTTGCTGTACCAACATGATTTCTGGTAACCATGAAACATCTCTGAGAAAGGCAGGAGGCAACACTATAACCCCTTTAAATAACTCCAGCAACATTTTTGCCCCTTAATCTGGAATTTAGAAGAGATTCACCTGAACAAATTAAAGACTGATTACTATATTTCTTTGCATGAGAGAAACTTCCATGGTGGCTAAAGAAAGCACTATTACAGTAGTGTAATTCACACTGGTGTAGACACACAAAAAATGCAAAACATTTTTAAACTCCTTGCTACTCAAGTGTCTGATGTTTTTTGATAAAAGGCTAAAAAAATTTTGCCAGTAATTCCTATTCATGTGCACAGACACACATGAATGTAAATACACAGAGTCAATATTAAATCAGAATTATGTATTCTCTATTCTAGAGTTACAATTTCCATAAATGAGGCACATGCAACCACGTCACATTTTTTCTTCTCACAGAATGAATTCACTGGTTCCAGAGGTGCTGCAGAAAATTAGCAAAATCCAAAACCATCAAACCACCAAAAATCCCAGAAAAAACAACAATTTCATTCCATCTTCTTAAGAATAAGCACCAATCTGGTGATCATCTCTAACAAATGGTTCAGTCAATAAAGTGAATATCAAAAAAGGAAGAGTAACTTTTAATATCTGCCCTTTCCTGATTGGCGCCCACCTACTATTCTTTTGTGGCATTCCTATTCTTTTGTGGAAGCATGTGAACATGCTTCTCATGATCATTTAGCATTTGCCCTAATTTTTATGACATCCACTCTTCTTAATGTTGAGAAGGAAAATGGCAAAAACCCTTTCAATACCATACCTGGCCATTGCTGGAGACATTATGTACTTCGTGTATCTCTAACCTGCAGTTAAATCATTGGGTCCCCAATGGGCCCCCACACTGGTTTTGTGAAAACTTTTATACAAGTGGTTTAGACACCAGCTATGTAATATTCATGTACAGTACAACAGGCTGCATAAAAATACATGAAAGAAAATAATCCTCTCCAGAGAGCAGGAAGAAGAAGCCTTACCTTTAGTGCCTGATTGCATGCCAGTCTTAATCATCATTAATTTCTTTTGGTGTTTTTCATACAAAGATACAGATGCCAGTTTTCTCTATTTTGGAATAGAACTGTTCAGTAAAAGAATGTTCCAGAAATTCTCTGAGTTTAGATTAAGTGACTGAAGTTTCAAGGCAAACAAACTGATCTAATCACTGCATTAGATTCCAAAATCACTTATTGTTAAAGTTAAAAAGAGGTTGTTATGCCTCTCAAGCTACAGTATATGCAAACACTTGTAGAAATCGTGTGCTAGCTCTACAGCTTAAAACAATACAGACATACCAAATGCTCATTAACAGTTTTTCAAAACCAGAGGTTAATTTAGATTTTCATCAAGAAAATACTATTGTCTAGATCTAAGGACAGACTACAGAGGAAGAAAGTTAAACCAAAATGTAAAATTTTTCATTGTCTACAATACAAATGATGACAAGCTCCCAGATCTAAACTACACCTACATAAAACAAAAAAAAACCCCAAAAACAACAAAACACAAAAGCAAACAAACAAAAGCCACAATTTAAATATTCCATATTGAAACACAATAGGTACTTTTGACTGTATGCTTAAAATGTCAATCTACAAGTAGTTTATTGGTATTTCAACTAATGTAAATTTCAGTTCAGGCATTAAGACAAAAATGCAAGGAAATATCCCTGCAGTCCAAGATCAGTAATCCAATACAACTAAACTTTTGTTTCAGTACTTACAAGGTCTGCAGCGATTGTTTAACTTTGCCTATATTATATCACAAGTTCAAGGAAGTAACCCAATATAGAGCTGCTTCACAGAAACCAGTTTGTTTCTATTTAGTTTACAGGCAATATCCACTAGAACAGCAGTGCTAGGATTGGATAGCAGTGCCTGCAGAGGCAAACAAGTTCTTCACTGATGCTGGCTGCCTTATTTGATTTAGGTTCAAGGGCTGGTCTTGGTGTATTTGCACACAACTGCCAAAGGCATTTAAAGAGCTTGGATGGAGCTGTATCACAGCTCCAAGTAATTTATATACAAATATTCTACTGCATTTTTAAGTCAGCTGTAACATCTTTTATTAAAAAAATTACCTAGGGAAGAATTATACACAGAATAATAAAAGCCAACATCCCTAAAAGAAAGGATGCTAGGTAACTACAGAGACTGGTTGGAAGGTTATTACCTCCCCATACTTGCACAGAGAAGAGTTTAAGACCACAAGATAGAGAACACATTAATGTGTTCTGGTTGCCTTTTTATTAAGCAAATGAGTGTCACACTAAGACCAATCTCAGAAAAAAAAATAGAGTCTGAGAAGTCTTCCTGAAGTATCGCTAATCTTCAGACAGTAAGGATAATGCAATTGTATTGCTATACTGCCACCTCTATTAACATAACTGTACTGAATTAATGAGTAGACACTAAGTTATGGGTAGAATGCTTTTTGCTGAGAAGACATCACAGCAATATTCTGCAGAAATAGGCTAAAGCCTAGCACAACTGAAGGGGGCCCAAGGAAGCCTCACCAAATTTAAGTTCGGATTTTTTGTTTTAGCATATTTACTAGGTACAAATGGAAGCATTTACAATAGTTACAGAAGCCATGCACTTAATAAAAAAACACTTCAGACGCATTAGTGACAGCCAGGCAAAGACATAATAACTTGAGTGTCAAAAAGATTTAGTCTTAACAGTGCAGAAATTTTACCATAGACAGGAGCAGCCCTTTGCAGCTCCAAGAGACATAACCTTAACAGTATCAACAACAAAACAGATTAGGAACCATCATATATTACAGAGGAATTCACAAGAACAGTAGCTTCTGATTTCAGCATAGCAAACAAAGATTTGTCTGGAAATCTCTAAAGGAAAGACTAAACAAAGCGATATGTTTACAAAACACACCTTTTGTGGATTTTTTAGAGATCAAAAAAAGAAATACATATATATGCTTTCCAAGTATTTTTCTCATCATTATCTCTTTATTCCTTGCTATTCCTCATGCCAATGCCCAGCTCATAATTTTTTAAGTGACGTTTACCTGTTGAGGACTTTTTTTGAATAGTTAACTGACCTTGCTGAAAACTAGCTCAACTGCACTTCCATCCTCTTGTCAGCTACTAAATATAGAGAACAATTCACATAAAAAATTTCCACATTCAGTCTTCAAACACAGCAAAATGCTTCCGTAGCCTTCCTCCCCACTTGTTAAAAGCCCCAGTGTAGATCCTATGCAGTTATCCCCTGGCAGTAGATATCCACCTCTGTCTCCCTGTCTCCCTGTCAGCCTGTCCATTAGGTCCCTCCCTCGCATGCTGCTAGTTCCACACAGGAGTCAGGCTCTGGAATGCAGTGCCTGCTGGGCCAGTGCTCAGCAAAACAAAGTCCCCAAGCCCTGCGAGACACGGACGGGGCAAGCCAGCACACGCTGTGCACAGGACACCGACTCTACGCAGCATCTCCACTTACTAAGCATTCCTCTAGCGAAAGGCAGCAACTGGATATTGGCTGCAAAGGGCTGGGCATTGAATCTGGCTAGAAAGAACAAATCTTACTACTCTGCTTATTAGCAACCATTTCCTTCCCCTAGCAAAAGTATACATCACAGAGGCAAAACAAAACATCTCAAAAAAATATTGCAAGGGCACACTATTCTCTTAAAAGTGAAAGCTTTTCAGCTTTTCATGTTTAGGGATATTAAAGAAACACTTTGTTAGAACTATTTCAAAGCAATATTCAGCCTGTTTCTATGAAAAGGTCTTAATGGAGACTGTACACATATGAATACACTTTATTCTTCCACACAGTTTTGTTTTTTCTTGTAGCCACATAAAGTAATTTTAAGACACCAAGAGTGTCCAGAAATACAGTGAGTCCCCAGGTTGGACAAGAAAAAAAAAAACTAAAACAAAAAAAAAAATATTCAACAAGTTAACCAAAAAACCAAAGTCACAAAAATAAAAATCATCTGGCAACATCCTAGTTAAAAACACTTGCCCTTGAATATTACACCGGATCTGTGCATCTCCATGTTCAGAGAGCACACAAGATTAAGTTTATCCACCTCCCTCCTTTTTTTCAGTAAAACATGGTGCTAATGCTATGATGATATGAATTCCTGCTGTGTAAATTGTTTTTATCAGGTTCTTCAATAAAATATTCACTTGAAATTTACATTATGTAAAATGAAATCTGAATATTTTTTCTTATTATAGATTATAGAGCCTGGTACTGGAAAACAAGAGGAATTAAAATTCCACTTGCCCATTTAATAGCCATGAAACAAAATTCCTCAAGAAAAATTCACTACCAGAAAGGATACTTTGAGTAACACCAAACATATTTGGACCTCACATTTTTCCACACACATGATGGAAAACACCATGATTGCTGGCCTCTAGCCCACAGTGTCAAGTAGCTCTGTTTCCACTGAATCTCCATATTATTCCTTCCTGGATAACTTGCCCTTTAAAGTTTGGACATCAAAGGTAAAATATTGCCTCCCTCTAAGTACACATAGTCCTCCCTTTCCCCTATAAGCCTACACCTTCTCTATCTACCCCTGTCTCAAGATACATGTTCATATTGCCTCTCTCTAGAATGAGCAAAACAATCAGTGTCTGACTGACTTGTCTGGAATTCTTCTGTACAAGCCTTAGAACAGCAGGTGCAAACAGTAAATTTAGACATTGCAAACCACTCTATATCCTAGGAATCATGAGCAAAATCAATGCACCTCACACTCCTCATTTAGTTCTGCTCCTGTTTTGCTCTGTTATGTATAATAATTCACTTTGTCATAGTAACGATCTGAAAGTAGAAATACATATGGCTGGTATTTGCCTTTATGACCAAGACACTCTATGAAAAATACATACACCCTACTGTGTATAGTCCTATTCTTTTTTTTACACAGAATTGTGGACAAGTCACTGAAGTCATAAAATTGCAATTGGTATGCATCAGCTGCTCAGAATATGTCTGAACTCCATTTAAAAGAAATTACATTTGATCTTTTAGATAACATTACAGCTGTCAAGACCTCTGTTATCAAATTTTAAAATCAAACTCACCCAGCACAACAGGGAGCTCAAAGAAACAAACCTGTACTCCTCCAGAAAGCCAGAGCCAGTGCACGAGTTTGGCACAGGATTAATGGTGTGGTACAGCTCATAGCCGGCAGGCAAGGGAGAGAGTTAAGCTAAAGATGCTGATAAGAAACTCTCTGATGACATACATAAATAGATTTAATGTTAAAATCAATTCCCACACAGGTATTTAAGTAAGCATACAAGTATTTTATGTAATAGTCTGTTCTTCCAACCCTTTATATACTAGAAGGCACATCAAAAAGGCAAAAATCACACAAAAAGCAAACAAGATCTTGAATTACAAGCTAAGTGTTTTATGACAAGATGAGAAATCATATTTTCGTGCAAACATATACATGTGTTTGAATTTGACTGTTCCTTTGTCTTCATATATCAATCTCATCTATCAATCACTACCAGGAAGGGAAGAAGATGATCGCCTATGAACTAAATTCTGCTGGTTTAAAATTGCAGGTATCCATCCCAGAAATCTCACAAAAATTCATGTAGTCAAACTTCAGCAACCTATAGACTTAAATCTGGATTAAAACTTTATAAATTAATTGTGTTTTCCCCAGCTAATGCAAGCATCGTCAACAGGCTTTACATTCAGGTTGCCACTATCAAGTCATCTTTTTTACAGATTCTACTAGAACAAAGGACAGATTAATCCCCTTCAACATTTCTCCCCAAAACCTGAATGTAAAATTATAAAAAACCCAAAATCAAACCCTAACCCAACACACTAAAAGACAATCCTAACCATAATGCACAACGTTATTACAAGAATAGCCTTCATACCTTAAAGAGTACCACAAAAAGTAACAAATCTATGGCCAACATTTTACAACTTACTAAATCTTAATAGACATAATTATGTCTGCAGTTCATATTACCTAATCTGTAATTGTAAATAATACATGGTTTAAACATTTCTGACGCATTTATTTTTCTAAGGACAAAAACTGCACAGATGTAAATAGTCGCAATAATAAATACTGAGCAACACAGAAATGCTTAAAATTTAACTACCTCCAGTTTTAATAGAGGTATCTTCTCCCTCATCTTACTACACAACATGATAGATTTGATTTTACACCAAATAATCTGGTTCTCTGTACTTCAAGCAATAATTGTTCTACAGCTATCCAAAAATCTTTGGTACGATAGCCTTGAAACTACACTTCCTGCCATCTAAAATCTGGAAGAGTTACAACCAGTGAATATTAATATTGTAGCTTTAGTAAAAAGTAACTAGAGCTTCTTAAAATTAAAAATACTGTTTCAGCAACTAAATCCTATACAAATTTAACTTAATGTGACATAAATAATCAAGGTTCATCTTTTAAGACTTTAGAGAGTCAGAACTGATTGGCAGCTTCTGGCAGAAACCTGCATTCGCCCTTGCAGAAATATGCTTGCAAGGGGAAGAAATATAAGTAAAAGTAGCATGCATCTCATGCAGGAAAATTAAATCACACATTGAACACATAGATCAAACAATGAAATCACAAAAAAAACCTGCACAAATAGGCTTAAAAAACTAAGTTTTTGACACTGGAGGATGCAGCAGCCCTGTTATTTCCCAGTTTTTTTAGATGGCTTACTTCCAAATAAAGCCTGAGCATTGGCTTTGAATGGGATTATTTTTTGAGTGCTATCAGCAGGGGAAATGATTTATTTTACAGGTTTCCTGTACAAGTAGTATCTTAAAAATCAAAGCCCCCAATTATCTATTGATGTTATTCATGTACATATAAAACTTGATAGCTTCCCTGTATTCAAACCCTTTGCACTTCCTTTTAAGTCTGTGAAATGCCCCTTTGATTTGCATCTGGCTGAATTAGAAAGTGCATCTAAAACCACATGTACTCTCGAAGCATTCACCTTCCTATTCAGCAGCAGCAAACTTAAGTCTCAAAGTTTCCTGTTAAACAAATTAAGGTCTCACTAGATATCAGTCATTTCATGTGACCACTTCGCAACGAAGAGCAACAACTGCCCTAAAAGATGTGGTATCAAGCCTGTATCTATTAGACTGATGCAAAAATAAATTCCTGTGTGCCTATCACACTTAAACAGTTAGGCTCAAGCAAAAATAAGAGGGAACAAAAGGCAAAGAAAACCTAGAAAAAAAGCAAAAATACCTAGAACTGATCAAAGTTCTCACAAGTGTAGCTAAATATTCTACTCAAATACATAGCACAGAACTGATTGCCTGTTTAGTGATCTTGATGGTTTGCCTGAGATAGCTGGTACAAAAAGAAAACTTCAGTCATCTGGGAAGAATCTGCTTATGGTTCCCTATCCTCACACCACTCAGTTCACGAAAATTAATAGAGTTAAGACTCTCATTGGCTTTAATTGGAGTACAAAAAGATTTTGTTTTATAGCTAAAAATCATGAAAAGGAAAATCAAATAAGTAAGAGCAAAAAGCATCTTTTACAGTAGCTAAATCTATTTAAACTGTTATGATTCACTGAAGTCTCATTATGCACTAACTAGACAACGGCAATTAAAACAACCATTGCTGGAAATGTGAGCCTTCTAGAAGACTATTACAGTTGGTCCTTCCTGTAGTAGAATACCAAGCAGCTTTACTTCCATCACTTTTCCATCTCATCGTAAAACTTATTGAGCTAAGAGATGCACTAAACAGCATTGCTCTCAGCTCCACAGACAAAAGCAACATCTACTTTTTAAGTTACAATATTCCAGTGACCAAGCCAGCATTTTCATATTGACTAAGCTTAAGCTATTAGCACAGAAATATTGCCAACCCTTTTGCTTCTTTAACAGGAAAAATTTATCTTGTCAAAATGTACCACTGATTAACAGAAATTTAACCACCCAAAACACACTAGTTCCAATGTCATTTTTGAGGTGTGCTTATGAATCATCAAAACACAAAAGATATATTTCCGTATCCAAGTGAACTACTGTAAGAGAAAGAGTATGTCACGCAACTGCTGAAGAGCACCAGCATTTGTTAGGCAAGAAGAAAATATTTCTACATTGCTTAGCATCATACAATTAATGAGACACATTATGATGCAATAGACACAGCTCCTCTTTTGGAGGCAGTACAGCAGCAGAGCAAAACTAACCACCATCTGGTGACACACCTTGTTTCACAGACATGCTTTAAAATATTTCACTTCTACACACAGGACTATTTTCTTCACATGAATAATGAAAGATAAGTTCACATATTTTGAAATAGAGTATTAAAATTTCTCTGTATCTTCTCTTAACCAATTTACATCAGCATCACATACAAGATTTGAAAATAGCAGTATTTGTGATTGCATGATGATCCTAGAGAGCTTTTGTCTTGCAAATACTTCTCAAAATTGAGTATGAGCATGACTCTACTCTCTTTAATGTGACAAACAATCCTGTAGCCAACCCTCCATGAAACTACTCATGGAAATCAGACAGCAGGAGCAGGCCATTAAATGGGATGAAGTAAAGAGAAACAATCACTGCACACTCCTGTATGCTCTACCATGCAAGGATAAACGTAGGCACTCAGTCATCATAAGGCAAACAGAAAGCAATAAAACCACTGCCAAGCTCAGGATTTTAAGGTGTGACAGACTGAAAGATGAAGAATATTATTTTATTAGGTCACTCGATCTTATCAACAGTTTGTCCCCTGTTAGTCACTATTGCCCTTCCATCCTACCAACACACACAAACCAACCTGCTCTGCACTCCCATGACTGATCATCATTCCAAGCTATGTTGCCACCTTAAAATTAATGCAGCTTTGGAATACAGGACCCTGCTTGCTCTGTGGCAACTATTAGCAGAACAAACACTTGGACACACCTTTGCAAACTCACTGCCAATATCTAGTACTTCCGAAATTTCTAGCATAAACAGCTAAGCAAAGCCACAGTTGTAGCTGGCAAACTGACAGTTTATCCAGCTATTGTCATAAATTTGCAAAGCAAATGACCTGGCAACAATTTATCTCCCTTGTTTCCCCTGGTAGTTGGAATTACTGTGCCCCTAATAAAAAGTGATCTAGGAACAGAAATACTTTATGAGTTAATAACACCTATGATAGCCCATTGATTTATTATTGTCAATTTGATCCACGAGTTTTACAGATAGACCTTAAGACTTAAAATTTTTCCTAACAAGCATACATGTCTGAGCAGCCACTCCTATCACGAATGCAGAGATAAAAAGAACCCTTACCAGACAATTAGGTGTTATTATGGCTAGCCCATATACTAGTACTTGCTATTGATTAATATTGTACACCTAACTTCAGCATGCTATGGCTCAGGAAAAGCTTGCAACATGACCAAGTATCTCCAAGTGGTAAATTATCCTATGCGAAAATAACAAAGTATATAACTGCAGACAAAGTGATGGAAAACAGGTAATTTGACTAACTTGCTAATTTGAATGCATATCGTTCCTATTAAATATGCAACACTTGAGGTATCAAACCAAACTAGTAGCACTGATTTACAGAGACAAAAAAACACCTTAGAACACTTCTGTCAAAATTTTTAACAGCATTTCTAAATTAGAAAGACAAAAAAAAATAGCTTCCATTCACAAGGCACACATTTCCACCACCCTTTTAAACACTTTTCAACAGCAGAAAACATTATAGTTAATTCACACATGGATCATTGCCCCAGTGTGATTTCAAGGACCTGAAATTTCTTCAGCATCAGTAGTTTTAGGAGGCTAAGCAAAGCCCAGAAGTGAATGGAGAGCCTGCCACCCAAGCTAAGGTCTGCAGAATGAGAGAGGCTGCAGAGTTCTCCTACAATTCAAGGCATGTGCAAGCACTGTACAACAAGTTCTCTCCCAGGCTATATAAGAGGGCATCTTTCCCAGCAGCTGCTACATCATGAAAATGATGCATACAAACAAAACCCCAAAATTAACACTTTAAAACAATGACTTAAATGACTGCATAACTGAATTCATCACCTGGAGACATAAAGCACTTCAAGTAGCAAATGATATATCCCGCACTTGCAAAAGTCCTAAACTATATTCTTATTAGCAAGCTCAATATCACACCTGGCAACCAAGTTTAGGCAGCAGACTCATATTCCCAGAGGCCAAACAGCAAATAAATAAATATAGCAGCGATAATAAAAGCAGAGAGGATCACCAACATCCCCCAGACAGACTGGGCTTTAAGTATTAAACACACTTTCTACCACTGATTTCATACAATACATCACCTAATTCACTGAATATGGATAATACTATCTCACCTATTTAGGCTACTCAGCCCTGTTCTCAGGAGTTTTTCTGCCAAACTATTTAGATTGACTTAAAGTCATGTTTTTTGCACAAGAAGTAGAAGACAGCAAGAGGAAGACTCACTAGGGCAACGTGGGCAGTTTAATTCAACAGTAATACTGCAGTATTTCATACAATTCACTGAAAACTGTTTGTGTAGTACTACACTGCTTCACAATAGATTAAAAATATATTCTGACTCTATGAAAATAAAAGAGAATTAATAGCCTATACTTCAGAGGATAAACTCGGGAGCTGAAATACTGTAATTTTTACACTCTGATGCTTAAGGGAAGGGAAGTATTCTAGAGAAAACAGTAACTGACATAAAAACAGACACAGCTTGGTATTTTCCAACTGAGAAACATTAAATCAAACTTCATGTTTTTACTCTACTGCAAAACAAAGGGTTTTTATCTCAACACTCAAAATTTTCCTGTCTTTTGCTCTGTGAACATTCAATTTTTCCCCACCTAACTCCAAGCAGACAGGATTTATGATGATGCTGTTCTAAAGAACCAGAGAAGTACTAGATGCCAATAAAGATTACAGATCAAATAAAAGATAACTCCTAGATCATTGTGTCTGCACAGATAAATAAACCTGCTCACTTCTTTTATTTGTACTGTTACCTCAACCAATCCCATGACAATAATCAAGATGAACAAAGGTTCAGGAAATGTATCCGAAAACAAAAGGCTTCTTACATGTCTCCCAGCCAAACTTGTCTGGGTACATATGCACCACGCATACACACCTTCTGAGATCTTTTCACGTACTCACCAAAGGATGAAGCCCAGGAGATGAGCAAACAGGGTGTTGAGGAAGTCCAAACACAAGTACCAAATCGGAACACAAACACACGTACATGCATCCCTATTCCAGTCATCCAGGACACCACCAGAATAAAGTAACACGTGGGCAAAAATCGCCAGTGAGGACCTACACCGGGACAGAAACCAACTCCGAGCCACTCACAACCGAGAGATCAGAAAGAGTCGGGACCCAGACCCACGGCCGGACCGAGCTCTGCGATCACGGGCAGCCGCGAGTGGACATCGCCGCGGCAGCAAGTTTGTGAAGCGGCAGAGAGGAGCCCCTCCCGACCCCGGACAGCCCTACGAGCGGCGGGAGAAGGGCCCCGGCAGCCCACCACCGTACTGGCGGCCGCTTTTGTTCTCCACCGAGACAGGCACGGACCCATCGGCTGCGCCCGCTCCGGGCCGCCGCGAAGCGCTCATCCCAGGGGAGACCCCACTACCTCTTTTCGGCCTGGGGAAGCTCTCGTGCAGGTGAAAGATGACTTTCTCCACAAAGTGCTGAATGTTGCTGTGCTCAGGCCCTCTGACAAACACCATCCAGTCGTGGGTAAAGCCCTCCACGGTGGGTTTCTTCCTGACCTGGGCTCGGTGTCCCAGCTCCAGCTTCACCTGGACGGCACACTGCAGGGGAAGAGGCAGGGAGCGGCCGGTGAGCGTCCCACTGAGCGGAGGTGGGGCGGGCGGCCGGGGAGAACCGGCCCCATCGCGGGCGGTGCGCGGACATACGGACACAGCGGTACCATACACACAGTAAAAAGGATTTGGTGGGGGGAGAGTTGGCAAAGCTAGCAAGGCACCGCTGCAACAACGGAAAAACGGCCCCGCAGGCGAGGGCGTAGAACAGCTCTCGGTGCCACCGGGAGAGCGCGGGGAGGCGAGCCGGGGCGCGCTGTCAGGGACGCTCCGTCCTCCCCTCGGCGCCTCCGCGCTCGCTGCCCGCGCTGCGGCGGCAGACCACAGCTCCCTCCGAGAGAGCGCGCGCGCCGCGCCGCCGCCGGGAGCAGCGGGAGGCAGGGAAACCCGCACGCCAACAGAAATTCCCGGTCACGCCAGCCCCTTCCCGGCGGCACCGGGCACGGCGAGGCGCAGCGCCGGAGGAGACCCGCGGTACTCACTCACCGAGCCGGCCATGCCTGGGGCGCCGGTTCCGCCGGGGCTCTCGCTGCCGTCCCCCACCCCCACCGCGCAGCCCTAATTCATGAGGACGTGGAGGAGATGGCGGGCGCGCAGAGAAGCGGCGAGCGGGCGACGGGCATCCTCTGCTTCGCTGCTCCCGCCGGCTGCGGCGGCTACCGGCTCTGACTCGCGGCTCCGGCTCCCCGCGCTCCCGTTCCCCGCTGCCCGCGCTCCCTCTCCCCGCCCGCGGCAGCCCCGGCGCTCGCCCCAGCCCCGCCGGCCAGCGCAGCGCCCGCCGCGCATGCGCACCGCGCGCCTGCCTGACACCGGGCGAGGGACACAGTAGTAAGTGCGGGGGGCGGTGCCGGCGCTGAGAGGCAGCCAATGACGGGCGAGCACCTCCGCATGACCCCGCCCATCTCCGCCCGGCCCCGCCCCGCCCCTCCCGCCCTTAAGCTATCAGGTTGCGGGGCCGAGCGGTGCCGCCGGCGGCGCCACAGGCCACGGTCGGTGCCGGGCGCTGCCACAGCCCCGCCTGTGCCACAGCCACGGCTCTGCCCGCCCCCCGCACCGCCACCGCGCGCGGCGGCACCGCAGCACGGCTCCGAAGAGCCCCGATGAACCAATCCCCTCGCAAAAACAAAGAGGGGAGGACAGGAAGGGAATGTCCGATTGCCCAGGGATGGTAGGCGATGATGCGCGCACAGCAGGCAGGAAATGAGAAACGGGATTCTTTAACACATGTGTGTACCAACAGCTGCTATTTCTACCTGTCACGGACACAGAGTCTCTTAAAACATGCTTGCTCCCTCAACCACCTCCGTATCGCTTCCGTGTGTAGGAAATAACGTGGGGATTCCTGCCACGGGAATATGCCACTGAGGAGCTGAAGTGATTTACTGCGAATGTCAACATCACGGTGTGACGTTCATGAGATGACTGTGTTCCAACAGCCATAAAATTGTCGGGGGTAATTGCCGGTAGTAATTTTTGGCACGCTGAAAACTCATTCAGCGTGTTCGATAACGACACTTTTGACCATGCTTGCGGTGGCAGCGATAAGCCGGTGAGCGGACGCTCAGCACAGCCATCCTTTCCCGGAGCGGCATGCCACACACAAATGGAACACCCTCCCTGGCCTTCCCGGTGTCACCAAGAGATGGCGCGCCGAGCCCCCGTGCTAATGTCCTCATTTAACCTCTCCACAAGATCACGGTTTCTATCTTCTCTCTTCATTTCGGGAAGGAGCGCACATGGTCGAAATTTTAGCATGATTTAACAATTCCTTCGAAACTACTGAGCTGTACTTCCTTCCCTCCTTTTCTTACAGATGTTGTAGGCCGTAATTGATAAAGTCAGTAAGAAGAATGGAAAAGCGTGAATAAAATTTGTAAAAATCCCACAAGTGACAACGTGTCTTGAAATGCATATGAATATCCATGTATATCAATATATATGTTTTAAAATTCTGATGTGAAGATCTGAAACTTCACATATCTTCTAATAATCTTGAATTAGACAAGCCAGCAAATACAAGAATTCCTGCTGATTCTGTTAAGTTTAAAACTTTGTTCTTGAGTAAGGATTATGCATGTGAGCAAGGATGGAGAGGCTGGACCACCACTGAGCATAGAGCAATGGGCTTTCAGCTGTCAGGTCCCATCTGAACAGAGCATCATCTTCCTAACTTGGGATTCTACTGGAAGGAATGGAGCTGGATCATCCTCTGGAGTCTTTCTATACTGACTTTTTTTCTTATGTATTTAGACAAAGTTATTTTTCCTCTTGACTTAAAATCAGACTGAATCACTACAAGCCGTTTTCCTGTAACACATAGTGTCACGGTGGAAATGCTTCTATTACCTCACTTCAGTCATTCTAATTGTCTTTTTAGCTACTTAACTGAGACCACTTGGTTGAGTAATCATTATGCAGAAACATCTGTTGATTCATGCTCAAATTTGGGGGGGGAAAAAAAGGAAGTTGTTTAGTATTTCTCAGTTGTGAAGCAACATAGATTTTTAAATAACAAAAAAACCCAAACACAGCATTTGTATTCAAGCTGAAGGGGCTGAGATGCTATTACAGCCATGATATAAAAATCTAAAAGTTTTGTGAATTCTAAATACGATCTTCGGCTGACAGGAGCAGAATCAAAGAGTGATCTCGAGCTGTTAAGTGACAAACTGGTGCAACTATTTACTTAATTTTGGATTAACAGTTAAAAGAAACATTCTTTGATCTCATTATAGCAGATGGATGCAATTATGTGCATATGAATGTGCAAAGACACTGGCTCAAAGAACTACAGAGTTATAAAGGTGATGGCAGTTTTCTACAAGTGCTATCCAGTACTGCATAAATAGAGTTTACCACAGAATAATTACTCAGCTGCTGGAAAATAAAAGACATTTAAGTTATGTTCTTAGAAGTATTTAACAACTTAAAGGTTCATGTAATCAACTCCCGCAATGCTGAAAATGCTTGTACCTTTTATGTGTGCTGAAATAACTGATACAGCTGGAGGCTTCCTGGGACACACCAATCTCTGTGTTCAGACATCTTCAGACATGCCTGCATCAAGCTGTGACATGTGATGCATAGATCCCAGATCCCTGAATTACATGGAACATGAGTCAACGTTTCTCCTCAGTATACAGCTAACTGTATATAGAGTGTAGATGTGTTAGTGCAGCATTACATCTAACCTAACAGGAGCTATATTTCGTAGCTGTACTGTTGGTAATTCCACACATGGCTGAAAGGAATTGCTGCCTTTCATTATTATTTTCTTACACAAGGCAGGTATGTCATATGACACAAAAAGACTTCCCCAGCTCATTTGATACACTGAATTGTCTTCAATATTTCAAACACAGTGGTTTTAAATTTCTATTTGAAGTTCAAATTTTGTGACCCAAGTATATTGACTGACTCTAAGATGGGCCTTGTTTTCAAATGTTTCAAAAAAAGCAACAAACTGAAAAAGCTAATATTACTGGCAATAAAGGAAACCACAGTGCCTTTTAAATATATCATCAGTCTGAATTTCTCTGTATTTGAGATCTTTTAATTTCCTTATGCAGACAATATAAAAAAATCATAGCCATTCTTGATCCAAGCCAGATATTGATTACAATGGTCTGAACCAGAGCCAAAACTTTAAATAAGCCTACACCTGATTCTACACACACAACAAGGAATATGTCTAAGTTTCTTTGTAATGTCACTCTGGCTGCCAGGAACTAATGGCAGAATACTATGTCTGGATTGGCTTCGTTTGATTACTACATAGGATGAACAAATGCCAAGCAGCCTGAGCCAAATGTGTGCCTGTTTTGAGGTTTTATTGGCTTGTCCATTTCTAATCACAAATCAAATAGAAAATAAGCACTTTAGCTGGAAACATATAAACCCCCTTATCAATAGAAAAGATCTCCAAGGCCAAGGGCTGCAAGACTTAGAAAGCAATATAAAATAGTTTGTAACTCACCACCAGTCACCTCAGAGGAACATAGTAATAGCAATGAAAACCAAATGCAAAGAAACGGGGTCTTGGCTATGCACAATATTATAGTATAAAAGGTTAAAAAAAAAAAAAATTTCAGAGGCCTCCAGGGACACATAAGGAAATTCACTGAGAGTGGAAAAGCCTTATTGAGAGACCTGCAAGAAAGTATTTAGGGGTTTATACTGCTATATCCTGTTAGTCAAAGAAAGTAAAATTCTGTATTCTGTTTAGACCTGTGTAATGACTAAGTTCAGAGAACTTGTTTTGGATTTCCCCAACCATAGCCAGGATAGTCTGATCACATGTGCAAGAAAGATATTAGAGAGCAACTTCACTGAAATCAGTGTTCTCAGTTCCTGGCCTGACAGGAAATCTCCCCATGAGAAACAGCCAAAGATTGTAAAGCAATTATGTGACCATCCTCACTCTGCATCAGGTTCTTGTGGTTCTTCTGCAGCAACCTCAGTCTGAATCCGAGTCATGGCACCAAAAAGACTGTAGTGGATTGCCCCTTGCTGGATGCCAGGCACCCACCAAAGTCTCTCCCTCACTCCCCTCTGCAACTGTACAGGGGAGAGAATATGCAACAAAGGGTTCATGGATTGAGATAGAGACAGAGAGAGTTCAGGCATCAAATACAGCCATGGGCAAAACAGGCTCGAATTAGAGGTATTACTTCAATTTTTTACTAACAAAATCAGAGTGGGACAATGAGAAGTAAAATAAGACCCTGTAAACACTTTCTCCCCTCCCCTTCCTCTTTCCCAGCTGTACCTCCTCTCTCCCAGAAAACATGGAGACAGGGAATGGGGGTTATGGTCAGTTCATCACATGTTGTTACTCCCCCTGCCCAGGCAGGAGAGTCCTTCCCCTGCTCCAGTGTGGGGCTCTCCCACAGGAGACAGTTCTCCATGAACTTCTCCAAAGTGAGTCCATCCCACAGACAACAGTTCTCCACAAACTGCTCCAACATGGGTCACTCTTCCACAGGGTGCAGTCCTTCAAGGACAGGCTGCTCCAGTGTGGGTCTCCCATGAGGTGCAGTCCTTGCAGGAAACCTGCTCCAGTGTGAGCTCCTCTCTCCACAGGTCTGCAGGTTCCTGCCAGGACCCTGCCCCAGCACAGGCCTCCCACAGGTTCACAGCCTTCCCTCTGGCATCCACCTGCTCCAGTGTGGGTTTTCTCCACGAGCTGCAGGTGGATCTCTGTATCCCCATGGATCTCCACGAGCTGCAGGGGCACAGCTGCCTCACCATGCTCTGCACCCCAGGCTGCAGGGGAATCTCTGCTCCAGCACTTGGAGCATCACCTGTCCTTCCTTCTGCATTGATCCTAGCTTATATTCCTCTCATATATTCTCTCTCTGCTCTTCTCCAGCTGCAATGGCACCTGCACAACATCTTCTCTTTTCCTTCTTAAATATGTTACCACAGAGATGTTACCATAATTTCTAATTGGCCCAGCCTTGGCCAGTGGCACATTGGAGCTGGCTAGCATTGGCTCGCCTGAACATGGAGGAAGCTTCCAGCAACTTCACACAAGAGCCATCCCTGGAGCCCCCCACTACCAAACATCTGGCCATGCAAACCCAAGACACCACTATATTAGTTACATAAGTTGACCATTATCCAATACAGGCGTTCATGCATTTAGATGACCACCATGTCTCAGTCACAGAATATTTAAGTTATTCTATAGCTTCCTTACAAGAGTATCAGAAAGGTAAAAGAGTACACTAGCCTCATACTTTTATTGTGAGAGCCATAAACTAGCTAAATCTTTAATTCCAGTATCACTGGAAAATGTTAAGCGGAAATGGCTTAACATTACCTTGGTGAAAAACTCCTGGTGAAAAACCAGATTTTTTAATCAGTGAAAAGTACTCATAGAGCCACTGGGTCTTGGCTGTCCTCTTCTTTACTGAACTCATGATTATGCCTTCACTGTGATTCAGGAAGTAGCTTTGTCCCAACTTTATGGGAGGTAAATTGAAATAAAAAGAGACCAAATTATTTAACCAGGAACAACCAGATAAGGCATGAAGGTTGAAAGCAGTTAAACACAGTGAGGAGAAGGTTTGGCCATTAAAAAAAAGAAAGAAATTAAGAAATAGAAAAAAGCATGTAAGCAAAGTAGTACTGGAGAATGGAGAAACTGAAATTCCCAACTAGTTCAACAGTCAATAATAAATTATTTGACAGATGTGGCATTTGAAAGAACATTGCAAAGCTTAAGGAATATATAACATGTATGTTCAGAAGTCTGGCCTTAGGAGCTTGATAGGCACATTTCAGAAATCTAAACAGAAATCATACAAATCAGAAATAGCGACTTTCACATATGAGAAAGTTGTAAAGCATGATTGCTAAATATATGGGAGTCAGCTAGTAATCACAGCATTGTGAGGAATCTAGAGGTAATTTTTATGAAGTTATAGAGGCGAACAAAACAGAACTAAGATGGGTGGATGTTTTGCCAGCTGCTGGAAGGGGATCCATGAATCTGCAGCCTGTATATTCTGACTTGCCATACAGGTTTCAGAAGCTCTTCCATATAAGATCTGTGTGGTCCACTGAATTAAATAGATTTTAGTAGTAAGCAGCTGCACTTCATTTACACTCTTCCTAATGGTAGGCACCCCTCAATGAACAATGAATTTTCTATCAGAATACTTTTCATCACCATGTGACATCAGTTCCAGACATTTTTACATATATTTACAATTTCCCATAAAAACCTCCCAGCTCTCCAAAAGATACAAATGCAAAAAGCATGCTATCCTGATTTACTGCAATTCCCACCTTTCAATGCTCTGCTGCCTCACCCATTCTCCATTTATCTGTTCCTCAGACAGCATATTTTAAACTGACCAAAACTATAAATTTTATCTGCTTCAGACTACAAATACATAAAAATATGTGTGTGTGTGTAGAAAATATATACTATATGTATACATACATACATAGAGCAAGAACACTAGTTTCCCAGCACACCATTCATCAATGTCATGCCCTTGCATCTCCACCTCATGGAAATCCTTGAGAGACTAGGGTAAAAAAAGGGCACTGATTCTTATGAAATGCATGCCAGGAGCCTTGCAAGTCTTTGGGAGTTCTAGAAAGCTACGCATTCTCCTCTCAGCCTCATTTTCTCCAGATTAAACAACCCCAGCTCCCTCAAGTGCTCCTTGTATGACCCTCCAGTAGCTTAGTTCCCCTTCTGTGGATACATGCTTCAGCACAATGTCTGTTCTGTAGTGAGTGAGGAGCCCATAACTGAACACAGGATTCAAGGTGCAGCCTCACCAGTACCAAGTACAGGGGATGATCCCTTCTCTCGTCCTGCTAAAGTCACATCCCATCTTGCAAACACACTCTGAGTAAATCTAAACAAATTAATAGTCTTGTTAATCTCAATGACAGCAATTGAAATACTCATCTATTTTTAATTACTCCTGAGTAGTCTTCTTGTAGTTTTGTGTCATTAGCTAATGTTCATTTAAAGAAAGAAAGTGGAGATGAAGCATAAAACAGTCTAAATCACATCCTTAACTGCACTCCTAGAAACCTCCTTAGGTTTTGCTGTGTTGCATTATGTAACTAAAAGTAGAATGCAGTTTGTTGTTTTTGAGTCTAGTGAGATTTAGCTTCTGTTACTTGCCCTTGGCTGTTCACAGTGTATCTTGTTCATTACTGCCCAGCCAAGTAGTAAGATGAACCACCTACAGACAAAGTTAGATCTGGATTGTGCAAAGGAACATCAGTTACATCTGCCTGCAGTTTACTTGAAGTGTTCATCATCTGCTCACTCTAGTGATGTCTGGTCCCATCATCAGACACAAGCATTAAGATTACTGGATTCAAGATACTGAATCTTTTCTCAGTTATATTATTAGTACTAGAAGGATCCATCTGTACCTCTGTGACCATTGTGGCAATAAGGCTTGTATTGTGTACTGTTCCAAAAGTATTTCCACCTTGTGTGGGACATAAACTTATTACAATGTATTCCAGAACAAGGGGGTGTCTCCAATATTGATAAACTTATTACAATGTATTCCAGAAAAAGGAGGTGTCTCCAATACTGCGGCTGCTGTTGCCACTGATTTAATGGAATCAGATCTAGTTGTACAGAGTAGTATGCAACCAGTCTCTGGTGAGGTCCTAATTTCAGTGTTATCACTCCACTATTTGTTTTGATTCATGCACATATAAATTGAAGGGCTTTGCATGATCCATGAGCTTGAGACGATGCAGATGCCAAAGCTTCTTGTACCTCCTCAAAAACTCTCTGCCACTCAATACGATCAATGGGAAACTGAAATGGTCCAAGAGTGATAGCAATTTGTCTTTGCCAGGAATATGCCTGAAACTTTCTACATTACCCTCGAGCAGAGCAAGTGCTGTACTTGCAGTCAAAAAAGTGCTGTCAAAACTTGCTTGCACTAATACAGAGGGAGTTTATATCTATTAACTCCTACAGGATAAAGTTCAGTATGGCATTTCAAGCCTAATCTTGTGAGCTGCAGAGTATTCCCTGGCAAGAGTTATGCAGTTTCCACTCCTATTCATCTCAACAGTCTGTGGGGATACAAATCAGGACTTTTTTCTCATTTCTACTCTCACACTGGATTTGCATTGAAGTCCATGGAAGCTCTGCATGGGTGGAGTGATGGCCCTTCATAGCTGACTACTGTTTGCAGCAAAAGCAGCTGCATTTGAAAGTTGAATGCATTTTAAATGATTCTTCTTAGTCATATCAGCTAAAGACACAGCTAACTAGGCAGGTCCATTTGCTAAAACTGTATTTCCTTATCAGGATTAAGAGATTTTAAATAAATATATTTCAATAGTGGTAGGCTTTGCTGCTATTGATTTCTGCAATATATTCTAAACTGGAACTTTCCTTATTCCTTTGCTTCATGATTAAAGCTAGAATTGCTTTTTGGCTTGGATAAAATTCCATATAAGAAATGAGATATGCAGATTAGGCCATTATCAGTGCTCTTGCTGTATAATTTTCATTTGTATAGTAACCTTCACTGGAAGACCTCACAGCACATTACAAATGCTGCCAAGAGAACCTTCTGGCATTTCTTGGAGAGCATTACCATGCATAACCCCTCATGCGATTAGACTGTCCTCTAATGAAACAGTTTAGAATACTCTAGAAAAAATTGTAACTCAAGACAAGGACTCCTGTCTGGTTTTTTTCCTGGAAGAAAATTCACAGGCCAGAGAACAGGGCAGTTTTCACAGATTTGCTGACCTTTTCAAGAAATCTTGTCACATGAACTGAAGAGTGGTAAGTCTATTTGGCAGCCCAATACAAGCTAGCTGAATTCTGTTTTCATTGTTTTCTGTATAATAGATAGACCACATTATGACCAGCAGTAAATTGTGTTGGAGACACCTCCCAGAAGTGTAACATTTCTTTCAAAAGGGAAAATTTATTTAAAAAATCTGCTAGGGAAAGCAGATTTTTCAGCATAATCTGCAGCTGATATGAACTGCTCTGAATCAAACCCAGTTACGACTTTGGCAATGATGCTACCTTCATAACCCCTAAGTATTTCTTCTACTTTTATGGAAGACCTTGAAAGCTGGGGACACCACTTCAGGCAACTACAGAAAACATATTTCAATTTCACAGCCAAGCTCTATAAGCGTTGCAAGTTGAAAGGCAATCAAAAGCAGTATCTGCAAATTTAAGTATGTCGTTTAAGAGATATCTTCTGCTTTCTTCCTGCTTCTGAGATATCAGCATAAAAAAATACATCATTAAAACAGATTGAGACCATAGGACAGTAAATGGTTTCACAAAGATGAGATTGGTTCCTTTTGTCTCAAGCCAGTTGAGTCTCTGGAGCTACCAAAAGCCCTTTGCGAGAGCGTTCGTGTTACATACACTCAGTGTTCTCGTGCCTCAATGTCCTTAGATGACCTGCACGGAACTCAGGCCTTGAGAACAGTGCTGACAATTACATACCACAGTCCAATTATCCAGAGAATGGATGTGATATCCTGATACTCTGACACTAAGCATGAAACCTCTGGTGAGGTGCTTGTCAAAGCAAGGTGCTTCATAGTATCAACACACTCAGAATGGTCAGCACCAAAATAAATTACTATTTGCTCCTTTAATCTTAGAAGATCTCATTGCAGTTTGCATCAAATTGAAAGCCATTTTGGCTAACACTCATTTGGGCAACAGCAGACTTGGCAATGTGCTCAGAACTCAGGGTCCTGTGTCTAGGGCAAGATAATGGAGCTAACACACAGCTAGAGAAGTTTCCTTGGATAGCAAGCTACTGAGACATACTTCACCCGTCAGGCAAGCTCTGCCACCTGGCAGTTATAAAAGGAAAAGTGCTATACTAGCAGCCAAAAAATGCTGTGGGCCTTGCTTGCACTAATACAAAGGGAGTTTATGAAGTACAGGATAAAGTTCAGTATGGCATTTCAAGCCTAATCTTGTGAGTTGCAGAGTATTCCCTGACGAGAGTTAAGCAATTTCCACTCCTATTCATTTCAACAGTCTATGAGGATACAAACCAGGACTTTTTTCTCATTTCTACCCTCACACTGGATTTGCATTGAAGTCCACAGAAGCTCTGCATGGGTGGAGTGATGGCCCTTCATAGCTGACTAATCATAAAATGTCAATAATAAACCAACCTATCAATAGCGAGATGTCCTTAGATGAAGCAGAAAGCATGGAATGGGAGGAGGAGTCTGAACACTTCCTTTGGATTCATGCCATCGCCTATGGTCACCTAGAGAGGGACTGAAATGCATCTCTGTGAAAGGTCCTACAGGTCCTTTTACCTCATCTTAGGATACTTCAGCAGCAAACAGACATGGGAGCCCATCTTGGCCAGAGTGTACTAAGCCAAAAGCCACGTCACAAATACTTGTATTTGCTGTTTGCAAAGAGCTGCCAAAGAGCGGTCATGGATAAAGCAAGCAGTCCACATGTTCTCTGGGATCAGACTGATCTTCCCTTTGCTTGTACACATCTAGGCAGCTCAGGAGAATGCAGTTTTGATCTCTGAGTCACTTATGGGCTTTTAGTGGCTCTTGGAAGTGGCAGTGCACATTTTTCTACCAATTCAATGCAGCCAGCGCAGTGCTTTTTGAGTGCCATAAACTGCCTACAGCTTTAGTTGGTGAAACTGAAAAGAATACATCCCTGATCTTTTTAAATGAAAAACTTATAAAAATAGTAAACAGCCTTGTCTACGTTGACTTTTTTTTGCCAGCATTCCCCTACTTTCAGCTCAAACCAACTCAGAGCAGATAACCTTGAAAGAGAATAATCTAACAATTTTCAAACAAATTCCTTTTAAAATATTTGTGATTTTTTCCTGAAGATATTTTTACTGAGAGCCATTCTTATGTTATACATGCCTCGTAGAAGTTGCCTGTTGCTTTGATGTTAGGGAACAGAAGTGATGCTTTGTGTTAAACAATCTTAATTGAGAATGCAACCTCTTTTGTCCCAGATGTGTGCTTACCATTGGGTAGCACAGCAGTTACCAAAATACATCAGAACTGGGCTTAAACTCTTCTGCCTTTGAGAGAGCTGCACCCTCGATGTTCTTGGAGGTGTTTTGCAGCCTAAGTGATGCCGTGATTACGCGGTAACATGCAGCAACCAGAGCATCATTTATTCTTCACGTCCAGGGTCTTCCTGGTGTCCCTGGAGCTTACCGATGACCGCCGGCCAAAGCATTCAGGAGGCAGAAGGCACTCGCTCTCCAGTAATTCCGGAGCCGATAAACACTATCTTTCTCTCCCGCGGAACGCACGCACACCGACCGGCCCGCTCCCTGCCGCGGCCGCTCCGGCCCCGCGCCGCGCCTGCGCCCCGCGCCCCGCGCCGCGCCTGCGCGCTGTGCGCGGCCGGTTCCGGGCGCAGCGGGAGGGAGGCGCGCAGCGAGCCCGGCGCAGCCCGGCCCGGCCCAGGTGAGGGGGTGAGGGTGAGGGGCGGGCGGCGGGACCGGGCCGCGGCGGCAGGATAGCAGCGAAGGAAAAGCAGCTGCCCCTACTGCTCTGTGGGACGGGGTGCTCCTTGTTTTATGTTTTTATTTAAAGCTGTTTGCTTTGAGACGTCTGCGTATGTGGCACGCAAACGGTAGGGGTGTTTGCAGATGTTCTCACTCCTGGTTTGGTAGGAACACCGCTTTGAACCGAGAGTCCTTAAAAAGGAGCCAGAGGGCATACATATGGGAAATGTGGTCTCATTGCTCCCTGCGATCATTTCCTGTTACTTCACTTCGCTTACGTTGACGGAGTTACTTTTGGAGAACTGGACCAGATGTGAAGGTGTATAGCCGTGGCAGCCCCTCTCTGGTCACTTAAATTAGCAGTACTTGTCTCTCTCAGCATTAGGATGCATCATTAGATTTGCATGGCAAGGATTTGATAGCAGAGGAGCTACAGGGGTGGCGTCTGTGAAAAGCTGCCAGAAGCTTTCCTCGTGTCTTACGGAGCCAATGCCGGCCGGCTCCAAATGGACCGGCCACTGGCCAGGGCCAGGCTGTCAGTGATGGTGGTGGCACCTCGGGGGTAACAAGTTTAAGAAGGTGAAAAACTCCTACACAAGGCCCAAGGAGAGAAGTGAGTATATGAGAGAAACAGCCTTGCAGACACCAACGTGCAGAAGCAGGAAGCAGGTGCAGAAGAGGAGGTGCTCTGGGTGCTGGAGCAGTGGTTACTCTGCAGCCCACGGTGAAGACTGTGGTACAGTAGCCTGTGTGCCTTGCAGCCCATGGAAGTCCATGCGGAAGCAGTTGTGTCCACATGTGGCCAGTGGAGAGCCCCATGCCACAGCAGTTGGATACCCAAAGGAGGTTGTGACTCAGTGGAGAGGAGCCCATGCTGGAGCAGGCTCCTGAAAGGATCAGTAGCTCCATGGATACAGGAGCCTATGCTGAAATAGGTTTTCTGGCAAGACTTGGGACCCACACTGGGTCAGCCTGTTCCTGAAGAGCTGCACCCTGTAGAAGGGATGCATGCTGGAGCAGTTAATGAAGAGCTGTCGACTGTGGCTGGGATCCCATGCTGGAGCTGGGGAAAAGTGTGATTGCGACCTCATTTCCTGACGCCCTACTCCATTCAGATGGAAGAGGCAGAGAAGTTGGTAGTGAGTGAAGCTGACCCCAGGAGGAAGGGAAGGCGGGGTGGAATATGTTTCTAGATTTTTTCATATTTTTTATTATTCTACTCATTGGTAAAAATTACTTTCCTTTCCTTGAGTCAGTTTCCCCCTGGACAGTAGTTGCTGAGTGATCTTCCTGTCTATGTTGTGAGCCCTTAATCATATTTTTGCCCATTTTCCAATTGAGGGGCAGTGATAGAGTACCTTGGTGGGCATTTTGCAGTTAGTCAAGCTCAAGCCTCCACAAATGCATATCATTGACATTGATTAACTTGAGAAAACAAGCCAAGGTCCCTTTCCAATACCTTGTTTTTTCTTTCTTTATCTTCTGTGTGTCTGTTTGGTGGTTTTTTGGGGGGTGGATGTTTTTTTATGTGTGTGGACAATAGAATGTCCTGAGGTGGAAGTGACCCACAAGCATAGAATTGTGGAGGTTGGAAAAGACTTTGAAGATCATCAAGTCCAGCATTTGACTGAAAACCACTGTGTCAACTAAATAATAGCCCAAAGTGCCACATCCAGTCATTTTTTGAACACTTCCAGAGATGATGATTTCACCACTTCCATGCTTGTGGGTTTTCAGGACTTCAGTGGATTTGGTAGACAGGACGATGATCTATGCAGACCAGGTTTGATGAGAGGATTGGACTAGATGAATGCTGGAATGCTTTGTTCTTAAACTATGTCTGATTCAGTGTTTCTTACTAGTAAGTAATATGCATGGGTATGGATTTACCAATGAAAAATTATGCCTGACCCACCTAATTGCCTTTAATAAATGATAATTGGATTTGCAGTCAAGTGGAGGGATAGATATCATTTACCTCCACTTGAACAAGGCTTTCAACACTGTCTCCCACCCTGTTCCTGTGTCAAAGGTAGGATGTGTTCCTGCTGGCAGGGCTGCCCTCTGCATGCACTAGAGGAACATGCAACCGTGGGTGATGGGAACCTCAGTAATTTCCACAATGACAAATGCCCTGTCTTGGCCCACCCTTTACAGGATGGGCTGGGGGGCAGTTCTGTAGGGATGGCCGTGGGCCCTGGCAGACATTGCCCCAGGATGTGTGACACAGCTCTGGTAGGGTGAGATTTGTCCCCCTCCACTCAGTACTCCTTAGACCTCACATTGATATATCCAGTTTTGGATACCTGCATAGGGAGAGAAACTGACCATAAGGAGTAAATTCAGCAGAGATCATTTAAATAATGGGGCTGGGGCCCTTGCCCTGTGAGAATAGGCTGTGGTTATTAGGACTGGTTCAGCTGGGAGGATGTACCCAGTAGGAGCCCTGGCTCCTACAGGGAGAGGGGAATGAAAAAAAGCACAGCCAGGCACTTCACAGGAGCTCATGGCAAAAAAAGCTGAAGACTAGGGATGGAGATAAAGCTTTTGTCAATCAGGACAGCTCAGTAAAGTGGTGCCTTTCGTGATCTTGGGAGGTTTTCAGAGCTAGACTGGGGCAAAGCCTTGAGCAGCCTGGTCTGACCACATGTCTGAACTTCTTCGAACAGGGGGTTGAACGAAAAGCATCTTCAGGTCTCTGGCAGCCTTGATGATCCATGTATCCTGTAAACTTTACCGGCATTCTATATGCATACACAGTTACCTTTGCTGGGGGTGAATGCTGAAGACTGAGGAACTGTTTAGGTAGTATTTAAATTCATTTAATTGTAGTGATACAGCTTGTAACTGTCCTGTAGATATTTAGTTCAGATTGATAGAAACTGAGGATTTGTGTCTGATGTGAGGGCAACAGATTTCTACTCTGTCTGGAATAGCTGATTTGTGCTTACATTGAAAATGTGTTCTGTGCTTGTAATGATCTTCTACAGTAATTTTTCCTTTTAATGTGGGTAAAAGAAATTGCCTGATGAGAGACAGAATATAATTCCAGTGTGTTTGTATCAAAACTGTCCAGGAAGGAACCTTACCTCATTTTACTGCTTGTTGGGTAGAACTGAGGGGGCCTGGTTTGATATATACAAATAGGTTGATACATCTAAATCCACTGGAATTATTTTATTATTATTTATTATTAATATTATTATATTTATTATTTTATTATTAGCCATGCTCAAGAGATCCAGGTACGTCTGGAATTGTTTGCTGTAGCAACCTTTTTTTAAACAGAAAGATGTCAGCTCTAGTTTAGTTTGTGTTCATTTATTATATGGTCACCTATTGTCTCAAAAAGCAATTACATCTATTCTAAAACAATACAAACCCATACTGGCATCAGTGTTATTTTTTTCTACTGCACTTTCAGACATGTAATGCACCAGTATATGGGAATACCTCGCTGCTTAATTGCCAGGAATTTATATTCTTGTATGATGTATTTGTGTAACTGTTCATTTTGAGTTTTCCAGCTGCAAATGGTATTTTTTGTGACACATGCTGCATTTGCTTGTATCCAGGCTTTAATTCCATCTTTTTTAAAATCAGTGGCAGGATTCTGAATGCATCACACTGATAGCATGTCTTGGAACTGGAGTACCATGCATGTATATATTTCCTCAGTGCTTATTGCAAAGGATTACACTTAGGTTTTCAGGAAGTAATGGCTTTCTTGGTTTTTTTAAGGAAGCCATTCCAAGTGACTAGAGGTGTGTTTACTATAAACTGAAATATTTGAGTATTTGCTGTGGCCATCAGTTTCATTGGTGTGCAACAAACTAACTTCTAATTTTTTTCAATATAGGTTCATGTCTGTATATTGCGAGTACCTGCATATTCCAACTTAAAGAGAAGGTTTTCACTTTAAGTGTTCCAGCCCCTAACAATTACCGTTTGCAGTCTCACAGGTTGGTCTTTAGTTTGTTTTACATGAAATGTTGGTTTTGCATGAAATGATGGAAAGTTTGTGGATAATTTTGCATTTTAAATCATGTTTGAGAGACTGTGAACACTCCTCTTGAGCTGTCCCATTTTCAAGTTAATGAGATATACTTAAAATGCTCTCAAGAATACATGCTCTCAGGGTACACATATGCTGTGCCATATGGAATGATATGTTTGTTGCAGCTTTAAGGAGTGTCTGTAACCCATTCTTTGTGTAGGACCAATGAGTATTCAGAATTTCTTGGGCTCAAGCCCAAAAGATAAGGTGATATGGTAGACATTGGAGGGGGAGGAAAATACTTCAATGCTTGCATCTGTTGTTAAATGCAACATAAATCTTGTGGGTTTGGGGTTTTTTGGCAGAAAATAGCACACTGTCTTTCCTAGTCCTAAGTACGTTTTTTCAATCTCTTTTTCAGAGTGAAATTTAGTGTCATATGACAGAGTCAGAATGTTGGATGACATCAAGAAGCGATTTGAATTTCCTAATGCAGTTGTTCAGTCACAGGTAATTTTTAAAAATCATTAAACAAATCAAGTTGTCTGTGGAAATATTTGTTCCAACAGCTGCTGCCTATCTGTTTTTTTCTTCAAAGTCAGAAAACGAGAGGAACAGGGTATTCTTAAATTGCAGTCAAATCCTAGTTGCCTTCTCTCTGTAATCCAAACATAGGATATAATTCCTCATCACTATAAAGTCTCTTCAGGAAAATCAGAGACTTTCCATGACTGGAAGGTTGGAGTGGGGCCAAGTCATTTTTAGTGACCCTGTGATCTTGAGAGAAGCCAGAAATTACCAGATGCCATGTGCAGGGCCGAAATACTTTGCAATACTTCATAGAACTGATCTGTTTTGTTTATTTGTGATGAGAACTGATGAACTACTGCAGTCTTGTCTGCCATCAAAGGATAACTGTATGCAGCTCAGCTCAGCCCCCTTTATTTTCTGATCCATATATTGGCTCCTTGTCATGTTCACCTGAAACTCTCATTTACAGGTAGTGTTTATCAAAGTATGTTTAATGGACATGAAGGAGTAATAGGAGTAACTGTCTCTGGTTTAAAAATATACCTTCTTTTCTTTGGCTGTTTCTTATTTCAGTAGTAAAAATGTTCCTCTTCAGCTGAAAGTTCATTGCTAACTTCCCTGTTATTTTCCTCATCGTGTTTTGAATTTAGGATTAAATATGTACCCATTTGTTTGGTGAAATAAGTTGATGGGAATGCAGTCTGTGCAACCTGGTGCCTCTCTTGCCTCTTCAAACAGTAATTAGGTTTGAAATAAAGATGCAGAAGTCCACTTGTCATCAACTTGGCATTTAGGAGAGAAAGCCATGTCCCTGAAAACTGGAGTTCATCTAAGGTCTAGCAAAGTGTCTCGCACTGCAGATGAGTTTATATCACTACTAGCATTGATGAGTAGGACTCAGCATCTTTGAAGCAGTTCATTTTTCTTCAGTGCAGAATGCCCCCATGGTACTCTGTTGTATTTTGCTTAAATGTCTTGGCTCATCACTACAGCTGCACATCATTAAGGCCTACTGATGTGCTTTAGTTGATCTTGTCCTGTGCTTTGGCTGTTTTCATAGTTTCCACTTGTATTCCATGACCTCTGGAAAGCATTCTGTAATCTTCAAACTATAATCAGGTCAGGATTCAACTTCATGGGAGATGTCTTCTCTTTCTGGGACCAACCAAGACAGCTGCTTTGCAGAGCGTGTAATCTACACAGGATCAGAAAAGTGAGGAACTTGAGCATAGATTTGTAGGTCATAAAGTTTTACTGTTTAGTGAAGTTCTAGATATGCAGGGGTCTAATCTGCATTTTGACTTTTCTGTTTAGCTAGTTCACTGCAAAAGCTGGGTTTCTATTGGTAAGCGCCTTTTCCTGTGTAATGGAAGTGTCTTAAGGATGTAGGTGTGAATTAACTGCTAAAGGTCCTTATAAACAGGAAAAAAAAAAGATAATGTAGGCTTCCCTTGGTAAGAGCCCTGAAAGAGATCTGATCTGCCTGGGGAGCACACTGTTACTCTTGTGATGGGATAGCTGCAGACAAACAGAGATAAATGTCTGACTTGGTCCCATTTTCTCCTGTTTCCTCAAGAGTAAGATTTCCAAATAATAATCTGTCTTTTTAAGTCAGATGTGTTAGAGTACCTATCTTCACCCATGAAAAGCATAGTCCTTGTAGTCTAATAATGTTTAAAGTGCCTTCTTTCCAAGAAATGTGAGCTCTTATTTCAGTTTGTTATGACAGGTTAGCAACTAGTACCTAAATGAAGTGGAAATAAATCTTGAAAGAAGGAACCTGGAAATATTGAAAATAGTCTGTTCCTGTCTTTTTATAAACTAACAAAAAAGAAATGCAAATTTTTATTATTTTTCCTTGCTGGCCTAGTTTACTTTTTCCAAAAGTAATTATCTGCCCTTCAGAGAAGAGTAAATGCAGCAGCTGTTCTGGGCGCATTGATAGGCTGAAACATTTTTGTGCTGTTCCTATGAAAACGTGTCTTTCTGTCTTTCACAGAAAGGGTTTTCTGTGTAGCAGTGTTAACAATTGCGAAACAAGACAGACTAAGTCATTAGAGATGAGTCAGAAAACAAAAGCCTGGGTTCAAACAACCTCACACCTTTGGCGGTATTTCAGTTCACATTTAGATTTTGAAAGGCAGTTTGAGGAAATCAGATTTTTATTATAATAGAATGAGGAGCTTAATCTTCACCTCAAAAGAATAAACCTAGACTGCTTTGGGGAGCTGACGCTTTTTTTTTTTTTTAAGACCTTGCTATTTAAAACTTGTGAATGATTTCTGCCACAGAATGGCTTAATGAGGATAATGTTAATGTCAAATACCCTGTTTAAAGTAAATAAAACATTTCTGACAGGTGCTGTGATAAGAGGCTATGCAAAGTGTGTAAGGCAAAAGTGTGGAAATGTTTGCAATGGAAAAATTTGGGCAAGTTGCTTAGATTTGCTGTGTTCTGCTTCCTCTCTTGCTTCTGCTTCCCTATATAGTACAGGATTTAGTAATTCCTATTGCTTTTAAGTACATGGGGATCTGTGCAGCAGTGGAGCTGTAGATGTCTATTGAAGTTGTTGTATTAAATATCTGTAATTCCTCAATATCTATGTACCTGTACAAAGAGACTTTTGGATGTATGTGGAGCTTATGGAAGTTTATTTCTTTTGTGCCTCAGCATAACAGTAAAAGTGAGTATATCAACATTATGGAAATTTTTGACCCTAAAGCATATTCCAGCCTCCATACCCACAAGGCTGGTGTTTCAAATCATAATAAAATGATCATACACAACAGCATTGTAAAGACTTCTTAATGGAGAATTTAGAAGTCATACATGTGGTTTTTATTTCTTCTTCTTTTCTTTTTATTTCTTTTTAGGCAGTGGGCCATCTCATTGCTGCAATACTGAAAGAAAAAGTTTCTTCAAAGAAAATCAGACAGGCTTCTGACCAGGTCTGTGGCATTTTTTCACTTCTGTCTCCTCTTTCATCCTTATGTGCTTATTCTATGTGCTTTTTCTAGGTTTTCCCACTCTCCACTGTGTAATTTTAATATAATTGTAGAAGTTAAATAAGGTAGTTATCAATATGTATCTGGACATACAGGTAGAAACAATTAAACTCCAGGATCAGAAGAGCTGTTTTACTTCCATTGTAAGACTCAATGGCAGAATTCTTAATTCTGCAGAATACCCATATCTAACTATATTCAGTTTAAGAGAGTTTCATTTAGTTACATTACTGAGAGTGAAATACCATAGGATGAGACATTGTCTCTTGAGGTGGAAATTTGTTTACATTGCTATAAAAATTTCAAATAGTATGGCATTTCACATACGTGCATTGGTGTTATATTTCATATCAGCTAAGTAGAGGTTGTACTTCTTTGGCAGAGAGCAGGAAGTAAAGGCATACTTTGCATTTTAAATGAGTCAAGCTCACTTAAGTGCATGTCTTGCTAACAGAGAGGGATATGGAATACTGGCAATTGCAAGTGTCACAGCAACATAGGAAAGGCGTTAGTTAGGATTTGCTGCTCTGTTTTATCTCCCCAAAAGCCAACAAATCCAGAAATAGACAGAAAATGATCTGTGGATTTTTTTTTCCACAGTCTGGGGATTTCACCCCAACAAACCCAGAGCTGAAAAGTGCTGAGTTTTGATGTGAGGGAGTATTGGAGGTGTGTAGCTCAACAGAAGTTCTTTCACAGTCCTGATCACTATCATGTTCCCAAATTACATTCTGTTTTGAGTTACAAGCTGATACTTTCCTCTTAATGCTGCTTATATGAAGGTGTTAGACTGAAATATAGCAACACTTTCTAAAATGCTAGGAAGCAGAAGATTGTGCTGGTTAGACGTTGCAGACTTCCTTTATATTCAAGAGCTTTTGCAGTGTTCAGTTGTTTTAAAACCTTCCTTGTTCTCCCTTTGGAGGTCACAAATTCAGCAAACTAATCTGTGAATGCTAATTTACTGTGGAAACAAGCAGCAGTTTTGATGGCTACTGCCAAGTCTTACAAGCAAATAGAACTTCACATGTTCAACTTTAGCCTGACCTTTGGATAGCCCTTTGTATGCCTGCCTTTAGCTGACCATGCTACACGTTGCTTGTTGTGGCAGTTTCTGAGTTGTCTCTAATTGCATCCTGATTTTTTAAATCAGGAAATTGATGATAACCTGCCTGTGGATGCCCCATCCCTGGATGTGTTCAAGGTCAGGTTGAATGGAGACCTGGGCAATAATGCGTAGTATTACTGATAATGTGTAGCATCCCTGGCAATGGCAGGGAGTTGGAACAAGATAGTCTTTAAGGTCACTTCCACACAAACTATTATGTGATTCTGCATAGACACAGTGGAAAAATTCATCTGTGTTACCTTTTTGTCAGAGACAGCAAGTTCTATGCCCTACCACGAGCCTAGAGAGCAGAGGGCAAGAAAGTGGGAGCTGTCCCAGCAAAGATCTTTCTTAGGAATAGAATCTGTACCCCAGCTTCCTCTTGTGCTCTCTAAGGTTTCAGGAAAAGCTGTTGAGCTTGTTTTTATTTAAAAATGTGTTTGAGATGAATGAAGGTAATTCAGTGTAAGCCTTCTCATTACTTGTGTCCCATGATTTCTGCCTTCAGACCCCTGCTCTGAACCTGCTTTGGGAGAAGTGCTGCAGTGAGAATGTTGCCTTGCGAACAGCCTGCTGTGAAGGCTTGGTGGCACTTGTTATGGAGAAACATGCTGAGTTTGACTATGTTCTTCATGGAGCTCTCAACCTAATTCCCTCAGCAAGGTAGTCTTTGGTTGCCTAATTTTGTCAGCTGGTTATCTGTCATTGCTTTTCCCTTGTACAGCGAAATAGAAGAGGTTCGGTGTTGGTATCTTCAGATACACTGTGGCATTAAGGACTGCTACTGCCCTGCTGCTGTTCTGAAAGATGTTGCTTTCGTCTTTGCTATGTGGCATCGTGGGTCTGACATAAGAACTCTTAGAGTATCCTGTGGGTGTAAGACGAAATTGTCAGTAGTTCAGACTAGTGCTCTGAACTTTGAACTGTGGAGCCTCAGAAGTCAATGAACTGCCTGGTTTTGTTGCCCCTGTCATAGGAAGGGGAAAGAAAATGGCAGCAACTTCCATTATGTAGAAGTATGTCATGGTTCAACCCCAGGCAGCAGCCAAGCCTCACACTGCTGCTCACCCTCTCCCTCACTAGTAGGTTTAGGGAGAGAACCAGAACAGTAAAAAGTGGGAGCTCATGGGTTGAAATAAGGAAAGTTTAACGGGGAAAGTAAAAGCTATGCACACAAGCAAATTAAAACAAAGAAGTAATTCACTGCTTCCCATGGGTAGGCAGGTGTTCAGCCATGTCCAGGAAAGCAGGGCCCCATCACACATAATGATGACTTGGGAAGACAAATGCCATCAGTCCAAATACCCCCTCTTCTTTTCTTCCACATTATACCCTGAGCATTATGTCAGGGATATGGAATATCCCTCTGGTCAGTTGGGGTCATCTGTCCTGGTTCTGTCTCCTCCCAGCCTCCCAGTCACACCCAACTTCTCCCCACTGTGGCAGCACAAAAAGCAGAAAAGGCCTTGGCTGTGTGTAAGCCCTGCTCAGCAATAACAAACACATCTCTCTATTATCAACCCTGTGTTCAGAACAAATCCAAAACACAGCTGCATATCAGCCACTGTGAAGGAAAATAACTCTACCCCAGCCAAAACCAGCACAGAGGGAAATAAATTCCTCATCAGTCTGTCAAGTAACTGGTTGCTCAAATAAAGTTACTATAAGAATGCATGTTGGGATTCGGAATGTTGAAATTTGTTTCCTTGTCTGCTGTGGAAGAAATCCCTTTACTTAGCTTGGAAGGTACTTCTTCCTACACAATTCTGCAAATAGAATGCTTACATCTCACCATGGTCTTTTGACCTAGACTGCTTGTTCAACATACTGAGAAAATGCAGTTGTGGGTGGAAGAGGCACTGTGCATAACATTTAGAAATAGGAAGTCGAATGGCGGTTTGGAAGATATTTCCATTCAAATTTACCAACCTTATTAAGTTCCCTTTTGACACCTAAATGGAACCAAGCTGTGTTATTTTCTTGCTAGAGACTGGTAGAGTTGTTTTTAACCAAACCAGCTATTTAGAGTTATATATTTATGATACGTTACGTTGGTGGACTCAGCATAGAGGTTGCGAGAATCATGGTATTTGAGGCACGTTCTTCAGCCTTTCTCTCCTTCACATAATCAGTTTTACACTAAGGTTTTTCATACTGAGTTTGAGCCAAAGGTGAACTTAGGTTTGAGTAAACTAGTGAAATGCTAAAAAAAATTTTCTCACCTTTTTATTTGCTTGTTTACAGCTAGGCTCTTGGTGTGTTGATTCTAATTCTTTGCTGGGTTTAAAATACATGACTACAGTTTCCTAGAAGAGGTTTTATAAATACATTTTTATAATGTGGGTAATTGCTGCAAACGTCTGTCCTCCAAATGACAAAATTTTACTAGTGCATTTTGGGGTTAAGAGAGGCGTTGCCTTGGTAACAAATAAGTAAAAGTGCCTGTGCTAAGACTATGAAGACCTGAATCCTGTAGCATGAGGTGGAGTAAAAGGTTTATTAGCTGTGGCTTGCAGAGTAAGAAATGTGACATTCCTGTTTAGCTGAGGGTTTGTTACAGTATCAACAGTTTATAAGGTAATGAAATATTAATACAGCTTTGTACTTCAGAAAATAAAAAGTGTAAAATGGGATATTTAGGATTGAGTTAACCTTAAAAACAAAATCAGAGTTATATACTGAAGGGACTATGATCTGCCCCATTTCTACATTATTCTTTGATTATTTTTACATTTTTTTTTCATGCGTGAAATCAACACATGACTGATTGTTATACTAAGTGCTGGCAAATTACCCAGTAACCTTTTAAGTATTTTTGGCTTCTTTCCCACCGCCAGCCCCTCCTCTCCCAAGCTGCTGCAATTCAAACCGAATACACTATGGATTGCAAAGTAGAGTTTTTGTTGCCTAACCACAGAACTCTGTGGGTTTAAAATGTCTGTAGCCTCAGGAGCTCATTAGACTGACAATTTTAGGTTGCCTCTTTTCAGTGCTGATACTTTTTTTTTACATTGACTTAGAATTGTAGTCTGCAGTTCATCATCCTGTTCCCTGCTATATTTTCATCTGTGCAGCTTTGCAACTCGCTGTGAACAGTGTCTCTAAAATAAAAATTAGCAGCCAGTGGCAGCTAGCAGAAATGCATCTGAGCACTGAGTACTTTCAATGCTGAATGGAGTTAGGTGTGTATTTTATTGCCAGAGACTACTCATGTTGTATTCTTGCTTCTCTTCCTTCTGTCACAATGAATTTAGCAGGGGCTAAGTGTGCCTGCTGGATTATATTTTGCCAAGTGTATCAATTTATGCCCACTAGAAATGACATTTTGTTTTGGCAGAGGTGAAGACCTCATGTTTTTCTGAGTTGTCTTGTGTGGTTAACACTACCTGCTCATTATATGTCTTACTATACTGTAACTGGCTCTTAAGACCCAGTGTTTGTTTTAATGCCCCAAGAGTTTAAACTTCGTGGAACATCATATTTATGTGTGTGTTTGTGTGTGTATGCATATATAGGAAATATGTTTACATGTGTAAATACATACATGTGTATTTTCACATGTTTTTAAGATTGGTTTCCAGCGTTCTGTGTAGATTACAATGGGAAAACTCCAGCCTTGTGTTCAGTAATGAAGAAGGATAAATAATCAAGTCAATCTACTGAAAAAAAAAGTGAAACAATTTATTATCATAATCATTAAGAAACTGTCAGAAGGATTTCTGTGTATATGAATGTTTTCAGAAAGTTTTTATTACTGAGTATCCATGCCTGTAGGAGGTGGGGGAAATCCTTGCAGTATGACATGCCTTTGTGTTGCATGTGTTCAGGTGAGTGCAAAGCCTAAAGCAGCTCTTCTCTCCCCACTTCCGGCTTGGGAAATAGGATCAGCAATACAGGAGTTTCAGAACAGGAAGGAAGGCTTTCTTACTGAGTGTTTTATGGTTTGTTTTTTTCCCTCCTTGCTGCACTTAACCAATTAAAGCTGGGAAATATGCTTGTAAATTCCCATATAACTGGCTTTTTCTAGCAATGGAGCATCTAAAAGGTTGTTCTCTGTCTCCCCCTCCCATCTAAAAATCTCCTTCCTCCTCTGTGTTTTAGGTTGACTATATTGGGATTTAGAAGACTGCAGCACATCTACCTGTCAGTTTCTTTGCAGCAGAGCTCTTCTTGTATTCTTCTTGTATGTCTTCTTGTATTGTCAGATTTCAGTATTCTGAGAGCCAGGTGTCACAACAGCCAGTCATTTTAAAGATTACAGGCACATCTTATAAGTGATCCATTTTTGAAAGACAGAGAGAAAACACAAGCCTATTCTATCACTTTTGATGTGGGTCAGTGCTTTCCAGCACAGAAGAGAGAATATAGTACTTCTCCTGTATCTGAACTATAAAAGTAAGCATTCAGTGGTGGGGAGATTCACTGTGGGACTCTCTAGATGTTCTGTGGTGTGCCATACCACCTTATGGAAAAGAGTCTGTCTGCAAAGTGGTGACAAGTATGGTAAAGGTTTGAGAGTTAGAAGTGCTGTTTACCTGTATATTCCCATTCTTGTAATACATGGTAGAAGAAATGCATCAAAAGTTTTAACTGATATGTATTAATTATTCTCCTTGATATTTTGCTCATTATGTGAGAAGGAAAACAAAGGCACATGAATGCACACCTTGCCCAGAGCTGCGTGGGCATATATGAAGAGGTCCTAGAGGAGAACTCCATGTCTCAAGTGTCAATTTTGTTCCTTCTCTTATGTAAGAATCAATTAATGTTGCTGCATACCTGACAGTAACTAATTTCTTTTTGTCAATAGGAATGTGCACGGTTTAGTAAAAACTATTTGCAAGTTAATACAAATTCAAGCTATTCAACTGGGAAAAGATGGAGATGAGTCTGTTTGGAGTCTTTATGGAATCAGGTGAGTTTGCATTACTTCTGTTTAGAAACCATAATGACTTTCTGTGTGATTTCCAGGGGAAAAAAAAGGAAATTAAGTTAATACTGGACTTCAGTCTTGCTCTTTTTTGTGTGTTTTGCCCTGTTCACAGTGTTCAGGTAATCAAATGCTGGCACAGATTGCCCACACAGGTTGTGGAATCTTCATCCTTGGAGATAATAGAACCTGACTGCCTGTGATACTGTGTAGCCTTCACTAGCTGACTGCTTGAACATGTGGGTTAGACTGGATATCTGAGTAGGTCCCTTCCAACCTAAACAAATTTTTTTATCTTGGTTGAAAGTTTTGAGGAGTTTTGTAGTACAAGGATAAGATTGCCTCCATAAGTTTGAAAAGGACAATGGCAGTGTGAAGACTGTATAAGAAAACAAGTATTAGGACTTGTCCAAATACTGGATGATTGCTAGTAGTCCTTTTAATAACTATTTTATTTTAAGAATATGAATCACTTCCCCCTCTCTTGTTTTTCCTGCTATATGGTGATTGTAGAAGTCAAGTTCCTGAGTGTCTTTGCTGTTAAGGTAATTGACATGTAAAAATACTTAGATGCATGTAGAGCTACTTATCTAAAGCTTCTTGTCATGCAATAGCAGACTTTTGAAGAGAACATTGTAGTGACTTCATCCAGCTCTTGAAAAATCATGAGTCAGTACTAACATTAAAAGCCTCCACTGTATCTTTTCTGGAGAACATCCCATCTTGGTAGATGTCATGAACACTTTTATAGTTACTTTTTATGCAATTAAGATGTATCATTGTAGAAGTCTGTAGCTATAATGGTTTACAGCTATAAAATGCATTATTTGAAAGACAGGAATCATGTATTTAATTAAGTGAAATGAACTAGTGAAGAAAAGCGAAGCAGGCTTTGGAGTGCTGTGCGTGTGCTTGCGTTCCTGAAATCCTGCATGCATTTGTTTTTCTGGCTATATCAGATCTTTTTACGAAATCCCTACTCATATAGAACAGTTTTAAATGAAAAGGCAGGTAATGATGATGGAACTATTTTGAAACATTTTTTAAAAGCTTCTGGTAGAAGAAGCTAAGTTAAAGCAACTTCATTCAGCTTTGTGTGAAAAAGAAGGTAGTGGGATGCAGGTGGAATGAAGAAATAGCCTCTACCCAGTAGGGTGTGGAAAGGTTATTACATTTTTTTCCTATTCACCAAAAGAGAAATTGCTGGCAACGTACAGTAAAGGTGAAATTTGGTAATTCAGAATGGTATAAAATAAAGTAATAGAGAATTGAAAATAAGAAGAAGATTTTTATTTAGCCAATATGGATTTTGTTTTCCCTTTTGGTTACAGTTAACTTTAATGAAGGGAGATGATTGTTTGACATAGGGTCGGGGCACTGGCATTTTGAAATCTGACTTCGGTTTTTAGTGTACAGAACAACCTATCTATTCGTTGTTATGTAACAATTTTTGTAGTTGTGCTCTAGAAAGTGCCATTAAAACTTGATTTTTTGGTAAGGAATAGAAGAATGTATACAGTAGCTCAACCAGCAGTAATCTCCCATTACAGTGTTCATATATTATGCTGTCAACTGTGCAAAAGTATTCCATATGGAAATCATCAATGAAGAATCAAAAAGCAACAGTATGTTCTCAAGTGGTTTGCTGTTGTCACCACTAGTACAGGGTCATAAATAAATGTGGTTTAGGCCAATGTTAGTTCTGGACAATAGAATTAGTTTTGTAATACAGCTCCTTGTGATGACACAATATCATGATCAGTTCCTGAAAAGAAATGGAAGAAAATTAATGTCCTGCGGCTTTGTGCATTTTATTATATTGTGTTTGTCTAGGATGGAGTTAGCTTTCTCCATAGCAGCCATCTGTAGCCAGAACAGTGTTGATAACACACCAGTGTTTTGGCCACTGCTGAGCAGTGCTACCTCTTCAGCCCATTGCTATCCCTCAAAATGCCAGTAAGGCAGAGAGCAGTCAAGACCGGAAGGGGATATAACCAGGATAGCTTACCCAGTCTAACCAAAGAGATATTTCATACCATATGACATCATGCTCAGGAGTAAAAGCTAAGAGGAAGGAGCCAGGAGCAGATTCATTATTAAGGTGTTTGTCTTCCAAAGCAGCTACTACACTTACTGAAGCCCTACTGCACCAGAAGTGGCTGCCCATAACATATTGATGGAAAGTAAAGGATGCATTTTTTAATTTTCCTTCACTTTCTTGTCTTGCATTAGATTTTCTCTAGTAAACTGCCTTTAACTTGACCCAGGGAGGGCTCCTGTCAGCGTTCTCAGTGCAGGTGTGTTATGATACACATGTACAGAAAATTGGATATAATTTTTTTCTGAAAGCTGTTAGCCTTTTTTTTTTTTTTTTAATATGAACTAGAACTTGATGTTATTCTTAATGATTCAGCATGCCTAGTTTTACTGTTTTAAAGTTCTGGAGAGCTGCCAGTTTTCTGAATTCAAGATTCAGAGCAGGTAGCAAAATGCTTTAAAAATGCATATTTGATGGAGTAAAGTGCTGTTCCAGCTTTCTGAAAGGACCAGGGTCACATCTGCATACACAGAAACATATGTTGACTGCAGACATTGTTTCCTCATACAGAAAAAGCAGTCTGTCACTGAATTTGTCCTTTAAATCAGATTGGAGCTCTCTTCTATTCAGAGATGTAACAAAAATCTGAGAGGACATAAAACTTGAGAATAATTTATTGTTACCCCTCACATAAGATTTATCTTTCTTTCCCTGAACATTTTGATATTATGAGTGGGTAACCACTGTTGCTTGTTGTGTGTTTTGCTTTATCCTGAACCCACTAGCAGCAATTTAGGGTAGTAGCACTGTAATGTCATTTAAAGATACGTGTTTTACAGTGCTGTTCTAGCAGTTCTTAAGATGGCGTTAATAAACTGCATCTACACACCTCATTTTTCTTACTGCTAATAGCATAATCAAGTGAAACTTTTTTTGGTTCACACAGTTTGTTGTTTCATTATTAATCACTGTTCACTGTGAAGCGTAGCTGACTTTTTTCATCATCCAGTTCAGTGCAGTTATACTAGTTTCAGAACACACAAGATCTGTCATAAAAGGTTTGCTTTTTTTCTGGATAGTAAGCCATTTTAATTTTAGACTTGATGTGTCACGTGCTGCCTTTAGGAAGGTTCCACTGGCTTTGGTGGCATAGCAGCATTTAAATGATGACTGAAGACATAGTCCCTTGATTAGGAAAGGTAATTAATGTTTAAAATATGGCAAAGGTATTAAAATAAGAAGCTGCTATAATCCTGTATGTTTTTACAAGGACTATGTACGTTCAAGGTCCTGGCATTGCATATGGACAGTATTTCTAGCTTGCTGCCTGATAAGGGTCCACTCTATGATCTTGCTGGATTCAGGTGCTAAACAAACGACAGGGTTTTTGCCTCTTGCATGCTGTCATCTTTGGAAAGCTTAAATGAAGCAGTAACCTTAGCATTTCTAGTCTTTGTGTGCAGATTTTAAAAGACACTAACTTTAGTAAAATATTTGCAGAATTTAGGAAGGTGGATATATGAAGAACATGTATGTAAGTTGACAAGTTTTTGAGAAATGAATGTGAAAAGTGACTTGCTTCTAGCCCCAAATCTGAGGCCCAGACCATAAATGTATGCATGGTTTGTGTTCTTAGTAGATAGCATCTGTTTTCTGAACATGTTTCGAGTAGTCCATTGCATCATCTAGCTTTCTGAAAGAACTTCTGTCTTCAGGTTATTTATTTGCCTGAAAAGAAACACATGTCTTCAGAAGAAAAATAATTTGATGAGCAGAGGGAGAACCAATCCAAGAAAAAAAAAAACCCCTGTGTTTTTAGCTTTGTTGTAACCACATAGCAAAGAAAACTAGAGTAATTGGGTATGTAAATACCCTGCAGACACATTTTGTATTTTGGTGGGCCTTTCATTCATCTGATGGCTATGTAAGTCTTTGGTTGTCCTCACGACTAGTCATGTGCCCAGGACTCAAAAAGTGGTAATACTGAGAATGTAAAAAAACTGTGATGAGGAGCACCTCTTTTAGTTTAGGGATATGTCTGCTAGATTATGTTTTTTTCATAAATAGAGTCTTGCTAGGCATAGCATAACTAAACGTTTGTGATTATAGCAGGTAAGTATTACCTAGTTAGCTCAGTTAACGGAAGCCTTAATGTACCATCACATTATGCATTTCAAATTTGCCCTGTAGTGGGAAAAATTAGGTATTTATTCTTTTATGGGTTCTTGCAGATCTCATTCACTTCACCTGGAGCTGGCTTGGTTCAGTGCTCCTTTAGATGAAACCCATATTATATTACAGTGGTTTTGGATATGAGTGTGTCTCAGTGAATGTTGTCTTCTCTAATAAAAAGGCTGTTGGAAATCCTGACTTTTTACTCCTCAGAAGTTTTTAAAGTAATAAATGAAATACCATTGTAAATCTCTCTTAAAAGGCATATCTGACTGTGTCACTCATGTAGTGTCTGACACTGAGACAGTGTCTCTTGAAATATACAACTTGAATGGATGGCTCTCAAATCATCTACTGCTGTATTGGTAAAACTTGCAAAAGGTCTTTCTGGTGTGTTGGTCCTGTGAAGTGCAAAGAAGGTTAACCAAACTGAAGGTGCTGGTTTGCAGCAGATTTATGCTGCCTTTCTCTGTTTGCCTTTCCACTTATATGTATAGCATAGAATGGTTTGGGTTGGAAGGGTCCCTAAAGATCATCTATTTGCAGCTCCCCAGTCCCCAGACAGAGACACCTTCCACTAGATCAAGTTGCTCAAAGGCCTGTACAACCTGTCCCTGACCTCCAGGGACAGGGCATCCCAAACTCTGGGCAGTAAGTTACTCTAGTTAAATGACTTTGGTTTTGTTTCTGACAGAACAAATTACGTACTTCAGGCTTCCCTTCTTCCCAGGTTTTGCTCCACCTGCTACTGTACAAGGACAGTCACTGTTTAAGGCAAGCATCACACTTCTAAGGTGGTGTCGATGGTCTTCAGGCACTGACTGTGGAGGTGGGGAAGGTGTTGGTGATAGATTTTTCTGAGAACAAGTGATTACTAGGCCTCAGTGACCTTTACAAATGTCAGAGGACTGGCATTTGTAAATGTAAAATTTGTAAAGACTTCTACTAGTAAAGTAGAAGTCTCCAGGGCTGGTGGTATGGCCAATCTTTTCCCTTTCATGCTTCTTTTACCATGTGACCAGGGGGAAAAACAAAACAAAAAAAAAAAGAAAAAAAAAAAAAAGAAAAATTGTTGGGAGCAGATTTATAGTGTTAAGTGAGATGATGGTCACCTCAGTCTCCAGTACTGAAGACTCCAGACCTGGACTTGGAAGACTGGACTGATAATGCGTGACAAATGGTTCAGATTTTTTAGTGCGTAGTACTTGGAGCTCACTGCTACAGCCAGCGACTCAGTTGACACTTTGGAGCAGTGAAACAGTGAACCTTAGAAATTTAGGTAATTAAAAAAAAAAAAAAAAAAGAGACCAAGCCATTTCAAATAGAGAGATTTTGTTTTAATCTTGTTTTGGAAGTTCTGAGAAAATAGCCTCTTTTGACAGTGGAGCAGTCTAGGAGTTGGTAAGTGGAGAAGGTTAAATTGTCTATTTCTACAGCTGCACTTATTTTGAAGGTAGTTGTTTTGCATACTTCCTTTCTGTGTTATAGATATAAATGTGATTTCTTTGTCTTTCAGGAACAATCCTCATCCACTCATCACTGTCCTTGAAAACAGACCTGATTGCTGGCCAGTTCTACTACAACAGATAACAGTATTTTTCCACCAGTGTTCAGAGAGGTAAGTGAATGAAAAATTTAAAAAAGCCTAGTAAATGTAGATAACTGAATTGTATCACTGTTACTGTTTTGTTGAATGCAGCTGCAACAAGCACTAAGAATTCTGTCTTTTATGAAAGATACTTGTAAAACTTTATTACACCATTTCAAGGTTTAAAATCATAATATAAATAATAACAATTAAATACTAGTATAATCAACCAAAATCAATTTTATAGCTTTTTATTACTACGTAGATAGATTTTTTAATGGATATAGAATAACTGGTGCAAAATTGGTAGGAAAGCTCTGCAGAGAGATCTGGACAAGCTGGATCTGTGGGTTGAGGCCAGTGGTGTGAGGTTCAACAAGGTTCAAACCTAAAGGCTGTGTCTTACACTTTGGTCACAACAATTCTGTGGAGTGCTACAGGCTGAGGGTAAACTGGCTGGAAAATTGCACAGAGAAAAAAGGAAGGTGCTGGTCAACAGCAGCTGAACATGAGCCCACTGTGCCCAGCTGGCTAAGAAGGCCATGGCATCCTGGCATGGATCAGCAATAGTGTGGCCAGCAGGAACAGGACTAGGGAAGCACCCTCATCACTGGTGAGGCTGCGCCTCAAACTCTGTGTCCTGTTCTGGGCCCCTCATGGCAGGAAGGACACTGTGGGGCTGGAGCATGTCCAGAGCAGGGCAATGGAGCTGGTGAAGGGTCTGGAGCACAAGTCTGGTGTGGAGCAGCTGGGGGTGTTTAGCCTGGAGAAAAGGAGACTGAGGGGTGACTTTACCACTCTCTACAACTACCTGAAAAGAGGTTGTAGCCAGGTGGCTGTCATTCTTTTCTCCCAAGTAACAAGTGACAGGATGAGAGTAAATAGGCCCAAGTTGCATCAAGGGAGGATTAGACTGGCTGTTAGGAAATATTTCATCATGATCTTGTCAAGCATTTTGACAGCTTGCTCAGGGAAGTGATGAAGCCACCATCCCCGGAAGTATTCAAAACACCTGTAGACATGGCACTTGGGGACATGGTTTAGCAGTGGGCATGACAGTGCTGGTCAGACTTGAGCCTAAACAATTCTGTGATTCTAAATTTGTTAATGTATTGACCATCAGCTTCTTTGATTGTTTTAATAATGTTGGGGACAGCCTGTATTCCTAACATGGTCAAGCCAAAAGATTTGTTTTGTGATATTTTACTGGGAAGCCATGTTGGTTAAAACAGTTCCTGTTTCATGTAATTGTTTTAAGACCGTTCTACAAAAACTGGTTAAGTAAAGGATGACTCCTTTTTATTGAAATTACGTTTTATGTGTTTTAAAAAGATATTTCTTAATGGTCTTGTCTGAATACTTCTTCATAGTGGCACATTAGTCTATCATGACATTCAGCAAGGAAAGTCACTTTCTTGAATTGGTGAGGAAAAAACGTAAAATTAGGACTGTTATAACCTGCAGGTGCATATTGAGTAATATTCATGCTTAAATATTGAGTCTTTTCAAAATTGCACTTTGAAGTATGGTTGCTGTGTTGGGTCTCATGACTGTACTTTGTTCTAGTAAATCCAAGGGTTTTTGTGAGATTAGAAATGCCCATCTCAACACCTTTCTGTTAATTGGGTATTTTAAATTTTTGCAGGTAATGTCACATTACTTGGGTTTCTTTGTTAAGCTTTCATTAGAAAGTAGTCACGGCAAATTTATTTCTTGAACTGCAGGGCAGAGCGGTCATGTGTTGGCATAATGGCTTCATTTCTAAGATACCTGTATTGTGAACCATCCCAGTTACGGGAATATGCTGAGCTGCGAATGGGTTTACTTAAGATCTTGCTTCAGCCGCATGGGCCAAAGCACAAAGAAGCACCCTCCATGCTGGAATGTGAGATTCTTCAACTTCTGTGTGATTTGATTCCACACCTGCAGGTACAGTTGTTGCCTGACCCTACCTTTTACAAATAGATGTTATCAAACCAATGATAGTGTTATTATTATTGTTGTCTTCCAGATGCACAAATATAGCATTCTCTTCCATGTTCTGTAGATCTGATTTGATGATAGTACATAAATCTAACAAACTGTCTCTTTCTGGTAGAAGATAAAACTTTAATTGTTCAATCTGATACATCTGCTAAGGCGGAAATTGAAACATGTTTACCACAATTACTTGCATCTAGTTGCCTCAGTAAACATACAGTAAACTTAGAAAAACACTAATGAGAAAATTTTGTTAAATGGCAAGGTATTTGTCAAAACCATATAATTTTAACTTAAAATGGATAATACTAAAATGAAACAAACTACATGAAAAGCACAATTTAAGTACTTGTAGATACTCCTTTCTCACTCGTACAGAGGGATTAGTGGATCTGAAGACAAAATTTAGTCCTTCTGGAGTATGCTGAAGGTTTTGAATGTTTTTTTTCAAGTTGCACAGTGGTACATGAGAGGAGGTAGGGATTTCATCTTTCTTTTTACAATGTTTGTTAAACTTAACAGCTCTGCTTTTCCTCATGCTTTACTGTGATACCACTTAAGCTTCTTTGTACCTATCTACCTTTCCCTTCTTCTTTTGATATTAGGACAACATCTTCAGTTTCAGCCAAACATGAGGTGCTTTGGCCTTATTGCCATGGAGAGAGGGTTCGTTAATATGAATAATACAAAGCTAAGTAGGCTTGTTATAAGGATATTTAGTAACATTTTTCTCCTGTGGCATTTTACTAGAAAAGTCTTCTTTGTACTCATAGCTACCTTTCACACTCTTCTGGAAAAACTATAACCAGTGTTTTCATGTTTATTTTGGTTCAGGTCTATTCGTTGTGATGATGGGTACACGTGGACCTTTTCTACTCACGGAGGATTTTCTTATTTTGTCTCGATTTTACCTGAACTTCAGTATAATATTGTGTTTTGAATGTATGACCAAGCTTCAGACTTGATAACATTTAGCCATAAAAATGAAAAAAACTTACAAAACTAGTTATGAACCCTTCTTTCCTTCATACTTGTTGGCACTTCTTTTTTTTAAACTAGAAACCAGTTGCATATTTTTAAACTCATACTAATACTTGAACATTTTTGTCTTGCCTGTGATTCAGCTTTTGCAAAGGAAGCTACTGCCTTCAAGAAGCCTGTTTGAGGGTCTGTTTTATAATCTGTCAATTCCTTCCTCTTCTTTCTCTGAACCACAGGTTGTTCTTATCTTTCCTTTTAGCATGGCTTAATTTAATCCTCTGTGTAATATAAGTGCTGAAATACTTCCATGTCATTTTGTCTGACAGTGTCAACCAAGCTGTCAAAAGTACAGCTCTTCACCTGTAGACTTTCCTGCTGATAAATTCAGTGACATGAGGTTTTTGATTAGAGCAGATTATTTATAGAACCAAAAGGGAATAAAAACCAGGGTATGCTTAATGCTGGCTCCAGACTTTGGATTGGAACAGTGTGTTTATTTGGAAGTAGAATTTTCAAGAACAGAAGCACTGTCATCCAACACATGGGGACTTTGAGGCAACTTGCTTCTTGAAACCTCTTTAGCTGACTTCTAAGTATGGAGATACTGCTTTTGGATATCACACTTGAGCTGTAGGTTTTTGTGGTAGGTAAATTGCGTGGTGTTCTAGAAGCGAGTAACACCACTGCCTTTCTTTCTTGAGACATATGTTAAAATCTTGTTCATGTTACAAAGGAAATACTGTAGAGTCAGATGTTTCTATTATAAGAATATTTACCTGCTTGATAAAATTGCCACACACTTTTTTCTGTTGTTATAGGAACCCCAAGAGCTGAATTAATTGCTGTGTCTTTTGAGTTGAAAGGGATTTTTCCCATCAGCTACCAAGAAATGTTTTAATTCTTTCACATTTCTCATTTTACTTAAAAATATCAAATAGCAGTTCATAAGTTGGCTTTTATTCAGGGAAGTTGGATAAGGGATTCCTGGCATTAGATTATAAATGTGTTTCTTCAAATATTTAGTACAGTTTGTAATAGAAACATAGCATAGCTAATAGAACTAATTCTGAATTGTGTAGATAGGGAAAAGCAACTAAATCATCGTGTTTTGGCTTTGTTTTGTTTTAACTACCTGTCTGCAGCTTAAAGACCTACTGCAAGTTACAGAGGCCTTGTTTTTCCTGCAAGAGCTGTTCCTCAGCCTACTGCGCTATCCTGTGTTTTGGAGAGTTCAGTTATCCCAGCTTAGTCTGCAACTGTTATGCTTCTGTGAAGTGTGTTTAAATGTAACAGGAGAATGCTCATCCTTGGTCTCCATAATAGAGGACAACTTTGAGCTCTTGAAAGAGGTAAGAGCATATGGGAAAAATGTAAAATAGTTTTTACTAAATTTAAAGAATGTGATGTTTAAGACAGTAGAGACACTTAAACGTGACATTTACTGTAGGTGACCAGTGTTGTGTCAAAAGTTTCTCTTTTTTTTTCTTGGTTGAATACCTTCAGAAGGTAAAAACGTAACTGGTTCTGTATGTATCAGTTCATCTCTTCATATGGAAATTTGTTGAAAGTGAATTACAACAGTTTGAACAAAGCAACAAATTAAAATGTTGTAGTTACTTAGTTAAAATACTACTTTCACACTGTTACATTCTTCATTGCTCTGTTACCACATGTGCACTCACTCTGGTTCAGGAAGATACTCTTTCGAAGTTTTGGTAGTTTCCTATTTGTTCTGTTTAATGGCACTGAGAAACAAAGGAGACTTGGAACTTTATTCTTTTTTCCTCGTAGGTATTTCCAGTGGACCAATGTATAATTGGGCTAGCGCTTCTACTGCTGCAAACTCCAGAAAGTCAGCAAAAGTCTGTCTTGAGTCTAGGTAAAGCTCTTGTGGAAGAGGAATCCGCACTCTTAAAACTGTGTCTTAGTTTCTTCATGCTTATGAAATAAACACTGCATTCCCCTGGAGCTGGATTAGGTGGTGAAATGGGGTTTCTTCCTAAGCCGAATTTTTCCTGAATTTAAAAAATAGTGGCAGTAAAAATGAATTTTCCCTCTACCCTGACTTTTTCCGTTGATACTACTGTATTTTAAGCTCCCTGCTGTCATGGAGCTTCTGTTCCATTTTTTGAGCCAACAGGATATTCTCAGCTGATGTTCGTTCATCCTGAATGGTTTGTTATTACAGGTATTGAGAGCAGGCTTGACAATCATGGCGATATTTAGCTGTGCTTTTGACTTAGAAGTTTTGATTAGTGCAGTTATTCCAGCAAAAACAAAGATCTGTGCTACATTCCACTTTTGTAATTTTTGCTGCCATCAGGCACTTTGCTATAAACAACAGAAATGTGTGGGTCTCTAAATGAGCAAGCACAAAAAAATTCATTTGCCCTTTATATACACATATAGTAAATCTGGGGACCTTTGCTTTGCTCAATTGAAGTGTTTCCTAGAAATGTCTGTGGTACAAATTTCCTAGAAATGTGTAATGGTACAAATGTTCTTTGCTTTTTTTCCTACTTGACCTTTGTTTCTTCTCAACTTGTCTTAAATAGCCTACAAGCTCCTTTCATACTCAGAAACCCAGGACATCTCAGCCACAGCCTTTACTTTGGTGATGCCCGTGCTACAGATCATATCTTCTACAACAGTTGGAGACTGCCTATCAGGGGATGTTTCTGGAGCTACCAGACAGCAGCTGGCTGTAAATCTTTTGGGAATATTAAAGAAGGAATGTGTGAAGGATAAACAAGATTTGGTAAAGTGATAAGGTTTCTTTCTTTTTCTGGGGGCAGGTGGGGGAGGCATTTAACAATTTTTCTGCATTAAGCCTATGTGCTTTAGAAAGATTCTGCATGTGTGATCTTGGGTGTGTGCTGCATTCTGTGGGAATACTTGAAAATATGTATAGTCCGTAAAACTAGACTGCTGCTGAAGTGAATGTTTGTTTGTTTGCTGGATATTGTGTCATTTAGCAAATGAGATTTTTTTTCTTTAAGGGACTGTATGGATTGAAGAATTCACCTGCATTATTAAGCAAGTAACAGGACTTAGTTGAAATCTAACAGGACTTAGTAGAAATCAAGGTTATTTATATTTACTCTGCCTCTTTTAGACTTGTTTATTCTCCTCGTCTCTTTTTCCTTACTGCTGTATGTGACAGTTAGCTACCATTCTTTCTCCCTTGGCAGAAGAGAGTTACAGAGCACCTAAGTGTCAGTTAGCAAATTTTGGCTCATTAACCTGAATCTTTTTATATGTTCTGTTGGGGTTTTTTAGTTTAAGTTATTTGCTTATGTCCCACTTCTCTGCCATCTATCCATTCATCCCTGCTGTTCCAAGGACTGGTGGCAGCAAATCTCTTTGATCACGACGTGCCTAGCGCTGTGGTAGCTAAACTCCCTTTCTGCTTTACACTCCTGTTTTGTGTAAGGGAGGGTGTGATGTGACAAGTTGGAGACAGATCCAGTGCCAGTTCTGAGTTCTGCCATGTGTCCTTGTCCTGGAATCCCCCACCTACTTCATCTTCTATTTCTCCACATCTAAAAAGGCAAGCCCATTTGTATTCCTAATAAAAAGTAAATTTTTTTAAGTTCACAAAAGCTTATACATCTTAGTCTGCTCTGAAAGGACAGATAGTGGGATGGCTGTCAGTAGAGCACACTTCCTTCTAGTGGGACTCACTGTGTGCTAGCCTGTATAGGTGCCACTAGAGGTTTATTTCAGTGAAATGTCTTTGAGGCATGTCAGTCCTCTATTGCCTGTGTCACTCATCCATGTGGTTTCTTTTCTGTTGTGTTTTAGAAGCTATTTTGATGTCTTACAGGATACTGTTTTACTGTGCAACAAGATTACAGTGCATTGTGTTATACTGGCTTCCTGTAACAGAACTTGCTTGTACTGATTCAGGGATTCTCTTTGCTTCAGAAAATTATGTGAAAGCTTTTCTGTTAAGGATTTAAACAATTTTTTATGACCAACGTTTTCTGTTAGCCATGTTATACTGAAGACAATGGTCGTGCTTAGAATTCTCTAACAGTCTCTTCACTTGTGTCTCACTGATCCTTGCAGAGTTCAAAGCAAGTAGTATGGCAGATATTTGGTAATTCATGGTTTGCAGTGTGAATGGAGAGACAATCATTTTGCGTGATCATTGTTTATAATAAATATGCCAATAACCTTTGGTTCTCAACTAAAAGATTAAAAAATGTAGATTCTCTTTAATGGCCCCATTATTATAGCCAATTTGTGTTGTAGGAGCAGATCAGTGCTGAGAGAATAGAATCTTGATTGAGTTATCCTTAGGCTTCCTTCACACTGGAACTGGGCACAAATAGAGGTAGGAAAAAGAAAGCAAATACTATGTCCACAGTGAGCAAACTTTGAAGAAACATGGTGAAGTTATGGTATATTTTCACAGAATCACAGAACAGCCCAGGCTGCAAGATAATCTGGTCTAGCCTTTCAATTGAAAGGGAATCTAGATGAGATTATTTGGTATCATGTCCAAACACGTGCTGAAAATGTCCAGTGATGGGAACTACACCATGTCGCTGGAGAGGTTGTTCCAATGAATGATTGTTTTCACTACCAAAAATGTCTTTCTTGTTATTTTGTCCCTGACCCTCTCCCAGGCATCTTGTATCCCATGCCCGTTGTATTCTCCACGTGGCTCTTTGTGAAGAGAGACCTTCTGTCCTCTTAGTAGCTGCCCTTCAAGTACTGGGAGACAATGATATCCCCCTTGAGCTTTTGCTTCTGCAGGGTGAACAGACCTGACTCATGGCACTCCTTTGGATGTTCTTCAGTCCCTGCACATGTGTTTTGGAGCTGTGGGGGCCAGAGCTGGATGCAGTACATCATGTGCAGTCTGACAGGTGCTGATAAAGTGGGATGGTCACGTCTCTCTCTGTTAGCAGTGTCCTCACAGATGCAGCTCAGGATCCCCTTTGCCTTGGTAGCTGCAGCAGTGCACTGCTGGCAGGTTGTCTGTGTGTTGTCTGCCAGGACCCCCAGGCTCCTCTTGGCAATGCTGTTCTGTTCCACAACTCACAGGTTGTAGCCTGGCTGGGCTCTTCAGTTGTGCCAGCCCAGGAGCAGGACTCTGCTCTTGTCTTTGTTGGCCTTTACACAGCTCTTGTGGCCCAATCTTTCAGCCTGTCCAGGTCTGTGAAAGGTGTCTCTCCCTGCTGACATGTCCACCTGCACACCCAGCTTAGTGACACAGCAAACGTGGTGAGGGTGCTTTCAGTGCCATCGTCCAGATCATTCATGGAGATGTTACAACATGGAGCCCAGTGCTGATCCCTGGGGAGCCCCACTTGTGACAGGCTGCCAGCCTCAGTAAAATACACTGATCCAGAGGAAAGGAGGTATTGTGAACCTCTGTCTTGTCAGCATTATCAGTAACTTTTTTCCCTGCCCTGTCTCTGTTTTCCCTGGGCTTCTGCTTAACTGCTTATGTATCTGATCAGCCATTTCTTCTTGGTATTTCTGGCAGATTTCAGTTTCAGCTGAGCCCTGACCTTCATGTGTGCAACTCTGCAAGCCCTAGCAAGAATCTTGTAGTCCCCAGTGGGTATTTGGCCACCTTTTCATTGAGTGTATGCTTCTTTTTTTTTTCTTTTAACAGCACTCAAAAGTTGTATGTTCTTTAATGGCCTCTTTTGGTTTTTTGGGGTTTTTTTTTTGCGTTGATGGTAGTGGGGAATTGTTCCACCTTCAGTGCTATGATTTTGAAGGTTAGGATGGGGCCAGGCCTTCATGTATGCTTTGCCATTGAGAGATTTTATGTATGTATGTGTATACACGTGTGTCTGTGTGTATATATATATATCTGTATATCCATATATCTGTGTGTATATATTTTTGTGTTGACAGACTGAAATTTTCTACCTAACCTGCTTGAATGGAGTGCAGCAATAAAAGAGAATTGTGATCATAGCTTGTTTTCAAGCAGATGAAATAGAGGGAGAAGGGAGTGAGTACAACTACGTAACAAAACCTTTTGGGGATGTTACGTGGAAGGGGAAATATCAATGTAGTATCTCAGGCTCTAGCAATTTTAGCAGTTTTCCTGAGCAGTTAAAAAAATATAAAAACCAAATGACAACAGCAACAATGCCACCACAAACACCAAAAAAAACCTCACAAACAAACACCCCTCCAAAGAAAACTCCAAACAACTAAAAACCTTTTATGGTCTGATCTTGATTTCAAGACCTGTTATCTTCTACAGGCAGGCAACTAAACAATACCTGGATTCTGAAGCTCCTACTAGCTCACTGTATGTTCTTGGATAAAGTTCAAACACCTTTTTCAATAAATGGCAGCATCACAGCTATATCCAGAAGAGATTTTTGGATCCAAGGGATCTTGCCAGCCAGAAGAGATCTTTAGGTTGCTCGATTTTTTTCCATACAGTACTTGTAATGTCTAAGTAGTGGAATAAGGTAATTTTAATGTTATTTTTAAAAGGTAATTTAAAATACAGGGACATTCTACCTTCCATTAGCCAAAATAAACTTACATTGAATCAAACAGTGTGATTACAATGAAATTCTGCAGTTTTAATTAGAACAGCTTTTTCCACTCAAAGTCTCTTTTTCCCTAGTTATTTAAAGCTTAGTGGACCTGACCCTTTTGAAGTCTGAATTCAATTTTTAATGTTCATTTGCAGACCTCTTCTCAAATACTTTCTTTACATGATCTTTATATAAATGTTCTTCACCTGACTACTGCCTGCTAACTACTGTCCTGATAATGGAAAAGTATTTTCTAAGGAAGCAAAGATTAGTGCAAAAGAGATGTCATGTCTTGGATTAAACTTTCCTATTTTAATAAAAAACTTTGAACTTTATTTACAGGATCTTTAAAATATGTGTACTCTCATGTATATAAAAATCCGACTTCAGAGGATCCCTAATTTGTATTTTGTGCAAATATATTTTATTTATTTTCCTGCTGCTAAATGCTATCTTCCACGACTGCAACTCTTACCAAAAAGGTTATGTTTCTGTAAGAAGAAGTCTATGGAGGAGTGGAGGAAGATGTTGGAAAATTCTTTTAATTTTAACACAATAGTATATGATCCCTATATTCCTGGTTAATACTTCATTTTGTACCCTGCAGTTCTTAGTACAAATGCCAGAAGTTACTGTGGGCTTGTGTTAACTTCCTATGTCTGTGACTAATAAGTTGTGTTCCAGCTAATACTGCCTTGTTTGTGTTAGTGATTAATATGTACTAGCTGATATCTTAGTTTTGAGAACAGCAGTTGTGCCAGAGCAAAGAATGATAAAAGTACATGACTCAATGATGTATTTGAGGTACTCTCATGGAGAAAAGTTTCATCAGAAGATCCAAAACCATATCCAAACAAATCCATGGAAATAGTAAACCTATATAGATGTATTCAAAAATTTGATGAATATGTATTCCTTTCAGGAAGACAACCCAGTCTGTTATGTTACTGAGCATGAATGCTTGAATGAGAATTTCCCATGCATCCCATGATGCTAATAAAGTCACGTCAGCTTTCTAACCTAACAAACTGGATAGAGAGTTTGCTTCCCTGATTTCAGTGACACAGCTACACAACATTTTGTTTTGTGAAGCAAAGCAGTTAAACAAAAATATGTTAAGTCAGTTGAACTTAAATTGTGGTGTTAAGTGCTATTAAGAGTTTAGACAGTTTTCTAAAAATAATGTAGATGATAGTTAAAATTCTGTGATTATCCTGTCATTGTCAGAAACCTACGTTTTTAACATACTCCAGAATTACTATGTCCATTTTAATGAGGAAGTGGCCACTGCAGTTACTAGCAAGAACAGGAGTGATGGATGTCAGATAAAATGGGAACTCCTGAGCAGGGAATTACCAACCCATTGAAACATCCATAGTGCAAGAATTCATATAGAAGATTTCAAAGAAATGTATTACAGTTTATTATTTATAGTTATTGAATTGGGACCATAAAAAATGGTTTGGATGTTATGATTGTTCTTTAATGTTGTCTTACTTGTTTGATTGAGACTTTCATTTATTTCACTTCTTCTTAGGTGTCCTGCAAACTCCTTTTCCCCATAACCAGCTCTTACAGTTCATTGTATACAACCTGGAAGATCATGGAGCTCATGAAAGAGAAGTCTGCAGTTACTAAATGGTTATCTTCAGTGAAGTCACTGCTACCTGTTAGCACTCAAGTCCCTGCCCATGTTTTTCTTTTATTGGCTTATCTACTGATCCAAGAAAATGGCGACAGTCTTCGTGACGTACTGCAGGCTACTACAGAAATAGCCAAGGCTGATTGTTCTCAGGTAAAGAGACTTATTTGTAGCGGTTGGGATTTTTTTCATGATTTGGGTTGGATTTTGTAGCCTGAGAGTTGTAATGCTGCAACAGCTTCATGAGCCTAGGTCCAACAATTGGCAAGGCTGTACATGCATTCGCAGTAGGTACAGTATGGACCTATCCAGCAAAAGTGCATAGGTGGTCAGTGTGTTGAGAGTGTGCCCTCTGGTTCCTAATCTCACCAGCTGCTGGCGGCTGGACACTGCAGTTGCTGATGCAGACTGCCCCTCATCCTGCACAGACATGCGCACATGTATACCCTCAGCTCACTGGTATTCACTTCTGGTGTGTCAGTTAGAGCAAAATATGTATTATGTCTGTGTTTTGGAGTATGTTTTGGTTGTTTAGACTTAGGAAGGAGACATACTTATTTGTTGATGCTGTCCAAGAAGTATGAAAATACAACATGAGGAAGCTGAAAAGGGACTACCAGATCATTTCTAACTTCTGGTGACCTTATGAATTATTGTCTGTGTTCTTTTGTGGTTACTGGAAGACTGCCAAGTCCCTTGTGACATCTTTGCTCTTGCTTCTTAGAAGTGTGTGCCTAGTCTTTTTCTCTTCAATACTGAATTCAAGCTGGAATTATACAGGATGCTTAAACTTATATAGGTAATATGGAAAGATAAAGGGGGTTATCTGGAAACTGTAACTTAATGCAGAAGGCATTGTACAGAAACAACCATAACTTATTTGTAAAATAGGGATGAGAGAAGTGTTGATTCAGTTTTAATTTATGCCATAAAGAGAGGCTTTATTCTCTTGGGTTTTTTTTTAATTGCTTTCTTCTCGAAGAGTTTGTGTGTTCTACAGCACAAGAATTACACTTTTGACTGTATTATTTAGGTACATGGTTGAAAGCTGGTAACATAAAAATCTTACTGTCAGGAAAAAAGAATCCTTTCATAAGCAGACAGGTTAGAAGTAGGATGGTTTTGCTGGAAGATAACATGTTTTATCTCCTACACGCCATTTAGACCTCTTACTGAGAGGATGGGTGAGGACTAATCAAAAAACGGGAAAGAATGTGAAACTTAGAGGTAATGAAAACTGTGATCTGACTATGACAGTGTGATTCTAAGCCAGCAGTCAGAAATGAGTCTTCCAGGTATATTTCCTCTTGTAACTGAGACAGGTTTTTGAGGGAAGATGCAAGGCTTAAGGAAACTTACAGATGCTTTGTTGACCACTTTTTTTTTTTTTTTTTTTACAAAGTAGTTATTAAAACTTTCATTTTCTCATACTTAATACTCACTAAGTATGAGGCACCTAACTGTGTTCAAAGGTCAGGAGTAAGAAAAATTAATTGCATTTCTGTGTAAAAGCAAAGCTGAGATGATGTAGAACCACCTGAGTATCTCTTCTTTAACTTAGTTTTTTCTTGAAAATGTTTGTATAAGTCAGCTTTCAAAACTATTATGAGTGGTACACCTCAATTATGAGTAGTTTGACACGTCCACTAAATAGTTTGTAACCAGGGATCCAGGTCCCAGTCCTTGTAAATTAATTAATTATTCTCTAGGAAGGGGATTGGTAAGACATACATCTGCCCTATTGTAGGAATGTTCCTTTGACTTCTGATTCAAACTGCTGCAAGTAAGGCAGTTTTCTTCTCGTGCCTAGCTAGCTGTGTAAAATCACCAAGATAATTTCAGGTCTTAGAGTGAATTTCTGGTTTTGTAGCCTGTCTCTAACTTGTTTTGTTGCATTGGGTCTTTGAGTTGTATGATGAATCAGTGGCATATTACAGGAAGGGGAAAGGAATAATGCTTTGTTTATTAACTATTTGATGTAGTTGTTCAAAATACAGTTTAACAGTCATACAAGAAAAGGAATAACTTGCTGAAAAAATATTACTGAAGTAATATGGTATCTGAGCAGAATGGCCTGAAGTCTGACTGTAGGGAATGACTATTGTGAATTTCACTGGATTAATCTAAAATAGCTCCACTGACTTTAAATGAACAGGTTCAGAGACAAAGCACAAGTCAGCAGAAATATGAAAGCTTTAGACAAGTACAGGGAGAGTGATTTACCCTGAAGCTGTTCATGTGTAGCATCATGTGAGTGGGTTTTTCTACTTTGTTGTTCTTATTTTAAGACCAAGCTTTTGTTCACCAATACAGTAAGTAAGATTGAAGGACACATCCTGTTGAGATAACTATGGTGGTCAGACTACTTTAGAATTGAATTTAGAATTTCAGGCTCATGAAAATGTCTTCCCTGGCACTGGGAAGCGAATGAGAACATGAAGTTCTGACTTCATCATATTTTTTGTTCCTTTAGCAATCAGCAGAAGTCTATGTGAATTAGAAACCATTGTTTAAAATGCAGAACTCAAACCCTGATTTGTTGATACTTTCTTACTGGCTCACATTTTGTCAGCTAATAAGGCATGTAGATGGAGAGCTTTTAGTTTTTTAAGTTACTGTGGGCTTTAAAATACTTTTCTGCAAAATATGTAACATAATCAGATATCCTTTTAGTTGTATCACATAAAGCAATCAGTATAATTAGTAATACAGCAGATGTTCTGCTGAGTAGTATTTGAAAATTTGGTGTGGGAAGAATAGTGTGCTTCACTGGGATGATGTTTCTCTGCTCAGTCCTCAGTTAAGTGCAGCCAAGGACACCATATTCTCCAGTTAGCAATATCTGATGCATTTCCGTCTTTTTAATGACGTATTTTACTCCAAAAGGTTTTAATGCTTTGAAACTTGAACTTACTGTCTGGCTTATTTGAACTTGGTATCACCTGGCATCTGTCTTGTCTCTGACAAGTTATTTTAGTTCTGAGTCTGCTTAATGGCTCCACAGAGATTATTACAGTGTGCCACTGCACTGAAAGATTATCACATCATTTCTTGCAGGTCCAGTGCTCTCTCTGAGGAAGGAAGAATTACTGTACACTTGTCTCATCTTTCTCTCGCAGTAACAGTACAGAGAGCGAAAGCACTGAAGCTCCTGAATGGAGGAAATAACTGATTACTTTAATAAACTCAGTTGGCAATGTGATGGCAACTATCACTAACATATTGTTGGCACAGTTATACTTCAGGAATTGCTCTATTCGGTTCTGTGTTTTATTCAGTTCCACATAAATAAATGGTTCTTTATAAAAGATGGTGAAAGTAAGTGGTTGGGATGTAAGTTTAGAAAGTGAAAAACCCACCACCCATTAAATTTGTTAGACATTTTGAGTCTTCAATTCCTTAGGACACCTTCTCAAGGATGCAGTGCAAGATGGTGTGCAGCACCAGTTATAAGGCTGTTCTGAAAAAGAAGGAAGTCAGAGTACGGGTATGGAAAGACGAAAACAGAAAGTGGCTGTTAAGCTGAAGCTTATTTTTAAACAGTCACATCTGTATTAACTTGAATCTGTTCCTTGGTGTTAGCAGCACTTAAACAGTTAGTTTAAAGCCAGATATTTGTAGCAGGCTTAATGGGTATATTCTGAATTCTTTGAATCTTTGAATAATGTCCAAATCAAAGTAAACTTGGGCTAGAAGACTTCCGCACTTAATGTTGTGGAAGTTAAGCTAAATATCTAGAGGGCAAAATTAAGACATGTCTGCTTTGGAGCCAGACCTGTACTCCAGGCTATATATAGCAGGATGTACAGAAATGCTGAAATGTCATGGTGAAGGTCATAGCATAAGAAGAATTGTGTGGTGGGGGGTCTTTTTGTTGGTTTTGGTTTTGTTTTTCCTTTCAGTGATCTAGCTTGTCAGGAATTCTGGTGCTAGTGAAATTCTGTTACTTTGTCATTCACAGAGGGTCACAGTGGTTGCAGCTGTGGATATTGAACTGAAAAGCCACAGGTGACTGCCATGCAAAATCTGAAGAATTTTGTCAAAACAAAACGCAGAGAGGAAGTGCATCAAAAATGCTACCCTCATTGCTTTCATTTTTGTTCCAACTCTTCACAGAGTCCGCTAACAGTAGCTCCCATTTTCACACTGAATGTTGCTTTTATAAGGAGTCTGTTGTTGCTGAAGTAAACTGATGGAGCACTTAAAAAACATTGCTAGGTTTAAAAATAATTACCATGATTGATCTTGCAGGCATTGTTCTGGTTATGCTGTATTTTTGTTTTGCGTTGTTTGTTTTTCCGTACCCTCTCCATGAAGAGAGGCTGCAGAGTTTTTCTGTACATGTATCTCCTCTTTCCCCACTGAGTAAAAGCCTTTTCATGATGCAAGATTAGTCATTTTATTAGATATGTTTTTAGCTGAGGCATTTGGAGTACTGGTTCTGGATTTTCACTGTGGAAGGAAGTCTAGAAGTATTTTTTAAAGGCTGACGATGAAGAGTAGTACATGGGCTGTTACGCTTTCTGAAGTCAAATTGCAGCAGAGTCTGCAATGGCACATGCTGTTCATGAAAGACTTAATACATGCTTTCTAATTGGATGAATTGTCTTGTGCAGAAATTATTACACTCTGTGAAACCCTTGCTGTGCTGCAAGGGGAAGAAATTAAATCATCTGACTGAGGTCACTGGTGAATATAGGACAAGATCTATTACTGTTATTTGAGGATTATGAGCCTGTAGAGGACATGCATTCTTTTATGGTCCTTCAACAGCTAGAATGAGCTATTTTAGTGGTAAATGACACCTTCTGAGAAATTAATTTGAAGACACATTATTTTCTATATTTGGGGTTTGGGAGCGCATTAAAGCCCACAAATGTAAAATACATTTTTATATGTGTAGAAAACATGTTTAATGATATGTTGAATTGGATTTGACTTGTTCAGGTGGTGCTTGGTGCTTTGCTTTTTGTTTGTTTGTTGGATTATGTAAACTTTAGTGAGTAGCTGAAGGGAAAAAATCATGTCATAGTCAGAGCTTGTGGACAGATTCTTCATAATTGTAACTTGTTGATTAGGATCCTTTTAGAGTACATGGAATTTTTGAAAACTTAGTTTGTGTTTTCTAAAAAGTGCTTCTGATTTTTGAGAGAAATTTATTTTATAGTTTTATGAACAGAAATTTAGCTAATTTATGCACTTATCTGAAAAGCTTGTTCCTTTGTTTGTCTGCGTTGTCCAGTAATTTTTTCTTGCTCATTGAAGCAAAAAATGCCATATTACTGTGTACTTTCAGAAACCTTCTCATTTCACTGTCTTGCCTACTGGACAACTAGGTTGATGGTTGATCTGCCACAATATAACCCAGAAATGGAACCTGCTATCCTCCCTTAGCTTGTGCTTTTGAAGAAGAACAGCTGTCCTGTAGCTTAGAAAAGGGAAATCAAGCCACCAAATGTCGGAGAATGCTTCTCAGGCGTATTTATTAAATAATATCATTTTGTCACACATGCTTAGTTGTATTTTAAAAGGGAGAGTTGTTGAGAAACGTCAGCATCGTTTTCGCAATGAAAATTAGTTTTAAAACCCAAGAAACCCTTCTTCAGGTTGCTAATGACAGACTTGACCTAACTCCTGCATCCTCTGGTACCACGGGGAATGCAGAAGGCAGTGTTAACAGGCAGCATGCCTCCCACTCTGAAGCTGGTTCCTGCCTACTGCAAACTAATGAATTGTTGTTTCAGCTTTGTGGAGCTGTTACACCCTTGATGAAGATGTAGCATAAATTTATTATTGAAATTAATCCCAGTGTTATTTATCCATTATATGGTGGAAATGGAGAGAGGAGCAACTTTGCTGTACGAGAACATTTTGGCATTTTTCCTAATCTTAAAATTGAAATATACAGTTAAAAACAAACATACTGGAAAGGATAATACTTTAAAAAAAGTTTCTGCCTTTACAGCAGCGTGTGCTTAAACGTTTCCTGAGAATTTTGTAAGTCAAATTTAGTATCTGTTTACTAGATGTTAGTGTAAAAGTCATTGTAGAACTTTGATTTAGTATGTTTACTGTAGAATAAACCTTGTAACAAGAAAATTAATGTGGACACAGGACTTGAAATGAGCTTCACACCACAGCTGATGAAGGGTAGGTTTAAGGAGACTGACTTTAAAGGGTTTGGATGCTATTATAACTAAAGATTATGAATATAATTTATTTTGAATATCATTTGGTCTCACTGCTTATGTGTAGTCCAGTGTAGCTACAACTGAGAAAAATTAAGGAAGTAGTCTATTGACTAGAGAACTAGCTTAAGATGAAACAGTCACCCAAGAACCTGTCTCTGGCAAGAGGAAGGGATACTAGGGGAAGAGATGGGAAGTAAGCAACTTAGGTAAGGATGTTGATCACTATAATGACATATGTGGCATCTCTGCTGAAGTCTTATGTAGCCTATTTGCCCAGCACAGCATTTATCAGGGATGGAAATGGTTTAAAGAATTGACAAAATCCTCTTATCCTCTGAGCTGAGAGTCTTCCAAATATTTTGCTGAATAAAAAACTTTTCAGATAATTTTATTAGAAGATATTTCTTCCCTATTCACATGTGTTAAAAGTTACATATCAGTGGTAGAGCATGTGTGACCTCCTTGAGAATTTTGGAACTTCAAATGGTGATGCAGGTTGCTGTGTTAGTGTTAATGATTACCCCTACTCCAAAGGTATCAAATGTCCTCTTGCTTACTCATCACCCTGCTGTTTACCTTGTATCATTCAAAGATTTAGGTAACAGTAAATCAGGTGATTTTTTTTTTTTTCTTAACACTGGAGGTACAACAGGAGTGCAGAAATAAAACTGCTTTCCTCTATCCAGTTTCCTATATTCAATGGCACTTTTTGTCTACCTGTATTATTTGGTTTCTGTGCAATCTCCCGATTACCTAAGGCTTGATTTAAGCAAAACTGGTTCTTGCTTTGCGGATGTTGAGCCTTTGGCACTTAAATCTTTTTTTGGGTTCTCTTTAATCAGGAAATTAATTTCACTTTTCTTCCTGTGTACTAATGTACATAATTTTCTCTCAGTTGGTGCAGTTTTCCCTTTGGCATGGGTAAAGTGGGGAAATAACAATTGCATTGTGCACAGATTAGCTTAAGCAAATCATTACAATTAGGGAGTGGGACAAAAAGGTTGGGTAGCAAATAAAGTCTCATGTTTTGAGTGCAAGTTTCATTTTTTGTGTTTCAGTATTAATGCAGACATCTTATTACTGAATTTTAACTAGGATCAGAATTTACATTAATGAATTCTGCCATGTGTGGGAGAAGTGGTATAATTTATTTCCCCCGTGCCCTTTTCTACGTTAAAGAATATCATCATAGTAAGGAACATTAGTGTGTTTTCAATACTGTTTTGTTGACAAATCATTGCCAGCAAGGTACTGTAAAGAAACTTAGCTCTAGCCCAGCCAAAATCAGGACACAAGAGAAACTGTAAAAATGCCCAACCTTTCTTAAGTCCAAAAGTTTTAAAGAAAGGGGAGGTAGGTTGCCAGTGGGAAGATGCTTTCAGTTTGCCTCAGTTATTGACTGTGCTTGAAATGTTTACGTAAAGCCAGTCCTCTTTCTAGGCAGGTCATAGGGTCATGACTGTTTCTACAGAAGGTAGACAGCAACCTTGAGAAACAGAGAAAGAGGAAGACTAGTCAATTCCACAAAATTGTAGAAAAAATTGGCTTATGAAGGGATTTAATTTATGTAAGAATGTCAAGTACTATTTAGAAAATGGGAAAAAATAATATATTGTAGTTAATTCATTAGGTGGTAAATGCAGATTCCAGAACCTACTTTGTTTGTGGAAGCACAGATTTAGATTGCTGAACTGTAAAGATAGTGATGTCTTGTAGAATAAACAGTATTTTTTTTGGTCTGTTATTTGGAGACAAAACAGAGCCAAGTATGCAAAATCCCAGGGCATTTGAATTATTCATTATTACTCTTTCTGTGGGCTGAGACAGATCTTTTTACAGTGAAAAATGTTATTAATTGTTCATGTAAAAATGAATGTTGAAACAACATTGTATCAGAATTTTCCATTAATATTTTAAAATCAATCTCTCTATAAACCACTCATATATATTTATTTGTATATATATATATATATATATATATATATACATATATATATATAGCATATATGTTTGTGTGTCTGTGTGTGTTTGTGTTTTAAGTAGTCGTAAAATCAAGCTGGGAAAAAAATGAGGCCATCATGAGTAGATTTAATCACACAGTGATAAGAGGGTGCACAAGAAAAAACTGCAGGTGTGAAAATAGGACCTGCAAGTGTGAAAATACTGAAAATCTGATCAAGAAGAGAATTGAGATAAATGAGTCTCAATGTCTTATATGACAGGTTTGTCCTATATACAGGCAGAAAAAAATACAAAAAAAGGTATGAGTTTCTAATATGTTCAGACAAGTTCACTGCTTTTTTAACGTGTCGACAGATTTGTCCAATTCCAAATTATTTCCTGCATTTTTCTATTCTAGGTCCCAAATCTGATCCCAGTTCTGATATTTAAATTGGGAAGACCTTTGGAGCCTGCGCTTTACAGGGATATATTGTATACATTGCCTACACTTGGTGTGCATAAGGTCGGAATGAAAAATTTTTAGCAAAATGAAAACTAAAATGAAAATAAAAGGTTATGTATTTATAAAAAATTATATAGACTAAGCAATGCATAGATGAATTATCTGAGTTTTAAGTTTCTGCATTACTTCGTAACATTTTGGATGTGATATGAAATTTTGTTTTAAGTGAAATGTGCATTACACTTTATTGTCTACTGTGTACGATCATTATATATATCATGAGAGGATGCACTTGGACTTGTTACGTGCTGCAGTTTTTTGGAAAATGACTTCGGGTTTATTTCTGATATTGCAGTTGGATGGTTATTTCCTGATTGTACTTGGTTGTAAAATAAGAATTTGTAGACTAGTCTTTATCTTATGACATATAAAACAACAATGACCCTTGGTTAAAAATTTCTTTCAGGTTTGTGTAGCTCAGATCCTGCGTGCCATACATATGCTGGGGAGCACGCCAAAGCTCAGAGCAATTGCCTTACGGCTGATGACATCACTATGGGAAAGACAGGTTAGAAAATTCTTGTAGTGTCACTGTAATAAGTCCAGTTGAAAAACTTCATTAACTCTAGCCAAGGAAGAAAATAATTTTGGAGCATCGCTTCTACCTAGTATGTCATTATCAGCACTATCAAGTAAAAGGTGTAAATGTTGCCTATACTGATCCTGTTCTAGTGGAATATTTCAATAGTATGTCTTTCATGAAATCTTCTCTTAATTCCATGAGATCTCAGACTAGGATTAGAAAAAAAAATTGTTTGAAGGACAGCTTTCTGCTTTTCATTATGTGCAGTAAGAGCAAGACCTTAGTGTGGTGGTTTAACTCCAGCCAGCAACCAAGTGCCACACAGCCACTCACTCACACTCCCAGCCACCAGTGACATTGGGGACAAAATCAGGTGGGTAAAAGGAAGAAAACTGGTGGTTGAGATAAAGACAGTTTAATAAGTAAAGCAAAAGCTGTGCACACTAGCAAACAAAACAAGGAATTAAGTCACTGCTTTCCATGGACAGACAGCGGTATCAGCCATCTCCAGGAGAGACATCACTTGTCATGGTGGCTTGGAAAGACAAATGTCATCAGTCCAAATGTCTACCCCTTCTTCCTTCTTCCTTCCACTATATATCCTGAGCATGATGCCATGTGGTCTGGAATACCCCCTTCGTCAACTGGGGTCACCTGTCCTTGCTCTGTCTCCTCCCAACCTCCCAAGCACTACCAAATTCCTCACCAGCATGGCAACAGGAAAAGCAGAAGAGGCCTTGGCTGTGTGTAAGCCCTGCTCAGCAATAACAAAAACCTCTCTCTGTTATCTACCCTGTGTTCAGCACAAACCCAAACGAGCCCCATACCAGCTGAAAGAACATTAACTCTACCCCAGACAAAATTAGCACAAGTTATGTGACAATAATTTGCTTCTCATTTTCTTAAAGAAGCAGTAGAGATTTGGTCTGCAAAAGCCCATTAGATCTCAATGTAGCATTAGAGTCCAATAATGAAAAAAAGCAAAATATGATAAGCAATTATAAAAATCACAGTAGTATTTAGAAGTCCTATAGAAGTGCTACCATTTGAAAATCCTGTCACACTTTTGAAGGTACAATGATCATTTTTAAATGAAATCTTTTCTAGGATCGAATTTACCCAGAACTGCAGAAGTTCTTGGCGATGTCTGATATACTCTCTGTGTCTGTTGACAAAGATGCTCAATGGGAAAAGCTGATTGCTAAAGCTGCTTGTATAAGAGATATATGTCGGCTGAGGTAAGTGCAAGTGTTACCCATCTTACCTCTTTGTAAGGGAAAACAGTTGCTTTTAGAAAAGCTGCATCATTGTTTTTGCTTACTCTGTTACATTAATTGTGAGTAATATTTTTCTAGTTGAGACTCTTACTCAGCTGTTGCTGATCTGAGCAGCTAATAAGTTTGGGCTTTTCTATTATGACTAATAGAATACACATACAAATGCTATTAAAATTAAATGGTCTTTATCCTGGAACAAAAGATGCATCCTGTAGTGATCCAGGATAGAAGCTTTAGGCATAACACTTCCAAATTAGAAAAAGGGAGAGATGAAACAATAGAAGAAACAGCTAATAGTTTGTCTGTTATCCATTCAAAGAAAGATTGAATGTTTTTTCTGAAAACCGTATTTTGTCACATGCAAATTTTTGGTCTTTATTCATATATAATACCACAGAACACCATTGTTTAAGTCTAACTGGATGATACATTGAACCTTTCCAGCTCTAACAATCCATGAATATCAGTACTTGATAATAATTTACAGTTCTTGTACAGATTATTTTTAAGTGCGTGTTTACTTCCTGGTTTTATGTGCACAATATAATCTTTTCTATTTGTCACCTATCTTGGGTTCAGTTTTCACTTTCCTTTTTGAAGGTCAGTTACCAGCTGAAAAGATATGTGTGTCTTTTAAGCATCAACTAAAAAACCAAGTTCCTAAAGAAAATACCTTTTCCTTTACCTCTTCAACCTTCTTCAGTTTTGCCAAACAGTATTTTTCAATAAATATTTTGAAAGTTAGAAGCAAGAGAGAAATCTCAGTGCACCTGTAATATTCTTTTTGCCAGGTAAGTGGCATAGTTGGAGTTCAGGTGCATGCACATTTAGAAATTATTTGGAAGAAAGTGTGAGCGAACAGATAACTCACAATTTACCATGCATATAAATAATCTACCAGATACCATTTACCACAATCTCTTACAGAGACAGTATGAGGAACGGTTGAACACCTTGCCCACCACAACCCAATAAAACTGAATGCATAGTAAAAGACTGGAAAGCTAACAAACCGCCCATGCAATCGCTGAGAGAAAGACATATGGCATTGTAACAGGAAAAAAAATCGGAAAAACATTGCTATCTGATGTAAGAGGGACAAAAGGCTTTTGGTGCCAAAATCTCCACCAACACACAGTAGTGACTTCTTGCAGGAGACTGCAGCAAAGAATCATAAAATAGTGTCTTCAGTAGGACATCTGGATTTTCTTTCTCAGTCCCTCCTTGAATTATGTATTCTTTTAGTGTAAACAAGTTGTTTAGACAAAACCTTCTATAACTTAACCACTCTGTGATCTTTTATTTGGAACTTGATGCCTGCTGATTTAATTCCCCATGTCACTCAGCCTTTAGAGCTCTCTGTCGTATCCTCTTTGTATGTTTGGGGGTTTTTTTGTGTAACTCCCAGTGCTAGGCAGTTTTAGTTGTCTCTTAAACAAAGCAAGCACTTAATAAATTTTTGTGTATAAATTATAACTTGTGCATATGTCTGAATATTACTTTCTGTGTTCACCTTTTTTTCCTTTAGACCATACCAGCACGGAGCAGACATGTTGGCTGCAATTTCCCAGGTATTAAATGAATGCACAAAACCTGACCAAGCTTCACCCGCTGCCATAGTATTACAGGGTCTCCGGGCACTTTGTGAGGCTGAGGTAAGATTAAGTTGGCTTGTCCTTGTGTTTTGAGTTTTGCTTCTGGTTCATGAACTTTTTTCCCAGTTGGCTTTTTTTTAAGAGTACGTTGAATTGCTGCAGAATTTCTTTTGCTTCTGACAAATTTAATCCCTCTCTTCCAACATAAGTTAATAGTTCCTAGGAAATTGTACTGTGACCTTCTACCACAGCAGGTCAGCCCTTCAGTGCATGGGCTGAAATTTTAAATCAGCTTTGCAATTTGTTTCAAAGACATCCTTCCATGCTTCTTTCCTTGAAATGTGAAGAGAAAGACTCTTGGTACGTAATTCTGATTGGCTAAAAAGCACTTAAATAATGTAAGTTTTGGATTTTCTTACTGGCCTGCCCTGCTGGGTCACATTCATAGTGTACCAGATAGGGAGAAGTCACTAGGAGCTGGGAGGCTTGTCTTTTACCATAATGCATTCATGACTTACTGATGAAGAGGACAAGTAAGCTTTGAGGCAAGCTGCCCAGAGAGATTGTGCTGTGTCCGTGCCTGGAGGTTTTCACATTCCTTTTGGATACAGCCCTGAGCAACTGGATCTCATTTTAACCCTGCTTTGAGCAGGAGGCTGGACTGGAAATATCCTGAAGTCCCTTTGAACCCGAATAGTACCATGATGCTATGATATCTCTGAATTAGGAGACAAGGCTCTTTGTTTCCACACTGACATCCCAGATGCTGTGATGCAGGCACAGATATGCTGTGAATCTCACTACTGACAAATTGTATGCTATACTGGCCGTCGGAGTAGTGGACAAATTATATTCTGCAGGAACATTTCATTACCCATTCTCTGCCAAACAGCAATTTTAGGTTTATCCACTAACTCATTCTCACTGCAGTGTTTACTGCAGGAAGGCCAGTCATTGCTATTTGAAATCACTTAGCAGTTCAAGAACAATATAGAGAATCATCCATAGACATTAGTATTCCATATGTTTAAAAATCTTCAGCTGCTAAGAAGCTATTTATTCAGGATAGCTTTTTGTTTGCTTTTGGTGTGGAGTTTGGCTCTTCTTAAGGTCATATAGATTCTCTGAATGTTGGTCTTGGTATTGAATCAGTGTTTTGCCAGGCTGGGTTATATTTAGACTTTGTCTTGCAAAGAAGCAGGAGTTAGACATATGAGTGTCACATCCTACTATAATAGCCTCATTGGAGAACAGATATACACTGTACCACTGTTGAGGACTGGAAGGCTAAGACTACTCAGGATGGAATGAAGGAAGGATGCAAGGAAGGAAGGAAGAAAGAAAGAATGGAAGGACAGACTTTGTGGATGGTACCAATTTTTCCTGTCCAAATTCAACTCACCTTATTCATCCAACTATAGTGTAATGTTCTGGAAGAACAAATCTACCACCTAGTTATTCTGAAACTTTAACAGGGAATTCTCTTGTGCTTTGGGAAGCTGGGTAGACATTTGGGTTAAGTAATTTAGTCTGTCCCTTATTTATTATTTAGACTCTAGTTTGCCGTGCAGAAAGGACATAATCATAGACTTTGGTTTTGTTTTCTGTCTCTGCCACTGATTTAAGGGAAAGGGATAAAATCTCTGAGCTTTTATATGTGCAGCTGCTTAGATGTTGGATTTTAATGAGCACCTAATTCTCAGTCACCTTCTGAACCAGAATAAATTATATTTTCATATGTGTAGTGTTGACTCAGTTGATGACGAAACCGTACACGGCGTTTGGCTTTGTCAGGGTTGAGTTCTGAAAGTATTAGAAAGACTCCTTTGTAAAAGTAATGCAGTAATAAAATGTGCTGTAACATTGATTTCTTTTTTTGGTTGACTCTTGTTCAAGAATAATTTTCTATTCCTCTGACTACAGTAATTGTTTGGTATAAAGGTAGTGTCTTTACTCAAAGTGCATCCTACGTGACTAGTGTTAAGAGTACAAGCGTAGCTTTTGCAGGACTTGCAGGAAGGGCTAGCTGCTTCCCTCCTCTCTTTTTTTTTTTTTCGGTTGGTATAACAAAAGGTCCTTAATGAATAATGCATAGTGACTTGCACATCAAAAATGGAAAATACACACAGTTCTTGCCAGATCACATTTTCTGTTTCTCAGCATGTAGTTTGTTTTTTCCCCACTGATTTCAACCGAAGCTGGTGTGCTTCATATGAGGCTATGCTGGCATCTAATTGATTTCATGTATCAAGTACAGTATGCAAGGCAAGAAAAATTCAAGAATAAAATTGCTAAGCATAGTGTTTAAATCTCTTTTCCACTTAAATGTTGTTGTTCTCTATTTTTCTCCTAAGAATTCTTACCCTTTTATGACAGTAGGTCACCTGAACCAAAAATGCTTTGTCTCTCCTCAACATCTGTAAAATTTAGCTTTTAGTTTTTCCCATCTAGCAGTCAGTGTTTTGTGCAGTGGGAAGCTTGCTATTTTAAAATAAAATCTAAAAATAAAAAGAAAATACAAATGTAAACCAAAATATATTGTACGAAAAGCATTGTGTGGTTGTTCATGTCTGCAGATGGCAATGAAATGCTAATTTGAACAAAGCAGAATGAAAAAAAACACACAACAAAGTATGAAAACAGACTTAAGAACTTCTACCAAAGTACAACACTAGCATGTCTAGATCTGTAAACACACATTTTCTGAATAGCCCTGATTCCTTTTTTTCAGGTAGTAATTGGCATACCAGTGTTGTAAAACTCTCTTATCTTGCTAGTTTTCTAGTGTATTTTGCATTTTCAGAGGACAGCTTTGTCGAACCGGACAGTGTCTGTGGACTCACAGGGCTTTTCCTTTTCCGTGGGGAGTCATGACTAGCAGATAAACTCCATCACAAGATATTTGTCACAGTTGTCCTTTCCTCCAGGAAGACATCATGTTAAGGTTATTACTGTTTTTATAACCTTTTTTAATTTACTGTGGGCTTTTATGGCGTGTAAAGTACCAGTTTCCCACTGTTCCCATCCCCCTGTTCCCTGGGTTTACGGTAGGTCATTTGGTAGCAGTTTTCTGTAGGACAGCTGTTATGTTGCAAGTCTAGAAGATACCTTCTGAAAAGGAATTGTAAGTACAGTCTTAAGCTGAATCTGAAACTTCTATTGGAATGCTAGCTAGTTTTTAAGGCCTTTTTTCACCTCTTAGCTGAAGTTGGAGAAGATATGTGTTACTATAGGAAAGAGAGAAGTTAAACATGCTTGGCTAGCTAATGATTTGTTAGTGTTTCTAAGTTACAGTATCAAATCCCATGAATGCACAGCTTTGTTTCTCTATGTATTAATATATATTGTGTTCTCCAGACAACTAACTCATTACAAATTTAACATTTCTTGATAGATTAGGAGGAACTTCCAGTGCTAACGGATATGTCTATCTTTCTGAACACTGGAAGAATTTTTTTCTTATTCTTGCAAACAGTCCATTTTGAAAGAATGGAAAGAGAGGTATCATTTTCACTTGGAATGTTATCAGATGAGGTCTTTCTAGCCATCAGTGGTTGTTACCATAGAAACACACGGGTTTGCTATTCTTGAAATGGATTCAACTCAAAATACATCTTCGGTTTTTCAAACTGCACCCTGAAATGTATTTTGCACTCACTGAAGTGACTGCTTAATTTGGCAATTACCTGCATTCAGTGATACCAAACATTCTGTTTTTTCAGTACAGAATAATACTAAAGCTACCTTTCTCAATACCTTTGCGGAATATCTTCATAAACATACCTTTATTTTATTTCATTACATATATTCATTTGTATTTCTCAGTGTCTTAGTTTTTCCGTTGCTTTGTTGTAATTTTATATGCCTGAAAGACATTTTCATGGCATCTGCTCATACTGCTTAAAGTTTTGATTTGCAGTTTTTTCCTTTAGAAGGCTGAAAATTATACTTTGCTCTGTCATTGCTATTTTTAAATTTTTGTCTAGACTTTGGTTCTAAGCATACATGGTTTGGAGTTTTTCTTTGTGTTGTGGTTCTGGGGGCTGGAGTGGGGTGAATAGAGTTATAGTTTCTCGGGGTTTTTGGTTTTGTTTGTTGGGTCTTTTGATGTTTATTTGGTTTGTAGTTTTTCCTGTTTTGTACTATTTTTGTTGCAGTGGAGCCTGAAATCTGAAAGACAAATGGTAACAACAGATAAATTATAGACAGAATTGTTTTAGGTATGGTGGCAAAATTGTGAAATGTTAAGTTCTTCACATGTAGCAACATTAAGGTTTGATGAAGTACTGCGTGTAAATTACTTAAGTTTTCAGGAAAATAGAGAGTGTGTTACTGAGAGAAATCCTGGGCAACTGAAAACATCTCACCAGGAAAAAGGAGGACACTTTAGTACCAATATTGCCGTCTAGTCAACGTTCCTGAGAAACTCGACTACTACGTTTTTTGACTTCTGTATAATTCTTTGGCTAGAGCTGTACCATTGACTGAGCATCTTACAGATGTTTTCAGTGCCTGGAAATGCAAAACATTGTACAGACTGTTTGTTGAGTTGTCATGCAGATCTTTAAAGGTGGAAAGAGCTAGGTGACACATGTGTTATTTCCAGGACTGGCTATGTCAGACCAATTAAATGTCCTGTTGTGCTCTAGTTATAGTACAGATGTGTTCGGTATTAGGTATTAGTGTTTAGTATTTATTGCAGTTTGACATTTTCCAACAATTTCTGGATAACTGAAGTTTTGTGTTTCATATTTGTTCTGCAAATGTTTTGGCTTTGATTGTTTTTAAAAATTAAAGGCATTTTGTTTTGGAGGGCTCCCAGCAAAAATAAATTCCTCCATTGCTTCCTCTGCTTTCATTTTGTTTAATTTCAAGAGACAGCTTGCTAATTTAACCAAGTTAAGTAGAGCAGTAATGTTATATGAAGATACATGTACTGCTTTGTGTATTGCTAATGGTATGCTATTAATTCCTACTGGTTGTTACTTCCCCTGGTGAAGTGCTGTGCAATATAACTGCATTATGTCAGTTGATATACAAGTGAATTTTCAACATGCTTGCTTTTTTACTGTTTGTGAACCATATATAAATTCCTGTTCTCAAGAAGGAAGAGCAAGGACAAGCACTGGAAAGAAACGTTTAAGTCAATTGGGGATAGCTGTTAGTAATGATGCATCTCACTTTGCTTCCAGGTTGTTTGCATCCGTTCTACATGGAATGCTCTGTCACCTAAGCTGAGTTGTGATACAAGACCCCTCATTTTAAAAGCACTGAATGAATTGTTTTCCCTGGTTCCCTCATTAATAGTGAACACAAACGAATTTGAGGTATGTACTTATGGACTAACATGAGTCTTTCTTTTAATGTATCTTTGTATATAACTATATAACTTTTACATGCGTTTGCTTGGTTTTGGTATCTCTAAATCACAGCCACTGCCTAGTTCTGATTAGTCAAATGCATGTTTCATACAGTTTCACAATTTTCACTTGCATTAAGGAGTCCTGGAAGATAGGTGGGAAATCCCAGTGTGAGGTTATTCCGTGGTTTCCCTCTCACGGAATGTGAGGAGCATGTGAATATGTCTGGAGTTCAAAGCTACACCCCTTCTACTTTGCTAGCTCAGTGTATGTTAATGGTACAGTAAATTGTTTCAGGCAATGGCCTCTATTTCAACTGTTTATTTGGTCAAAGAAAACATAAATGCGTATTTCCTTTGCTTTTGTAGAAATTCAAAGCTCAAGTTATCAGCTTTCTTTGGAACAATACACAGAACAAAGTAAGTGATACAACTAAAATGTTAATTTCTGATGTCAGCAACTGGATATTAAGTTTTATACTGTTCTGTCAAGACAGGGTCAGTAATCTCATTTTCTGATAGGAATTTGTTCTTGTTGCATAACACTGTTTCTGAAGCAGTGTAGTACACATCAAAGGTGGTAACTTTCTGCCATTTTCAAGAATTACAACATAAACTCTGCAGTAGTGTGACCTCACCTCAAGACCTTTTTGCAATTTCGGGCGCTGCAATGTAAGAAAGACATTAAACTGTTAGAGAGCATCCAAAGAAGGGCAACAAAGATGGTGAAGGACCTTGTAGGGAAGCTGTATAAGGGGCACCTGAGGACAGTTGGTCTGTTTAGCCTGGAGGAGACTGAGGACAGACCTCATTGCAGTCTACAACTTCCTCATGAGGGCAAGTGTAATGGGCAGGCACTGATCTCTTCTCTGTGGTGACCAGAGGCAGGACCCGAGGGAATGGCCTGAAGCTGTGTCAGGGGAGGTTTAGGTTGGATATCAGGAAAAGGTTCTTAACCCAGAGGGTGGTTGGGCACTGGAACAGGCTTCCCAGGGCAGTGGTCACCAGCCTGACAGAGTTCAAGAGGCATTTGGACAATGCTCTTGGGCAAACGGTGTGCCTCTTGGAAATGGTGCTTTGCAGGGACAGGATTTGGACCTGATGATCCTTCTAGGTGCCTTCCAACTCAGAATATTCTGTGATTCTGTGAAACTAATTTGACTTCCTCTGGAAGATTTCAGCCTTGACATGGTGAAGCATACTTGACAAAGATGTTGCTATGACAGCTAACTCAGTTCATTTGTGGAGTATTGTAATGCAGTGGGAATGTTGGACTATCATCACCATGGGGCTGGTAGACCTAGTGTATTTTAGTTTAAGTCTAAGACTTCTGTCAACCTATTTCAGTGCATTTTTCAGCCCCATGGTTAATCCCAGATGGCAACTAAGTACCATGCAACCACTTGCTCACTCCCGTCCCTTGTGGTGGGATGGAGAGGAGAAGTGGAAAAAGGTAAACCCCATGGTTTGTGACAAGAACAGTTTAATAAATGAAATAAAGTAACTATGTAATAATAATAATAACAATAATGACCATAATAATAGTAAAGGAAAGGAATATAACAAAAAGAAAAAGAGCACTAAAACTCAATTATAAACAAGTGTTGCACAACACAAATGCACACCACCCACTGAGGAATGCCTACTCCATCTCTGAGCAGTAATGGGTACCCCCTTGCCAACTTCCCTTAGTTTATATAGTGAGCATAAAGGTCTGTGATATGGGCTTTGGTCAGTTCAGGTCACCTGTCTTGGCCATGCTTCCTCTCAGCATCTTATGCACCTGCTTACTGGCACAGGAAGCTGAAAAGTCTTTGTTTTAGGATAAGCACTTGTTAGCAATGGCTAAAACATCAGTGTGTAATCAACATGATTCTCATAGCTTGGATATTTCTACCGAAACTACCCTCAGAATGCTTGTTACCAAACCTAGATAATTGGTCTTGCTACTTTGCGTTGTGTACATAAAAAGTAAGCAATTGCGAATGTGCCTCAGGAAAATACTGTTTCTTTAACCTCTTTTTGAGCATTCAATGGTTACTTGATAAGCTCTTTGTATGTAGAGTTTCGAGTAGTTAGCAATACTATATGCTGTGTTTGTGATTTTCTTTTTCTTCATGTTAATTATTTTCTAGGATGCTCTTGTAGCCATTTCAGCCTATAAATCACTCTCATCATTTGGCTCTGAAGAACATACAATTCTTCATCTTCCTGAACAGGTAGCCATGTTATATGTTTAATAGTAAGCACATCTGACACTACTATCTGACATGGGTTATATCCTCTTGAGAGGGAAACTAGGCCTTGTGCCTTCTCTGCCAGAAAACCAGGAGTGCCTCCTGAAGCTCCTGCTGGTGACATGAGATGATGCCATGTGTGATTAGCATAGTTAAGACTTATGAGCAGGGAAAGGCACAAATGAAACTTAGTGAAACTTATCTGACTAAGCAGTCAGAAGGTAGTTTTTTTACTTTGTTATTAAATCAGCTGAGTTTTTTTGGGCAGCTGATTTGCATTTTATGCTCTTCTGTTAATACTTGCAATTGAGTCTTGACATTCGCAGCTCTTGTGATTGCTGTTTCTTCCATTGCAATCACACTCATTCATAGTGCTTTTGTTCCCAAGACAATCAAGTCAGTTTTTGAAAAGTAAGTGCAGTTTTTGAAATTAAGCTGAAAAGTTTTCCTTTGTTTTTCTTGCAAACTTTTACATCATAACATTTTACCTTTTTGTCAATAAAGGCAGTCAGAAAGGAGTTGAGGTACTTATTAAAAAGCTTTATAAGTATGCAGAGGGCTTTTAAACTCTGAAACTTCTGATTAGTTGACTCAGTAACCTAATAAAATTAAAGAGTACAAGGAGATGAACATAAAGTCATCTATGTGACTTTTTTTTTGCATTGTATGAGATACTCAATAGTCCATTGGTACTTTATGGCATCGTGAATCGTACGGCTTTATAGTAAAGGTTTTATTTACTGCTTTATTAAAAGATAGGCTACGTTTGTGTGTTGTAACTGGCTGTTATGCAAAGGCTGGAATATGCAACTTTAAAGTTAAAAAATGCACTTTATATAAGGCAGTGAGAAGGGTTTGGCATAAACCTTACAAATGAAAAATGTGTTTTACATAGAAGACCACAAGACAGAATAAGGGAAATATATAAACACTACTGCGAGACTAAATCTTTCATTGTAATACATAATTCTGTATTATTGGTGCAGTTACTTTACAGTCATTAGAAAATTAGTAACTGTGTTAATTGATAACAATGTAAATATGTTACAGTATTTCAACTTTCAAAAACTAATATGTAAGAGTAAAGTCTAGCAAAAATGTTCTATTTATATTAAAGTGCCCATATAAAACATTGTTAAACTAAAGAAGATTCAGGGTGAAAGTAAAGTTTTATGACTATTAGTTCAGCTGTGTCAAGATTAATTTTACTATTACAAATACATATTTACACACCCTGTGATTTTTATCCACCAGTGTTGCCATTCAGTCAGGTAGAAGAAAAGCTTTTATTCATTCAGTTCGAAATTATGAATTTGAGTGAAAATAATGAAATGCGTAACTTTTCATATTTAATTAGTATTTTTGACACTTGGAATCCTGAATGGTGATGGGGATTTGGAATTTTTGTGCTGACATTTAATTTTTTTTTAAATCTATAAGGCACGACCAGAAGTTGACTCACTGGAAGAGATAGACATGAATGAAGATGAAGAGGATCAGGAGGCAAATCTGTTTGTTCCAGGTTCTTCATATATCAAGCTGTTATCTCTAACACCTGCTGCAGTTTTAGGAGGTATAATATATCCAGTATTTGAGGTTACTTTGCAGATATGTTATTGCAGTGACTATATAGACATGTGGATGTTTTATAATGCAGTGTCATCAAATTTCTTCCCTATTGTTGTAGCCACAACAATAATACAAAAAAAGAAAAAAAAAGAGAGAGAGAAAAGGAAAAAATAATTATTTATACATATATATATAAAATAAAAAAGTTATTATAAAAAGTCTAGAGCAGGTAGGTGGATAGTGTTTTCATGTCAATATATACTCTTCCAACAAAACTGAAGTGTTGCGGCTTGAAGACAAAGACTTACAGTTTCTATCTATATATCACTGCAGTGAAAGATGTTGACTGCAATCTGTGGGTTTTGTTTGAAGAACGTCAGCATTACAGGTAGAGGGAAAAAATCCCCAGATGTAGGTGCCCTTCCTGAGGTGCTACAAAAGTCAGATTTAGACTGCTACTCCACTATGTATCCTTCTGTCAGCATGCGCTGCTATTACTGTTAATTTTGTCAAAGTCAAAGAATGCAATCAACAGCTCATGGAATAGTTAAGGCAGTATTTCTTTCCAATCCTAAATACACCTATATCACTTTTGAATAAAGTAGCTTTATGCTGGAACTTCCTCACATTTCTTATATTCACCAAGTTCCCATGATTTTCAGTAGTGCTGTTTCCCACTTCATTGAGACTACAAGTGGTGGAAAAAAATCCCCAGATGTAGATGTCAATCGTTCCTATGCTACAACATCAGATTTAGACTGCTGCTCCACTATGGTGGAGCATTCTGGGGTGGCATTCTGGGGTTTCCAGGATTAGCTTTGTCTCTCAGTCGTCAGACTCACATTCACGTTCTTCTCCCTTCACTGCATTGTATGTCATCAAGCATTTGAAGAGTTTGCAACATCACTTGTGAAACAGGAGATGACCAACATGCCCCGTGCTGTGTATCATTCTGCCTTGAGAGGAGGGACCACACGCTCAGACCAGGGGAAGACAGTAGCAGGTGTTCCAAATTTCTTGCTGAAAATGTATGAGAGGAACAAGCAACCAGGCATGACACCAGGCCTTGCAGGTAAGCTATCACTTTCCTGAAGCAGACAAATATGCATGTTTTGACCCAAAGATTTGTATTAATCTGAAGGTGAATTAGCTTAAGAAACCATGTTTTATGCCACTTAAATATGCTTGCATATTTTTTTGAATTGTTTGCTTTATTAATTTAACCTTATTTTGCTTTGGGTTCTCCCCTGACTTGGAGTGAGTGTTGGTACTGACCTTTCTGTTCCCCTTCCCTCACTCTTTCAGCTGGCATGCTGCTGTGTTTTGACCTCCCAATCCACATGGGCAAGGATGGCAAGCCCATTAATCGATTTCTGGCCAGCAGGGGCCGCAATTTCCAGCAAATGTTGGTCGCCCTCATTCACGAGGTAAGTTGATGCTGTCTCTTCTTCATTTTTCAGGAGTATTACATCTCTTTGCCTGCTTTACTATCTCATTTTTTATGCTCATTAGGTGTTGGTATCAGCTAGCGATGGCATGTATAAATGTATCATAATTAACAAGTTGTTGTGAGGGACAACTGGAACCATAGAATCATCAAGTCCAGCCATCAGGCTGGCACCACCACCATGGTCATTCAACCTCACTAACTTGAACTGAATATGTAAATAATTTTTTTTAAGTGTTCGCTGCTGAAATGCCTCTTCTAAAAATCAGAAGGACAAGCAAAAGGTGACCTTTGGCTTTTTCTGCCTTGCAGACTGCTATAAGTATGTACCTGATACCTGTCACGTGTAACCAGTTGTAGGTGAACACCAGGTCTGAACAATGGTGGGGCTCTGTGGGGAAACAGTATCTAGGCGTTGCTAAGACTTGATATTTTATTTTGTGTCTTAAATGTTTCAGCTCCCTGGCCTATGAGGTTTGCACCACTGAAGCCGTGCAGATACCTGTGGTGTGGTCGTAGAAAAATGACATGAAATAAGCCCTCACTTAATCGTTGAGGAAAATAAAGTGCTTGTAATGAAGTCTGTCAGAGAATTTAGAATTATGGTACTTTTATGGTTAATATCAAAGTTCATCTCTGAAAATTACAGACAGTAAAAAAAAAAAAAAAGGTAGTTAAACTGGACCCAGGGGAATAAGTGTTCCTTTCCCAGTTTTATGCTAGTGGGAGCAGTTTTTAATACAAGTGGAAGTGTGTTAAACTCTTTCAGAGTTCATAAAATAATTCTATTGAAACAGTCATTTTGTATTTCTGTATGGGCTACTTACGTGTATCTGAGGGGGTGATCTGGCTCCTGATACTGTTTTGTGACTGTTACCCAACAGGTGTGAGGCCTATCTGCTGTGAAGTTCCTCTGTGATGCTACTAAAATCACTGATATCAAACACTTTCAGTTACGAAATAAGTGTAGCACAGTGTTTGAGTGGGAAGGTTGTGTGTGCAGTGTTTGGAGAGTTTTCTGTTTACAAACTGAAAGTCTGACACTAGAACACAGGCATGTGCCATGGATGATGTTATGGGGACTACATTCTTGTCCTGTGATGCATCTGCATGGCTCTGTCTGGGCTTTGCTCTCAGGTCCAGCTTCAGCATGTTCACACTGTGTTTGTACTGGCTGACTCCCTCAGTCTTTCTGGAGCAAGCAAACCAACCAGTTCCCTGTCTAACAAACCTGTCTGCCACGTAGTTTGCCTGAAGTTTCCAGTCAAATGATGTTAATGCGTGCAATGCTGAAGTTGGCTACTTCTGGCTAGTGCAGTCTTCTGGCTCTGTATCATTTCTCAAACACTTCCATGTACTAACATACACATACAACTTCTGCTTTCCATATAACATCTTAACAATTTTGGTCCTTCAGGACTGAAAAGGCACAAAAACTAGTAATCATGTCTTGTGGCCCCAGACACACCACCTATATGCCAGTGGAAGTTATGCCAGATGTACTAGGACAAAAGCCAGTCTACATCTGTACATTCAGGTATAGAAATCCATCCCTGGCTCTGTATTATGAAGTCAGTGTCAGTGGGATTATGAAGTACTTCAGATGTCAAGTTCTTCTCTCAAACTAGAAAAATAAAAAAAACCCCACCCTTCAACACTGATTTCACGATACCTAACCATGTGTGCAAATTTAGTAGATGTTTTCCCGCTTGACGTCTTTGCTGCTAAAGAATGAAAGCAGAAGCTGGAGATAGTACCCCTAATTATCACAGGAGTGTAAATTAATGAATGTTTTCTATTTGGAAGCTTCAGTGGAGAGCACCAGGGAAAGTCCACAGGGATATTTCATATGTCAGAGGAACAAATTTAGAGTAATGGGTTATGAATGAAGCACAAGTTTCCATAGTCTTCAGAAGGAAAAGTTCTGCACAGTATGTAATTGCTTCATTCAGAGAGACCTGAGTTCAGTGACAGAGGTTCTGAAGAAAATCATGCTTAATTACATTATCATAAAAGGCATGTGTGAAAGTTTTGTATGAGTCAAATTACAGTGGGATGAAAATCAGTTCTGAACTTCTGTGTTGTAAACACTTGCCTGTTGCCCTACTAAAGTATCAAATAAAGTCTCAGTAAAAAAAAAAAAAAAACAAAACTTGCATGTGCTAGCAATGATTATAAAACACAGCAGCATATCCAAAATTGACTTTTCCTGTGCAAACAAGCTACCTTCATAGAAACGCAACCTTAAAATGGTTTGCTGGACAAAACATGGGGGTTTTATTGAATGTGGTGAACTACGTCAAGTTAGTGAATATGTACAATAATTGGAGACAGAAATATTTTACTAAGTATCTCAGTACTTTACCCAAGTCAATTGATTCAAGGGATAATAAAACTAAAAAGAAATCCAAATATGTTTATATTTTAAACCTAAACACAAAATATCTTCAGACAATGCTAACTGCACCCTTTTAGAGAAAATCTACAGGAAACATGAAATTTTGATAAAAAAATCAGTATTTCTGTTTTCAGTTTACACTGCTTTAAGAGTCAAAGCTTTTTCTTGCCTTTTTTTCCCTTTGTACATAGAGACAGTTGGAGTTACGGTGGTTAGAGGGAAGGTGTTTGGGCCTTTGGCTAGATGAGAAGCAAGTCCCTGGGCTCATCTAACTAAATCTCATGCCTTAATGTTTGTTTGGTTCTCAATGTTCTTCTGGGGAGCAGAGTTTAACAGTAAAGACTGGAAGCTTAAGCTATAAAACTGCCAAATTGGTGAAAGAAAATTGGTTTAGTAGGACCTAGGCCCATCTTATCCTTGCAGTGGCTATAGGAATTAACGTGTTTTTCCAAAGTAATCATTTCACGGTTCAGCACAGCACATTGAGCAGGTGTTTTAGGGGGGTTGAATTACCAGAATGACACTTTTTTGCTGCTGCTTTGACACCTTTTTATTTTGGAAGACGGAAAATGTCATAGTGGTTAACCCTTACAGTGACTTCTTTTTAAGTAAGCAAAGAAGTATTCTGTTAAAAAGAAGTCTTAGAGTTGCCTTTGAAGCATTGAGGTCTACATAAAGTTTTTAATAAAGTCTGAGGTTGATGTAAACATCAAGAAAATTCAATTAATTTGGGATGGCAGGCATCTATTTATTTACCTGGAAAAATCTTCAGCAGTTGACATTTTCTTGGTTAGGACTAAGCAGTCGCTACCATACTGGGACAATACCATTTTTATATCTTCAGTGGTTTGGTCTATGCTCACATCTGTAAAATATGAACCAGGTTACGTATGTATCTGTATCTGTGTATGCATAGTTGCCATTATTGCACTTAGATTTTGGCAACTGGGGCAATGTGAGGGGCTTGAAAAGACTTGTTTCATTTTTATGAGATTCTTTATGTGTAAAACTGTGATGTGTGTTATTCTGCTGCCAAAGAAAGAATTATATGAGGGTTGTATGCAGAGGAAAGATTTTTTCTTGTATATTTAAAAGTCTTTAAAACATACCAGTAACATATACCTGGGTTTAGCTGCCATTCAGATCTAACAGTAACCACATGTCATGGGTTTGAGATAGGACATTGCCAGGAGGACGCACGAAAAGAGGGCAACCAGGCTCCAAGCTTAAAGTTGCAAAAAAGGTGATTTAATTACCTAACAGAATTGGAGGATAAATGCAAGGCAAAAATAAACTTTTCATACATTATTTTGTTCACTCCCCCCCCTCCCTCTTACGAGCCCATAGTATTCACCCCCTTTCCTCTTTTATAACCAACAAGCTGGGTAGGGGGCAGGGTGTGGGTCATTCTTTCAGTCCACAGAGCAGGTTCTTAAATCTATTCATCGCTACAATTCTTCTACTACAAATACTCTTTATCTCTACTTATCTCTCTCTCTCTCTCCAGACAGTTCTTCTGCTCTCACCCCCCACCCTCTTAAGAGGCCGTCTCTGCACTCACGCCCCTTCCCTCTTTCCAAACCAGCAACACAGACAGGGGGCAGGGTGAGAAGGGTTCTCTGGTCAGTCCATCAGGGAGAGGGGTTCTCTACTGAGCCAGGGCTCTTTCCCACGAGAGACAGTCCTCTGGGGACTTTTTTGGCATGGGTCCAATCTCATGAGCAACATCCCACCCGAATTCTGCTGCTTTGTGAGTCTTTTTGTCCATAAGGTGTTGTGCAGATTCTCCCGAGCTGAGGCCAGGCTGCTTCCATCCCAGGAGCAAGGCCCATCTCTCCCAGTCAAGGCCTTTTGCAGTTTTAACTCTTAGATGAGACTCCCACTGGTTCACAGTCTTTTCCAGGCATCCACCTGCTCCTCTGGAGTGGGCTGTAGGTGGATTTCTGCACTCCTGTGAACTCCATGGGCTGCAGAGGACGTCCTGCCCCCCATGGCCTTCACCATGGCTAGCAGAGAGTTTCCAGCTCTGGCACTGGGAGCACCTCCTCCCCCACCTTTTCACTGACCTTTGTGTCTCCATGCTTTTCTCCCTCACATATTTTCACCTCCACCTCCTCCTCCTCCAACTACAAAGAAGTGAAAGAAGTGCATGTCTGCCTTGTTTTGATTTTTTTCTTAAATATGTTTTCACAGAGGCATAACCAGCACCTCTAATTGGCCCAGACTTGGCCAGCAGCATGTCCATCACCTTCAGAGCCATCAGAGATTGGCTCTGCTGGACTTGATGTAAAAACTTTCAGAACTTGCACTCAGGACACACAGGAGCCATCTTTGTGCCACACCCCACCCCTCAGACACCTCCCCAGGCCTACTACAACAGCTTGTGAGGCGTCCAAGTTTCTCCTAGATGTTAAAAATACTTCACTGATGTTTTGGGCTAATCAAAACCACCACACAGCAGCAAAAAGATAATTTACTATTCAACCTTAATGGGCCAGACTAAATTTATCACCTAGGTGCTGTTCTAGCCGAGGAATTGGATGCATCTGTGATACCTGTCAATGGGATCAGATTAAGATGCAGAAGGATTTTTTTAATGTTATTTGAACAGGTATTTCATGGGAAGAAGAAAATATGTTCAATAGACTGTGATATGTTTCAAATGCTGCATTGCTCTTTAATGGTCACTGGTGAGTTGAAAGAGGAACACCATCATTCCCCCAAAATGGGGACGTGCTGTTTGATTGGTTGTTAAACAGAGCTTGTTAACCTCTCTCTGAGGGGACGTGTAAGTTACTGTAGTCACAATGGTGAGAAGTTAGTATAGACTATGGGCTTTCTTTTTTCCTACGGCTGCCTGGATCACACTGCACAAGAAGTCCCCAAATAATTACCTGTGACTGTTTCAGGTTTTACAAGTAATACTTCATAGAAATTCATAGGAATAATTTCTCACCAGATTCACTTAATCTGTTGTGAAAATGTCTGGGGATGAATAGTCATGTGTGTTCACATCATGTACCATTTGTTGTGATGATTCTGTTCATATATGTTTTGGGTTAAAGTTATTAGGCTTTCAGCTACCTATCCATCTTTTCGTTTTTTAGTGGAGGTGAAGGGAGCAGTTCACCCTGCATGCAGAAAACACAGAGGCAGACCAGTGTTTGCAGACTAGTGTGGTAGACGGTGGCTTTGACACTCTGAACCAGTGCCATTTGTAGGGTTTTTTAAATGGAGAATGGTCTTCCCTTTGCATGTTTGTCAATATCCAAGCACTTTCTATGTGTTGGAAATAGCACAAGTTACTTTGTCATATTCATGCATCATATATACAAGTACAACTGCAAAGTTGAGTAGTGGGGCTGTGTTGTGCAGTATTAAATACTTCTCTACAAGTAATAATCATGTTAAGCACTCTCTATACTCATGGAAGAAGCATTCCCTGCATATTTTTAAGTGTGTTCTATTAGATGTGCTGTGATGATGTGCATCTTTGAAAAGTAAAGTGAAAAGCTCCTTCTGGGCTTTTCTTTCCTGGTTTGGTTTTGGTGTAATCAAGATACTCAAGAGCTTATTCAAACCTTTTATGTGAAGTGCCTTAAGATGATAATTGGATTTTCTGGAACAGAAATCGTTGTAGTGTATTCTTGTGTGCCTAGATACTTTAATGGACATAGTTCAGAATATGAATTTGTTTGTGCTGGTTTCTACTACTGAATTTACTGAGTGTATTTCCTTCAGTGATGAAACAGTATTCAGAAATTAAGTTTCTGACAGATTTTTGTTTTTCTTTTCCTCAGTCTACTGTGCTTTGGAGAAAGACAATTTTTTTTTCTCAAGAAGGAAGGTTAGGAGGTCTATTTGGAAGTATATGCATGCAAGTACGTTAAAAAGAGCCTCTAGGCAAAATCTAAAATTTAACAAGCTTGCCTTTCTATTTCATTGATACAGATATGTATTGCTAGCCCTATTTATAAAATCACTGAAGTGGCACTTTATATGGCCCATATGTGAGCAGGGCATTTAAATACATGCCTAAACATTTCACTGACATGAAAGTATTGTCCTGAACACATAGAGCAGTAGTATCTCCTGTGGTTTGGCAGCGTTACCTGTCTTGCATTTTGACCAACATGATTAATGATTTTGTGTCTTTGCAGGCAGTCATGACCTTCTTAAGCATCAGTCAACAGGCTCGGGTTACTAGCTCCAAGTTCATGCAATCTCTTATAGCCTCAGGTATCAGGCTGCAGCTCTTCCTTAAAAACTGCTAGGCTGCTTGGTTTGGTCAAGTGATGTACCTAAGAAATCCCCAGATGAGTGTGGCCATTTTTCACAAGCAGTCGTCCTTGGTTCAAAGTTCCCTTGAGCCTCATTCCCTGCACCTCCCCACCTGGCAATATTTTCTTACACATGAAGTGTGCACTCCAAAAACAGTCTGAACTTCTCTTACCACCTTTGCCAGTGGTTGCTAGTATTAATTAACCAACACTTAGTGTAGTTGTTGTTACCGTTAATGTCCAGTGATAGACAACAAGTAAAGGCTACTGGTTTCCTACACTGAAATAGCAGATTGCTGTGCTTATATGACAATTTTCAGCACCGTGTCCAATAATTTGTTGTAGATGAATTTTAGTGTTCTTCGTTTTGTGATGTTCAGTTCCCTCTTGTCTTCCTTGTATTCCACATACATGCAAAGTGTTTACTGCCATGAAGAAAGTTAACTAACGAAAAGCACCTCAGCGGTTTTGTTGTCATAAAACACATCTGCAAATTTTAGGTGTTCCTGGTAGACCATATTGTCTAGACGCTTTAATGTAGCAAGACTCCTGAAGCAGCCAGTTTTGACTGGCCTGGGTAATGAAGTTGGAAGTAACTTGGTGTGGGTAAAATCAGAAAGGAGAAAGTACATTATCATTTTAGTTTCCTGCAGCCATGTGTAATGGCCTGTGGAAGTGAATGAATGTTGTCTGCAAATCAGACTGGAGAACATAGATTCTGCTTATATTAGACTTAATGTAACTGCTTCTGACCTTTCTGATGTGTTCCACAGGTAAACATTCAGCCTTCTGAATGGCACCACTCCATACTGCTGCCACAGTCCTGGTTAGGATTTATGAGTCGAACCTACAATGCAGTCCTGCAGGTAATTTCAAGGTTTATAATGTTGTGGACATAAATGCTTATTCAAGTGGTATGAGATTTAATTTTGCCAACAAGAGCACTCGTACAAGTTACAAAACTTTCTTTAAAAAGTATTGCTTGAGGTGCTTAATTATAACATTTATGAAAAGGAAATAAAAATGAGTCTTCAGTTAATGACAGCACAATCCGAGGTATTTGGTAAAATTACAGCTTGTGTTTACAGTTCAGATTCATGTGGGTTTGTTCATGTGTCAACTTGAAGAATGTGTCAATTTTTAGAATTTTTAGAAGACGAAATTTTAGCTAGAGCTTTAATCTGCTGCTTGGGTAGAGAGTTTGAATGAGTAGTACCACAAAGGAGACAGAAGCTAACAGGGGATAATTCATTAAAAAGAATTTCCCTTAATTGGCACATAATCCTGCCACACTGTAGGAGACTCCTCTTTCAGTTTTTTTAGCCCTATCTAATGATTAGGAAATATCTTAAATTTTTTCTTTCATTAGGTTAGCTGACCTGATATCTAGACCAATGTAGTATCATTTGGTTTTTCAACACGCAAATTATCTAAAAAAGGTTTAGCAAATAGCTGCCTTCCAGAATGCTCTCTTTGTGCTACTAGAAGGGCTTATTTGTTTGTATTTCTAGGCGACATCAGCTGTTTTCAGCAGGACCAGCTCAGGTTGCTGAATGAATTCTAGAAGCTTTGACTGTTCCTTTTTTGCTGTGCAGCAAAACATATGCCTGTTCCACATTTTTAAAACAATTTTTATCTTGACTGTCAACAAAATGCGAGCTCCTAGACCAAGGCCATTACAAATCAAGCAGCAGTTATTCAAATTGCCGGTTTAGGTCTTGGGGGACATTGTTGCTTATATTGATTACTTTCCTATTTTGCTTCCCTTCCAAGGCAAGATTTCACAAGAAGCTTAGCATTTACCAGACTTTTTCTGAAGGATCTGTAGGGTTTCTTGCCATTTACAGGACAACAGGGCCTATGTTTGTTGCTTCTTACTTACTCCTTATGCTTTTGTAGTACATTTCATCTGAGGTTACTGAAAGAGACTACAGTATAAGATGAGTAGTCTGGATTATTCATAATGCAGTATTTCTGGACTGCTATACTGCCTTCTTTTTTAGTTAGTGTGTTGTATATACTCCTTTAATCTCTGTGGAGAAACATTTTTTGAGTGATACCTGGATTTTCAAGTTTCACTGTGTTGTATTTTCAGCATAAGCTACCAGCATTCAATATAGAAAAACAAAGTGTATGTGTCTGTATTTTTCATTTTAGGCTTAGTAATCTGCTAAGGAGCAGTAACTGACAACCTAAACAAGTTAAGCTTTGGTTCTCTCTGTTGGAGACTGAACATTAAAGCAAAGCTGCTTTCGATATGTTTAGGTAACATATGTATGTTATAACATATGTCATAACATGTTAGAGGGCAGAATCCATATCTCCTCTTTAAATGTGCAGAAATAACGGTGTGGAAAACCACAGGGAGGTCAGAGTTATGTAAAGAAAAATGATGAAGAATTCTTCTTTAAGCAGAGCATCAAGAAAGTGATGTTTTGCTGTTAGAATCCATGTTCTAAATGCAGGCTTCTAAAGCTCACTCCCTGCTTGTTGTAGCCCTTCCCAAGGGAACTTGGCTCTGCATGTACTAGATAGATGCCTCAGTATTTGTGGTCATTTATGCCATCTGCAGTTTGCTTTTCTCACTCAGAAAAAATTATGAATTCTTCTCCTTAATATATTGTATATTGCTGTGGGATCCCATACGCAAAGCAGTCAAGGTCAGTTATGAACTAGCCCTCGTAAGGCTGAGGGCTACATGTGTCACCTGAGTATTGTCTGAAGAAATCTTAGAATGTAAGTAAATCTTGTGATGTAAGATCCACTTCTGACTTATTCTGCAATTCTGCAGGGGAGGCAGGCAGAGCTGGAGATGCAGTTAAAACATGGAAAAGAGGATCCTGAAGAGGTGCAGTACAAACAGTTTACAGCCTGGCTGTGGTAAGGATGTGCCTGTGTGCTCTTGATCACTTGTAATGGCAGGTGGGGATACAGAGGAGAGCAAGGTTTCACAACCTTTAATTTTTCAAGTTTAAAGGCTGCATGAGCACTAATTAAAAACAAAACAAAACAACAAGCAACCACCAGGTACAGTGTATGAGCACTAAAAAAAAAAACCAACAAAGCAACAAGCAACTACCAGGTCCAGTGACCAGGGTGGGAGAAGGGAGTGGAAAGAAAAACTACTGGGTAGCTGTAAGGATTCCCATATGCATAGGTTTACAGGTACCTTCCCCTCAACAGAGCCTGAAAACTTTGTAGGGTGAGCAGCTGGAAAGAGTGGAAGAATTTGGGGGTATTACAACATGTTAAAGGAGGAGAGTTATGCAAAGATAAAAATTTCCTTCTTGAGACTTTTAAGAGCTGTCTCACTGAAAATGCCTTGAAAGACCTGTGAGTCACAATCTGATGTATGTCATGGTGGATTGACACACCTCAGTTCGTACAGTAAGCTGGCATTACTGAGTGTGAGGATGTTTAAAAGCAAGCACATGATGCACACCCTGATCCATATCCTCCACTCATTCTGTTTCTGTCAGGTGAGAAGTGTCTCAGTCTGTCAGGAGTTAGTCATGTTATGTGCATGACCAGGAGAAGGTGGGAAGTAGGAGGCTTCACAAGAAAAGAAAAACTACCTATCCATGGACAGTATAAATATGTTTCTGTGCTTGTTCATAAGTGTATTGGAAGCAAAATATGTACAAAGCCACAACACCCTTTGTGTGTTTCAATCAAAAATCTGTGTTACAAAGTCCCACTCAAGAGGAATAAAAAATTTGTGTATGTTTTATTCCAGCTAATTCTGGAATGGAAGCTTTCATTGTAAGATCCAGAATGATACAGTGTGGTAGAAAAGATCCCTTTCTTGACAGGGTATAAAAAGCAATATATATATATATATATATATATATATATATATATATATATATATATATATATATGTATAGCAATACTGCTTTTTTAGATTTTTCCTGAAAGAATTTCTGCTCTATATTTCCTAAATGGTGTTAATGTAAGCCATGTCAAAAATGAACAAAATTCCCTTTATCAGGAAAGAAATCAAAGCAGTAAGTGAACTGGAGCCCAACAGTAGCTTTAGTATCTTTTCCAGTTCCCACTTATTTGCTTGGTTCCTCCAGGGCTCTAACTTCAATACCCATTAGGCATTTTTGTTGCTCAATGGATTTAACCTAATTGTGGTTAACATGGTATAATCTTTTGTGTTAATCGTTTATGGGGTAAGTAGTGGGCAATTTTGCGTTCATTGGTATTTACCAAGTTGTAAATTCTTCTAGTGTGGTGGGTTTGAATTTGTGTGCAAAAGCAGCGTGGTTAAGTAGGAAAATCTGGGTAAGTTTCTTTGAAGGCCTGAATGTAGCTCAGTCTTGTAACATACAGCCCTGCTTTAGCAGACATGCATTTTCAGTCTAAAGTTGTCTTTTTCTATGTAGAATGGCATGCATGGCCATGATAGAATTGTATGTTTTAAAATAGAGGATCTCTTTCCTCATCCATATCTGTCAATGTAGGAGACTGTGTCTGTCTTGATATGAATGCAAAAATAAACAATGGCAAACAAGTAGCCTGCTATAAAACAACTATTATAATGTGCAAGAAATTGTAACTACTCATATGGCTTTCATATAAATCGATTCAAGTTACTATACCACCTAATGGCATAACTGCCTGTAGTGGTTTCCAGAAATATAGTAAGAGTTGAATAAATTGTAATGCTTGTCCGTTATAACGCATTCAGATTTTATTATGCTAGGACATAGCACAGTGATCTAGAAACTTAAATGTTTGATGTGCTCAAAAGCAGATTTATGGCTATTGCATGAACCAGCATTTTACAAAAAGTGATATTAAATCGAATAAGAGTCCTTTATAAAACACTGGGAGTGCACATGAGCATGGAGAAACTTTGGGTGGTACATAGATATTTTTACAGATTAAATGTTTGTAATTATTTTGCACTAAGTTTTCTGATAGATAGCTGATACAGTTGTTAACCTAGAATGGACATATGTAAGACCTAAGAGTAATTTAGCTGAGTTCATGCTGTACTATAATAAATGTGGTGTAAATTCTTTCTGTTCTGTTGCAGGGTAAGAGATATGTTGACCGATGTCATCAAAGGTGCTTCCAAGTAAGAATTGCTAAATTATTACAGATGATGTTTTTTCCCGTATTTTCAGTAAAGAGTGGGACACTGCTCTTTTTACTCCTGGGTTTTGTTAAGATGATGGTTTTTACCTTCATTAAATTTAAAGCATCCAGGTTTCGTGAGTGTGTAGATTTAAAAGTTTCTCTCTGAGGTACATCATGAAAGGTAGCCTTTTAGAAGCTGATGATCAAATCAGCAAAGATTCCGTGTATAGATAGGAAATTATTTAAGGCAAGAGATACCAAGAGACTTCAAAGAACTTAACTAAGCACCTTGCTGTAATTATTTGCAGATACCTCTTACCTGAAAAGAGATTGTTTCACTGTTCCAAATGATGACATTCCACTAAGACCAATGTATCTTGTTTTAAAAAGCCAAATAAAAATCCATAAAACATTTTTGCTGTGCTAATGACGTCTTTGGATCTGGAATAAATACCCGGATTGGCAGTATAGGTATATTTTTAAAGCAGCAGTCAAGGAAGTTTTTACAAATGAAAAACTGATGCAAAGAATTCACTGGTCTGTAAGTGGTCTAATACCATTGTATTGTTCAGTTGCTTTTGTAAAACAAGTTAAGAGAGTTCCATCAGGATTATACTGCACTATGTTTTTCTGGGAGTGACTAAAATATCAACATACTTCTTTATATAGAACTGAACACAGCGATATTCTCCCTCTTTTTTGTCAGTGGCAGATTTTCTTTCTTGATTTCCTTAAAGGTTTGCACTGTCATGGAAGTCAGTACTCTGAAACCTATCATTGTCCGTGATGTTAGTGTTTTTGTAGCATAGGGATATAATTCAGAACTTTTTTTAAGATGATATTTCGATAATGGCTGCTCTGCTAAGTCTTCTGATGCTGTTGCAATGAAGTGGCACCTGCCTCTCTAGCATTCTCTAGTTAAAGATGGTTTTTTGTCCTCTGTGGAGATGGTACTAGCTAAGACCAATTGCTGCATTTCTGTGAGTGCTACTTGCTCTGCGGGGTAGCAGTCCTCATTATAGTGGGAGGAAGCTTCTCTTTTTATACAGGTTTTTCTGTGCTGGCCTTTTGTATAAAAGGCAGACAAGGAAAGAAAGACTGAAACACTTTTCTCCCCCATTCTTTCTCTAATTAGTGAAGATGAAATGTGACAGATTTCTGCTGAGCTAAAAGAGAGCCCAGTGAAGTTGCTAGGTGGAAAGGCCTTCTCTCCTGATCACCTGTAGCATAACTTCTCTGCTTTGAGATGTATGTTTTGTTGCCAGCATCTCTGTTATGTTTTTTAACTGTTTGCTGCCTTCTTTTCAGAGACAGCCCAGTGGTGAAAGGAAACTCTATTTTAGCTTTGACTGGCCTTGCAGTTGCTGTAGCCAAATATGAAAGCAGCCTTTCCTCAGACACTGAAGGGGTGCCTGAGGTGAGTCAATCCGGGAGAGATTCCCATCTCTTAGTGGAATACAGAGAAGTAATTTGACTAGGTGTTTGGGGGGCTGGTAAGTGTATGTGAAGTACTTTACATTTTCAATTTCAAATTTCACTGTTCTCAGTGAATGCCATCTGTCAGATGCTGTGATCTATACAGAAGCAGGTAGGGTGTGTATGTGCCTTGTCACAAGCATAGTGACTAACTCATTTATTTGATGGTTTTGACAGGTGAGATAGAGGTCACTCTACTGACACTGAAACCCAGCCACACTTTTTTCATAACTTCTAGCTTCACTGCATATTTCTTGATCAAAAGTAGTGTCTTGAGAGTCAGCATTGACAAGTAAATGATGCTACTTACAGTACACAGGAATGACAAAATAATCTCATTCATGATGGATCACAGCTAGAACATCAGCAGCTGAGCTTCTGTTTAGGTAGAACTTGATCTATGAAAGAATGATGATGATTGTTTGGGTTTGAGTTTTGCAGGCTGAACCTGATTTTATGCCTATGAAACACTGGATTTCCATGGTCACAGAAACCCTCTTGAGTATTGTGAACAGCCGCTACCAGCCTAAAGGTCAGGTCTTCCCATGGTTCTATCAGGTATGTATTGTGGTATTAAAGGCAAGGCATTATATCTGTATTTTATAGCTGGAATTCTAATCATGAAGTTTCCTGGTTCTGTTTGAGCTATAGTAGTTGGAATACAGGAAAACTGAAATTTTCTTGCTTCTATTATTTTTCTTTCCTTGTCATTTCTGTTTATATTTGTGTTTGCTTTAAGTTTTTTGTCTTTATTACCAAAATGGTAAAACCCACATATAAGGAACATCAGATTGTAATACATATGTGCTGCTGTTTACATGTAATAAATAGGTATTTATTTGAAATTCCTCAAGTGCTGAGTGTTACTGCTTGGAAAGGAGTAAAAGAAAAATAAAAATAATTTTCTTCTGTGTTTTTCTAGAAATCCTATTCAGGTGAAAATACTGCTAGTATTATAGCTCGATCTTGTGCAGCCACAGCTTTGTCTCTCCTGGTGCCAGTTTTCATTGTATCATGCAAGGAGAAGATTGAGGAGGTCCTGAATATGCTAACTGACAGGTTACCTGGGAAGCCAAATGCTGATGAGTCTCAAGCTGTTCAAATCCACATGGGTCTTGGTTTGGGGATGTTCATCTCACGTTTGTATGAAGAAAAAGTCAGGTAAGAGCTACCGTATTTAATGTAGTTGTGCAAATAACTTTTTTTTTCCTGGGTGTGGCTTTAAACTCTGAGTAATTAAAGTATTTACAAGATATAAACAAATTATTCTTGAGGGGCTTTGTAATGTTTATTCTTACTATCAGTCTCCCCTCGTATCTTAGCCCCTCCAGAGCTATCCTGGGTATGTTGTCATTTTTTCAGGATAGGTGAGTAATTTTCATGATATCCTAAGGTACACATGCAAAGCAGTCAGCTAGAAGAGCCACACATACGCTTTTACTTACTCTAGAAACTTACTCTAGAAAGCATAATTGTAAAATAATTCACAGTTCTCATTGGTTCCTTTCTGAGTGATACTCTGAACACTGAATAGTGTTCACTTACATTGTGTGAGTGACACATGTGAGGATGGAGCTACAACGGAAGTAGTGTAATGGACTGTCTTTAAAGCATGCTGTTCACAGCTATGTTGGCAGCAAAGAGGTGTTCTGAAGTTGGTAGAAAATGCCTCCTTTTCAGAAAGGTTGACCCCAGATACAAATTTCTGGTGATTCCAGAGAAATTAAGAAGTAGGTTTGGCTTTATACTCCTTCAGTTTCTCGACTGCTAGGGATTTTGTCTTCCTATATACCCATAATAAATGTTGAATTAGTGCGTAAGCACAGGTACCAAACAGATTTGATTGGAAGTTAATTTGCTTAGTGAAGCTAAGGTTTCCAAGGCACCTGCTTTTGTTAAAACACTGAAGCATTGCTGAGTTCTAATCTTCATGCTTTGGTGTCTTGATGCCTTGCTCAGCCACATAATTTGGGAATGGACTACCTCTGGATGTTTAGTTAGTGGGACAACTGAGCTACACACAATAAAGGGCTGTTAAAGAGAATGAAGTTACTTCAGCCCAGTGTTTTGAAGTATGTGAATGTGTATTTTGCAGATTTGTGTTTGTTTTATTTGTGTGGTGAGGGGTGTGAAGTGAATACATTTATCTAAGCATTCTTGGCAGCCTAGTTTTAGTCTTTCACTGCCTGGCATAATTTGAAAGCTTAATCTTACACATTCTTCAAAGCATTGTCTTGCAGTAAATCAAAACTTGTAGGGAGGTGGCTATAGCTAATACCATATAATAGAGTTACTTTCCATTAAGGATGTCCCATTCATTATGAAAATTGTGTACATGTTTTATTAGAGGGGAGTTCCTATGACATCTTTTGAGTGAGATTTAAATGCTTCTGTTTTTATCAGTAAGTTAGGCAATAAGGTAGAGAGATATTTACAGAGCAATTAGTGTAAAATGTCATGAATTTCCTGCTCATAAATAGTTACAAGTCTAGCTGAGGTCATGTTTTACCAGGTGCCTCCTCCCACTGTCAGGTACTGGATTTTTTTTTTTATTTGTTTCTCTTTTCTTTTGTTTTTGTAGCGATATACCTGGTCAACAGATGAACTTAATTCTCATGAAGTCCCTGGATGTGTTGGAGAACTGCTGCTTTGACACCAGTCTGGAGTACAAGTGAGTTTCTTTTATTACTGATGATACTTTTTAATTCACACTTTCTTCCTTAATTCTCTACAGAAAGGTACAAGAATAGGATAAGGAGACAACCTGTTCTGAGTATTTCAATAGAATCACCAATTTGTGCAGGCTGGAAAGTCCCTCTGGATGGCCACATCCTCCATAAAACAGAGTCAGTCATGGACTTGGTCTACATTGCTCCAGTCTTTACAGTCAGGGTTTGAAACCCCTAAGACTGGAGACAATAAAACACATGTCAGTGGCCATCAGACAGCTAACATATAACATGGCAGCATGTTTTTCCCACAGGAGTCATTTCTCTTTCAAATCAGGGAAGGAACCACAATATCTTGAGTGGCTCAGTGTGAGTGCATAAGGTTTACTTTGATTTTGAGCATTACTCTGCCCAGCTCTTCACTGTTGAAAGGAAATGACAATAATTCCCACTTGCCTTTGCCCTCCTTTTTTGCAGTGCACTTCCTGAAAAGCTGTAAGGAGTCACAGCTGTGCACTCTTGGGCTGTGAACCTTTTAGCTTAGTGCGGATTTCTATTGCCTGTTGAGTGGCACAGGATGAGACACACAGTATACAGGGGCTGTACCAGCTGCACACCTTTGTTGAGCCTGTTGCTGCTGGTTTGTGCAGCCTGTTAGCTGGAGATCAAAGCCTCACAGAAGAGCCAAGCCAGACTTCTCTAGTTCCAAGAGGTTGCCAGAAGTATATGAAACAATGGCAAGCAAGAGAGGGAAAATTGAAGAGGAGGTAGTTTTTGTGTTTGCTGTGGTTTTTAAAGGCTAAGAGGAAGTTGGTGTCTAGGATGAGTTCTCTCTGTGAGCAAAGTAGTAATGTAAAGCTGTAAATGTTGCACAGTTCTCCAAATTTTGCATTTCTACCCTTGTAAACTGCTATTCAAAGGAAGGTCCTTTCCAGCCTTTTCATCCAGTGTGACTTAGGCATGATCAGCTGTGAGACGTGAGCATTACACTGATCTTTTCATCAGTGTTTCACTCCTGATAAACTGGTGATTTTCTTTTCACTAAAGATAGGCTGCCAGTGTTTTGAGTTTAGGTCTGCTGAGCAGTGCAGGTGTGGGAGTTGATGCTGTCTAGCCTCGGGCTGCCCCTGGTGGAAGGCAGAGCTCCCTACAACCTGATGCTCTGGCAGTAAAATGCTAAAAAATGTGCTGGGAAGTCTGAGGTACCATGTGGATGACATATGCCTAAATACTCATTTTATGTAGTTCAGAAGTAAGGCAGCCAAGTGAAAGCAATTGTTAGTTACAAAAAGGGGAGCAGAGAAGGTGAAATTTTATTCTTGCTTTAGTCCCCAGTTACGTTTTAAGTCTCAAGTAAATAACGTAACAAGTAACATAAAATATGATAGCTCTAACAAGAAATTCCATTTCCTTTCTATGTGATTTTGTCAACAAGCAGTAGTGTAAACTTGAATTTAGAAGGCTTGTATATAAGCTATGTCTGTATTTTGTTGACTGTTCATGAATTCAGATACACCAGTTACTTAAAAAGGTTTATTTGATCTTTGCTGGAAAAAAATACCACTCCTAAGACACCTTTCCAAGTCTTCTAGCCACGCTCAATCATCCTTAATCCCCATTTACTGTAAAACATTAGCTTATAAATATGACTGAAGTTATTCTCAGATGTTTCTTTTTTACCTAGCTGAGTAAAAGCAGCAACTTTTCACTTTTTAAGTTTTTAAGTTGGATAGGAGAAGCTTAGAAGAATGCCTAAGATTCTAGCCATGTTCATTTGACTGCTCACTGCTTGCTACAAGCAGTGTCAGGGAGATGTGCAAGTGGGGAAAAAATCATCTCCAGATAAGAGTTATTTCTTTGAGCTATTGTGGATGTGTGCCAGTGAGAGATCACATTCAGAGCAAGAAGTGCCTGCTATGCTTTAGTATCTCATGATGGAAGCCAGAACTGTTTGGGAGTTTTCTGACAAAACTGATGACTTGGAACATGTTATGGGAGCACACATGCAGAATTTAGTAAGAGATCTCTGGTCCAGAATGGAACTTCTGATAAAATCTGAAAAAGCAGTGGAGACTGTGGAGGTGTTTGCACCAGCTGCCCTATTAAATTATGTCCTTTGAAACTATGTTCTTGTTGCAATTTTAAGTATCCTCAGCATCAAACAATTAGCTGTGCTGGATATGTCTGCCCTGATGAAGCTGCTCCACTATTGTATATGCAAATTTTAGTACAAACTGGTTAGAATGCACACATGACCATTCCTGTTACGCAATGCAGATGAATACCTTAATCTCTACAGCCATCTTAACCGCTATCTGGCTTAATCACTAATTTAATTACTTTTGCAAATGGAACAATTCTGGGAGGAATCAGACAGCACCAGATCCTAATACACTCAGTGAACCTGCAATTAGTATGTTTAACTGGAATATCCAAGTTTATGTTATCACGACAAGTCATGTGTAAAAGCTTGGATCCATACTTCTTTCATGCTAGTTAATGGTGCTTGTTGTTGAGTCTGTTGGTTCTTCAGAGGCAGAAGGAATAATGTGGCTGTTTGTGTAGGACTTATTATTTAAATACACATTTTCTTCTTATGCTGTTTTTTCATCTGGTGTTTCCTGAAAAGGATGTATGAAATAAAAACCGTTTGTAAAATTGACGGTGGTAATAAATTATCTGCAGGGCAAGGCCAACAGGTCTTCTTGCCCACAAACCCATGTTGGGGTTTAAAGAGAGTTCACAGGAGCCAAAGCATACTTAATTCTTTCTCTTTTGTTTTCTCTTAAAGCACTGGATGTATTTTAGGAGTAGGACTTGTTCTTTCGTTTATGAGTCACAGTAGCCAAACAGAATCGCGAGTGCATGTTTCCACTTCATTGCGAAAACTCTGCAAATACCTGGACAGCAGTGAGGACCAAAGCAGAGGGGTCCAGGAGGTATGACCTATTTTATCACAAATTTTAAACCTTCATTTTACTTTGTTGCCTCCATTTAATAACTATAGTCTTTTTACTGAAGCTTTTTATCTGTGGTACTGGAATGCTTGATTCCTGCTTTAGCTTTTGCAGTATATAGGCTTGCATCTGCTGTGAAAAAAAGTAATAGTAACAATAAGAATAATAGAATAATGTGTAATTGTGCACAGACATTAAGAAATTGCCTGAAAAGATTGCATATGTAATCCTTTAAAAGGGCTTCTTTTGGTTTTTAACCCCAAATTAAATTGTTGAAAGTTGGATCTTGAGTAACTATGTATATGGGTCTCTTATATAAAATTGCTTACTGCTTACCTGATCTACTAGAAAGCAGACAATAAGTTACTCTCAGAGAAAACTTAAATGCTAATACTTCTCCTTCAATATGCCTTCTGTATACTTACTTGAAAGTTCCTGTCACTATCTAATGTGAATTTTGTACTTACGCATGCTGCTATGGCCCCATTTACTGTTCTCTTTATGTTTTGAACACTTAAACTGAGCTCTGCTAAGTTTGAGCATGGATTTCAGGAGTTGTTTTTCCAGGATATGTCATGTAAGTTTTGACATGGTCCATGCACTTAGCCTGTAACTTTTCTGAGGTAAAACTTGAAAACGAAAACTGATGAAATTGGATTAGTTTGCAACAGAAAACAAATATCAGAACAAGCAGATGTTTGCACCAAAAAAGCATCCCCATATATAAATGATGTATGTAAGGCTGCAGCAATTGAGCAGTTGAGTTGCATAATCCTCTGTTTTTCCTAAGGGAGTTAATAGAGATGGATAGTGTTATTGTCTTCCCCCTGTTGGTAGTGTTCTGAAAGCTCTTTATTAAACATCTTCTTCAATGGAGTTTAATTTTTTTGTCAGTACATAGGTGTTGGAGATTAACCTTTTGCAGTTTATGGTTCATGTATTAAAATTACTCACACCTATGAAATAATTTATCTGTCCCCAGAGACCTTCAAGTGCATTATTGAAATTAAGCTGAGTTCAGTGCAGCAGCTTCTGAGACAAAAGTCAGCAACTGTTTTAACATCATGAGATAGTTCGGGATGAGAAGCAAAACCTACCCTTTTCAATTAAAATCTCTGTAAGGAATTGTACAGATGAGTAAAATTTGGCCATCACTCTAGGATGAATGCTACTACACAGGATGCACAAGAGGCTGTTTCAGAGCTGTAAATGACTTGGATATAACTCTGTACTTGAGAAATAATTTTGGCCTGCATCAGCAAGCGATACAGTCCGCACATTACTTGCTACAGGTCAAATAATTGTCAGTCCTGAACTGTAGGTAGGTGCTCTCTGCTTCCCATATAGTAATGTGTTGTTCTGCTGCTCACCTTTGGTACAGAGGAGGTTAAACTGCTGGCACGCTTGCCTTGTTGTTGGTAATTCAGACTTCACTTCCTTACACTCCATGACTAAAGCTGGAGAACAGAAAAGCAATTTTGCTAGTGAATCCTGCAGGGACAGGAGACTAGTGTGGACTGTGTGTGAGAGAGTTCTATGTGCTCATTTTCTGGCTTGGTGGACCTACTTGTAATCCTGATGGGAACACAGCATGCTGAGTATGCTTACATAAATAATGATCAGATGCTTGTGTTGAGAGAACAGCTACATTTGTGTGGAAGGTCAGGCGTTTGACCTCTGTAAAATCAGAACTACTTCCAGGCTTTTGTTGTGTTTGTTTAACATTAGCATCAATGCAGAATCTTTCAGAGAGGGAATAATCATCTGAAAGTATAAATTGAAAATGTTATGTCTCTTTTATCATGCTGGCACATTATTCAATGTGACTATTGCTACAGTGAGCTTGATTAGACACCAGTTATTGGAATTAATTTTTTTTCCAGGTACTGGCCTATTCTGTGGCCTGTTCCTGTGTCTCTGCTTTCAGTGTTGGAATCATAGAAGCAGCTGAGGCTGAGAAGGCCATGAGCAAGCTACGGACCTTAGCAGAAAATAATCAGCAGGTAATAATTCCTTATTTGGGCCTTGCTCCAGTTCTCCTTTTCTTTTATCTGCTTAATATTGGATACTGCTTTGCCCAGACAGTAATTCAACAAAATTATATTGATGTACTTTCATCATTAGCTAATAATGAATGTATTGTGCATACCATGCAATTACTAAGACTACCACTTGCTTTAATGATGTGTATAGCAATTACCAGACAGTGAAATAAAAGCAGGTTGCATATATTTGATTGCATTTAGAAGAGAAATTGTTACTTTTGAGTTCTGCTGTGTTTAGTCCCTGCATCCTGCCAGTTCTTGTCTCTTTTATAGCATGCTTCTGTAAATTCTTTCTCTTGGTGGGAAAATACACCAACTGTGCTCTTCTGAATTTTTGCTTTCTGTTAGCCTCCAGACAATGCATCACAACCATAGCCACAGCTTCCTCCAAGTGTATGTTTCATCCCTAGTGTCCGAGGGTGCCCCTCAAATTGCCAAAAAAAATCTCATTATTTTATTGCAGGTTCTTTTCTGTTTAATGTTTGCCAGGAAATGAAGGAGACAGGGGGAGGCAACCATTTTGAATAAAAACCTGCTATTACACTAATCAACTGTTCAGAATGTATATCTGGCAAATAGAGCTAACTACCTGTGCTAAAACTTTTTATCTTCATATCAGAAAATCTGCTCTGAAACAAGGGCTCTATGTGCCAAAGATTTAATCTCAGAAAATCCCATGTCACTTGACATGAGAAAACACTTGAAAAATAAGAAAGCATCAGGTTTCTAGAAAAAGACATTACATCTAATCATTGGTACATTATAAATATGTAAGGAATGTTTCAATAAGAAGTGTGGAAAATAATGTCGACTCCTTTGTAAGATCATTTTTTAATAATTTTTTTTGTCTTACAGACCTACAGTTTTGCTTTAGCTTTAGGTGCAATAGTGCATGGATTGTCAGCTTGTGGTCATGGGAAAGCTGAAGACCTGAGTAACAGACTAATGCCAACCTGGATAAAAATTGTGCTTGCAGAGGTAAAGGAGCTTGAATTCATATCCTGTGTTTTGTACTTGTTTTCTTGGTTTGGGTTTTTTTGCATGGGTGGGGGTAGAGGAGGTCAGAAAGGGGTGGTGTGAGGTTTGAAATTAAAAGTAGGGACATAATTTTTCTCACTTCTGGAGGAGTGATGCTAGGAAAAGTTATGACTACCTGAACATGCTGTTTGATTGATACTTGAAAGCAAGACTACGTCTTTGGGCTGCTAGATAAAGGGAAAAAATCCCTGTTTCTCCTCTACTTGAATAGTTTATGAGAAATGTTTATCTCAGTGAAGTCTTAATTTAGAACAGTGTCCAAGGATAAAGTCTTGGTTACTAAATGAAAATGTCTTGTGAAATGAGGTGCTGCTGGTCAAAACTAGAATAAAAGAATGGTGATTATAGTGCCTTGGTTGGTATAATAATTTCAATTTCTCTAGCAAAGTTAGGTGTTTCAAATCAAACTCTAAACTTACACACATTAAGATTGCAGCTGAAGGTAATTACCAGTAAAGGAACTGGTTTTGAGTTGAATGGCACTGGTATATTTTGTGGAATACAGACTGTGCTAGGGAAAAAGTGATTTGTCAATCCATGATGATTTCAGATTTGGGGGAGTCAGGAGGAAGTTCCATATAAAGCTTTCATTCACCAAGAGAGGAGCAAATATTAGCTACTATGCTGGAATCTGACCTGAAAAGGCTGTTGGGATTGGAGGTGCACTAGTGATAGTAGTCATGGTTTTTAAGCTGGAAGAAACAAGCATTTTGTCCTACAGTAGTGTTGTCATTACATTGACTCACTGGTCCTGAATTATGCTCCAGGGTTCTCCAACAATGGAGCGTCTGGCTGCTGTCAGTGGGCTGGTTGCACTGGTGGGCTCTGAAGGAGGCATGATACAGGTGAGAACATGCAAGCAAATGGTACCTTAATCTCATGGAGAAACTGGGCTAGAAGGCAAGATAGGATGCATCCTCCCCATTCCTACAGCAATGGTTGTAAACTAGGGCATTGCATTTTTGCAATAATTCAGGTTGGGTGTGAACTAAGCAATATTGAATTGCAATGCATAAAATGGGGTCTGTTCCATTTTGCCATCATAATGGCTCATGTGCAATGCCACTGGGGAAAGTTTTACAGCCATGTAAGCTTTCTCCTTTTCTCTCTCCCACTCCCCAGAGGAAGGTATGGATGCAAATGTAATCTGTCTTTTCTGAATTTGTTCTCTGTTTTGTTACTTCTTTTTTCCCTTGTATAAAATTCCCCTTTTTTTCTTTTTCTCTGGCAGCTGAAATCTGAAAGCATTCAATCCTCACAGTTTCAAAGTAAGCTGAATGAAGTGATCAGAACCCTAACGCAGGTAAGAAGGCAGCCTCTGTTTCTTGCTTTGAGTAATGCACTAGCCTACCTTGACACCTTGCACAAAAAAGCCAAATCTGTTTGAAAGAAACTCCCTGTCTGTATCCAGCTTGAAGGAGGCAGTGTAGGGAAATTTGTCTAACTAGAGGTTTATTGAGGTTTATTGTCTCAACAGATAATTAGTTTCTCAGAGCAGATTGGCCTTCAGACAAATGCAGCAAGACTTCTGGGACGTCTTCATATGTCTTGTTTGTCTTCTACCCAGAACAGGGCATCTGGTAAGATGATTTATTACTGCTGGTTAAAGAACACGTAGGAATAGCACGTCACTGAAAAGACAGCAAGGGACACATTCAATAAAACAAGTTAGACATTGCAGACCTATTAAATGACACGACAGCCTTTGAATTGAAGATCTCATGGTCCTGTGTGCCTAAAGGCTGGAACATCAAGCAGGAATCAGTGTGCTGAATAGGATCTCCCACATCTGCTTTTAGTTGCAGTATCAAAGCAAGGTTCTAAATTATTTTGATCAAACTTGTATATTGTTGCTTTATTTCTTTTTAGGATAAACTGTAAAGAGGTTTTACACTTCATATGGCACATGTGTTTGAAATCTACTCTGTGCCTCTTAGAACTGATTAATCTGCTCTTTGTTTGAACACTTCCCAGTGAATAAAAAATCAATACATAAAAACTAGTCCATAACAAGAACAAGCTGACTTTTTAGAAGTATTTTTCTAGAAGATATCTTCTCTGTTAGCTGAAATAAAAAATCTAGCATTCCATGCCCTCTCAGACAGCTGATAAACCACTAAGTTCAGCTGTTGTTTTAATATCCATTGATAAAATAAAGGCAGTGTTACATCATTAATGAAATATCAGTAATAGGCACAGACTAATGAAGCCGAAGCTGTTTACTTTGGTGTGAACTAAATTGGGAACCAAAAATAGAAAATGTAGATGAACTTCATCATGGAGAAAAAGATTCTCAAAGTTTCTGCTTTTATGTGTGCCTGCATGCATGCATGCCTGAGGTTACATAGATACGGAATGTCTCTGTTGTATTAAACTTCCTAAAATTTTGAAGCTTTCCCTTTCAAAGCCCGACTTACCGTGTCCAATATATTTTTAAGGAAGTTCTTATCCCTGGCTTTTCAGTTGATCAGTGAATTTATTTTTTCAGATCTGGCACCTCTCACCACCAGAAATGTTTAGTTTGCCTTAAAGGTGAAAAGGGCAATACAGCTATCAGTCTTGTGGTCTAAATACTCTGAGTCACCTACGGACCTAGTTTGCTCAAACACAGCTCAGTTCAGCCTTTAAATTTACATGGGAGCCAAAGGTTATACTTTCTGCTGATGATGTTTAAGAATATAAGCAGTCTTTTTATCTTCACAGTTCCTCCAGATTTTAACTACTTACCTGTAAACAGCTTTATCAGGGCAGCCATTGACTTTGCCATTGAAAGTGGAAAGAAAGGTAAGAAAGGATAAAATTACAGTATTCTTCTGGGGAATTTGTTATGGCTATAAAAGGTGGCCCTAAAAACTTGTTTTGATTTGCTTAGAGAACTTTACTAAATAAGAATTTGGACTTCACTAATGTAAGGTATTTTGAAAGAAAAGTATTTATTACACTCAAAAAGACAAGGTAGAATTGTATAGTTAGGACTTCAGCTTTCTCCACCTAATTTTTGACTGTTAAAACCCTTTCCCTCTCTGTGAGATTTTGTTTCTTCCCTATGACAGTAAAAGTCAAATCACTTCAAGTGTTTGCTTGTACACTCAGTAATACTCCATCATCAGACCAACTTTATGCTGCCCCTTGCTAGGGGCAGTGATGCTAGGTTAAGATTCTGTGTAACAGAGTGGTGTTCTAACAGATTGCTGCTGATGAATGCAAAGAAGCCTGAAGAAAGTATGGTCTTACATACAGAAGCCTGATAAAAGATGTCTTGGAGTAAAGTCTTAAAGGAGATAGCAAGGGGGCATTATTCCTGTGTGAGCTAAGTGAGCTCACTGCTGTCCTATGAAGCAAGATTTGCTTTAAATGGAGGTAAAAATGCCCGTGTTTTGGCTGCAGGATGACTGAGTTAACTTGTATTGACATAACACAGTATATAGCAAAGGTTATCACTTGTCTGACTGTTCTTTTGGCTTGCACCTACAAGATGAGGAAGGAAAACAGTGTCAGAAACCTTTGCTGTTCTCACAGTAAGAAAGGCAAAAATACTACCTTATTAGATGAGAAATATCTATAATTGACTTATAAATTGACTCAAGACCAAAGGATCAGAAAGTTTCTGTTTCTTAGTAACAAAAGGCCTTTTTAGGTAGGAGGCCTAAACTGCTGATTATTAATAAGATAATGAATCCTCAGATACAAAAGGAAGTAACGGTGATTTTATAACACTTTTCAGTTCTTTACTACAGCTCGAACTACAGTGCAGTGTTCACATTTTTTGCTGAGCTGTTCAGCCAAATATGTGTGTATAAAATTCAGACTCAGACTGAATCTTCTGTTCTAGGTCCTGAATCTGTCCCAGCTGAGCTGGTGAAAGTAGCACTGGCACCCATTGCATCAGTTGGAGAAAGCCATCAGTATCCACCTGTAAACTGGGCATCCATTCTTTCTCCTTTGATGAGGCTAGACTTTGGTAAGATTAATAGTTTTCTATTAAGACATTTGTGTTTGTCACAAGAGTTCTTTACTAAAGCAGCTTTCACAAACTTTGGAGCCCTCTTTGGGACTTTAAGTTAGTGCAGTGTTAAAGTATTATTATGCTTTCAAGACTGACTTTTTAGTGTTTGCAAGTATATATTTACAACCATGTGGACACTGTTTTAACTGAAGAAAAAAGTACAGAAGATCAGAGCTGAGAAGTTCCCTAAAACATTGGTGAAAGTGGCCTGAATATTTCATTTGAACTATTTACATAAGAGCCATTATGAAACTCAACTCATTGTATCCTGTTTTTCAGTACCTGCTAAATGCTTCGTCCAATACCGATGTCAGAGGCTGCATGCAGCTTTTTCACGTATTTGAACTGTTTGGTAGTTCATCTAGTTATCACAAGTTTGAAATATGCTTTCTACTAAATCACACTGGGTAATAATTTTAAAAATAATTGAAAAAATTTCCTGTACTGAGGTCTGCAGTCCTTACGAAGAGCTGAAACTCTTCATAAAGAGTTTCAGCTGGGGTTTTTTTTTAATTCCTATTTTTCACTTAGATGTCTTACTTTTGTAAATTAGGGAATTTGCAGAGGAAACAGTGTGTTTGTTTTGTGGCTGGTTTTAGATTTTAGACACCATCATAGTCCAGGAATATTGATTCATTTTTCCTTCTGTGTATTAAATCTTATCTTTATTTGTCAAGCAGGGTTTCTTTTAATTTTTACTTTTCTTAGCATTCCCACATTTTTGTTCCTGAGTGAATTGAAATAACTCCAACAAATGTTGAGATTTTTTGCTGTAAGTGCATGAATAGGAAGAGGAGTCTTCTAACATGTATGTGTTAAAAGCTTTAAGTAGCATTTTTAGAAAAATAAGTTGTAATGCTGTGCTCTAGTAGAACAATAGCCCTCCTTCACTTTATGAGTTGAAACAAATTTAAAGGGAAAGTAATTTCTTTGTAACTTAATTTGTTTTCTTCTGGTTTAGGTGATGAGGTAAAACATCTCTGCCTTGAACTGGCTGTGACACAAGCCCAGTCATCTCAAAATGCAGCAATGCTTTTGGGGATGTGGGTGGCACCTCCTCTTATCTACAGTCTAAGTGTATGTATGTCAGAAAGCTTATGGGAGCTCAGCACCTCTTTCATATAAAATTCCTGAGTGGCAATGTTTAGGCTATCTCACCAGAAAAGGATTACTAGCTTCAGAATTCTTCACAAATACCATTTAGCAAGTATTTATAGTGAGAGAAAGGTTATTCTGGGGCCTTGAAATTCAAGGCAGACTTAAGACCTGCTACGCTGATTTTACTTTGCTGCTTGAGATCCTTTTCCTGCCTCGTGTTTCATGATATATCTCTGATAACCTGGAGACACAAGGGATAGAATGTGGGGAGAAAAAGTATCTTTTATTATACCAGCTGATAGTCTTAAAAAAAAGGACCACCCTAATCTGTCCAAAAGCTTGCCTGCTTTTTCTAGCAATGTCTCTGGATCTAGGAAAAAAAGTTACATCTTGAAAACCTTGCCTTAATTTTGTAGATAGCCAACAGACTATGGTATGATCAAATTCGGGCTTATCCTTCATTGCTGCTCTGTTCTTCTGGAGTAACAGTGTAGATTCAATGGCACAGTATGTAAAACTCCCTGAATCCCACAGTACACTTGCCTGCACATTTCTGTCATTTTGTACAAGTTCAGGAGCAGACTCATGACAATTCTCAAAAAATTAATTGTTTGGTTTTATGATCTCTTCAAGGGGTGCTTTTGTTTTTAATTTATTAGTCTTAGATATGCAAATATTTGCTGGCAATTTTAAGATATATAATTGGTAAGGTATCAAAAAAAAGTTTTTTATTTCTGACTACCACTTTCCCAACTTCAGTGGGAATTTGAAGTCACAAAATGAGGTGACCCACAGAGTATGTAACCTCTGCATTTCATACAGGTGATTACTCATTCTTTTTCACTAGCTAACAATATTAATGGTGCTATGGCTAGCATACTTCTGTCCTTTACTGTCTAGACAGTCTGTATGCTTTATGTAGGAATGCAGCAGGCACCATGTAATAAAATTGCTCTGTCCATACAAAGATGTGATGTTTAGGATTCATTGAAAGTAAGTTCTCAGTTTTTAATGAAAACAGAATATTGATACGTTTGAACTCTTTTTAATTCAAACAATTCATCAAAAAAGTGAAGAAAATAATTGAGAAATATGTACGACTTTAAACGCTTTTATAAGTGCTGTTTGAGCCACTTTTTTTATCATTTTATCCAACAATAGTTCTAGCTCAGTGAAGACCTAGAATTTGAAACTGAGCAAAAAGTTTTCCTTTGCAGATGAAAACTCAGAAATACCTTTTCATGTCCCTGTCCCTGTGGATGCAACATGTTGCAGAAGACAAACTGCAGTCGTTTACAGAAGTGCTTCTGTTACAACAATTTGAAGTGAAGAACCGCACAAAATGCCCAGAAATTTGCCAGTGTGTTCTGCAGGGGCTCATCCAGGCAATGAAAGTTCCCAACCCTGCCCAGTTCTGCTGGAGCTTTTTGTGTCGGGCTGTGGAGCAAATATATGAACTTCTTCCAAATGAGGTTCAGGTAAGGAGTAAGTATGAGGTGTATGAACACTGAAGCTAGATGTTTTTAATGATTACAAGTCCCAGCTTTTTCACTGACACATCAGATTTGAAACATTAATACAGTTTTTAATTATAACAGTTAAAATAGCAGCCTAATTTCAGTTTAAGTTACTTTTGGTTATTTTAGAATATGACATTTTGAAACCAATCTAATGTACACTCCTCCTTCATAAATTATTTGGTAATGGAGAAATACAGTATTTGTACTGAAATAAGTATTTTTGAAAGAGAAGAAGAGAACAATGAGAAGGCTTTTTTTCCCCACATAGGATTCAGCTTCTCACAGTGATTTGAAGAAACTGTTTAGCTACAGAAAATACCTCCATGGAAATGCACTTTTCCATTAAAAATAAAACAAACTCTTTGAAAGTATTCAAATACCATTATCCTTGTAGACTGAAGTATTTTGAATTCCCCAGCAAATACAGTATTTCTAAAATATATTAAGTGAGGCTAGAGGATAGATGAATTATTCCTCATTATCATTAACAAAATTCCTAAACTCACCAATTTAATGATGAGGAAAATAGACATTTAGACATGCATTTACTTTTCTGTTTGCAGAGAGGTGAACTGGAGATGTATATTGATGTAGCAAGATGCATTTCAGAAATGGCCGATTCAGAAATTGATCGCATTGTCCAGATCTCTAAGGTACTTGTGTTCTAATTCTGGTCTTTTATTACCAAATCATGTGAAACAAGCAACTCTGTCAGTTTTATTGTCACCAGAGTGTTTTAGCTCATTGGGAGCATTTAATTGCTTTATCTAAGAGTGTTCTGGATCTAATCTGCAGGCAAGCAGAGAGAAGCAGAAGTCATAAGAATCCATATCCCAAACTTTTTCAAAGCAACTGAAATAATCATCATTTCACCTGGGAGCTTTGGACTGAAAAGTCTTAAGTAACTTGGTTTGGTGGGGCTCTTCTCCCAGGCAGTCACTGACAGGACAAGAGGACACAACCTTAAGCTATGCCAGGAGAGGTTCAGGTTGGACATTAGGAGGGATTTCTTCACAGAAAGAGTGATTGGGTATTGGAATGGGCTGCTCAAGGACGTTGTGGAGTCACTGTCCCTGGAGGTGTTCAAGGAACGACTGGATGTGGCACTTAGTGCCATGGTCTAGCTGACGTAGTAGTGCTTCATCATAGGTTGGACTTGATAATCTCATAGGTCTTTTCCAACCTAATTGATTCTGTGTTTCTGTGAATTTTGTTAGCAGAACTGGAATGGTGTGAACCAGAATGATGTTACATCTTCTGAATCCCAGACCAATGATGCAAACAGCAGACCATAGTCCTCTTTGGTTACTATAACTACCTGCTTGAAATTGGACTGTAAATGCATCCTGTTGACTAGCTGTTCTTGATGTGGTGGATCTGTGCTTCTGCTAAAAATGTGAAATAATTGACTGAAAAAACCTTCCATTCTTTAATTTATGTGCTATATTTACATTCACACTCAGAATGTTTCCTGGTGGACAAGATGACTGAGGATGATAATAGAATAAAAAAGCTTTCATCTTGTAGGTCACCAGTGGAATCAATTAGCAATGGAATTCTTAGCAGCTGAAATGCTAAGGAAATGACCTGTGTGGAAGAACTTGATGTTTTCAGATCAAGCTTTTAAAAACAAACGTCCATGACGTAAAGCCCCCTGTTCTGTTTGCTGTCAGATTCGTTAGACAATCAGGCATTCAAATAGGTTGTGGAAGCTGAGCTGTAAAAAATATTTCCTTATATTTTTTAGTTCTTATTACACACTGGAAAATATCGTTTGAGAAAACCTCTTTTTGACACTACAGTGTATCTCTCTTGCAAGAAGACTTGAATCTCCAGAACTGTCAAGCTGGCTCATGCGAATTCAAAGGGGAATGTAAAATTTAAAGCAGTATGAAGACAAACTGTACTGAGTTACACTTTGCTGGACTATTTCAAACAGTGTAAAGGCCAAGTAATGTGTACAGTCTTCTGTTTAATTGGTTTAAATTATATGTCTTGAGGAAGACTGAGCCTACTAGTTATTCAAAGAGTTTCTCACTTTTTTTATAAAGAAGAATGCAGCATTTACTGTTCTCAGAAGAAACATACGTTTCAATTTAACATGTTTTTAATTGCATTTGCAGAATAATATAGAGAAGGCCACATTCATGAAGGTCTATTTAGTTTCTCACGGCAGACTGTCTCTGATGAACTTGAATGCCGTGATTGATACCGTGGCAGGATATCACCAGAAAGAAAATATTTTATGGATGCTCTTGCATAGTTTCTATCATGCTCGTATTGTGAGACATGAAAACACAGGTAAGATTAGGCTTAAAGAAAAATCAACAATGCAATCAACAGATATTTTTATGAATCTACACTGACTCTTTTAACATGATTTAACCCAAATTTTTCCATATTAGAGATAACTGTCTTCAGAATTCTTGTATTATTCAAATACTTGTATCAAACATTACTTTTTTCTCCAGTTATTTATTTTTCTGTGGTCCAGCTATAAGTCATTTATCTCGTCAAGGTGCTTTACAGACCAGAATTTTTACTAGATTTGTGTCTCCCACTCTTTTTAGGGTAGTGTTAAAAATGTACATAGTACATCAGAGACCTCTAATAGTGCAATTCTGCTAACCTTCTGACCTAAAATCTGACTTACCCATATGTGACACAGTAGGTGGGGGGTATATTCCCATGAGACTGGTTGAACTAGGGAGATAACTTGCTTTCCTGAACTCCTTGCACTGAGTTAACACAGGAAATAAATGTCCCTTTTTTATTCTTCATAACTATGCCAGATAGTGATCTGGTGGATTAATGATTTGGGCTGGCTCAGCTATGGGTCTGACAGAGCATAGGGGCTGATGCAAGAGATGTAGGAGAATCACACAGGAAGATAAGGAAGAAACAAGAACAGAAAGAGGCAAGAATGAGGTCTCATTTTCATGGCAGAAGGGTCTTTGTCTGCCTGTGTTCACTGAAAAACTTCAAAGCATTATATTGCCAGATGCCTTAGCTGCCTGCTGTGTTTGAAGAACTTCAAAGAGTAGTGAGCTTTAATTGAGTGAGGGTTCTTTGGGTAAAAGAGGAGGCAGCATGAAAGAGGGCACTTGTAAAGATTACATGGAAATAGTAATGTATGAAGTGACATGGCCTCGGTGGTGAACATGGTTATTAGTTTGTAGGAGGTAGAACAGATTATGGACAGCAGAATCTGAATTGATGAAATGTCTTCCATCCTTGAGATGAATTGAGGGCTGATTTTATTTGCATGCCTTGACCATATTTTACTGACCCTCTCAACACTGTAGGACCATTTTCACAATACTGCACAATTGAGGGAGGCTTTAGGATTCTGTAGCAGTCATATGTGCACACAGTTAGTGGATACTGCAGGCTGCCATTATGTGAAATAATTCTCACTCAGCTTTTTTTTTCTGTGTGTTCAGTGTGTTGTCTGTGTTGTAAGCAAAGTTTATGTACTGTTTAAGGGCCTATATGTTTTCTATCAGTGGCAGAATGAATCAAATGTGATAGTGGTGTTGGTGATCTTTGTTCTTCTGCAGTTGGTGCTTTCTTGCTATAGTGATTTTTCTGTGCTTGCTTCTTAATGAAAAGCAGTGCATTCTAGTGTTTTACATGAGTCAATGTTCTTATTCTTTTTCTAGGAGTTCTGAAAAGAGTCGACTGGCTGCTAGACCTGATGGGCTATATCAGAAATGTAGCATACAAGTCAACACCCTTACAAAATGTTGATCTGAAAGAGGTACATGCTGTGAAAATAACTTGCAGCAAGAAAAGAAGGAGGGCCTGATAGATTTCACATTTTTCCTCAGTAATAAGTATTATTCTCCATGTTTTTGTATTTTAGAAGATTGTGATCTTACCTCCACAGAGAAAATCTTTACAATTTTTGTGAATCAATGTGTATTTAAAACTCTTACTTTAAAATAACCTCTACATTTAAGTTACGATAGAACCTGGAGGCAACTAAAGGGGATAATTTCTTCAAATTTGCTGTATTTAGAACAGTTGAAAGAAAATTTTGAATTCAGTAGTAGAACTGTCTAGGCACGTCAGAATTGTGTAGCTGCTGTTTCTGAGAGGGCTTGTAATATTTTTAGAGAAATAATGTTTTTCAGCAGTTTAGGTCTTCCGTTTGAGAACATAAAATAAGCTGCTGTTTAGATCAGAAAGGCATTTGTTACATTGCTGCAATATTTCTCAACCATTTATAGCACCACAAGGGTGACCTTCTCTGATTTCCCGCAACAATCAGGTTGCAGTGAAAAGGTTATTTCTCCATTTTTAATCAATTGTGGATCAGCTTTAAGCTAAAAGATTATTTTAGAAGAGTGTGGTTTTATTTTTTTGTTTCTGTAGGCATTTTAATTTGAATTTAGAAAGAGGTTTATGCTGCTTCAAAGCACAGAAGGATATTAAGTACTTTTTAGCTCTTTCATTTTGAGTTTTAGCTGAATTTTCAGATGATTGTTTTTAAGAGAAAGTCACTACATTTTGGTCTTGGATTTTTTGTTTGTTTCTTTTTTGGATGAGTTTTTGTGTTGGTTTTTGGTGGGGTTTTTAAATTGGGGTTTTTTCCTCTTTTGTATTATTAATTTAATAAAGTGCATTTTGGCCGTTTTTCTGTTTAGTGCATAGATTGCCTCCTGTGGCTGTTTGCAGCTTTTGTGGTGGCCTGGGCAGACCATGGTGCACCATTACTGCTTGGCCTCAGTGCTGACTGGTCACTGTGGAAACACCACATGGTATTACCAGAATTATCTGAGGAACACATTGGCAAGCACCCCACTGACAAGTTTGCTGTGCAAGAGACTCTCACTCTCCTTCCAAGCAGCCTTTCCCTTTTGCTGGCTAAAGAGCCGTGGAAAGAACAAACACAGAAGGTAAAATTGCATGTAGTGGTAAGAACTTTACAGGAGTTAGAAAGCACCCCAAATTTAGTAGTCAGTTTGGGTCCTAGGTAGAGCGGTTATTTCCTCTGTATTTTATTGCATCTCAATTGTGATTTCACTTTATTTTTAAGCAGATACGAATGTAGTTTCTCAAGTAAAATCGGTGAGCTGCAAAAAAAAAAAAAAAAAAAAATTCCAAAGCTGGGAGTCAGACTCTTAAGAAAGTACAGCTGGGAGAAGAGAGTTGGGAGCTGCTGGTTGCAAGTCAGCGTTTTAAATGCTGAAAGAAAGATCTTCTGCAGTTGGACACACTACAATGTAAATTCAGAGCAATCAAAGATCTGTACAGTTTGTAGTGTGTGTCATTTATTTTGAAGTATGAGTTGAAAATAAATGTGGAAATTTGTGCCTTATTTGGCAAACCTACTGTAGATTACAGGTAGTTGCTATATGTGGAAGTTTTGTTATTAATCTAGAGATGAATAGTTACCTGTTTTGTGCAAACCTGGATTGTTAAGAACTGGTTTCTCTGAGTGTGCTCCTGTGCTCAGAGTTACCACTGAAGTCAGAATTCAGAATGTGGGAGGAATGCAGGGGTGAGCTGTTAGTATGCAAGTGCGTAATTAGGTTTTAAGGAAAAATGTGAGACCTTGCCCTGAAAATCATCCTTATGAGTCTGAAATACCATATTGTCATCCAGGCACCCAGCACTGCCAGAAAAAATAACAAAAAATGAGAGAGGTCAAAAGAGGAACAAAGGCAATAAGAGTTCTGAAGCACTTGCAGTAAAACATTTGGACAAGAGACTGATAAGAAAGAATTATATTAATAGGTTAAAGGCATGAACAGGCAAGATGGAGGCAAGCTATTTAGTGTGCCGCCTTCTTACAAAGAATTATTGCTGAGATAATGAGAAGGAACAAAGGGAGTTTCAGATCCAGCTGTGGGAAGAATTGCTCTGACAGGAAGATGTACTCTAGGATGCTTTGTTTACTTTGGGCAGAAGCTTCATTGGCTGCTGCCTCTGATTAGATAACTGAATTTAGCAGAAATCAAATGCTGTCTGTCAAAGTGAAAAGAATTTGTCATGTTCTCATACAGGGGCTCTTTTAATTCAGATTTTTCGTCATATTTCAGTTTATTGACTGGCTGATCAATATGATGGAATGTCCTAAGGAAGCATTATCAAAATCTTCCATGGACCTGCTGAAAGGTAATATATTTTTAATTGGGTCCTTATTTTTCCATAACTGTCAGTACAGATCAAAATGCAGTTGTTAAAAGGAGTGAGATTTTATCTCTGAGGAAACTTTCACAGATAAGTTGACATTCTTGTCTGTAACATCTTATATTGGCTGTCTCATCTGCTGCCACTTATGATGTAGCACTTAGGGTCCAGAGGACATAGGGCTACATCTAGTCCTACAAGCTTATTTCATTGATAGATCTGTCTGTGTGGAAGGGATAGGAAGTGGACTGTGACAGCCTAATATAATGGTCTGAGAAAAAAGGAAAGATAAATGAGGTCTGCTGAAAAGATACATGAAAGATGGAAAGTAGATGATGGTTCAATTATGGTAAGAGTTGTAGCTGTAGCATGCATCCAATTGCTCACTTACATATGTAGGACTGTGAATACAATCTGTGCAAGTCATTTTAAGAGGACACCACAAATATTCTCAAGTGAAATAAGTTCACTTTAGCTTCCTTCCATTAATGCAGTGCACTTCATTTGGACCACCTGATTTGTTGCACCTAAACAAGGCTTCTTGAAATCCAATTATAAGTTATTTGCATTATTAGGGTAACTAGCCTTGTTTTGAGGCTTGCACTCTTTAGTCATTTTCTGATAAATTCCCCTGTACTGACTGCTAATCTCCCCTAGAAGCAATGCTAAGGGCTGTTGGAGAACCTCCTCTGTATATCAGAGAGTTCTGATATTCACAGTACATTCAGTATGCCCTGATTGAGATAAGCTACTGCTCCTCTTGGGCTTCCCATTGTTTGGTTTTTTTCCTTTTACATACTAGAACATGAAACTTCCTTCTGAATAACTAGACTGTGACTAGTTTGATTACTGGATTTTATCTAACCGCGTTATCCTTTCAGATTGAATTAAGGAATCAGTGAATTTCACAGAGGACTTAAGACTTTGTGCTTCTGTTGTTCCCAGTGCCTCTTATATCCTGGCTTGCATCATTGCTCATTGAATTCTAACTTTCTGCAATATTGGGTGATCTGTGTGCCTAAGTGATAGACTAATTATAAGATGATGTGATATTATTTCAGTAGGAGACATGCCACAAAACAGAGGAAGGGCCTAGTACATCACCACAAGTGAAAGAGTTATGAAAAGTCAGTAAAAGGAGAACTAAACCTATATCTGTGTTAGTAAAATTACTAGGAAGAATACTCTCGCATCCTTTCCTTTGAACTGCACAAATTAATGTAATTTGTCCCTGTCTTCACAGTTACACTTCTGGCCTTGAGATCTCTTGCAGAGTTCAAGAAGAAAGCAGTGTGGACTAAAGCTTATGGGTGGTAGCTGCACACCATACCTTATCCAATGAAGAAAACTGTCTATACTTGAAAACATAATATTACTACTCAGGCATCAAGAAATTGTATATCAAAGAGGTTGCCTATCACAATGCTTTTAGTTGAGTTTGGGGTTTTTTTACCCCTTTGCTTCATCACAAGGATTCCTGAGATGAAAAACAATATTTTGTCTTTGACTGACTGTTATTGTTTTGCAAATGTGCTGAATCTAAATGAGAAATATACATTCAGTTTCAATTGAGTTTTTTCAGTGACATCTGGGAACCTCAGAAGCTGGAGTGGGATATTCCTTTAATTCGTGGAAGCTTTGAAGGAATGGCTGAAAATAAAATAAACTTGTAAAATTTGTTTGGATATAGCCTATTTACTAAAGTATGTTTTAGTGTAACAGACTTTAAATGAACATTATTTTTTAACTGATAATCCTTCCTTTAGCAATAATACAATGTTCTTGTGCAGTAGTGACAGCACATTATCACTGTATAGTGTGAGCAGGGTTTCTGAAAGGGGTGGTATGCCTGTCAATTTTGCAATGCCTTTATAAAGGTCACTGAAATGAGTTGATGATCTTGATGGCTGTTTTATTTGCAGCTCCAGGACAGCTGCAATTTCCTTTCCACTCATAACTGTTCTTGTTTCCTTTACCCTTCTTTGCACATACAGAGAGTTTTTCTCTGCCTCTAGGGAAGAGGGACAATACAGGAATTCTTTTCCACATGTACCATCTTAAATAGATTAACCCTGCTATTTTCCTTATTTAATACTTTTCTTTTTCTGAAGAAATAGAGAATTTTTCCACTTTGCATTCTTGCTAAGAGAGATCTCAAAAGAGGTTTTGTATTTAGCAATCCTCCTTGCTGAAGTAGACAAAAATTAACTGAATATAATTGTTTGGGCAGTGTTCCCTACTGTCTTTCAGAACAGTACTGGTAAGAGCATTGTTGATTTTTGATAAAGGGAAGGAAGGCAATGATGTTGCCATACATCTAGAAAACACACCCCACTGAAGGAATTATCTTATTTCCAGGACTGATAACATTTTCTCTGTAAAAGAAATTCCCTGACTTCTTGGTCACTTGGTCTGTTCATCCTGGAGGAGACTGAGGGCAGACTTCATCACAGTCTATATCTTCCCGTGAGGGGAAGAGATGGGACAGACACTGATCTCTGTGGTGACCAGTGACAGGACCTGAGGGAATGGCCTGAAGTAGTGTCAGGGGAGGTTTTGGTGGATATTGGGAAAAGGTTCTTCCCCCAGAGGGTGGCTGGGCACTGGAACAGGCTCCTCAGGGCAGTGGTCACAGCACCAGCCTGACAGAGTTCAGGAAGCGTTTGGGCAGTGTTCTCTGGTCTGACTCTTGGGGATGGTGCTGTGCAGGTCTGGGAATTGGACTTTAATGATCCTTGTGAGTCCCTTCCAACTCAGACTATTCTGTGATTTTCATCCAATAAGGGTACTGTGTGAAGGCTGTGAGCTTCTCATAGGGATTGGGCATTTCTTCACTGGTTAGGTGTGTGGAGGATTAATGCAGTACTTGTTTGCCTTTCCAAAATAGTGGATAATTAGTGGTAATTTTCTGTTGCATATGCAGCTGTATAGTAAGAAAAGTGTCTGAAGGTGAATGTGTAGAAAGGCTCACTGAAAGCCCTTGTCACCGAGTCTGTATCTCAGTTCATGACATTTCCATTTGTGTACCCTTCTAAGTAACCTCTAACAAAGCTAAATATGTCACATTTTAATGGTGCCATCTCTAATGTACTGTTTCAGACGATCTTACACCTTTACTCCTCTCAGTTTGCATGTGTATTAGTATTTTAATTTAGATGAAATTTTGTCTCTTTTTAATTTTTTTAAAGGGAATCACTGGTTGATGCCTACTTGTGGTGTTTTAGTTTGCAAGGTGGAGCAGTGTGTAACCATCTGAATTAACTGGGGTCCTACTGATGTATAGTAAAAAATGTTAGTGAAGAGATGGCATAGCATGGCCTGAGGGTGGCAATGCTAACATAGCTGCAGAGAGCACTGACAGTTTAGGAGCATACCCAAAATGCTTGTACACCAACACACATGATACAAGAAATAAACAGGATGAGCTGGAAGCATTCGTCAGCTCCCAGAGCTATGATGTCATTTGGATTAATGAGATTTGGTATAATGAGTCCCATAACTGTTGTGCTGGGATGCAGGGCTATGGGCTGTTCAGGAGGAGTAGGCAGGGCAAAGGAGTTGCATTGGAAGACACAGGTTTCACTGTACATTCCTTGTGGTTAGGGATAATGTGGTTGAATGCCTCTGAGTGAGAATTAGGGAGATGAAAAACAAAATAGCATTGTAGGTGTCTACTGCTGTTCACTCAGCCACGATGCCAGGACTAATTATTCAATCTATAGGCAATGAGGAGAAATCTCTAGATCAGTAGTTATTGTCCTTATGGAAAATTTCAACTTCCCAGACATCAGCTGGAAATGCCAGACAACTGTGACAAGGAAGTCTGAAGAATTCCAGAAGTATGTTGAAGATAATTTCTTGTCACAAGTATTCATTGTGCCAGCTAGGAAAGATGCTCCTGCTCCCAACTTGTTGTTTGTGAATAGAGAAGGAGAAGATGGGATTTTAGGTGGCTCTTTTGGTCACAGTGATCATGAAAACGATGAGTTTAAATTTTTTGGTGTAAATGAGAAAAAAGTCAGCGGAGTTGCTATCGTAGATTTCAGGATAGCAAACCGTAAACTGCTCAGGGAACTAATTAGCAGTGTCTTCTGGGAATCTGATTTTCAGGGCTTAGAAATCTAGGAGTGCTGGTCAGTCTTTAAGAATGACCTTTTGGAAACACAGGAGCAAGCAATCACACTTTGTCAAAAGTCAAGCAGGAAGGGCAGAAGAGCAGCTTGGCTGAATGGGGAACTCCTCTTGGAACTCACGAAGAAAAGAAACTGTATGACTCTAAGCAAGGTCAAGCTTCACAGGAAAATTACAGAGCTGTGGTTCCCACATATAGGGAAAAAGCACAAAAGTCCAAAGCTCAGAGTTGAAACTGGCCAGTGTTGGGTCATATAATGAAAAAAAAAAAAAAAAGAGTATGTTTAGAGCAAGAGGAGATCTAAGGAAAATATTCAACCAACACTTAATGAAGATAGTCACCTGGAAAAAGGACAAAGAAAAGGCAGAGGCATTTAATGCTTTTTGTTGCCTTAGTCTTTAATAACACTGATAGACACTGGTCTGGCTTGTCCTCTCACTTACAGGACATACAGCACCAGTGAATTTCCATGTCTGGACACTGAAACTGTAAATGAGTGGTTGTATCTGTTTAATCCTTTGTAAATCCATGGGGCCTGATGAGATTGTTCCCAGAGCACTGAAGGAGCTATCACTTGGTAGTCAGCAGGGGGGATCCCTGGTGCCTGGAAACTGGCCATTATTCCACTTGACCAGGGCATGAGGGAAGGCATAGGAAACTACAGGCCTGTTAGTCTCACCTCATTAGCAGGGAAAGTTTATGGAGATCATACTGGGTACTATTGAAAGGCATTTAAAGAACAATACAACCATCAAGCACAGTCAACATGAGTTCACAAAGGGAAAGCCCTGTGTAACTCGTCCTGATACCCTTCTATGATATGGTCACCCACCTAGTGGGGCTTTTGATACTGTCCCTCACAACATCCGTCTGAACAAGCAGTTCAATGGTGAGATAAGTGTGTTTATGGTGCACTGGATAAAGAACTCTCTGAAAGACAGAGCTCAAAGGGTTGTAGTGCATGGGGCTGACAAACAGTCACCAGCAGTGCTCCTCAGCACTCAAATCTAGGGCCAGTTCAGTTCAACGTATTTATCCATGATCAGGAGGCAGAAGTTGAGTGCACCATTCGTACATTTACTGATAATACTAAACTTGAAAGTTGCTGTAACTCTTGAGGGACAAGATGCCTTGCAGAAAGATCTGGATAGATTGGAGCATTTGCTATGATTAATGGCATGGAATTTAACAAGTTAAAATTATGGATTCTGCATCTGGGACAGAATAATACCTCATACAAGTCTAAATGGGGAGAGTGGTTAGAGAGCAGCTCTACAGGAAGAGATCCGGGGATGCTGGATGATACAAAGATTTAAGTTCACAGAATCACAGAATTGTTAGAGTGGGAAGGGACCTCTGGAGGGCAAACTCCTCACTGGGTCCTCCACCACTTGCACTAAGAAGTCATCTTCCAGTATTGGCAGGAACTTCCTGCACTATGTCATCTGAGCCATGTTGTGCCTCTAGCAAATATTGGGGTTGTTGGATTCCTGGAGGAGAACCAGGGCCTGTGATGTCAAGGCTACTTCCAGCTGCCCACAGAAGGCCTCGTCAGCTTCCTCATCCTGAGTAGGTGGCCTGCAGTAAACACAACAGTGTCACCCATTTTAGCCAGTCCCTTAATTCTTGCTCATAAGCTCTCATTGTCTGTCCCTTCATACAGTACAGTTGTTCTCTCACAAAGACCAACTCCACCACCTCACCTCGCTGACCTGTCCTTTCTAAAAAGTACACAGCTGTCCATGACAGCATTCCAGTGGTGAGCTATCCCACCTGTCTGTGTAATGGCAGTGAGATCATGGCTCTGTGAGTGCACAGATTTCCAGTCCTTGTTTATTCCCCATGCTGTGTGCATTTGTGTACAGACACTTGAGGGATGCAGTCAAGCATCCAGGATCCCTAGAATGGGTTTAAGAGGATTCCCATAGCCATACCCACCCTTGGTGGGGTTGGCCCTAGGACTCTCATCTTGAGGCAGCCAAGGTTGCCCTGGTTGGCATGGCCCACTTGCCAGGAGAAAGCAATGGCATCAGCATTGCCACTTTGGACCCCCCCTGCCAAGTCCTTCAGTTTAAAGCCCATCTCACCAAACTGGCCAATCTGCTGCCAAAGCTTCTCTTGCCATTTTTAGACAGGCGAATCTCACCTCTTCTGAAGAAACTACAGTCATTGAAGTACAACTTACTGTCATAAAAGCCACTGTCTCAAACATCTTTTTGCCTGCCCAATCCTGAGCTTTTCCAGGAACTTAGGTGAAGCACTGGAGCTGAAGTTACAGTAGCCTGTTGTGGTCACACGTGGAAGGCTGATTGCCTCAATCTCCCAATTGCCTGTCCCAAGTTACCCATGTACCAGAAGGAGGTGGGGAAATCTGTCATGAACTTCATGCCTTTTTTGTGCAGTTTAGCTTTGGAGGTCCTCTCCATAGTGAATTTTAAAGAATCCTTTTCCTATTCCAGCCTTTTAGCCAGCTGTAAGGCTCAAAATATAACTTTTTTTTAACATGAAACAATAAACATGGCTTAATCTATGATGAGTTTAACCTCAGCTGGCTTCCAGATGTCTATTCAGCCCCACCTCCTCAACAGGACATTCATTCTCCCTCCTCCTCCTCAACAGGACAAGGAGAAAATAGGATGAAAAAGTTCATGGGTCAAGATAAAGTCAGAGTGATCATTTACCAATCACTGTCACAAAAACAGATTCAACTTGTGGAAGAAAAATTTATTGCCAATTAAAAATAGAGTAGGATGGTAAGAAAAAAGGCAAAACTAAAATCACTTTCCCCCCACCCCTCACTTCTTCCTAGGCTCACTTCATTCCTTCATTCCTGCGTCCTCTACCTCCTCCCTCCCCAAAAGTACAAGGTGGGTAGGGCATGGGGGTTGTACTTAGTTAATAAACCTTAATCTCTGCTGCTTGTTTCTGTTCATACTGTTGCCCTGCTCCAGCATGGGATGCAGTCCTTCACGGTTTCTTCTCACAAGCTGCAGCTCTTCAAGCACTGCTCTAGCATAGGTCCTTTCCATGGGGTACAGTCCATTAGGAAAAGGCTTCTCCACTGTGGGTCCCTCATGGGCCACAGTTCCTGATTTGCTTGTGTGGGCTTTCCATGGGCTGCAGCTTCCCCCAGGACACAGCCACCTGCTCCAGCCTGGGCTCCTCCACAGGCTGCACTGTGGATATCTTGTCTGGTATGTTTCTCCATGGGTTGCAGAGGGACAACCTGGTTGACCATGGTCTTCTCTCTGGCCTGCAGGGGAATATGCTGCAGTACCTGGAGTGCCTGCAGTGCCTTACTCTCCTTCCTCATTGACCTTGGTGTCTACAGAGCTGTTTCCCTTAAATTTTCCTTACTCTTCTTTCTCGTAGCAGCTGCATAACATTTTGTACCTTTTTTTAAGTTTTCAGAGAGATGCCATGCCATCATCTTTGCTGTTTGGCTCAGCAGTGTCATGCAGTGGCTCAAAGCTGGAACTGGCTGGAATCAGCTGTCTCTGGCACAGAGGAAGCCCCTGGCTTTTTGTGGAGGCCATTCCTGCAGCTTCTCCACTGCCAGAGCCTTGACATATAAACCCAATACAGTATCATTTGTCATGTTTTCTCCTATAGGGTTAACTCCAGGCAGCTGGGTGACAAACATGTTAGATTGAATTTCTATGGGAAAAATGTTCATGTTTCAACTTCAGCTTATATAGTGGTTTGATGTGGAATTACTGTGGTTGTCTTCCTCAAAAGTGTCATCTTACTCAGCTGCTCTTTATGTTTCCTCACATTGTTCACACTTGAATCAGTTTAGGTTGGACAGAAGTCCAAAGTGCCTGTTTCTGCTGTTTCTCTACTAAATTCCAAATTTCTTTTTGCAGTGCTTTGAAAAAAAAAAATAAAATCCAGGCTTGACACTGTACTATTATATGTGTGATCTTGTTGCTTATGGTCTGCAAGCACTTGGTGGTTACAATAGTCTGCAGACATTGTCTGCCACATCTATTAAATAAATAAAAATTATAGTAGGTGACCTTTCATAACAAATTAATTTAGATTCACTGTTTCCTTGTATAACCTCTTAGGCTGCATGGTTTAAAAAATCATACAGGCAAAAGCCTCTTCATATTGTTAATGTGTTTAGTTTCCCTTGAAATATTATCTTCTCTCCTACTCCTATCTTGCCTCCCTTCCCACCATTTTCAGTCAACTAAAAAAAAAAACAGCCTCACTTTTCTTCCCCAGGTGCTTGAATTGAAATGTAGCTGATAAGAAATACGGATGAAATATCAGAAAAGCTCTTGCCAGCCTCTAAGGAATTATTTGGCTGTTTTTGCCTGTACAATCCACTGGGTTGCTGTGCACATTCCTCATTCCTGGCCTGTGAAGAAGACCCTATGTTCTAGATGCATTCTCACAGATTATCCGACAGAAGTATGAGGAGCAATACAATTGATTAAAATGCCTAGAAATTCTGTACATGGCTTTTGATAGTCATTCAGTTCCCTTTGAAGAACAATATGTATTTGACCTGACTACATCACATTTCTTTTGCACACATTTGTCTGCTGTACAGCATGGAAGAAAATCAATGTGGGGGAAGAGACAGACATGCCAAGCACATGTTTATTTCTGACCCTTAAATATCCCCTTGAATATACAGTACATGAGTACTTTGACACTTGCCTTTCTGATTTAACTGCATTTTCTGGAATCTTCTTTTGATAAGGATGGGTCCGAAATGTGAGGGATCCTCAGTGAAAGCCTGGGGCTAATCAGCATGTCAGTCTCATAGGTTGCAAAGGTTCTGACTTCTCCTTGAGAGATTCCAGTTCCAGCCAATTTAGCATTTATATGTGAGGCACATACATGTTGGCCTTGTATAAAGTAATCCTACAGATTAAATGATATTGTCATTACAGAATATCTGTAGCTAATGAGGTAAGAATTAACACTGAAATAAGGGCTGTTGGTGTGACTGTGAGTTGAGGCATTCTTCAATTTTCTCAGAATTTTATAATATATGTTAGAAAAAATATATTCATTTTAACATTTCTGGTCATTTGAAGACAAAACTTTCAAAAGTTTTCAAAGGTTGCTCCATTTTTGAGGTGCATTCAAGAGACCTGCCTATTCTGAAAATTCTACACAGCCAGATAATGTACATGTGAAGGGCAGTTTGGCATTGAGAAATCTTTGTCCAGTTTGTTTTTAACCTATGACGTGCAGCAATCCACTAGGAATGTATTTTGTCCTTCCAAACAAAATACCAACTTTAGCTTCTTTTATTTTTGATGTTGCCTGTCGCTAGGTGTGCCTTTCTCTCGGAGAAGAGGTTCTGGATGATAAAGCACATTCCTGAACAAAACACAAAATGTTGTAAGAACAAGGGAGTAGAGTTCAAACTGTCTTCAGTTACTTCAGAACAAACAGTAAGAGCCTTTATCTGACAACCTTGCACAATTCCTTCCATGGGAATAGAACACTACATCATAAACATGAGATCCTTCAAATTCACGTTAAAGCCAATGACAGAACAAAGACTGTCATGATGCAGCTTCATTCAGAAAAAAATTTTTCCGAAGTTTTTTGATGAGAAGGAGAAGAGTTCTATGTACATGCAGGTTTTGAAGTGGCCTAGTTTTTTCATCCCTTTGAAAAATCAAGTTGTAAAAGTGTTAATTTAGAATAACTTCTGATCCCAGCTAGGAGGAAATAAGTAAGGAAGAGCTGCACAGAACCAGACTATAATCAAATGGGAATTTACTTTTTTAAAAAAAAGCAAACAAAGAAGCAAGTTTCACTGTGCAGCTGTAAAGCTAGGATCACTGAAACAATATTATTTGTTTATGCTTTTATGTACCATACACATGGTGTATCTTGCAAATTCAACTATTTGTATTTGAAAAATACTGGAAATCAAAACAGACAGTGATGCATTTCCCTGCAGTGGTCTGCAGGAGATGTGGCAGAGTTAGAGTTTGTGAAAGGCCCAGTACTGATCTGATTTTTTCTTGCCATAGGCATCCCAGTTGTGTTGAGATCCAGCTTTCTGGAAGATGAGACACTTACCCATAAAGAGCACTAGTAGGTACATTTTCAGAACATAGGGGAAGTAGATTGAGAAGGTGAATGGAAATGGTAGCTTGATGGAGTATGTGCCAAAGGATTCAAAATAAGGCAGAGATACACAAATTGCAAATCCTGTAAAAACATGGTAAATCTTTAGTCAAAAGGAAGTAGAAGATCATCAAAAAGCTTAATGTACATGTCAGTTACCTTTTATATACCTATACATATTTGTACACATTCATATACATACGCACATTTTCTCGAGTTCAGTTGTGTAGGATTGGGGTGCAAATTGCTCTTAATACTAGAGTTAATAAACACAGCCTGTTCATTAACAAGTTCTGTCAGTAACAAGTACTTTCAGTGTGTTCTCAGTGGGCAGATTTCTTCGTGTAAGTATGAGAGCCTGCTAAGCATTACCAGAGCCAGTAAGGTCAGCCTGAGTGGGGGAGAAGCTTAGGAACTTGCTGTCTAATATGGTCAGTCTGGAAGGGAGGAATACATATGTCTATTATGAGTGTATTTTTCTGCTTTACTCAGAAGAAAATAACATTTTCCTATATTTTTAAAAACTGAAACAAACCCAAGCAAACAAAAAGCCCCCAAAACCTACCAGACACACAAACCTCAAACCCCAGAGAGTCCCTATTAAAGAAAAAATAACAGAAAAGAGAAATGTAGGTGACATACAGGTTAATATGAACGTACATAAACATTTTTGACAACTCTGGCAACACATGAGGAACTATGTTTAACACAAATGGCAATTGAAGTGATCACATTTATTAAGGAAGCAAGTGGTTGGTACCCTTTCCACGTCCTTACCTTTAGCCAGAACTGAAAGGGGATAAAGCGGGATGCACAGTGAGAAGTTGAGCCATGTCAGTGGTAGATAGTATATTCCCATTCTTGCCAACATATTGTAAGTGTATCTGCAATAAGAGGAAAGCAGAAGAGCTCAGAGGAAATTACGATGTCTTTAAAAGAAAAGATACATTATTGAAAAATTCGAAGGAATTGCAGAAGAGCTTGGAGCTGTCTGAGTAAATTGCAGAGTGAGCAACAGTTTTTGTTAAGGCTCCAATGCCTGAAAGTAAATGGTTCATTTTTTCAGAAAGGTTGTCTGTGGTGCTACCCTAGAGCAAGCAGACAGCAATAAAGCCCTCCAGACAGAAAGCTCTATCAGAAACCAGCATGATTTCATACTGGTCCATCAGAAAATGGATTTCAAACAGGGATGCTGCAACTGAGAGGGGCAGACACAATATGACTTTCACTTGGGACTGTGAAAATGCTGATTTATGACTGCTGAGCTAGCTGAATCACTGCTGGAGAAGGTTAAACAAGAAGGCAATTGCAGGTACTTAACCTTCTGTAGTACATCTGCCGCTCTTCTGGACCTCAGAAGGGGTAGTAGGTCTGAAAAAAGCGGTTGCCCTCCAGCGAATTGCAGCGTTTTATTCTTACTGTGGCTGTTACTGTTGCTCATTGAGAGACCAGAACGTCTAGGACAAAGGTGACCTAACCCTGTTTTGCTCTTGAAGTGGTACAGCAGCTCTCCAAATACCAAAGAAGCAGGTCCGATCACATTTTCGGTCAGCTCAAAGACTTTTTGCACTGTAGCCTTGCTAGAGATATGTAAATCTATTATCCAAGACTTAATGACAGATGAAATTAATGTTAAACAAACTTCCTATATTACCTTCTCATTGGTTAATTTCATCAATTTTACATCATACCTGGACTGTAGAAGAGTTTGATAGGCTGAAAATGTATCACTGTCTCTCAAGGTTGCTCTCTGCAACCTCAGGATTGTCTCAATTTTTTATTATTGTTGCTTTTAAGGCTGAATTTCAACCCAATATAAAAAGGAAACAGCTAGTCCCTCTGTATACAACTCCACGGGCTGTTTATGGTATAAGCAGGAAAGATCAGGTATAGAAAACCTCACAGAATTTGCTCTCAGTATATAGCTAATGGTGCATAATAAAAAGTCTTTCAGGGAAATTTATGTCCCTTAAAGTTTATGTGGAAAACCTTGTAATACTTCAAGAGCAGCTGGCTAAGAGATGGGATAGATCTCTATGCACTTTAAGACATGAACAGTTCTTTGAGATATTAGGATGTGGCACAGTAAAATTAATCAGGTAAGAATTCTAAATTTGTATGAGTTGAACTATGGTTTATTTGAATTGGTCATTTGCTGCTATAGACCACAGTAGTTTTCCTGTTAAACAGCTGCTGTTACTGTGGTGGTGCTGAACTCTGTTCTTTAGCAAGGGTAGAAAATAATGATGCAACAATAGGACCATTATGCACTGACAGGACTTTCTTTACAGCCAATATTGTTTATACTTTTGGTATTTCTCCACCTGCACAGAACCCTCTCATTTCAGATTAGGTTGTATTTTAGCTTTACAGACTTCAAAAAGAAATGGGATGGAACTATAATCAAAATAATTAATGCAAGTAGTAGCCTATTAACACATGTAGTTCAAAATACTCTGAAGCTGACCTAAAATCTTTATCATTTCTATCTGACACTTTCATTTTTCAGATCTCTTTTACAACATACATTTCCTTGTCTGTCTAAATCCATAATCTTCAGTTAGTCCCCTAAGCAATATAATTCAATTAGCAGAAAGCCATTTTAGCAGAAAAAACAAGATTTTGCAGCAATACATAGGTTGTTGTGAGAGCTGTGTCTTCTTATTATGCTTCTTAATTCCTATGTCTTACCTGCTCTATGTTTACAAACAGAGGTGCATAGAGGCTTACATTACATATGAGAAATTTTTGTTGTTCTTGTGGTGTGATATATGCTCTACTACACCAAAACTCTCAGTCTCTGCAGCAGGAGCTCTTGGCGTTTTGGAAAGCATAGTGCAATTAACCCAGAATTGCAAGAAGTTCTGTTGGTGCTGCCCTACTGTGCTGTCAATCTTGGATCAAAGTGGATAAAAAAATAAATTAATAAAGCAACAGGATGGTAATGGCAACCACGATGGTTTCAGGAATTGCTGTTCTCCAGAGACAGTTGTGAGTTCCTTCTAAATTTTTGTTAAAAACATCAAAGCCTTTGAACTAACAATATTAAAGCAGTCTGCTAATGCATTATTCTATCTTACATCTGTAAGTCACTCTGCCTCTCAACCACGCGGATTTTTGTAAAAATCATTAAGCAACTTACAAGGTTCAAGCTTTTTTTTTTTTTTAATGGATAATATTCTTTGCCAATTTTGAAACTATTAAATTAGCCTGCTGCACAGTAGGGGTGGAGTTCTGCTGGCAAGAATAACCCATTTTCCCCTCATGGTTTTGATGCTGCCTCCTTACCTGACCACATCTAATAAATTCCAAAGGAAAAATAAAATACACACGACATATTTCCCTTGAACTTCTTCCTGACTGTTGATCACGACAAATAAAACAATTATCCTCTCAGTGATCTGAAAAGAAAAGAAGATTTTTAGTTCGGGTGGCAAAATTTTGGATTCTGCAGCTGTTATTTCTGTGGCATTTCGGCGAAATAGGACACAACAGATGGAGCCAGTTTCTTTACACAAAATCAGCAGTGAATGTTTTGCTTTGTGGCCTGCTTTTGTTCAAGGTCCTTCAGCAGAGTGAAGTGGACACTGCTGGCTGCAGCATCAGAGACCTGTTATGGTAAGTGTGGAGGTTTGTTTGCCTACTGTGATGACTTGGGTTTGTAGCCAAGGAAACCTGTGGATGAGCCTGTGGAGGTCGTGGAAGCAAGAACTACTCCCACTGCACCTGGGTGCCTGGAGGGCTGGCAGGGATAAGCTTCCCTGCTTGTAGGCTGTGTGGGAGGCAGTGGGATACACACAGCCTTTCTTGGGGGGATCGTATGCCAGAAAGTACTAATCTCACACTCACAGCTCTGTTTTTCTTATCTTGGAGATCTGTGTCCCAAGGAATCTCTTTTATGTAAGATGTGCAGAAAGAAGGAGGAAAACTATAATTGCTTATCTTTCTTTCCATCTTATTCTTTGTTAGGGGAAGTGGGTTTAAGCTTGTCACACGCGTGAATGATTGCCCTAGTATTTATGTCCTAACATTTTTCTAGTGGTTGAACTTTATCCAACCCACAAATGAAAAGATAAAAGTGGATTAAACAGGCTTAAAATAAATACTTTGGTAATATTAAAGATCAAGAAATTGAAAACAAGTGTGTCTTTTTGCAGCTTTCCTGACAAGTTTTCTAACAGTATCCATGCCCTGCCCTGTAAAGTAAATGTACTGCCAAGAGTTGTTTGTCAAGCTGTCCCAGAACTGTACCAATTCACTCTGATTTACACTCTAAAAGTGCTGAAGTAGAAAACATGCCCCTAAGCAATTGCTATGAATCAATATAGCTTCACTGGGTTGGGTTTTTTACCCACTGCCATGTCTTCCAAAAGGTACCTTAGTTTTAATGATTTCACAGGTTGAGATGTCAAGTCAGTTAAAAGTTACAAAATCAGAGTGGATAACCAAGGCTGTTTTTATCAGCACTGCTATTCTTCATTGGTTTTGCCTTACTCCTACCTTAAACAAAGTAAGAATTTTGGCTCTCAGCAAGTTTGTGTGGTAATGCTGCTACATAATATTTACAGGTTCCTGCATGGACCATTCTCACCACAAACTCTTTTTTCACAAACCGCACCTGTCAGATAAAGCAGCCTTCACTTCACTATTCAGCAAAATTACGTGAGAGCAATTTGTCATACAGAAAGAGAGCATGTCTGTCCCTCAGGGATCTGGTTCCTCATCTTGGAAAGCACTGAGGGGCCACAACAGCTAAAAACGGTTTTGTTGCTTCTCACCCTCCTCTGACCGTCATCTTGTGCTGCTGATCCCATAGGTCCCTAACTGAGGAATTAATTTCCAAAAAGGTCAGATGTTGGCAGACTTCTGTATCAATGGGTCAGGAAACAGAAAGTGAGAGCTAATATGAGATGGGTTAGGAAACAGAAAGTGAGAGCTAATATGTCCTGTGTTTGCACACTGATGTTGAGGAACATGGCAAAAACATGGAGGAACTGGAAGTATTGATGAAGATCTGAAACCAGATAGAACAGAGATACAAGAAACATGGCAGTGCAACCATCACAAGAAGGAAATCAAAACAAAGGTAAAAGCTGTGTGAACAGTGGGTGGGATTGTGTGCTGGAGAGAACAGAAAAATAGAATCTGAGTTAAAATTGTTAGATGAAGTGTGGTAAAGAATTGGTGGTGTGAGCATTTTATTACTGACCCTAAAATCAGACAGAGATGTGGAGGGAGAGTTCTGCAATATTGTTAATACAAGAGCTATTTCAGGGAATTGGCACAGGTAATTGTCCTAGATGGCAGAGGCTTTATCATAATAATGAAAAGATGGACATGTTTTTAGATGTCAGAGCTAGAAGATTTTCCAAATGGTCACTCACTCTTCAAGAAGTGGCTGGGTGGAAATGTGCTGGAAAAAAACATGGGTTAAATGATCAGGATCTGATCCCATTTTAGTGGGAGACAGGACAAACAGTAGGAAGGTAGTAACCATCTCCGGTTTCAAACAGATGTATGCTGGCCAGTGAGACAGAGTGACCATGGAGACCCACAATTCAGCCTATAATCTGGAATAGAAGCTGTGGATTTTCTTCTCTCCCCAGGATACAAGCAGAAACATGAGGCAGTGAGAACCACCTAGCTGGGGCTCAGCAGAGTTCCTCCATTAGAGATTCACACTGGGGAAGGGGAGCAATGGAGGCACTCAGCTTTACTAGTTACACATAATGGAACTCAGTAACCAGACTGTAAGAAGTGTTAAACACCTGCTGCAGTAGGAAACTGGACATGGCACAAACTGGTCCCCTTGAAGTATTTTGTACCTGTTAGACTGCAGTCTCATCTGGCAAATGGGCTGCACAAAGCAGCCAGCAGACACTGAAACTGGAAACATGTGGCCCTGCTCTAGAGCACATCTGTGGGACCAGACACAGACCTGGCTGCTCAGGACAATTGTGATGTCCCCATAAATACAGACAGTGGCATCCTACCTCTTTCTCTGCATAAATCAGGAGGTTGCCTGCCTGCTTGCCTTTATTCTCTTTCCTTTCATAGCACTCCTAGCTTTAGGTAACCCACACAAATCAAAGGTAAATGCAGGGGTTAGTCAATGGCTAGGGACCTTTTCTGCAAGTGAAGAGGCAGGGTGCTACTTGGAGAAAAGTAGTATATGTTGATATTGTGCCTCTGTATATGCATATTTGTATGCATATACACATGGAGTCATGTACATACATAAATACACACATGTGTATACACACATATACCCACATAGATAAAATGCATGTGCTGCTGCTCTGCCATGGATTATTTCCTCTACGGATCATCTGTCCTTGCATGAGTGAAAATATTATATTCTCTGTTGCTACTCCCTTGCTTTAAAATTAAAAAAGGCACAAAACTACAAGTCTTATGTTTTCACATTCATAAAAAGGAAGTATGTGCTTACATATCACAAAGCATAAATATAATGTTTTCAGTTTTCATTCCTTCTTTGAGATCAAAATGTAATTGCCTTCCTTTTCTGACACTGATCTCTCACAGGATACAGCAAGTTCTGTCGAGTGACAAATTTCTGCAAGGCAGATGGAGTTTTTTTAGTCAAGTAAGTGAAACAGAGCAAATTTGGCTAGAGGAAACAGCACATTCACTTCCATTTTTATTACCCATGACTGTGCAGTATCATACTCAGTACCTGAAACTGTTACATAGCTCTTCAATTTGCTGAACATTTAAAAAAACCCCAAAAGTGAGAAAATTGTCACTAAGTATTTAAAGTTAAAAATTAAAGTTTTAACACAAAGCCATAGTACATTGCTTTTCATTTGGTAAATCAAATCCTGTTTGGTTTTGATGAACTCCTGTTTGGTTGACAAAACACCTGACTTTTCTTACACCTTTTCTCTCTCTTTGCAGTGGTACCAGTCCTGTCAGCCTTTACTCCCTAGCCAGGCTAACACATTTCATGATCTTCTGTTTTGGTGACAACGATATGTCGCATGTTCTCTTGCCCTCCTGCAATTATTCAAGGTGTAAATGCCTTGAGAGACATCCTTTGCACCAGCTTTGTGACCATGCCCTGCCTCACTTTTCCCCAGCACATCTATCTCACAGGACTCATCTTTCTTTCATGGTGTGACTTGGCCTTGGCCTACCTTACTCAAATGCCTGAAATACTTTTGTCTCTCAATGAGTTTTTCCAGAAAACTCCTCTGAGATTGTTTTCCACTATCTGTAATGTGTATCTTTAACGTGGATCTCAAATTGTTTTTCTTAAAAGCTGCTAAACCACGACAAATGCAATACTAGGCACAAATCATTCAGTCAAGGATTCATTTAAATCTTGTATGCTCTATTATGCCTACAGAACAACTAGCCACTACTGGTCCCTTTCACAGCTTGTTTTATTCAATGTTAATTTACACCTCCACCCATGTGCTTCCCTTACATTGCCTGAGCCAGCTGTTCTATCCTCCTAGTGATCATCAAGGTGAACTTCACTGCAGATGTGCACACATATGCCTATAATGAGGCATGTATACAGGGATATGTTTTAAGCTCAGAGTCAGAATACATGGCGGGAGCACAGAACCAAGCAGCCTCTATATCAAATTCTTGCACCTTTATCAGTGTGCTGACTCTGTGCAGCTGTCCAGTAGGCTGCAGCAAGGTAAGCACCTCTTAACTAACTGTCCCTCCCTAGCTCATTGTGGAAAAGATTACTTTTTTTAAATTCCTAAGAGGCAGTGAGGAAAATGTGACAAGGCATGTGGGAGTAATAGTGTTGGTACACAGCTGCTTCACCTGCACCCTCTCAGCATAAGTAGGTAACCCACGTAACAGCAGAGTCTCCACCAAAGAATGTATACATCTTGCTTGGACAGCATGAGACTGCTGCTAACATCAAGGGAAGAGACTTGTGAGAGTGTAGCAGGGGAAAGAACCAAGTAAGGATCCAAGGCCATATTTGGTGTGAGGTGAACACTGAGAGTCACAGTGCCGTTTGGTTCTCTGTGTGGCCCTGGAGAGCACTGCACAAACTGTACTACCCAAGAAAGGTCACCGTTTTCTTGCTCACAATATCCATTTTATACTAATGTAATTTGTGGCAACAGAGAACAGTGTTTGTGCAAGCTTCCCTGATCTCTGCCTTCTGTAGGTCTGACTAGGAAAGGAACAGACTATGTCAGGGCTGGGGAATGTGTAAACTCTGCCAGGACAAGCCCTGCTTTAATGACTAAGAGCAGGCTGTTCTTCTCTCCAAGACATGATGTGAGATTTGTTACAGGTCATATTACAGAAGAGGGTTTTTTCTCCCCTAGATTAGTGTAAAAGCATGTGGATTTAGGGAGGGAAAAGCAGTTATTTACATTTTGATGAATTTGCTTCCATACTTAGTAAGCAGTGTAAAGAACAGAGATCTGTATTAGTCAATTAGTTAATTAGTTATTTGGACGACTAGTTACTGGAGATTTGAAAAGAGGAACATCTTTACTCATTAATGTGTCATTTGACAAAAATGGGCTATCCAGAAAACTAAAAACATAACTAACTACTCTTCATCTTCTACCTTCTGACTGCTGTACAAGTTTCACCATTATTCAAATGCTAAAGATTGGAAAGGTTTGAAGGTAAATTCAAGTTATAATTTTGCTTTTTCCAATGCATTAAGAAAAAATACCAAAAACTCAGATAAACACCCAAAAGGAAAAAAAAGTGTGGCAAGGAAAACGTCAGAGTATCATCTTACTTTCTACCATTGCATGTGATCTTTTGTCTCGTTTTCTGCCTACAGCTGAACATATGTAAACCAGCAAGGAAAAAGACCAGCCTGGTTAAACAGAGAACTTACGTTGGAACCCAGAAAAAAAGAGAGTATATCACCTCTGGAAGGAGGGGAAGGGAACTTTGGGGGGACTACAGGGATGCTGGGAGGTTATGTAGGGAGAAAATTAGAAGGGCCAAACTCCCCTGGAATTTAATTTGGCCAGTGTAATTGGTCACTGACCCACTTCTGTGGGTGGCCATCCATCTGGACATTTTCTGGGTCCCTGCTGGGGCACTCACTCACATGACAGTTCTTTCCCAACCAGTCCAGTTCTGAGGAAGCAATTCCTGCAGTTAGCAAACTATCAGCAGACCAGGCTCCCTGAGGAAGGGTGCAGGTGCAGCATTCAGGGTAGTTGAGCCTGGGCTTGTCCCCAGGGGCAGCCATGGCTGACGTGTGTCAGTCATGGAAGGAGAGTCTTTAGGAACGAACTTACCTGCAAAAACCTGGGGAGGAGACGGCTTTTGTCAATGCCGATGAGGATGTGTAGGATCTCCAGCACAGATAACAACTGGCAAAGGCGCATTACAAGTCCTATGGAGTAAAACGTGTCAGCCAGCGAATCTGCAGACAAAGTGAAGAGGAAGAGTAGAGGATGGTTATACCGTAAAAGGCTGGAGCAACTACTGGGTTTGCTTTTACCCTATCATCACTGGAGATGACAAGAAATAAAGTTCACACAGTACCAAACCTCTGGGTAGCAGAAGCAAAACTTCAGAGAGTGGAGAAGGTAATCCACTCTGTGTGTGTGGCTCTGACACAGAGGCAGGAAGATGAGAAAAGAATTAAATTTCCTATACTTATTGCACGGGCAAACACTGTGCAGGATGTGTTGGTTTAGAGATACCACTTTTGGGTGTTTCTAAATAGGAGAAAATGTTGAGGAAATGTATGAGGAATTTCTAAACACTAGAAGATGTTGAGTTCTGGCCTGTATCTGTATCCATGGCACTGCCCAAAACAAGCAGTCCAGAAAGTGGGTATTTGATATGCCTACAACTGTCCACCATTATAAATAATTTTAAATTTCCAGTCACTAGTTTTCTATTTTTGTGACTTAATCCCAGGCAACAGAAGGAGAAATATATTGTAATGTTTTTGGAGATAGAAAGTCATGTGCAATAACCACAAAGATATTCCATCCTGGTGGCTTCAATGAGATTAGTATTTGCCATAATAACTGGACCTTGTCACATTTAGCTATATGTCTAATTCAAATGTTACTAGCATGCTGCTCAATATTAAAGTTCATTAGCAAAACAAGAGCATCATTCCCAGCGTAAAAAGGGTAGAACACAGGCAGAAGTAATTTGTTCAGCCTTTTTAATGGAGTATCTTTCTAACTGAATTACAGTCCCTGGTATTGGACATACACATGTTCAGAATCTTAACTTTATCTCTAATGTGATATTTCTGTGTGTCTGTCACTGCCTCTGAAAAATGTCTAAGGAAAATAGAGAAGGAACCTTACCTTTCCCAAATGTCATGAACCTGATCATCATATTTGTAAATATCCATGAATGTCCACAGAATTGCATTAAGTCATACACAAACAGGTACATGTTCATGGTAAAGCTGTGGAAAGTGAAAATAAGAAACTATATGACTTACAACAGCATTGTAAGCAATTGCACCCTCTTTGGATATGTTAGTAAATCAAAGAAAAAGAGCTGAAATTGAGATCAGCCCTGCCAAGAAGGGCTTGGAGTGCTGGTGTAGGAGACGCTGGATGTGACCCAGCAATGTGCACCAGCAGCCCAGAAAGCCAAACATGTCCTGGGCTGCATCCAGAGCAGTGTGGGCAGCAGGGCCAGGGAGGGGATTCTGCCCCTCTGCTCTGCTCTGCTCTGCTCTGCTCTGCTCTGCTCTGCTCTGCTCTGCTGAGATCCCACCTGGAACACTGCATCCAGCTGTGGGGACCCAGCACAGGAGGGACAGGGACCTGTTGGAACAAGTCCACAGAAAGGCCAGGTTGATAAGAGGGATGGAGCACCTCTCCTGTGAGGAAAGCATGAGAGAATTGGGATTGTTCAGCCTCAAGAGGAGAAGGTTTCAGGATGACCTCATTGTGGCCCTCCAGTACATGAAGGCAACTTAACAAAATGGATGGAGACTATTTACAAGAGCATGTAGTGACAGAAGGGGGAGTGGCTTTAGACTGAAAGAGACCAGGGTTAGATTAGATATTAAGGAGACATTCTTCACTGTGAGGGTGGTGAGACACTGGCACAGGGTGGCCAGAGAAATTGTGGATGCCCCAGGCCTATTACTGTGCAAGTCCACAAGAAGGATGTGGCTCTGAGCAACCTGGTCTAGTGGAAGGTGTCCCTGCCCATGGCAGGGGTCTTGGAACTAGACGAATTCTTAATGTCCCTTCCAACTCAAACTACTCTTTGATTCTATGAAATATAAACAGATCAGTGAAAACTATGTCTCTCAGAGGTCTTAGTATAGAACTCTGTCTAATGGATCAAAGGCTCCCTTTGTTGTTATACTTAGAATATGCACAGAAAAAAATTATGAGTTTCCACCAATGATTAGTGTGATCTGTGGCCATAAAGCGAAATTTGTGCCTCCAGAGGAAAAGGTATCTAAACAAACACACTCCACTGACTGCTGGATTCAAGTTGCATTTAATAAAAGGAATCTTCTTCTGTTGGAGCTGACTAACTTTTGTAGCTATTCTAACCTAATTTTTGTGGACAATGTGACTTTTGTAAAACTGCATAAGCTCTGGATATATTTAATTTCCCATAAATGTATTTTCTTCTGGCCTGTTCTGAAAGGAAAGGCTTGCCTGTACTCCAGCAGTAAGACTACCTTTCTGGGAAATTACCTCATTAATTCTGTACTAGAATTTATCTCCTGCGCTGTACCTATTAATTTTCTGCCCCAGTAAGTACTATTCTCTTTAAGTTGCACCTTGATCCTGTGTGTTCGTGTGGTGTGTCCCTGCCACCGAACTTCATTTCATTTACATCCGTACATTAACAAATGGAGTAAATGTCTGTGTTCAAAAATACCTAAATGTGATAAATTCCTGTACTTCATTCCTAGCATTGGACAATAACCAACAACACAGAGTTATTTAAATTGATCTAGATAATGTGATCTTCTAAATTTTTATTGTAAGTAAACCCCAGGGAGGTCATAAAAAGTGCTTGTCTTCCTTTCTTCTAGTTATGTAGGGTGACTGCTATTCACATCATCATATCTATAAACACAAAAGGATTTGTGGGAATAAAATATCTCCCAAGAGACATCATTGTCCTCTGATGCTGTGAAAGTAAGACATAAGGACCCAAAAAAACCAATCTATTCCAAATACACTCCTTTTGGGAAATGTAGGATACAACTGAATTAAACTCAAGTCAAGTGAAATCTCTTATTACAAAACCCAAATTCCATCTGTTTATTGCTCAATGACACTTGGTTCCATCTTGTGGTAAGAAAATTTGAGAAACAGTTGATTATAAGAAGACAAAAAATTAAGAACATTATTGTGTTTTGAGAAGCAGATGGATGGATAGGAATTACTGTATGGAAGTTACAGGAACAGACATAAAAATCCTGAGGCTTTCCAGTCAGCAGCTCCACCACCCTCTTTGGTCTGATACTGCTGTGTGGGCTTTGCACTGGGTGCAAGCTGAGCATATGGTTTCTCTCTTCTTAAGTTTAGTTTGCTACATCTGTCTGTCATCCTCAGAGCCTGTCTTTCAGTGATTTGGGTTTATTTTCCAAACTTCTCCTGCATTGGTTGGCTAGAAAACTGTTGTTTTTGCAGTTCTTAAGGTACTTAATCTTGACTAAACAGGGAGTAACATTTGTAAACGCAGCCTCACATTAGTGTTTTGGCAATGTGGCAGCTGTTGCACGTTAGAACACATCATCTTTAAAGTGTACCAGTGATTGCTGAAATGTGTACAGACTGTTGACATTTATGGAGGGCCCCATACTCCCCCCAGGCAGTGCAGGGATGTGGTGGTGGGCAGTGGGCTGCTGTTACATGGCAGACAGGCGCTGGCCCCAGAGCTGTGCGCGGCACAGCTCCCCTCCTTCGCTGATGCTCCCTCCTCTGGGCCTGATCTGAGAATGCATCATACTTTTTTCAACCTGCTTTGTTAATCCCTGCACAAAAGGTACCTAAGACCGAACAAAAGCCTTTCACAGAAGTGAAGAAATCTGAAGAGACTGAAAAGTGATTTCAGGGTGATAAAAGGAAGCTGAAACGTAACTTTTCACTAAGGTCTTTTTCACCCAAAGGCTGACCTCTTTACCTAGAGAAACAGAAGAAGGCTGAAGATAACCTATTCCCTGTCCTAACAGCATGGTGTCACAACACAAAATTAATCTGCTTCTATGTGAAAGGTCACTGGCAGAAGCGATGGTTTTATTTAGATTCCCTGCTCCCATCGGTTCACAGCATGACTCCATCTTTAGCCCACAGAACCTGCTTCTGCAGCAGTGTTGCAGAAAAACATGGACTATCCATCAGGGAGTGGTTCAGTCCCTGAGCCAACCCCAGACTTGCCAGCGAGTCTTCCAAATCTCACTTTGCCACCCTGGTCCCTGACCTGCTGCCACATCTTTTTCTTTTTAGAGTGATTTGCTTTAAGACTTCAAGGTGCTTTCATTTGAAGGCACTGGAGGGTCACGGCACATTTCAGTACTCTGTCTGCATTGATGACAGGAGGAAGAAACAAACATGGGTCTTGAAGGAGATAGACCCAGAAGGCTGCACTTACTGTGTGCTGTTTTAGTTGTCTGTTTCACCTTATTTACTGTAGCTGAGTTTATGCCAAATATATTGAAATGCTAAGGATGCACTTACCAAATGTAATATCAACCTTGCTAAGTAGAAAACTTATCTGCTTTCTCTGTGGGCTCAAAACCCAGAAAACTAGGTGAAATGTCAGAACTAGCACACAGTGCATAGATTTTATCATTTCAGTTGCAAAGCCTGATGTATTTCCTCAGGCAGAAATTTCACAGAAGTGTAACTGCTGCATTTATTATTGTCATGTCACGCAGGTCTTTGGTGTGTCTCTGGTAACTATCAGCCGAGGCAAGCCTGCAGGTAGTGCCCGCAGTGTCTGAAGGGTGCTGAGGCCCATGCTCCCCCGTGAGCTGAGGTGACAGCACAGCAGAGGTACCCAGCTCAGGCCAGCCCTTGCCCCATCTCTGTCCCCTGCAGGGTGCCAGGACGACGGCCACACTCAGGCTGCTCTCAGGGCGTGTCCCAGGCGGAGGGTCCCACCCAGGCCCGCAGAGCCTGAGCACTTCCCTGCCCCTCGGGGCTCCGCAGCCTTGCCGTGTGCCCGTGCTGGCTGACCACACATGAGGAACCAGCCCTCGTGCTGAAACCAGAGACCAGTGTTCCCTTTTTTTTTTTTTTTTTAATCAGGAAAGATCTGCTAGAAAATTCCCTCTGCTGACATGGTTTCCTTCTAAGTCACACTAAGTCATGTTGGTCTGAACTTCTGTGTCTTCCCCTTCCCACCCCTGTGACAAGCTGCAAAGCCCTGCAGTTCAGGAAGAAGAGAGCTGCTGAGTACAGCTGATGTACTCTTCTACACAGGCACATCCCACCCACTGTTTTTTTCCCCTTTCATTTTTGCATTTGAGCAGTCTATGTCACCTGCACTCAAGAGGTATTACCTGTTGCAGGGGTCGGATTGCTGCTGGTGCTCCTGAACTTTCTCCTTTTTTCCTCTCTGCAGCTGCAACAGCTGTTTGTTAGGAGATGACCCCTCCTCTTTCCTCTTCCCCCACCCCACGACGTCACCGTATGTAGCGCTAAGCAGGAACAACACTGCACTTCCCGAGAAAGAAGTTTCTAAACCCAAATATCTCCTCTGCATTTGCCCTGATCCTCAGTCAGCCCTGCCCAGCCCAGCCTAGCCCAATCTGACCTACCCTACCCTAAACTAACATAATCTAAATTGATTTCTTGCTGTTGGACCAAAAAGCTAGTCTGTAAATCCTAACTTTGTTGCTCAACCCTGAGCAATGTTTTGAGAGATTACTGGAGAGAAGAAATGCAAAATTATAGTGCTTCTCTTATGCTTAAATCATCAGCACTACAACAAAGCTACCAACCCTACCAAATGATAAGGAAGGATAGGAGCACAACATAAAAGGAGAACTTTAAATTACTACAGATAGAGGAAAGAATTTTCCACTTCTTATCTAGAAATGTGTTGTTTTTCATGCCCCTGGGAAATATGGACACTACTGGCAGAGTGGAAATATGTATTCACCTAGTATACTTCTGCCCCATGTGTCTGGGATATTTCAGTATAAATCAGATGAAGAATACCCTAACTAGTTCATAAACTCCCTTCTGCCAATAAATAGGTTTTGTCATATGCATTCGTGTTGAAATCACACCCCATCCTACAGTGAGATTTGAAATTTGATGCTATACGTGAACAACGCACTGAGGTCATAATAAATGTAGGATATTATGTGTAGGTACAAAATGCTGGAGGATAAAATGTACCTTACTGGGTGTCGTAAATGTTGCAAGTGGTACTGAGCTCCTGACAGGACATCTCTACTCCCTGCAGTGTCCTGGAGAGGTGCAAAATGCCTCCCTGGCTAGTGGATGACTTCCTGACAGGCACAGTGTGACAACATGGTTTCCATGGCTATGTCTCCCACCTGAGACCTGAGCACAAGGCTCACATGATTATGACTGGCTTTCCCGCCATGTGGCAGCTTACTTTCACAGCTCCAGAATCATCTTCTTTCTCTAGGCTAAAGAATTTATTTCTTTCTCAGGAGGAAATAATGTATCAGCGTTAAACAGAGAGTTAAGCAATTAAACTTAACTGTATTGCTGTTGAGAGGCTCAGCTGAGCTCTTTCAAACAGCCTCCACACTGCCTGCCTCTGGGAGGACAGCTGGAGTGACTAATGCTGCCTGGAGTGGAGCTCACAACTGTAACCACTGTAACAAAATCCAGAAGCAGAAAGAACAGCTCTTTTCAAATACCTAAAAGCAACAAAAGCTCACGTAGCTTTGTGATGTGCAAAATGCCTGTTGGCTCACATAGGTGACAAGGTGCTGGGGGTTGATGCTGGCCCAATCCCAGGCACCCACCAAAGCCACTCAGTCCCCTCTGCAGCTGGACAGAGGAGCAAAAATTTAGCAAAGGCTTTGTGGGTTGAGATAAGAACAGGGAGAGATCCCTCAGCAAATGCCATCATGGGCAAAACAAGCTCAACTTAGAGATACGAAGTGAACTTATTACTAACAAAATCAGAGCAGAATAATGAGATGTAAAACAAGCCCTTAAAAACACCTTCCCCCCCACCCCTCCCTGATTCCCAGCTCTGCCTCCTACCACAGCAGCACAAGGAGTCAGGGAATGGGAATTATGGTCAGTTCACCCATGGTTTCTGTTCAAGGGGAGGAGTCCTTCCCCTGCTGCACTGTGGGATCCTTCTCACAGGAGACAGTTCACTGAGAAATTCTCCAATGTGGTTCCATCTCATGAGCAGCAGCTCCCTGTGAACTGCTGCCATATGAGTCCATCCCATGGGCAACAGTCCTCCTCAACCTGCTGCAGCATGGGTCACACTCCCATGCTGGGTTGCAGTCCTCCAGGGACAGGCTGCTCCAGCGTGGGAGCAGGGCCCCTCTCCCCACAGGTCACCCACAGGATTCACAGCCTCCTCTCAGGCATCCACCTGCTCCAGTGTGGGCACATCTACAGGCTGTGGGTGGATCTCTGCGTCTCCCATGGACCCCAGGGGCTGCAGGGCACAGCTGCCTCACCATGCTCTGCACCCCAGACTGCAGGGGAATCTCAGTTCTGGTGCCTGGAGCACCTCCTCCCCCTCCTTCTGCATTGACCCTGCTGGCTGCAGAGTTGGTCTCTCACATGTTCTCACCCCACTTTTCTCTTGCTGCAATTGCAACTGTGCAATAACTTTTGCTTTGATTTAATCTTAAATCTGTTATCACAGCAGCATTACCACCATTTCAAAGGGGACCAGCTTTGGCCAGTGGCACATCCATCTTAAGAGCCACCAGGGATTGGCTCTGCTGGACATGGAGGAAGCTTCTGGCAGCTTCTCACAGAAGGCACCCCTGTAGCCACTCCTGCTACCAAAAACCCAGGCCAAGCAAACTCAATACACAGGGGCACCTGCAAGGGTTTGTGAGCTGGATGCCTGTCCTGTCCATGCTGGTGGCCACTGCTGGCACAGCCTGGAACGGGACAGGGGCAGCTGGGGCAGCTGCACCTGCCTAGTGCTGAGGAGGTGCTGGCCACCACTGAAGCATTTTGAGGGCTTTCCTCTGGCAGCAGTGTGGCCCTGTAAAGTGGATGCTCATTGCCTGCTTAAAAAAAAAATCTCTTGGGGTGATGGCATGTGAAAAGAGTGATATTGTCCCCAAAAGGAGTGATTTTGTTACCTGCTCTGTTGTGAGAAATGAGGTATGGCAAGGGACAATGACTAGAAAATTCACTTCAAAAGTGTACTTCTGGTCTGAACTATAATTGTTTTATAAATCCAACCATTTGAGTGGCAATGCAGTGCAGTGATGGAGCCAAGGTATGGGGCTCATAAATCAATTATTACACAGGTATTCAAGTTGTCCTTTGGGAGATGTAGAATACAATTCAGCCAGTGGCTTGTAGTTGATCTGACCAATCAGACCTGATGCTAGGCCTTAGTACAAGAAAAATTCTTCTCTAAATTCAAGAGTTTTTTCTGCATACAACTTTCATTTAAAAATGTATGTGTGGTCTCTTTAGCTGTGTGATTTGCAGTGGTGTTTTTGCAGTGTCATGGATATGAGAAAGTAACAGGTAACAGCTTTTATTGGACTAGATAGAGATGGGGATGGTTGTAGGCACACAGAGTTTGGGAAAGGCTTTAATGCAAAAAACATTAAACAATTTTGTATGCTGCAAAGACATTCAGAGGAAAGCAAATATTAAATGCCACTGTTGAAACACATGTTAGCTAGATATGAGAACAAGAGAGTCAATCCTGGAAAAAATATACCTTTTTATTTGTGGAAAACAATCTTTCTTCTCCATTCCAGCTATCCTCTTGCAGACTAACTTCTGTCTAGAAACTACTTAGCCAGCATAAAAAAATTATTTGTATATTACTTCTGGCATCTCTTAAAACAAGCTTTATGACTGTCCAGCTTATGATGTTAAGACTGAGTCTCCTGTGTTTTTCAAAATCTAAACAGATTTTAACTGCATTTGGTTTCCCTGCACCATGAGGAGGGGAAAACACATTTTATCTAGGCATGGTGCTTGTGTCAGGAATCACTGCAAGGGGATGCTTTATGCAGAAAGTTAATAGCAATCCTGAAATGTTTAATGTGATATGGAAAGAATTTCATTCCCTTCAAACAGGAAACATCACCAGGCTAAAACATCTGTTGCTTTTATGCATAGCTTTTGTTTCCAAATCCTTGCTATAAAAGCAATATGCAGATGTGTTAAGGAAAGAAACCATGTGTCTTAAAATTAATTTTCAATGTTCCTGTTAACTTTACATCTCTCTTCCTCCATTATTAGATTTTTTTTGGCTATGTGAATTCAAGCCTGCATTAGCCAGTGGATTATGCTATTTTAATCACTGGTAAATCACAGTGCTGCAACCTGTGATTAGGTCTAAGCACACACTCCAGCACTGTTCACCTCAGTTAAAGGAAAGGAGTAAATCCTGGGCTGCCTGAGGACCACGGGACTGATGTGGTGCTGAACTGGCCACTCTTACTTCTCGCTAGCAGGTGGAGTTATTTGCACAGTCCTGGGTGATGTTCATGTTGTGTGACCAAGACTCCTAGTGAGGAAAGGAAGGCTGTGTGGAGGCAGCAGGGGAAGCAAAGTCATCTTCACTGCAAGTAAGTAATGGGGAAAAGTGTCAGTGTTTTTGTCTGTACTCTCAAGCTGGGCAAAAGGGCAAGGAACAGCCATACCAGCTTCACACATCTCACGCCCAGGGGATTTTATAAATTCAGCAGAGACTCTGGCTTGGAAACAGGTCCTGCCTCACCAGAGCTGACTTGCTGGTGTCATCTAACAGGGCAAATCACACCAAAGTTCCTGGCTGCTTGAGAATGAGAAGAGCTGTCCTGGGGGAGCATGGATTGTGCCACAAGGGTCCGCCAAACAGATACACAGCTGGCAGGGAGGTTATCTTTACAATTTCATTAGGTGAAAAATGAACCTTGGAAATGCTTTTGGAGAGAAGAGAGGATCCCAGCCAGTCCATCCTTTTGTCCCAACTTTGTCCATCCTTTTGCATTTTGTCACCTTTCCTGTCCAGACCTCCCAAAATGTCACTTGGAGAAGATGTGACAGCCTTACTCTCCTTACTTGTCAGTTCCTGTGAGTCTTTGGGGCAGCAGGTCATACAGGCCTCTAGACTGACCTGTAACCAGCCCCACAGCTGTACAGTTGATTTGGGGGATTCATTATTTTAAAGCATTGATTTCAAGCATTGAGGCTACAAGCTATTACCCTAATCCCCAGGCTGAGGTAAACAACAGAAAGCTACTGACTACATTCTCTGCATAGGATAAAAATGCAAACTATTGCATTTCTATAGCACACCTTAATCCCGTTTTTCATTAAAACCTTCCCACATGGAAACAGCTTATTCTTATGGTGCAAAGGATGACTTCTTAGGCTGATTTATAAACTGGTTTTACTATTCTTAAGGAATCTGAATCTGCATATTCAGGGACAATATAATCTATTTTTTTAGGGTAACAAGTTTGTACAATTTACTTTTCTTTCAGGGAGGAGTGTAAATAGCATCTCTCATTTTCCATTTAACAAAAAATAGCCTTTATCCTTCATCATGTCCTTCCTCCTCGTGCTCAGCCAGCCTCTTTCTAGAAGAGTGGGAAATTCACAGATTTTGCTTGGGAGGCAATGAAAAGATTAACTAAATATCAAAGACATACCCAGTTTTGAAATGAGTCATGTTTCTACAGTGTCTGTGCCTCCTAATTCACTACTCTCAGTTTCATTCTGGATGAGACCCACAAACTCATCAAATATGTTACTACAAAAATAAAGAGGAATTACTGCTAAATGGGCTGGGAGCTTTCACTTTAAGTGTTAGTCCTCACCAAGTCACTCATAACGGAAGTTGTGATAATAGCTTCTGGCATTTTGTAGGAATTTAATGGTATGCAGAAATAGTGAGCTGTGGGGAACTGGAATGGAGAAGGAGATGTGCCCTACATTCCTTAAAAAAAAAAAAAGAAAGAAAGAAAAAAGAGAAAGCAAACTAACTCTTTAATATCTTTAAATACTTTTAATGATCAACAGTCATGTTCAACACAAATCCTTTTTAATTACAAGTGAGTTGTTCTGACAGGACTTAATGCTTATCAAAAGGACAATGTTTAGTTATTTAAATATTATAATCACAAGAAAAAAATCTGTTATAGCCAATGTGAGCTTTTCCCAAAAAGCAGAGACCAGAACAGAGTACCAAAGAGAATTGAAAAGAAAATATATTAATTGCTTAAAGAGAGAGAAACATTTTGAAAAATAATTGAAGTCAAATGGGCTTTATTTTTTTGTCAAAGAAAAGCTTTCTGTTTTACGTAAATATGTTAGTTAAGATATTTCCTTTTTGGGAATTGTAACACACAGTACTCCAGTTAAGTCAGAGGAAATTCTGCAGGTTCTGGCCTACCAAGATAAGAAACTTGAGGAATAGTGTCAACAGTAAGAGTTACAGTGAGTAGATGTGGTGGTAATTGGTGTTCAGGGGCCAAATATACTATCTGAAATCTCAGTAGTTAATCTCCTTGATGGGGATTTTGACTTTGCAAATGTACTTCCATGCTTTAAGTTATTTTTAAGAAGAGAGTGTTAACTGTGTTTACTTTTACATGTTCAAAAGCAGACGATATTATTTGCTTAGAATGCTGAATTCCCTGTTGTTGAGAGTACAGTGGTTTTGGGATTCTAACTGTGAGCACTTGGGCTCAACAAGTTTGGTCTTAGAAAATGAACTAATGTTGTGGCCTCTTGTGTAGAGACCTGAGACAGGACATGAATTTCCCTGTGCTCATATTTGCCATTACTCCTTCCCCCGCTCCACTGAAATTAAACCACTTCACACGAGCTGGGAATTTCAATTTTGAAGTCATACAGAGGGAAAAGGAATTAATTCAGGACACAAGTAATGAAGAGCCTGAATGGTGTTTGGAAGCAGGGTGGGGCTGGCAGTGTGTGGCTGCAGAAGGGCAGCTCCGCAGTAGCACTGCAGGTTCTCTCTACTTTGCAGGCTGGGCTGTGGTGCTAGGGTGGGTGAAGGTTGAGAAGAAAGATTGTCCTTACATTCCCTGTCAGACCTTGCTCCTCTGGGAACTGTCAGCACTGAAAAAACCCTTGCAGCTTCCTAAGGATATCATGATTTCAGTAGAAGTGAGGGAAATGATGGTACAAACAACTCATCCCTGCCTATCAGGATCAGTAAGAAGATTTTTGAATATTAAAACGCAGACACCTTGTTGGAAAGTATCAATTGCCATCTGACTTGCTTTGTTAATTTTCTTTTTCTTTGCATTAAAATTCTCAAGCAAAGCAAATTCATTCTGCCAGTTTAAACTGAGAACTGACACCTTTCAGAATTTACTCTGTTTCTCTGTCACCCTCATTTCTTGGTCTTCCCTCTGATTGCTCCCGGGAAGAACCCAGTGCTCCTCCACAACTGGGAGGGAGAACACAGATTAGGGCTAGCCCTGACAAGGGTCAGACTGGACTGTGATGGATGAGGACAGGCAGGGTGCAGCAGCTTCCCTTCTATTGCCTTCCCATGAGCAGTTCCTGATTCTTTTCCTGCCCACACCACCAGCCCTGGTGTCGGACTGCCTGCTCCACCACGGCCACCCCTGTAACTCCCCCTGGGCTGCTCTGTAGGACAAGTAACAAGAGCTGATCCTGGGTGATTATGTGGGGAGTTATTTCCACAGGCTTTTGTCCTGCTTTGTTTTGGGATATTTTTTTCTGGTTTGGGTTTGCCTTCCCCCCCCCCCCAATTTAAAAATTAAGCCAGAGCTGATGAAACAAACCAAAGCCACAGACAAAATGCTTTGAACAGATGTAGCTGGCTGTGCCTTGTGAATAATTTTTTTTTCAAAAAAAAGTCTGAAATAAGCATTCTTCAGTTCTGCTGTTCTGTAGCTATTCTGAAATTTCATGTGGAAGACAAGGCTTTTGACCTCAAGTCCTATAAATCCACTCCAGAAAGTGGATCTAACTCAGCATAGATGAAAACTTTCCATTTTCAGTGTCCCCAAAAGTGCAGCACAGTTCAGTCCAGCACAACACAGGTAAACAAGGTGCTGTGAGACTAACCATGAGAACAGCCAAGCTGTGACTGGGACCTGTGCTGCACAGCATTGGTGTTTGAGTCTTATGGAAAAATTTATGAAGCATCTTGGCTGACAGTCAGTCCCATCTTGGAAAGATTTTGTTTCGTCTATGCTCAATTTTCCATGGAGATTTGAGACTTCACTATTTTATTCATTTCCATTTGCAAATAATGTATATATTTGCCTCATTTGTTTAGCTTCTAGAAATATACTAACTGGAAGAAATACTAGAGGGTTTCAGCTAGCCAGGGGCATAGTACACAGCTGACTTGGTGACAATGGTGATGAAATACATACTGCTCCAAAACGTTACAAGGGCAAGGTGAAGAGAGATGATCTTCTGAATCTTCAGCTTTCTTACCTTACCCTAAGAATCCCTACCTTTCTTAAAAGTAAGAATAAAACAAAGACATACTGGCTTGCAGTTTTCTTTTCCAGTTGTATTTGTTGGGTAACTATGGTTATTCCAAGGTACCCATCTTTAAATGTGTCTTCTAGACATCGTCTCAGTATAAATAATTTCTGCTGCCTCACAGATGGCCAAAAAGTAATTGAAATCAAATATTGTTTTCTGAGTTCCTGTCCATTATCTCTGAGATCTTCTTGTGTTTTTCAAGAGTAGTTGGTTTTTCTTGCAATTTCCTTCTGTGGACCAATAGCACTTTATTGATAAGCTCATAAAGAGCTGAAACACAGTCTTGCCAAAACACGTGTGCATTCACCTACAATTCTTACATTGGTCTCTAATTTCACTTTGCCCTCTAGTGCCCATTCTGGGGGTTTTTTTCTGTGCTGCCAAGTACTGTTTTGATTGAAATACATCAAAAAAGAATTTTATTTGGTGATGAGATTTTTAAAGACAGCTATAAATTAAAAAGAAAACTTAATGATATGAGAGTTTCTGAACAACTAGTTGGCCATAAAGTAACATATTCCCATTGCAGACATGTAAGGCAATAAAAATTGGAATCCCTCATGAGAGAGCAGTTGAAAAATATTTCAAGCTATTTCCAAATTTTGGTAAAAATAAGACCATTTCGATAACAGTTTAGTGCATTGCAAAAGCCACCCAAGGATATCAGAACCAGAAGGGTAAGTAGGCTGAATGTAATTTTATTATATAGGTTTGAAGAAGTACAAAAAACAAACAAGCAACAGAAATGAGATTTGAAACAGTCCCAAGGTGGATCCATTTCAAGTGCTATTAGTTACAAAGCCCAGGAAATATGTATTTTGCTGTAACATTAGTGGCAGGGTGTCACCAGGTGGAAAAATTACTCTGATAATTTACTGTGGTTTATTTATTTATTTATTTATTTATTTATTTATTTTTGTTGTGAATCATGGTGAAGTTGCTAGCTTGATTTATTTCTGGTATTTCAGCTTCATCCATGAGATCCATATCTCCCATCTCTTCTGTACCTTGCATCCATGAGTGGTAGGGAGGACAATATGTACACCCTGCAAAAGAGACCTGTGTCATAGACGTGGTACTGAGACCCCATGCACCATTGCTGCTGCTCATACCAATCCATTTTTTGCTGAGATGCACCTATCAGTGCACCTCCCCTTTCAGTGATACTCTTTAAAATCACTGGAGATCAGGAAAAGCTTTATAGTGTTTTTTTACCTGATGCTTAAACCAGCCTCTGGCAATTTCAGCCCTCCAGGACTAACACCACCCTCTTTTGGGAGACACAGATGTGCTCTCTCCTCTGTTTCTTTATGCCAGACCAGAAACCTGTGCCAAATGTACATCAGGGTGGCCACAGAGAGACTTACTATGCTTTTTCTAAAGTTGTTGGGGTTTTAGCAAACTTTTGACTATATTCTTTGGGTAAAAGAGCCTTGGTATGTTCCCCCCATTACTAACATAGAGCAAGTGGTTAAGGAAAGCACACCATTTGAAATGGAGTTGCCCAGGGACAATTTCCCAAGGGTAAAATCCAGGCCCAGTTTATTGCAAGCTGTTTTAAAGAATTTGATTATATTGTAATTACTACTGAAGGCTGTGTGGTTTGGAGGGGAAATTAATTGCAGTAGCAAGGGCTGTACATTTCTGAGGTTCAGTTTGTGAGCAGAGGCAGATTTCATGCAGCGATGGTGAATTTTGGTGAATTTCGGTGATGGTGAGTGGATGGTGAATTTTGAGACTGCAGTAGCCAGTATGAATATACCCATGAGCAAGCAGAGTGCCACAGGCAGATGTGGCTTTAGGGTACTTTTACATAGGAAAGTTAATTCAAATATTCTTATGAAAGAAGTTGAAGTGAATTGGAAACACTGCAGCAAGGAGCAAAAGCATCACCCCCAAATAGTTAGAGGCAAGCATATTTCAATTAAAAGTAACACTGTCCAATTGGGAAGTTACTACAGAAGCAGTAACTACTGCAAAAAATATACTATGTAGACAAATCTTTCTAGAATTATTTTACGTCTTTGAACAAAGTAAATGTTGGAATTACTCAAATGTAAAAAAATTCACATGCCAGGAATAGAAGACACAAACTTTTAAGGAAAAATGCGTTTTCTCAACCTAAGTCAGGACCACTTAAATAAACAATGTACTTCTTTATCTCTGAAGCAGTCTGCATCAGTACAAATCTAGCAGTTCCTGTAAGGCTCAGGTTGTGTAGTTCATTCACAAATATGTGATTCTCTACACGTAGGTGAAATAGAGATGGAAAGTAGCAGCATGTTTTCTCAGCAGAAAATACTGTAAGATGTCACTATCTGTTTAAGGTTGCAGTCTCTTCCTAGCAAGTACCCCTCACTGAAAATTCATATGGATTAATTTATAGCTAGAGTAGACACCTTGCTTACCAAGGAAAGGAATTACATTACATTGAATAATGCAGCACATTTCCAAAAGTAAATTTCAGAAGCATAATTATTTAAATACAATAAAAATTTACCAGGCGCAATGCCACAAGATAGATAATAGAATAAATAACAAATGTTATTTATAATATTTATTTATAAATGTTATAAATTATGTGAGGTTAAATTCTTTGTACCTTAGTTTTTAAGCTTCCTTGTCACCTTATCAATCAATTGGAGGCATCTCCTCATTTCTGCACGGCTGATCTCCCAAGAGCACAGGTCATGTTGTTTGTCTTCAAGAAAACAGTCAATTTTTTGGAAGTACTTCTTCAGTTTCAGCCTGCTGACTTCTTTACTCCAACAGTAGTGTGTGTGCTTTTTGATTACACATGTCTCCAATTGCTCAATAAGCTGATAAAGTCCATTCTGGAACTGATCCAAAGCTGTCCCATCCCAAGCAGCTAGAGTCACATTTTTGCTAAAGATATAGAAGATATGTTGGAAGATCTCTTCGATGGCAAGTCCAACAGTCTCTTTCTGCTTGGGTTGCAGAACCTGCGTAGGAAATCTGAAGGATCTTTTCTCTCTTAAACATTGTTGAGGAAACTTTTTGCTCATTTTATCCAAAAGTCGCAGGCTGTTCTCAACCACTTTTCTTTGCTGCAAAGGGAGGTGGTTGCATTGAAGGCTGGAGATGATGGTGGTGCATGACAGCATGAGGCCAATTTGTATCCAGCAAAAAGCATTCATGATAAAGACAAACTGTAATGTTCCTCCTGTCCTGTGTATAAATTCTGAGTGTTAGGCTGGGTGCTTTAAAATCATTGGTAGACTCCCATTTCTTCAAACCTTGACATTTAATTGTTCTGTGGGAGAAGTTTGCTTTCATCGTTTTTTGGTTTTTAAGGTTTTCCCCCTTGTGTATGCTTTTGACATCACTTTCATTTTCTGCTTTATGACTTCATAGTCCTTTTTTTGTTTTGCTACTTTCTTTTTATTTCAGCTGGGTATTAGCATGCAATACATATATGTTATATTATTTATTCTCTCTACTACTAAAATTCTGTAGGATGTATAACAAGAATTTGAATTAAAGAGTTACAGAAATACTAATTTTCTTAATATTCCAGCAGTGGAAGAACATGCTTAAAGCTGAAATAAAGTAACATTGTCAATGATGGGTCAGGGACCTGCTGAATACTACTACCATGCTGTCTCCTATAGCATGGTTTATACTTCCAAGCTTCAGTTAAGCTTTCTCTCCTTATTTTCTTTCAGCAAAAATATCTTCTTCCTCCTCACCTTTATTTCTTAGGATTGTTTAGACTCAAAGGATGGATACATATCATTTGGAGGTGCGTGGCTGTGGGGATGTGCGTGTGTGGTGTGTGTGTGTATGTGTGTGTGTATAAAAATGTCTATTAAAATGGGTGTTTTGATACATAAACACAGCTAATTAAATGAAGCCTTGATCTCACTCAGAGGCTGTAAATGCCATGCAAATACAAGCACTGACATGAGAAGAAGTTACATACTTGGATGAAATACTCTTTTTTTCCCCATATTAATAACTGAGCAATTATTAATATCAGCGCCAATTGAATTCAGATCTAAATTCTAACATTAAATGGGAGGAGAATGAATAGGGATGACAAAAAGTACAATTCAGCCATTTGCTTTCCCATGCTACATAACAGAGGCGGTTAGGATTACCACAGTCCTTTGGGATATCTGCCCCCTGTTCTTTATTGTATTTTGATGAAAGCTAGTCTTAAATTGCCATTTTGGTGCCTCCCCTGCCTCCTGTAAATATATACCTAATTGCAAAAGCATAAGTCTGTAGGTGATACTGTCAGGATGAAGGGGTCAGGTAGAATGGTTTTTCAGTCTGAGACCTGGCTGTGTGTTTGTTGCAAAAAGAGTATAGAAGACTGGCAGAAAATAAATCCCCTTGGTTTCCAGCTGGTCCCCAGAGAACAGAGGGGCTGAATGCAGCTGGGCTTAATTTCTGATTAGAACCAACTTGTCACTCGAGGTCTTGTCACACTCAGTGAGATCCCAGATGCACCAACGGTGTGGGTTATGCTGTAAGTCTGGTCTCATTCGCAATCACAGAGTTCTAAATAGAGCAGTTCACTGATTCAACATAGTCTGGCCAGGTCAAATGAGCACTTTCAAGAACCTAGGTGCACCAGTAGTTCAGTTTATTGGGGCATCAGGTTATAGTTTCTTGTTAGATTTCCAGAGACATGTTCTCTAGACATGAAAGAAGTGTTCAGTGCAGTGGACAGGTGTTCCCAGGTATGCTCTGACACAGCTGGATGTGCAAATCTTGCCAAAGAGGTGTCCCTGCTTTGGGGAGGAGAGAGGAGCAAGCCCATTGACTTGTCTGCAAGGTGCTCGTGTTCTCATTCTTTGCCATGAAGGATTTCAAATACCAGTTTATACATCTGGGAGAAGTGAAGGTGAGACTGTAGCCAAACACCCTGTTACTACCACCATGAATGCAGAGAGTAGGCACCCCTTTATATGGTAATGAGGGATACAGAGAAAGAGATTACAAAACCTGTGGGTTTTGGGCAAGGGTGAAACAGAACACAATAGGGACACCTTGGTGGCACTCCCTCCTCCACATGTCCAGTTGCAGCAGTAAGGGTCAGCTACAATCCTGATGACCTGTCATCCCATCACAGGCCATCATGCCCACAGCTATCTCTTCATGAAATACCTCATGGCATATCTCATGGCTGTAAGCCTCATTCCTACATTCCTATTTTTGTTCTGTTGTTGCACCCACTGCTGTGTGGTTGGCTTCTTTCCCAGTCTGGTAGTCACTCCAAGCAGATTGATGACACTCTTTTAGAGCTTCTTTTATGTTCAGCATGTAGGTATTTGGAAGGCTTTAGAAGGTTGCTTAAGCAATCTTGGACTGGATGTACTGCCAGCGTAAGGAAAAATATATCCCCTATCACCTATGACAATAAAGAGTAACAACATCACAGTGGGATACAAAAAGTGTAACAGGGGACCAAATATTTTCTTTTTATTTATGAATGGAAATGTTTATTACTTTGGAAAACTGGCCTGAAGTGCATCAGTATAAAATCAGTAAAAAAATGTGTACTTCAAGAAAATTATTACATAATGCTGCAACAATTTCCACAAATTATACACAAGTGTTTTTCCAAAACTGTAATCATTATATAAGTTTAATCCTTCTAGTGATTTAAACAGATAAACTTCGTCATATTCATTATATCTCCCAGACATTCCAATTCTTTCTTTCCTTTTGCAAAACAGTTTTGTCCAGGATTCCTTCTTAGTGAGGTGCTGGGAATACCATCCTGAGTGTCACAAAGGGAAAAGCAGAGATGGTCTCTTCCATATTTCTTAAATTTCCAGGGCTTATCTGGGCAGCCTGTTCCAGTGCCTCACAACATCACCTAAAGAATTTCTTCCTAATATCTAATCTAAAAATACCCTCTTTCAACCTAAAGCCATTGCCCCCTGTCTTACTACTACATTTTCTTGTCAAAAGTCCTTCTCCAGCTTCTTTGTAGACTCCCTTTAGGTAAAGGAGGGTGCTGTAAGGTCACCCCAAAGTCTTCTCCAGGCTGAGCAACCACAGCTGCTTCAGCCTTTCTTCATAGGAGAGCTCCTCCATCTCACTGATCATCTTTGTGGCACTCCTCTGGACTTGATCAAACAGGTCCCTGTCCTTCCTGGAAGCCATGGATGCCCCATCCCTGAAAATATTCAAGGCCAGGTTGGATGGAGCTCTGAGCAACCTGGTCTAGTAGAAGGTGTTCCTGCCCATGGCAAGTGGGGTTGGAGCTAGATGACCACAGGATCGCAGAATCACTTACATTGGAAAAGACCTCTGAGGTCATTGAGTCCAACCTTCAACCAATCACCACCTTGTTAACTACACCACAGCACCAGGGTCCCCATCCAGTGTTTTCTTGAACACCTCTAGGGATGGTGACTTCACTACCACCCTGAGCAGTCTATTCCAGTGCTTACCAACCCTTTCCATGAGGAAATTCTTCCTGATGTCTAGCCTGAACCTGAGGCTGTGTCCTCTCGTCCTGTCACGAGTTGTCTGCGAGAACAATCCCAGCTGGCTACACCCTCCTTTCAGGCAATTGCAGAGAGCAACAAGGTCACCCCGGAGCCTCCTTTTCTCCAGGCTAAGCACCTCCAGCTCCCTCAGCTGCTCCTCACTGAACTTAGAAGGTTCCTTTCAATCCAAACCACTCTCTCACCTCTAAGAGAGAAGACTGGCATACATAGCTGTGATGGAAAGCATAATGGAGAAAAACATTTTCTTTCAACATGGGCAGTGTCAAGAGGAGTGACCCTCCTCTGGACTCTCTCCAGCAGGTCCCTGTCCCTCCTGTGCTGGGGTCCCAGAGCTGGATGCAGTGTTCCAGGTGGGGTCTCAGCAGAGCAGAGCAGAGCAGAGCAGAGGGGCAGAATCCCCTCCCTGGTCCTGCTGCCCACTGCTCTGGATGCAGCCCAGCATACAGTTGGGTTTCTGGGCTGCGAGTGCACACTGTTGCCTCATGTTCAACTTTTTAGCCATGAGAACCCACAAGTCCTCCTCTGCAGGGGTACTCTCAGTGAATTCACTTCCCACTCTGTGCTCATGTCTGGGATTGCCCTGGTCCATGTGCAGCACCTTGCACTTGGATTTGTTGAACTGTATGATGCTCTTGTGGGCCCACTTCTCAGGTTTGTCCCATTTCCTCCGTATAGCATCCCATCCTTTTGCTTTTGTGTCACATGTACCTCTCAGTTTCATGTCATCTGCCAACATGCTGAGCATGCACTCGATCTCACTGTCTATTTGTAAAGATCCTGTCTTCCAGCTCAGGGGGCCGAGTACCCAGAGGTCAACTGGTCTTACTGTTAAAGACTGAGGCAAAAAAGGCTTTCAGTACCTCAGCCTTTCCTTACCACTTGTCACAATGTTTCCGCAGGAATCCAGTGAAGTTCTGCCTCTCCATCCTGGTTGGGGTGGATGATCCCTGAGGGAAATGCGCCCCTGCCGCTGCCCGTTCCCGGGCTGCGCTGCAAGCCAGGCGGCTCCGGTGGCAGCGCGCAGGTGTCGCCAGCGCCTCCCGCCGACAGCTGCCAGCCCCGGACGGTGTCCCCGCCTCGGGAACAGGCTCGTGTGCCGCGATAATCCCGATGGCCGCGGTACGGACCGGTCTCAAACAGCCTCTCTAAGGAGAGCGACCCCTTTGCTGCGTTACACCGCGTTTAAATCGATACATTTATTGTGCTCTGTGTATTGATACCACATGTTTGTATTATATTGGTATCATCTTTATCAATGATCTGGGAAGGGAACAAGTGCCCCCTCAGTACGTTTGCAGGTGGCACTAAGTTGATCTGCAGAGCACTCTGGGCAGGCTGGATCCATGGCAAGGACAGTGGCATGGGGTTCAACATGACCAAGTACCAGGTCCTGCCCTTGTGAACCCCTTCTTGCTGGGTCACAACAGCACCAAACAGCGCCACAGCCTGAGGCCAGAGTGATGGAAAGCTGCCTGGCAGAAAGGATCTGGGGATGCTGGTGACAGCAGCTGAACACGAGCCAGGGCGTGCCCAGGTGGCCAAGAAGGCCAATGGCATCCTGGTCTGGATCAGCAATAGTGTGGCCAGCTGGACCAGGGCAGGGATTGTCCCCCTGTACTCAGCACTGGTGAGGCCACACCTCGAGTGCTGTGTTCAGTCCTGAGCCCCTCACTGCAGGACAGACACTGTCCAGAAAAGGGCCACAGAGCTGATGAGTGCCTAGAGCACAAATCCTGCGAGGAGCAGCTGAGGGAGCTGGGGGTGTTTAGCCTGGAGAAAAGGAGGCTTACGGGTGCCCTTGTTGGTCTCTACAAGGGGGCTGTAGCAAGGTGGGGTTTGGTCTCTTCGCCCAGGTAACAAGTGACAGGACAAGAGGACATAGCCTCCAGGTGCACCAGGGGAGCACCTTTAGATTGGATATTAGCAAAAATCTGTTCACAGAAAGGGCTGCCAGGCATTAAACTGCATTAAACTGCCCAGGGAAGTGGCTAAGTCATCATCTCTGTAGGAGTTTAAAAGACGTGTCAATGTCCTAGGGACATGGTTTAGTGGTGTGCTTAGCACTGTTCAGTTTATGGTGCGACTTGATGATCTTGGAGGTCTTTTCCAACCTAAATGATTCTACATGTGAGTAGCACAAGTTTCCTCATCTGCTATGCATCCCTCCTATTGCTTCAACAAGAAAATTCTACCTTTTTTAAGAGAGTGTCACAGAATCATGGACTTCCTGAGATGGAAGGGACCCATCCACAAGGATCATTGGGTCTACCTCCAGGCCCTGCACAGGATTCCCCAAGAGTCACACCAGGTACCTGAGAGCATTATCCAAACACTTCTTGAACTCTGTCAGGCTGGTGCTGTGACCACCTCCCACGGGAGCCTGTTCCAGTCAGTGCTTAACCACTCTCTAGGTGAAGAACATTTTCCTAATACATAATCATATAATGGTTGGAAGGCATTTTATTTTTAGAAGACCATTAGAGAACCATCTTTCATACTGTATGATCAAAATAAATTTTTCTCTATGACCCTTTAAAGAATTTTTATTGTATAAGGATACAGAGCAGAAATGGTGAGGCAGAACTTAATACTCTAAAAGGCAAGTCCCTTGCAGGAATTCCACCATTTTGTATCAGTTTTAAATCACAGCAGATTTTAAAATTATGTTCAGAACAGTGTGAAGCACATCAACAATGATGTTTCTTAGCTACTTGAACAGAAGAGAGGAGACAGTGAACTGAAACATTACTCATGGAAGTCAGCAACTCTTGACTAATACTGTTCAAAAGAAAAATGAGATACACAAGGCTTGTCTAGAATATATACTTTATTATTTGCAGTTTGTGTAAATTTTAATAAGTGACTGAATTTCTACACCATTTTCTCTGTTTAAGCACATCCTGGTCTTTTCCAACCACCCAGTCAATTGCACCTTTATTATGTACAGTCAGTATTTATGAATATTGCATATGCATCTATGAACTTAGAAAAATAACATGCAAGGAAAATTGTTACCATGAAACTGATAAAAAATAAAGATAGGTAAAACAGTCAATCCCCTTTTTAGTGTGTTATGGCTTTGCACCAAGTATCAGATGTCAAAACAAACGGCTTCAGATGCTTCTTGTTAAAGGCACTTACTGTTCTTCAAATACACTTTCACATTTAGTTCTATTGCATTAGGAAGTGTATCTCTGGGATCATACTTTCATAACACAGCAGAACAGTCCAAAAAGGCAGCATTAATAAAAAGGAAAAAGGGGGGCTTATATTAAAATATGAAAATACCAAGAATTAACACAAACTTTAAGGATTTGGTCCTTATAAAACAGGCAACAGCATTCAGGCAATAGTGATTTCTTTTCATAGATGCTGACGAAATAATATCCCCAAAAAACGAACTCTTCCAGTTCCAGTGTATAGATATGTCTGAGTTGAGTAGCGTACCCTCTTAACACCACCCCCAGTAAAAATATAGCTCTTCAAGACTAACTACTGCTCCACTTTGGCTGCGAAGGAAGAAACCTCAAAAGAGTGTTAGACATGGACATACTAGCAAGCCTACAACTCCGTGTCTCTGTATCTGGCTGTCTGTCCATAATAGCCCTTCTTTGAGTGGTCTGCTAGCTGCCGGCGGTACTCCTCCTCCTCCTCCTCCGCTTCGCTGCCGTAACTGACTCGGTTCTCCAGGTAAGGTCTGACAGGAGGCTTCTGGGGCTCAGGAGGCCTGGAGCTAACACAGCAGCATGGGGAAGAAGAGATCATGTCTATTTCCATTACGAAAAACTGAGAAACAGTTGTACTTAATATCTGCTTCATGGCCACATACGGCTTAGAAAGACAGATGGAGCAAATGAAACCCTCTCTAGCCCATAAAAAACTACATGAATATGGTAAACCTATCTGGAAAGGCACATCATTTCCATCAAGCTGGAGGATGATGCTCCGATTTGATCTACTCAACCTACCTGGAAGAAGGCTAAATTTAAAATTTTTAAACACCCCTGCCCACACACAGACATCAATAGCTTTACAGCACTCTATCCCCTGAGCAGAGAGGTTTTCAGCCTTGCTACTACCCCTAATGACATTTCCTTTAATTAGTTTTGCACAGGAGTTTCTCTACACCTGCTTCTTCTTTTGCATCCTCAGTCTTGTGTTGCAAAGTCCAAAGACTTCTGTGACATTTCTTAAACTGGTAGCCTTTTCAATCAAGGCTCTCACAGAGGCTCTTAGCCTTAAAAGTGGGCAGAAATAACCACACATTTGCTTTTTATACACTGTGGTGCTATACATTTGACATGCCATTAAGCAGATATAGAAAAATAGAATCTCTCAAGGGAGGCTATTTCCTCAGTTTCAAAGCCCATGATTTTTGCAATCTATGTTCTAGAAAAACAAGATGGTATTGTCCTTACATCTTTCTCCCAGGGCTTAAATACTCCCTTCTAGGCAAATCATTAACATTCCTGTGAAAAGCCAACAACACTGATTTCTGCAACATAAGCAAACACTCTGCAAATGTGGTGAAAGATTTTAATTACTTTTATAAAGCTTCCAATGCTATAAAAAAGTATGCTTTCCTGAACTTGCCAAGAAATCTTGAAAATAACAGTTTTCCATTTTTGCATTTTAGATTATTTAGTGTGACATCAAAGCATTTGACTTGCTAGAAAAAAAAGTCCTATTTCTATTGGCTATTACTAAGATGCAAGAAAAGCTGAAGACTCCTGAAGAGCAGAAAACAAAACGCATGATACACTGTGTTAGCTCTTGCATGGGTGACTGCTCAAGTCATAGAAATGTGCAGTGTGTAGGGTAAGATGGTGCAGTGGTCAACCCATCCAGAACTCAATTTTAATGGAAGACTACTACTACTTTCATGAGACTTGATGGGTGACCTGGGACAACTTTCATCCTTAGTTTCCCTAACCGTACCACATCGCTGTAAAGAATAAGCATTTAAGTAATTAAGTGTCATTAGAGCAGCAATTATTTGTTAGGATGGACCAACAGGCATCAAGTATCTAGCACAGATAGAATGGACATCAGAGGATATGAATGCAGGCAAACTTCTGTTTAACAATGATTGGTGCAAAAAGCTGGCTCTGCAAATATGTCAGTGAAAGAATACAGTGTTTCTTGCTAGATGACTCAAATAAGCTCAATGACCTTACTATGAATGAAATAAAAGAACAAAAAACCCTGAAACAAGTTCACTGAAGAGTTCACTAAAATTTTGCCCCATCTTTACAATAATCTTTGAAGAACCACAACAAAATGATATACCAATGCAGGATGACTTGTATGAACAAAAACTGGCAAGATCAGTTTCCCTCCTGCTAGTGGCATCAAGAGTCAAGACAGAATGCTTGGAACTGGATACACCTTACCTCATTGGCTGGGGCCAGTTCTGTTCTGACTTCTGTGTTTTGACAGGGACAGCATAAATATCCGGATGCTTCTGGGCTATTTCAATCTTTAAAAGAAAGTAGAAGAAAATAATTTTTCTTTTTAACTCTATCCATTATACTAGGATCTAGGATCTAGCAGGTCACAGCTACATCTGAAACAATTAAAGCAGAAATTGATAACATGCTATCGGTGTTCCAACAATTATAACATCTTTTGCTATAGTAGTAATTCAAAACACACTTGAGAACAATGGATTGCCAAAAGCAACAGGATTATTATAAGCCAGGTTTTTAAAGTTACAACAGGAAACCTTAAAATATGACCTCTTTTTATATAAAAATCCACACAGCTGTATGTCTCTATGTGTGGTTTCCCAAACTTCTCCCTCCAAAAGCAATACAGTGCAAAGGGTATGATTTTAATTTTCAGGACTCTGGCTGTTCTATAGGTCACAAAACACAGGAGAGGGAAAATGCATCTCTTCATACCCTGGCATTTTGGGCCTCTTGTAGCTCTTGCATTCTTTGCATCCTTGCCTTGTGATCCATCTCCTCGAATATTTTTACTTTCCTCAGGACTGATTTTGGAGTATTTTCTTGTTCGCTTCCTTCCTCTTCCAACTTTGCCTCCTCCTCCTCCTCCTCTGCAGGCAGGACTGTTGGCTGAGAGTTTCTCAGAATGGGACGCCCAAAGACAGGTTTTGCAGAAACAGGTGGTGGTGGTGGTGCTTTAGCTGATACAGTTGAAGTCTCACTGCTGACAGCAACGTTACTCAGTTTGGAGTCATAGTTCTTGGGGAAGTCATACGGATCCTCTTTGTTTTGTAATTTTCCCTGCAAGTATAAAACCCACAAAGTTTACGTCAGCAACTTTATAATTTTAGTTTCAAAAGAGGGCTTAAATATGAAAGTAATCATTTTGCCTATGTGTTTGACAGTGTCAAACTTCATATAATGTAACACTTGAAAAATATTTGAACTGCTGCAACATTTTGGCCAAATGCTCATAGACTACACATCAGCCTATAGAAGACTATGACATTTAGACTTGTTTGTCCTATTTTTTAAGCATTACAGAGCTCTGTGTGTTAGAGCACAGCACAGAGAAAACTGATGTCTCAAATAATTTTTCACTACTACTTAATGTGGACTATCATGACCTGAAATTTAGAAGCGTACAGAACCCAATTCTGTTTTATATTCTAATTTTATTTTCTTTGCACATGTCCGACTCTGCACTATCTTCATTGTCAAGGCACACTTGGACTGTATTTTGAATACTTGAAGTATATGAGGGCACCAGTCCTCACAAAGAAAGGACTTTGGGGTCAGGTGAATTCAGAAATTTCTAGAATAGAACTTAGTGTTCAAACACTACAGTTTTTTCCCTCCTGCATAATTCCTGAGCAATGTTTAAATAAACAGTTAACCCAAATTTCTAGCGATGGTCAGGCAGTAGATTCTGGTTTTTTGCTTCACAGTTATAGCCATCAGACTTGTTTTTCCTGCTGATTAGCCTACTTTTGATCTTCCTGAGCTAAAAAAGTGCCTCTCAGTTTGTTAGTAGACACACAAAGGAATTTTACTCTTATTCCATATGGAAATTAGATATCGGAGATCACATATATTCGAGAAGAACTGTTACGCAGTAAGTCTTCTTTATGCTCGATCCTGCAACAGTTTCAGTCATTCCTTCTCTCCGCACTTAAAATCTTTTCTAGTCTCTGATCATCTCTATTGCTCTTTCCATTGTGCCACCCTCGAGAATTCCCCAGAAAGAGGACTTTTGTATTCAGACTTGTTTCTATAAATTTACCTTAGGTGGTTCAGGCTTGAATGCTGGAGGTGGACTTGGGTCTCTAAGGATCTCCCTGCTACCAGCTTTTCTCAACTGAGCCCTTGGTTCTGGAGTAAACTTTTTTAAACTCTGTGAAAGAAAATAAGAGATAAAATCACTGCAGTAGCTGGTAATTCAAACGTTTTTCCTCTCTCTCAAGTTTACAGTCTGGGGAACAGTAACCAGGAGTCAAAAGACTGCCAGTAACCTGACTACAGTTACTGCATATGTAATTGAAAAGCTCAAAGTGACGAGACATCATCAGGAAATCTATAAAGCTAGGCAGAAGAGCAAAGCTATTATTATTTTTGCTCTTCACAGTGTAACTCTGTAACACCAACAGAAGCAAGATAAATCTGCAGTTAAAAAACTGCCCTCTGATTTTTAAGCCATACATAAAGGGTTTTTGGAAAGCCCAATGGCCAGTCCTACTGAGAAATCCAACCATCTCACCTCCTCGTGATGCACAGGTTCAGAGGAGCGGCTAACAGATGAAATCCTTGGTTCCTCTGAAGGCTCATCAAGTTCATTGTCAGTGTATGCACCACCTTCTCCATCTGTATCCTCCAGGTCACTGATCAGCCGACTGTCACAGCTCAAATAGTCAGCACCCATGGCAGTAAGGTAAGACATACGATCATCTGCATCATCTTCCATGCCCTCCATCTAGAGAAAAGCCAGGAAGAATCAAGGAATAAAGATTCAATAAATTAGAATTAAAGTCCAGTTAAGACTCAACGTCAGGCCAAACAAACCCTTAGGAATGACTTTGCAGAACTGAAAGAAACTAATGCAGAATCACAACAAAAAGTCCTGTAAAAGTTTATACCGCATCATAATTCTCCCCTAGCCACAGCATTAGTAATGAAAGCTCCGAAGTGTAACAGAAAGAATAACATTTTTTGGCTATAGACAGACATCAACTGACTATTTGTTTAACCTATCTACCACTGGAAAATGAAATTTTAAACAATTTTCACTGGCAAGAGATACTTTGAGACATCTGTATAGCTTGACAGACTATGGACTGACTGTTTACCTTTCCTTCCGATACCCATACTGCTTCTCCTTGCTGTTGCTGAATTGTGTCCTTCAGGCTACCATACCAGCTATCGTTAGCTGAATTCAAATTAATGGTTGCTGTAAAAATTGAAGGAAAAAGTAAACACACACAGTAAATGGAATGCAATCCTTATTAATTCTTTGCTCTTTAACACTTTTCGGTTTAGGTACGTGAGAATGTTGAACAGCCACTTCATTTAGATAATTGACAGATACATGGTATTTTTATTTTATTGCTGGTCCATTTCCAAGCTTATTAAATCATTATCTTTTAATGACAGTACACCAGCTCACAATTTCTTTTGCATTAGGATTTGGCAAAACAAGGAATTTTGAAAAAATTCAAGGAAGGCATTACTCATGACCATACCTTCACATTCTTTTAGTTCCAGCCTGCATGAATTAATATGCAGAGTAATAAATAGCTGTCTCGAGACTCACACAGTCACATATTCTCTTAGTAAGCAGGTTAAACAAACATTCTTCCTTACCTGTAAAAAGGTGGGGACAAGTTTTCTTCAGTTTGTTTGCTTGCTCAAAAAGTTTTCTCGAGCTCTTGTTTGATGTAGGACACAGCCTTTGTCTCATGGTCTTCACACCCTGCTTACTGTCTGGGTTAAAGAAGACCACAATTGGAAACCACTGGGTGTAATTTAGCAGGTCCACTGCTTTAGGAGTGACATCCAGCAGAGCATGTTTATCCTGTTAACAAGAAAGGCCAGTCAATGTGGCGCATGTGCGAACAAGTGGAGGTGACTGGAACGTGGGATCCTAGGAAAACCAGGATATTTGTGTCCAAATAAGACCACAACTTGTGGGATGTATTCCCACAGTTATATCACATTTAGAATGTTATGACTAAGTAGAACATCGCATGACAGTAAAGTCTCCATGGCAAATTCAGAAAGCGTATAGTAAAACAGATTCTTGTCTGTCCAAATTTAGAATGGACTAGAGAAGAAAAATGTGATTTCTAACATCAGGTTCAAAGCTATAAAAATTACCAAAATTGCTGTTGAACAATTTCAAAACAGCTCTATCATTAAGCTTATTACAGAAATAGACAGAGTGAAAATTTGAGTACTCTGCAAGTTTTAGGAGCAAGCAAATCAAACAACATGCCTTTGGGCATACGCAATTTTCAGAGAAATGCCCTACCTGCTCAATGATTTGCCTCACAGTATTCAAGCGCACTACCCCAGTTGACTTCTCTGAACCTGCATCTCTGGGTTCTGTCTCTGCAAAGACAACATTTTAGCTTATCTAGAGAGGCCAAGCAGCTGTGATTATTAAGTTATCAATTCTCTCAGTTAAAGATGGAAAAGACACTAAGAGGACAACTTACTCGCTGTTTGGTACAGGTGAGGCAAATCATTTGACAACTTCTCCATAGCGACATCTGCAATAGGGCCAAATATCACCACAGGTCTCTTAAAACCAGCTGAAAGAAAAATATTTGGAGAAAAGAGAAGTCTGATGAGACTGGTTTTATATGTAACCAACAAGACCCCCAGTTACTATGCAAAGTTAAGTTGAAGGTATTAAAAATGTATTTAAAAAAATTTATTCCTCAGAAGTTTGTGCAACAGCATAATACAGAAAGCTACTTTTATCAGCTGAGAAAGTAAAGAGACTGTTTTAACAGCTTGCTTATGAAATTATATTTAGAAGATTCTACATCTGAAAATGTACAGCAGATCTTAATTCATCTTTCCATCCATCAAAACTGCATGAACCTTGACACAGTAGGTTTTGAGTGAATAAAGACACAAATGATAAAGCAACTGCAATGCATCTTGAAGAAACAAAGAAATGCAAAACTATGTTATTGCTCATGTCAAAGCAAGTGCAAACACAGTTCTCAGAGTTAACGCAGGAATGCCATTACCCCATGTCTTCATCTTGGTATCTGGGATCTCCTTTAAAATACTCTTTACTGTTTGTTTTGCTCCAGAATACTGCCATGTGCTAATAACTGAAAATCAGCTTGACCTGCTCAACATCACTAGTAATACAGCTAGTTTACAGTCACGGAGATAGACCACATGAATGACAATTACATTTGGACAATCTGCTGAAAATACCTGGGTTCTATTTGCTCTCAAGCTAACGTTGAAGTGGTGTTTATGAAGATTGGGATTGATCTTGGGCATATGAATTTTACTTTCAGAGCTAGCCAAGGAGCATCTGAGGAAACAAACAAAGCCCCGCTGTTTCATCCCTTTTTCATTTTAAACCTTGAAACTGGTGGGTGTAATTTGGAGACATGAGCAAACAACCATAGTTTAAAAGGGTAAAAAGCTTTCTCTTAGAGTAACTAATGGTATCCAGAAATTTCCACTCTGAGGAAAACCTCATCCCTTCCTAATTTATCATGAGGAGTTAGAAATCATTTTCTTAGCTGACCAAACATTTGGATGCTAAAGCAGCCAGCAATAAATGGGGAGCAGGCTCAAAGCAGTTTCACTTACCTTCACGTAACTGAACGCGCTCGTAGGCTGGGAATTTTGTGCTCACAGACACAATAGCTGTCAGATCTTCACGACTCTTTCTCAGATTCTTCTTCGCTCCAGATCGCTGGCCACGTGTTCTCCAGAAGTCTGCCCTATCACTTGAGCCATCTTTTTGGGCATTTTGAACACTGGCCATCTGTTCAGCTCTGACAGACAAAGCAGAGAGCACAGAATTAGTCACAGAGGGCAAGGGTGCTTTCACTGAAGAAAATGGATTTTGAATTTGCAATAAGTAATTTGCCAGTTAGATAGGAAGGAATGGAGGTAAAAGCAGACAAGTTCAGGTGCCTTTGCCTTGGACCAAACACATTGTCAGAATGCCCTGACTTGCCACAGCTAAAAGTTGCTGGGCAGGAATGAGTCCTGAGCTCTTAAACTCGTCACTCACAGAAGCATAAATGAACACAAATGCAAAGAGGTCGTGAGAGAGGGCAGCCCAGAACTGAAGACCTAAGAAATTACTGCCGCTATTCTCTTCTCCATTAGGCTTCATAAGTTAAGTTGCTATGGCATAGAAACAAAGGCTGGTTTGGCCAGATCAATTAACCAAGAGGAGAAAATGCGCTTACCAGGAAACAGACAGGTAAGTCACATAAGAAGCACATTTTGTAACTTGCTGTGCCATGAAATCGTGAGCTTTTTCTTCCACCATAAAACCACAACCACATCAAGAACTTAAAAGCTACAGTCTAAAAACACTCTAGTGGGGCTTTTTTTTCTGATTAGTTCTAACACTTTTACTCACTGTACATATTTGAACACATTTTATTACCTCCCATGAATTTTAACCAGGAAAGCATATTAAAGCAAAAATGTTGCTGTGGTTCACTCAATATTTCACACAAAAATACAGACTACAGCGCCCAAAAAAAAAAATTGCCTCAGAATAAATACTTAAAACACTCTCCATAAGGATTTACATAAGAAATTCAAGCACTGCAGTTCTTCTAAAAGATTAATCATCAGAGTATTCTTGCACAGAGAGTCATGAGCTTCCTAAGGTGAAGGGGTTTTGTTTGTCTAGTATTTTTGTTTGGTTGGGGTTTTTTGTTTGCTTTGATTTAATTTGCTGGGGGTGTACAGACAAAGAAGGCAGGGGAAAAAGCAAACGCAAAACAGAAATAGGACCCACCACCCATTTTCTGGAAGAGGAACTGAAGCAGCTAGTGATCAAAGCTTGATTGATTGCAGGGACAGAAACTCTAGGTCTGTGCTGCAAATACATGACCTAGTATGTAGATAACACCACCCTCTCTCATTGTCTCGTTGCATAATACCATGCTTCTAAAATCTGCAGTTTTTACAAGTCTTACAAAAGTAAAGGCAAAATAATTTATTCATTATTGTAGAGGGGAATAAAAAGGAGGAAAGGTATGACATATGAAGCAAAAATAACTTGGGGGGTAGGGAGAATCTTACTTACAATAATGGGTAGGAGGACATGGTGCCACCTTACCTGCTCTTATTTGGAATGAGGCCCTTTTCCAGTTCATTTCCAATTCTCACAGCCAGCCAGTTTCCCAGTTTGCCATCATACAGTGTATCAACTACTCTAAAGATCTCCCCTCGGGTGAATGCTAAGCTCTGCGGTGACTCTTTTTCACACTCGAAGTGACTCCTGATGAAGAACGAATCTCCTCTGCCACAGGCCATGATGTCTCTGTAGACTAAAACAATACCTCTCTTTTAGTTTCTATTTTTTTACACTCAAAAGAAAGATTAGGCTGTGGTTCTAGAGAATACAGCTTTGAAATTCTAAATGTCTGCTCACGAAGATGTAAAAACTAGACATTCATTCACATTCACATTCATTGCTCTACACCCACTTATCAGGAGTGTTCCATACTGTATGTGCACAGCCCTTACAGCTCTGGGGCAAGGAGGAACTTGCACATTCCAAATGCAAAAGACAGCTATGGCACTACAGTCTTGCAGGAGGCTGTGTCTCCCAACATGAAAGCAAGAGGCTTTGCTTGCTCCTTAACTGTTCATCAATAAAACTGTCCATTTGCTGCTGACCAAATCCTTTAGGACTGCCAAGGCACAGCAGAAAAGGAATGCTAACAGCAGATCTTCTGCCAGCTGCTACAGACAGAAGAGCAGAAGAAAAAACAGTACCTTTCCATTTTTCAGTATTAAGAGTTGCTTTTTGCTAGTAATGAAAGACATGGAGACATACTCTGAAAAACACATCACACATGCAGCCTTGTACGCATGGAATACAGCTACCTTCTCAACTACTGAAAAGGAGAGTAACTAAAATGCTATCAAAAGTAAGTACGAGAGAGATTATTTGTGGTTTCACTGACAAAGCACAGCTTAAAAACTTCGTAGATACACATACATTCTTTTCAAAGCACCTACCTTCATATTTGCTTTGAGCCAAAATGGTCACAGTTTCACCTTTGGGAATTTCTAAGAGATACAAAACAGCATCTTCCCGAACAATGCCTCTGAAGTCTTGAGTGTTCACCTATATACCAAAAAAAAAACCCCACAACTACTGAAAAATCAACCATAAAAGGAATAACCACAGATTTTTCTTTCATCTGAAAATATCTTAAGTATTCTCTTCCCTTATTACAGGTATATTTTTTAAAAAAGTCAATACAATTGTCTCTTGTGAATATTTATTTCTGCTACTAACAGTAATCTTTTGGAAATAACTAGGTTCTGGATGTACACTGCTAGATTGCTTCTTCAACTTTAACAGCCTCCAGAAGGGGCAAGAGAAAAGAGGTAGAAAGAAAATTACATTAGCCTTCCATGTGAATTTTCAGAAAAAAAGCAGAATGAAGGGATTAAGTGGCACAGATGATATAAATCAGCAACCAGAAAAATAAATCACCATAACCCAAAAAAACTGGAGAAAGATGAAAAAAGAAAATTACAATGGTTACAATTTTTCCCCTTTAAAGACTACGAGGAAGCATTCTAAAAAAAAGAATTAGTGTCCCATTTTTCATCATTTTTTCTTGATTAATATTTAACTACTCCTTCCACAACACTGTAAACAAACTAAAGCTTTGTATAGAATTCTCCTTCAAAAATTCATTTCTGTAAGATCCCTCTACCACATATACACCCTCCCAAAGCAGTAATTTGATTTTCTAAGCTCATGACTTCTCCCACACTTCCACTAAGAACCAAATCAGGATATACAGAAACTATTTGCATTTCAGAGACACATATTCATACCTTAAGAATCTGATCTCCTTCCTGCAGTCCCTCCTGATCAGCTGAGGTACCTTCTTGAATTCCAGCAATAAATATCCCTACATCATTTCCACCAGCCAGTCGTAGACCCACACTGTCCCCTTTCTTGAATCTCACCATTTTTGTATTAGGACTACAAGATTTACAGACAGAAAAAGGAAGTAAGGCCAGATATTAGGTATATAAAAATATTAGGATGCCAAAAGAAAAAAAATTGCAACCTCTCAGCAATATTATATTAATAATATTCTTATCCCCTTCCTTTTACTAGATAGGCTACATTTACCCAGATAACTCTACAGTGAAGACAGGAAGCAGAGAATTTGCATTTTTCAGAGTAGAAACTGAACTAGGAAGAGTGACTAAGTGGCATGCACAGATTTGACTGAGCAGGGAAACAGGTCCCTGCTTTTGAAGCCCCAAAGTATTTCCCTACCTATGGTATCCTCTCTCATATGAACACCTGGGGGTTTTGTGAAAAGAAGACTGAGTTATGAGTAATCATACTCATTGTTTTCTCCTCTATATTCTAAAGAACTGTTACATGAATTAAACTGATGCCTATTTTCTTTACTGTTAAACATGTTCATTAGAAGTCTTCTAATTTTCTTGTTATGAGAAATATTTCCAAGTATAATCTACTGATATATTAACAATCAGCCCTTTCACATTGCAGTGGGAGAGACTACTGGACTAGACTCAGCTTTTTTGCTCTCAGAAAAGCTGTATGCCTGAGTGACCTTCCAACACAGAGGACACTACTTATCTGTCAGCCATTCTCAGTAATACCCTAAGCCTGTATTATAAATTCCACTTCACCAAAATAATCACTTGATTAATTTGCACATCAATGACAACATATGCAGGGTCCAACCCAGAAGAGATCTGAGAAGAAAATAAACCAAGCTACAGAACATTTTCAAAACCTTGTCATTAGGCTTCTCCTTACAATCCCAACACTCCTACACCTTCAATTTCTGTATTTGGAAGCTCTCAAAAGAAAACACATAAATTCATTTCCTTTAATAAAAATAAAATAAAATTCTTGCACATGGTCCCATGCAAGCCCAGAAGCACAGGGTGTTCTATATCTTTCAGACAGATTCCAGGCAGATATTTCTAAAACTAAGCTGAACTCAAATATCATTAGTTAGAAGCCATGTCAGCTCTTGTCAGCATTAAGCTATGAACAGAGTATCACTCCAAATGAGAGAAAGAAGCCAAACCCATGCAGCCAAGAATCACGTCCTGGTAACTGGAAGAATACTGAGTGCAAAAGAACTCAGTGCCATCTTACCCATATATTGCTTCATCTTCTGGGCTTGGTTTAAGAAACGTTCGTGTAACTGCTTTTGGCTGAGGCACTAATTGTAAAAAATAAAAAAGACAAAAGAAGTTACTGAGATATTGAAAAAGTCACAAATGGCAGCAATTTTTAGCTATCAGATAGCAATCAAACTCTCCACGCCAAAGATTAATACAGATTTAAAAATCAAGCATGTCTGACAAAAATCCATTTATTTATATTTTTTTTAGTTTTTTAAAAATAAAGAAGAGTTCAGGGAAGGAATACACAACTCTTTCAGGCAAGCTAGATCAGACTTCATCCATCTGCTTAGAGCAACAGGCTAACAGCACATGTTCTAGGAGAGTACTTGCTTTTTTCAGGTGGTAATACTAATAAGCAAGGGCCATCAAATAATGTCAAGTGTTTCTTCCCTGCACATCCAAGCAAAGACAAACCTCTTCTCTGTGTGTCAGGGTGGGGCTGACATTACAAGCATACCAGCTTTGTCAGCATGGTTGAGGGAACAGACATTCTGTGACCAGGGGAAAAAAAGGCAACCATAACCTTCAGACTCTGACCTGCTGGTTCATCTTGGTATTTCAGTTCTTTGTTTGAGTCTACAGCTGTAACAGCAGAAGCAGCAATGTCACCAGTTGATTTGAATGGAGTAGGCATTGCTCCCATTCTGGACATCCTGCTGGAGGGATCATCTTTTGCACTGAAAGAAAGAAATACAGTGTAATGAAACCAGAGAAGAATGCATACATTTTAGTAACTGCTTTGACAAGCATGAGAAAAATTAACTAGAGAAGAGCATTTCTTACTTTGGTTTATCTTTCAGTTTTTCATTGGATGAATGTGAATCTAGATCAGAATGCTGTAATCTGTCATCTTGAGGGGAGAATGATCTGTTTGACTCTATTTCAGAAATATCTGTAAAGAGAGTGGCAATTCAAGCAATGCAGGATTTGTTTACACTATCTGCTCAGCTGATCACCACATATATTTACAAAGTTTTCACATATAGCATATACTGAACCTTTCACCCCACTCTCATTTCAAAGATTTGACTAAGGTTCAAAAAGAGCCTTTTGGGGCTTCCACCCCTCTACTCTCCCCAGAATATTTCAGGAAGGTTTCCCACCACCTTTAGGAAACACACTCACATCACACAACTACTTCAAGCATCCCACAGATGTGTTAGTTAGTGTTAGTAGGCTTTTATTTGAGGTGTCATGGAAGTTTCCAAATCAAAGACGACCTTCATATCAACAGTTCTTACATCATTGCCCTTCAGTGGCAAAGGAAACAAGAATGGCCCTCAGATCTGAACTGCAGGTCAGACTTCACAGTAAAACCTGCCAAAAGTTCCAGCCCATAAGTTCCAGCCCAAAAGTTCCTTTTCTGACACCAGAAAAGCTAGTATCTTGTTCCAAATAATGTAGCATCCTGTTCCCCAAAACTTTCTGAGCCCTTCCCAAAGCAAGATTACGCTGAGATACAGCTCATACACCTGTAAAGAACAGGTACTGGGAATAGAAACCAGTTATCCAAGGGCACTTAATTTCCTCTTGTCCTGACATTTCTTACTCCATTTGAATGCTGCCATGAATCTAAATACCCTCAGAAGGAGAGACCAGTCCAATGCACTTGGTTTTAAAACTTTTATTAAAGTAACTGATTTGCTTGTTCCAAGAAGACTGATTTTGCCAGAGCAACATTGGTTCTTTTATCTCTGCCCCTTCCCAAAATGTAATTATGTGGTTACTACAAAATTATTTTCACCTAAAGGAAGGGGACACTGTTGCTTAATTGGCTATTGCTTAGGTTTGTTTGTGTTTTATTCTTTTTCATAAAGAACCTAATATCACTCTACCGCAGCAAAACAATGTAAGCTCCACTTTGTCCTTGCACAGAGTCCAGAACTCTGGATCCACATTAAACCTCACCATCCATTTCTGAGTCACTGTCGTTCAACGAAGGAATGTTGAGCAGCGTCTGCTTTCGGTCCCTGAGAACAACCAGCTGGAGTTTCCCACGTGATTTCTCAATCAGTTTTCGGGCATCAGCTAAAGACATGTTCTCTGTCACTGTACCATTGATCTGGACATAAAAAGGCAACAATAACATAGCAGTCCACATTGTGCTCAAGTTTAATAGTGAACTTGACTGCAACATGACTTAGTTCATAATAACCACTGTAACCAGTGCCTGCCAGACTGCTAGCAGTAAAAAACCAGAACAGACCTTGAGAATGATATCTCCTTCATGAAGGTTGCCATCTTTGGTTGCTAGGCCAGTACGAGTCATTTCTTTTATGAAGATCTGACTTCCAAGACGAAGTCCATATTCTGGAACAAGTAAGATAATCCACTGTAGTTTAAAAGATGAGTGAGGATGCACTTTTTAAAAAACCACAGTGTACACACATCAAACACCATTTTATATACCATGAGAGGAAAAAAAAAAAAGAAAATACCATAGACCTAGTAAACCCACTTCACCTGAAGCCAAGTCTCCAATATCTGTGCTGCCATCACAATATGAAAAAGCAACAGTCCAAAACAAATTGCAGTTGGATGACTGGTCTGCACCTTCAGCAGCAAAATGATGCCTTTGTTCTGCAGCTGCTTATTAACATGTTGGACTAGATTCTCTCTGATTCATATTTTGCATGACATAGAGGGGTAAAAGGGTCAAAAAGCACTAACAGAGGTATTTCTTTTTATCAGTTGCTGCATGCTGACCCTGTCCTATCTGTACTCCAGGAAAGGCCTTGATTGTTTCAGGCAAAGGATTTTTTTTTCACTCCCCTTCCCCATTTTTCCTCTGTGATCTAAGTTACTTGGGTCATATATTTTCTACTTAAAAAGAAAGATGACACCCTTAAAACACATGCATCCTAGAACAACAGAATGTTGTTCTGCTTTAAAAGATCACCACATTTCAGCAAGCCTGCAAAGTAGCCATATGAATGGCAGAATATCATTACAATACAGCTAACTTTTAATAAAAGTTAACAAATGCACCTTAAATTTCTCTTTATTTGTATACATATCTGCATTATCTTTACAAGTGAAAACCTTGCATGCAGAGGAATAAGAGGAAGAAGAAAAATGTATTCTTGCCAGAGTCATTGGAAAAAGAGATTAGCTCTTGCATACAAAGTTTAATTAGCAAAAATTCTTACAAATTACAACAGGGCAGACAAGGAAAAAACCCAACAAGCACATCCAACCCCTCTAGAAATAAACCATCACCCTCCCCCCAAAAAAACCAACCAAACAACCAAACAAAAAACACCAGAAAAGGATGCACAACTTAATCTCAGATATGCTTTCCAGGACAAGTCTTAATTTCACAGCACACAAAAGGTCAGGCTTTTGGCTTTCATTTACACACTCCAGGACTCAGCAAAGAAAGGCTGAAATGCTGCTATTTCAGTACTTCACCTGCTGCTTTTTCAATATTCTTTAACGACCAGAACCCAACAAACTTTATTATTAAAGGCAGAGTCTACTCTTCACCCTGTGTAGCTAACCCTTTTGTAGAAGTGACAAGTGTAATCTGAGTCATGATCAGATCCATCAGGGTCTATCAGAACCAGAAGAAAAGGGCAGAGGAAATGGTAAACTAAGGACACAGCGGCTTGAAAAGACTGAAATTATGTGGGTGAACAAATCTTTGTTCAAAGGTAAAGTTGAAGGTGCTGGGGAAAAATCATCCCAAATCAGCTAGGAAGAATGAATGAACTTAAACCACCAGTTAGAAAAGTCCACATTTAACCTCTAAAAGCAGAAAGCAATTCAACTCTTTTCCTTTCCTCACCAAAAACCATGCTCTATTAGAAGTTGATTCCTCTCCTCCCCTACTAGACCCACCTTCATTGTGTCTGCCTTTTGTTAAGAGAACACTGATTGGTGCAGTCTGATCCTGCTGTCCCGTGTACTCATGCTGGTGGTGTATCTCAGGCGAAGGACTGCGGGAACAAAGCCTGTCCCGACTACGACTTCTCATTTCCCTCCCATATCTAGGATCAGCTGAAGACCCATGACTGTAACTGGGTGGGCTGTAGTCTCCTCTGTAGTCCCGTTCATAGCCACCATCCCTGTCGATGCTCCTTCCCCTGCTCCAATCTCTTCGGTAGTCTCGATCCAAGCTCCTGTCAACGCTCCTACCACGACTTCGATCGCGGCTGTAGCTGCATTCCCTGTCACGGTCTCTGCTTCGGTTACGCCCTCGCTCTTGCTCATCTCTGTAGCTCTGATCCAGGCTGTTCCCCCAGCTTTGGCTGCGCCCTCCATTTCCACTGTGCCAGCTTCGCTCACTATAGCCACTTCGAGCACTTTTGCCATCAAATTCTGCATGGTCATCCATGACATCTAAAGCTCTGTCCTCGTAGTCAAGGGACGGGCTTCTCTTCAACGCAGCAGCCTGCACTTTCCTTGGTCTTTTCACTACCTGTTCAGTACAATATGAAACAAGTAAACATACAAAAAGCCTTTCAAAGATCAGAAGGTGAAATCGAACAGATGAATCTTCTTCATGTTTCAAATAGAGTTTGGGGAAAAAAGAAGAGCAATGTTCTATTTATTACTGGACAGGATCTGTGTATGTAGAATATCATTTGCCTCTTCTCTTCTGTACCACTAGTTATTCAGTAAAATAAACAAAGAGGACGTACATTTTATTCTCAGTTTTTCAACAAGATAACTCTGTGATACTGTTGAAAAATTTCCATTTATTTTACCTGCAGAAACTGTATCTTTGTACTATTTATTCTATACTTTGTATCTTGCAGGGGACTGCTTTGCTTTATGCCTTTAAAATACACTTAATAGAGGAAAACCTAAATCTTGACTGGTTATGCACACACATACCACTGTACACTGAATACATTTGGAATTTACTTACAATGGTGGCCACTTTTCCACTTTTCCTAAGCTGCTGAACTGCAAAAGAATGTAGAACATTTTCCATCGGTGTCCCATTAACTATGACCACTCGGTCATTTTCTCTGCAAACAGGGGGAGGAAGAGAAAAAAGGGGATTTAAGAGGGGTTCATCATGAAAACAGCAGAACAAAATTTCCTTTTCTTTTTCAGAGGGAACCTATGGATTTCATTCAGTTTAAGAAGGAGTTTTGCTTTAGAACTGTTTGCTATAATAAACACCACAGTATCTGAATACCAGAAGCAGCTTTTGATAACATCTAACAATTAGACTTTGAGCAACACTGTGTATCTTTGTATGCACTGTGTTCAGCTTATGTGCCTTGCCATAATGTTTTTTTAAAGAATATTTGTGATGAGTACTAATTTTATTTTTTTTTTTTAGTTCTTTCAAGACTCCTAGTTTTTTACACCTAGTGCTGGACTTCTTCCACATTTCACGAAAGCTTCGAACTGCTGCAGCCATACTAGTATTTAGGCAAATATTGACAAGTACAACTGCAGTATACTTTTCTGAAAGTCTGGTGTTCAGGTCCCATGTACTCTGTAGAAAGGTGATTGGGGGGAAAAAGCCCCAACAAAACTGTAATGCACATGAAGTCCTCCCTGCACTAAAACACAGGCCAACTGAGATTACTAACTCATCTATTCAGACGTCCAGCATATGAGATGGACAAAACAACACCTAACTCAGTCAGCCCTATGAAATAGCACCATAAGGCTGATTAATTTAAACCCATAAATTTCATAAATGCATTTCAACACAAAAAGTGCAAAAGATTAGAAGAAACCCAAATTACCACTCCTCATACTCCTCACATTAGTTTTTTTTCTGGTGACTCTTTAGTTACTAACCTTACAGTCAGCATTAGCTCAACTTATTACTGGTTACTTTGCCATTTTCTGCTAGATAAAAGAAATTTTTGGTACCAACTATTTTATCTTCATTATAATCAAATCACATCACAATCTCCTTTTTAAATACCAAGATTATATACTCTAAGCCTCCATTTTTAAGGCACTCTAACTCCTAAATTTTCATGCCTCTTTTCATACTCTTCCAATTCCTTTTAGTGGATGAGTATGCCAGAACAGCATGCCATATTCCAGTATCACTTTCATCCAGATGTATGCATGAATTAAAATAGCTCTCTGGACACTCCATACATCCAAAGGCAGTACTGAACTTAATACTGTAATATTACACCAAGAGGTCCATCTGCTTCTACTCATTTTACCCTAAAAAGATGACACAATTGTATTTCCCATACACTCTGAAGGTTAGGCCTATATTCCTTGATTTGTTTGAGCTCTGCCTTCATTTTTCTTCAGAATGTGTTTTGTCTGAAAATGCCCACATATCTTGGTACTGGCTTTGCCATCATCAGTTTATCTGCAATCTTTCATAATTTGTGGATGTGATTTTATTCCCAAATCACAGGTGATTATGGAACAAGGATGATGACAGCAGTGGTGTGCAGGGATCACTGCTACAAAATGTAGGATTTGTATACTTATGTTAAAAATGGTTTGTTACTTGCTTTACAATATCCCTTTTATTCAGTTATTCAATAACAACTCCCACACTAGCCATTTCATTACCTGACCAAAAATTAATGTTTGGCAAAAGGAACAGAATCTACCCTCTTGAATTATTATTACTGCACAATTATTTGGCAGCAATTCTTTCAAAGGTCAAAGTATGAGAAAATGATGGAGGATAGAAACTCTCAGCCTACGGATTTAAAATTATTTATCTATGATAGATGCTGCCTCACCAAGGATGAAGTTACCAGAAAGACAAAGAAACTCTTTATTTCTGTAATTTTTTTAATTTCAGATATAAAATAAATATTTAGAAAATCTTCTTTGGGCTGATTTAAGTCATTCTTGGAAACTAATGATTAACCACTACACATGTCTACCAGAGGAGGAACAATGAGGATGTTTTAAGATACTAAATATTTACATTGTTTCTCTACATGAAATTCAATCTTGAAAGAAACACACTCAACAGTTAAAGAATTTTTAAAAACACTGAAATTTAATGTCTTACTAAACAGCAACTAACACTGCTATGTATAATTTACTTGTTTTGTTACTTGGGGTTTTTTTGTTTTTTTTTAAAGAGACATCTAGATTTTCAAGAGGGCACTAAAACTTGAGGGGATTAAATCACCAGCATTTCAACCAAGTCTGTCCAAAGGTTTTATGTATTCTACAGCCACGACCCTGAAAATGCCAGACATAGAAGAGATTGCTTACTGAAGTAATCCATCTGCTGGACCACCTGGGAGAACATCCGAAATGACTATCGATGTTTCACCATTTTCAAAATGAGGGTTATCTCTGCCTCCAGAAACTGCAATCCCAAATCCTCGTTTTGAATCCTTTACAAGAAAACCAAATACAACAAAACTTGAATTACATTGTCAGGAATTTGGACAGGGAGAAAGCAGCAGAACATGAACATTCCTGTGATGACACTCTAAGTGGGTACTATTTTAAGTATGATAGTTGCATGTGGAGTGCTGCAGAAGCACACAGTACCTCTAGATTTAAGAAAGATTGTGTTTACACATCTATGTAACCAAATGACAAGTTCTTTTCTTCCAAGACTTTTACAGCCTCATGATTATAAGTAATTAAGTAAAGAACTCACTAAATTTGCCTGCATTTTGCTTTACCATCCCACAGGTTATTCATACCAAATCTACTGTGAGGTAAATCTATTTTGTTAGTGATGCTTGGGAAAGTGGAACAGCTTTCCAAGGATCTCATCTTTCTTATGATTGCTAAGTAGTTTGTAAGAACTACTTACTCCTCAATCAAACTAAACAAGATCATGGTTGATTACAAAGAGCAAGTAGTGAACCTGTGCATTGTCTATAATCCTCTTCTGTCACTATCAGCTGTTTTACACATGTAAATAATGTCAAACCTGTCATTACATAAATCATAGAAGTCCTAAGAAGGCAACCATAAAATCAAAGAAATGTTTCACAGAATGCCAAGGAAGCATGTTGATAGCTCTAAACCTGACAACTGTTTGCATAACTGAACTGCTGACAACAAGGTGAGCACAAAACCACACAAGTTTAATTTTATCAGCTATTTAACATGCACATCATATCACTAAAAAAACCCAAATTATGCTACATTTGAACAAAATATTTTAACACAGTGGCAAAGTAATACATCAAATTAAGGTAATGATTTTCCCCCAGCTCACACTCAGCATGTGTATAGTAAATCATATGCCAACTCATGTTCCACTAATGCTGACATTAAGTGATTATTTCTTTGAGGAGGGAAAAAAGCAATGTGATTTTCTTTTAAAACAGCACTTCACTTGCTACACCTCAGTTTTACAGGAAGCAGTTCAATGCTTTACACCAAAACAATACCAGTTCAAAATAACAGAAAAATTCAATGGCAGTGGCTGATACAGCAAGTTCAGTAGTCCTTTGCCATCTCAGTAGCCTAAGTCTGTCTCTGTGGTAAAGAAGTAATGCTCATTTACACAATATCTGAGATCTAAAATGCTGGAAATTACAGGAACTAAGATCTTCTTCTGCGGTGTTTCTCCTGTCTACCTCTGTAACCTAAAAACCAACCCTTTTCCACATGAAACAAGCTATGTAGAAAAGATTGCTATTTCACCTTGGGTAATTCAAGTTTCAGTTTATTGGAGAAGATCTGAAAAGAAACTTAGGCAGCTCAGTACAGGCTGCTCACTGAACCCAGAATATCAGAACAGCTGGGAAGACCACCAGCAGCAAAGCCAAAGTGCACACCTTGTACTATGGCGTGGCAGCCTAGCTATTAAAAAATACAGACACAAGTGGTCTGCTTTCTTTAATTCAAAAGGACTCCACTTGATGAGATACTTCCTGTTTTCTTAAAGGAACTGTTCAAAGTGACACCTAAAGTCCACCTGTTTTCCATGTTTTAATGACAGTGGTTTTCCACTGGATTCTACCGTGGTAGATATTAAAGTAAATTACAAAAATAAAATCAGTGGAACCCTGTTCAGTGATTATTACAAAGCTTGGACATTAACCGCGAACTGCTTGATAGAACCATCTGTTTTATTTTTAAGGCTCTTCAGTAATGAATTTAGCTATGTGGTTGACATGTGGTATATTACACTGTCATTAGAAAGACCAAACAGTAGCAAATATAGCACTTACATTGTTAATTGAATTTACTCTTAACATTAAAGAGTCATGCTATTGTATGAGTAGCAACTAAGCCTTAAAATAAAAAACATATCTGATTTGGACAATTAATTAATCCTATTCTAGACTCAGATAGTCCTAATAACATCTATTGCAAAACATATTCAGAGTAAACCAGTACTTGAATATTTGAAAACTAAAAATATAACAGGCACTCACTCACCTTTTGTAAGGTCACTGTGTACTGTTCCCATATCAGCTCTTCCATGCCTGGGGCCTGTTGCACACAGAAACCAATTAGTAAAACACACAGCATACAACTATTTAAATTAAAATGTGAAAAACCCCACTAAAACACAGGTTTAAAAATAATATGCATATTCTGATATTTTGGGAGAATTAGTATGAAATCTATGTATTTCAATAAATGACAATTTTTCTTTAAAAAGGCAAAAATATATTAATAGGTCCAGGGTGGTAGAATCCCTTCACGTTTCACTGATTTAACAGCTCATTCTGATTTTCTGGAAAAGCCTTATTCAGCAAAAGCATTTAATTCAGATCAATTAGCATTCTATAGCTCTGATTCAAACACACAAAATACTTATAGAAAACCTTTCAGTCCCAGTATGCAGTAAGATTTGCAGTTGAAACTGAGGGTTTCAAAATGAACTAGACTTCAGATGTCTTTCTTCTTGTTCATGTGGATTTAACAAAATGTTTTGTCCACTATGAATTACATAACTAAATATTTAGGTTCCCATCAAGGAATTAAATTTCACAGGAAAACAAAACACAATATATCACTATACAGTACAGGTATAGCCATTTCTGTGACACTTCTGAGAAACATTTTTTTCCACATGTCCAGTTAAAACTGATCACAAACTTTATCTTATATGATATAACCAGAAATTTTTCCAAGATCACAGCTTAAAATATAATACAGAATAATCACCCGGCTGTGATGCAGCATATAGTACACAGCCAGCCCCTTCAGTGCCTGCCCTGTAAAACCAGGAGAAAAATGAGCCACATTTAACACACTGCGAACATTTCAAAATGGAAAGCATCCATTGCACAAGAAAAATCCAGGCATTGTATAAGTATGTGCATGCACATACTCAAGCCACAGGTTGTTTTTTGTTAATGGAAGTGGCCTTCCTTTATCTCAGAAAATTGACTTACAGACAGAACCTGAGTTCAGGCCAAATGGACTTTTTAAAGGCATCACAGGGATTACTGACAACTAAACTCCTGAGCAGTAGACAGAGAAGTGACACAAGAAGGTATGCCTGTACTTTAAGGCATCCCTTGTATTTTCGGAGTAAGACTTCTGGCAGTGCACAACTGTTCAGCAAGCTATGGATGTTATTTCTCACATGCAAAAAAACCCCTTGATGCATAGCTCCAGTTGATTCTGCACACCCCAAAGAGGAACTAGATTTACATTTTCCATTGCACATTAACTTAAAAATAAGTCTGGCTCAGAGATCCTGAGAGAATATGCAAAACATTCAGCATTTTTACCAGGAATTTTACAACATTGAACAGTGTTAAATTTCCACTGTTCTGCCAGAAAATGAACAATGCTTTCCAGTTTCCAGAACCTCTGGGGTCTAATTAAAAAAAAAATTAAAAATAGATGTAGGAGATGATGGCTTATATTAAAAATACATAAAAGTAATTGTTTCTAAATTTTGACTTGTTTAGATCAGACAAGAATGTGAATACTATTAGTATTAAAACACATATATCTGGGGGTCAGTGTTGAATGTGCTGAATCACAGAGAAATTATTTGATCTGATACTCCCATTTAACCAGCTGACATGTCTAAGCTTTCAGCTATCTGAAACTGAACTGTCTCACTAGATATATTGCCTTACACAGAGAATCTTTTCCACAAGTGAAAAATTCCTCCTTAACTAAGCTCTTTTTTTGAACTGCTGTGATGCTGCCGTAAATGGAAGCAACTAGGCTGGCTTGTCTGGCATGTAGGAAACAGTTTACCTACAAATGACCCTTGGCTATACCATTACAGTCCTGCTTTTCTACACCATCTTTTTAAGCTCTGCAAAAAATGAGTCTGTGCTGAAGAGAGGCCTCGGTGTAATTTAAATTCCAGCTGACTTCACTGAATAAAGTTTTAGAAATGAAAATCAGTACCAAATGATGGGTAAATTTTGAAGGACAAGCAGGTGGGTTCAAATTTTGTAGAAGCAGTGAAGATGGAAAATCTTTTCCATCCTCCTCACAGTAAAAAAGCCTCAACAACGTACACATGTAACATGAACATCACTTAAATTCAGTTTGCACTGTATGCAGCTTCTACCAGCACTACCTCCCAGCCAAGAATACTGAGGCCAGCTCTGAGCAAGTGCAGGAGCAAGGCAGGAAGAATGCAGTCAAGAAGAGCTTACTACCCATGGGGACAAAGAAAGGCCTGAGAAATGACTGCTTATTCAGTATAACACCGCAGGAAAAGGACTGAGGAAAGCATTGTAAAGGTCTCACAGATGGATGTAAGGGTATGAAACAGGAAACTTACGGGAATTTCCTTCCAGAAAACTAGGCCTTCCATGAGCAGGGGCATAAGTATAACCTTGTGCACAAGTGGAGAGATGTATTGGGTAGTAAATCAAAGCATCACAAGCCTACAGAATTAAGTTTACTTTGCTCTGACAAATAAGTCTCATAGTCAAAAACGTAAGTAGTAAGAATGAAAGAGAAACTACTGCCTACAGACACTGTAATTAAGGACATGCAAGATGCTGAGCCTACAGTATCATCTCATTTTTGCCTAGAAAAAGTTCCTCATAGTACCAACAACTGTTTCAGGTACATTCCATGTAAATTTTGGGTGTTTATTTTTACCTTGAAACTGCTACTGAAAATTAAATAGAAGATAATTAAGCAATTCACTTCTAAATTCACAAAAATTTGTTAAAGTAATCCATTTTTTGAAACTGCTGCTTGGGAAACTGTCTCCCATTTGCTGTATGCTACATTAGGGAAGGAAAGCACACTATGTACTTGCAAAGCTGATTTTGTACAATGTAATTACCAAGACAACACAACTACTTCTGCTGTACTGATAAAACAATGCAGGCTCTGCAACACAGTTCAGAGAACTGAATGGTCACCTTGGAAGCCCATAAGGCAAAAACAATCTCTAAACAATAATCCCTTTAACATTATAAAATGTACTGCTGCTTGCCATTGTCACAATGCTAACCCATACCGTCAGATTAATGGAGAAGACAGAGAGGGAGAGACTACAAATATTACAAATCATCAGTCGGGGACTTGATCAAAACTAATATCTAAGTCTCCCCCCGAATTGTGAAATTCCTGTACTCCACATTTAATGATGTGACTCTCCTCTGAATGCATCAAGTGATGAGTTATGAAAAGCCTTCATCACCTTGCCAATTTCTTCATACTTCATCTGTAAGGAAACACAAAGGGATCCTGAGCAGCTTGTGCATCCCTTACAGGATCGCAGTTTCACTGCAAGATTGCACACCAAAACACTGGAGAGAGAAATGCAGGCAAAATGGTTAAGAACCCCACCTCCAGTTACTAACAGTAACTGTTTTACAAGTCCACCCAGGTTTCACACAGACAACAGGCTACCTGCAGTAAATGCAAATTACTGTAATTAGCTAGTCTAAATTCATTAGGGACTAAAGTCAGTCCATTTCTAATTAGAACACTATAGTTGGGATTTGCTTAAATCTGTCTAATACTCATATCCTAAAATGACAGGTGCTTTCCACATACCCAAAATAGACTGCTTAGCAGAATCTTTGGCAGGAAACTAGTCAAAGTGCTAAAATCGCCTGTGTGCTACAAACAGGCAGCTGTTGCAGCTCTAACTGGCAGACATCAGAGATTTATGCAATTACTTGCTACAGAGAGATCACCGAAGACAACTTCATTCACGCTGAAAGAAGAACAAAACCAGAAGACCTGCCACAACAATCATCTGGCTATAAAAGTGAGTTGGAGAGGGGAGGGATGCACGAGGAGAGGAGGGGAAGAAAAGACTTGGAGCAAGATGCAACAAAAAGCAACTCACGTGCCCTTTCAAAATCCCCAACTTTTTGACTGCATGTGACCACATTCTCTGCAGAGCTTGAGCTGTCTTCATTGTTGCAGGATATAATCTGTGCGGGAACGCCGTACATCCCGTCTTTTCATCTGTTTCCACCACTCAACATGGTTATGTAATTCTAATACAATAGTGGCCTACATACTCAAACAAATCCTGCCGTCAGTTTCACACAGAAACACATCAAAACCACAGCAGGGAAATGTACTGTGAGTTTCACTAACTCCCACTTTAAGAGATCCCAGGAAAATTCAGTGCTGTAATCTTATGTTTGTTTGCTTTTAAATAAAGTGTCAGAAACAGATCACTATGCAGCACCTCATTCTTCTTCCAAGCACATACAGGTTAACCCCACCAGGAACCTAATTCAAACTTAAAAGGAAAAAGACCTAAGAAGCACAGTGCAGATGATTTGAAAATTCATATATTGACTATAATATTTTACACTTTTTGCAGAACTGTGTAGGGTTGGCTCCAGCAAGCAAAAAATGAAATAGAGACAAAATTATAATCACTGCGAAGAACAGTGTTTGCCCTCAAACATTTAGCAAGGTATTTGTAAGAATGATAAGCTAATCATACAGCCAAACAGATAAGTTACTTTATTGGAAAATAGGTCATGCTATCACTCCCATTTATGCTGCATGAATGCTGTGAAATTTAAGCCTCAAGTGAACTTTTCCCCTAGACTTTATGTAAGTTTCACAGGCAGTGAACAGATAGGAACACATGCCAAGTTCTGTACACAATGCTAACCAAAACCTCCACGCACAGATTGCATTTTGCACTAATAGAACAGTTTTAACTCCTGAAGAGTATTAATTCGGACAGCAGTGGAAAACGTGAAGGGTTGTGTTGTTTGTTTTCTGTTTGGCTGTTTGTTTGGGTTTGGGGTTTTTTTTGGGGGGGGAGGGGGTCGCTGTAAAGGGACAGTGCATGTGTTCAAGTTCTTCCATTCAAAAAGAAGACTTAATTCAGCAATCTGTGTTTTGACTGTGGCCCCATCTCTGCACTAGCCAGCAGAACTTTGATGAACAGAGGGTGCCCCTTCATCATTGAGCTGCCAAGAGTGAATGCCAAGGGGATCCACGAGATGCACACTGACTCCAGCCCCTGACTTGGGCTTCCCACTTGGATGTGAGTAGGAGTTTTATTAGAGTTTGGTCAAAATAGTTTAGAGTCTCCATCCACATTTCTAAAGAGCAAACACGTTCGTCTCAACAGACTCACATTCACAGCTTCCAAAACTGTTGTTTATTTATTTATTTATTTTTACAAAAAGGGCAGGAAAAAGAAACAAATATAAGTATGTCTTTGAGACTTCTCTAACCCTGTTTTCTTTGCTTTTCTGCCTTCCCCCTTTGCCTTGAAAAAGCTTCAAAAGCACTCCAAACAGAGAAAAAAAAGACTGCTATGACATTGAGAATAAAAATGGCGAAACATCGTCTGTAAGCTGTAGCAGTTATAACAGCAATGACTCTTTTTTCTTTGTTTTGGACTATCTTCTCCTCTACATGAACATAATGAGCAAAACAGATGGACTGACTCAACCAAAATTTAAAATGAAATGTTCCTGAAAGAAAATTGAAAAAAATAATCAGGACATCTAGGAATATTGCTGTAAGTTAAGAGACCAGATGAAGGTGTTTGCATTTGGATGTTTCATTCTGAAGGAAAACAGTATCTCCAGAATAGAAATTCTTCCATTCAATTTTCTTTACATGAGATGGAAAGATTTTTATTTTTTTTAACTAATAAACAGGCATTGTCCCAGACACTGTCCTTTCACCTTGCCTGCATATCTCTTTACAAAAGCTAACTATAAAGGGAAAACATAGCCTAACTGCACTCCTAGCACAAGATTACAAAAGCAATTACAACCCTTTTACATATCACACCTATTATCCACAGGCATTTAAAGATGAAACTCTTTTTAAAAGCAAGATCAATTCCAATTACAGATACACACTCTGGTTCTTTCTGGGAGTCTATTCTGAGACAATAAAATGTTTGTGAATCATGTGGGGAAAGAAAACTAAGCATGATGATGTGGTTTATAAACTGAGAATGTGAAAAGAAAAAGAGATCTCTCAGAAAACTCAACAGAGCAACCTCAGAACATCACAACAAAATGTTACATCTCACCACTCACCCTGGTGGAAGTTTTATACCTAGCACTATGTTTTGACCTCTTCCTCTACAGTGAAGGGATGCTTCCCCACACATAATCTATACAAGGCTGTCTAAGCAAGCAGAAAGGGCACCTGAAATGGTCTTGTTGGCTCCCCTATGGAAGTGACACAAAAAAAGTGTTCTTTGCCCTCCACGTTTTCCTGTCCCCCTTCATCTGCTACTGTTGACTAAAGCATAGACACATTGAAAGCTGAGTCTAAGTTTTCCCTAAGACAGACTCCTACAACAAAGATGATCACGAACTCAAAGCTTAACTGAAAGCCACCCAAGTGTGAAAAACAGAGGGGCAGGGACTCTTCTGGCCGCTGACAGGAGCAGCCAGGTGCAGGGACTCTGAAGCTGCATCAAGACATCATTGGTATTCTTGGTCTCAAAGACCAGGTACACTACCAGGGGAATCAGAAACTGCCCTTACATGTCACCTGCCCTCATAAAGGCAATTACGACAGACAAAAAAGGATGGCCCCAGATTTACAGGCTTTCAAAGATCCTGATCCTCTTCAATATCTGGACAACGCTAAAGAAATGCCCTCTATAGGGTGTGGAGGCTCAGGGAAATGAGAAGCAATCTGAACCTCTGTTTGTGCTGTGAAGGACCACACCTCCTCATTTTCATCTGTCTGCCACAGCCTAGGTTATCAAAGATGTCTACAAAACGATGATGATGTAAGACAAGTTGCACAGCCAGAGCTTACAAGTATTCTTAACATAGTGAAAAGTGACTGAAGAGGAAGAGGACCTTCACCAGACCCTTTCCCTGCAGTGTGGAAGCCACTTGGAAGAAGTCTCCAACTGACATGTTTCCATGAAATATCTGAGTATGACACAGCAGATCTTTCATTAGGATCCAGGAAAATGAGTAAATACCACTTTTACCCATGGATCTTTCACAGTACAGCCAACATCTCACACAAAAGGAGGTACCTTATTTTCTACCGATAAATGCTCTGATTCAGAGAAGTATATCTTATTTTTCATATAGATTCCTGCACCAATACAGCAACTCCCACAAGAATAAAAGATCCTCCTAAAGAAACAGGTTCCCAGAATGATGGATGGCTCACAATAAAGGAAGAGAAGTGATAAAAAATGGTTTGTAAACGATATCCACTAGAAGTAACACATAATTGCTCTTCAACAATGGCAGAAACTCCTTCTCCTTCCTCCTAAGGGCACGAGTAAGAAATGTAAAGGACAGCTCCATGTTAAAAGATCATAAATTCCACTTTCCCATTCCAGTAAAATCAAAATGGTTGTTAACATCACAGTGGGTCATATTATCAGGATGCAGGAAGTTGGGGAAAAAAATCACATACTGCACAAGTAAGTATACTTCTGCACTGGAATGGGAGCTTTTGAAGGAGAAGAAAAAAAAATCATATGAAATGAGTAGTGCAGACAATCTTTTTCCCTTTAATAGAAAATTATCAATTACATTACATAAGGTTTGCTTTCACCTAAATTACTCAACAAGAACAAATATTAGTGAAATACTTTTGCTCTACTGGCAAGGTAACAAACGCATTCATCAGCGACCTGCTCTAGTGAAAGTTGTCCCTCTCATGGCAAAACACATGGAATTAGATTATCTTTAAGGTCCCTTCCAACCCAAATAATTCTGTGATTCTGTGTATTATCAGACTTCATGTGATAAACATTTTTTTACAAAATGCATATAGATACAGCAATCTGAAGGGCTGCCTAAAAAGACCTAAAGAAAACATAAATTGAGCATAATGTTTCTAAAAAACTGTTTTCCACAGATTTTGTAAGTTGAACACCACTATACAGAAACACAAACCATTTTTCATGGAAAAGAAGTGATATTGTTAAACACTTTCCTTAATCATATTTCACTCAAAAATTATACCATTCACTTGCTATAAATGGTAAATTCAATCCTAAAATAGTACTGGCAAATACTGCATGAAGTACAACAAGCCTATTCTGGGCATTCACAGACCAATCTTTACTTCTTAAGTGTCATGAAAACGTTTAGAACTATCAAATGTCAACAAAGCAATAATGAAGGGGTCTTTTGTTTTACTTCTTTCAGGAATAGTATGAATCCATCATGAACAATGCCCACAGTCATTACTTGACACTGTGCTCAGCACTATCTCACTACGAATTTTGCTTCCAGTTAGCAAAACTACTACTTACAAAATACCCAGTACTAAGGCTCTCAGCTGCAGAGCCAAGAGCATAATTTAGGTTTCTTGACTTCAAGTCAAGTAGCTGTCTCCCCTGAAAGGTGTTGTGCAAGGAAGCCAACACAAAGATTTCCTCCATTTGTGTCAAATACAAATCTCACAAGAGAACCTCCCCTGTAATCGGAAAACAGGGATCAGCCTTCTCCCATTGTGGGAGTTTTAGCCAGCTAACAGTTGAGGAAAAATTCTAGGGTGGCAGAACCTGCATTCATTTCTACCTCCTGTTGCATTATGGCACAACAGTTTCCACACTGCAAATGGAGCTAGAATCCACTCCTATCCAGAACTGGGGAGATGAAGGGCAAGAGCACTGTTCACCAGACTATTGAGAATATTAATGGACAAATGCATCTAGGTCTCATTTGCATTGTAGCCTTGATATTAACATTCACAGCATAATGCCCCAGATCTCCCAGTGCACAAAAAATTGTTTAACGAATAAGCCCAAGGGGATGGAAAAAGGTTGCACATACAGAGAAGATCTATGCTGATCTGGATCTTTGACAAGCCGTGTGCTTTTTAATGCAAAACATATCACTTCATCTATCTCACAGCATTTCAATGACAAACAATGCTTAATGTAATGAAGGATATCACACAATCCGCTTGGGGCAGCAGCCCCTGCAGTAGCATTCTTCCAATGGCTCACAGCATCCCCAACTGAGAGAATTTTTGCAGAAATTTGCCCAAGCACAGGAAAAAAACACACATAATAATAGAAGCATAGGATTTGAGTTTTGTACATATTTAATTTTTCTGCAATTCCAAAATAGAAAGGGACTAACTTGGACACTGAAATGAAGATCATAAAAAATGTGCCATAAGGCATCATTTTGCTGGGTTATGGCATAAAATACATAATCTCTGGATAGTTTTATTTGTTTTGTTTCAACTCTGTATTAAACAAACACCTCAATAAAAATGGGGAGGCTGCACATACAAACATGAGTAATGCATATACTAGACTCTTTGGGGAAGGAAAAAAAAAGCAACTTCTTTTTACGTATTTTTTTTTCTGTTCAAGACAGTAAGATACTGTCTAGGAAAACTATATTTCCTATATATTTTTAAAAGACATTTACCATTTATACGGAACATTTTTAGAAGGCAGGACTTCTGAAAAGGACTTTTCTTTAAGCGCTTTTAAAGGAAGAAAATGGAGAATGAGGATTTTCTTAAAATATTTTGAGGTCAAGTCAAAATTCACCTTAGAAATAGCTTATGGAAATCTAAGGGGGGGGGGGTTGCATTTTTAATTTGTTTGTTTGCTTGTGTTCTAGTTGCTTTCTTCTCCTCAGACTTGTCGAAGTTTCCTTGCCTCTAAAACCGGGCACCGTTGGAAGGTTCTCAGGAGACCAACACTCTTTTTCATCTTTGGCTATGCAGTTGTTTCTTCCCAAACACACAACCTCATAGGCTGGGTACAGCTTCACGTAGTATGAACTAAACAAATTCTGACCATTCCAATTTCCACACTCCTCCTGCTTATTTACATGCAGCCCGTGACTCACTCTGTGAATTCTGCTGTTTAGCTCTTTAAAGCAAGCCAAGGCAGCTTTCTAAAGCCACAAAAAACCTGCTCATTTTTTTCCTCACTGAATTACTCTCTTGCCATTTTTCTGAGCTGAACTGGCAGGCCAAGGGACATGGCAGAATAAATATTAGAACTCTGCACCTAAGATCAACTCAGACAACAGATGAGGCTCCATTTTTAGGGATGTAGCAGGAAAACAAGATTTTAGGAAAGGGACGGATTAAATCATAGAATTATTTAGGTTGGAAATGGCCTTCAAGATCACGTAGTCCAGCTGTTAACACTGCCAGGTTCACCACAAAACTGCATCCCTAAGAGTATACCTACATGGTTTTTAAATACCTCCAGGGATGCGGACTCAACCACAACCCTCGGGAACTGGTTCCATTGTTTGATAACCTTTTCTATGAAGAAACTTTTCCTAATATTCAATCTAAACCTCCTTCTGGCACAACTTAAGCCTATGTTCTCTCATTTTGTCACTAGCTGTCTGGGGTAAGAGACTGATCCCAGCTGGCTACACCCTCCTTTCAGGCAGTTGCAGAGAGTGACAGGATCACCTCCGAGCTTCCTCTTCTCCAGGCTTCCTCTTCTCCCTCAGCTGCTCCTTGCAGGACTTGTGCTGCAGATGCTACACCAGCTCCGTTGTCCTTCTCTGGACATGCTCCAGCCCCTCAATGTCTTTCTTGGAGCGAAGGGCCCAATACTGAACACAGGATTCGAAGTATGGCCTCACCAGTGCTGAATACAAGGGGACAATCACTGCCCAGCTCCGGCTCACCACACTAGTGCTGATACAGGCCAGGATGCCATTAGCTTTCTTGGCCAAGTGGACATACCCCGGCTCATGTTTAGCTGCTGTCAACCAACAGCCCCAGGCCCTTTTCTGCTGGCCATTTCCCAGCCACTCTGCTCCTAGCCTGTGTTGCTGCTTGGGGTTCTGATCACAGTGTAGGACCTGTCCTTTGGTCTTGTTGAAGCTCATGGATCGAGCCTGCCCAGATCCCTGTACAGAGCCTTCCTACCCTCCAGCACATCAACATTGCTGCCCAACTTAGTGTCATCCATCCAGATCATCAATTAACATATTAAACAGGACAGGACCCAGTACTGAGCCCTGATGAACACAACTTGTTACTGGCAATCAGCTGGATTTAACCCCATTCACCACTATTCTTTGGGACTAGCCATCTAGTCAGGGGCATGGAAACAAACAGGAAAAAAAACCCTTTTAATGCAAAAAAGACAGGAAAACAGACATTCCCAAGTGGCTTTAAGACTACTTAAAAAGTATGAGGAGAATATATTATACATTTATTGATTGTCCCATTCTATTCTAAGCTGACGTGGCCTCAGTTCAAGTCCTGTGTGCAGTTTTGGGCACCACAATACTTAGAAAGATATAAAGCTATTAGAAACCATCCAAAGAAGAGTCACAAAGATGGTGAAGGGCCTTGAGGGGAAGCCATATGAGAACCAGCTGTGGGCTTATGCTTGGACCAAGACCCAGAACTTGGTCTGTTCAGCCTGGAGGAGACTGAGGACAGACCTTATTGCAGTCTGCAACTTCCTTGTGAGTACAAGTGGATGGGTAGGCACAGATCTCTTCTTTCTAGTGAGCAGTGACAGGACCTGAGGGAATGGCCTGACGTTGTGTGAGGGGAGATGTAGGTTGGACAGTATAAAACTGTTGCTCACCCAGGGGGTGCTTGGGCACTGAACAGCCTCTTCAGGGAAGTGGTCACAGCACCACCCTGACAGAGTTCAAGGAGTGTTTGGAAAATTGTCTCAGGCACATGGTGTGACCCTTGGGGGTGCCCTGTGCAGTGCAAAAGGTATTTTTTCATCTATACACATACACACGCTAAATATATCTGGCCCCACGGCACAGACGAGCAGAAAGCAAGCCCGCTTCCTTCCCCCCACCCTGCATGCTGCATGCTACAATGGCTCACAAGCACCAGGAGCAGCGCTGTCCCTTCCTGCTGAATCTGCAGGGCCCTTTACAGCCTGAAGCAGACCCCACCAAGAGCAGCAGTCACCCCAGCGCAGCAGTGCGGCCGTGCAGCAGTGCAGCTGCGCAGCAGTCACCCCCAGCGCAGCAGTCACCCCCAGCGCAGCAGTCACCCCCAGCGCAGCAGTCACCCCCAACGCAGCCGTGCAGCCGTGCAGCCGTGCCCCGCGCTCCGGCGGGAACGCCGCGGTTGTGCGAGCGGCGGCAGCGGCAGTGCCCCGCGCGGCCGGCAGGGGGCTCCGGCGGCGCTCCGCTGGCCGCTCTGCCGCCCGAAGGATTGCCAGCGCTACCATCGGCACAAGGCAAAAATAAAAACACTGAGAATTCTCATCAGGCCAAAATCCTATTGCAAAACTTTCCTAGTAAAGAGGACAGAAAACGTGGTCATTTTCCAATGAAAACAAATTTGTTAGGTGCTTCTTGCTCGCTCTCTTTCATCTCAAACACGTACCCCGTCATCACACAGTTGGAGTTGGGTTGTTTGGTTTGGTTTTTCATTGATTGCAGTTTTACTAAGCGCCTTTTCACCACATTTATTTCAAGAATTAATCGCACTGTTTATAAAGAGGAAATAAACCTATTCCCCATGCAGTTCCATGTTCTGAAAAAAAGAGAAACATCTGGTACTCCAAAGATAAACCACGCACAAATGTGCACAGAGACTCCAAGGCACCGTGAAAACAGGTAGCTGGAAATCAGCAGTGCTTCATTTTAGTACTTAACAATAAAGAGCAGAGCTATAGTTACATGTTCAGAGAAACCTTTTCTTCCAAACTACTTTTCACCTGAACTTAAGCAGTTTACACTTTCAGAGAGTACTGTAAGGTTATTTAAGGTCCTGATTTTGCTGACATAGAAGAATAATTTCTCATTACACCTGAAAAGTAAACAACACACACACACACAGATTTTCTAAAATTAATTCACCTGTATTTCACAGTACCTGTGATCTCTGCAACAGTTAATAATTTGAATTAAGTATGCAGAATTTACTAGGAATTCTGTGGTGTCTTTTAAAAACTGTGATGCTTATTGAAGAAACTAATATTTTTAGCAGAGATTTCCAGTCTCATTCCCTCTTTAATAACTGTGGAAGGGGGTTACCTACAAAAGCAGCCACCTGAACTACTTTGGTGCTACCAGGAGCACATCAACATTTACCATGATCAGAGGCAGAGATAGGGTAATGGTGAGAAGGGCAAGAAGCAGTATTATGCAGCAGAGTGTAACAAGTTCCAAACATTAAAACTCAGCATCAATTCACAACCCCCATATGTTATGTCAATTGAAAGTACACACATAAGACTTTTCTGGAACGAGTGGAAGGCATGAATGGAGTAGTTTGCACTTGTTACAGCTTCTACAGACTTCTACTGCTTACATATGCATCACTGAAAACCAGTACAGTATCCTATTAAAATGAAACAAAAGCCAGTTCAGGATGAAGAGGGGAAAAGAAAGAAACTGGTTGAATTCAAAACACAGCTGAAATATACTCATGTCTTACCTACTGATAACCTAAAGCTCAGAAATTCAGTTTAGATCTATTCCAGGAGCAAGTTCTCTTCTCTAACTTTAGCCCAACAACAGTCCTATCATTGCCCTGGTAAAACTTTTCCAGTGTTCCCCCAACAGGAAGCAATTAATTCTTCAAAATTTGTGAGGAAACTGCTTCAACTGAAATAGTAAACTGAAGCTTGGGAAAAAAAAAACCAAAACAGATCCCATTTCCCTGTCCCCCGCCTCTACTTCCTCCCCAGTTAAATTATTTTAACTTTCAGAAAACAGGTTTTGCCTCTTGAGAAATAACACTCTAGCAACTAATATTTTTTTCATTAAAGTTTTCTTCCTTTTCACATATTGCTTCACAGAGGATAGCCAGAAGGTGTTTTTCCCAAGTGTTCTAGGACATACAGCACCAGTTCAGTGGAGGAGCCACTGGGGAAATGGCAATTTACTCTCCCATAGGTGTTGAAGGAGCTCTAAAGAAAACAAACCTCACCTCCTGAGGCACAGAATTTGCCCAATCTTGCAGTAAAGTAGATTTCTCCACCACCCCTTTTTGAAAAACTCAGCAAGGCTTGAGGAGATAAAAACCTGGAAGCCAAGTGATTTCAGCTGAAAATCAGAATTAATCTAGGTAAAAGGCTGACAGATCAAGTGTACTTGAATGTTTGATATGTATATACACACTGGAAAGTGAAGAGTTTATTTGCAGTTTCATTTTCTGAATGTTTTTGCTAGACTTTGACCCTGTCACACAGATCATGGTGCTAGGAAGGTTTTTTGTACACACTACAAGAAGGTAACACTGCTGAAGGGACAGTTCACCTGATCAACACTAGCTTTAAAGGCTGTCTCTAACTCAGCCATCCCCATTCATTTTGATTGTAAACCTAACACATTTCTTTGCAGTCACACTCTTTCTGTACCTTCTGGTGCTTGGGATGCCCAGACAAATGAAGTCTGAGAATCAAAATGCTACAGCAGATTGTGCATAAGCTGAGTTCAAGAGGACCCTTTTTTCTTGGCATAATAAAGAAGAAATTTAGAAGTTTGCTATTTTGTGATTGCAGTATCAGGATTCGATGGTGAGGTAAATTAAATTCAGTAGGTTTACATAATCAATTTCATTAAGTTAGATTTTATTAAGAAAAAAATTAACTGTGGAATAAAGTGCAGCCACCATTCCTGATGTGCCTCATTTAATGAATTATTTATTCTCTAAATAAATAAAGAATAAGCATAGCTAAAACATAGCTTTTACTCTTGTGGCATTTTTAAACAAAAATAAAACCCAAAAACAGCAACAAAAAAACCCAACCAACCAACCAACCACAACAACAAAAACCACAACAAAAAGACACCCACCAAAGCACCACATGCATGACATTGTCCAAAGTTCTAATTATAATTTTATTCAACTTCAGTGGTACACTTTGTACTGGCACTTTTTGAATGCTTCATTTTCCTGCATCTGTATTCAAAAGCAAACCAAGCAGTAGAAGTGACCAACTCTAGCACCAACAGATTACTATTCCATTGGTTATTCAACACCTGCAACTCTGGAATCTGAGAAAAACAAGCTGGGTACCTGACTACCACTTCCTGCAACTGGTTTTTAGAAGGCCAATTCATTACTGGGATACAATCCAATCAGGCCCGCATTTATATTTAATCATCCAGTCATAATGCAAGACAATTCAAACAATGGTGCAATTGTTAGTTTCCAAGCTTCATCCCAAACCAGATTTTCTTTCCCTGTTAAGGTTTCTAGTAACCTTTGTTCTCACTCTATTAATAGAAGAATGATATGCTGTATCCTTGGAAGCATTTTACTTTTAGTCAAGCATTCCTGTGTGTATGTTTAGTGTAAGTATGTAATCTTACTACACACTGTCACATTAGCTTTATTTTCTTGGCTGAAGGAAATAAACCTGAATATAGCTCTGAGTAATGCATAAAATTTAACGGTACATTTGATCATATCTAAGCTTAAAACCCCATAAAATTCACATATAGAATGCATTTCATACAACTACCAATGCCATATCACAAACCTCGCAGAACACAAATGCCAAATTGAAGGTCACACTGATACACAAGGTAGATAAAGGAAAGCTTCAAATGCATTTAAGTTTCCAAAACAGTAAGAACCTAATTCAACTTGCTATTAAAAAAAAATAGAAATTTGACCATATACCAAAACTCTATAAAATCTAGCTGTTTTGAGCTTGAAGTCATACTTTCAGCATCATTCGTATACATGCCACAATGGACAGTTCGATATATTAGCCAAATTTTCACTGTTTTCCAGTCACACTAGTCATACCAATCTACGTTCCTTTCCTTCTACCACCACGCTCCTGCCTTCAAGGTCTTAAGCAACTCACCTGTCCCTCTCAAGATGTCTCAACAGTCTGCTCAGTCATGCCAGAGAGCATTGCTGAAGTTCATTCCTAAACTTTAACATGTCTTGCACGTACAGAAAATGAAAACAAAATCTGTTGAAAAAGGGAGTTTAGCAATTTTTATTTCATCCAGACAGTGACATGCACAGACGCAAATGAAAATCTGGAGATTGCATTTGAAGGGTTTAGGTCTGTAAGTTTTATATTGATACCCCTCATAGTATATTTGGAAGAAGAGGAAACAAATAATCACCCAGCCCCTCCCAATACCTCAAATACCATGAGACAGTGGATTAAGCCAGCTGCACCTGCTTCAGTAGAACACATTCAGAATCCCTTTACTCACAGCAAAGTTTCCTCCTCAGAGCCTCCAAATGACTATTATTCTTTTTTCAAACAACAAAATTAATCATATAGCCACAGCTCTGAATTTTTCTGGGACAGTGTCACCAGCAACCTATCATCCAACATAAAGCAGTATTACACTAAAATTCACCCGTACCTGGAACACTGATAAAACACTTTGAGGTAAGAAAGCAACAAAAGGGCAGATGAGAATGGTGAAATTTTTCCACTCCTTCCCCTCAATCCTTTTGCAAGGCTGGATGTGAACTAAAAGTATACCACGCAGTTATGCACACTGTATGCATGACTTTGCTAACATCTGAACACACTGTTATAAAGAACTTACCACATATGCCTCCAGCTTATGCAGCAATTACTCCTACCAAAAATGTTAATGACAGCAGTCAACAAACAAGCAGTAAATCAACCCAAGAGGAAGAGGGGTGAAGTCAGCTGCCCCTTTTCTTTAGTATCAAGACAGTGACTTTCACGAGTCTGGTTCATTCCTATAACACTAATCCGAGTTTATCTGCAGCCATTCTTGCTTCACTTGAAAGGATGCCAGCAGAATATTTTAAAACTAGAGCCCTTGATGCAATATTTCTACCAAGTCAACCAAGTTCACATGCACGTAACATCAATGTAAGTAACTTCAGACATCACTCCAACCATTAAATGAAGCCAAACTCACACATCCCTATGAAATAGGGCCATTTCCACTGAACTGCAAACTGAGTACACAAAGAATAAGCTAACTAGAACAAGCTCAGCAAGTGACAGAAAAAATTTTATTGCTCCTTTTGCAACTTTCACAAACCACATGAGGCTTTGAAAAGAACTAAGGAAGAAAACAAGAGAATCCTTTTGCATATGAGGCTGAAGGGAAACTAAACAGCTCGGAATCATTAAGGTTTAGAAATGCTTCCATTAAATTACCACCCAGAGCAAATCTCATTTTGGTAGCCACTAAAAGTTCATTCTCAATCGAGATTTGGAATAGAAAATTTTCTTCTTGTGGTCTGAACCACATAAAAGAGCATTATATACTTCAAGAACCTTCTGACACACAAAGCAGAAGCAAACCATAATAAAATGTTCTGCTTTTTTCTCATCTGAAAGAAAATGAAGTTATGTACTTGCATAGAGATGAATAAGCTCTAAAAAAATCTAAAACCAATTTAATCCTTTTTTCAAATTACTGCGATCCAAGAATTTCAGTCCATCCTTATTGCTGCAGACGACATTAGGAATTTATCTACTGGTTTCTACAAGATAAAGCAGGAAAAGAAAGCTTAGAAAAGAAGCTGAAAATTAGGTCAAAGTATAAAACCAGGAGAGAGAAATTAATAGATAGCATTTAACTAATTAAATTCTATGGTTCACCACCACAGTAACATTAAATAGACATCACAATAACCTGTCAAACAAAAAGCCATTCAGAAAATGACAAAACATACTTATGACAACCACATATGTCAGAACTGGAGTATAAGTATTTCACATACACCAAAAGGACAGCAAGGAGGGATATATCAACAATACTCTGGTACAGGGGCTCTCACATTCTACCAAAAATTTAACAAGTGTCTCTGAGTTATACAACCCCTCCCCTTCTCACACTGTGCTAACTGATCCTTAAATCTTTCAGGTGCATTGGGCATTGCACATGAACAGCCAGGAAAGAATTATCACCAAATGGGAGTTGAGTGCACAGCAGCTATTGGAAACGTCAGTAGGCATCCACCTGCAATCAAAGGCTGACATTGGGATTTTTTGCCCTAATGTAACACATAATGAGGTAAAGCACATACAAGTATTTGTCAACTGCCAGCAACTGAAAGGGAGTTCCTGCCAAAGTACCAAGTCAAAAACAGCATCCCCACTGTAAGACTTCTAGGAAACTAAGCGTTAGAAAACAAAAATTTACAGTCAAACTATAATAATTACTTAGCCCACAGACAAAAGAATGCAAGTACAGTTCCACACAGAAAAAGGAGGTCTTATGCATCATCTAAGGAGCCTGCACACACATGCTACCAATTAGCTATGCTACTGTCACTTCAATTGCTTTAATAATGTATCAGCTCTACAAACAGAATAACCAAAACCACTGACCAATCTTTATTTCTGGAATAAGAATTACTTAGGAAAACAAAGAAATAAAGCATGTAAGTTATTTTTCATCCTGTTCTGTAACTCCTCAAAAAGCTTCTGAATACTGGCTGGACAGAAGAATCCTCAGCCATGGCCATTAAAAGAAACACACATTATCCACTAGGTTTTTGCAAGTGCTGGAACATAGAAAGAAGAGCAACCAGTGCCAAGCACTGACCCTGGCAGCAAGCTGCTCAGTTCAGTCAAAGGCCAACAATTTGCCTCTCACAGCTTTGTTTGTGGAGCCTAGAATGACAGTCTAGCTGGACATCCTGCATTCTCTCTGAAAAGCTCATACTGACTCAGAATCATAAGGGGTGAGTATCTGGAATGCTCTCTCATCACAGAATAGGCACGCATGTGCAAGCAAAAGATAGAGCAGGCTAAGTATATACATACTATTAAGTAATAAATAAATGAATAATAAATAAGTGCACCATTTCTTGTAGCTGTATTCAGATGCTGTAGATCAGAAGTGGTTTCTTTCCAAGGTGGCTTTTTTTTTTTAATACTGTGTTTTTTGACAAGAACCATCCAAAACTCAGTTATGAAACACTCACACAGAATTGTTTATCAGAACTAGAGACTCCAGCAGCAGAATACACAAAAAGATACTGCTCTCTGATTACTTAATAGGGCACAAGACACAAACACCTAGAAAGCTGCTGCTGACTATCTGCCTTTTCAGTTAACTGCTAGAACTGCAGGCTGTGAAGGAGCATTTTCTTCTTTACTCTGTTTTGAGGATGTGGGATAGAAATGCCTGAGGATTTCATGAAGGCATCTCTCCTACTATTTAGTAAGTTAGATGATGTTTTTGTTCTCACAAAGCATTGAGAAAAAATGCATTTACATATTGTTTTCCACTGTACACTCCGGTCAGGATGCACTCAGGAACATAATTCTGCCTTAAGGCTGGTATTTGCAGTACATGTCTGTCCTATCAGCACAGATCACATTAAAGTCTTGGAGAGTTCTTCATCTTCACGGTAAGAAATACATTCCATATTGGTTTTAAAAAATGAACTGATTTTAAGTTCATTTGAAGTTTTAACACAGCCATGAATTACAGTCAGAATTCGTAGTACAGTTATAAATTTTATATTGTTTGCACAGCTTTATTAGGAAAAATAAAGAGGGAGATAGAACTCACAGTGTAGTATCTCTCCGGATTATTTCCCTCTCTTTTTCTACAAGATAATGAGCAAACCAATATCCTTATGAGAGAAATGGAATTATGGCCTTATTAGTAACTGTATTATAAGGAATATAGCCATTGCAGTAGCTACACAGACAATGTCTCCCTACTTAAGTTCAGTCCACATAAGAAACACGAGCTTTCTCACAGCCTCACACAATAGCCAGAAGAAAAGATCAGCTAAAGCTCCCATTTTGCTGACAGAGAAGCTGGCGCTGAATTCATAGCCAACACAACCTACTTCCATACTGCATGGACTCGCAGCTGTGAAACAAAAAGAAGCTTTATCTAAATCAATTAATTCTTACTTCTTTACATGAAAGGCAATCCCTAAAATGGTTTGAAGACCAAACACTCAGTTGAGACCTGACAACCCACACTTTTTGCCAAGCCAGTACTGCCATTAACTTCCAAACAATTTCACCAATACTGATAAAAACAGACCAAGAAAAGGTTGCTATTTGAAACAAATGGAAGGAGACAGACAACACAGTCTGGCAGTACAACATTTGTTGGAATACACTGCAAAGTGTCTTACTTCAGGAATCATTCCATACTGACTAGAGTTTTGTTTAAATGGAGTATTTAACCTATAGCCATTTCAAGTGTACATCTGTAAATTCAGGCTTTGTAACTCCTGTAGCTCAAAAGTGCAGGAGTTAGACTTTCCATCCACCTCAGAACACCACATGTAAACCTCATCCCCAAGAGACTCATGCAAGGCAAGTCACCAGCACATTATTATAGTTGTTTCTATTTCTCTCACCAGAGCCGTCAGCAAATGATTACACCTACTTACCAAATGTACTGCAGCAACAGTGTCAAATACACTGGGATCTGTGTCAAAGAGCTTACAAGATGGATTAAGAAGAGATGAAACGCTCAAATACAGGTGAGGATGAAGATAACAGAACAAGAAGGGTGGAGTAAGTTACCACATCAACTGCACAACCTCTGTGGCCAGAAAAACCCCAACCAAACAAAACCAACAACAAACAAAACCCAAACCATCCAACAAAAAAACAACTCAAACACAGAGAGTCTGGAAATAATCACATAAAACAATCAACCGGTAGTTCACCGATGGCCAGTAAATACCACTAACATATGCAACATGGGACACTATCTAACACAAATAGATTTCATATACTACAAAGAATACTCTGTACTGATTATTCAACAAGCCACTAAACAAAATATGAGGCTTAAATAAGTGTTTATGGCTTCCATCCACATTCTCGTGGGTCTTGGGGAAGTGACTACAGATAAATTCTTTTTCTGCATGCCAGCACGCACACCACACCACCCCTTCACTCCTAATAGATGCTGCTTGCTACTCCATAGCCACATTAATTGCTGCAGTTCAGCAACTTACAGTCTCAAAAAAAAAAAAGAAAAAAAAGAAAAAAAAAACCAAAAAATAAAGAAAAAAACCCGGGACCAGTGAGAGGGAGAAGCAGGTTTTCTTTATCAAACTTGTGAATTTGTTCCTCCACAGAAACTGGGGTATTTTCGGATAAGACACTGACCTGAGCCCAACCAGTATTTAAAATACAAAATTACGTATCGCCTTCGGGCACCGCAGGAACCGGCCAGCGCTGCGGAGGACAGGCTGTCTCCCCGCTCCCACTTAACTGGAAAAAACACGGTATTCCCACCGCCCTCGGCTCCAGCATTGTCTCCGGCAGCCCGCGCCGGTGGGAAGCGCGGAGCGAACCCGCAGCCCGCGCTAAGCGGGTCCTCCCGCATCACACGCGCGTTCTCCGCCGCAGGGCGGGTGGTCCCGTCCCGTCCCGTCCCGGCTCGGCTCGGCTCTGCTTGGGTCGGCGATGCCTCGCGGCCGCAGGTGAGTCCGACGGGTTAGACACACACCTGTGGGCCGCTGCTACCCGCGCCCCCCGCCTCTCCCCTCCCCTCCCGTCCCGTCCCCTGGGGCCCCCGGCCGGGGCAGGGTGCCGACGGGGAGCCAGCCGGAGGAGGAGCGCGGTGGGTGCCGGCGATGTTACCGACCTGCTCCGCCCCCGCCGCGGGCTCCCGCGGGCCGCTCCCGGCGGAGCCCTGCGTCGCTCCCATAGTAACATCGCCGGGCCTGCCGCCCGCGGCCCGGGGGCTGGCGGTCCGTCCCGGCAGCCTCGGGAATGCTTCTCCCGCCTCCGGCCCGCCACGGAACCGGCCGGGCCGCCGGCGAGGGGCTGCGGCGGAGCCCCGCGGGGGCGGCCGGAGCCCGGCAGGACAAAGCCGGCTCTGAGCAGCCCTCCACAGAGAGACTTTGTCCTGCCGGGGCCCGGCCGCCCCCGCCGCCAGCCAATCATGCCTGCAAACGCCCCGGGGAGGCAAAAAACACTTCCATTCTCCCTGGGAAGAAAAGAATTGTTATTCTCCATTTAGAAAAATATTTCTTGTGTTCCTGCCCTTGGCAGCGGCCAGCAGCCGACGCCTGTCACAGGGTAAACGGGAGCGATGGGCCCGCGGCACAAGCCCGGGCAGCATTTCTGACGTGAGGCTTTCGGACAGTAGCCACAGCCCTGTCCTGTCCAAGGGGCATGCGTCCGTCACATCCACCTTTTCTGCTGGTGTGTTTTTAGGAGGACATGGATGTGAAATCCCCCTCACAGCTGGTGGACTCCTCACGTCCACAGCCTTGGTCAGATTTCCTTCCCACCACCTCACGGCCTTCCATATCAGTCCTGAAAGTCCACACCGCTGGTATTAATTCAGAGGCCAAATTGCTTGGTTTGGAGGCTGTAAATACATATTCTAAAACAAGCACGTTATTGAGTTAAATATTCTCAAAAGCTTGCAGAAATGAGTGGTCACTAAAAGCACTCAGGAAGAGAAGATGGGCAGAAATTCAACCACATTATATTCAGAAATAAAGACCTTTTTCCCCCAAGTGCTGCTGTCTTCCTGTATTTATGCTATTTTGGGTGGATGAGGCAATACTTGAATCAACTCTTGGAAGGAAGAAAATAAGAATGAGAACCAACTGTAAGGGAAGATCTTTCTTAAGCCAATGTTTTTAAAAAAAGTGCAAACAGCCTGTTACTTTGTATAGTCTACCCTCAATTTTGAAGAGAAAAAGCTCAAAAAATGCCAAAGCATGAACTTTGCTCTTCTTTAATCTTGTTCCTCCTCTCAGTTTTACAAGTGAGTGATACCATACAACAGATTTTTGCAACACTAGCAGTCTGGTGTATGAACAAAATCATATGCAAGGACTACTTGCAAAAATGAAGGACAGGAGGCCAGGTTCTTCACACACAGAGGATCCTGTGACAGCTGCTGGCATCAAGAACTTCTCCATGAGATACAGCATGGCAAGGCAAAACAGCTGTCATTCTCCATACTAGTGCACACCTCTGCAAACTGGAGGCAACTTTCCAAATAGCACTGGCAACGTCAGCATAGACTGTTATGTCACAGCATCAGCAGAGAAATCCACTGCCCAGTACTTGTTGAAATGACATGATACAATGAAAACCACATGATTTTGCTGCAGACAATTACACAGTTTTAGGTGCAAGAACAACATTTGTTTTAAGATGGATGGCAATATGTTTTTTTAAAAGAAGCATTTGTCAGACATGAGGTGGGACAGGGAATGGAAAAGCCATCAGATCCCTGTGACTGCAGTCTCTTAACACACATACCAAGTTTGTGGCGGCATGAAGTAGAGCACCTCCTGAAGCTGCTTCTGTCCAACACAGATTCTGGCAAAAGATGAAGAGCTACCACTTGATTCCCCCACTACACACAGCTTCTTGGGGAATGCAGGCAGTGCCAGTCAGAGCAATCTAAGGGTCTGCCTATCATGTCCAAGGCCAAGAAGGATTATTTCGTGTTCCAGACAAAAGCTGTGGCTTGACCTAAAGCCTCCTTTTGGCAAGTTCTGTGACTTCATCAAAGCCACGAGGTGTTATCACTAATAGAGGCTATACTTCCCTGAGCTGTAGGGCAGCAACCAAGGTTAACACACTTAGCTAGCCTGAGGTAAGCATAACACAGACGCAGGAACTGACCACAGTTATGCAAGCCAGATAGGCTGGTTTTCAATCCCTTACCACAAAACACCATCTGGGAAGGGCCTATCAGTTTGTCTCCATTTTGTTTCCTGCAATAACAGATGGAAAATAATTCATGTGGGTTTATGAAAGTATTTTCCATGTTTGTCCATAAAATTTCTCACTTGTAAGAGCAGAGTATACATTTCCTTCTTTCTTACTTTTTTTTCTCAAACTAAACAGCTGCTCTGCCACAATGGGCATATAAATCATACCATACCAGCCTGCAAATGTGAACACTAAGTGGCCTCTAGCGCTCATGCTCACTCTAGAGCTTGGCCAAATGCCCAGACGCTCATAGCGATGGCATGGACTGATGTAAGAAACAGTGTAGTAATGATTGCAAAGTTTCTTATCCTGCAACTGAGCCACCAAGAACAAACTTTCAGGCCTGCTCTACAAAGATGTCCTCCCAGGATAGATATGCAGGTAGGCCTTATGAAGGGAAGATGTTGCCAGCTAAACAGCAAATGAAAGAATACAAGATACTGGTGTAAACAGTGTGGAGAATTGTGAGAAATCCTCCAGCACGTCAAGTTTCTGCCTCCTGTGGTAGGAAAAGGGAGAACAGGTTCTCAAAGCATTCAATTCACCTAACAGCTATTCCAGGGGAGGACAGCATCTCCATTCTCTTCCCTTGCAAACCAAAGGAAAACAAAACCAAACCCCTGAACTGCAGCTCAGAGAAACACATAATTTACATTTAGATATAATCTCTCCTTCTCCTCAGCTTCCCTGAAACACCACAAGACACCCCAATGTCAATACAGAATACTTATAAACAAGCCAAAACACACCTAGGACAGCAACACAAGCAGGAGAGGGGGAGGAGGCCCAGCCAAATGATCTGATGTGTCCGTGCAGGACTCTGAGCACCCTGAGTGTTTGGAGGCATGGCTGCATGCACATTTCACTCATTGGTCTCCCTTTGTAATAGGAGGTGCAGGTCCAGTTGTAGTCAGTCCTGGAAGGGATACTGCATCATGAAGAGTACAGGCTGGGCACCAGCACCATGTCAAAATTATATGAACTGGGCTACAAATTTGCAGCTGTGTTCTCTGCAGTACTTAGGACCAGCTATTCTGCATATGCAATACCTGCACAAAGCAGCATCATCTGCAGGGCATTTCATGGAACGTTTTGTAGGTGTACAGAAATTTAAAATTAACTTCAATGACAAGATGATTGGTATTAACTTTATGAAAAACATGCAAATCATTTTCAGCAAACACATTTCCCGTTGAGATTTTCAGTTTAAGTAATCAAGGGAGACATTGTTTGCCTACAATCAGATTGAATCTATGGTCTGCGCAACACTAATTTGGAGTGATCACTTGCTGCAGCCTGAGTCATGCAAAACCTAGGACATATTCCATAAATTATCTAATGCTACTGTGAATGAAGCAGTTGTGCCACTTCCAGCATCCACAGAGGGAACACCTACTTAACACTACACTACAGGATGCAAATTTAAAAGAGGCAGCTACCTCTCACAGTTACTCCAGCCAACCGAGTAAGGCTATTCTGCAACCTTGCCTGCAGCAACCATGTTGTGCTTCAGGTTCTCTCCGCCTCCTCTCCACCATTAAAGCCTTTTAACCTGTCCCTCTGACAATCAATTATTCTTCTGTTTCTTTAAATGTTAAAGTTCAACACTTGGTAGTGCTGCTAGACAGCATGGCAAATAGGTAACCTCCTTAAAGAGCTGGGAACTGATTTCAGAAAGAGATGCTGGGAATGTAGGCTGCTAGTCCAGTTGTTGAACTATCAGAACACAGATGCCAATTCTGTTCTTGTTTTTAAGCAAGCGTTCATGATCCTGTCATGAGAGACACTGTAGAAGTTTCTAAAAATACCATGTTGCCAAACAGCCTTTCCCCCATCCCTTCCAGGCAATCTCTTTAGACTGCCATTTGTCATCAGCCTGCAAAATCACACAAATCAGTCAGCCCAGTCCTACTTAAATGATTCATAAATCCAATTACGTCTGCTTTATATAGTAAGCTGGGCCCTAACAGATTCAACCTTCAGGATTAGAGGATGTGTAGGTAGGCTGACCTCTGACTCTCGACCTGCTCAGGAGCTACATACATGTGGTTCAAACATGCAGTTCCAACCCGGGGCTGTCACATATATGGCACAGTAATCTTAATCTCTGTCTTGGGGAGTCTGGAGAAGAGACACCTTGAATACTATCTCAGCACTTGCTATTGTGGGTAGAAGTGAGTCCATCAGAGGGTCACCAAGATGGTGGGGGCTGAAGCACTGGCCCAGCAAGAGGAAGATGTGGCAGCTGGGTTTGTTTAGCCTGGAGGAAGGATGCCATCAGGACGCTCAACAGCAGCCCATTGGTGTTGATGGGAAGAGATTGAAGAGATGAGGCCAGGTTCTTAGCAGTAGTGAGAGGTGGATAAGAGACAATGGGCCAAAATTCAAAACAAGACAAGTTCAAATGTACATGAGGAGAAAAGATTTTCCCCATGCAGACAGACGAACCATGGACCTACTGCAGAGAAGCTGTACGCTCTTTGTCCTTGGAAGTTTCCAAACCCAACTGGGTAAAGCCCCAAGCAACTTGTTCTGATCTCATAGCTGACCCTACTTTGGGCAAGAGGTTGCACTAGAAACCTCCTGAGGTCCCTTTCCACCTGAATTATCCTATCATTCTGGAGTTACTGCATGACTCAAGTGCCATCTTAAACCAGAATGACGCAATTATTATCCTGCCCCTTGTCTCCACTTCCAAAGTACAACTTGTGATTGTGCAACATAAAGATTTTCGCATGCAGCTGCAGGGTCTGGTCTGTTGGCTGTGTCTGGTCTAGTGCAAGGATGAACAGCTACACCCACTTTCCAAGTCTCAAAGCAGCAATACTAAGGCTGCTATTTTAGAAAGCATAGATGTCCTGAGAAGAAACACAGAGCCCAACATAAACAGCATCCCACACTTCGTACATATGTTTTATGGGGTAATCAACAGAGTAAAATCCTCTGTCACTAACGAGACCACCTATTTTGATGTTCTCAAGGGCAGGATATTTTTAACTTTTTAAGCCTAGACATAGAGATTTACCTAGACACCTCAAACTCATGAAAATTTTAAAATGTAGATAAAGATTTAGAGCAAGAAGCAGCACTGTTCTAAGCCAACCATAAGCTCAGTTTCAAGTTCACAAAAAAATTTGAAACACTGCTACACACTGAACAACTAAGAACACCATTAGACATTAACAGTATGAAACATAGCAATGGATATATTTATTTATAATGTAATGTAATGTATATTTTCCTCAACAGTTTTGGACAGTCATCAGTTCTATTAGATCTCACACATTACAAGTTTATTCTGCTAAAAACAAGAAGACTGCTTGCTTTGTTGCTACTTTCTTTTCTTTTTTTAGCAAAGAATATGCCAATTAAAAATATAGATGTATAGTACATTCATAGGATAGCTAAAACAGCAGAAGAATATCCAGAGATTTTGGTAACAGTTAATAAAAATTACAGTTGGGAGAAAAAGAAATATAGTCTATTTGTTCTGAACACATTTTTATCTGAGCAATGTTTTAAATTACACTGCAGTGCCTTGAAAATCACACTAGTAAGGCAGGCAAATAAAATAGTTAGAACAAAAATAAAATAGTCAGAACAAAAAACTGCTAGAGAGCAAAACAGGGTCTTAACAGTGACTCTACCCGAACACACACACACCATCCCATCTCCTCCTCCACAGACTGCAAATTGAAACAACTTTCCTTGGCATATGCACTTCAACCTCTACTACTTTAGAAGCTACAAAAACTAGTACCGTTATTCTAAAGAATGAAATAAAAATGTAGTTTAAACAAGTCCAAACCACAAAAGTATGTACTGTTTCTCTCCCCAAACACCATATAAAAGTGTGTATCAACACTTGAAAGGAAATCTCTTCCCCAGCACCAACTTGTTCATTTTAAACAGCAAGCACATTCTGTTTGAACATTCATTTTGCTTACATCTCATTTCCTTCCTCTCTTCTCTGTGTTTCTTAATTACTCCTGGCAAGGCCGTGAAACAGTGCTCTGCTTTTAGCAATTTATCTGCCTTTACCCACTCTAAGTCAAGCCCTACGATATCAAAAACTTTACCATGGTAATCAACTGTTATGGCTCAAATTAATTAAGACAACACAATAAAGACAACAAAGATCCCATTCTCATGGAGATAATTTTGCTTATTAAAAACAAGCAAAAGAATATGCAGATTACACAAGACGAAACATACACAAAGACGTGTTACTTTTTTCTTGATATAGGGGTTAATTTAAAAAACAAAGCTCCAGACAGCAGTTCTTTAGCCAAGTTAGTTCTTTAGAGCACTAAAACTATGCTTCAAAGTTCTGCCTCTCCCCATCCTATTTATACTGGCAAACCTCCTGCTGACGAACTTATTAAGAAACAAAGCAGTTCTGCAGCCCTATTCAGTAACAGCAAGGTCCCAGCTAGGGTACTAATGCCCACTTTTGGGTGCTGTTTTTCACAAATTTCTGAAACGAGCTGGCAAGAGTCCAAAGGAGAACAGCAATCAGGGAAAAAGCAGATGGGCACAGCCATACCAGTCATTCACTTGCCACTCTTACAACTCCTAGAAGCTCACAGGCAACGTAGCTGGATGCACCTTCTGAGCCATTCTGACCTTGTTGATAAATGGTTCTGGAGTTTCTCTTGCTAAGAGCTGAGTTTGCAACTATCCACATTCCCTGGTGTTTGCAAAGTTTGCATACCCTACCACTGAAACCTTTTGTTTAGAGGAAAATGTCAGAGGCTGCTAGAGACTTAGACTGACACACTCCTGCCTAGCTATATTTCACTGACATTTTCATATTGAATTTTCCCTCACTCCCAGAAAATTAAACAGAGAAGTAGCTTTGGTTAAGTATGTCACAAATTAGAAAGTCAGGACAACTGATATCCACATTTCTAAGTAAATGACAAAAGCAGAAATAAGATATTAATCTCAAGAATAAAAGTTAAGTCAATTATAGTTTTGCAAAACATCAGCATAAAAACCTTTTCCTCTCTTAAAATCATCATCTATTAATGATCGAACAAGCTAAGCATGTTCGATCAACACATAAAACCAAGGACACATTTTATAGTCCTTCTGGAAGCACTTGAGAAAAGGTTTCAAAAGCAAGGTTAATATGCCAAAAGGATTATATTTACCTTAATGATGTACTGTAAGAAAATATGCAGCAAAACAACTCTCCCTGTGTGTGGCTATTCTGTTTCCCAGGACTGACTGAGTCACTAAGCAACTCCCATTAATATTACCCTTTGTGCTTAAAGTAATTTATTTATCCCCAAGTCCATGCTAAATATTTATATTTGCTGAAGACATCATCATAGATTACATCCATTCTTTACCAATGTTTAGTTAACAGATGAACTAGTACAGGCCTGTGCATTATTATTTGCATAACTTTAGCAGAATATTGACTTCATTGCAGAAACCTCTCCTCTTCTGGAGGCCTGTTGTACATCATCAAGCTTTCAGCAAATGTGCATGTAATCATTTTAAGTTTCTCAGAAAATCCAAGAGAACTAGTTCTAATTTCACTGTATTACTGTAGAGTTTTAAGAACAATTTCTTAAAACCTTATAAAAACATAGCTAAAAGTATATACATCTTAGCTAGCACATGACAAGAATACATCATTTTAAAGTAACAGGCAGGTCTAACCGATGCAATTTGACTAGTACCTTGGAAGGAATGACGATTTTTGAGTGCCGCTGTCGACTTGCGGTGTGATGCTTTGGGTTTGAGGTACAGCTGTGCTCCCAGTCCCACTCACAAGGAGAGGGGAGTGCAGTAGTTTGCTCCCTGAAAAACAAAGTTTCATTTTAAGTCACATATAACCACAAAAGAGCAATTGTGAAGCCTGGAACACTGAAGTCCTAGAGATAAAGAGGATATGAAATGTATTTCCCTGATTAGTTTGGCATGCTTTAGCTTCCCCAGCAATCAAGTGTAAATAGTGCTTGAAAAATGTAGATACTCAGCAATATTTACACACAAGCCTGCATACAAAGCAATCAATGCATTTTTTGCCAATGAAATAGGGTATTGACAGGAAGCATACTTATAGTCACTTTGTTGCAATGGTCCCTTCCACAAGCAATCTGGCTTTTTGTTTCAATTTAGTTTTCATCACAGTGTTCAGCTTGAACAAGACTGTACACAGGAAAGTTAGCAACAGCCTTGCATCTTGAGCATAACCTCAGTAGGAGCAATTGGATACATGAGCTCCAATGACATTTGGTGATAACTTAAGAACTTCAGTTGCCAAATGATAGAAAGAAAATAATTCCCAATGTAATCTTCTATCCTCCTTCCAATGCTCAAAAGGCTTTAGCTACCCCTCTTGGGCACAAGTAGCATGTTAGCTTCCATTCAGCATGTCTCTAATAGGGCTCCCCCTCTCCCTAACCCCTTGTCTAGTCCTTGATTATCCTCGGAAGGAAAAGACAAAATGAATGGTTTAACTAAGACGAAGAAGGAACTTTTGACAGAAATAGAAACAAGCCAGTGGTTGCGGTTTGTTGGTGGTTCTTGTTTTGTTTTTAAAAGAAAACCAACACACAACTCAATAAGTTTAATTGCTCTCTCTCAAAAACATCTTTCCAAAGTGTCCATCTTCAAAGGAGGGCCAGACTTCCCTAGAAAAGTACATTAGCCATACTTTTAGCAAGTTTGAGTTTGTTTGCTTGTTCCCCCGCACCCCCACAACATATAGGTGTTTTTTCATTGTGGCTGATACTCCATGAGCCATTTCTAGACAGCTTGAGAGCTGTAAGAAAGAGATCCTGAAAGAATTCTGCAGAACTTCCCCAACTGTCTGCAAGTCTGGCCCAAGTTTTGATGTGTCTTATGTGTGACACCCACTTCTTGCTGAGCACAAATATAATGAGGTCACAGGTTCAAAAAAGCAAAATTAAAACTTCTAAAGTATTAAAAAAATACATTTTGTTTCAGATTAACATTTTAAAACATGCAGCAATGCAAGCACCTGCCAGACATCACATTGAAACTAGAAGGTTATTTTCTCCCATGCTCTTCCAGCACAGAAATACCTTTCTAAAAGTAAACTGTTTTAAATCAAGTCATGGTCTCAGAAGTCACAAAACAAAAAGATGCTTAATGCGAGGTTATATGACCACCAAAGAACAGCACAAGCTATACTGTGTATTATGGACATACTTCAGCTTTATTGTTCCAGGCTGTGCACAAAATACCATTCTGGAGGCTGCAGAAAAGTCACACAAGCAAGCTAAACCAAACTACCACTGATGTCATCATTTTCCTTTTATCAAAAATTATAAAAATCAATCTATCTGTCACAGAAATCACATCATTATTCCAAGTAAAGATGGAAGTAGAAAAACTTAACTTTTTAATGTCTTTGATATGAAAATATAAATTAATATCTTAGCAAAAGAATGTATTTGTCTTTGCTGCTTTCTTTCGTACAGTAGTCTGGGTTTTTGAGCAGAATTCTCACACAGTTCAAGCAATGGCTCAGAACCTAGCATCACAGTCTAGTGCTATTTTTTATTTTAGCAGATGCTAAAAAAAAATAAAGAAAGTGTTTAATTGTGCACCTGAATTTGTGCAATGAGGAGCTGACAGACAAGGATCTGTATACCCTATATTCAGTATTAGTTTATGGGAAGTGTTTCATTATGTTACAGTTTTTTCCTATATACAGACACACTTTTATAACATTTTTTTTTAAAGAATGTGAGAGGGTACCTCTAGAATTCAAGTGATGATAAGCTGATGTTAGCAAAGTGAGTTATTAATGTGTTTATTCCAGTTGTATAGAATAAGCACTATGTAGCTACAAAAAGAACAACTTTTTTTTTCTCAACTTGGTTTACTTTGCTACAATTGCTGGTTACCAACCTTTATGTCCCTGAAAGTTTTAATAAAAACGTAAAAGGGTTCCCTCTTACAGTCCAATGACAACTGCTTTTCTGAAACTGTTGGAATGGCAAATCCAAACATAATCCAAACACATCTTAACCAGCTTGAAATTCCAAGTGTGTACAACAATCACATTAACTGAACCTCTCCCTGAAAGCAGGGAGATGTCTGAATAAGAATGCTGGAAATAAAAACAAATTTTAACAGTGTATTTTGTACTTTGATACTGACGAATACTCAATAGTAGATGAAAGACAAACAGTCACAGTTCCAAAAGAAATAGACATTACAGTTAATAAGTTTCATTTTTAGATGGCTTGGTTCAAGCTATGACTCTGGCCAGACTAACCTACTTGAAAACTAAGACGAATTCTACAAGAAATATCATTACTTTCCAACACAGCTTCTCAAAATAGCAGGAGCAATCATGAACCATTTTATCAACACAAAAAAAGCAACTGAAAAAATCAAAGAGATTCGCATGCAGATAATTTACATGAAACAATCAAAGGAAGTCACAGTGTAAGACACTGCTGTCCCAAGTCCAAATAGACTATACCGAGAATCCCTTTTAATAGGCAGGTTTTTGACAAAAAGTCCTACAAGCACTCGCTAACACGACTCTGGAAATTTAGGACCAACTTGAAGAACGGTTGTGTTAATAAAAAGGCACAAAACTGTTTCCATCCGTGCATTTTCTAGACTAGTTTTTGTGGTTCTGGTGAGAGATCTGAAGAAAAACCCTATAAAAACAATATGGTACACAGAAGTTTATTTGCTTTTACTGTTGCTACCACCACTAAAGAAAGCGCTTTTGTGGAAAAATTACAGGATAAATCTGAATTCAGTTATAGTCAAAAAGCCACAATTATAATCCAAGTTTTTCTTTGAAGTCTCGCTTACACAGAACTATTCCAAACCAATAGAAACATACTAATTGGTCTTGGACAAAAGCCTCTCATATTTTGCACTCCTCTGCAATGTCTGAAACAAGGTGACAATATTTTATTGTACTACAAAAATACAAGAGACCAGAAGGACTGTGAAGACACCCACCCATCCGTGCTAGTCATACAGGGCAGGTGGGAGAGAACAATAATCACGTTTCCCACACAATGTACATTTTTGGTGGAAACAGATACACACAGAAGGATTTTTCTGAAGCCTGATACTCAGGTTGTGTGGTACAAGAAAGTACTCTGAATTGTTTTTAACAAAATCAGAAAAACCTTCCTGTAGGGAAACAGTATTCCTAAGTATGATGAACTCCTGCTTCTAAGCAGAGAAGTCAAGTTGCCTGAACAGACAAAAGTGTTTTCCTTTTCCCATTTTAGAAACTGCTTCTCTGATAGATAAAAATTAAAATATGCATATTTTTATGTAGGGAGAGGGGAAACATACACATACACACATCAGGTCAGTAGAAAGCAAGAAATTATAAAATAGCCATTTCATTTTTATTCTGATTAGTATACATGTGTTTATCTTTTCTGTTCTTCAGCAAACTCCTGATTTAGAAATCACACCTTCTCCTACTTATTTTTATAGCCAAGGTCAGGTACTACACAGAAATCTCTAATGAAACTGCTAAGTTCAACCACAACTGCTGAAGATACAGAGCTTGGAAGGTACAAAAAAAAAAAGATTACCTGTTTTATGAATAATTCTCCTCTTTCTGATAAGAAGTTTTAAAATGCATGATTCAAGGTGAGCACAATTTTTCCCATAGTTACTCACTGATTGCTTTTTAACACTTACCCTGGATGTTGCCACAGATTTGCATGTCTACCCTCAGGAAGCAGTTCCCTCTTGTTAAGGGGAGTAATACCTATTGCTGCTTCTAAAATAGTTATGTATTTCTTGTACCGCATCCTGCCTTTCTCAAGAGTTCCACCACACTAAGTTATCATCCAAACGCAGATGCTGCAACTGAAGTCATGCCTCTTCACTTATCTGAAATGCTGCTTTTGAAAACATTCTGCAAGTTTGAAGCATAAAAATAATGCCTTTTCCCCCTCTCTCAGGCTTGAACAGTTAGCAGAAGAGAGAGAGAAACCAAAGAAAAACTCCTACCAGATTCCCCAGAAACGTCATTGTTACGTAATTCAATCTTTGAATAAGACACTAATGAAAATGATTGAAGAGACAATCACGGTTCTAAGCCTGGCCGGATAATGCACACTCTCCAATTGACTAATCCTTTGCTAAATCTCTGCTGCCTATAATCTTTCAACTGCTAATGGAGCACTAGGTAACTTCTCTGTCAAATCCATCCAGGGAATAAAAGAGATCTGCACAGAAAACTTGAGACCTTTTTAGACAGTGACAGACAAAAATAGCTTTTGCCTTAACTTTTCTCACCAGAAAGCATCAGGGCACCAGAAAGCTCTCTACATTAGAAGTGTCATGAGGGATTTATCTGATCTACTCAGAAAAGGCATGGAGAAACACTTCCTTACATGGCTTGTACAGAATTAAGAAAGCTGGAGACTACCATTATTATACCTAGTAGTCATTCCAATGTGCCTCACATGATGCCAGAAGCCACATCCCACATTAAAATTGTTCTGCCCATCAGGTAAGTAACTGTGTGTGCCAAAGAGCACAGGTATGAACTACAAAGGTGGAGACAGATACACATGTTGAAAGAAGTAGCAGTGACATTTCGGAAACACTGCAGTACCGTCAAATTGCAATATTCAAAGAGATGTACTTGATTGCAAAACTAATCAAGGAAATGTTGATGTAATGCTTCTTAGACAGTAAGAAATGAATGCTTGTATATATAGTAACATGTATAAATATTATGCACTTCTACAGTAATAGAGATAAAAACATAGAAAGAAGAGATGTGACTGGAAGACTGAAGCCTTGAACCACAGTTCCCTCTATAAACTGTGCATTTTAGCTATTCCCAAATATTATTAGGCATGTGTGTATTTCTGTTGGGGTGATTTCGTACTGCATGCTACTTATTTAGAAATCAAGATGAGAACAGCTCATTTTCATTTCTTGTGCTATGAAATATTTAGCTCTTAACAACAAGATTTGTTTAACTATTTCCAGGTCCTACATTACTTACAATCCTGCATTAGCCAAATTTGGTGTTTAATAATTCAATCACATTTGTAGGTTATGTTAGCACATGCATACACTAAACTATCTCAAATAACTAAATAAATAGCAATCCATGTGACAGATCTCAGAAGAGCAAAATCAAACACCTTTTAGATTCAGGGAATACCACTACAATCGTCAGAGGGAAAAAAAAAATTTCACCTACACAGTTGCATGCTGACAAGGAGTATGTAGCCTGAGATTCTGTGATGTGTTAAGAAAAATAATTAATATATTAAAACCATAAAAATTAAATTAAGCAAAAATTTACTTCTCCAGGTCCAAAAAAAAAAAAAAAATCACTTAACTACAACTTTAAACATCTGTATACAAAACATTAAGAAGCTTAGGAAAGCAGAGTACTACTAGAAGCCTGCAGCACAGCTAACGTCTTTAAGCCTGCACGCATCCTGGCTTCTGATAGCTTTGGTAGCTCTACCGTAAAGGCAGTACTGAGAAGAAAAAGACAAGACAAGAAGTGAGCACTTTTTGACAATTCCAGTTTTTAAAGATCTTCTGACTGTAGGAGTTCATGACAGCTCTATTTTACTCAAAAGCAGAAATATTTTGATAAAATCCAGTCTTCCCTCAAGGCTGCTTTTATTAACAACTTCAGTATTACCACACTTTCTCCTATGAAGTTTTGGTATTTCTTTCTGTCCACCCTCTCCCTTAACACTTTTTTAACTCTAAACTTTCCCCTTATAGATCGAAGAAATAGTTCTTAAAAAACTTCCCCACAGTAGTTTTCCAAGCCAATTCTATGCAGTCTAAAAAGCATTCAGTGCAGCTCTGTTCCATCTTCTGTCTCTCTGAGCAAAGCCTATTAATTCTGACCAGAAAAGCAGCCCCATGACTAGTGTTGTACGAAGAGAAGCCAAGCCCACACAATAAGCACAAGTTACTAACCAAGTACTGCTTTCGGTTAAATGATGCATGAAATCTCCAGGTATCTAGAGGGAGAAAGACTGATTCACAGTTTATCAACTTCCTTCAACTTTATTTGGAAACAGAAATTCACAGCTGCTAGTACATGCACTGTTAGTGAAGGATGACTTTTGTAAAGCAAACAAAAGTCTAACACGTACCTTCCTTCATCCATTGTTTCCTGCTTGAGCTTTATCATCCACTCCCCTTTTTCTGTCTTTGTATTTTTTCAGGAAGAACAGAAACCAAGTTTTATTTAAAGAAGACAGTGCAATTTTCCTAACTGAGAACACACAAGTGATGCCTCAGAAAATACAATATATTTATGAGAATGGGGAAAGAAAGACAGAGCTTTTTTCTCCATTAAAGAAACATTTATGAGATCAAAGCAAAAGCTTCCTTTTGCTCTAATCCTCGACAGATGAAAACAGTCATACTCTCTTAATTAGAGGTAGAGCATACTTCATGTAAACTGATGACAGAAGCATGATCACATCTTCAGTCACTTCAGACAGAACTACAAAAGAGACAACCATTGCCCAACACAGCCACAAATTACTTTCCATCTTGTGAAAAAAACAAAATCCTGTTCTTTCTCATCTTTCAACAAAAATCTGTAACAGCTACAGATCAAAGAATTCTCTTATTAAGAGAGCAAAGAAACAAGCATCTCTTCCTACATGCTTTTGTTCAGGTGATAAGAATAACTGTAACAGTCAATTGTTAACTTCCAGAACACACATATTTTGTTTGTGCCATACAGCTGAAGAAATAGCTTGAAAAATAACAAGCATATACACAAAGCTTGATCCGTTAAAAAAATCTTATGGTAGGGGAGCATCAAGGATCAGACTGGGACTGCGGGAGGCGAGAATGAAAAGAGAGGAGGAGGACCTGGAAACTTCTTCCACACAGCTTCATAGATTGCAGTTGCTTTTGGCCCCTCCTCAGAGATCGTCCCTTCCCTGAACAGTCCATATGTTCCTGGAGATTCTCAGAATCAGCTTATACAAAGTTGTGCTAAGGAGGCTAGAGACACCAGTAGTCAAATCTGCTGGCTATTAAGCAGAGCTAGATGATGAAGCAGATGTTAGAATAGAGAGTGCAAGCCAGACTACAGACAGCCTTACTGTTAAGAGTGATGTGCAGGAGAGATTTATGGGTTTTCTCTAAAGCCTTAAAAAAAAAAAAAAAGCCCAACCAAAAACGAATGAGGTAAAGCAAATAACAGCTAGCTTGAACCAACGTGTGAAATCTTGGTTATGATGAGGCTGCATTGTTAAGCTCAGGCTCAGTTTATCAATACAATGCTGATATTAAAAGATTGATTTGGTACAACAGCATTATGACAATACAATGCTTTTGGGAGAGGTATCACTGAACCAGCATTAGGAAAAAGCCACAGTGGCCCAAAAAATCTGAACTCGTGCCTATCTCAAAGAAAACATACCCACATCTAACTAGACATCCTAAATCTGACATTCACATGAATATGAACCACACCCCAAACGTTTGTACACCTTTAAGAAATCAAAAGAAATTTCTTAAAAGCAGTTCTAGATTGCTGGGACAAAACAAAAGCAGAGACAAAAGCATGAAAAGGGAGTAGGCATGGATAAAAAACAGAACAAAAGGGTTTTGTATTTTGCCTTGCACACTTCTTATTGACCCTACTATTGTATCAGGCAGTATTTCTGTCTGTCGTTTTCACGTTATTCATGTGAAAAGAGAGCAGTAATGAGTTTCGTTTTCTTCCTAGATTAGCAACCATGGTTATCTGAGGTTCCAACACTCAGATGCACAATGACAATGGTGACCTAAATTCAGGAAGACTTGGGTAGCTCATGTTTCCTAAAAACAAAGCCTGCAGCTGATGAATACACACCAGGGCAGATGCTGTACCAGATATCAAACCAGAGCTCCCACAGCTCACTCTATTATTACTAAGCTTGGATCATAAACATCCTAAATACATTCACAAATCCAAGGGCCATCTCACACTGAACAGAAAGGAGTTGACACAGTCTGCATTCTCATTTGGAACAGAAAACTACAATATCCCCTAGCGACATGCACTTTCAAAAAGCAACCTACTTTAAAAGAAAACAAAAAAACTAACCAAACAAAAAAATCCTAATAACAAGCTAACTAAAATCCAACCCAAACATTAACAGTTTAAGGTATTAAATGACCTGAGTGTACTTCACTGCTGCATGAAGCTGTTTAATTACTATGCTGCAGTCAGTACCTGTTTAAATTATGTAATATTTAAGTAAAAATAACCTCAGCCGTCTACTGTTGAATGCTGGCTTTGTCTGGTAAAAAAATAAATCTACTAAAAACAAAAAGCAAAAAACCACACAAAACAACAACAAAAAATCCAACTAAACAAAAACTCTACAAATAATAAATAATCAAAAAACCCTCCCAAACACTAAACAAAAATACCCACATAATTGCAGCAGGTTCCCAATCATAATTTGCCTACTCAGAGAAGAAAATTACTTTCTGAAGTGGGACCAGGATAACGCAAGTACTGCTAAAAGATCATTAAAGAGCAACAGAAGGTTTCTAAGACTCTGGGAACAAGCAGTAAACAAAGTTTTCAAGGGAGCAGACATAGGGATCCAACCCAGTGCTGTTCTTTCTGAGGAAGAGAATATATTTAGATAATTTAGGAAAGTGCCCCATGGTTGCACAGCTCTATTTTGACTGTGCAGGTCCTCAATGAATTTAGAGGACTTGGTCATGGGACAGAGACAGAACCTTTGACTCGGAGAGGTGAAGTGCACTAGTGCGTGCGTGCCAGCATGGTCATGCAAAACCAGTCATACCCAAGTAGTGCTCCAATCTATGTAGGTAACACACCATTTGCAAACATTCTTCACTACGGCAAGACCAACATATTAGAAGACAAAATTATGCCTTATATACTCACTGCCATAAATATTTGTTTTACAAATAGATTGTCTCATTTTTGAAAAGTTTTATGAAGTTCACAGAAATCCCCTGCAATTTAGGATTAAGGTCCACAGCCTTTCTGCATCTGATGCCAAGGAATAATTGGCAAATATAATAAATTATTTTTCCCAGCAATTAGAATTTTCATACCTCTTTGAAAATAAACCAGACTTGAAAATCCCTAACCTCAAAAACCTGTAGCTGTTCTAACATGTGAGTGCTTTGTTCACCCTATTATTAGAATGACCAATTCCAGGATTATTACAATAGGATGAAACTATATTGTCCCTAAGCACATAAATACTGTTATTTCAACAATTACAAGTGAAGAGTCTTGTAACACAAGATTTCCATTACCCTACAAGGAAGTTCTGGAGAAAAACAAAGTTGGTAACTATTAAAACACACACACAAACACTATCACCTAGACTTGCTTTAAGTTAAATGCAGTTTTCAAGTAGTCCTGGAGTATTAGACCATTCCCCAGTTCAGGATTACTATAGTCGAGGAACTTTCTAATGCTTTTAGGCATATAAGTTTTATAGAGATACAACACATCCCATTTTGTGAACTATGCCACTGCCTAAACATTGTTGTAATCACTTTTAAATCAGAAAGATTTCCTGGTTGTCCTTAGAAGACACTGAACCAGGAAAAGGAGGATTATGCAATCAAAAAAGTATCAGACACTTAATTACTTTGATGCTTCATTCTGAAGAGCTCTATTTTGATTATAGTTCACACGAAGTATTGAGATCACCCCAACTCCACTGTGTAATTCCCAACACTCACCTTTAGTCTCACAAAAACCCAGTGCAGTGGCACTGAGCACATCAGCAGTTACTGACAGTGACACAGGGCAACAGCAAATGACAATTACACACAGTTTCTCCAGTCCACAGTGACATCCTTTTGTAAAGGGAAGAGAAGTCACTGCCATTAGTTGACACCAATGTTTAGGGCTTAAGATGTTTGCATGTAACAGTCTGGAAGCAATTATAACAGTAAACTCACCTAAACGCCAAATACATGCAGTAAACTTCCTCAGAAGCCTGATGAGAGCCCACAAAATCCTTCTGATAATATTATACTAAGTATAAATCTTACTGACCATGTCTAAGTGGCACACACGTGCCTACTAAATGCAAAACATTTCAAGGTCTCTTAAAGCAGCCTGATGATCTCTCAATTAGTATTCATTCACACAAGCAAACTTCCTATACCTTCCAGTACCTGGTTCTTGCTATGTCAGGACTTCATGTACCCTGACAAGAATCACAATTTGGAAGAGCTTATAGTTAAAATGATGAATGCTTCATAAATGAAAGAAGCAGTTTTATCAGTCATAGCACATACTAGTTTCTCTTTTATTTTCCCTGAACTATAGGTGAATCACAGTTCTCAACCTTTAAAATAAAACATTGAGGAACAAAAGAAAAGGTAAATTATTTTGTTGCAAATGATGCGACCTTGATAATTACATGCAAAGGTCAAAACAAAGCAGACCTTTGCAGCCTCTGCTGGAGCACAGCTGTGGAGTCAAGAGCCCTTGAGTACCATCTTAACTGTGGGAACTGGTGTAGCTTTATAAACTGAAGCCAGGGAGCAGATAATTCAAAGATTCTCTGTTTCAAGTGAATAGCTACTAGAAAGCAACATTGGAGGCATGAAAGTTTTCTGATTGGTTATATGACTCTTACACAAGTATGTTCAAACAGCATGTACTTTCTCATGCTGGAAAAAATATGCAAACAGGTTTCAAGTAGGGGTATGTAAGGGCAGTGTTGTCTACTAAAGCAAGTGCATGCCACTGGTAGATCAACCTTGGCACTTCAGGATGAAAATCTTATGTACCTGGGCTCCAGCACGGCACTTTAACAGGGCAATTAAACATTTGTCTTCTGGAACTGCCTGTTCCTTTGTTTCACGGTTCCCTGTTAACTTGAAACTTCCCCTGACCCAGTTAGCCAAAGCCCAAGGCACGGCTGGAATCCACTCGGGATGTGCCAACATAAAGATTTCAGGAATTCTCTGAGCAACAAAGGCAGCCCAAGCCCCCGACGGCGGGGGCCTGCGCTGGCGGGGGACCGCCTCCCCCCCGGGGGAATAACCCGGGTAAACAAACACCCCGACTCGCCGGTGACATCTCTCCCACTTTCCAGGTAGTATCGCACTCTCCCGGAAAGTACTTATCACGGAAAAAGTCACGGAGAGCCGCTTAATCCCGTTAGAGAAAAGCCGATCCCCGGCCCGAGCGCGGCTGTTCGCGCCGCCCAGGTGCGCGGCGGGAGCGGGACCGGCCCGGGGGCCCCGCGGGGGCGCGGCGGGTCCGGCTCCCGCGGACAAAGGCGGCAAAGCGCGCCCGAGGAGCGCAGGCGAGGGGCCGATAAAAGCCAAAGCACACAAAGGGACGAGAGGAGAAGCCACGCAGCTCGCGGCCGCAGCGCGGCCCCCGGGGCGGGGAGCGAAGACAGCGGTCGCGGGGGAAAGGGGTGCCGGAGGGCACCGCACCTGCCCGGGCGGAGGAAAGCGGCGGGGAACGCGGGTTCGGGGCGGGAATATCCCGCGGGGATACTCGCCTGCTCGCGGAGGGCGTCCGGCAGCGGGAGCAGAGGTCCCAGAGGCGGCCCGGCGCTGGGACTGCGCCTTGCCCTGCCCCGCCGCCCCGGAGCGGGCAGATACGGGGGCGTCGAGTCCGAGCGCGGGGCCGAAGCTGGGACTAGGGCCGAGGCTGGGGCTGGGTCCGGGTCCGCTGTGGCCGCTCCCGCCGAGTCGGGCGATTTCCTGCGGGGAGCGGGCGGGGGCGGCGCGGCCACGCCGGGGCGGGCTCCCGCCGCAGGTGCCGGCCTCGCCCCCAGGTGGGGAGGAGAAGGAGGGAGGGGTGGGGAGGGGAGGGCAGGGAACAAGCAGGGAACAAGCAGGGAGGGGCGGTAGCGGCCGGACGGGGCGGGCAGTGCGCCCCCTCCTTAGGCGTGCCCCCACCTGCGGCTGCCGCCCCTGCGGTCCAGGGGTGCTTTAGCCCGGCTCCCCCCGGCCCACGCCCGCACACACCAACACCCGTGGCGGCGGCAGGGGAACAGGAAATACCGGTCGCAGCCCGGTGCTCCGCGCCGCTGAGTCACCGCGGCGAGGCCGCCCCGCCCCCGGCTTTTCTCTGCCCGTCCCGTCTCTCGGCAGGGGACCCCGGCTGTGCCCGAGGCACCCCGCTCCGGGCCCGGGCAGCTGAGCGGACCTGCGGGCGGGCACGGCGAAGCCCTGTCGCCGCTGGCAGGGTACACCGTCACCCAGCCCAGCACTTGGGTGTGTTTTCCGTTTACATCAGTGTTTTGTTTGGAACTTGGGATCGTTGCCCATCTGAACCTTCCTAACGGGAAGACCTCTGAGACAGCCTTTAACGCAAAGGCGCAGTGTTCCACGTACGCCTCTCAATCTGCTTTTGTCTGCCTTTTATCACAGAAGAGCTGCGGCCGCTTTACCGGCAGCTCGGTAGGGCTCTGTTCACACCATCAGTCAGCTGAAATACACAAGACTAGCAGAAGGCAGAGTAGCTCCATTTCCAGGCTGGAACACCCCGCCTCACTCCCCAAGTCCACCAACACTGTTCGTGAAACTGTAACATACCACGAGGGAAATACACTTCAGGCTGGCATTCCACAGGTATCAGCTTTCAGCATCACTGCTGTCCTGCAGCCGAGATGAGAAAGGCAAGGCCAAACAGCCCTGGCAAGATTCTTCGGAGTCATATTTCTTCTCCATTGTAAAGCACTAAATGTCACCAGGAATTCCTTATCGGCTTTCTTATCTGGTGGACAGTTAAACCCCTTACAAGCCCCTCTAAAATTAAACAGCACACTCCCACCCGTATCAGGCCAGCAGAACAAAATCTACTTACAAGTTTTCTGGTTTGTTACTAGTTGCAGGTGAGAAATATTCTAGATTCCCACAGCCTTTCCAATTCAGATAAATTTTGTTCTCAATAGGTACAGCTCATGCATGGTATCTCATACAGAAAGTAAGATAAAGAAGGCAAACACTGCCCTTCATGAAGGGGCTGGACTTTGGAAGGAGGCCCTGAAAGAGCCTATTTTATTACAGCAAATACGAAACAGGATTCAGATATTGCATGGAAAAAGCCTGCCTGTAGCATTGTTAATAATTAACGTGCATGTGCATACAATAGCTGTCAAATGCCTACTTCAGTCTAAAAGCCCCAACAGCAAAAATCAGAGGGAAAAAAAAAAAAAGAATAGTCCAGGGCAAAATCATAAACTTGAGGTTTTCAGTCATCTACAGGCTAACTCTGCAATCAGCATGTAATACAATATTGCATTCAGGCAGAATCAAGTAATGAGGAATGGAAATTTAGTCTTACTTCCAGGTATGTGTCACATCACTTGGTTTACAGTGTGGTGGGTGCCTGTTAACTTAATGAATGTTTAAAAACTTCATCTGTTAGTTCTCCAAATGTTTTCCTTTTTTCTGAAGCTTCTTTTGTAATCGTGGCCTTAGGATGCTTGGTTAATGGTTCTAAAATGCTGCTAAGAGTCGTAAGTCTGTGGACACATTAAATGTATCACTGATTTTTTTGTTTTTAGGAGAACAGTAGAGAACATCTGGAAAGGAACAATGCTTGCAAAATTACTCATTGTGTTACCAATCACTTCACATAATTACCATGATACAAACAACTTTTAAATCAATTCAGCAAACTGGAGAGAGCAGCAGCCTTACATGGCTTATTTTAAACATCTATTGTTTCATTATCTAAACTTGCCTGTTTTTCCTTAACCTGAATTTAAAAAAAAAAAGTTTGTAATTAGGAACTGTTTAAAGGACTTTAATTGTTCATGGCTCTGTTTATCCTATGCCCATTAACACAGTCTCCACTGGCCATCTCCCTTGGTAAAAGGCATGAATTTTGTCTTTGTTCCACAGTTAAATTTACATAAAATTTAAAACAGTAAAATTTACATAAAAGTCAATTTGAAACAGCGATGGATGTAACTCCACACAATTTTTTCTTATCTTTATAAACAGGATAGCAAAATCTTTAAACTCAATAGCAGAATGGCCTGGAACATGTTTGGTTACAATTATAAACCGTGGTGCAGAATAAGTTGAAAACACCATTCCCTAAAGGGCCACAACATGAAGAAGTTTGGCCCATGTCTCCCCTTGCCCTGCTAATGACATCAGTTGTTGGGCAAAGTTAATCTCTTCCTGATAGTCTTTGCTTCTGCCCCTCCCAGGCTTCCTTTACTATTTTGAATGTTCTTCCAGGTATTCTGGCTAGCCCCTGCCTTCCTTCCCAGGACTCCCACATATTACAGAGCTGGTTAGCACAGAGTTCAACCACTAACCAGAAGCTAAAAGTAATCAAACACAAACCTCTTTGTAAATCCCCTTTCTCTTATTCTGCTACCTCCTCATCAGCACAGGCCTTTATCCCATTTATTAAAACTGCCAAAAGACAGTGGGAATTTTAAGGAAATAAGATGTAATGATTTTATCACAAGGAACAGTCTTGCAAATAGGAGGTAACGTTTTCTTACAAATTACCGCAAGTGGAAAAGAAAATGATTCAACAAACACCAGACAGGAATTTAGGCACATAACTCCTGGCAAACAAAGTTTGCATTTTGCAAGCAATGCAGACTGCATGCAATTGCTGTAGCCTTGACTACATGAACGAATTGAGACTTCCAAAGAACTCTTGGGCACAGAGGAAACAAATTATAACAAGACTAGACATACTAGGTCTATCAGACTGTAAGCCAAAACCAGAAAAAAACCAAGGGTTAGATTAGCAGTTGGTGAAAACTCTGATATACCTAAAAAACCCCCAACACACCCTCATGTGCTGAGCTTGGGCAACCAGTAAAACTACCAATGGCAACACTTATCCTTCCAAAGTATTCTGCGTGTTCTCCTTCACTGACAATGGAGCAACTGTGTTGTGGTAAAAAGTAATGCCCATAACACAGTGGTTCTTATTGATACTGTCTGTCCATATTCTACATCCAAGGATTGTCCTTCAGTTACTTCTTTTGGGAGAGGTGAAGCAAGAAACTATTGACATGATGTCAGGTGGGGAACTATACAACAATCTTATTAAATTATGGAAGCAAAAAACAGTATGAAAATGTTACTTCTCTTGGGGCAATAGGCAATCTGACATTAGGATCAGAGCTCGTTCTGTGCCTCCACTCTATGAGTGTGATGGCTCATGGGACTCTCTTGCCCCTACCTAGAACTTGATGCAAGTATTAAAGCAAAAAATGAGTCATGTCCTATGATTCATTTTGTACATAGAGATAAAACTCATTCTAACTTGCTGACACTACTTATCTTCACCAGTTAAGATTAAATCCATTTGTTACTCAGATACCTAAACCCAGGAAATTGTTTGCATAAATAGCAGTAGCATTACAGATGAAGGGGAAGGCACATCAACTGTGAAAGCTGAACTGCTATTATAAAATCCACCCCAACTGGCCAAATATCTTTCCAGTACATGTTTTAAGAAACTGAAAGAATTCAAAAGCATACACATGTCTATGGCCTTCAGCCTTATCATCATACCCTCAAATCACATCTTGACATAATGAATTAAAAATTCTTCACGCAACTTTCTTTTGGTATAAACATTTGCGCCAGATGTAAGGGAATGGAGAATGAACCTCCAACTATGACTCAGATGCATGTTAGTGATCATGTTGCATGCAAATTACTTAAAATAATTTTTGGAACAGTAAATTGGAAAAAATAATTACAAGTGATCAGGCAAAGGAATAACCAGGAAAAAGTATCCTTGATTCAAAAATCAAATCATTGACTTCTACACAGATGTGTTTAAATAACTATCTGAAATTTTAGGAGATTGAGCTAAATATTATAAAAGTAACTACATGAAAAATACTTACATATGCTGTAAATTATTTTCAGTGTTCTAAAATCAAAACAGTAAAAATGTTCTATTTTTACTTCCTCGTAGTTTTAGAAAAAAAAACCTACTTTACTCTTACATTCATGAGATTTGAGGGTAATTTTATTTACCTCATCCAGTAGAGCTGAAATTTATATTGATTGTAAAACATGCAAACAGCATGCACCATTAAGCAAGAGCTGCTGCCAGTGAAATGTTCCTCTATTTAGTAGTGGGAAATAGCAGGTAACAATGCTTATACTCTAAATGCAAATATTGGGCAAGAACACTTTATAGTTATTGTTTTTCAATGACAAAATCAATCACACCTGTCAAGCTAGCTGCAGAATTATGCCAAACTAACCACAGTGTCAGAGAAACCAACAAGAAAAATATTTTGCACGTAACATCTTTTCATACAATTTACAATAGTATGGTATAATTGTTTCCTCATGCATTAGTCAACAACTTTGTCCTTCCATTTTATAGGCAATTAAAATCTGCAAGTGATAATAATATTAAAGTGCAAATGTTGAAGTGTTGCCTGTCATGATTTCTTTTAAATGTTTCTAAGATCTGGAGTATATAATTTATTTCCTTCACATTTTTAACAGCCTGACAAAGGCAGCTTCATCAGCCTAAGAACATACATGGTTCTGAGAAATTTCTGCATCAGCACAGTTCCAGGTGGAGTCTTGCTGTATCATGGTGATAAAAAGATAATGTAAGGCCACTTAAGAAATGCAGTAGAATAAAAACACTGTACATTTTGGCTACCATGAACTTAATTTTGCTCAGCTCACAAAAAAGAAAGTATGTATTTTTACTCTCTGAAGAAAAAAATAGTGGAGAAAGAGAAAAGCACAGTAACAGAATTAAATGTTTGCAGAGATATTGCTGTACAGTTTAAATTTCACATACTAGCCTTTCTAGTTCCATATCATGCTTAGAGCCACAGAAATCTAAGTAATTTAAAGTTTAGCTCAAAACAAATCCTAATGTTAAACAAACTAGAATTTAGAATTTGGAGAAAATAGAAAGTTCTGCAATACTAAGAGAAAAAACCTGTTATTACATTAATTATGACACGTTCAATGTGACTATGATGTGTTACAACAGACACAATTTTTGAGGCAATATATTCACAGTACCACAATTTATATTAGTGTAACTCATAGGCATTTTTTGTTTCAGGTGAATGTTTCAGCAAGAAAAGTTCAGTGTTTGTGTGCTGGTCAGAAGTCACCAGATAGGTCAGTCCTTACATGCAAACAAGTCTACAGACACTAAGAATTCATTACTTACTTCTGCAGAAAGAAAGCAGGAAATGAAGTGACAGGCTGGGTGACCTCAACCACCTGTACTACGTGGACAAGGATTAAAACAGTGACACAGAAAGACTGAGCACTAGAGAAAAAATATATTATTTTCATTTTTGTAGCACAACATATTGATGCCAAGAAAAACAACAGAATTAAGCTCAGGTATTTCAGCCGAAGAAAGGGCTTGAGGTTATAGTCTTTTAACTTCCATGAGGTAGAATATAATCAAGTATCTTCTTTCCCAGAATATATTAAGCAGGACAAATCCAGTTTAGTTTTTAAAGCTGTTGAAAACTCTTTTGATAGTAGTTCATGAAGAGATACTCTGTCATGAGAATACACCCAATTCCGTCCAGTCCAGTCATAGCGCTTGGGCCCACTAGAAAAAAACACAACAAAACATCACACATTGTCTAAGTACAGATTATTTCAGGAGAGCTGCTGGAAGCCTATATGTGTAATGTATGCCAGAGAGTGCCCAGAAACAGATAGCATGGGGAACGGCTGGTGGGCAGTCTGAGGAAGTGGAGCAGAAAAGGCCTGATATGTCAGGAACTACTGAGCCATCAAATATATCTGAAAGGTGACAAGATACATCAGACACTCCCAGGGGAGACAAGCACTTTCCCTTCCTGCTTTTGGCACTGATTTCCCCACAATTTCTTCTTTTATCCTTTTCTTCCCTCACCCATGTAATTTTCTTGCCCACAAATATCACAAGGGATATTTGTACAATGCTGAATTAATACCATTGATTAGTTCTTGCAGATATTCTAAGCACAGCAAAGCACAGTTTCTTTTTAGATGCAACAAAGTAATTTAGCACCTAAAAGCAAATATATTGGTGCGTGAGAGATGTATACATAAAATGCTATTTTTCTCTTCACTATCATATTGTTGCTGGCTTAATTTTTCAAGGCCTACATTAAGTAACGAGAAACAAATTTTAACACCTGGGTTCCATTCCAGACCTTGCTATCCACCTAGTTTTCCACATGCGAAACAGGAAAGTGACTGAAAGGCACTCACTGCTGTCAACATCAACCAAGCTAAGAAAATAGAAAGGAATGAAATGGTCATCAGGGATAAACAGATAAACCCCTGATCTTGTAGGACATATGCCCTAGAACACAGACAGTCAACACACAAAGTCTGCTGGAAAACAGACTGTCCTATACAAAAATGAGAACAATCTGCAGGTTTTCTCTCCAAAAGCATAAACACTAATCTGAACCTTGAATATCCTGAATTACTCACAATAGCCAAATGACGAACTTTCCAACCACTAATCATTGTATGAGCAGTTACAAAGACAAGCACAAATCCAAGTCACTTTCACTGAAATATCACTGGCTGTATCTAGAAGTGGTAACTATTTTAATCAGAATTATGTGCTCCTGTTACTTTACTTAGTATTTCTCACTTCACCTTTGCGGCACAAGCATATGTTTATACTCTCCTGCACCTAGAGAGCGATAGAATGGGATCCTGTCATTCATGAAAATCAGGCTAAGACAGACCATTTAATCAATGACAAAGAAACACGTATATTATCTGAACTGGTTTTAAATGTTATGCAGTAAATACCAGTGATAAGGTTAGCATATGAAACACCTTCATAGTTCTATAAATGTCCAATTTACTAAAACAAATGTGACTTTTAAATTAATAGTTTAAGCAAAGAGCTGCTGAGTTCTATAAAATGCCTACAAAGTCAAATATAGAGTAAATGTATTTCTCATGGAAAGTCTGCATACATTTTTCAACCATAAGAAAAAAAAATAAATAACGTATCACATTCAGGTATTGCTAAGAAAATACTGTGTAAGGCTGAAAAGCCTTTTCAGTTCAGTTACTCTAATCTCACTGCTGGCAGGTTGCACTCATCCCCTCATGTCCTTTCTTTGTAACTAAATGAAGTTTTCACTGCAGTATATAGCTACTCAATAGCAATCAGAAGGCCAAAAAAAATTCCATGAAAATGTCTCTCTCACTTCTTGAGAAATCTGTCTCCCTTGGAATGTGTTCTTAAAGACTCAAGAACAACATTTATTGTAAAAATGCCCCAAAACTTTAAATGCAAGTGATTACTGGCAGCAACATTTGCTTCTTTCACTTCCCAGAACACTGCAGTTAAGAAGCTGTCAGTCCAGATCATACAGTATTTGCTGGAGCTGCCTTTCAGAAGTTAGGAAGTGAACACACAGCATCATATTCCAGGAAATACCACTGTTTATCATAATACCAGTTAAGGGAGTATAAAATGGAAACATTTAACTTTTTTTTCTCAAACTCCATATTCTGGAGCACGAATGTCTTAGCTCAACTAGAGCTCAACAGACAGTAATTATCTGAATTTTGGTTTTCATAAATAGATGAAGCCTTTGTGTCAGTGACACAAAAATCTTGTAGGCTGTTTCCTTCACCAGTAATACTGATCAGCTCCCTGGGTTCTTTTCCAGGGATAGTGGCAAAGGGTACAGATTCTGGGGGGAGACAACTACAACATTTTCCCAATTATCTGCCCTCCCTGCTGAAGCCAAGCAGAAAACCTGGAATGGATAAAAAATCAGAAAAGGCAGCATTAGTAAAGGCAGAGGAAGCAGCTAGCTAAGGCTCCTGTGAAGTGCAGATGGTTGACAGAAACAACCAGTGTGGGCATACATAAACATATGAAGCAGGAAATCCCACAAGCTTAAAAGGGAAGGAGCCACCCTGTTTAAACACAAAGAGAGGTTTAGATCATGACATCATCATCACTCTTTTCCAACAGAAGCTTTGTTTGTTTCTTTTTAATCATTGCTGATTATTTTTCCTATGAGTAGTCTATATTCCTGTAGACAGTGGTTTTGGGCTAGAACAGTGTACGAAAATTCTGTGTTACACACTTCCTGTATTAATTTAGGTATGCCAACATACTGCAATGTGCTCCAAACCCCTACACCAAACCATTACTGAACACTTAGACTGTATCACATTTTGAGAATATACAGAGTAGAAGGCTTACTTATGGAAAGGATATTACATGATCTTGCCATGCTCTGAAAAGAGGGAAGTACATTTCAACCTGTCTGCAGATATTACATAATTAACTTACACATAACTTACCTGGTGGGTGAGGACAGCCAAATCTGCCGGTTTGGTGTTTGCTTATTGATTACATATGTTCCCATGTCTCCACCCAATTTAACTGTTAGGACTCCACTCTTAAAAGGCAAAGAAAGCAAGAAATAAAAAATTTGCATCCTGTCACTTTGGCAACAATTACTTCCTCTGCAGTGGCAGAAACTTACGTATCTCTATCACATTCTCAGCCACCTCCCAAACAAAAATAGCAAGGAAGAATTACGTATTAAAAACTTACTTTTTTACGTAAACTTACGCGCAACCTGCATATCTTTGAGTCTGATCTAGACTTTAAATCTTTTGGTCAGAATTTGATTTTACCGTATTTGTACCATTCATAATGGTACTACTTAATACTCTTGAGCTTGAACCTGAAATGACCAGACCATTGCAATTAATTTTGCAATTATTAGAACATCATGCAATAACAACATTTTTCTATTAATGAACAATTCAGAACCAGTGTGGTTCAAAGTCAAGAAGCTTTACATGTCATTGCTAGATTTCTGAGCCATGTAATTTCACCTTACTTTTCTTAAGTAACTGTAACATTTTAACAGGCAATAAGCACATTTTTTTCTTGATAATTCTGATTTGTACCTCAAAAATGTTTCAGTTCTAAACCCTATGAGGTCTGATTTTGCTTTAGTTATGCCACCTTTAGACTATTATCCTAGTGAGCATTCATTTTCTTTTTCTTGCTCACACTTCTCATAACTGACAAAAATACTTTCTGTTCTGACTTTAAGAGTGAATAAACTTGGACTGGAGTCAATCTAAAGATGATCTGAATTATACTAATTAAAAAGGGAAACATTTCTACAGAATGGAATGTGATGATTCAGATAATAATTTATTTAGTTTGCAGTATCTCAAATACTGCAGGCACTATAGCACAATGAAGCTTCTTTAAGGGTATCATACTTTTCATGCTTAAGTCAGAAGATACTACTAAAGCTACCTATCATTGCTGGGGCTATTTGTTATGTATAAACACTACTATGGGGAAAAAATACTTTCATGTATGAGTATCTACTGCCTGCAAACATACTCTGTAGCACAACCAACAACTCAAAGCTTCCTTCTCCTACCAAGTAACTTAGTGTTAGTTACTTAGTTACTGGGTTCTGACACATCTCAAGTATCACCAGGCATAAAATAACACTCTCAGGATCCAATTTTTTATGTTAGTTCCCATGCTATTTCTGTGCATGTTAAGGGATTTACATCTGTGATCAATGCAATACAAATAATAGAGTCCCCTGGTTAAAAGTGCTATCAGGTTGTCCTCCCAGTTATTTCTTTTGGATATTGGTATAGTGCAGAGAAAGACAAGAACAAGCCACTTCTCTGGTTGTCAGAATTTCAAGTTTAACATATATCAGTGATCTTAGAATTGCAGAGATACAGCAGAATAACTGCAAGATGGGAGATTAGGCCTGCATAACAATACACAGATTTCAGCATTCTTCTCTGTGCTTTTTAGCGGCATATTAAGTATTCAGCACAATATTATGCTATATGCTACAGACACACTGTAAGTAAATAGGTTTTCAAAGAGTTAATGAAAATTTATACTATTATTTATACATGTGCCAGCTGTTAGAGAGTACTGTTGCTTTATCATTGCAAATTAAATCGAGGTTAACCTCTACTACTGTGTTGAAAACACTTCGTCATACATTTTACAATACTTCTGAAATACCAGAAAATACAACTTGAGTTTTTAAGAACTTAAAACATGGTAAAAGTACCTTGCAATTTAAGAAAGACTACCGTATGTGTTTTGTACTACTGGATGAATGTTTGCTAGCTCCTGGTAACAAAAACATTCTCCTAAAGAGATTTTTTTCCTGAACATGAAGATATAAATTGCGCAAAGCAATCGTTTACAACAGGCGCAACAGACCTTTATCACGTTCGCCATCTTGTGGCTTCCTGCAGCACTGACCCTGTTTGTTTGGAATTAAAACCTGGGCTGTTTAACCTTCTGCTTTTAACAGAAACGACAGCATATTATTGTCATCACACAGTCTATACAATAAAGGACCATGGGTAAAAATTAAGATGTAAAAGTATTACCTTTTGAGCTTCACAATAAGTCAGTGTCAAACACAATCCAACAGAGAAAAAATTATGACGCAAGAGGAACTCATCAGCTTAACATAATGAAGTGTCTAAGAATATTAAAGAGGTAAATTTTAACCACTGCTAATTTTTGTCCTAAGCTAGTTACATCAGCCTAATAGGTGCTGATATCCTAAAACATGCTGAAGAGTAATGGTTAAACAATGCTTTTTACCAGAAAAGCAATTAGCTGCAACAATACCTATATACTTAATTAAAGTAACAGATAATATTTGTTAACAGAAAGCTAATAACAGTGTATTTGTTTATATCCTAGTTATCAGAAATAAAGAATGAACATTATGATGACAAAGCTACATAGAACCAAGTCCAAAACTACAGGGGCTTTGGATTGGTTTTGTATGTTGCACAGTGCAACCCAAACCATCCAACTCAACATCCTTGAGAATAAAACATTAACTGACAGTGCCAGTGCCAATCTATTTATGTTAAGACATGAAGTGGAAGCAGTAGTTGTGTGACCTCAAAAAAATGCAGTAATGAAAGACCTGTCTAGCAGACAGTAGCATACAAACAGAACTCTTCTCCAAGTCATGCTGAGGGCTGTAACACAAAGACCACTTCAGGAACTGCACTTACATAAGAACTAATAAATTCCCTATACAAATAAAACTGACATTTTTAATCTGAGTCTGTCACTACTGTAAAAGAATTTGAGTGGCTGACTACTGAAGGGTCCAGCCATGCAATGACTCCAGTGACAGTAGCCTTCTCCCTGTGTATGTTCCTCTCACTTCTGCAACAGCCTGTGCAAGCACTGCATTCTCTTGTTGCTACTCTCCACCAAGGCTCTCATCAGTAAAGCCATATGCTACCTGGTCAAGACAAACGCTGCTCCTCTGTATTTAGAGCAATCTGTATTCTGTATTCAGGGCAATCAAAGAAACTGCTCTAACAGTTACACGTGATGTACCATGCTATGCAGGCCTGTCCTAATTCTAGTAGGGCATGTAGGCCTACTGTTCTGGTACTCACCAGAAGGAACTGATTGTTATGCCAGATGTCTGTGCCTGTTTAGGTAAATTTACAGATCAGTGGGAAATCAGAAAACTGTTTCTGTCTCTTCTTTTGCTCATTTGTTATTCTACAGTACGTCTTTCTCTAAACATGAAACATTTAAAATCCCCAAAGCATAAAACAGTATGTGTTACTTTTTACCAGAATTGTTGCCCCCATCAGTATATAATAAAGCTGTAAAAACTCACTGTATTCCATGTGTCAGCACTAAGGTGACTAATTCAAAATATTCCTTCAAATAACAGAATACCCCCCTACAATAACTACAGTAGTAATATAATGTTTAAAACATACCCCTAAAGATACATCATAATCTTCTGGAGTAAAAGGCTTATCTGTCAGGTCCTCAAAGAAATCTGCTAAGGAGTCCAGTGTTTCTTCAGCCAGTTTTTCATAAGTGGTCTCATCTAAAGTGCTACAAATGACACCGAAGTCTATAATTAGAAGGAAATGCATGGAAAACAGCATTTTACCTATAATAAAAACATCCAAAGACCGTGACCTTGGATGAAACAGTAACCATGAAATGATCACATAAAACAAGTGGTCATTTTTCTTAAGGCGGTGTAGGTAACAATCCACCTTATAAATGAAGGTGGAATTTTGATATTAATTGGTATTAGAAATCTCTTAACTGAGGAAAATGTACTTATTTCCTTAGATATACTAACACCCATTTTAGTAAACAGAGTCAAGATTCAAAGTAATCCATTTTCATAAAAGGACTTATGTAAGAATTACTTTGTTTTGAACTCTACAAGCAGAGACAAAAGCATCTCCTGTTTAGAAATATTTGTCATTTGTCTCTACAAAACTTGCTGTTGCCATAAGCAGTTTAGAAACATCAATATCACATGCCATGTTTACATACAGCATTTGCCTTCTCAACTGGAATTACCAACACAGCCTGGTAATTAGATGTTATTTGAAGTGTGCTTATGAACAAACACTTATGAGTTACATTCTTCTCCAGAGAGTCTCAAAGCACCCTTGTGGCCATTACATAAAGCTTACAGCACCTGTGAGACTGTTTCTGTTTTCCTCTTTAGTGGAACAAAGTCTAGATCAGTTTAATTAACTAAATTTAATTAAATCACGTAAGTTGTTCCATCTGTATCAATGTCAGCTTTTAACTGTGTGTGTAGATGGGTAACTTCAGCAACAGACAATTCAATAAAATCATCTCAGTTTTTGCTAACACTTACAGGAATATGACAGTTACCCTGGGCTGAATATATAATATATATCAGTTTGTAATATAGAACATATTTTTTTTTTAAGTCTCTCTTTATCCAGTTACTGAAATATGCTCTATGCCACTTATGTGAGGGACATCACAGAAATGCCTTAGGGCACACAGAACAGAAGGCCTCCAGATCAGGTAGGATTCATGTTCAGGTTGAGGGTGCACTTCAGGTACTTAAAAGCAAGAGCCATTTCAGACATCTGCACAATCCTTCATTGTGTCTCCAACTGCTGCCTCAGAAGGGGAGAAGTCTGTAACAGATGCTGTGTCACATTCTCTCAGAACAAGCAGAAATTTCACATCCTCTAACATACATGGAATGGTGCTAGACACATGTGCTTAGCTACGTGAGTTATTTCCTAAGTGACTTCCCAAATGCACACAAAATGCTTTTAGCTAAAACTGTAGCTGTCCTTTATATCACATCAACACTGCATTGCATTTAGTAGTCTTACTATGTATATAGACAATGTATATAGTCTTACTATGTATATAGACTATGTATATAGTCTTACTATGTATATAAGTAATTTTAAAAATACCCAACGGATATTTTCATATGAATATCTTGAAATACATTTTACCTTGTGTCACTCAGAGTTCCTGCATTCCTCAGATTAATGAACCAAACACTCCTGCTCTTCACATCTGAAGAATACTGTAACGGCTGTTTAAAATAAGCACAGTAAAATGGAATAAAGTTAAAATGTAAAGAATTACAAACGATGTATTTATCATATATTTATCATATAAATTAAACAGTCCCTTTGAGTCCTGTTCATCCCCAAGTAAAATGTTCATAGTCTATATCACAGGGCTAACATGGAAAGAATTATGCACTTTTAGTCCTTTGATAATTGAAGCAATCTAGAATATCCTTGTCTTCCTCATACAAACCAACAGAAAAACCCCCACAACCTTTCATTCATAGAAGCGTGAACTACGAAAAGAGAACTACTCTAACTTCTCTATTGTTCTACCACAGAATTACTGAGCAACTTCAGACAATAAAATGGCTCAGGCCCAGATTTTCCTAAGTATCCACTACTCAAAAGCTGCACTATCAACAACACGTGTCCCTCTGCTGGAAGTCATGAACATATTAAAGTGAAATAAACACAAACCCTGAATCCTCCTTATGTACAAAAGAGCCAAAACTGCTTCAGTCCAAATTTCTCTGTAAAACAAGCCGTTTCCTGCCTCTTGGCAGGAAAAAGAAAAAATTCTAACTAACAAATCAAAATTATAGAAAAACCGTATCACCATACCAGCAGTACCAGACAAGGGAGCAAAATGGGTAACCCTTTTGAGGGAAACCAACACAAACATAACTCTAATCTCCAGGTCAGACGCATTAGCAGAAGTACTTATGCTATCCACTAAGAAATGAAGATAGCATGCTTTCCACTTCCTTCTTAAGTGGAGCTGACCACTTGGTTTAATGGTAAAACAGCATTCATGATTGCTTTTTGTGTAGTCTGAAATTCTGTATTTCTGAAAACTTCAGACCGAGTCGAAAAGCAAGTAATATTTGCAAAGGACCTATGACTGCCTCTCTTCAAACACAGAAGAGCAAAGCACAGGCCGATGTCCCTGCATGTGGTGTGACATGTATCCGCAGGCACCGCCGATGAGCAGCCCGTTAGTGCAAAACTACGACACAGGCAGAAAGGACAGAACGCGACACGACGGTACAGGCCGGCAAAGTACACCGCGGTGCTTACATATTAGACTGCACCCTTTAACCTGCAGCGTTTCTTTCATACACGCTCAGGATCAAAAGCAACAAGAGCACGAACCCGCTGAGGCTCTGTCCAGGCTGAGAGGCTCTGACTCCATCGGTGTGTGCCGATACTCGGTCTGTGAGTGGAGCCTGCCAACAGCAGTGCCGGCATGCCGCCGGCATCTGCCCCCGCGTACCACAGCCGGCTAAGGCCGGCCAGCGCCGCCTTCTGCGGCTGCAGTGGGGCAGCACACGAGTGCACCAGCTCCCGGGTACTTCAGCTCCCGGGGCACGGAGAGCAGGCGAAAGGGAGAAGGCAGCAGGAAAGAGGGAAGGAGGGAGGACGCGCCCTGCTGCCGGCCGGCCTGCGGGAGGCCCGGCGGCAGCGCTGGCTACCTTGGCCGCCGCGGGCTGACACATGTGCTTGCGCCGGCGGCCGGCTCGGGAACCCCGCCTGCTGCCCTGCCCTTCCCTTCCCTCCCTGTCCGTCCGCCCGCCCCAGCCAGCGCTCGGCTACGGCCGCCCCGCCCGCCTCCGCGCAGGCCGCGCCTCGCCCCCGCAGTCCGCCCGCCCCTCGCTCACCGTGCGGCCGCTGCTGGCGGCGGCTGCGCCCGCCCTCGGGGCGCTCCCGGTGCCGCCGCCCCGCCGCGCCCCCGCCGCCGCCGCCCGTCCCGCGGCGCGCACAGCGCTCGCCACCCCCGTCCGCCACATGGCGCCCGAGCCGCTGCGGAAGCGGCGGGGCGGGGCGGGGCGGGCGCGTGTCACCGCCCCTCTGCGGCGGCGCGGGGACAGCGCGGGGACAGTGCCGGGCCGCGCAGGCAGGCCTGGCCCGGCTCGATAGGCCGCGCCGGAGAGGAAGGGGGAGCAGCCCAATGTGGGATTTTCTCTTCTTCCCAGACGCTGCTGGCTGCTGGCTCCAGCCTCCGTGGCGCCACGATAAATTAAATCCAAGTGTGGTGCTACGGAGACAGCACAGGTGTATCGGAGCCGAGCGCGGTCTGTGCTCACGGCGAGGCCTTTGAGGCGGCGGCGCTGTCCCCGCCAGCCTTACCCCGGTGTCCTTCCCGCGGCACCAGCAGGGCCCGGCACGGCTGTCTCTGGGAAGCAGGTGCTTGGCCCGGCGTGCTGCTCAGGCTCCCCTCCATACCACAGAGAGCTCGGGGATCTCGGCCTTGGCGTGTCTCAGAGACAGGGAGCTGCCACTTAGCGCGGCTGTTCCTGCTGTGCGCCCTCACCTCGCTGCGCTTCCCAGAGCAGGCAGTAACCGCTCGGGGCGAGTCTCTGCAGGCATCTGCTCAGGCAGAGAGATCACGGTGGGTACGTTTACAAGGAGCTGGAGCCTGGGAAGAATAGCGGTTAGGAGCCACACGAGGCACCAAGCATTCACTCAGGGACCCGTTCTAAGACTATTTTCAGTGACAGGAACTATTCTGATCCAACACGCCCTGCAAATAATGTTTCACTGAGCCAGTGAAGAGAAAATAGAGCACGTAATTCATCACACCTGGCGTTTTCCACTAAGCAACATAAATGCTGGTGATGCCATGCTATTAGCATTATGTCAAAATGTAGAGAGACTCAGCCAGATATTTCTTGTTACTTAAACTGAAAAAAATAAATTAGGTAGATGAGAGGTAAGAAATAATTCCTGTACAAAGGTTTCTTTAAAAACCCACATAATTTCTATGGGAACACATAACTTTCACTTCAGAGCCTTCCACAGGACAGGACCAAAAAATGCAGCCATTGCAAGTAAAATCATAAATACAGAAAGCGTACAAGTATTCAGAAGCGTACTGCTGGTTACTCTGTGATGCATTTTTATATTTCAAAAACTCCTAATTAAAGCTGGGGCCTCTGAGCCCCCTGATCTAGTTGAAAATGTCCCTGCTTATGGCAGAGGGTGTTGGACTAGGTGGCCTTGACAGGCCCCTTCCAGCCCAAACTGTTCTATTGATCCTATGATCTTGCAATGTTTTAGGATATAAGTTATCAAGTTTCTCACCAGGATTTATAATTTTATAATATTCTATAAACAAAAAATATTTTATAGTACACAAGGGGAAAAAGCTCAAACAATTCAAGCCACTTGTGCAAATTTCAACTGAAACTATGGAGTCTGTTTTAGCTAAAAGTTCTCTGCATCAAACTGTTATCTAACTTAGCCAGCCTCTTGTCTCTTTTCAACAGACTTCTGTGTGTATCTTTGTTACCAGTATCTTCCCTTTTAGGAGTTTATCTTCTTGTTGTATTTTGTGGGGGAAGTTTTTATACATCAAGCAGATTTAAGATACTCTCCGGTTCCTTGAGGAACAACCCATTCTTCTCACTGCTGGGAGAAACTAGTTATGTTCCTAAAGTAATGATTTACATACTGAGATGAGGCCTTTCGGAACAAATTACTTGCATCAGACCACAGAATACATTAGTAAAGCAAATGATTGATTTTTCTTACTTCGGTAGGGAAAGGGAAAACTGCTAGAAGAATGGAGGAATACCTGTTCTTTTATGTAGTATTGAATCTATTTAAAGATGGTGCTTATTTCTATACCTTGCCTTTCTTATAAAAAGAACCTCAGGCATTTTCTGATATTATGCAACTATCCACTAATTCCACGGTGATTTTTCTCTAGTCATCCAAGTCACACAAGTCTCAATAGGAAATGTTCATTTCATGTTTATGAGATAATGACAAATCAATGAATTAGTGTGGATTAAATATTTTCTCTGGTATTAGCAATTTCACATACCAAATCTTATAAAAAGTTAACAACAATTAATTCAAGTGTAAAGTTCAAGTCAATGAATTTTACAAGATGCTATTACCAAGCATGGAGCAGTCACACAACTTCTAGAGGGCTCTAGAGGGATTATGCATTTTAACAATGATTTCTTAATGTTTTTCATCTTGATCCCTGTCCCTTAGGTTAGTGTTGTTCATACTGCAGTACTGGTATCAGTATCTTTTTAGGCTGGTGCAAAATACCTGTGAAGGAGTTCCAGATGAAGAAGCACTGCAGGGACAGGCACCACACATTCAGACTGGAAAGAGCTGATATTTTTCTTCAAGCAAATGCATGCGCCACTGGAAATGTTTCAGCAAGTGGCTACTACAACGAACAGGTGGAGTGCACTACTGATTACTCTTTTATCACTGTCTAGTGGTAAGGCTTTGGGAAAATACCATTGAGTTATATGAAATTAAATTACCTGAAGTATAAGCAGAGTCAACAAGAAAACAGATGCTGGGATTGGGGGTATTTCAAACCATTGAATTATAGTACCAGGACACAAAGTGGGGGGTTTTCTGTTTGCATGATTTTTTTGTTTGTTTGGGGGCTTTTGTTTTATTTTTTATTAACTGAGGGTGCATATTTGGTGGTGCTACCACCAAAAGCAAAACTTCCCCTCTGAATGCCATTTGATTAAGTCACAAGGTCAGATAACCCAAATTTGGAATTATTCCCTACCTTTATCTAAGCAGGCATCAACATGTGCTTTTTCATTCTGGGCTTCTTGCAGGGCCAAAGTATTAAGATACCACTCCCCACAGACAGCCTGTGTCTGTTACCTAATCCTTGTTTGCTCCCTGTGGCAAATTCCATCTATTTAGACATGGAGAAACAGACCAGTATGTTAGTTTAATACCCCAGGAAGTTGACTATGCCTTCTGTATATATTTTATTTTTACTTGACATAACCCACCTCATTAGCTTTACAGGTATGTTTAAACATCTTTAGATTTTCATCAAGTGCTACCAACGTGAAACATGAATGCAAGATGAAGAAAACTAAATACTTAAACATGAAACTTACATATCCCTATAAACTCCTGTGCTCTTTGATGTTTGAAAATTTATACCATTTCACACACTGGAGAAAGAAATGAGTTCCAAGTTATTATAATTTACCACACACACAAACACACATACACATGAACACACAGACACACACAGCTTTTAAGTGCACATGCTTTGGAGAGTGTTTCCCCAGTAGGCTCCACAGGCATAGAGGATTTCCTTTTCTAAATGTTAAATGACAGTTTTGATTTATAAATTAGTGTTCAAGGGATTGTACACTAAGGATGTCTCAGTTGCTGAATCATTTGGTATAGTCTTTCTGGTTTTGGAAAGAATTGTTGCAGTTAAGTTGTGTATTCTGTGGGTACTTCCTAAGAAGAAATGATTCAGATGCTACAGTTACTAGGTAGTGGGGGAAAAATTGTCATGTGTGTCCTTTATGAAGGTTAATCAGGTGCTCAAATATTTTTCCCCAAATAGGACTAATGACAAAGTATCTGCTTTGCATAGAGACACGTTCTAAATATCCTGTACATTGTGCGTGAAGGAGCAGACACTTGACACAGATGTACAAAATGTTTTTGCTCATAGGACGTGCATATTGGTTTTGCTTTTCTCAGAGGAATGCTGCAGAAAAATTATCTTGCTGAGATTAAGACTAATTTTAAAGCATAGAGAAGTGGTAATTATTGTGATAATAGCTGCAAGTTCCCCACACCCCTTTCTTAACGACTGTACTTGTCACCTATTGTCCTGCCTTCCCTACTCCACACAGTCCTAGCCACGCCCCCAGTTTTCCCTATTGGTTCCTGTACCCTAACCCCACGTGGCCCTGGCCACTCCCTCGGGTTTCCCCTATTGGTTCCTGTTCTCCTAACTCCGCCCCTGTACCTCCCCTGTGCCCAGAGGTCACTGGGCCTGTGTGCTGTCCCTGCCCCTCTCTGTTTCCCTATAAAACCCCTCACCCTCTGCCATCTTGCTGTCTATGCTCCACGTGTGTTTATGCTCCACATGTGGCTGTGCATGTGAGGCCTTCGCCCTCGAGGCATCTCTGCCTCGGGGAGGTCGTTGGCCTCTGCTGCACCATGTGAATAAACATCTTCCATGGACACAACGCATAGACCCTCCTCGCCTCCTTTATCACCGCCGGTTGTGGAAGCAGACGAACCAGAGCTAGCCTTATGGCTCCCCGGACGGTGAGAGCGCAGTGTCCAGCCCTGGGACAGAGGGTTTGGAGCACTGAGGCGCTGAACCAGGCTGGGTAGAGAAGCTCTAGGGTAAAGTCTGCTGTAACATCCTCCAAAACCACAACAGGTAATCATGAGCTACAGGCCCTAATCAAAGCCATAAACTCTGCATACTTGGAAAGCAAAAAACCCGAAGCTCCTTTAAATTTCTATGTTCTGTGCATACTTAAGGAATAATACCTTCTTACTTGTCAGGATTGTAGGATTATATCAAAGTAAAACAAAACAAAATCACCACCACCATCCCCCACCAAGCCAAAACAAAAAAAATCCACCACACCAAATCCTTAAATGAAAAATTCTTTGCAGGTACAAAGCATAATTCTAGGACTTGAAATGCCAAATTCTGGTTTTGTAAATTTAGCAAGTTTGCTACACTTACTCCTAGAAGAAATGCTATTACCAACAACAAAGTGACAACCTGGGAAAAATTTTAAATACACTACTGCATTAAAGCATGAAATCTTGGACTGATAATCACTGGCCTTTGGGATTATCTCTCTGTTACTATGGAAATTAAGGAACCAAAAGAGTTACTGTAATTATCTGAAAATTATTGCCCATACTGAAAAACCTGAAATGGTTTTATAAAGTAATGCCTGTTGAGTGTCTTACTTTGCCTTTTCTGCCTCAATTTGAAGATTCCTCTTTTCATTCTAGAACTGGTATATACAGATGCTATGTTTGTCATATCTCAAGAGGCCTCTTAAGATGGTCTCACAAAGGAAGAGAAATGCAAGAACAATTAAGTCCAGTATAGATCAATAGCAGGATGACAGCTATGATAGTCTTTGGAATAAATCTTTTATTCATCAATAAAACTATAGTTTACAGTAGTATTTTCTAAATAAATTATAGATCTTTTCTTTTGCAAGAAATAAAGCAAAATCAAAAATATTTCAAGGACAATATATGTACACAATGTAAGGCCTTGTTATAAATAACATTTTTATCTCCTTTTTACCAGCAGTGAAGGTGTCTTTAGAGGCTCATTTTCATATGGTATGTGCAGAGATGTGCCCTAACCCTCATATGACATCAGTTCCAATTTCCACTGATGTGGACCTAAGCGATTAGAACTGAGGGGGTCAAAAAAAAAGAAATTGATTTTATTCACCACTGTACTTATTTTTAAACAGGTGAAGCAGATAATAGATTTTGCTTGTTCATCGTTACAGAATGCATGCAAATGAAACTACTAGAGAACTGATAAGAAAATATCACTTTGAAGTGCAAAAAAGGTGATTGGCAATATTGTAGAAAGCAGCCTGAACACACAGTTCTTCACAGTTGAGCAAGCAACAGCAGATGACAACAGTGTGGAATGTTTCATGTCATTTTTGTCAAGTCCATCAATCCTTTTTAGGGTTCAAAGATCCTGACGCTTCTTAGAATAAGTTCCGTTGATTATTATTCTTTGACTATTAGGCTCAGCAAATTCCTCTTTCTTAAATGGGTGCAGAAAGTGCTCTTCATTAAACATGGTCACTTCTCTTAGTTTTACTCTTCACATATTCTTTGTTACTAGAAATACAGAAAGGACAAGTTAAGAGTTGTGTTTGCTTGTTGTTTTCTTACAGAATTAAAAACAGGTAATATCTTTCTTCTCCTAAAGAGGCTGCAGCACAATTTGGCAGTGATTCTCTTATGACCTTCACCCCTAATCAAAAACATTGGGTACAACAGCTACCCCTTATGCGTTTTACAGGCATTGCAGTACATTTGTATTACATGAACTGCAGCTACTTACAGTACTGCTGCAAAAATGCTGAACACTCTGGATTTCAGAGAAGACAGAACAGTCTGACAGCACTCAGCAATTCACAACAGCTTATTTTTATCTAGCAGAAATTACTGTGGCATTTATTACTTAAAAATGGCAGTCTTTTTTCATCATGAATGAAAGCGCTGTCAGCATCTGCATGATATTCTTTCCCCAGCTGAAAATCATACCTATCAAAAAACTTTCAGGCACAACTAATGCTCTAGACAATGTTGTAGTACTAATTCTACTTCACATACACCAAAATTACCTAATAATGTTAACGGATTAGAGTTTTCTACACTACCTTCATGTAATAGAAATAGTTGATCACTGCTTGGCATCCCTGTAGTTACAGATTAATTGAAAAGAAACTGTTCTTTGCTGAACATGTTATTATTACAAGTCAAACTAAGGATAAACTGACAGCTGAGGAGTATATTTCAGTAAATTGAATGCATCTCAGCTAATATATCCAAAATGGAGCAAGACACAAAATCAAAACAAAGGGATCTATAATGACCTTACTCTAAAAGCTTTTTAAATAACAATCCGAAGGTGTAAGGTTCCATTTATTAAACAGAGTTTTAAGGTCACCTTTACATTGTATTTTTTTATACAAACACTTAACTAACCTTTAAATAGTTTGACAACAGTCTAATCTTGATTATGAACAAAAAATCTCTGAAGGCATTTCTTAAGCTTGTCTTAGAGAAAAGATAACCACTATATTTACATCAATATTTAATTATGACTTCTAGCACTAGCCCTTGAACCTTAAGGAATGATATTTCAATATTGTTCTGTGACAACTTTTATACTTCCTACTGTATTGTGGACCAGTGTTAGAGTGTTCATAATCACTGATGCCAGTGAGCATAGCTCCAAATTCTTAGGGCCTGTTCTCTCTTTCAGGGACTGTGGTCTGGCAAGTAAAGTCTACTGCCATATTAGTGCCTGAATGTGCTAAGGCAGTAAAGTGCTTAGAAAATGCAGAATAATTTAATATGTGATCTTAAATTGTTGGACAAGGGAGTAAAATTGAAGTGGCATTCTAAAATTAATATGCTATAAAGCTAACAAGGACTTCTAGTTATTTTTTTTTGAATCAGTTTGGCAAAAAAAGTTGAAAAATGCTTGTACCAATAAACAAAATAATTTTATATGAAGCCAAGACAATTTTATCAAACTTTTCATTAGAACCATCTTGTTTCTGTCTGAAAGCTCAGATATGAATGACTGCAGATCCATTTCTAATATATATGGTGATCACACAGCTCAACATCTGACTATCTGCGCTTATTACTGCTTTTCACTAAGGAGGGTATTGGTATTGCTGATGCTGGTTTTATGCTATTCCAAAATGGAATTATGAATTATTCTTGTTCCCTTTCCTCTGATGCTTCCAAAGAATTTTGGTGATCAGAGGTGGAAAAAATTCCAATAAAATTTGCTTAACAGAGTTGGAGAAAATAGACCTGACAATAACTTGTAGCAACTACTAACTGTATGAGTCAATCACAGAAATACTGTTGATGGTACTAATGCCATTTTAAGCAGATGGGATTTTCAGATGTTCATAGTTAAGTCAGGTACAGTCTAGTACTGTGAGTATAATTCTGGAAAGAAATCCATCTATTTCAAGGTGCAGGACATGATCCTCAAGGCAACATTGTATCTACTGGACAACTTTTGGGGTTACATTGATAAACTTTTTTTTTTAAATGAAAACTGAGTTTGGCTGTAGCAATGTGGTCCAAAAGGATAAAAAAATGCACAAACAACACTACAGGATTCATTCCTATAATCACGGCCTGAGATGTCTCACACTGTGTATATAATGGATCGACAGTGTTTGAGCCTACTTGAGGCTTTTTTAGACCATTTTTGTGCTCCAGTTCTCTTTCCATGGATATGTTTTTGAGCTGATTGATTTCCTCTTATGGTGTTTTAAAAGCCCTGGGCATGAGAACACGTAGTTCAGTGATAAACGTGCTGGCATTTAGCACTTGGCTTACTCAGGCAATGTATTGCTTGTAATCTGAATTGGTACCTTTTTAATCTAATGGAGCACTTAATTCCCATGTCTGATTTTCATGCAACAATGACTGAAATGTTCCTTCTTACATAATGTTGCTTCTGCAAGAACACCTCTGCCAAGCTACATTCAAGTGCTCATTTATTTTTCACCTCCCACCAGCTTTCAGCTTTATGGGAGACATAGGCCTCTTTTTTCCTTTCTGGGATCATGCATGCATGGATACAAGGAAAACATAGATAAAAAGAGAGGAAAGGAGCAGTTAACCTTGCTGCATAAAACAAGCTGGTTTGCCCCTTTCAGCCTTAAACAAGAGTCTCTTTTGAGGAGAGTGCTTGATTTGCTCTACTGTGTGCACAAAACATTTTAAGGATTATTATGCTCTCAGGGGAAGGAAATGATGCCTGTAAGTGAGGAGGTCTTAATTCCTTTCTCATAATCCCAGAATTCAGCTTCTGTCTACCATGTCTTTCCACCAGTATCTTCAGAGGAAATGAGGCAGAGAAACAGAAGCTTCCGTAAAAAAAGCAACATAACAAAATGAGGTATTCCGTGCAATGTGACTGTACACCTTTTAGCTTGTTTTGACATGTATGCTGCCTGGGAATTGCTTTAATTTCAGCTGCACCTGCTAGTATTCCACAACAGCACCCTGAAGAAAACTGCACCCTGATTAGAATTTAATTGAAATTATGGGAGAGAGTATAGAGCAAGAGGAATACTGAAGAATAAGAAAAGTCAGACAGCTTTGACAGTTTCTAAAGAGGCATTTTATAGACCAATATTTGTAAATCTGGTTACCTATGCATCTACAGCAGCTTTGAAATGCAAAACTAATATTTAATATTATTTTAAGAATTAAAAATCCTATAATAAAATTGGCATTTGGAAATAAACTACACCATAATTTTAAATGTAATAGTATAATATATGCAATCCATCAGACACAAATCATAGCTACACTAACCAGGCTCTAAATACTCGGCTTGCTCATCACTACAGTTATGCCATTATTTTATTTTACTGAAGCCCTTATCAATCCATATCTTCAGTAGCAATGACTTTTAAATTATATATAATTTTTATGAACCATTCCTTTAACAATGAGAGGCAATGCTGTATTTCCATGTTAAAAACTCTGTATTACCCAAGAATCTTGCATTGCAGTTGCATATACAGAAGTATTCTGTAAGCAAAAAGAAATAATTAATGAAATCCTATAGGCAGGACATATATTTATTTATTTAAAATCCTATAGACAGGACATAAATATTTATTTAAATCCTATATTTACCTATGTTTGCCTATAAATTCTATATAATAATTTATCATAATCTATATTTTATCCTATAGATTTATCATCTGATTTATGATGTGGAGCACCACAATTGGAACAAACTTAAAAGTTTGTCACTGCTTTTGTCACACGCACACAACGTGCATGTCCTTGTTCTGTTGGAAGTGTATGGGAAATCAAGCCTGCTCAAAGTAAATCAATTAAAGAAATGCCTAAGCCTTACTACTCTGATTTTACTGACACTGTACTATAGTATATCAGCTATCTTTGTAAATAATTTCATGGGAAGGCCAAGAACACACAGTAGGATAATTTATAATTGCACACATTGCTTTTTCAGGAACAGAAACCTCAATCAAACAATTTGAAATTTCACTGCAGAACAAAAGGAGCAACATGATTTTTTACTTATTCCTTACTTTTTAAGTAAAATTTTCACTTTTAAGGCACTCCATAGTAACACTGGAGTAAACTCTTCAGGATCAGTTGCACTTGCTGACCAGAGATCACTGTTAAGAAACTTCTGCAAGATTGGACTTACATTTTTTACTAATTAAATGCCACAGAACACTGAGGTTCTGTTGTGTTCATTTAATACTTTTCTGCTCATATATCAGCTGACAATGCCTGAACTGATACCAATAAATAGGGCTTCAGGAGAATTTTAAAAAGATATAAAGTTTATTTCCAGAGGAAGAAGGAAACACTGTTTTAGTATCAAAGTGCTAAATAGAAGAAGAAAGAAAAAATAAACTTCTCTGTTTCTGCCTTATGTACAGGAAAACTATTTATCTCAGACAGTCTTTTGTTTTTAAGTGTCTGACCTATCATTGTATTGCATATACATAAAAGCAAGAAGCCTTTCATGTTTTAAAGTTACAAAGAGAAATGTCAAATTTACAAGTTTTTCTATATCTCCTATCATTCTGCCCTATTTAATTGATAATTAAAGTTACTTGTATGCATTAATCAGTATTGCAATTTTGTTACTAGAATAATTGGAAAAAATTTAGATTGATTTATACCTACTGCTCGCTGCAGATGATGCTTTGTCATATTCTAGTCATAAAAGCTAGATTTCTGAAGCTATTATCTGTGTTAAAAGCTTTGTTAGAAAATAAATCAATGTAACATCAAAGTAAACGTGGATTTGAGAATGTACCTAACAGTGCTGGTTATGAATGGCAGATGCACAGAATGCTAGCTTGAACTTGGTCCTTTTTTTTTCAGAATTAAGGAATTCTGGGCCCAGACTAGCACTCAGTTGTGAACCCAAGATGTCTCTGTACTTGTGTCCTGGATCTGTTACCAGGTACATTCTCAATTTTGACATCAGCAGCACAGTGTGAGTTTGCATGGAGTTCCCTTAATGTAACACCCCCAACCCAATACTTTTACCTGTAAGAGGAATTTTTTTTTTAACAACCTCAGTTTCACCTCCCCTTACTTGACTATCTGAATTTCCACACAAAAATGTTCAGAAAATACCATTTTAAGCTGCTCTTTATAGTAAATTAACACAATGTCATTTCATGACAAAGTTTTTTTTCCATTCATGAGACCAAAAATCCATAGCTCTTAATTTACTAGAGGACTAAAATTTGTCCAAGAAGTTGAGCATTTCAAAGCAGGACGCAAAGACATCAAAGGATTAGTGGTGACTGAAATTAAGCAAACTAAAGTATTTTTCTGTATAATATGCAGTGGGTAAGACTATAGCAGCTTACCTTGTGGTAGAAACACAGACAAGCACTATTAATCACAGAGTTGAAGGAAAATCTGAGAATGCCATTTAATCCTACATTTTTCTCCTTGTACTTTAAAGAGGGGATAATACATCTTATAACCTTTCCACCTGATGCAGACATCATTGATTTGCTTTATTTTTGAGACATACATTAGAAATTACTAGCCTATTCCTAGTGTTCTCAAAAACATGCATATTTTCCTTCTAATGTGCATTTGATCATCCTCCTATAAAAGCCAAATTGCCTTCTGCTCAGCACTGAAACTTTAGTATCATCAAGTTTTCCCAGCCACTGGCTAATTGTTGTTTCTAGGTCCACTGAAGGGTATTGGGGGCTATCAGGAAGTAACAGATTAGTAGACAAAGAGGCGTCCCGTTCCTCTTTCTTCCACAAACACCTCAGGATACCTACAAGGTACATGTGATTAACACTTCCACAACCATCTCAAAACTGTTAAGTAGGCATCAATACTGGGTGTGGGACATGAGAGAGAGTTCAGGGTAAGTAACTTCTCAAGATGAGTTTGCTTAAGAACCAACCTGTGTTTAGCTATGGTATCCAGCTTCCCAGCTGTCAGCTGTTGCATACCTAGCCAGTTCAGGTATGTGCCATTGCCTTGATTATTGAATTACAAGTTTGTTTTTTTCCGAGTGCAGAGAAAGATTGCTGCTAGGTCCAAAAAGCATCTGTGATTCTCTCCACTTACGACCTATTTATTCTGTGTATTTATATGATATCCAAAGCTGGATTTTAATTATTTTTCTGTTGATACTCATCAGTAGAAAACACATACACTTACTGCAGTCTCCCAGACATAATAGTAATGAATGTTCTACAAGCTGAAAACTAACTGGAGATAACCATCACACCTGAAACTCATACAGGCAGCTTTACAAAAGGTATTACCTATGCCTGTCACTGGATTTTCAGAACATCTACCATCCACCCTACAGACTTCAAACCTAAAAAGAAGTCTTTCACAGTGCTACGCAGTGTTATTGATAAATAAGATTGTTGCTTTATAAACTAAATTCAAAAGCTATCAACAAGAAATGGTTTCACTGTTTAAATGGGGCCAAGAGAGCCACAGAACAGCCCAAGTTGAAGGGAGCATAAGAGACCACCTAATCCAACCTTTTGCAGGAAAAGGAGTCTGGATGAGAATATTAAGCATTGCTTTGCCTTTGCATCTTGAAAACCTCCTGTGATGGGGAGTTTACGACATTCTTGGGCAGGTTGTTCCAGTGAATCATTATAAAATCATGTTCATTGTAAACCATTGTCCTTGAATCATTCTCATAGTAAAAACAGTTATTTCTTACATAGAGAGGTAACCTCCCTCACTACAACTTGAATCCAGTGCCCGTCGAGAAAAGGTGGGTCTCAATCCCCTTTGGTGTCATACTTTAAGTTCTGGAAAACTGTGATAAAGTTATCCTGAAAATTCTATGGGCTGAAAACACCTAACTTTTACAGTCTTTCCACAGAAGATAGGTTCTCCACACCTTTGACCTGGCTCATGGCATTAATTTGACCTTACTTCAGTCCCTGCACATATGTTTTGGAGCTGTGGGGGCCAGAGCTGGATGCAGTACATCATGTGCAGTCTGACAGGCGCTGATAAAGTGGGATGGTCACGTCTCTCTCTGTTAGCAGTGTCCTCACAGATGCAGCTCAGGATCCCCTTTGCCTCAGTAGCTGCAGCAGGGCACTGCTGGCAGGTTGTCTGTGTGTTGTCTGCCAGGACCCCCAGGCTCCTCTTGGCAATGCTGTTCTGTTCCACAACTCACAGGTCATAGCCTGGCTGGGCTCTTCAGCTGTGCCATCCCAGGAGCAGGACTCTGCTCTTGTCTTTGTTGGCCTTTACACAGCTCTTGTGGCCCAATCTTTCAGCCTGTCCAGGTCTGCAAAAGGTGTCTCTCCCTGCTGACATGTCCACCTGCACACCCAGCTTAGTGACACAGCAAACGTGGTGAGGGTGCTTTCAGTGCCATCGTCCAGATCATTCATGGAGATGTTACAACATGGAGCCCAGTGCTGATCCCTGGGGAGGACCACTTGTGACAGGCTGCCAGCCTCAGTAAAATACACTGATCATCTCTGAGATGATTCCTGCCCATCTCACACACCACCCATCCAGTTGCTATTTGACATTTGTCCAGGAGGAGGCTGTGGGAGACATGAGACATGCCAATTACTTTACTGAAGTCCAGGAAAGCAACATCCACTACTTTCTCCATGTTGACAGAAGACAGTACTTTGTTTTAGAAGAGTGATTAGGTTAGCCTGGCATGACTTGCCTTTGATAAATCTCTGCTGGATTTTCCCAGTCACTTGCTTCATTTAGTTGGTAATAATTCCTAGGAGGCTTGTTCCGCCACTTTCCCAGGGACTACAGTAAGGATACTGAGTCTCAAGTTTCTTGGGTCCTCTTTTGGGCCATTCTTAGAGACAGGTATGAGATGTGCCCTCTTTACTCATCAGGGATGCCCCCTGATCTTCATGAATTTTCAAAAATAAGGCAGTGCCCCTGCAACAGTGTCAGCCACTTCTGCTGATACCCTGGGGTATATTCTCTCCTGGACCTTGGACTTATGTGGGTTGAGCACTTGCAGGCCACTACTGGTGGGTCAATGTGTATGTTGTTGTAGCTACTTGATCCCAGGAGCTGTGGTCCAGATACTGGTGAAGAGGGAGGAAAGGAGGTATTGAGAGACTCTGTCTTGTCAGTATTATCAGTAACTCTTTTCCCTGCTTGGTCTAGTAATGGACATGTGTCTTCCCTGGGCTTCAATTTAACTTTTTATTTCTTCTTCTTGATAGCTCTGGCCAATTCTGGCCAATTCTGGATTTAGCTGAGCCTTGACCTTCATGTGTACAACCCTACATGCCCTAGCAAGGATCTTGTAGTCCCCAGTGGGTATCTGACCACCTTTCTATATGAGGGTATGCTTCTTTTTTGCTTTTAACAACACTCAAAAACTCATTGTTAAGCCTAGGTAGTCACTTGTTCTGCCTTGTTCCTTTCACTTAGTAGGCAATGGACTGTTATTGTGCTTCCAGTAGGATGTTATTTAAAAACTCCTAGCACTCACATGCTGCTTTGCTCTCCATGCACGCTTCCCATTAAATCCCTTGCATCTGGGCTCTGAGTATACTGAAGCTGGCTTGTCTAAAATCCAGGGCTTTCGTCCTACTACTGGTCTTTGGTATGCTCAGCAGGATCTTAAACCCACAATGTTGTTGTGATTGCTGCACCCAAGGCTATAATTTGAAGTTATGTTGTCTTTTCAGTTTGTGAGCAGTAAATCTAGTAATGCATTGTTCCTAGTCAACATGATCGGCACCTTTAGCAGGCTGCAGTGCTCATGCATTCCAGAAATCTCATGGACAATTTGTGCATTGCTGTACTGTTCTTCCAACAAATGCCTGGGTAATTGAAGTCATCCATGACAACCAGGTCATTTTGGCTCAATACTTGCTTGAAGAGACAAAATAAGGTTTTGTCAGTCTTGTCATCCTGGTTGGAAGGCCAGTAATATACACCATCATAACATAACATCATAACTCTCAGACTGCAGTTCCTCTTCTTGTTGCCCAGAATTCATGCTTTGGTGCACTTGAGGTGGTTGGACTTTGGATTTTTCCTTTTCAAAGTATTGGGAAGCATTCCCCACTACTCTAATACACCTACAGGCTCATCCATGCTTTGCTTATGAGCATGCAGGTGTCACAGCTCTGGATCCTACCCCCAAGTTAGTTAAAAGCATGGTTCATTAACTCAGCCAATCTGCTAGCAAGGTTAGGTTGTGTGTGATTAGTCATTGGTCCACTTCCCCTAACATGTCAGGATTTCTGAGTCCCTCTTTGTTCAACTTTATGATGTTGAACAGATGATTCAGGTCAACATTAGATTAGCAATGAGCCCAATTAATACAAGTCTTACAGGAATAGGTTGATTTAATGGGCTACTTGAGGTCACAGTTAACTAAGTCAATTCTGCATCTAATTGGCTGCTGGGACTTGCTGCTGTTTCATTTCGGTCGAGGCAGGACAGACATCAACTCCCCTAAGTGTACGGGACTATTAAATTAGTAGCTATTAACTGGGTATTATACATACTCAAGTGTTGCTGGGTAATAAGGAGAAAAGCATGAGTGGCACAGTCTACAGAAAAACTGGATGTGACAAATATGTTTCATCTCGATGTAAGATCAGATACAAACATGTTTTATCTCAACACAAGAAAATTCTTATCTGGACAAAAAAAAAAATCAATCACTGGAACAACTTCTGCAGGGAAGTGGCAGAGTTCCCATTGCTGGAGGTTTTTAAGCTGTGATGGAAAAGAGTGTTAGATAATCTTATGTAGGCTCCCTTTTCCACAAAATGTTGGACTGGGTGATCTCCTGATCTCCATCAGCCTACACTGTTTTATGGTTCTAAGATATTATGGATTTCTTAAGACGAAAATCAGGTAACCCTAGGGATAAGAAAAATAAAGAATGCATGAACTTTATCTAGAAAGGAAACAGCCTTGTCTCTGTGAAACATGTATTTGAAACATGAACAGACTTCCCTCTTTTGATTCTTCATCTCTGGTACAATTCTTGCCATGAAAGTCAAGGGAAATACTACTAGGATACTATCAAAATTGTTTATGATTTATGAAAATAAGCCTTTGGAAAAAATGCCATGCTTAACATACCGGCCTCCTGTATTTATACTTAGAATTTCAAAACAGCCTAGATGCACAAAACTTCACTCAACTGGAACTGGTGTTTGGTGCCTACTGCCTTTATGTCTGTAAGCTGTAGGTAGCAAAAGAACTTTTGAGACACAGGTGTTATGAAGTCCACAAAATATAGACTAGAGCTTATCTTTCAGCAGTCAGATAAACTGCTCACTAGGAACCAAAACAGCAAAGAAAAGATACATATTAATATATCAGCCACCACAATTGGACAACCCTTCAAAGCAGGACTTCACATTGAGCTCCACTTCATTGGCATCTAAGTCACTGATGTAAACACAGAACTTTCCTCTCTGAGAAAATTTAATTTCTACATTGTGGAGTATTCAATGTGAAGAGGAAAGATTTTGTTGTTGTTGTTTTGGATTTGGGGTTTTTATTCCTCCAATGGAAAACAAATAGGAAAAGCCTCCTACCATTAAAGAAAAACTGAAAGGTGTTTTCGCATACTTCATTATGAATGCAATAGTTAATAGGCATACAGATTCGTTACGAATTTGCTTTGTCAAATCATGGTTATGCAAACTTATGCATATGTTTCATATGAAAAATACCTCAACAAACCTCTGGATCTTGAAGTTAGGCAGGTATTTGAATCACTGACTGAACCTGAGTCAAAGGAATTACTGGTGAAAAAGCCCATCAGAAAAAGTCTGACAACTTACTAAGTAGACATCCAAAACTGAAGCATTATCATTTTCCATTTCCAGTGTGCTCTGTTCTGAAGTCAAATAGATGGCGCTGTCTCCCAGCGTGAATGTAGAACTCGAAGGTAACCCTTTACTGCAAAGAGAAGAGAGACTACAATCAACTAAAAATTGTATGTACAAAAAGCTCAGTCATAGCTGAAAATTTAAAAGCAAGTTTCTCTATTAAACATAAAATCTTCAAGTACTTGAAAAAAAGAAATGTAAATAAAGAAATATATATGTGTTGGCAATGTCTAGGTAATGGGAAGCTCATATTTTGACAAATGAACAGAAACCTCAGATTTTATTTTTGTATTTACTAAAATTTTATTGGAAAGTAATGCTATTCCTGAACTTCAGTATTTATTTAAGGAATGAAACTTTGTCACAGTAAATGTCACATAATTTCAAAATACATTATTTCCACATTACACGTGGCATAAATTTTGGCAATATTTCATAATTCAAAATGGGGAAAAAAAAAGACTAAGAGATTAGGTGCATTGTAACATTAGCAACATTTGACTTTTCCATGCAGACACAAATCCCTTGAATCCAAAAGTTCCGAAGCAAAAGTGGGAGAGCAAGAGTGTAATTAATTAATACACCTGTGGAAGGAAGTGATGTTTACAGAGCAGGGGCACTCTATAGCTTTATTAATGGACTGATTTTTGTTCTCTGCTTTTTGGAAATAATGTGAAACTGCAAATGCATATACATAGAAATCTTATTTTGTAACACACTTGGTCCACAAAGCTGAAACTCTCAAAGGTGATTTAATGGAGCCAGAGGTCCATTATCCCATGTCCTGCCTAGCTGCCAGAAATTAGGCTCCAGGCTGCCTTGAAAACTCAACTGTCAGTTGTGCAGAGACATATTTTAAAAGTTCTTACCTATTTACAGACAAGGTAAAAAGCAAAAAATCTGAATTACAACTTGGTATGAAAACAGAGTTACAGCCATCAGTCTAGATATGACTGATTTCCCCCTCTCTGCACTACTTTAAGTGTATTTCAGATGGGATATAACTTCAGAAAACTAGCGTGCAGAACATGCAAAAACTAGCATGTAAAGTTGAGATTCAAATGCTCAACAAAATTATGAATCAATGTTGTACTGGAGGAGAGCTTTACATTCACCACATTACAATGTTCCTTTTATTATATAATGTACTAGACATCTTTTCAAGAGCAAGACTATTTCGCTTGCACTTGGGTGACCCACATCCCACTGACTTAGCAGCACTATTCTCACACCTTTAACTTGAATTCTATTGAGCAGCATTAAAGAGTAAAAACAAAAGTCTTGTAATTAATCTCTTAACAGCAATACACATGCTGTCAGCAGGTGGTAACCAAAGTTCAAATTTCTGCAATAGCATCATCATAGTTGCATTTATTGCTAGTTTTAATGCAGACCAGATTTAATGAGACTGGTAAGGCAAAGAAAAATTGTGGTGGGAGGGGTGGCAGCGCAGGAGAGAACAAATGAAACCCTCACATACACAGACACAATGTCTTAGAAAGAATAATTCAGTGGAACAGAGTTTTAATATAGTTTGAACACTGTACTGAGTTCTCATCCTTAAATTTTAGGTTGAAAAAGAAAGAAAAGCCAAGAAAAAAAAAAACATATTTACAGATACTTTCTCCCATTCAGTAATGACCAGCCACAAGGAGAATGCTCAGCTGCGTTGCAGCTCTCCTGTGGCTAAAACATTCTACTTGATCTTGGTTCTTAATTAAGAAAAGTAAAAAAGAATCAAAACTAATTCCATCACTATAGAACTAGGAAAGCTTTGTTTTTCTTTAAGCAACAATTACATGTTGCTTCAATCATAGTCAAATTTTATTTCCCATGGGGATTCTCCCAGTGTCTCAGCGCATCTGTTCATAGCATTTAAGCTTTCAATTCTTTTTCCTCCACCCAACTGCTTGTTGTTGTGAAGCTTGCATGAATTTAATCTACTTTGAATCAGATTCAGACAAATTTGTCTAAGCTTCAGAAGCTAAGAGTAGTAGGTAGACAGACAGAACATTTAGACTTAGTGCACAAAAGTTTGTTTACATAGAACACCAGACTGGGAAAAGGGGTGCTTAATATTCCTTACAGCAAAAAAACCTATACCTACAAATACCTACCACTGGAAATAACAGCAAAAGATTTTACTTTTATTTTCTAAGCTCTCTTTGAAGAGGTTGTTTGACAAAATGTCAAGCCATGGGACACTTCACCTCAAAGTCTGGATGCTTCAAGAAGCTTGATGATATAAGACAAAAAACCCCACAACCCCTCAAAGCCTTCCAAAATTTCAAGTGGTCTCCACCAAGAAGCAGCAAAGGCAAACAAAAAGTTGGAAAGTATACAGATAAGAAGGAAGAAGAAAGATAAGGCAGAAGTCCACACTACATATACATCTTAGAGAAATGAGGTATAGAATGCATAAAGAGAAACAAGAATTAGACTTCATATAGATTTTTTTCCCTAGGCTCAGATGTATCAGAAGAATTCAACAGTCCCCCTTATAGAGCCCACAGTATCTTGCCATTGCACTAAAAAGAGAAGCCAAGTCCCTTTGCATCAAAGAATTTTGTTTGGGTTTGAGACTGGAAGCCATGACACCTGCTGAAAAATACGTTGGAAAGAGACATTCTATATTCTTGAAATATTTAAAACATGAATTTTAAAACATCTACAGTGTGAAACATTTTAAAATGTTTTAAAACAAGTTCCAGACATTTCCAGAAGCACCTGTAAAGGCATTGACTTCCTTCAGCTCTTTGCAATTCTAAAAGCAATGTCAAGTGAGACAAGAGTCATACTGCTTGGGACACTCAGATTTGTCATCTTTAATTTAATTTGTCAGTGCTTAATAGGCAAACTTTTCCTGGAAGGGGAAAAAAATCTGTTACCACTTCCGCTATAAAATAATCCCTAATATAATATGTATTACATTTCCTCAGATAAAACAAATAAACCCTTTCAAAGAAGTGGTTTTGTACTAAAAATTAAATTTTCTAGTGAAAAACAGACCCTTTAGATACTAAAATATCTCTGCACCAAATATAAACCTACTTGAGGAATGGAAAATATTTGAAAACTTTAATAGAAGCAATAAATTGTTAATTCTGTTCTTTTACTGAAGGAGTACTTGACATTGCTTATGACAAAAACACTTGACTGAGAAACAGCTTCACGGAACAGAAACCAGCTGTCTTTTGACAAACAAGAAAGCCTGTATTTGCTGAATAACATATGTCATATTTGTTTGGGTTTTTTTTTTTTTTTTTCCTTTTGTTTTTTAGGTCCAGTTATTTTTGTGCTGAAAAATATAGCCATTTCCCCCCTCCACTACTCTTTCATTCATACTGTTACTAATTCCTCTTCACACTGCCTGGATAGCACCTCAGGTTTCCTCTGCCTTTTCAGCTGAGGAATAAGTTGGTGAAAATAATCAGTTTGCAGACTGGAAAAACATTCCAAATAAGCTGTATGTTTATGACTGCTGCTCAGCTCTCTTTTTCACTTTAATCACAAGTCCTCAAATGCTGCTCCAAATTATCTACAAATTAGCTATGCTAGTTCTTATCTGTACAAAGACAGCTTTACAAAAACCCTTCCCACAAGACACAGCCTCAGGAGCTGGTTCCAGCACAGCAAGCTACCTCTGTCTGCTTAACCTCAGCAGCAGCAGTTTCTCCCTTTCTACCACAAATGCTGAGCACTCTCAAGGAGAGATGGTACTGATTGCCTTTCTTATGTTAAATGCCACTTGCCTCCCCTTGGGGAAGGATTACATTACTGGATAACAGAAACAGAGGGTAATTCTGAAGAAAAAACCCAACCCAAATAGAAAATACGGTGTGTGCTTTAAGATATCCAAAAGTATTACTGCTCTCTTTTTAATGAGGAAAATAACAGCATCTGTTTTCTAAGTGTTACTGGCACATGCTGCTCATTAGCACTAATAGGAGTCAAGGAACTGTACAAATATCACATTATTACTATGCACACAGGATTGTCCCCCTTTATTACCTTAAACCAGAAATTTCTGACAGGTTACAAGAAAATTCATGTACTCTCTACTTTGTGCTATTTTACTTTGAGGAAAAAGGAAAAAGCCTGAAGAAGAAAATACCAAACTGTAATTCCATTAAATAACAAAGCAGAATGTCATAGTTAATTACATATTTATCAATTGAAAGCAGGCTCATATTTGTAAACAAATCTTTAATTCAGACTTTGTTTCAAAGACTGCTCCAAGCTTTCTGTTTATCAGAGACACATGGTAAAATGATGAATCCCATATCACATAATTTTCTAATATTCCAAAAAAGAACTCAATCAAGAAAAAACTCAGATATCTATGATTCAGTGCATCATTGCAGCATGGGTTTTTTGGTGGTTTTATTTCACTGCGAGCTTTTCTCATGAGAGGACTGAAGTTCCCACAGTGAATCATAAAAACATAAAACTTTAGATAGATATATTATTTAGTGCCAAGAAGGAATGACCTCTCCGAACTGATGCCGCAAGCAGAAGTGGGTACAAAACAGCAGTGCCCGAAATCTTACGGAAATTAGTTCAATACTGAGCATGCTTAGCAGCTTTCTTAACTGCTAAGAGAAAGACACTAGCTATGACAGGGAAGATAAACCTCATGAATTATACATACTGAGATTATGACACACACCACCAATTAATGAGAATTAAGAACCACCACCAGGCCCTAGCTGAAAAGGGCACACCTAGACCAGCAATGATGTTAGTTGGTAAGCCCCCATGGCAGATCTCTTGGCTACAGCGTAAGATGCTTTGACAGAAGGTGTGGAGAGAACCACACATCTGTGAATGCTGGTACAAGGTCTGCTGTGTCAGAGAATGTGCCCTCTTGTACTGATGAAGTCAAAGCATGCATACCTGCACTGCAGAGAGTAATAATCTGATCTTGGAATATAAGGATGTGCATGCTAATACATGCAATATGTACTACATTAGAGGTTATTTTATTGACTGAATCACAACTGGAAAGTAAACGACTCTAGATATACAATCAAAGTGTAGACCTGCGAAAAACTTTATTTTAGAATTATTTTGGAGTATCTTTACAGGAAAGTATCATGGACTTACTCATAGGTTTTCTCTACAGTTAATTTATAGAGAATAAAGAAAATTTGAAGTGTTTTAACCCTGAACTCTTTATTCAGACAGCTCCACTGTTTTCTTTTCCTGACCGATACTGATACAAAGTTCTGCAGCTTTATTTGATGCTTAAAGCAAATAAAAACCTTCTGTAACTTTATTTCTATAAAAGAAAAACTTGGTAAAAGATCATTGAATATTGAAGTCCTATAGATAACTTTTAACAGAAGTTGAAGTGAACAAACTCTATTAATGCTTATTCATCAGTAGTTTTATTTCCTAGAGCTTGTGTAGAAACATTTTTGTCCTGTAATTAAAACTTCATCTTCATTACACCCCAAAACATACCTCATTCCAAATTTTTATAGCAAACCATTAGACATATGGAAGATGCCACATCAGTGATATTTATTTCAACCTAATGGAAGTGGAAGCTGTAAATATCACTTTCATCAAGTAATGCTGCAAGTAATTTTACTTTCTATGTAAGTGCAGTTGGCAAATATTTAACAGGAGGTAAAATCCTACTGCATCAAGATTGCTTTTCAAATAACTTGATCTTTCTGGGCAACATGCAGTTTACAGTAAAGAACTACATCTTGGTAAATGAGTGCATTTGTCAAGTTCATACACTGAGTAGTTCAGGATTCCAAGTTATTCCAAACAAGTTTCAAGATGCTTGAGTGTAGATGCTTGAGCTACCCTTCTTGATAAAACAGGCAAAGAAATGGCTCAGTACAACACACAGTAAAGGGATCTGCAAGCAGGCGAGGTGATACAGCATAGCACACTTCATGTGCACAAGAGAGCATACAGGCACACACAGAGACAATCTCCCAGCAAGACTTACTGGCTTAAGCATGGTATTGGACAGACATGGCTGAAGTATATTCAAGCCCAAATCACATTCAACCTAGCTCACTAGCATCTGCACCACTTTTCTTAAGACTTTCCGGTTTTTATCTTTCCCACATTAAATTCAAACAGTCTGTAATTGCACCCATGGATGAAGTTTCATAGAAATTCACTTCAGAAAATGGTTATTATGGAAGAATTTAAAGCAGACCATTCAGCACTATGCATTCAGAATAAAGAATTTTCTTAGTACATCACTATTTTCTGCAGCTCTTCTAAACTACAGCCAAGTTATGAGAAGTACTCCCTACCCTGACCTTACTGCAATTTGGTTTATGGTACAGACTAAGGCCTAAGCAAAGTTTAGATATCCAATTTATATTTGGAACATGAATAAAAATTCATATAACTTTTTTTTGTCATGTTTACGCTTTCTATTTTATGATACCCAATTACAATATGTATAATTACAAACAAATAAATGAAAAATCCCAAAGGCTTTTGGCACCCCTCCTTCACTGGGAAGGTTAAAGACTGAGTTACAGAGACACTTGCCCCATCTGCTACTTCTTTTGCAGAGCCCCCTTCTATTGAGCACATTATCAGACTTTTAGCAGAACAGTGGGGAATCCTCTAATACAGCCTTTACCTGCTAGAATAGAGCGTAGGTCGATCATGTTGACAATGCTCATCTACATTCAAGGAAGAAGAAGAAATTGTGGTTGCCAAGGAAGCTGCTTCAAACAGAGATGGAGTGCTTGGCACTAGATCTGGCTGGTGGTGTGAACCAAGTACTGCATATGCAGAAATAAAGAACAATGTCAAATTTCCTTTCAAATTGAACCAAGGAATCTTTATGCAAGTATATGAAGTCCCATAGTGCCCTCATCAGCTTCTTGAAGTTTCTTAATGTTTGAATTGACGATATGGTAATATTCATATGCCCATACCCACACTCTTTCATGTTACAGAGTGAATTTCAGCTGCTAACCAGTACATTTAGCAGAATACAGAGCAACTCCAAGGTAAAATATCAACCAGAGCTACGAGTCATGAATTCTTCTCAGTTCTGGGACTATTCTTGCGCTACCAGGGCTCATTTATCAGATGGGACTACGCAATTGGTTCTGCTTTCAACGTGGCTGCAGGCATGTTCTGAAAGGGGCAAAGTTGATATATTTTCAAAAAGACTCTGGGAACAATGAATGGAGCTTCAAAACACTTCATGTGACTTGCTTGTTTAGAAGTCAGTGAAAAGGATAACATTGGCTCTGGCCTTAATTCACTGCCTGGGCTAAATAATTTTTTTTAGGATGTCCTGAAACCCAAAAATTTAATGTTGTATTTTAAACTTTGATTCTGATTTCCTCCTGCTCCTGAAGGTCCATTTTGCTTAATATTATTAACTACTCTCTCCGTAAGAATAACCTGACTCTGATTTTGAGAGATCACCCATACTGGGAGATTTCTAATTTAGAACTTCTAGAGCTTGTACAAAATGCATTTGAAAACACTGTTTATGTTGTTGATTTGAAAGACAGTACCTTCTTCATCAAGGCTGGCATAGCTTTGTCCTTCAGCGAGAATGCCATGCTTTTCATCCTTCCACTCCTGGCTAACCGCACACACTATTTCCTGTGAGGCTGCCTTTAGGGCTGTAATGGAATTGCACCGTTTCTTTGAAGGTGAAGGCTTTAAAGCTGCATTACCAAATGAACATAAGTGTTGAATGATGCCATCTTATCTCTCAGCACATCTTTAACAGCATATAGAAAAGTAAGTCATCTAGAAAATCTGGGTATTGCATACAGATGAAGAACATGTCCAGACAGAAACATACTTAAAAACCATTATATTATAGCTAGAGCCAAAGGTATTGTTATTTGATCTGCAAGGGAAGTACTTTTGTCTTTTTTAGTTTCTTACTGCTTATTATAAGACAATAATTCAAGTCACTGACATCACTAAGTTAAAAAACTCCTATGGAGTATCAACCCATGTAATCAGAGACAGAATGATACAGACAAAAAAACCCCAAACCCAGGAAAACTGAAAAGACATTTGGAGTATTATAATAATTTTAGATGTTACAATCATTTTTTTGAGCTTTGAACTACTGCTATGTAATGACACTGCAGAATTTCCACTTCAGATTCATGTGTCAAACATTTTCTTTGGGTACAATAAACACTTCCAAAATCTTGATGCCCTGCACACTTAGGTATGAGCATCCCTTACAATTCTTACCAGGGCTTGCCTATTTAAAAAGCATTTTGAGTGAAACTCTAGGAACTGATCATTGCCACTACTACTGAACCATGACCCCCAACTGTAGTTCTTCTCCAGAAGGACTTCAACTAATTCATTTAGTGTTTTTCAGCCGCTGGCTGCTGATGTCTGCATTGGCTGCAAAGTTTCTTCAGATGCACTACAACATTCATTGCTGTACTACAAAGCTCAAATTAAAAACATCAAGTCACTTGGCCAAAGACTGAAGAAAAGGATCAGATGCATAGTTCCAGGGTATTTTTAAAAGAGAACATAGTAGATAGCTGCTGACCTAGACTCTGCCCAAGGCTAAATCTGCTTATTAAGTTTCTGTTGTTAATTGTGCATGGTTGTTGCGTGCACTAGGGGAAAAACATAGATTCAGAACAGGGATTAAGCATTTAAACTGAAATGTCTGACTCAAAGCTTAGAAATAATGTTCCTGAAGGCAGGAACAGTCTCAATTCTTTATTTTGTGTAAGAACGATAATGTATTTGAACCATTAATCTATATAAAAATACATTAACAGCCCTGTATACAGAGGAAATCAGTAAGAATAGGATACTAAGAAAGGTTAATAGCCTGGAAAAATGAGACAGATGAATTAAGATTAGAGAGAAAATTAGGCATTATATGCTTTAATTGTACATTGTAAGCTTCAAATACAGAACAGGTTGTGTCTTGTCCTGGAAGAAATCTAGCAGTCAGATTTAGAAAGAACTGGGGAAGAAAGACTCAAATGTTGAGGAAACATATATGGCATTTATTTTGTCAAACAGAAGTATCAAGTATCAAGAAAGGAGCAGACACTCCTTATTCTTTATTAATGCAGAGGAGTTCCTTTGACTAATGTCTCAGACAACAGAAATCCCACCAGTTTTCTGACAAAATTATGCTAAGATTTAAAGAGAACTGAGTCTTAGGGGACTCCTTTCTCCTTTCAGCTGAACTTTGCTTCATATTTTCTCATATTATATCAGGCTCTTGTATTTTCTTGTTAATCAATCTTTTCCAAAGGATTTAACACCTTCAATCATTCATTTATTCTAGTATTTGTAGTAATTCTTGTCTTTCTTAAATATCCTCTAGTTCTAGCATTTATATGTATTTTATTCTCCCTCTGTCCACACAGACTTGTTTCTCACTCCAGATAAATAATGAAAACGTTAAGAGACCAGCATAACATTGGTCAAAAAGTATTTGCAAAATACCTTCTATCAGTTTAAGACAATGCCATATGCTCAATACTCCTGTAGTATTTGAGCCAAGTGTCCATTCCATATTTTGACACTCAAACTCCAAAGCAAATACAGTTCCATGATCAGGACTATGAAACTGCTAATTCAGGTCCATTTAAAAGTACAAGTTCCTCTACAAACTAGATAGTTCTAGCCCATCAGTTTGTACTTCTTTGTCAAGAACTCTGCTTCATAAAAAAACCTTAAAACTCAGAAAACACTCTCTCCTAAATGGCAAGCAAAACCAGCCCTTCTCTTGCAAGAAAGAAAGAAAAGATGCAATTTCAGGACCACCTCCATGGGTTTAAAAAATAATCTTGTAGTAAAGCAGCAAGTTAGCATGGATGCACACTATTTAAAACACCTAATCTATATGTCTTACTGTGAGGTTTTACACCACTTGTGATAATTGCTGGAGAAAACCTCATTGCTCACATAATCAGAACAAAGAACAGCCCCATCAAACCTTTGGCTTTTCCCAAAGAACAGCCACATCAAACCCCAAGCACTCACCTTTGCATTGCCAGTATATGTATTAGGTCTTCCCTACAGCCTTCCTTACTGTACACACATTGAGCACATCTCAGCAGTTGTCATAGAATGGCTTGCGCTGGAAGGGATCTTAAAGATCATCTATTTCCAACTCCCAATGACCCCAGGGACACCTTCCACTAGACCAGGTTGCTCAGATTCCCATCAAAACTGGCCTTGAACACTCCCAGGATGGGGCATCTACAATTTCTCTGGGCAATCTGTTCCAGTGCATGATCAACCTCACTGTGAAGAGCTTCTTCCTAACACCTAACCTAAACCTACCCTTCTTCAGCTTAAAGCAATTCCCTCTTGTCCTATCACTATATGACCTTTTAAAAAAGTCCCTCTTCAGCCCTCTTGTAAGCCCTTTTTAGGTACTATAAGGCTGCAAAATTTCCCTAGAGACCTCTCTTCTCTGGGCTGAACATCACCAACTTGCCTTATTTGACTTCATAGGAGAGCTGTTCCATCCCTCTGATCATCTTGTTGACCCTCCTCTGGACTCTCTCCAACAGGTCCCTGTCCCTCCTGTGCTGGGACCCCAGAGCTGATGCAGTGTTCCAGGGCAGAGGGGCAGAATCCCCTCCTGGCTCTGCTGCTCACACTGCTCTGGATGCAGCCCAGGACATATCTGGCTTTCTGGGCTGTGAGTGCTCATTGCTGGGTCATGTCTGCCTCTCACCCACCAGCATTCACAAGTCCTTCTCCCCAGGGCTGCTCTCCATCTGTTCATCCCCAGCCTGTGTTGACACGAAGGGTTGCCCCAACCCAGATATATCACTTCGCAGTTGGCTTTGTTGCTTGATGAGGTTTCCCATGGATCCCCTTCTTGAGCTTGTCAAGGTCTCTTTTTTCCCCCATAACCATCCTCCTCTGCACTTGCAATGCTTCCGATTGAATTTCCTTCCAGTAGCATGATCAACTTATAGAGAAATTATCCATCAATTCATTAATATTGACAAGACTCCCCAAAAGTCTAATTTTCCTGAAAATAGAAATTTCCCTGTCATAACATATCATGAATTCAAGGGAATCACTGCTTAGGTTTAATTAAATTTTTTTTTCTTCAAATGTTCCTTCACTCTACTTAAAATATCTCAGTTGTTTTAGTACAGCAACTCTCAGCTTTTTCCTTTCATCTGTCTATCCTATTCTTATTTAGAATTGAACAAAATGCTTATCATCTACACTTCTGCCTTCTTGTTGCGTTATCAGTTTTCCCTCTTCTTTCATCCACTTTTTGACATAATAATGTATGTTCCAATCTGCCAGGCCTCTCACACTGGTTTTCATGGGCAGACTCACAATTCACAAGCTCCATTGGTCTACAGAAAAGTGGCATATCTTCAGACAACATGCAGAGCAACAAAGGCCTTTACAGTCTGAAAAAAACTGAGTTCCAGCGGTAGAAAATGTAGTGAAAATAAAACTTGATCTGAACTTTGATGGGAGAAGCCAGCATGAAGGTGTCTATAAACTTCTTTTAACTTATTTTCTGATTGGTAAGAGTTTAAATTAATTTCTCTGAGCTGAGTCAGTTTTGCCTGGAGCAGTAATTGCTGAGTGGTCTCTCCCTGTCTTTGTTTGGACTCACCAGCCCTTTGTTATAACTTCCCCCGGCTAGCTGAGGAGGAGGAATGATAGAGTGGCTAGGTGGTCACCTGAAGCCAACGTTTTTTAATAAATTAAAATCAGTGGAGGTATTTCTACAAATAGTAGCTACAGGACTGGACACATCATTAGATCATGAAACTTATCTTTATAATAATGCTAACATATAGGAATCTCTTTTACCTTTAGACAGACTGATGTGACAAAAACAGATAGCAAATAATTGTCTGTAATTTTACTATTAGGGTATAATCCCAATTTGCCAGAAATTTAGTTTCTTGATTTGAGCTATGAAAGTGCTACATGATGTTGAAGAAAGGCTTGCTTTATTGTCAAGATAGGAGCATTATAAAGTTATGATTATAAAAATATCTAAAAGACTAGAAGTCACTAATTCCTTACCTTGAACTTTTTTGAAAACTCTTGCATTCATAAACTTTAAAAATCTGTCTGCATAAAAACTTGGTCGATGAACTGAAACAGTATCCTACAAGATTGAAAGAGGTCTCAGTCACATTTTCCATAAGTAAATCACAAGTATCGTGTCAATAAAGAAGCTAAGCACCTCAGGTGAATGATATTATGCATTTCAGGCATAGTCAAAACTGAATAATTACCATTTCTTTTCCCTTTTAAAGGTTAATTCTTCAAGAACTTGTCAGGTATTTCATTTATGAAATGATGAGTTATGGATTATATGGCTCTATCCTGCAAAATCTCCCAAGCATTTGAAATCAATTTTTTCAAATTGTGTATATTTTTCTGTTACAGATTCATCAATGTCCTGCTAAGTGGCTAGTCTTGTATAAGTTCTAAGGACAAGCCGATAATATTAGTTGTTATTTGAAAGCTCAACAAATAAAATCAGAGCATGTATTGAGAAGCTTTCAGCAGCAGCTCAAACCACATGATGATGTTAGACTACAAATATACCAGAGCTAGTTTTTTTCCTGGTCAACATGAGTCAACATTCCACTAGCTATCAGCAGTTTCAAAAAATAAGATCTACTTACCCCATCATAAACAAGAGCTTTCCAAGAATGTTCCAGCTTCTTCATTAACCTAAGTATGTAAAAAACAAAATCAGAACTGCCTTATAAAATTTCCACTTCTACAAGTAATTTCGTCTTATTCAGTGGAAATTCATTGGAAGTTGAAGTTCAGCTTACCTGTAAGACTGGAGAATATCAATAATACCCATAAATAGAAGCAGTTTTTCTCCTTTATGGCTTTTTGCTGGAATACCTCCCATTCTGAGAGAAACAACATAGTTAGAGTATCTTTTAAGACCACCAGTTACCCACTGAAGTGTACACACTTGCAAACCCAAAGGAATGGACAACATTAAAGCCAGATGCCGCATTGCAAAGTCTGTTAAATGTGAGTCACTTAGCATGCAACGGATTTTAAATAGAAAATCTGAAGTATCTGGGACTCAGTGGTAAACATCCATCATTAAAAAAGGAGGAGTATTTTAATATATTTTTTGATAGAACTGGAAATACTCAGATGATCTGAAAATTGGAAAAAAGTATATATCAGTTTATTGCTAAGGAAAAGAAGTAATTTTAGATAAGAGAGGCAAGGAAGGACTCAACTTGTCAGGATCTGAGTAGCACTCTATTAGCTCAAGTGATCTAGGAGCCCAGGGTGGCAGCTAGTGCAACACCTCTGCTGTCATACAGCAGCACTGATGATCTTCTGGGTGAATGTGAGTTATAAAAATTAGTGAAATAAAGCTCTAATTTATATTCTAGAGCTCTCAACATCTGGAACCTCTCTAGGAATGCTAAATATCATAATTCTCGCATTTGTTTGCTGTAGGTTTAAGCACATTTTTCTATATCATTACTTATATACAGCTCCCTTGAGAACCAGGAGCTCCCTACACAGCTCCTTTGAGAACCAGGAGAAAAATAGATCCTTAATTTTAAATTAAATCCTCATTAGAATGAGGGACTTATTATATACAATGCTGAATGTTGAGGATAATGCTTGCACTAGCACTTAATATATTATGAAGGAAACAACAGAATAATGATTGTCAATGTACTCAAACTTCTATTACAGTTTTTGTTAGACAGAATAATATGAGGAAAGCATTTTAAGCAGATCTTAATCTGAGGAAATACCCTATATGACTGCACTTCAGTGGTTGATGATATCATTCTATGTATGGAATATAGTACTTCAAGATGAAAACAACTGCTATTGAAATATCCATTTCAATGTTAATTTATAGTTTTTTCTTCTTAGGTCTCACCAGGCTGCTTCCAGTTAAAATTAGATTAAAGCTGGGACTCTTGTAAAAGTTGTTTAATATAATCTCTTTTATACAATAATGCACTTGTGCATACATAAGTCACTCCGAGCTATCATGGTACAGTGTATTTAAAGATGATCAATCTGTTAATCAAGATTTCAATTTCCCTCTCTGTAGCAAATATTGATGATGCTGCTTTTGGAAAAAAAAAATAAATAAAAAGGCCTAATCTTTCACTTCCTGGAATGCAGCGTACTCATGAATGATTTGCCTGTTAATAGTTTTTAATAGTTTTAATAGTAATCTTAAAAGCAGGTTATGGCACTTACGTATTTGTTGCCTCTGTGGTGACAGAGTCTCCTGACTTCCCAGGGCCCTGTATAGATTCCATGGCTGTGGAATAGAGAACTTTCTGCCCTCCATGACGTTTTGCATCTGATGTGCTCTGGGAACACTCTCCTTCTTTTTCCTTCATGTTACTGCTCAATATGTGGATCCCCAGAAGCAGACTGTAATCCATGATCTTGAAACTTTCTAGAACCTACCGACAAAGAAGAAATGGCTACACTGAAACAAGAAAGGAATTACCCAGCAGGATTTTGCAAACCTAAGTGAAACCAGGCTTTCAAGGCACAAGCTTCTCTTACCAGGAAAATGTGTGAAATTACAGTTAAACAGAAACATTTTACTATCCTACACTAGTCAAAGGGCTAGTCATCTAATTAGCTCAATGCTCTTGTTACAACTGGGAAAGAAAGAGGCATAGCTGAAATGTAACTTGTTATTTTCTAGTCATGGAAGATAATTCTAGGCAGCACCTTTTCATTTGTAGCAAATAATCAATTAATGGCTCCATTACATATTTATGAACAAGAGACATTTTAAAGTAATTTCTAATCTGCGTTCCAGACCTTCCTGAGCATTTTTGCCTCTACAACTCTGTTATCTCCCCTCCACCTCCTGTTTATAACAGAAAGCATATTCTTGGAAAATTTTCAAATGTCAAAAAAACTGCATATTGGCTACCACCCTCTCATTAGCAGTGGGACCGGAGTACAAAATCATGCACCTCTCTACCAGGCTAAATAGGGCCTATCTAAACTCAAAAGACAAGTTTTACTGCTGAAGCATGACTTAAACAACCAGCCTTCTCATCTAGCTCTACCAACCATTTCTGTCTCTGGCAGCAGTAACGTTTCCTGTTTCTCTTGCACACATGTACTTCCATTTGTTTTAGTCAGCTACACCATTATGAAGTCTGGCATGCTGTCATTGGAAGGCAATACAGTTAAAGGCAACACCCAAACATGAACTAAAGCAAGCTGTGATCTCATCTAGTAATATAACCAAACTGTTCACAGACAGCAACTGTGTTAAATGTCTTACACAACAGCAGTGCTAAGGGGAGGGAGGAGCACCAGTAACAACCACGAGGGATATGCTGTGCCACTCACCTCTCCTTTACCTCATGAAGCTCAGTAGTGATTTATGATATGTTTTGGCACATAGTGCCCTAAGACAATGGTGTAATTTTTGTCACAGGATCAAGAGGCAATAGTAGGTCTTTTACATGAACAAGAAAAACAGTGATTTTACAGAGATGACAGAGCAGTAACTCCAGGTATGTAATTTTGATGAAGATTATCCAAGCATAAATATTTTTGGTTAAGCAGAAATGCACTTTTTTTTTTTCATTAAGAGAAAGGACAATTTCAGCACCTCTGAAGGTTTAAAAAAACAATTGGCAGTAAATCAGTAACTTAGTATAGATCTGTATGTCTTATTGTAAGGTTTTTATGCCACTTACCCTAATTGTTGGAAAAAATACTCTTTGCTCAGATAACCAGAACAGTGCTGAAACAAAGCATAGCACACTGTAATCTAAGTGCAGAAAGGCACAGCCTCATTCTGATTTTCAGACTCAAAGCATGACTTTAAGACACTGTGGGTTTACTCTTGCACAGAGTGATTCTACACAGTGGTGCCTTAGCTCAAATGGAACAAGAAAAAGCCGCTAATGTGTGCCCATAGTAGTCCACAGCATCTTCTGATGACAGAACTCAAAAAGGGTTTCAGGCACAACAAAAGAAGTGTATTTTAAATTACCATACCACAAGATTCTGAAATTTTATTGTGCATTGTGTAGAAATGCTGGTGGTTTACAATCATAAATTGCAAAAATAGCATGGCTAACAGGTACAAAGGCACTTGGTGCCAAAAAAGTTCCAATTTTCTTTTTTGCTTACTTATTGCTACCCTTTACTCAGACTTTGTCAAGAAGAAATTACAATATAAGATATTAATTAAAAATATGAAATCACTGAATGTTTGCCATCAAATACTGAAAGTGAATTCTGCATAGGCCAAAAAATAACGCCTTAGTAGTATAGTAAGCAACACTTTTCAAGCAAAGCCAGATTACAGCAGCTAGTCGGGCTCAGGAAAGGCATTGCCAGTTTTATTTTATAAACTACTGCTGCCTTCAATAGCTTCTTTAATGCACTTTGAATTAGGTCACATTAGACATATTATGATTTTACTGCACTAATTATGCAACCTATGTCTAGGATTGGATGTAGCCTCATGGGAGGTTGTGGTGTAATGTGCTGCTTCTTCTTCCACAGGGATCTCTTATGCGATAATATTAATCCTTCTGACTACATCAATTCATCACTGCCACTTAAACCCATACTACTTGTACAGTACAACAAACTATTCTGTGACAATTTATGATTTTGATGTAGGATTACTGAAAAACGTCATAAAACCAAGTAGGTATTTTGTTATTCCAGTTCATTATCAGACTGAAATACCTTCACATCCAATGGATTAACTGCAGTACAGATTCTTATGAACACCACCTAGCATGTCAACTCTAGCCCTTGTCCCCAGACACTCTGTTCACAGCCCTGCTCAGAGTCAGCATTGTCCTGTCCATGAAGTGTCTTCAGGATATCATATGTTCTGGTCCTGTCTGCCTGCAGGTTTGACACACAGTTCTGATTACCTCCCCTTAGAAATGTGATAACCAAACCAACCACTCCTTACACAAATGAACCTTTGTGACCATATCTAAGCATGCTTCACTTCCCGTTTGTTTCTAATGAAACTTCTGGTAAGAAATAAGTAACCAGAATAACAAGGAAGAATCTCATAAATCAGCACTCAACAAAAACTTCCTTTGTGTCAAACTCCCCAGGCTCTATTGAGACAGCAGTTTTACGTCTTGATAAAAGTAAATCAGTGGGATTTACGGCTGTATATATCAGAGGGGTACTCACATATGTATTTTTATTAATATTCAAAATACCAAATTGTGACAATTTTAAAATGTGTATGGTTTTCACATACAGCTGTACAAAATAATGTGATTCAACAAGGACAAGTTACAAAATGCAGAACATCAAGACATTTCTGGACATGTAGCATTCTATGAGAACATAAAAAGGCACAAGTCTTTTCTGATGCTAGGGTTTATTTGCAGACAGTTTTGATAATTTTAGAACTGCTTCTAAACTTTAGAACTGAGATGCAGCAGCAAGTTTTTGCTACAAAGGCACCAAAATGATAACCTAGCCTAAAGAAAAAACCCCACTCAAATAAATTACAGTATTACATGGTTATATTCATAGGTATATTCAAAAGGCAAAAGCCTGCAAAACACCTGACTCTATCCATGTGAGATCACTAGAAATTGACATTAACTCCTAGAAATGCACTACTTGTGTAGCTAAAGGGAGGAAAAACCCTAATCTTTGCTCATGTAACCACTCTGACACATACCTTGGTAGCAAAATGGCACTGCAAGGTTTCAGCAAGAATGGTCTTAACCATGCTGTGTACTAACCAAGTGTTGTATTTGATAATGACAAATAAACCTTCAGTTCATTAACTTGGCATTAAATTGTTCATCTTGATAGTATTTATATAGGTGTTAATTCACTAGCTACACAGATTCTGTCAACACAGTGTTGTCACTCAGTCACTAAGTACTGCTGGCACGGCTGACTTCAGCTGCTCTGAAAACTTCCAGATGGCAAGTGTCACTCACCCCTTGTAGCCTTAAACACTATTTTGTTTCATACAACATAAAAACCCATGGTAAAATGGCATCCAAAAATATGTTGTTTCAGAACAGGAAAAATAAACTCTGTGAATCAGATTTTCTTTCTTTTCTCAGAGCTAATCAGATGTTAAAGTATTCTTAGTGAATTCTTAGTGAAATAAAGTATTCTAAGTGAATCATCTTAGATATGGTTATGCTCCACTATCTTAGCCAGTGACTAACAGAGCAAAACAAGTATTTCTGCCATGAAATGTCATTTTTATTTTACATACAGCCAGCCCAAACTACGCACTGACAGAGAAATCTGCATTTAAATTTGCTATCCATGCAAAACAGCATGCAAAAAAAGTCGTCAGATTATTTTCATAAAAGGGTGAAGAAAAACACTACTCAAAAAAAAATACAAGCTTACGGAATGCAAGTACTAAAAGGATAACTGTGCAAGAAAGTATTTCCTCTCCTACAGGCATTTTGGAAAAGGGACATAGGAATTAACTCAATAGAAAGAAGACTGATTTTAAAATAAATCAATAATTACTCTTCAATTAAGGAGCTATATGAAATAAACACAAATTAAAGGACTGTGTCACAAGATAAGCATTTCTCAGGAGCAAGTGAACAAATGTCAATGCCTAAAAATGGGTATGGTTTAGAATAAATCTATCCCAAGGAAATGAATCACCACGTTCCCTCCAAAGCATATGTGGAATCACTTCTCATTTCAACAGAGTTATCAGAATACTGTAGTTAGATAACACTCCAAAAACTAACGATCTGGATTCTGATTTTAAAAGTAAAAGTAACAAATTTCTAATGTCAATTGATACTACAGGAGTGGTAATATATACAGATACAAGAGATCTACAGTATCATGCCATGGTCATTTTCCTCAAACTACCATTTCTGACAAAGAGGCCCTTCTTCTATGATTAGTACCTTCTCCATCTCTATGACACACCATGTCACCTTTTATTTCTGTCCTGTGCTGCCATTCAATATTTCATTAAGTTATGCCAACACCACTGCTTGCAAGGATATGCTGTAGAATGGGCCACTGAAGTTTTTTGGGTTAAAAAATTACCTGCTTTGATGCTTTAAGGTAGAAAAAAGGCAAAAATCTGCAACACACACTACACATACTACTAAGGGATTTGAAAAATTCTGTGAATAAATTTGGTCATACAAGATCTCCATCACAGTTGTTACAGGACAAAACAGGTGTGCATTCATACCATAAAACTTTTGCAGCCACTGGCTAAAACAGCAGTGATGAAAATAATACCCAAACCTCAAACTTAGGAGTTATGACCCTCTTTATCTTCAACTTTAAATTTTCTTGTCTTTATACACTTGTTAGTCAATTTTAAAATGTAATTTTCTCCAAAAAGTCCAGTGTTCTTTGCAATAAAGGTAAAATGCAGCCTCTCAAAAGCCATTAATTTCTCAGTAGTAAAAACATCCTGAAATTATTTTTTTGTTCTTAAAAACTGCATATCTACAATTTGCTTAATTGTTACTACTTCTGCAACAAGGCAAGGATAGGACAGCTACAGTAAGTCTCGGCAATAGTCTGGAATTTGAAAGCTAGTTCAAATTTTCAATTTGGCACTTTGTATGTATGACAAAATCACAAATGCTCCATCTTTAGGAACACTGTAATGTTTCACTCCTGGGCTCAGTTAAGGGGCAAAAACTGCAAAATTATCTGTGAGCAAAACTTTCAGACCCTGTCACATCAAGTGAGAACAACACAAGCAGGGCAAACAGCAGCTTAACAATGCTATCAACCTGTACCTGTCCCAGTGCAGATAATCTGGAGGCACCAGCCCATAAGGGATCACCACAAGCCACTCAGGTCCATTCTCTAACTGGGCAGGTCATGCATCTCCACACCAGCACCACAGGGAGGTGTGACAGACCAGAACTGATACTCCAGCAGTGCTCTACCACTGCAGCACTCCATTCCATGGGGAAGGAGTGTCAGCTATTGAGATGGTCTGTGTCAGCTGAGCAGATGGACCAGTTCAGCTAAGCAAGAAAGTCACAGCACAGCTTGAATGTGAAAAGGCAGCATACAGGACCGGGGAGGACAGAGAAGGTATGAAGAAGGAATAGAGAAACATTGCCTGGGCATCCAGGGATGGCAGCTATGGTCAAGGAAGCTAAAGGCTAGACAGAGTTGAGACTGGCAGAAAATATCAAGGCAAAAAGAAAAGCTTCTACTGCTAGGGGGAAAAGGCTGACCAATAAAAATGTGGGCCCATTACTGAATGGGGCAGGAGATTCAGTGACAGCATCACAAACCATAGCAGGTCCCCACCACCATTTTTCATCACCCAGAAGTTCTGCCAGGCTTTTGAACTTAGTGCTGGAGCTTAAGGAGGTGACAGGCTAGCAGCCAGGGATGTTTACATTAAAGAAGCAGGAGAAAAGTCCATGGCTTCCTGATTCTGATTGCAAATATGAACAATGGAAATGCAATCCAAATTTAAGGAACACAGAAGAGAATCTCTTAGTCTTCAAATACTAGAAAGATCAAAAATTTCCTTTCTTAAATGAATTCTTAATTTCAAGTGACAACATTAACTTTCTCACTTTAGAGTGGCAGTCAAAAGATGACAAGTTTAGAAGTCCTAAAACCTGGTCAGTTATCACTCATGCTAAGTACCCATCCAAACACCACATGGGCAGAAAAAAGCAGAGGCAAGACTGATGTACTTTTCGCAAAATGGATGGAATATTTCGGGTCTTTTTAAAGGCATAAGAAAAAGGCAGGTAGTCAGACCCAACCTCATTTGTTGAGCAAATTCAGCTATATGAGAGGCAACAGTGTCTGCTTCCTCTGTTTTACAATACAGAGTAAAACTTGTTTGAACAGAAAAAAAATGCCAGTTAACTTTTTTGTATACATATAACCTTCAGTCTATGTACATACATATATCTACAGATACACACAGACATATCCTTTATTGTGTATATGTGTATTTATGTATATACACTGATTACCATAGGATAATTTTCTTCTTTACATTTAATACTTTTAAAAGTTAGCTGGGCCTTTAAGAACTCTAGACTAATTTTAAAGCTGTTAATCTAAGATTACATACTGAAAAGAATTATATTAGTTCAGCATTCAAATAACATGTAGCAGAAGTTTTCCCAGACTTTCAAAGAACCAGTAAGAGTCCCTTTATATGTAACAATTAAATGATTGATTCTTGTTTTTACATTTCATTCCAGGTCCCTCTTTTAGATTCCCTTTATTATTTCCAATACAATAGATTCCCCCAAGCTTTGACTGGATAAGTAACTTTGGACAAGTGTGGGATGTACAGAAAGGCATCCAGATCCCCAGATGTGACATACTGATGCATTCTGTGTCATCACACATCATAAGAGCTCAGGAAATACTCACTGCAAGAGGCTGCAGAAAGAACAATGTGTGGTGTTAGATAAATGTCTCACACTGGATATGCAGCTGAACATTAGGTCACACAGCTTTACAAACCAATCACAAGGCATTGCAGACTTCTGTGATAGTAAAACAAAAAATTCTATTCATCTGCAAAAACAATGCTTTCCATCTTGTACCACAGGTGGCAATGAACAACAAACTCTGATATTCAGGGTGTCTCTTCTGTGTGGTGACTTCAGACTATACATTTTGCTTTTTTATTATGAAATTCTTCAGACAAAGCAAATTTTTTCTCTCCACAGCCCTATGAATCCTGGGAAGCTGAAAGATCTGGAGTCTCCCTTTTTCTACTTTATACTTTCTTAACCTTTCTACAGAAAAAAAAAAATCCATTTTACAGGAATTCCCTTTGTCCATAAGAGAAACTGATTCTATTCACCAAAGCCCTCTCAAAGAGCAATGATAGGTATCCCTCTCCTGTGCTGAAAATGTGATGTGGATGGCACTACTTCTCAGCTGAGGAAGAAATTACTTTGCTCCAGAAATAAGACTGCTGCCACTAGGCCTGCCTTTTCATTCCTCACTTACCAAGAGGTAGATTCACAGCAGCTCTGTGTAGAGTTTATCATATGTAACAATGGGTCCACAGAGCTAATTATGCCTTGAGAGAAAAAAAATTAAAATCTCCAAATTAATGGAAATAATAACAATAATAATCATAATCATCAAATCTACTGGACTTCATTCCTACATTGACCTGTATTGCCACAGATGGATCAGTGTAATCCTGGATGTACAAAGAAATAGAGGCACAGCCCTGGAATTTAGGTTTGTGCTAGATGATAAACTTAATGAGTCAGCAATGTGCCTCAGTGGCCAGGATGGCCAGCTGTATCCTGGGGTACACTGAGCACAGTATAGCAAACTGGTTTGAAAAAGATGATTGTCCCACTACACTCAGCATTGGTGCAGCCTCACTTCAAGAACTGCATGCAGTTTGGGGCTCCACAGCATGAGGATATAAAACATTAGAAAGTATCCAAAGGGGGGCAACAAAGATGGTGAAAGGACTACAGGGCATGACTTGTGAGGAGCAGATGAGGACATTAGGTTTGCTCAGCTTAGAGGAGACTGAGTAGGGGGAGCTAATCACTGTCTACAGCAACTTTATAGCAGGGGCTGAAATGGTGGTGCAGATCTCTGGTGCCTGGTGACAGGATGCAAGGGAACAGCTTAAAGCTGCATTGGGGAAGTTCAGAGTGGATACAAGAAAATGTTCTTCAGTGAGACAGTGGTCAAGCTCTGGAGCAAGATCCCCAGGGAAGTGCTCATGGCCCCTGCCTAGTTGGGGTTGAAGAAGTATATGCACATTCTATTCTATGATTCTATGATCTCAGACCACAACAGCTTAACTAAAATATAGGCTTCATCACTGTTCTGACATCTGTAGCTATCCTTCATTAAATAGCATGTAAAACAAATGGAGGTTAAACAACATATACTGAGGAAATTTAGAGCAGATGTGAACACGGAAGTTTAAGTAGTCAATAATTTTTACTTACTCGACAATCCCGCTGTAGTGTTTTCATTAGTGCACTGTGTGTTTCAGAGTCAAAATACAACCCTTCATGCATATCTTGCAAGAAATCCAGGTCTTTGAATGTAGGGTTGGACTTCTCCCTCTCTTTTCGTGATGCTCTCCGTTTGTACGTGGAGCCTTTCAAGTCATACGTGAAATGCATTTTCAAGGCTCGTGGCAGAACATTGTTCATGACAACAATTCTAATGTTAATACCTCCTGACTGAACGCAGTACAGCCCATAAAATTTGGGTAGAAGAGTCCTTGGATTCTGGTTCAGATTCTAAAACAAAAGAGATATTTTTAAATATGTCTAATTCCAATGAACTTCCATTCTTAAGAAAGGGGTTTTTTTTAATAGGAAAGGACATTAACAAACACAAAAAGAAATGTGTATGTTTTCTTATTCAGCATAGTTTCTTCAACCAGTTGATTTTTTTTGTGGATATCTATTTCAGAAAGCTAGTATAAGCACTGCTTTTTTGCCAGGAACTTGTATAGGCCAAGAGCAGAGCAGTAACTACATTTATGCCAGGTTTCTCATTCTCGCAGAAAACAGTAGACTAGACCTAAAAACATCAAAAAGACTTAATTTATCTTTTCTGACCCAAACAACCCTTGCATTATGCCTGCTAGAAGGAGTTTGGCTAAAATGTAGTTCTCATAATCTTGACTTGGATTCTGAAAAACAGTACCCTTTTCTCCATGAGGCTTTACACACTGACAGTAAGTGCCAAATGACTAAGTTATTTTCAAAGGAGTGTGATGTCATAACAGAACCACAACTGACCATCAGAAAAGTGTGAAATAATCTGAATTCCACAACAGGCAAAATAAATTAGGTAAGAGAGGATAACAGAGGTGAGAGAGAAAGTCCTCCTGAATACAACTGCTCTCAGTCATTGTCATGAAAAAGCAAGAAGGGGAAAAGCTACTTCATTACTGAAGTGATGATTACATAAGTTGTGATTACGAAGTCACAACATACAACTCTCAGAAGAAAGTATCACAGTGACTGAAGTTTTATTCTTTGGAAACCATTGCATAGCAATGAGAATGAAGTTCCCAGAAACAACACAAACTGGCCTTATGTGTACTTGTAATAACCCAGACTTATGCTGAGCGGATTATCATGACTAGAAACAACAAAAAAGTACCTGCCACCATTGCACCACTGTCCTTTGTGATGTGTCAGTACACGCTTTTTTTTTTTTTACACACATAGTGAATCCATGCTACTTTAGTGCAATGGCACCAGTCCTCATTTTTAGTACAAGTGAGAGGGTATTTTTTCAAGTATTTACTTCAGAAAACAAAGCAAGAAAAGAAAGTATGGTCTAATAATACAAAGTCCCACATACCACCCAAAAGAATCTCTCTTCATATGTATGAGTGGCTTTTGATTAAAAAAAAAAAAACCTACTTACTTTTTAATCAATGGTTTTCCCTTCTAAAGACACATAAAACCCAGTACTTAGAACTAGCCCTCAAAACGCTCCATTTAAATATTAACTTTTTAACAAATTACTTGGATAAAAATATCTTTTACATCATTGCTTTAATACATGAGAAATGGAAATTAGAAGTAGTTGGAAACAAAAGTGAAACTGACCGGTCTAGTTTCTTTGTCCACTCTGAGTGAAATGCAGAGGGTAGACAAACAAAAAATGGAGAAAAAAACTGAATTAGAAATTTAGAAACCTTATTTTGTTACTAGCTTATTAGAAGCAAAATTTGGTATCAAATCAGACGATGACATTCAGCTTCAACTTGAATGCTAAAAGAGCACCAATTCTTATGTTAAATATATTCTAGATTTATATCTATTTTTTCTGTTGGGTATGTGGGGCATGAAGTAGAAAGGCAGGTAAAAATCTGAAAAATATTACAAAAATACAATGGGATAAACCCAATGAAACATTACGAGACAAATGAAACTGAGATTTCAGAAGTGTGACATGAAACAGGAGAAACAGAGGTGAAATACAGTCTTCAATTACTTACCATATAATAACCTGGCAAGAGCTTCTGAAGGAACTCAGCCTCTTTGTGTTGAACTGTTTTGATGATGAATTCATCACCACTAGTTACAAAAAATAAGGACCCACCGGCACCTGGGTTGGATAATTCAATTAAAGGTTCACTGCAGATTGAGTACTGGAAGAGACAAAAATTGTTTTTCACTGCCAACGCATGCATTGACCAAACACAGGTTTAATACAAAGAACTGCAGGTTCAAATAGGCCCAAGAAAATCATGTAGCACCACTACTGCTGCTGTACAGAAAGCTGGTTCACAGTAATTTGGCTGCAGTTTGGCAGCACAGCTGTGGAAGGGCAGCTGGCAGCTGAGCATACAATCCCTCTTCATGTCCCACCACAACAGGAGAACGTTCCTTTGGAGTGAAGCCAGTGGTTGAGGTGGAAGGTGTTGATCCTCACTCTGTCAGCATAGCATATTCCTGAGTCAAAAACTTTCAGAACACATTTTCACTGCAACTGTTTTGTTTTCACATCCCTCTTTGAGGGAAAAAGGTACAAGATGGTAGAAAAATAAACTGGGAGTAGAGGTTTCTCATTATAGACAAATAGGCAAATCCTATTCTGTGAAATATGGATTAAAACTATTGATTAAAACTAATAATCTTGGTATAGCTATAGCTACTAATTTTAATATTGTTACTAATCTTAATTTTTTTTTACCAGTTTTCCGATTGAAAAGTGCTTGAAACAGAAAAAAAATCAATACCAGTAAGCAAGAAAAACTGGGATTTGGAGAACCATTATTTTGCATATTTAGACAGGTTTTCTCTTCCACAGGACACTTTAAGAATTACAATCACATTAAGGAGAAAGAATACACTAAAGACTATCCCTTACTAGTACAACCAGATATCACACAGCGACTAATGTACATGTATTAAATGTCCACTAATTTAAACTTCATTAAAATTAAATTGAGATCACACATTAGGCTCAAAATCACAGAAAAATCTGTTTGTATTAAACTCAAAAACAGTGATACAAGAAAATCTAATAAATACGTTCTTTTGTGAGCACTTGAACTAGAGAAGCATACTTCCTATGGACTCAATCCACTGCCTTAATGCATCTTCTAATCCTAGGTCCAGATGAGGCTAGCTGTTTCTAAGAGACTTTTGCATGAGACACAGATATTTGCTGCTCCTCTTCCTGCTTCTTAGTCTGCTCAGTTCCAATTAATACAAAATACCTTTCTTGGTAATCCTATAGTTGTGATTTTCTACAGACAGAATGGCCATACCAATCTGTAATGCTACAAACCATTAGACCAAATTAGCAGTTGTACTGCAGCACTTGCATGTAAGCACAGCTTACATTTTTCTTGCCAAAATATTTAAAGCTTCAAGAGTAACTGTCACTGTGATAAACATTTGAAAGCGAGTATCCTAAACATTAAAGCTCAATGGGAAAGTATAATATAAGCACAAGACATTGACCTACACTCTGTGTTGGTCATTCCACAGTGGTATGCATTTCTGTAAGAGTCTACCCACCAAATGCTGCTATACAAAGCCCCCACATAGTTTTGACTGGACACTTGTGAAAGACAAATAAAAACCAAAAAGTAAGAAAATCCCCAAGAACCTGACAAATGAGTACCTATGACGAAGAAGTTTCCCTGTAAAATGACAGTACTCCATGAGGTTTCCAGTGGCAATTTAGTTCCACCAGCTGTTCAAATGTATTTTAGCCTTGTTATCCTGTCTGACTCCTACAGTCCATTACCACTCATCTTCCTTGGAAAAGGTTATAAATCTTTGAGCTTTATCAATTCAAATTCAGAGTGTAAACTCATCTATGCTTGTTTTAATTTCTACTCTTCTTATTTTACTTCCCTTGCCCTTCAGCCACAGCTGGACAATCATTTACAACTTCCCACATACCACTTGTGTCTTTTGCTGTGCCAAGAGAAAAAAGAATCTGCAACAAGTTGTTTTTACTGGGAATTTCCCTCAGGGAATAGTATTTTTGTACTTAAATTGACTGTCACAAATCTTATTCACAGCATGCAGTCTTTCTATAATCTTTGACTTCTACTACTGCAGAGGCTTCCTTAGATGGAAAAGAAGTTGCAGGTGATAACAGCTTTACTCTAGGAAGCACCATCTTTTTAGCAGCTGGCAACACAGCCCACATACTTCATCTTTTGCCAAGTCCATAAAAAGAGAAGATAAATAACACATTACATAATGACACTACTGTCACACATGACGTTCTTGTCTCTAAACTGGAGAAGCATAGATTTGAGAGATGGATCACTCAGTGGGTAAGGAATTGGTCCACCCTAAGAGTTGTGGTCAATGCAAGGAAGAAATTCTTCACTCTGAGGATGGTGAGGCACTGGAATATGTGGCCTAGAGAAGCTCTGGATGGCCCATCCCTAGCAATGTTCATTAAGAGGCTGGATGGGGCTTTGAGCAACCTGGCCTTGTGAAAGGTGTCCCTGCCCATGGCAGTGAGGTTGGAACTATATCGTCTTTAAAGCCCTTCCAATCTAAACCATTCTATGATTCTGTGATTTATAAAATTCCTAAGCAATTTTATTTCCTTGCAACTACCATTTATAATTTAAATTAATTTTCTGGTTTTATATATAACTATAGTCATAAGGACTAGTAACACAAAAATCCATACATAGCACTGAAGAATTAAAATAAGACACCCACATGGAGACACCCACATTCAACCCAAATAATAGCAAAACCAGCTAAATTTTGCTTTCAGGCTTATTGTCCCTACAAGAAGAAAAAAAACATTCTAACACACTGGAACATAACAGAAGCAATATATTTAGTAGTCTCTCAAGTAATGTTTCAGAATAACTTAATCAGTTTTTCTATTTTACTTATTCAAGCTCTTTCAAACTCTTTTGTTTTAAAGAAGCAGTTTTCAATAATGGAATAAAATATTTTAGAACTCATTCCAAATGTGCATAATAAAAGTCTGACATATAAAGTTGCTAATTTGTACCAAGACTGATTTCCTGAGTGACCCACCATGAAACAAACTGGACATGGAGCAAGCATCTAGAAGACAATCCAGCTCTTTGCACCCATACTATCCTTCCAAAAGCAGAACTATAGGACAAATAAAATAGTGGATATTTGTCCTGTCAGTGAACAAAGTGGTTCCACCAAGTAAAGCTTGCTTTTAAAATGTCAGCAAATTCACAACTTTTTTTCTCAGGTAAACCACTGAACATTGTGAAAGAACAATTCATGAAACAGAGAGAACAAAGGAGATATTCTAAAATGTTTCAGTTTGTCATCCATATTCCTCAAAGCTAGACAGGAACATCTGTGGACATCACTTTGTAATGAAGTAACACAAATAACACAAAAGTACTTTATTAGACTGATAAAAGTCACACAACTACTGATTGTAACTTCTCTAGAAAAATTATCTGAATTATATGGATGTTGCTCTAATAAATTACAAAAGCAGGGTTTTAATACAAATAGTCTCAAAGACAAAGAATTAAAATTTTCCTAAAACATTAAAAATACTGACTAGGTACATACCCCTCCACACAAAATTTCTTCCTGATTTGGACACCCTTTAAGAATCCTCTTCTGCCACAATGAAATTAGCATGCTTTATAATAATTTGTAACTCAAAGAAAAACTGCAAGCTCTTACCAAATAGTCATCAGGCTTGATACCAAAAAGTTCTCTGAAATAGCGGAAGGCAAGAGGTGCATACGTCTTAAATCTAAAGTCAGGGTAATGATGAGCAGGAGTCAGATTGCTCCCTTCACTGAAAACAAAAATAAAGCAAATCAAATTATTGAGCAATTATTAGCAGCTAGTTTTACTGTAAAACTACCTAACTTGACCACTTGCCTGCTGAGACAAGTCGTAAAAGCAGATAAGCCTCTCTATCACCATTAATCACTGTAATAGAAATGTCTGTAAGAGACACTACCAGCAAACTCCTCTTTCTCATCTTAAGGGAAAATACTATTTTCACTACCTGTATGTATTTGCATAATGATCATGTTTAAACCTGAATAGGACAAAGTCTGCATTCCAGAAGTCCAGGACAGAGACTGACTCCACTGAGTATTGAAAATTTTATCATGTCAAGGACACTGTACCCAAGATGGCTCCAACCACGGTGTCTCCCATCAGCCCTTCTCTGTTTGTAAGCAACAAATCCATCAGGGCAGCTCCCTGGTAGGCTCACTTCCCAGCTATGTTGAGAATTTATCTTCACATACTCCAGGAACGTCCTGGAACCTTCTCCTCTCTGCTGTGTTGAGTTTCCAGCAGACATCTGGCAGGTTAAAATTTCCCACAACAACAAGGGCTGACGATCATGAAACATCAGCCAGATGATCATAGAATAGTTCATCCACCTCCTCACCCTGGCTGGGTGATCTATAACAGACTCCCACCAGGACATCTGCCGTGTTAGCCTTTCCCCTAATTGTCACCCATAGGCACTCAACCTTCTCATCACTGTCCTTGAGCTCTATGCAGTCAAAGTGTACATGATGTACATGTACAGAGCCATAATTCCTAATGGACAAAGCCACCCCACCACCTCTCCTCATTGCCTGTCCCTTCTGAAGAGCTTGCAGCCATCCAGTGCAGCACTCTGGTCATCCCACCATGTTCCTATGGTGGTGACTATGTCATAGCTTTTCTGCTGCACTATGGCTTCTAGCTCCTTCTATTTGTTATCTGTACTCCTTAGCTCTCTTCCTTGTTTTATATTTTTTATCTCCCTGTATTTTTAGGCTGCAGTTACAAAAGTCTTGAAATGAATACTACATTTAAGCTAAAGGAAAAGGTCAGCAGCAAAATCCTGCTAGATTTAAAAAAAAAAAAAAAAAAAAAAAAAAAAAAAAAAAAGGAACAAACCCAAAACATGCCCATGGATTCATTTATGATGGACACCAAGGGAGGGCTTTAGAGCAGAAGAATAAAATTCTACATCATGGTTTCAAAACAAACAAGAACACCTTTGAGACAAAGTTTAGATACTGAAATCAGCCACATAGAAACTTTCCAGCACAGTTTTGAGTATTAGAAGGCAGGCCTTTATTATAGCATGATGGTTGTTTGGAGAATCTTTCTTCTAATCAAGTGCCCTGAGAGTCAGGTGAGCAGAGTTTTTATCATACACACTGATTACATACTCATTAGCTATCCCCACTTCCTTTGACTTTGAGCTAGTCACACCCTTATCAGAAGTCCTTATATGATTCTTTGGCGTCTGTCTTCAATGTCCAGTGTCCTTTCTACATGGCTGTTACTCGACCCCTGCTTTTGAGTAAGTGCAACCTTGCTGTTTTGCATAACTTCTACTTTGTCACCCTTACAGAGCAGAGCTGGCATCCTGCATGCTTTTTGCATGATTTTTGTTTGCCTAAGTTATAGCCTTGATTTATTTCTCCAAGGTTGTGCTGTTCTGTTCTACTGTCCTTGATAAGATTAAAATGCTGTTCTGTTTTACTATCCTTATTCAGTTTGGCCAGTTTCTGAATGGTTTGATACACAGATAAATAAAAAATCCAAGACTTGACACAGTAGCTTTTCCAGCACTTCTTTACTGATTTACCTGAACGAAATTATTAAGAAATGCAGCATGTACCATTATGCTTGGCAATGAGAATATCTGAGGAACACTAAAAAGAAAAAAAAATGCTACAAAATCACACAGATATGAAAACCCATAAAAGGTTAAGCAACATTCTTGAAAAAGACTAAATTACATACAATGAAAGAATTTAAGAGTTTTCATCCTGTACAATTAAAATGTGTCATATGAACTTGCCACCTTTCATTAAAAGCAGATGTTTGATAACAACAGTTTGGTAACAGAAGCCTACCCAACCCACCTAGCTGCCCCTGCACGCACACTGCCAGACCCCAACAGTTGCAGTGACAGCAGGTGAACAAGCTTTCTCAGGCTCCAGAAACATATAAGACTTCAGACTCCTGAACAGCCAACACAAGGAGGGAAAAAGCCCCCCAGATTTCTGTCTGGAATTCACACATAAAAAGATGGTTGTGGATGACCAATGATACATACAAGAACAATAGAATACTGCTGCTTCTTGGAGTGCTAAACCCTGCAGGTAACAGTGAAGGCCGCCCAGTCCGAATGAACTTCTCTGATCACTTTATATCTACTGCAGTACAACTCCAAGGTAACCCAATAAAATCCGTATATGCTTTATTGTTCCATTATAGAGCCAAAAAATGGAAATCAGTAGGATACAAGCTAAAAATGGTAGTTTTCTTTACAGTAAAGATAGACTAATGCCTTATGCTCTTTCATAACCCTTTCAGCTTCCCCAAACACTGCCAGACTTGTCTGAACTTAAGTTTTATATAGCTGGTTGCTACTAATTGAAATTTTGAGTTATATGAGGATGCCACAGTGGTCATATAGCTACACTGGGAACCTGAGGTCATAGTTGTAAATGCATTTAATTGTCACAAGATGCAGATGAGAACAAAACAGTGTTCTTTACTGAAGCATCACATAATTATTAGGGAATATAAAGCATCTAAACTTTTTTATAAAGTCCTACCTTTCAGTACTAAATACTTTTATAAATCTGCTTCTTCCAGACATAACTTGAAAGCTTCTTCTGTGAAATTATGTCAAATAGATTACATGTACTTACTGTACCAGAACATGTACTGTCACTGGAACTTCACTAAGGTGAGTGAAGGTAGGAGGTTTGCTATGATAACAGCACAGCTCTGAGCCATTTCATAAGTGCATATGGAGTAAAATGACCAATGCTGGGTCAGCAGGGGCACCCTAATGCATAGCAAACGGGGATTTACTGCAAAACAGAGCAATTATTTTGGAACAGCTTCTGCACAGAGGGCAATTCCATGAGCACATGAGATTACTTTATTACAGATATGACAGTCAACTTCAGTATGCAGGCAAGTTTCCTTATTCATTACAAAATCATCTTTAAAAAATACCTTCTATTTAAAGTATACAGAGTATTTTATCATACCCTACTGTTTCTGTTAATCATATTAATTAGTTTCAGCTTCACTACTTAACAAAATAGTATGGATCCCAACAGAAAGTTCTTCTGTAATTCAAGAAGCAAGCTTGACACAAATTTAAGATTTTTTGCTAGTACTCTGGAAAATTGATCTAAAGGTTTTCGTGATGGTACTTCTAACAGAAAAAGCACCCTCATTTCCAGTAATTTCCTACAGTAATGGAAAAATTTGAAATTTCATATCAATTTGAAGTTCATATGACAAGTATGAATTGAGTATGGCCTTGCTCTTGCCTGAAAAGGACAAATTCCACTGTACAGAATGCTTGATGTAAGTACATCCCTACCCTATTTAGAATTACTCACATTCCACTTTATTAGCCATTGAAAGAATGTATTCTGTGGTTTCTCTGCACATTTTCTTGATGCATTTTACAGTTTCACTCTGGTAGGACTAAAGAACATGTGCAAAGCACTACATATAACAATTTTTAATCAGTCTAGGGAGTTTCATGGGGATGATTATGTCTTTGAAGTTGAACAAGAAAAATACCCATCATCTACTGACAAAAAATTAAATCTGCAAAATGTTGCTTTGGACATAATAGAAAGGATAACCATATAATTTTCCTCTCAGCCAGCTTAAGCACAGGTCTACCAGAAAAACAAAGATAAAGACTTTTAAAATGAGCTCTGATTCTTGAAATCTCATGGAATTCAAGTCTTTCTATATGAGCTATGACAAAAAAAAATACAGTCTTTGGAAAGATTAGGAAGAAATTGTAACTTATGAGGTATTTTAATAACCTTAGCAGTTAGACCACACAAAAGAAAAAGATTGGTAGGCAGACTAAAGAAGAAAGACTAAGCTTAAAATGCAAGTTTGGTTTAATACTTAAATTGTAATTTTTTTTTTATCAAGCACACCTAGAAATGACAGTATGTGCATCTTAGCCTGTTTCTTTGCAAATGCTGAGAGTGGATTTAAAGCAGAGGTGGTACAATATCAAACTAAAAATGAACTAAAACTACATTTTTAATGACTAACCCCATGGCTTGCAAAGTTTGCTAAACAAGACACCCAGATATGTTTCTTGGCAGCTTTTCTTTGCTGTGGCCTCACCCTGGTAGAATGTACTCAGGAGATATCACATGTATCTGAATGGGGAGAGAAAACCAGCTGCATATCTTGGTAGCAAGCCTTCATCATTGAGCCATATTAAAAGGCCCTGATGAAGCTGTTAACAAAAGAATTAGTCTCTAATTGTATGGATATGGATAACTTTCTTCTGTGTATTGTGAAAAAACTGAAGGGGAGGAACATCTCAGTTCTTTCAGTGAAAGCAACTCTTTTTTGATTGTAAAACCAAAATGAAATGTCTAGACATAAATACTCCCAACATTAAAAACCAAGAGTATCTGATATGCATTTCATTGCTCTTGGAATCAGCTGCTTTTAAAAAATTCATCAAGTGTTTCAACTCTACAAACTGCAACAAATAAACAGAAGCTGAAGGTCAGGTAGTGCTTTGGTATATTCATTTCCTGTATATAATTTCAGGAAAGCATAATTTCCCACATGATGGAAGTAGGTATCATGGTTACCTGTACAAATAGGTGTGTCTGTGTTTTCTTCATACTGTGGGATAAAGTCCAGTGGTAATATCCTTTTCTCTCACTTACGTTTTCCTATACTTTCAGTTAACAAATGCTATCCCAAGCAGTTTCCTGCAATGCAGCTTTGAAATACAACTAGGAATGGAAAGTATCTTAAAAACAAGTCAAGCCAATCATATCCATATAACAGCTGGATATAGAAGCACTTACTTATGATGACAAAGATATGACTATTTCACAACCAATTGGAAAAGCTGTTAAAATACAGGATCTCAGAGTACTTTAAAAGTAGTTTAAGTGCGTGTATACAACCATGCAACCATCTGGGTTATCAAGGATCTACCAGTAATTTGTTAGTAACAGAAGTAGCTGATCCTCGTAATTCATAACAGTGCTTTGCTTTTGTTGCCAAAGTATCCCTATTTCTAATATTTGTCTAGGATCCTCCTCTCTGTTCAATCACTGAACTCACAAACCATAAAAACTGTCAGAATTTGAGTCCTTTTGTGCATATTTGCAACCAAACAACTAAAGAAGGGCAGCAGCACTTTATCAAAATATTCAGGTTCCTTTATCTGTCTTGTGAAACTGCCCACTGGAAACACATATCATTGTGAAAGTTACTAACTGTATACTACAAATACGCTACTTAGTACATCAGCTAACCTATGATACAGCTTTGGTATGAAGATATTTCCAAGGATAAGTATCAGTTTTCCTTATTTTACTCAATTAATCCTCAAGAACACACTAGAAAGCAGTAGGCTTCAGTTTTAAATGTAGGGTTAAACTCAGACTAGCCCAATACACTAAAGATTTTTCTTTCCTAGTACTTTCTTATTTGGGCTGTCATCCAAATGCTGTCACAATACAATGGTAAACTTTTATAATTAAAGGCAGAAAACACTGAATAACCTTCATTAGCATAACAAGAAAGCAATTTGTAAATGAACCAGCTCAGAATACAGACTTTAACTGCAGAGCGCATACAGGGCATCAGTATCCAGCACACTTCCTAGCTCAACTAGAAACTGTAGCAGCTATTCTAAATAGGCAGGGTCTAGACCCTGCAATGAAAGTGTGTTAGCAAGGGAAGTGCTTGCTGCAAAAAAGGTCCAACTCAACAGCTGTGCTTAAAAGCAGCCTCCATCTAAGAAAACAAAAGAATACAGGCTGAAACATACTGTCTTGCTTGAAACACTCTGCATTTCTGAAGCTTCATAGCCAAAATTAGCTGATACAATGGAGCAGCTTCTGTTTGGCTTTTCAATCATCACCACAGAGAATGCATCACCTTATGTATCTGCTGGATGAGCTTAACAAACTGCCTACACGGCCAATTTACAAGCAGCTGCCCAGCCCCATGGCCCAGTGACAGGCTTGAGCAACCACTGCCTGCCAGAGCTAGGCTTAGAGACGAGCCTTTCTAACCACGGCCATCTCACCGGGACCCAGCGCCACAGGTGAGTCAAACAGCTGACAAAACATTGCTGAAGCCACATTGTACAAACGACTAAGCTGGAAGCAAATTGTGCCACCAGGAACTGGTTCCAGCCAAGGAAGACAGGGGCACAAATATGCCCAACACAGCTGAGTCACAGGACAGAGCACAGAGAGCACGTGCAGGATGCACAACCTTCCCATTTAACCCTCCAGCCGCAGCTGCAGCAGTACCAACACCAGGTAAGCACCTCTGCTGCTGAATTTCCAAAGTGGAGTTGAAAAGCCAGAAAACAGGTTACTTGGAATGGTTTCCTTTATGGTTTCACTCTATTCAGGGGGTAGGGTGGAGACTTGAGACACTATCTTCAGAATCAAGTGGGTCAGTGCAGGGTGCATTTTGTTTCTCCATCATCAGAGCACATATGCATAGTGCCATTTAAACTCTGTCTGGATGGTGGCTCTCAATGAATACCATTATAGCAGCTTCCAGTAGTACCTCGTTTTCCAAAAGAAAAATGTTATACAAACTCCTGCGGAGCTCGAAGAGAAAGGGATGAAACGAATGCCACAATGTGAAGCACGAAGTGACAAAGGCACTTTTCCACCCCCTGCAGCACTACAATGTGCAAATGAAGGCAAGCACCTTTGCAATTCAAATCCACCCACTGTAGAGAGACACCTGTACTTCACTCAAAGTCACTTCCAGAAATAAACACCTAAATTAATCTGGGCTAAACTCTGACCAATTTAACACAGTTACAAAGTAACTCTGGACCAGGAATAACCAGCAATCCAGAGAGCTACTCCTGATCTACATCAGTAGCTCTCATAATATGCAGAGCAATTATGTTCAGGTCTGACCTAACCACTTTTTTCTCTGGCATTTTTCTCCCTCATTAATGAATCCTGAACACTGCCGAAAGTGTTTTGCTATGGGTACTGAAGCAGAGGTATGGGCTGAGGGTTATTTCAGGGTCTGAGAGGTATACAGAGACTATCTTATTTAACCAATAAAATTCATAAACAAGAGTTAACTATTTCCCCCTAACTACAAAAGGGCACAGATAGCACTCTTCTGCTTAGTGGTACACAAGCTGGATAGCATTTTATTGAATTTCTACTAACTTAGGTCTGTCTTACCTCTGCCACCATAACAGGTGCTTTGACAGCTTCTGTTGCTGTCCAAGAAGCAGGTATACCTATGACTCTGAAAACAGCTGTCCTCTCACCTCACTGCCAGACACAGACAAGGGAGGGAAAACAAGGGAGGAAGATGGAGCAGAACATCATGTGAAGAGGCAGGTTGCTGTAAATTTGCCACAATTAAGGGAAAGTTCAACTGACAGTCTGTCTGGAGTCTCAGATGAATTATTTGTACCCAAAGCAAGTGGAAAAATACTGTGCCTTGCTGGGTAAGCACCTGTTTCAGCATCGCTTTTGCTGCACTGTTAGGTTCTCCTTCATCTGCAAACTTTTGCAAAAAGTTTACTCAACCTCAGCTTGCTCCAGGGTACTTCCACGTAGAGGTCAACCCACTTCACCTGCTGGTGGTAACTAATTTCCACTAATTGCTTTTAACCCAGACAATCGAAAGGGAACAAAAAAAAAGTCATTACAGTAATTACTTTTAACAATGCTGCTATCACATGTAGGTACCCCCTTCCCCCAAAACAAGTGAACAGCACCTGAGGCGCACCTTGGGAGTGCAGCCCTATCTGCAAAGAATGTGCAAACTTTGCTTTTTACCTCCAACATAGGCAATGAAGCTATCCATTGTTATGATTCTGGACCAATCCACATAATGCCATCATGAAACAACATCCCAATAGTCTCAACCAGCAAGAAAGAACCCTGTATTATTTTGTACAATCCTAAATTATTACAGTTTATGAACAGTAATACACTTCTTGTTGAATATATTTTAGATAAATAAAAGTGTGTGTTACACTGAGACATGCGTCCATAGCAAGGATTTGAAATTTGACATTTCTGTGCATCAGCATAAGGAGTCAAGTGTCATTGTTTGAAGAGATTGCTACAGATAGCCAGCTTTTAGTTCCACAGACAATGTTGAAAACAAGTGCTCTTTATAGGGATGATCATTGTTGCAGTCAAGATGACTCACTATGCTATATACTACTGCTTACTACCCAGCTGTGCAAAAAAACCCACCAAAACTACACTGCTTTAGCCATTACTTTTGTCTAATTTTCCTCAAAATAATTTTAATAAGAAACTGTCTGAAAAGATACTACTAAAGCTTTTTTAATCAATTTTACATTAGTGTAATCAGTCTCTTCCTTTTGCCTTTTGCTTTTGTTTCAAGCCAGAAGGGATGTCTCTTCCTTAAGATCAATAAAAAAGAAGGAAATCTCATTTCTGTGTGTACATGCATGCAAGTCTCACAGGAAAGAAGGCACATGCTATGCTATGGACTACAAGCCATTTTATTTTACTTGTTCCTATAAAACTATGTTTAAAAAGAAAGAGAATAAATTTTCTTTCTCAAATGTGTATAATGTTATAATACATGTAATAAAACAGTTTTGGCATGCGGGTTCCATTTCGTGTATGTTAAATCTGATATCATAGCACTCATAGCACGGAAGCCTCCATCACTCTTATAGGCAGACATTTTTCTCACCAATAACAACATTGTTACATGATATGCAAATTCCTCACCTTTAAATTGGACTTTTTAAACAAAATTTTGTGATTATGAAGTATGAAAGCACATGCATATAGTGAAATTCTCTATATCTACCTAATCTACGAGAGAAAGACTACTAACCTGTGCACAAACCCTATCATTAACACCGAAACAGGGATATAAATACCCTCAACTACTAGAAACTAGAGCATGTAATGTAAAACAGGAGTTTTATATTTCCCAAAATAATTTTTTTTCCCCTGAAGGATATCTCAGTTCAGTGAAAACTAGGAGTCAAATCAAGGAAATTTACATGAGGAAATATCAAAATTTAAAGTGCCTGCAATTATTTTGTACATTGTTAATTTAACTTGGTTTAGTGACACCAGTAAACACTAACGATTATAAATTATTCTAAGCATCTTATGAAGTAACATTCAGACTGCATATGAACAAAACTTAGAAAAACTGATAGAATTCATTCCCAAAGCTAGGAAATATTACATACATAGCATGTCCTTACTAAAATGACTGTACTTAGCATGTTTGAGAACCCAGACAACACTAAACAGAGTAAGACATCCTGGCTTTGAAATGCATTTCTCCTAAACGTTCTTCATCTCTTGCCAGCATATGTAACTTGGCAAGGGTACATGGCACTGTACTTCATCTTCTGAACAGCAAAAATCAGCACCATCTTGATATCTCTTATCAGCACAACTGTATTATTACAATTTTTATGCCATCAACTTGGCAGTGATACAAGCAGAGGTGGCAAAGCAGTAAAGGTGCACAACCTGTAATCAGCATAGCTTGTAGGAGCTGAGTGTTGTCACTGACTAGAGCCCTGGATAGAATTTTATAGTCTAAATGTAATGCAATGCTGTAGTATAAATTTTTATATTATACTTAAACTTCAGGATTTGAATTTTCATAAATTTTTAAAACCCCTCAACAAAATGTCACATATTATTCTCAATTTTTAGAAACTAGACTGCAATTAAACAAATGTGAATGTTGGATCCACAAATTACTTCAAATTCTAATTGACAGCTCCTTTAATTGAATGTGTCAAAATTACTTTCCCTCTCGATAAATGGTAAGTCTCAGTTCTTCAGATGAAGTGTGACCTTTCCAGTTTTCTCCCTACCTTCATTTTCAATGACAACGTGAAGACTGGATAATTTTCAAGTTTCTTCCATTATAGTTACTCTATCACAATTTTGTTAAAACGGGAAAACAATCCTGGTTCAAAAAAATGCCCAGTTTAGAGTTTAATTATGAAATTCTATAGAAGAAAAATTGAATATGCTTGTTCTTACCTTGGTAGGAAGACACTTTCCACTACATAGAAATCTTGCATAAGAACATCTCTGTCTGGTTTTGATGTAAGGTTTCCTACTGTGTATCCTATTCCCAACTGGATAGCACCTTTAATAGCTGAGGACGCAGTCTGTGTAGAAAGTAAGAATTCAAGCATGAGTTCGCTAAAAGCAGATTTCCATTCCTTATCAGTAATATTATAGCTAAATTCTTTGATAATTTTTGTAATAACACCCCTTCAGCTTTAACATCCTAGAATTCAGTGAAATAACTGATTTTTAATCGAAATATTTAAAAGAATCACTATACAGTAGCAATATATACAGTAGTGATATCTACAAAAATCAATTATCTGGTTTTACAAACTGAAACTTTTCAAATTGCCCAAATAGTTTAGGCATGGGATTCTAACCTGGCAGAGAATCACAGAATAGCAGATTGGAAGGGATCTCAAAAGGGTCAACCTTTCTTGACAAAAGCATGGTCTAAACAAGACAGCAAAGCACACGGTCAAGACAAATCTCAAAAACACCCTATGGTGGGGAATCCACCAATTTTGGGGAGATTAGTCCACCAGCTGACTGTTTCCACTGTGAAATATTTCCACTTGTGTTCAAGTGGAATATCTCCAGGAATAACTTCAACCCATAATCCCTCATATTCTCCATGTGACCCCTTGTAAAAATAGAGCCTCTGTCTTCTTTGTAGCCACCCTTTAAATTCTAGAACACGGTGATAAGGTTCCCCTCAACCTTCTTTTCTCAAGGCCGATCAAACCCAACTCTCTCAGGCTCTCATCACATGGCAGGCTTCCTACTCCTTTGGTCATCTCTGTGGCTCTTCTCCCCACCCTCTCCAGCCTGTCTGTACCTTTTTTGTATAATGGGGACTAAAATTTCAACAGTATTCCAAGTGCGATCTGACAATTGCTGACAAGAATGGGATAATCTCTGCTGGTGGTGCCCTTGTTGAGGCAGCCCAGGATCCCACTGGGTTTCTTTGCTGCAGCCACACACTGCTCACTCATATTGATCTTGTTGCTCACTGGGACTCCCATGTCCCTTTCCATGAAGCTGCATCCCAGCCTTGTGCTCCCAGCCTGTGCTGTGCTCCCGGTTTTCCCAGGCATAAGACCTTACACTTGTCCTTGTTGAACTTCATAATGTTCTTACTTGCACACTCTTCCAGCCTGTACAGGTTTTCCTGCAGGGTGGCTCTCTTCCAAAGTGTTCACTTGATCCCTGAGTGATCATATCTGTTCTGGATGACCACTTATGAAGACATGAAACAGTGTTGTGCTTAACACCAATGCCTGGAGGAACCCCACTTGTGCCAGGTTGGAAAAGAAGCCATTCACCTGCACTCTGGGTGCTGCCTGTGGGTCAGTTCCTCACCCACCACATGGACAACTTGGCCAGATCGTAACACAACAGCTTCACCACGAGGCTGAAGCCACAGAGAAAGCCTTGGAGAAACAAGGTAGACAATGTCCATGGCCTGCCCCACATCAACCAAGCAGGTGACTTTGCTGGAGAAGGCAATCAGGTTTGTCAAGCACAATTTGGCCTTGGTGAACCTGTGCTGCCTCTTCCTAATCATGTGCTTCATCTGATTTGCGATGGCTCCCAGGAGGATTCTTTCCATAGCATTTTCCTTTCCCTTAAGTACCAACCTTCAGAGTACACAGAAAGACCCCACAAACTCCACAACATTGTGCTCACTGCAGCCAAAGCTATCACTAACAGAGACAGCACAAACCTGGTTTCCTTGGTTTGTGAGTAGCAAGTCAAGCAGTGGTTGACTGCTTGGAACAGCAGATAGTATAGTACAACACTTCCTGGTTAACACATCTAACATTTGTAAGAGGGAGCTGTCTTCTATGCATTCCATAAACCTGATGGATGATGTGACCTACTGTATTGTTCTACCAACAATGCCTGGATAGTTGAAATGACCTGTGAAACCCAGGATCTGTTCTCTAAAGCTTGCTTAAGTGACGCTACCTAAGTGCTTCTTTGCCCATATCCTCTTGGATTGGAGGTTGTTAGCAGATGCCTAATTTAAGATCCCCCTCGGAGATGTCCAATTCTGATCTTGACCCAGAGGCATTTGGGCTTCCATATCCATGTAGTTGACTTCTACATGTTCATGATTCACTATAACCCAGACCACAAATCCTCCTCCTCTACTTTCCTGTGTGTCTCAAAAAAACCTATAGCCATCCTTTCTGATCCCAGTCTAACTTGACGTTCAAATTGCTTCAGTTTGAAGCAGCATGCTTTACATTCTGGAAAAAAACAGTCACAAATTCCAGGTGATTGTACATGCATGCTAAGGCACCAGTATGCAAGTTTATGGCTTAAATACTGATTCGAGAGGGAAATGTATTTATTACATTCTGCCTAACAGTCAGTGCAAGAGATGCATTGAGTGTGGGGAATCCAGAGAAAAATTAAATTGATGGGGAAAGCAAAATACCTCCATAAAAATCTACCCTTATAGTGTGTAATGACTAAATTCAACAGCCAGATCTTGCAGGACAGAGAAGGCTTCAAAACAACTGCATGAAATTGTGATACTACATATGTGTAAATTGAGATAATCTCTGAAAATTTCCCATGCTGGATCAACAGTCCTGCTGCAAGGATTTAAAAAAAATGGCAGAACTGATTCAAAATCAGAGACTAGTAAAGAAAGGAATTTTTAAAAAGGATGGAAGGGGTGACTAAAGAAAACCATTGGGCAGAGAAAGCAGGCTATGGGGAACGAAGTGTCATCCCTTGCATGATCACCAGTTTGAAGACAACATTTTTGGTCCTTGTTTTCAGGTTTTACCTCCTACCCACCAAATAAGCAAGAGACTAAGAGTGGAAGCAACGAACACCAGAAGTTTCATGATCAGAACCACTTCAGCACTTGAACAGAACCATTTCAGGAGTGGAAATTACGTAAGAAGTGGTTCAAGCACACAAAGCTAGTCTTGTTACAATTCTTGGAACAGCACATACTAGCGTGGCTGCTTATTTTTAGAAAAGAAAAGACAGAGCTGTGTAGTTCTTAAATAATTAGGACTGCACACCAAGCAGAACTTACACTTGCATAACAGTTTAGAACAGGCAATTTGATGGAAACAAACAACACTCCATTCTGAAAGTGCTACTTTGACTACTAAAAAGATTTGGCATTGTGTCATAAGAAGAGTCACATTTTTCTTTCCTTGAAAGGCTTCTATTCATGAATGATTAATGGCCAACAAAAGCTGCAATTATGTAACTTTGATCAAACCAATACACATACAAATAGTTTCTGCTTCATTGCTGGATGCCCATCTTGTTCACTGCTGCAGCAAGTGACTATGTCTGAAAGAACAGCAGATAGTACAGTACAACAGAGGACATGCCATTCCAAATAAACCCTAAAGAAACCCACCACACGTCAAAAAAACCCAAGACAGGTAACCTGGCAATGTGATTTCAAAAGGAAATCTCTAGGTCGTCTTTCAAGCTCATAAAAAAATATCTGTAGTATTTTTTTCAAATTCAAAAGAAGTCCTCCAGACTTACAGTCTCTAGAAGGAAAAATGTAAGGCCTTCTACTACAATGACACAAAGCTTTCCCACAAGGTTACCTCCTTGTTAATTTCCTCTCCCGTTCAAGAGTGTTATTAGTAACCACCAATCATTTCTGCAGCAATCACAGCAGCTAGTTTAGCAAAAAAGGAATGTTACAAAATCATTCAGAATACTTTAACAACTACTTTGAAATAAACTAATAGTGGCTACAGTACGCTGAAGGCAACTGCCGGCCCAAAGTCACCTCTTTGTCCATCATTACTAACACCAAAAGCTGGTCCCCCAGCATCCCCTTAGCAATTGACAAGTTTGTTTTCATAATCCATGAAATAAAAACAAAACAAGCCTTGGCATTTGTCTTGAAAACATCACTTGTCCTAATTTTTTTATTATTATTATCATTAAATCCAATGAAAATATATGTAAGCTGTTTCTCAAGCCCTAGGGTAAATGTTCTTGAAACATCCACTTTATTACTACAAAAATGTGTTTATTGGAAACTGCAAATGCAGCTGGGAAAATGGAAGCCTCTTGTGCATTTTTCCTTACTCAGGCACCTTTTTAATGCGCATTAAGGAAGGAAAATCTGGTTTCACACCTAAGCCCCTTATTTATTTCAATTTGTCTTGAATAATCTCCTGCTGTAGAGCAAACAATAAAATTCAGCAACCTTCTGTGCCATGAGTTTTTTTCAGTCTTTTAGAGACTGAAATAAATTTTTCTTTCTACTAGCCTCATGAAGAGGTTCAGAAAATGGCCCTGAGACCATTTATCAGCTGTAAAAATAAGGCTGACAGTGCACAGTGACAGTATAGCGACTCCCTGTCTACTATGCAGGTGCTTCAATGTTTTTATTCCTGCATAAAAAACTTAAACTGCCTTTATTATGATGAAACATACCTTTGCCTCTTTTTGTCAAAAAAAACTATATATTTTTTCTATATTTGTCATACGGCTTTGCTAAAAGAGCTTGAAAATACAAAAAACTATATGCAGACTCAAAGCATAACAGGTTACAGGATGAAACAGTATATAATATAGAATATAGACAGGTATATGGAATATTTGCATTACTGATAAATAGTCTAGAACTCCACACACTGTTCTTTCAAATTACTTTCTCTGCAGATGGGTTTTCCACTTGCTCTACATTACTCTAAGCTGAAATCCTTTTTCAGAGTAGCAAAACAAATGAGAACTTAAATCCTCTTAAAACAGATCTTAAGTTTGCACATGATCCCACAAATATACTAAGCAGGATTTAGACATTGTTTTTCCTATAAATAATTGCTTTCAGGTAGTTCTGTAAAACTTGAATTTGTTATTTTCATAAAATAAAGGTGTTAATCAGATATGCATAATGCACATAAAGACAGTCCACATTCACGTAACAAAAAAAAAAAATCAACTAACTGAAATTATCTAACAAGTGTTCAAGTTAGGGACAAGGCTACTGAAAGGATTGAAAAAGTCTGTCCTTTAAGTAAAAGAGAAAAAAAATTCAGGAATGGCAAAAATATGAATACTATAATTTCAGAAAGTATATTATAAATTGGCCAATAATTACTTCTGTTAGAGTGTGAAGATTGTAAATAGCTGGGAAACCTAACAAACTACTAATGTGTCAGTAAATGTACAGCGTACATTGTACATAAAGATTTTAGCTATGTTAAATAGATTTATTCTTTCAAGTAAGTGTCCTTATATTTTCTCCATGATTGGATAGGACTATTAACAGAATAAATCATTTAACAAGCCACATGCAAAGCAGAGCTGAGCAAGAAGGCACAGGCTTCATCTTAATAGAAGCCTTAATAGATATTCATCTTAATATCTTAACTTAATAGAAGTTCTTCTCTGCAGTGATTCACAGTTATTTTTCCGTTCATTTTTTGGCTCTTAATTGTTCTTTGCTAAATCTATGTGCATTTCCCACAATATGCTCATGAAATGTAACTATAATATTCTTGGCTTCTTCAAAAGTAGGCATCCTAGGGACACCCTTTAGGATGACACAAATCATGAACTTTGTCCTTGCTTATGTGTTTTCCCCTTTTACAACTCACTTTATTGCAGCTGAAGTTTGACCTACGAACTTTCTGGGGCAAAGATGGTGATTTTTACAGAAGACATCTGGTTTATTGCAGGTGCTATAAAGATGAAGAGACATTAACTCTGCCTCAGAAATTCTACCTCATTATCATTCTGGAAGGGAAAATGATAATTGTTTTATTTCACCTTCTCTACTACTGTCACTCAAACAGGTTTTAAAATCTGCCTAATGAAATGGCAGAGACACCTAGACACCACAGTTCTGTGTAAGAGATGGGGAGAAACAGACATCCGATCAGAAGCCTTCACTAACTAGTGAAGTGGTTAACACTCCTTTGCAGCCATGCTTCCCATGAAATAGTTGTCACTAGTTCATTTCTCTGCGCTATTGTATGTGGAGAAGTCTGCTTTCCTCCCTCACTATCCCACTCTTCTCCTTCATGGAACAGTGAATCGGACTGGGGTAGAATAGTGCCTGTCTTCAGGCAACATTCTCAGTGAAATAAATAAGAAAAATATTCATAGGTCTCACTTGATCAAAATTATTCAATCCACATAGCTTATGACAGATCTGAATTTTGCACTGCAAGTAGGCATTTCATCTTCAGTTTTAGTAGTTACCATAAGTACCAGGAATCTGCCCATACTATCACTTCCATGCAAACCGGTTTATCTTTTCCAGACTTCTGAGAAGATACATCCTGCCATAAACTGCATAAACTCTTAAGCCAAACCATCTGAGGAGAATGGCTGTTGCAAAACAATACTTTTTTTTCAAGCAGTATTTAAAAAGAGCTCATGTAGAACATTAGGAAATCACAATTAGATTCAGAAGGTACATGTGATTATTGCCTAGTCCATTGTTCTGCATTAGATCTGTCTTGCTTTGAGAGCCTGCTGTGCTTACAGTCTCATTGAAACAACAAGTCTTACAGCTGCTTCTACTGAAGCTTCTGGATGGAGGTGGTTATGCCATCTCAGCATGCTTTTTGCAGCTGACATACAATAAATCACAAATACAGACATACAAATAGAGTTACCAGAAAATCCCATTAAAATAACTAATCTTATTTCTCCACAACTTGTAACCATGGGTCACTGTGGCCACAGTACCCCTTCAATCTTCCTTCAGTTCACACTGTTCCTCTCTCCAGCAAATGTTTGCCGACCTTCTGCAGGTCACACTTCATAAAGGTGGACTTCTGTGAACCATGTGTATGTTTGTGTGATTGTTCCAGTTCAACTGCAATTAGAATGATTTTCTGATCCAAGCTGAATCTGATCTCCCTTCATTTTTCAGAACTGGATTCAGGTGACTCCATGGCTTTCAACTAATTTTTCTTCCATCTCAAAAAATTTATACTGAAGCTTCAGGAGTAGCCATGAACCCAACTACTTTGGTTGTTCTATCCTTGAGGAAAAGAATTTGAGACCTCTGAACTTGGAAGTAACCGTAGCTCTAGGCAAAGTCACTAAAGACAGCCATTTGTGTCTTTGTTGATGCATAAAATCTGCCATTGAGGTCCCTGTGCAGCAAAACCTCCAGTGGTGAAGTTTCACTGCCTACAAGAAAAAATACCCTACCTGCAGGCATTACATGCAGGGCATAAGTCAATGCTGCTTACACATGTTTGAAAGCTCTAACAATAAGTAGCTGGCTTCCTTTATCCTGGCAAATCCCCCTTGCTCCTGGCAAAATGATTCACACGATATGCACTTTTGAACAGCTTACATAAAGTGCTTGTAATACACTAGACAGAGGAGCCACAAGATATGTAATGACAAGAAACAAACCCTAATTATACACTTGTGTGGCAGCCTTCAGACTAAACGTAGAGATTGTGGCAATCCAGTAGCAGTTTTTCCACAAGTGCACATTTACATCTACTTTATTTTCTGGTGTGATTTTTTCTACACACTTAATGTGCTTTGACAGACCTGTCTGTGCTTTATTCTTGCCACCATCCTAGTATTAAGCATCAGGATGCTACGGAAACCTGATTTGACAGGGAGCAGACTCAGGGACTGTGTGATTGATGATATTGCAATGCAAAAGCTGCATGTGTGTCAGCAGCTTCTCACAACAAAGTCTGCAAAATAGGGACAAAATTTAAAAAACTGGCAACTACGTACTCTAGATGTCAGTGACAAGACTGTGACGAATATTCAAGAGAAGCTACAGTGTGATGACTGAATTTTGTTGCAAGCTCCCTCACTACTTTGCTTGAGAATGCAATGGAACAAATAACCAGTTTTTTTTATGTCCCTTACCTTGTTTCTCTCTGAAAAAAACACAACAAAATAACCCACAAAAAAAACCCCAAAACCAACTAACCAACCAAAAAAAAAAAAAAACCAGAAAAAATAAATAAAAACCCCAAACCAAAACCAAAAAACCCACAAGACTAACCCAAGCTAATCAACAAAAAAAAAAGTCCACCATAAAAGAACTGGCCACAGTTTGTACAATTTACCATTTCTTTGATCTCAAAGTTATTTTAATCCTCTACCTTAAAAGCTGCATTAAATATATATCTGTGAAGTGTCTCTTCCATTAACTAAGTTCTTTGATCTGGGTGACTGAAATACTTAATTGTTCATATTCACACTGCAGACTTAGCAGCTTCACAAAATTCACAAACAGAGAGAAAACCCCTAAGTAGTTTCAGATTATAATGTTTGTAGCAAATGCATGCAGCTGAACAGCTAGGAAGCCCCATCTTAAATTACACCATTTAAAAGAGAGAAAAACACTCTGGTTTTCAGAAGGAGAAAACCAAGCAAACAAAAAGAAAAAACCCAAAACCACTAAAGAACCCAAAAACAACTAAACAAAAAGTTGTGCTCCCTCTTCTTTCAAGACTCTGAATAGATAATAACAGACAATTAAAAGCCAGAAAAGCATTTTTGTCAGAATGAAGCAGCAGAAAAACTGAAAGCTAAAAAAGAAAAGAGTGGGAAAAAGAAACATGATTCGTAACAGAAATCACACTCTTTCCTGGTTCAGTTATGCATTTCAAAGTCTGAGAGGATAGAGTAGCAATGCTCATGGCAAGGCCTTTCACAAGGCTGTAGTAATGTAAGAAATTTCTTGGAACTTCAAGGTGTTTACATTCATGCAGCTGGGAAGTCATCTGACTGCTGTAGGAAATTGAAGAACTGGAGATTTCATTAATTCAGATAAAGATGTTACCTACCTCTATTTTATCTGAGCTGCACAAAATAATAAAGAAAATATTGCAAGAATCTAAAAGTTCCAGAAGTGAAACTGATAGCCTGACAAACAACTTACTATTCTGGAAAGCTTTATCATGGATGAAGTCAGAGATGCTCTCCTGGAGAAAGTTTGTTTTCACCTAACTGAGGTTAACTGAAAGCAGTGAAAAACAGTCATTACTACAGAAGTTTGTAATATAGGGATAACTCTTATAATTAACTGACATAGATTAATGAACATATGGAACATATTGCACTGCAAAAATTCTAGAGGTCAGAAAGAAACTTTTCCACTACAAACAAAACTCCTTTTTTTCCCCATGATGAACAAAGAAATAACTTCTTTGGGAGCTGTAGCGCAAGCCGAGGTACTGATCTGTGCTTTTCTAAGCTCAGGGGTACAAACTTCTACACCTTTATTGTGCTAAAGAAAAGGCAACATTGGAAATGAAGTCTGTAAACAACGAGAATAGGTTAGCAAGCACAGTCTGCCTTCTGCACTAAATGAGTATCTTGCCCAAGTGTTTCCACTGTGGCAAAGGGCAGCAGTAGATTGGAACAGAAACTGCCCAAGTAGCTGAAAAAGCACCAGCTGAGGAAACAAGCTCTTCCCCAGCCCAGACTTCTGGAAATAGCGGCACAGGAAGTCACAGGAACTCCTGCAAGTATTTTTCAACCAAACAAGTGTAACAATACATGACTGGAGAACTGTAAATGCAACTCCTGTGGGCAATTAAAGATCTGTGGGATCTGAACTGTAAACAAACCTTCTACGGAGCAAGATCTCTCTGTGTATGTTACCTAACAACATGGAATTAAATGAAAAATGGCAAGAAATGCCTCTGATGAACACAGGTCCTACCAGGCTTAACCCATAACCTACTTCCTGACATTTACCATTGAGTCCTCTGAACTTCCATTAAAGAAAAGAAACCATATATATGAAACATCTGAAGAAGGTGAGGAGCATGGAATCACAGAGTGGTTTCGGTTGGAAGGCACCACCAGTGGGGTCATCTCGGCCAACCTCCCTGCTCAAACAGAGTGTTCAAGATTTAACAGAAAGTGCAAGGTTTCTAAGGAAATTTGCTCAAGAAAAGAGAGGCATTGTTAAAAGTGAGGCACCAGGCAAGTATATGCTACCAGTTAGCCCTGCATGGATAAATTGTGAGATCATAATTTATTAATATTTTATTAAAAATATCACAAAAAAGGAGGAGCATGATGACAGTATTCAGTGATAACACTAAACTAAGGGACATATGCAACACAGGATCTTGAACACAGACCAAGTGAGGATCTTGAACAGCAACAACAATTATATGAAAAGGAAAAAAATTGATATAAAATACAACCGGCAGTTCTGAACTTGGAGATGATAGCCATCATCTGCCAGTGTGATGCGGCTGTGAATCCTAGGACTTGTCAGAGGTGCTTCCAGTAAATACACAGTAGAATTTGTGCCATAGTGAGAAGACTTTACATAGCTTCCTCTGAAAGACTGTGAATTTATATTTGAAAAGGTACAGAGAAGAGTATGTGAGATGATCAGAGAGAATAGAAGTTTACCTGTGGTGGCTACTAGTCTGGTCTAGCAACAAAAGCCCACAGAACTGTTCAGGCACTGAATTTTTTTCCTTCTTCATATTAATTGTCAAGAAAAATTTAGACTTTTATATTCTAAAGTCATAAGCTGGGAAATTTAAACTAACCTGTATTTAAAACAAACACTATTTCCTTTCATTTCTGAGAAAATTATCTGGAATGCTAAGACCACCCAGGTAACTACCAGGAAAAGGAGTGGGAGAAGTACCTTATTAATCTCTTCGACTTTACCAGCAGTACTGTAAGCAACACCTAGAAATTAGAAACCCTAATCACTAAACCCTAATATGTACTGCAGAAGCATGTGAACCTATGTTATAGGTTACAGAAATTAATAAAAAACCATAATCACCATTTTTTTGAGATGATCTGTCAAAAAAAATACCAAATTCAATACCTAGCAATTTGATTGCACAAATATGTATAGAAAAATTTGTATTTCTAGCTCCGCTTAGTTAACAAAATTGCTAGTGGACCTAAATAATGCTGGTCACAGACAATCACTGTCAGACAATCAAATCCCAAACCACTATCAGCAATATCTAAATGGACCCTTAATGCATGCTCCCACATTAAATATGTCCTCTCTTAGACAATCCTTCTTTAAAAAAATACTTAGCAAACAAACAGTGGTCTGCTTGGCAAAGCACTGAAAAAGTGCTTTGCTTTTTGAGTTTGTAGTCTAGACACATTGTATAAACATTTAAAGCATTTGGAAACTTACTATACTAAATTTCTTACAATAGTATGAAATTTATGCCCAGAGATCTACCTGTCACTAAGAGCAAAGAACTTCTATCAATCTAGCAAGATGGTATACTTTAAAGCTGGACTGAACAAGCTTTAAATAGTGAGCTCTGCAGGGTTTAGAAATACTTCATGATTTCACAGAAGAGATAAAGTACTTTCAAAAACCCCATGGAACATGCTTTATTTGTTCTTGGTTTCAGCCAGTTTTGAAATATATTTCACTTACAGCAGGTGTGAATTAACATAAAGGGAAAAACGTACAATAAAAAGGCTGAAAGTTTTATTTACCTTTTTATATGTTTTCTCTTCATTTGGCTTTCCAGTAGTAACATCTCCATTTTCAGTAACAGACGACATCTAACAACAAAAACTTAAGTTATAAAGAAGGTATGTGCTTTACAAAAGTAATTGTTCAGGAAAATCATATGATTTATTAACCATTTTTGCTACATTCAAACTTTACAGAGGATACAAGCTACTAAGATCAGTGATATATCTAGGATATTCCTGCAAGTATTTTCCACAGACTAAAAGGACAGCACCGCCCCAGGAATATGTCCAGCACATGACTGATTGTACACAACTCTGTTTCTTTTCCCCACACCAGTATGCAGTGAAATCTTGCTCCTCAGCCCACTGCATGACACGTTCTTGGAAGGTCCAGTGACGGGCAAAATTATGAAGCTTTTGAGCCAGATATTCAGTGGCATGTCTGAGAAGCTCAAGGTCTTTGGCTGCATGGATATGCTGTATCTCCTTAAAATATTAAGGAGAACACAGAATCACACAGGTTCACAGAATAGTCTCAATTGGAAGGGGCCCACAAAGACCTGGCTGAGTCTAGTTCTTATATGAATGGCCCATACAGGGATCGAAGCCACAGCCCTGGCATTATCAGCACCATGCTCTAGCCATTCCACACAGCTGTAAAGTCATGCTAGACCAAGGATAAACCACTAAGCTAGAGATCACCCTGATCAGACACTCAGTGTGCCTGTCAAAGCAAACAAAACAAAAAGCTACAATGACATGGTTTAAAAGTATTCTAGATTTTACTTTCACAATGGAAATACACTTACCCTTACGAACAACAAGACAGGTCATCTGGAGCTGAAAGTGGAGATCAAGCCACTCATTGGTGGTGTTAATGTTTTCCTATTAGAAGAAAAAACTGTCATCACTATGCCTTAACAAATTGACATCTCACGGAACAGCTGTAGATTTCCTTTTGCTATTATTCTTTGGAACAAGCACTCAGCTACAAGTGAGGCTTTTCAAGAATCATATCAAACAACTTGGTTACTATACTTAGAACTTACTATACTTAGAGTATACTATACTTACAGCATACTATAACTTGGTTAATATACCCAGAGACCAGCAGTATTACACAGGAGGGAATCAGTGCAGTCTAATTTCCTGTTGCCCTAGATATTTCACCCCTGTGGCATAAGAAACTGTACAATAAAACACTTATGTAGAGCAGTACATAAGTGTTGGAATGTTGTGTAATTAGACATGTAATTAATCTTACAGCCTTATAATCTCCAATCATTTATAAGAAATATGACGGTTTGGAGGAGAGCACACTTAAAAGTCATAGATAACAAACTCATTTAGGAAGTTTTCCATAATGATAGTTACTATCAATAAAATTTCTGTGAGTAATCCTGTTGAGAGAGATCTCTCTCATAGTTAAAATTATTTGACTAAACACATGAGAAAATACTACATAATCAGATGCTATTTGATACCTCTTTGGAATCGGCTCTCCCTCCCATCTTCTACATCCATTTTAAATCACATCAGTAAAGCTATTCTTCAGCTTAATTTCCCAAATATATCAAAGAAAAACACTAATTTTGTATTTAAGTAGTATAAATAGCACCTTGTACATAACTAAAAATTGGTTTAAAAACAAGTATTCTTAGGCCTCATTCACTGAATTTAATTTTTCATAAATCTAAAGAGTATACTTAACACCACCAAGAAGCCTTTTAATAAAAGGCTTCAAAGTCAGTATTTTCCTTTTCTTCAGAGAAGCATCTGAGGCAGAAAAACAAAAGGGGAGGGACACAACAAATAGAAACGGATTTTCTTTGAATGAAACAGTGCCTCCTTAGAAGCAACTGCTTACATTACATACCAGCATTTTCTTACTGCAGCTAACTGCATTTTTCAATGTAGCCTCCATGTAAGCAATGTGTCTTAATCAATTTCTTCATTTGGATGTGCATTAGCAGTATACTACAGAGTGAATTCCTACTTATAGGCAACAACTTGGCTTTGATAGGTTTTTAAATTTTGTGTAGTTCATCTCACTTACATATATTCATACTTTTAATATTAATACTAACACTCATCCATGCTTGCAACTCTATCAGTACACAAACACAGGCATCAAGAACTTGCTAAAACAGCTTTTTTAGGAAGACAAATGTCCTTTTAATCACTAGTAGAAGTGATTTTAAATAGCTGATCCCTGGTTAAAACACCAATACCTGCCCAAGTTGTTGTCCTCCACAGACCCCTCAAGACTACTGACACAATATGATGTTCTACTACACATAAAGCTTCCTAAAATATAAGCACACATACTCAGCAAAAGCCAAACATGAGTGCAACATGGGAGCTTTCTTTCTGTAAGTTAGCTGAAGAAAGCACTCATGCCAGACATGGAAAAAAACCCTGTTTTTCCCAGCATGGACAGACAAACTATTCAAGAACACTTCATTCATGTGAAAATATACCCCTGTAATTGTGCCAATGACAGGAAAACAGACAGTGAGAGGCCAAGTTCAGTAACTACCAAGTACAGAAACTCATACACCACAAAGAAGGTAAATTTTTCCTGTGTGTGTAGGCTTATTGCCTAAAGGCATCTAGAATAGAATTATTTTGGTTATAATCTTTTGAGAAACAGAACACACAGCTCTATCTTAACTTGGTTAAACAACCAAGGTTGTGTTAAACAACCTTCAAAATCCTTGCTGTGAAAACCATCTCTTGTTCCATGCTAATGATTTTTTGCAAAGCAAGTATTACTTTATGTATTTTCTCCCTGCCCTAGAGCTACTGAAATGGTACACAGTACCTTCTCACATGCTTTATAATGGGGCAGAGCAGCAGCTACTGCCCCAGTTCTGATGAGATTTAACAGTTCAAAGACAGGTCACAACTTACAGTCTTGGACTCACTTCCAGGCTAAGCTACAACTATTTATTTTTTTGTTACCATAGCGGGAAAGTACTGTAAATAAACCTTTGAATCTCTTTATGCACCTGACAAAGGAAAATCTCACAATAAACTAAGACACGGGGTAGGGGCGGGTAGAGGAAGAAAACATTCATTTTCAAAAATACTGTGGTGTGCTGACTTTGGCTGGGATAAAGTTAATTTTCTTCACAGTAGCTAGCATGGGGTTATGTTTTGGATTTGTGCTGGAAACAGTGTTGATAATTCAGAGATGTTTTTACTCTTGCATAGTGCTTACACAGCATCAAGGCCCTTTCTGCTCATCACAGCACCCCACCACTCAGTGGGCTGGGAATGTACAAGGAGCTAGAAGGGGATGCAGACAACTGAACCCAACTCACCAAAGGGATATTCCAGACCATATGGCAGCATACAGAGCTGGGGGAAGAAGGAAGGCAGAATGGTCAATGTGACTGTGTTTTTCTGCCCAAGTCACCATTAGGTGTCATGGGGCCCTGCTTTCCTGGGAATGGCTGTACACCTTCCTGCCTATGGAAGACAGTGAAAGAACTCTGTTTTGCTTTGCTTGCATGCACAGCTTTTGATTTACCTATAAAGCAGTCTTATCTCAACCCTTGAGTTATCTCATTTTTACCCTGTGGATTCTCTCCCCCATTCCACCAGGGGGTAGCAAGTGAGCCAGTGTGTGGCACTCAGTGGCTGGCTGGGCTTAAACCATCAGAGTGAAAGATGACTATAAGAACTCCTCTTTAGCTTCTTAGATGCTATCATCCTGCCTGATGACAGAACAAGAGCAACATTAAAGTACAGCAGGAATTTAAAGCGTATTTTTCCCAAATACTCTTGAAGAGTCAACATTTTGGTCACAAATCTTAAGTGCAGCAAAAACCTACTGTGACATGTACAGCTCCTGAAGAACCCTACAGTTCCAGCCTTCTGCTCTGAAAGTCCCCTAGTCCTAAATGCAGACTCAAAAATTTAAAAAAAGATCACATCTATTCAACGTACACTTCAGACAAAAAAAAAAAAAGTTGTGTTTCACAGTTTAGATTCTTACACCAGAATCATAGAACCACAAGCTTCTTAACTAACACAAACTGCAATTTCTATCATTCTTGGGGAAAAGCGCCATATGCATTTTCCCCTGGAGCTGCAGAGACACCTTTTTAATTTCTCTGATCAGACAGAAGCCCACAATGTCAACACCACCCTGCCCACTGCACAGCTGGAGTTTTGAGCACTGAGATGACAGACAGCAAATGCGAGCTTCCTACCCAGTTTTGAGTTCTTGTTCTTGAATTTTTAATTCCATGTTCCATATATAGCCAAAATATATCTTCTACTTACAGCAAAAGGTATTTATCTGCCCATACTATAAGTAACTACCCATTTTTACACAACAGTTGTTGCTGAAGCCCATCTCACATCAACAGGTACTGGTACTTACACCTGAATGGCCTCTCAGCTGAATTTCGTTGACTTTAGAACTCTGAACAACTTCAGTGAAAGCCAGCATCCATGAAAAATGCTATCACTGGGTTCCTACAGGCCTGTGCTCATTCAACCCAAAATCAACTCTGCCTTCTTTCCATTACCATGAAAACATTTTTTTTTTTTTTAAGAATGCATTTCTTAGCATATTTAGATCAGTTTCTTAAACAAATCCTCTTTTAAAAGCACTAATAAAACATATTGTTGAGGAACCACATTCCAAATAAAAGCCATGTAGCTTTTCACTACATGTGCCGTTTTCTTTTGGCTGACAGTTAAAATTGATATATTTTTCTAGCTTTTAGAACAGGCATCCCTGCGTGTACTGCTGGCAGGATTCTGCAGTTAGTACAATCAAAAAGTGAAACCTTACTCAAAACACATTCATAACTTCTCACTGGCGTAATCTATAATTTTAAATATGAGGAGTAAAAATCAAACCAAAACAAAAACCTAAAATTAAATGAAGACTTAAATTTTCCAGTGGGCATAGGGAGAATACTAGAAATTAAAGAATAGCAGAAATTATGCATGTTTACGATTAATAATAGACAAATAAAAGAGACTGTATGATGCAGATTTTTCAGCCTGAAACACACAAATGCATTTTCATGAAGCACTTTGGTTGAGGGTGTTTTTTTTTTTTGTAAGTGAATGCATTGGGATGGAATACACAATATTGGAATTAATCCAGAAATGTGGTTGTCATTTACTCAGCTGTTTTCTAATTCTTGAACAGTTCTCTTCCACCAGGATGACACAAGCTCCCCAGAATGTGACAGGTGACTTTTCAGAAAATCACAGTCTTATATCAAATTTATACTAATGATACTAAGTCAGCACCAGACAAAACAAAGATGATCAGAAGAGTAATTTTATCTGTCCTAAGTAACTGGGAGTTTACAAACCAAGACTGCATTCTTTCTTGATCACAGCAGTTTGTCAGCACAACAGGTAGGGATGCTAACAAGAATTTCTAGTTCTACAAACAGCATTTATAGTGAATTCCATTAGAAAGAGTCATCAGGTTACATTCCTTGGTAGCCCCATCTTCCCTCTGTTACTACTTTTAAAGCACCATCTTCTAATACAACTATGAAAACCACAGTAATTTCATACTGCAAAATTCACTTTTACTGGTAAGATTTGTCCAGACGTATTTTCCTTGTAGAAGTTGTGAGAGTAGCTTTTAAAGTCAGTTCTTCAATTCACTAAAAGGACTTGCAGTTCTATATGGCAGCATTCTTCCACGAAATCACACTGGGGACAGTCATACACTGCTGGATTTGAGCTCTAGTCTGAAACTGGATGTCGTTGCCACACAAAGTTTTGCCAGAAGGGGCAAAAATTCTAAACCTAAAATGCTCCTAGAGTGGAAAAATCCACAAACACATATTCATTAATGAAAAACTACTCTTTACATACTTATTTTCTTGTGTTTCCCCTGCCAAGTACCCAAAAACCATTCATGGTATTCTTGGAGCTACCTGAAAGAAGCACCGAGATCAAAAGGCACTATTAAAGCTAACTCGTCCACTTCTTTGAAATTATGAAGAGCGGAGCTCACACCTTCTTAGGCACTGAACAAACTTCCCTTGCAGATGATAAATTTATAAAATCTCCCTTCTGTCTGGGTTCTCTGCCAGCTAATACAATATGCACATCTGCACTGGATTTCCAAATTAGATATCATCTTTTCATTTTTATTATTCCATGAAACTTGCTGGTACTCTAGAGCACGGTCAAATTTAGTTGACAAATTTAGGTAAACCAAAACTGTCAATATTTTTTCCCCTACCCTCTCCAGTAGAATTTGAACAGTAGGATTATTTATCAGATTATTTGTAAATGAAGGGGCTTGGGACACAAAAAACGTCCTCTGACACACATACAAATTGCCTACTTTGAGTTTCCACACAAAATCCAACTAAAGACATCAGCATACTATCAGCACTATCATCAGAATGCTCAAGAGGGAGATGAGTTGTTAACTTCAGGTGAATAGTGGGACATATATTGGTTTTATTACATTTTAGCTTCTTAAAAGAGCTTTTCTCCATGCATTAAAACAACGCTGACTATAATTTTCATTATTTAATTGCCTTCATTCTGAGTTTACCAGACAATGAAGAGTGGTGCTTAAGAGCCTGCAAGCATTGCTAGGCAGAGTGCCAACAAGCAGATCAAAAGAAGTGAAAGGAAGCATAATTTAGAGCACAGAGTGGTAAAAGGAATAACACATCAAAGATCCTACAGCTTTCTCAACCATCATCACAAGTTAACTCCCTCTCCAAAAACCTTATGTCTTTTAATGTTGGAACATTTTTTATACACGACTGCTTGGGCATTTACATAGCCCTCAAATAAAAATTGAGGCAATGTATGTCACCACTCAGTTATAAGAAAATATATACATATATACACAATTCAGCTATCTATTTTTCTTCTGTTTTACTCCTCCTCTTTTTCTTTAAATAATATCCCAAACATTAGTTTGTGGGGTAGATTCACATTGTACCAGAAGACATGTAGCCATCTGTGTAAGATCAAACCTGTATGCCCCCATACCTGAAATATCTCAGGAGTAAAAAAGATAATATGAATTTTTAAACCAATATATCCTGAAAATGAAGTAAATGTTTACATGTTGCAATGGACTCACCAATCATTAAAAATTCCTGAAAAGCTTCAAACCTGAAAAAAACTTTTCCTCCACAGGTTTTCAAATTAGGATTTTCTATCTGAGAGCACTTAATCCACCCAATCCCTGTAACGCTTATCAGCCTATTAAACCTCTACTGTCCACTGCTGTGACTTCCACTTTTCACAGAAGCACTGAAGGATCTCTTACATCTTACTAGGCATCGTTGTATAAGCAAGAGAAAACTTTTGACTTCATCATAAATATCATTCATTTATGCCACTAAAAAAGTCATTAAATAAAATCTATCATTTCTGTTTATCTGGCAGAAAAAAAGATGTGTCATATGCACGGTAAAGGAGAAGGAGGGAAAAAGTAAAGAGAAAATCAAACAATTAGGTTTGTACCTCATCAAGTTCTCCCTACCCACAATTGGTTATGGAGGTTTTAAGGGTGACCGAAAGCAAAATCTTCTGGGTAAAATTTGTGAAAATATTATTGTTGCATTTGAGAAAACTGGAAAAGGCTGTTCTTGCTCATTAATGCTAGGATGAACAATTTCAGAGTGAACAGCTGAAAAATGTAGATCAGAAATTGTACAGCCTGTGATGTCTAACAAGAAAAGCCAACCAACCAACAAAAAAACAAAACAAAATTTAAAAAAAAATCTGCTCACGTGGTCCAGTTGCAAGCCCAGACAAATTAGTTTATCTATCTGATTTCTTTTCTATTTTGTTTCAAAAATAGTAAGAAGATGAAAATGAGAAGTGGTAAGTAAAGTGATGAAATTCACAAATAAAGTAAAAGGGAAATAACCCCTCATCTTTCTCCTGGTCTTCACAACACCATCAGGACAGCACAAATGCTACAGAGAAAGCTGCAAGCAAAAACCAACACAAAACTGCCATTTAGACTGTTCATCTACTATAAGTCATGTCAGCTGTTCACACCGCCTTTATTTACCCAGCTTTAATAACACACATTAGTTTCAGTGCCCTGCCAGATCTTTTAGTCTCTCAGCAACTAATCTCAGTACAATGCTAAGATTCTGATACTGTTTGATTTCTACAGTTCCCCTCCCCTTCTCCCCCCAGTTTCAGGAATATGGCACAGTACGTGGATTTCTTTTAAAAATCTGGTAATAGGAGTAGTTTTGATTTAAAAAGTCATTTATCAAGCTATTCATACATTAAAAACATATATTCATATTGTAATGTTTTGATTTACTGCAAGAAAGGTCAGATCATCTATCTTCCTCCTTTAGCTTACAGAAGGGAAAAAAATGAAAATGGAGAACTTCAGAAAATACTGCCTCCATCAAAGTTTACATATACTGAGAATACATCTGATTATCCGGATGATTTGACAACCTGCAAGAGTACCTTCTCTTCCACTTAAAGTGGCACTCCTTGTTCATTAACTTGTTCTTCAAGTGAAACACAGTACCACTGTAATATTCAGGGTCACAGAAACAGCCCCAACAGCATTACAAACTATCATTACAAGTCATATCCTTCCTTTCAAAAATAATCTGCTGTAATTCTTTCAGATGGAAACTTTCTTACAACAATGCAAATAAAACTGAAAATTCATTGAAGGAACCACAGTCCTTGGATACACAGCATACTGTGCTCCTTCAACAAAGCATATAGATTTTTAATTTGTAACTTCTGTATTTTGTGACTTATGCAAGTCACAGATAACTTGCAAGGAAGAGATGGGTTGGTTTTTGTCCCCCTCCATGAATTTCCAAATTCAGAGCTTCACTTCAAGGGTCTCGAATCTACCACACTCCTCTACTGCCTATTAACTCCTCTACTTAACCTTTCAATTACTGTGTCTTCTGCTTTTCCCAGAAGCACCTAAGGATCTATTATGTGTTTCCAATGCTGTCTGTAAAAGCAGGGCAAACTTTCTACTGCGTACTAGATGGTGTTGATGTATTAATAACTAAGGGACTTTTCCGAATCAGTGAGCTCAGATCAGCAATCAGAAAGAACAAACATTTGAACTCTGACATAATTGACGTCACATTGTGTATCTTGCAGAAACTGTTAACAGACCCTCCCTTTACAGAGTGAAATAGGCCCATTAACTTCTCATTATTTAGTAACAGTCTGAAACCATACAAAATAGAAAAGCATATTTGTACACAGACAGACTTCTCAATTGCTACTTACGTTTTCACAATTCTCATTTCATGCGCCAACAACAGTAGCTTTTAGAAGACTAGCAATCTTTTTATAAAGCCGTCTGGAATTACAAATTAAACAAATTTGTCAAGATGGGGTTTTCTTTGAAACAAGTAAAAGAAGGAAACATCTGCATGCTCTATATAATTGTCTGCAATAGAAGTTAGGGTCGTACCACAGTGAAGGGCACAGGTAGAAGATATTGCAGAGCCCAGAATAAGTGTTCTGCTCCTTTACTTTGGCAGCTTTGATATGGCAGTGGACTGCTGTTACTAACACATACCAGACACTGCACTTTGAGATAACACCACCACATAATGCATGCTGTCCAATAAAATACTGCAGCATGCTGAGACAAATGGTTGATAAGGAAAGCAAAAGGCACAAGCAGAGGGAAAATTCTTCTACATTTGTCTTTGATGGTACATGCAAAATTGAATGACAGGGATCATGTAATACTGTGGTCATGATTTTTTGAAAGCAAAGCAAGGCAAGCTGCATGACTCATATAATCAGCAGGTAGGAGCCACAGGGAATGAGATCTCATGTACAGCAAAAAGGAGATCAGCGAAAGTGTCAATTTCTGAAGGAATGACATGAACAGAAATGCAAACTATCCCACCTTGCTGGGTGGGGAATACATATATATATATACATATATGTATATATGTATATACATATATATATATATATATGTATATATATATATATATATACATATATATATATATATATATATGTATAAAGGAATTTGGTCAAACCAAAAGCTTTTGTAATCTGAAACTCCAGAAAGAGTCATCTGAGAAAAGGAAAAGAGGTCAAATGGACCTTGGAAAAGGGTAAGTATAAAAAGAATAGACTGAAAGAAGACACAAGATAAAAAACAGAAAAGCACAGGACAAGTTACTTTGGTAAGAAATGTGTATGTAACAACAAGAACTTCACAATATTTGTAGTGCTCACTTTTGAAACCTTTATCTTTTTTACCCATCCACATTTTTCCCCCTCAACAGAAGCTCAACCACACTCAAAACTGCCATGCAAACATAACTTTACAACAGAAGCAATAATAAAAAATGGCAATAGGACTTCCTTGCTTTAAAGAATATTGAGATTTTTGGGTGGACAACACACAAAAACTGTGGTCAAAATAATTTGCATGCACTAAAACAGATGGCAGAATTTGTTCATCAGTTCTACACAGGTAACTCATAAATGAAACACTACTGGGAATTATTCAGGCCACTTGCATATTAGCATGTAATTATTCACAACATAGTTTGCAGAACGATATCGCATGGAAGCCCTGAACTAAATGAATGAGTGGATTATTATGATCTTCAAGTTCTCTATGCTTTCTTACCCTGGGTCCCGTGAGTATAATTTTTGTGCATACAACTTTTAATGAATGCTAGCTAAATTAGGCTGTTCAACAGTCAGATCATCCAAAAAATTCAAGTATTTTAAAATTCCTTTTTTGTCTCCAAAAATTTGAGGGCCATTCCATACAGCTACAAACAGACAATTGAAGAGTAGAAGAGATTAACTTGGAGGACATGACAGGTAATATCTGAGATTTTTTTTACAGATCAGACAACTGTTTAAAAAGTAGTTGGTACTGTCTTGAAGGAAGGAGGAGGTGCGTTTACTGTCATGACTCCTGCTGGTTTCCATTGTATCACCCAGACTGGATAGCTGCAACAATTTCAGCTGGTCCAGGCTGGTGCTGATGTGGTCCTGCCTTCCGAGCATGCATTTGCTAGTATCGTTATTATGCACCAGTGCTACTCCAGCCCCAAGAGAACTCACCTAGACAATAAAACTAACCGCAAAGAGTAACCTGCCAAAGAATATTAATCATTATGGAACTCCTTACAACAGCTTTGACACTGTGCCTGCTGAGATCCAGAAGAAACTTAGGAGAGGACGAGGAAGGTAAGGAAAACAATTAGGCCCTTGGTCCATGATGGAAGAGAGATCAATTGTCTCAGTTGTTTCAGTCACATACTTTTGGTAACCTCAGAGTCACCAAACCACTAGTGATAATACCAGGAAGCAAGACTGAGAGACAGACAGAAAGAAGCATCAGCAGCAGTGCTGATGGGCCACGCAAAAGGACCTGAACTGAGCTCAACATTACCTTTAGTCAAATAGTAGTGCATGGCTAAGGTTAAGTTGCTGTATAAATATACATTTGGAAACCTGTTTTTCAGGTGCCTAGTTTGTGTGAAAAATAAGGTCACTCAAGAATGGATATAGAAGACTAATGTAAGCACCAAATTCAAAAGTTGTGTATAAATTCAGATGAGTTGCTCTAACAAATCATAAAATCTATTACAACCAACTAAGCCCTCAACCACTATTTTCTTTCAGGAAAGTTAAAACTGCAATTAGTAGAAGTTTTCCTTGGACCCCTCCAAGTTAATTTTATTTAGCATTTAATAGAAAGCTCACTTTATTCTTGAAAACAATTTTCAAAAACTGTCTTGTACCAGCCTCAGCAGAGAACAAATCCTACATCACTAAAATTCCTTTGACTAAATTAAGAGCTAACAGTTTCCTACAGAGCAGAAGTTCCTCATATTTCTTTCCCAAAATCACTTGCAAAGCTATAGAAAAGGAAACTATTATCCCATTTTATGAAATGCTCTACAAAGCACAAAAGCTGGAGTATTCTTAGTTTAAAGGAGTTTTCTAATGACTTTCTTTTTAAATTACAGAGAAAGCTTCAAGGGGAAAAAAAGAATAATTTCAGAAGCTGCATAGGACAAAAACCTCAAAAAACATGATTAATACAATAAGGTGAAAATCTGAAACCAATTAAGAACAGCTCAGCATGGAAGGAAAGAGTGCTATTTGTTGGAACTCCTGTCATTTTACAGCCACTAGAGTAGAACTGTAATATGGGAATCAAAATAACTGCCAGTATTTTTAAAAAGCTATTCCATTCTCTGACTGGAGTGTAGCTGCTTAAACGTAAAGGTTACTACTGCCCTTATAAGGAGACATACACTTCTGCTCTCCAAGCCAAGTCTTGGATGGATGGACCAGAATGAGCAAGTGACTACTTCTTTTTCCCCAAGACTATGCTTTGGCACTCATCTGAATTATGAGCATATTTGCACTGTAATATTCAAATCCAAGACACATCAACACACCTATCTACCCTACTGACATTAAGCAACATGAGGTGTACCGTAGTAAGATATATGTACAATTGTTTTAAGTTATGGACACCTAGTAAGAGAATTTTTAAATGGCAATACAAATGTTTTCAAACAGACATTTATAAATAGCTATTTCCAGCCAAATGACATAAGCAAATTGTTTTCCAACAGTCTTTCACTTGCCAAACCAAATTGAAAAACCTGTCCCTGAATATTTTTGGCAGCAAGAAAGTAAAATGAAGTCATTTCTAAATGTTTTTGCCAGTTCTGAAACACTCTATTTTTCTTCAGATGTTGTTTATACTCTACCTATAGTTGCACTACTATGAACATTTTTGTATTTTAAAAATGCAAGTTAATAAACAGTATAGAAGTATCACCACAGTCTTCCTCCCCAGGAATTTCTCTGCGAATGACTAGCTGGATTTCTTTAAATAACCTAGCTGGAAATATTATGGGAAAATTCAAAATATTAAGCTATCACTGTAAGTAAAGAACATGTCTACACATAAATTCTCCTTTTCACTTAAAAGTGTCTTGAGAAAAGGACTTAAACCAAAAACAAGACAGTTCAGCACCAGCAACATGAGTAAGCAGTGGGTGATTGCCTTGTAGAAGAACCATACACAACCTGATACCAGAACCTGTGAGCTCTTCCAAGGAGAATGAGTGTGAACTTTCCCACTAATTAAGTCAAGAATTAGGTCTCTGAATTCTTGAGAGGCTTGAAAAAGAATCTCCTTCCTTCACACAAAAGCCCTTTGAAACAGTATCTACACCTCTCAATGCATCATTATAACTGGGTTGGAAGCATCATTATAAGTAGGTTAGAAAAGGCATGCAGTATTATCTGTAAGTCAGTCAACAGCCCACACCATAGTTTTCAAAAGGTAAAAATACAGCTTTCGGTATTTAGAAAGAAAAAACCCACACCACTAATCACAGTTTTTGCTCAATGCGTAGTGTTTTATGAATCATTAACTAGAAAAAGAACAAGATTCTGACAAGATGAAACATGGCTATGAATATTATTAAGATTCCACAGACTGAAGTGAAAAAAACCCAACAATTCAGTCAATGCATCCCCCCAGGAACACAGTGTTCTTACAATTTAAGGTATACAATGCAAAAGCCTATTTTATGATATGCCTTACCTGGCACTACTCAGCTGGAACACCTGATTAAATAAATTAAATACCCTTTTCAGCCTATGATTTTATTGGCTACTGTATTGGGTTTTTTTAGTTTGAGATGACAAAGATCAGTATGCTCAACAGCACATGCATTCAAATGTATTTATAGAAAATTGCCTTTCAAAAGTTGCTGTTAACAGTGTGTAGTCTCTGAACCTCTCTGTTTTGTATCTTGTTTCCAGGAATAAGCACCCTGATGATTAGTTATGTAAGAGGAAAGCAATATTCATTAAAATTTCAGTCTAGCTAGCTATGCATTTACTTTATAGAAATATGGAGACTGGTCTTCAGTTTTGCTTGAAATGTGGCAACATAGTAAGAGCACTGAGGAGTAGCCCAGCACTAGTTACCAAGGACTGCCAAATAAAGGGCAAGAACACCATGAGACAGGAGCCAGCCAGACAACCTTGCTTGCTCACCCTTCATCATCATTCTAGCAGCAAGGATGGCCACAGCACAGACAGATGGTCCCTTCATCGCAGGAGCAGGTGCAGCCAGTCATCACAAAAGTGGTGATGGTGGTGTGAACAATTTTCCTGCAGAGCACTGTATTACACTAAAGCTTGTAAAAAGCAGCTTAAGAAGAAGTTTAGTTTTAGATCAGCTAAAAAGCTTTACTGAGGTTTACCTGTTCTGGCTGGTGCGTTTGTGCACCCGTGCGCAAGTAAATGTGTGTAAATGCAAAAGTGACAGAGAGGGAGGCTAGACACTAAGATGCCTCTCAAGGCCAGACTGAAGGTGCCATAATCACATTTAAAAAGCTGTTATTAACAAGCAGTGACTAAGACTGGTCTGGCATAAAAGCTGAAAAAAACTGGACATTATCCATATGTCCTTTCAAAGCAAATGGTTTTCAGTAGAAAGCACTGGTTTGGAGATAAAGGTCTGAGCTTGTAGTTTTGCTTGAGAGGATGAAGGAGTTGCTAGGTGATGGTGAAGTGAGACTATGACAGAAAAAAGACACACAGACTTAACACAGCAGTGGATGGCAAATCCCTCTCCCCTCACAGGGGTAAGGCAGTAGTCAAGTAATGTTTTTTGGTAGATGCTTCACTTGCGAGTTTCTGCAAATCATGGCAAAAATGACACATTTTTCTAATTAGGCTAACTAATTAGAAAAAAATAATTTTACAACTAACGCTTGATTTCTTGTTCTAACAAAACATTTACCCATTTTGGTACACCTGTCTCTGAACAACCTCTTGTATCTATGAGCCCAGCATGTCACAAACTGGGGTTTGGAAGGATCTCCTTCCATACCATTGAGTTAAAGGTAGCAGAGATCCTCTGCATAAAACATACAGCTCACAATAACTATCATATATCAGCGTGGATGAACAGTAGAGGAATCTCTAGGAGAATTTCATACCTGCATAGTAATCATCTCTGTGAGCCTGTGTACCTTTCTTTGCTCAGAAATCAGCCAAAGTTCCTGAAACTTTGTCTGTCTCACTCTGTTCATTTCCTTTGCACTGTTTATGTCCTCACAGCAAGAAGAGAACTAAATCTAGCTGAAAAGCTTACTTCCTTTCATTTTGAAGACTTTTATGCATAAAATAGACAGGAAGGGTGCAAGTGAATATAATGAGCAATTTGGGATGGGAAACAAAGTGAAAATAAAGTAAAAAAACAGGCAAGAAGGGAAAGGAGAGTTTCAACAAGAAAATGCACAGTTGAACTGAGAAGAAAGAAGGAATGGGAGGTAGTAGTAGATGAAGAGCAAGGGAATAAAACTAGAAGAAAAATACATATTAACAGGAAACACATGCATAGGAAAGGATTTCTGCTTTGGACTGCTAAAAACAGGCCTTCAGTGCCATTAAATTTGAATAGTCAAAAGGATACTCAGGGGATGGGAAAAATAAATTTAAAAAGTCAGTGAAGAGCTGATTGTTATATCATAAGGAAGAAAGCAAAGGAAACAAACTTCTTTCATTTCTTTAATTACGGGAAAAAAAAAAGAAAAAAATCCCCAACCATATTTAATGCATTGCTGTGAGGAATACATCAAGTACAGCAGATAGATCAATCTAAACAACTAACTGTATGCACAGCTTTTGCTGAAACAAAAAGCAATGATGCATACTGAAAAGTTCCCCACAATATTAAACACTGCTACTACTACACTGTCAATACTGGGAAACATCCTCCTGCATGGCTATTTAAATACAATGATCTTTAGTAGAGATGTTGGTAAAGCATATTTTAAAATCCTGTCAGGCAACTGAGATTAAATTACTGTTCACATTTGTGATGACCCTCAAAATGGTGTTTTACCATGCAAAACAGACACATCTGGAAGTCTAGGAGCACACTGATCTATAGCAAAAAGTTACATTTGCATACTCTCTGTTTAGATAATTTGATGGTTACAAAAGGAACCTCTGAACTAAGGCAAGCAGTCAAAGGAGCAAGATGTGAACTTCCACTTTGCAAAAGTTCTCTGTTACACTCTTCTTACATATTGGACAAAGGCATAAATTTCAATTTCTTTCCTACCGCTGCTACCAGGGGTCAAAATTAGCCTCACAGGGGTGAAAAGCCCAATCACAATAAAGCAGAAAAGGTTTGAATGAGTGTAGTTACCTCTGCAATACTTTTTTTTTTTTAATAAGAGAGCCTTTACCATGGACACCTAGTCCCCACACACCCTTTCTTTTCCTCTGTCATTATACCATGCAAAAGAGATTGCAGATTAAAGAGAAAAGAAAATTCAAAGTTTGTATGCATAGGTTTTTTTCTTCCAAGTCAATTACGAGCTTAACTATAGGCCCTGAGATATAAATACAGCTTATCACTGTTGTGATTTATATCTCATGGCCACAATTCCAGCAAAGAGCATTCATGTGTGAATTTTAGCATAGCAGTTTATAAAATCATAGACTGGCTTGGGTTGGAAAGGATAAAGATCCTGTTGTTCCAACTCCACCAGCATGGCATCTTTCACTAGGCCAGGTTGCTCAGAGACCCATCCAACTTGAGCCTGAACACTTCCAGGTATGTGACATTCACAAGTTCTCTGGGCAACCTGTTCCAGTGTCCCACCACCCATGTAGTAAAGAATTTCTTCCTAGTAGCTAACCTATCTTCTTCTGGTTTAAAGCCATAATTCTCTGCCCTTGTCACTACAGGGTTTTGTCAAATGCTCCTCACCAGCTTTCTTGTAGGCCCCCTTTAGGTACTGGAAGATGCAATAAGGTCACCCTGGAGCCTTCTCTTCTCCAGGCTGAACATCCCCAACTCTTTCAGCCTGTCTTCAAACGAGAATGCTCCATGCCTCTCACCATCTTTCCAGATACCTTGCACTGGATTTGTTCATAGCAGTCTGGATAGGGAAGTTGTTGTCCTCCTACTTCTGCACTGACAAAAGTTGTATATGTATACAAACAAAATACTTCACAAGAAAGTATTTCTATCACTGAATCAGGCTTGTATTCTCTCACTCTTATATCCACGCTACACTAGCGGTATCAACCTGTGTATGCTTTATTAAAGTAGAGAAGGAGCCCACCTCTTGTACTTTTGCACAGACCTCAGTCCCAGACTGTCTGTTGCAAGGCCCAAACATGAAGTACTACACTCAATATGCAGTGCCTCAGGTCTCTGTTCCTTGTCCCACAGAAGGGGAGACACCATACAGAGGCCTGAATTTTTCTCACAATGACTCATCCTGGACATGATGACATAATTCCTAGCTTCAAATATGTTATTCATCAGGTTTGTTCCTTTGTGAGCTCAGCAAAATTTGTAAAAAATGATTTTTTAACATTCTTTCCTCTTCAGCATCTGGACTATCTGTAATTTCAAGTGATCTACAGTCCTGATAGTCATTTTCTATCTTAATCTCCAAATTTCACCATTAACTATACTAATGCTCTCAGGATAACTTGAAACACATTTGTTTTTCACATTTTGCAGCTTGTTGTTATATAATTCTTACCAGGAATATACATATTTAATAATAAGGGAAAAAATACAGCATGATTTTCCCCCCACGCTAACACCCTGTGTCAAAAGAAATTTATTAATATTTTTCAACATGAAGACATTCCATAAATACATTCCAAGTAGGCTTTTTGCAGAACATACCGTTTTATCAGTGTTAAATTTGAGATAGTTGTATCCCAAGTGCTGCCTTTGCAGCTCATTAAATCAATGCTATTTTGACAGTATGCTGCAGTATGTATGCTGCTATATGAGAAAGCTTCACCAAGACCTTCTTGCACTCTAACTTTGTCATTGCACATGTCTCCCAATATAGTTTCCTGCTATCACTTGGCACCATTATTTCCACTCGCCTGTAATATTTCCAAAACTGCAGTGATAATGCCAAGACTGACTAAGCAAATTATGAAAGATCCACATCCACTCCCCTGAGGTGTTTCTGGACAACATTTATAAAATAACTAGGAACAACTTTCAGTATCAGAAGAAATGGCTCAAAAAGAAGAGAAGCAAGTTGCTTCTGAAGAAACGTGATTTCCTTACTTTCTGCATTACTATGGCCTTAGTAAAATTGCTTTCATGCTTGGCTGCTTGCAGAACCTGGTCCTCAGGTTGTTTTTTTAAATTTACAAAAAAAAAAAAAAAGTGGAAGTACTTATGCCACAAATTGGACAAAACCCCCACCTCTGCTTCAGTAGCTTCAGAAGTAACAGCATAGACTAGGGACAACAAAACTAATCCTAAGGAAACCATATCATAGCACTTTGTTAATAAATGCACACCATAGTTTTGTTGCATTACTTATTAAGGACACAATAAAGTAGTACAAATCCAGTGTCTTCTAGACTGACAAAATTCAGCCCTCATTATTATTCGTAAAAGCTACTTTTATTATACATTTACATATACTTAAATAAAAGTAGCATTTATTCTCACTTATATGATCCCTCTCTTATCCCCATTTTAGAGCATAAGTAGAGAAAGCCCCAAGTTTTTAATACCTAACATGGGAGCCAGGCTACATAGATCTCTCTAAATCTCCCAAACAAGTCTATTACCCAAATCTCAAGAGGGTAAGACAAACAAAAGAAATAGGAGAGACAGGTTCACCACTCCAGAAAATCACCTTGCTAGATATAGTACAGGCAAGTGAGTTATTGGGGCATCTTGATGCAGTGAAGAAGAGTCAGAGGAACAAAAAGTGTGATCCTGCAACTGCCTACAAATTGGAAGCTTTTTTGTCCACCATCCTCAATCTGATACTCTCTTTCCCCTCTAAGATTTTCTATTGTTAAAACTTTTTATTGTCAAATGACATGCATGAGTTACCAACAACTCACAACCCTACAACAGGCACTTCGTCTCTGATGAATGGTATTTAAGGAAACTCCCTGATAAAGAAAACTAGAGCTATCTCACATGAAATTTTTTAAAAACTATTTTGTCTTAAAATAGTAGTTTTTGAAGCCGCATTTAGCACCAACTCAAAACAAAGTCCTGGAGTTAAGAAATAATGGATTTGAACAGCTGAAAAAAGACAAGGCCCAGGAGGCTGCACCTGCAATATGTCATAGCTCCAGACAGGACTACCTGTACCACATCTTATGAGAGGCCAGCAATAAGCATAGAGGAGATATCCTTTAGAAACTTACAAAAGCAGCAAAGTTTCTTACAATCCTGTACAAAAACAGTGTGTTTTTAAGTTTTAACTGTACTTACTACAATTGCTTCAGGAGTAGAGCATGCTTCTTGAAATGCCATGGTGGACAAGAATCTTAATTTTTCCTGATTTTGGTTGTCAGGCTTAACCATCAGTGTTTCCAAGCTATCTTGGGTACAGCTTTGCTTACCTTTCATGATAACTGAGAATAACTGAAAAGGGAGTGCTTATTGGTTTCATGCCTGCCCAGCAAAGCTCTACTAATGCTTCAACAGTGCAACTGGAAAGAAGATTTTTGAATTTCAGTGTCTGAGTTGCACAAAAAGTACATGAGGAATTCTAACTTGCTTACAATAAGCTCTCTTGCCTTACAACTTCAAGGAGGCCCTGTGCACCTTACCAAACAAATAGATTTCCTTCTAGCAGTGGGACAAGTAGCAAGAGACAGAATCATTCATGTAGCTGAAGCACAGACAGTTATAGGCTAAACCACTTGTAAAGTTCATACATTCACTACTACAGAATCATGCAAGAGGTGTTCAAGTTCTTATAGGGTCAAAATTAGACTGGGGGAAAAGGTCTCCTTAATAATTCACACATTTTCAAAGAAAATGTTGCTTGAAATTATCTCCTTAATAGTCATTTCTCCCCCTTCATAATGTAATTCAAGACAGAAAAAAACTATACTATAACTACTCACAACCTTGTAGTCATCACTTCAATTTTACTAGAAGCAAACTGGAATTTAAATCTACTGCTGCTTTGAGCAGACTTTTGAAAAGAGCATATTCTTTTCACCTCTGTGAAAGCACATTTTTAAGCCATTAGGCAGGCATATTGTGACGAAGGAAATACATAAAATGTAAATCCTGCCTGAGTTCAGAAAAGCCCTTCATAAGGAAGCCGAAGAATGCTTTTGTACATGCATATACATTTTATATACATGCATATTACATATACTGTCTACATTATATGACATACTACACACTACACCATTTTGTTGTATTATGAAGATCACAGAATGGTTTGAGTTGGAAGGGACTTTAAAGATCACCTATTTCTAACCCCCTGTCAGGGTCAGTAACACCTTCCACTAGACTGATGTCACACAAATGTATACTACAGATATATATATATATATGTGAGTGTATATATATATGTACACATATATATCTATATGTACATATACAAACATATGTATATATATATACACACACAGAGATAAAGCTTAAAAAATACAGCCCATTGCTAACATGAGTGACAAACCGAGAAACATTCTCAACTGAACATAACATCAGAACTGTGAAATGGAAAAGTAATTTGTTCCCATAACTCTTATACTAGAAAAGACACTTTTTTACTGAAGAGCAGTATCAAAAGCGATAGGAAACTATATAATAACTGCAAAATGAAGATACATTCTTAAATATATACTCTTACAATATCTGAAATGCAAAGGATATCAAAGCAAATATAATACTGTATTTTTAAAAATCATTGCATAATATGAAATATGAATCAGTGAGTAACTCCAATGCATAGCTGATGTTGGAAACTTGTGAATTTTCATCAAAAGAAATTGATTTAAACTTTTAGTCTTATGTTGTATTCAAATAAATTAAAATTTTATTGTGTGGCACTGCAACAATGTTAGATCTGAGTGACTCCTGGCTTTCAAATCTCTGTCTTTATCATATCAACTAAACAGACAAACTACTTTTCATAGCATCTTTTAAGACCTCGATTGCTGCCAATTATTGGCATTCTTAGGCCACATTGCTACACAAAAAGAAAAAAATTCTTGCCAGTAGGAGGTACAGTGCTGCAGTGCCAATCACATTTCATGGGCCACATCTAAACCAATCCAATTCAGGCTGAGCAGGATTGAGAATTTCTCTTTACAGTGAAACCCAAATATGTAGGGATACAGTTTGCCACTGTACACAGATTTTTAAAGATGACCATGTGGTGATTTTCGTTGGTATCTTTGGTTAACTTTTGGTAAAGTTAAGATTATTTTATCTTGTACATACAACTCCCAGGATACCAAAGAGTAATATTACTTGTAAGTTGGCTTTTGCTACTGTTGTCACCCACCTTTGCTATCTGCTATCAGTGCAGCAAAGTTTAAACTGCAACAAAAGGAATCATTCTTCTCCCTCTACATTTAATACCCACTGCACACATTTAAAATGCCCTTTCACTGTCTGAACATTAGCTTCGCTAAAATATTTGCTTTGCCTGCAGAGAGCCTAATTCTCTTGAAGATAATGTAAAAACGAACAGATGGAAATATCATGAATGACCTTGTAACTTCCCAACATCACTGCTGGCTTTGCAAATTATTCACTGAACACCAGGTCTGATCCTCACTTACACGCATAGAGTGTTGTGTGTCAAGAGAATACGTGTGGCAGAGTAGAATATATTCCCATATTTCATAGGTACAAATAAAGTCACTTAATAGAATATTTACCCCTGTATTCACGGTCAAGGCCCAATAGATAACACAGACGTTTTACAAGTGAAATCAGACTCTATGTGCTGCTAGAGTCTCTTAGAAACCCTATAGCACAAGCAGGTTCACAGCCTGTGTTTGCTTACTCTGCGCACAGACAGGCAACAGGCTCCCCTCTCCTGCAGCAGGGTGACAAACCACAGGAAACACACAGCATGGACATGGGCCTCATCAGAGGATGTGACACCTTCCTGTACTCACTATGCTGTGATTCTTCTGTAAGCCCGTAAAGGTACATCTCCTACAACTTGTTTTTTTTAATCCTTATGACTTGTTTGTTTAGTCCTTAAGAGTCTCTCACATAAAAGGCCAAGCTTTTGGAACCCTCACTTCTGCCAGAAGAAATAGCAGTGACTCAGCAGGTCTTTTGGGGTTAGCCCTGATTTTCTTCTCATATCCCAGGTTTTATGGGAAAGCTTGTTGCAGAGGATTGACAATCTATGTGTAAGTTTTTAACAACAAGCAAAAATTTATATAGCCCAGGCCTTACATACTGCACTTCATGAGATGTTTTTACCTCCAGCGCATTATACAACAAATGTACACAAACAGAATTGAGACTAGAAGAACCACCTGCATCTTGCTGAACTACTAATTTCCACACAACAGCTAGCTTCAATTCTTCAGCAAAATGAAAAGTAGCTCTATTAAAATTGTGTTTGAAAATTTACATTGAATTTTAATGGTGAAGACATGGTGTACAGAAAACTTTATAAAAGCTTTAAAAAAACCAATGAAGATTTTATTCCTCATCCTTCCAAGTTTGGGGATGCTCCTGCAAATTGCAACCTCCAGTATACTGAAGACATACTACTTTTCTCACTTTGTCGATTCATATTGTGCGGTGTTTCTCTGAGCTTGCAAAGCCCATTCTAAATATCACTTACAGCTGATAAGTGGAAGCAACAAATTCACACAATCAATGTTTTTACTGAATATTTCTGAGGTCCCACAGAAAGAATCTGAACATCCATCTCCCTATATCAACAGCTGCTGTTCTTTTCAATTAGCCAAAACACCTGAATCAAACACTGTTTGCTTTCAGCCTTTTCAACCAAATCTTTGCTGCTTCTATAAGCAGTAGTCCCCCCTGTGTCAAAAACACTCTTCATAAAAAGATAAACAATACAAAAAAGCACAGCAAGCAAACATCCAAGTGTTTCATGTGATTGCCACTAAAATAAACCTTAAACCCAAGCAGTAACGAATTCAGACATTGAGGTTATTGCAAATGCAAAAATTGTCTCAATTTTTACTAAGTCTAATTACTTGCTCTGTCAAACTACTTCATAAGAACATATATTTTTAGCAGATTTCATGTTATTTGTGATGTTTTAGCACAACATTACAGTGTTAAAACACTGAGAAAAATGTTTACATTTCAACAAACGAATTAAAGCCCTGAAAGAAGCTTACGTTTCATAATTACTTACTTCCCTGTAATTATACCTCAAGTTTCAAGCTAAACTCTTTGTGCTTTGAAGGTCTATGTAAAAATCAAGAAATTGTTCAACAGCAGCCAACAAAAATCGCCTAAAATATCTTTTGCTTTTAACTTGACATTTATGAACCACACTTCTCATCATGAACTTTACCACCATTTATTTGCAGGTAAACTAAATTCTTCTATTAATGTAATGATGTTGCTAAGAAAAAAAAAAAACAAAAAAAACCCCAAAAACCAACAACAAACTAAAACCAAACTAAACCAAACAAAAACCCAATCAAAACCTGAAAACCAACCAACCAAAAACAAACACCAAAAAGTCCACAAACAAACAAAACAAGCAAACATAAAAATAAAAAATCTCCAAAACAAAACAGAACAAAAAATCCTCACGGCCAAAAAACAAACCCCAAACAACCCCAACAACATGAAGCCAAACAAAAAACTTATAAATTGCTTCCTACCACAGTATGATATTACACATCTAGCTTCATCTGAAATTGTCATTGGCATTTTAACGTCCAGTTTAACCATATTAAACAAACTATGTACTTGTGCACTTTCATACTTGCCTTAGGTAATGATGCTATCCTGACATTGCATTTAAGTCAGAAATATACTGAACATTAAGTCTGACTGAATTTCAGATGATATTTGTTAGCTACATAAATTCAACTCACAGTTCTATAGTACATGTACAAACAATATATGAATAGACAGAATTTCAGATGAAAATAAACTGAATGTGATTATTTTAGATTTAAGCTCTTCCTTGAATTCCAAGCAACCATGGGAAAGTCCCCTTGAATTTTGGAAAGAGCTACAAGCAGCTTGACACTGCTGTGCCCCTGTGACTTCCAAGACCTTTCTGATCACAAAGTCAGCCTATCACAGGGATGCAGTCATAAAGAGGTAAAATTCAGCTCTAGAAAGTGCTGCAATAATGCCATACATAGAAGTTTTCAAGTCATCTTATCTTAATTACTGTGGCATATATTTCTGAAATAAACCACTCCATTGGTTTTGGCAGCCTGTCTCAGAGTGAGCAAGAAAAAACAACATAAAAAAAAAAAAAAAAAAAAAAAAAAAAAAAAAAATCATCATCTTCCTTTTAAAAGGCAATCTACATTGGATTATGACTTGGCAATATATGCCAGTATTTAAAAAAAAACTAACTGAAGCAAATTAACTACTAATACCAATTAGTACAGATAAGGGTTTTTTTCCTACAATTCACACTGCCTTAAATTAATAAAAAAGATGTTTGTTTCCTAGCTGCTTTTTTTCCAAGAGAGCTTCTAATTACTCAAATAAAACTTGATGTGAGAAAAATGAAACATGAAAAGCTACACTCCTTTTCATAATATCACATCATAACCAAAGAGATCAGACAGTCCTCTAATCACAGGTAACTTTCACTATTCTTTTTAAAGTTTAACAAAGACCCAAATCAGACAGATTATGAATGTGCATCAGGTCTTTATGGAACCATACCCCAAATACCCAACTCCTCACCATCATTCATCTGCATCAACCCTTCATTGATGTCTGCCTTCTGCCAGCCCTGTCTGGGGCACATCTGCCCAGACACCGTGCACAAGGCTGGTTTATGGCACTGGCAAGGTTGCCCTTGGGAAAACTAGTAAGGGCCAGAGGGGTTTTTGCCCACCTAACAGAAATGCCAGCAAGTAAGGGAAAGCTATGACCATGTAGAAGATCCATTTCAACTTTTGCATTAGGACACACACCTGTCCCCAGCAGGGTTTCCCTTGTTTGTCCAAAGAATACCTAGATTCAGATCTCTCCACTTCAACTCCTACAGGTCTCAGAGGGACAGAGTGTGGAGGAGGCCAAGCCTGTGCAGTGAACTAACAAAGGGCACCCAAACAGTGGGATCACACGAAAGGCTCTTGATCATGTTTCAAATTTCTGTTGTCTCAGATTGTCACTTCATACCAAGCTTGGCACTGTGATCCAAGCAGTAAGTCGCAAAGGGCAATTTTGAATTACAGATAGTCTCTGCAATGTATATAAACTGTAAGGAGTAAAGATGAGTGATACAGGTAACTGCACTTAGTAACTGTGCATATGTTCCTGGCTGTTTACTAATTAATAATTGACCTCCACATATGGTCAAACAGCTGTTAAAATTATCATTTTTACATCACAGGTAAATAAAATCAAGCACCAAAACATATGAGGTAGGATATTCCTATAGGAATGACTGCTTTGGGACTGCACCAAAGTCACAGGTTGATCACAAATGCACTTAAACTACAGCACTCTTCCTTGAGCAGGTTCAAAGAAGAGTTCCACAGTACACGATTACTATAAGAATCCTTATACAACATTTTCCCTGGAGAAACTACAGTAAAGAGAGTACTGCTCTCAGATGATCATTTTGATATGTCAATCCTCCACCCTATAGAGTTTCTGTCACTTCTGTGACATAAAGAACATGAAGCAGAAGCTAGGTAGGTTCAAACAATTATCAAAAGTGTGAAAAGATTTATAAAAATAAACTCAGAAGCCAGTAACATGCAAGACATATTCTGTTTAGGCTTTACTACAATGGATTTCAGATCCCAAAGAAATACATTTCAATGTAGGTACTGGAACCTCCAAAGACAGAGCACACTATGGCTCTCTATGTTTCCATTTTAAACATTTCTAATTATTTTTATAGTAAGAAAATACTGTTAATGTACATTGCCGAAACACAGACATAAGCAATCTCCTTTCTTGGTGTTGCATTGTACATTCGTCTTACAACACTATCTGCCTTCCCACAGCAAGCAGAGTATCTTTTAAAATTAGGAGCGAAACGAGTGCTTGTCACAGATTCTCCTTTAGAAACAAGCCTATAAGAAAAGTCAGAATACTAATCAGCAAAGTAATAATTTAGTGACTTACTGGGTTGCTACTGAAAAGAGGAAGTGAATTGATCAGTTCAGCTGCTAAGAGAATGCAATAATCTCAAGCTGGGAACCAGTAACTCTGAAGAATAGTTTCAAATGCGTTTCTTCTTTTATCCTGAAGCTTTGTATGCTCACTTTTAATAACAGCACAACAGGAAGGCCTGTGCGCACATAATTATAACAATAATAACAACCTGGTCTGCTGAGGTAAGCAGGCAAAAATGAAGGAAACACTGCCCTCATTGCAGGATGCATGGGGCTGTGGATGACTCAAAGTATTCATTTGCTGCTCAAAGCCTCCAGTTTTGCTGCTCTGCTATAGAGAGGTCTTAGAAGGGGTCTGTTTGCAGTAGCACTTCAGACTCCAATATAAGTGCATGAAAAATACAACAAAGGTCACACCTTGATAGACACCAACATACAAAAAAAATGGTACATTGTCTAGCAGGATAGTAACCTAGAGAAAGAGAAACAAACTTGTAAACATTAAACAAAGGCCTGCAACAGTCATACAAAACACCCAGTCCTGCTAGACACTGATGTTTCTTGGCTATTTTGCATGAAAACACCACAGTACACCAAATCTACTCTTTCATATGCAGACAATTAAAATATTTCTCCACAGACAGGTCAAAATTAGTTGCCTGTGTTCTACATAAGTCCAGACAGAAAGCTTGGGACTGAGAAAAGATCACAGTTTACAATAGTATAAGACTTAATTAAAGCTTTGCATGCTAACAAGTTAGGACACTCCTCCTACTGTTGGAATTTCTTTTTCCCAAACATTTAAGCATGAGATTTTGAATAAGATATCCTTAGAAATACATTTCAGATTAGAGGCAGTACGTGAACCATCTTAACCTAAATATTTATAAACTACTCATTCCTTAGACCTGACTCTGAAAATATATTTATATATTTTTTAAAAATTAATTCAACAATGACCATTTTAACAGGTATTCCTATATAAACAAGACAAAAGCAATTTGCCATCCACATTGTCAACTAAGACCTTCTGATTGGATGGATTGTTTTATTGAAAAGGTCTCAAACTCCTCTTCATTATCAAACTACAACTTTTCATTGTTTTGTCTAGTTTTATCAGAATTTTAGAACATATCTCAAAATTATGAAATTACACAAAATTGTGCTTCAATTGTAGGTACTTTTAATATCTTATACTTGGATTCCATTATTTGCATACTGTGTAATAACATTCTGTGTGTGTTTTTCTGCCTAGAAAACAGATGCCTCTTTAACAATGCCGCCTCTGCTTTCTGCATACAGTAAGAATCACCACAGTGACAGGCCTGAAGATTAAAGTAATCCCAGAAGGACCATATCTCTGTATGCAATCAGCACCACAAATTTCAAGGCTAACAGCCACAGAAGAAGTAATCATGAAAGACTACGACCCTTACTCATCCACATTCCCAGTATCAAACCGTTTCTAGTGGAAAGACCAGCAAAGCCCCTAAGCAAAGGAAGTTTCCAATTTAGGTTTCTATTGCCCCTGAGAAATACACAATGTTCTTCCCATTGCAGCACTTAAGAGTCCTACTATATCAATTTATGAATAGCTGGTAAAAAAAGTTTATAGTGTACACGAAAACTGATAACATTAAACATACAAGTATCACTATTTAACAAGATGACTTGTTACATCATCATGTTTGTACTAAAAACAAAACCAGAAACTGTGGACTCCCATGAGAAGGTTTACTGTTTTCTAGCCAGAAAGCTCTCAACAATACTTCCTTTGTTTTCATGTTGAACAAAGTGACTAAACTTGGTGGACATCTCTCTTCCCTCCCAGGAGCTGCCATTACGACTCAGAACATAAAAGTTTCTTTCCTTTAAAGTTGAGTGGGGTGTAAAGGGCTGAAGTACCAGTCCCTCAAAGGCTTCTGTATGTGCCTGCATTTCGTGCACTGTCGCATACCTTATACAATTATCCATACTGATTTCCACATTACTCAGAATCAAGCAAAGACACAAGTTTTGGCAGAAACCGGGTACTCAGTTTTGTTGTAAGAGTGTGCTCCTTCATGCAAGGTAAGCCACATGAGCCTTTGTCTTTGCAAGATTACTTGTTTATCCACAGAAACAACACAGAATCTCTCTGCAGCCTGGTGACCAGGAGCTGGGTTGGTGCAGTAACAGGCAATCTCCACACCAGACCATCCCCTCTGCTCTGTGAAGAGTCTCACAAAAGCATATCACAAAGAAATACAGAGGAGATCCAAATCAGCTACTCAAATGAAAACCTGGCTTCTTCCAATTTTTCTGGCTCATGAGTGTTTAGGATGTTTTGCCAGCAACTGAATTTGCTTGGGGAAAAAAAGACAAACAAAAACCCCACATTTTCCAAATTTTGTAAACCAGCAGATTACCAACTGCCCTCCAAATCACTCAGAGACCAGCAGAAATGTTCAGTAAACCAACAAGAGGCCATTTGACATAGAGCCTGTGATCCTATGATTGCCATTAGTAATGAGCAAATCACAGTTTGAGATGTGCTATGTCATTCAGTTAGGCCTCTTCATGAACTGAAAATAAATCAATGTTTGATTTGGGGAAAAAACAACCGTTTGTAATGAATCCAAGAGCAAACACTGCTTCTCATGGTCCAGTAGCTTATGGCAGGAGACTTCACAAGATTTTACATAACTAAATAGCAATGCCATTCCAGCATTTAGTGACCTTTCTACACATGCCAGTCAGCAAGAGCTGCAAACACAGATCGGAGATCAGCAAGAGCACCCAGCCTCAGTACAGACCTGGGACTCCCATCAGGTTGCCACTGCTGGTATCTCCCTGCTCCCCAGGCAGCTGCTTTTGGGAATAGCTATGCTGAGACCTGGAGAGTGACAGGCATACCCCTGCTACAATTAATCATAGAATGGTTTGGATTGAAATGGCTCTTAAATATCATCTAGTTCCAACCCCGTCAGCCACAGGCAGGGACACCTTCCACCAGACCAGGTTGCTTAATGCCCCATCCAGTCTGGCCTTGAACACTTTCAGGGACAGAGAAACCACTATTTCTCTGAACAACCTGTTCCAGTGTCTCATCACCCTCACAGCAGAGAATTTATTTGTAATATCTATTCTAAATCTACATTCTTTCAGTTTAAAGCCATTCCCCACTGTCCTATCACTACACAACCTTGTCAAGAGTCCCCACCAGCTCTCTTGCAGGCCCCTTTTAGGTATTGGAAGGCTGCTCTGAGGCCTCCCCAGAGCCTTCTCTTTTCCAGGTTGAACATCCCCAACTTGTTCAGCCTGTTTTCATAGGAGAGTTGTTCTAGCCCCCACATCATCTTCGTGGCCCTCCTCTGGACTCACTCCAACAGGTCCCTGTCCCTCCTGTGCTGGGACCCCAGAGCTGGATGTAGGGTTCCAGGTGGGGTCTCAGCAGATCAGAGGGGCAGAATCCCCTCCCTGGCCCTGCTGCCCACACTGCTTTGGATGCAGCCCAGGATGTGGTTGGGTTTCTGGGCTGCAAGTGCACATGGCCAGGTCATGTCCAGCTTCTCATCCACCTGCATTGACAAGCCCTTCTCCTCAGGGCTGCTCTCAATCCATTCTCTTCTCAGCCTATATTTGTGTTTGGCATTGCCACAACCCCCATATAGGACCTTGCACTTGGCCTTGTTGACCTACATGAGATTCACATGAAGTTCTCAAGCCTGTCACAGTCTCACTGGGTGCCATTCCTTCCCCCCAGCATGTTGACCACACCACACAGCACAACTGTTGGGTTTGTCAGCACAATTGCTGAAGGTGCCACTCCATCCCACTGTCCCTGTCACCAACGAAGCTTTTAAGCAGCACAGGTCCCAATACCAACCCCTGCTGGGGTACCCTGATGAGGGCACCACTCATCACTGCTCTCCACTTGGACATTGAGCCATTGACCATAATTCTTTCAGTGCAACCATCCAGCCAATTTCTTATCCAGCAAGTGATCCACCTATCAAATCCATGTCTCTACAGTTTAGAGACAAGGAACAGTGGCAAATGTTTGTGTAAGCCCAGGTAGGTGGCGCAAGTTGCTCTTAACCACCAATTCTATAATCCCGTTACAAAAGGCCATCACATTTTTCAGGCACAGAATGCCCCTATGGTGAAGCCATGTTGGCTGGCACCAAACACATCCTTATTTTCCATGTGCCTGAGCATAGTTTTCAGGAGGATCTGCACCCTGATTTTGCTGGGCATGGAGGTGAGACTGTATGGCCTGTAGCACCCCCTCTAGTTAAGCTATCATCTAGCTGCATGGATGTATCCTCTGGCATTTAGCTGATTCACGCTGACACTCATGCCAAGAACTCCTTGTGAACACAAAATCACCTGGAACAAAAAAGCAAATTACTTTCCCCGATAGTGAAGGATGGGAATCTCTGTGCACAGCCCCAAGAGAATACAGCCCATTCGCTGCCTTGGCAGACAACAGTCTGACCATGGGCTTTGCTACTGAGTAGTAAAAATAGCTAATTTTGCTACAAATTAGCAGCAACGAGAAGAAAAAGCCCTGATGAGCACAGAAACTGAGATTCAGGCTGGGGACATGGTGAATGCAACAGTTGTTAAAATCAAGCAGCAACTTTCTCAGCCTTGACTAGATTACATGAGCACCAACAGCAATCTCACATAATCATCTTCTCAAGAAAAAGAGAAACTAACAGGTCTCACTCTATGAATTCCACTTCTCTTATGCCTGCCCACTGCCATTTACACCCCTCACAGCACAACCACAAATGCAGGTTGAACCTGCAAATTGCGCCAGCTGAAAAACAGCTGCCCTTCACACTGATTTCTCTTGTTCTTGCAAAGTTATCTTTAATTCATATCAGTTCAGTGATCCGATATTATCAAAAAGTCTTACCAACAGTTGTGCAACCACAGCCAAAAAGGTGGCAAACTGCCTAACAGTTGGAGCATTTTTAGTCAGCTTTGGTGATGAAGGCAACATCTCATTAAACTGTACTGCTCAGAAAGCTGCAATCTTAAATGGCAGCAGTTTCCTTCAGTTCAAATGGCACAGTGACGTTTCTGGAGTTGCTAACAAGACTCAGTAACTGTCAACTGCTGCAAATTACACCAATATTTCTACTACTGAATGCTATTGATTTTAAGTATTTGTCCAATCAAAGGATCTTTGTGTTCATTATGCTTAATATAATTGTGAACCTAAACTAAAAGCTCCCTCAAAAGGACATCAAGACAGACTTTCCAATTTATATTTCCCCATGCCAAAATACTGACAACTCCTACATTTGCACAGAGATAAAAGGAGCCAAGAGAAACCTGATTCCAAAAGCTAGATACTTTTTTCATAGGATGAGTTTTATGATTCATAGTGAACCTTTAGGAGAGGAAAAAAATCATCTTACCAACACTGGGTCTGGATCTGCAGTCGCACACTTCTGATACAGCACTGAATGGACCTTTCAGCCTCTTTGCCTCAGCTTCAGGGTGGGTAATATGTGTGTTCCCTGGTCTCAAAGAGACATTTTAAAAGGTACATCACCATCTATAGAATTTCAAATACTGCAATAACAAGGATCAAATAAAACCAAAGAGTACTAAACACAGGGGGCTGGCCAGGGGGCATGCAGTCACAAAACACATGACCTTGAGCTAAAAGACCTAGCAACAAAAATAAGCACAGTTAATAAAATAGCCATCATCCAGCACCTGCTTTACTGGACAAAAGCATTCTATGACTGTGCAAATACACAGCACCACGAAATTTTTTCAAGTAACTTAGGTTTTGATTATGATGCAGATCATAGCCATGACATACTGAAGAAACTACTGCAAGCTTGCTCTTACTTTTAGTTTTTTTAAGTCTCATATATAAAAATACAAAACACAAGCATATCTGGACAGTACTGAAAATATACAAGGCACTTGCAACACCTACAGCTTCCCCCCACTTTACTGATCACAAATAAAACAGACCAGTTTTACTGGAAATAGGAAATAAAAATAAAATGGTAAATTGTACCTCACAACAGGTTGATATGGTTTTCTAGTCACAACCGAAGAATGAAGAAGGAATGTAAAAAATGGAATTTCCAGCTCACTGAAGGGGGACTTCAAGCTTCTTGCTCACAAATGAGGAAAAAGTCTCTTTCAGGACTGTACAAATGTGAAGAATAAGACAAGACACATGATCACATAACCACAGGAGGAATCTGCAATAACAAACCAGACACTTGATCTATTTAGAGAAAATAAAATTTAGAGTATCAGTGGTGTGAGCCCCTAACAAGTAGAGACAGTACAAAACAGATTCAAACACAAATTACACTTAGAGGAGGAAAGGTCCAAGCTGTACCTAAGCCTGAATGGCAGGATGTACAGCAGGGAAGACATGAAGACCACATTCCGAATCCCTGCCTAGAACTGCCAGGAAAGATTTCATTTAAAAAAGCACTCCATTGTAGTTCACTTGTGTAGAGCTTGCTGTAGAGCAATATAGGGTTTAAATCAATAAAACATATATGCAACTGCTTATCAATATGCTCCTAAATGCACATTTTATTTTGCCTGATCACTGAAGTTTGCTTTTTAGCTTCTACAATATATAAACTTCAAATATGCCATCACATAATTACCAGCAGTAGAATCATAGGATCATTTAGGTTGGAAAAGACACTTAAGGTCACTGAGTCCAGCTGTTAACCTGACCGTGCCAGGTCCACCACTGAACCATGTCTACACATCTTTCAAACACGTCCGAACATGATGACTCAACCACTCCCCTGGGCACTCTTCTCCACTGTCTGATAACCCTTCCAGTGAAGAAATTTTTCTAATACTTTATCTAAACCCTCCCTTAGTGCAGCTTGAGGCCATTTCCTCTTGCCTTATTGTTTGTTACCTGGGAGAACAGAACCACCCCCACTTGGCTACACTCCCCTTTGAGCCTCCTTTTCTCCAGCTTTAACAATCCTCATTCCCTCAGCCACTGCTCACTGGACTTGTGCCCTTCACCAGGCTTGTTCTCCTTCTCTGGACACACTCCAGCACCTCAATGTCTGTCCTGCAGTGAAGGGCCCAGAACTGTATGCAGAATTTGAGGTTTGGCGTCACCAGTGCTGAATGCAAAGGGACCATCAGTGCCCTGGTCCTCCTGGTCACACTGCTCCTGATACAGGCCAGGATGCCATTGGTCTTTTTGACCACCTGGGCCCAGATGGCTCATGTTCAGCTGCTGTTGACCGGCACCCCCGGGCCCCTTTCTGTTGGATCCCTTTCCAGCCACTCTGCCCCAAGCCTGTAATACTTCATGGAGCTGTTGTGACTGAAGGACATGCACTTGGCATGTTGAATCCCATACCACTGGCCTTGCCCATCAATCTAGCCTGTCCAGATCACTCTGCAAAGATCTACCCTCCAGCAGATCAACACTCCTGCCCAACTTAGTCTGCAAACTTACTGAGGGTGTGCTTGATCCACTCATCAGTTCATCAAAAAAAAAAAATCTTAAAAAGAACTGGCACCATTAATGAGCCCTAGGGAACACCACTTGTGACCAGCCACCAGTTGGATGTGACTCCATTTACCACCACTCTCTGGACCTGGCCATCGAGCCAGTTGTTTTAACCAGCAGAGAGAGCACTTGTCCAAACCACGGGCTGCCAGCTTCTCCTGGAGAATGCTGTGGGAGACAGTATCAAAGGCTTCAGTAAAGTCCAGGTAGGCTACATCCACAGCCTTTCCCTCATCCATTAAGCAGGTCACATTCTCACAGGGGGTGATCAAGCAACCAAAGCAATCACACTGCAACACCAAGAAGTATACATTCTTCAGTCTCTCTGTAAGACAAATCTTTGGGCAGACTCTCAGCAGTTGCTAGCACAGCACTGTATTGTGCAGGGTGATGAAATGTGCACAGAAGCTTTGCCAGCTCTTATCTACCCTTAAAACCAAACGCCAGCTGGAGCAAAAAGGGGAGGCAGTGCCTTACAACCAGCTGCCCAAGGAAAGGTTGTTGCCAGTATCTACTCCAAAGTAGCCAAGAATGCCAACACACCTAATGTGCCCTGGTTACACAGAACACAAACACACAGATTAGGTACAATACATTCAGGACTGGAAGAATCACTAAGCACATTTTCAGCAGTACATGGAGCACATTACAGGACCACAGAGAAAGTAGTTTTTACAGTTTCTACTCCATTCTGCTGGTGTCAGAAGTGAAAAAAGAAACCCTTTAGTTCCCTACAGATTAGATAAGAAAGAGAGAAAACAACACCATTCCACAAATACATCCTATTACATTAAAACATGTGACCAAATGCTTATTTTTAGGCACATGTTTCAATTCTCCCAATATCAAGAATACCCAAATCCACAACTAAAGACAGACTTTAACTAGTACCTAATGAACTTGGAGAAAGAAACCTCCTGCTGCTATTAATGGTTTAAGGATCAATTCCTAGACTTAGAACATGATTTTCAACTCCCTGTTTTATCTAATTGTGGGAAAGGAAGAATCCAGGAAAGAAATGTAACACAGTAAAATAAAAATAAGTAAGATGAACATTTCTACAATCCTGTCTCATTTTCTCCCAATACATTAATTACTAGACACTGACCTTTAAGAACAAAAGAGATTTGAATAATTGTGTTCAGTTTTGGTTTTTCTGAATCATTTTTGAAATGGCTATAAGGAAAAAAACAATAGATAATGGATAGGAGAAAGTATTTGGGTGGAGAAAGGGATGTGACAAATTAAGTATTATGCTCTGGAAGAGTCGGAGTAACAACTGCATTAGGCATTCATCAGAATATGCATTCTCTGCTTTGAAGATGGAAGAATTTTGAGACACAATTTAATGAACTTCATTATAAAGCATCTCTACCACAATAAACCATGAGATAAAGATCCTATAAATTTACATTGCTACATAAAAAAGCCCAGTGGGTGCTACAATATATATTTGCAAATTTCAAAATTTCTAATGCTCCTTATGTTAGGTTAATTTTTAGAAGAATTTGTGAGGTTTTATTTTTAATCTAAGCTCTCCTCACCTTACATTATCCAAATGTTAGTGTCAAAACATCTACATAAACACCTAACTCTAACAAAATAGAAGGAACAAAGCTTCTGTTTCTTCACCTTAAGCAATATCCTTTTAGAAGCAACATGAAACAAGTATATATACATTTCCTTAGGGAGAGATAACAACATCAGCACCAAGTTTTCCTAAAGCAACAGCAAGTACCATAGCTTAGCTTTTAAGAGGCAGCATTAAAGAGAAAAGCAGAGGTGGCAGAGGACAACCCAAAACCCTCTGATCACCTAAGCAGGGTATTAGAAGGATTACTACTTTACGGAAACCACTTTATGGTACTATCAGGTAAGTTCACTACTTAAAGACTTTCCTGCTGTCGGACTCTACTCAGCAAAATCAGCGTCTTGGGCAGAAAGGTCTCAGTCCAGCCCCGCTCTCCCTGCGGCGCGCAGCCGGACCTGCCCGGGGATGGGCTGCGAGCACCTGGAAAAGCCCGTTCAGCCGCAGCAGAGTTCAATCCCGGAATACCCGGCGCCTCAGGCATCCAGGAATCGACCTCTCACCATTCCCCCACATGCAGTTGGGTGCCTTTTTTCCTTAAAAAGCTGAAATCCCACAATTAAGAGACTTAAAAGTCCGTGGAAGTTCATAGAGAAATCTTCCCCCTCCCAAAACGAACACACACACACAAACAGAGACACAGAGAGGGAGAGCACAGGAATGAGACACGTTTTCCGCCGGTCCTTCAGGCTTCGGGTGCCGGCGGGGCTCCCAGCGGGGACAGGGACCCGCCGCTCCCGGTGCGCCTCAGCACTTGCCCCAGCCCGGCTCGGGGCCCGCCGGCCTCAGCCCTGCGCCGCCCGCCTTCCCCCCAGCCCTCCTCCCTGGGGCCGAACTCAGCAGCCCTAAAAACACAGTCAGACAAACCCGGAGAGCCCGCGCCGCAGTCCTGGGGCACGCCGCGCCCGCCCGCGCCGCCGCGGGGGACACACGGCGGGGGACACACGGCGGGGCAGGGCAGAGCAGAGCAGGCTCCGCGCTGCCCGAGGCCGGACCGGGAACGCTCCTGCGGGGCGTCCTCTCGCCGCCGGCGCCCCGCCGAGCACCCCGAGCACAGAGCACGGACGGAGCTGCCGCCCCCGGCGCTCCCGGCCGGCACTGCCGCGCTCCCTCACCTCCAGCGGCTGATGACGGCGAGAGGCGGTGCCGCGGGACGGCTCCTCCCGCCAGCGGCTCCTCCCCCCGCCCTGCCCGGGGGCGAGGCGGCAGCACCGCTCGCTGAGTGTCCTGCCTGCCCTCCCCGCCTGTCCCCGCCGCCTTTCCGGACCTCTGGCCGCTTCTCCTCGCCCTGCGGATGAGGGCGCTCTGGGAGCTTGATTGAGGCGCGGGCCGGGCGAGCGGCTGGGCTCGGTGGGTGCGCAGGAGGAGCGGCCGTGAGGGGCTGCGTGCCGCTCCGCTGTGCGGGGCCCTGGTGCTGCGCGGCAGTCACAGCACCTGTTGGCCCGTTTGTGACAGAGGGGCTCTGGCTCCACCGCTCATACTACGAAATTGCTCACTAATGTCTAACTAGATTTCATCTCTTTCAATTTGTACGCATAACTCCTTGTCTTATCATATTTATGTGTCTTCCTGACAAAGAGTTTTCCGACTTCCCTACAGGCACCCTCAAGACACTGGAAGGTTGCTATGAGATCTCCATGCAACCTGCTCTTCTCCAGGCTGAACAGCTTAACTTTCTCAGCCTATCTTAGCCCCTGTTCTCAGCCCTTGTTAAGGGCTGAGACTGTCGGTCTAGACCAGAGGGTCGCCTTCCTTGCCTCTCATTTTGTTTCTCCGGGGTCATTCTCATTTATCATGTATGAGCTCCAAGTTCTGTTTCTCACGTAACACTACTTTGGGGCTGGTCACCAGCAGACATAAGCACTCTGAACAGGACCACAGAAGACCAGCCACTGACAGCATCTGCCTGGTCATTCCTATCTATGCTGAGAAGGCAAAAAATCCAGGTTGTTTATTCCCCCAACAGGTACTTTCCATGTTCAAGTTTTTCAGGCCTCAGGGGAAAATTGAGGGGGAAGAATTGAGGAGGACAGTGAGGAAGGCTATAAATCAGTGCAAATGAATGACTGTGGAAAGGAAGCTGTGAGAACAAATGTGCAAAGATTTCCTGCTGAATAAAATGGGAGGTTGCTGGGACTTCATCTGCAACACTGCTGCATCCAGGAGAATGTCTCTCCTACAGGGTCCTGGGCTCCTCTCAGGGAGCAGAGTGCTGGGACTGCATCCCTGCTGTGTGAAGCAAGGCTGCACAGTTGACTGCCTGCTCACTGCTTGAGAATGGTTAAGAACCCTAAGCAGCTGCTCAAGACCTTTTTGTTCCTGGTAGAACAGACTACTCCCAAGCTACACAACATGAGTGCATAATAGCTCTGCATTTATAGCTGTAATTGCTGATATCGGACAGGCTGACTCATGCACATTGAATTCCGAGTGCAGAAGGAACTATTGTATGCCTGCGTGTATTAAAGAGAAGAAATAACATAGCGTTTCAATGTTCTGCTTCCATTTCCCTTCCATTTTGTTCAAGGTCCTTAATTCACTCTGTTTTTTATCTTCCATGGTATTTATAAAACAACTTCATCACATAATTCCTGAAACCTATGTGCAATAGTTACACCACTTAAAGACAATGGCTGCCCAAGGTCAGAGCTGCAAGAGACATTCCTGGTAAACTAGCTTCATCCACTGATGCTTCAGTTCCTGCTTTTCACAGCAGTAGGAGTACAGTGTCTTATATACACTGCAGTCAGATGTGCCATCTGGCTGAGCTCTGAATCTTTAGAGTGGATGGCATTTTTTTAATGTATTCAAAATCTGCAGCATTAACTAGCTCCTTTTTATATGAGTATTTGCAAGACAGAACAATGGAAGATGAAAGATGAGAATAATCTAATACTATCAGGTCTTCTCGAAATTTCTGTTCAGATTTTTAAGGTGAACTGCTTCATATTATATTTCACCTCAATTGGCAAGACTAAACTGTCATACAGAACTCCTGCAAAGGAAGTTTCAAGGACTGCAGATGGCAGTGACACTGGTTATTTGTGATGAACATTACCAAGTCCCAGACCCAGTTCCAAGTGTGGGCAGAGCCCCTGAATACTCTACTTGGAAAACAGCATTCTAAAGTAAGAGAGAGTTTCTTCTTTCTTTCTTCATTGTGCTGAACTATACACGTACCTGAATTTTTTTTTCCACTCCTGCATATACTCAGTAACAGTGGTATATGATGTAGATAAACTCTCAGTAAGTGACAAGTTATGAATCTCAATGACTGTGTTTTTCTCCTCACACTGCCCAGCTGTCTTCACAGCACTCTGGGTTCAGCCAGCTGCATGCAGATATATGAACACCAGACAGGTAGGATAGGATTTGTCACTAGTTGTTGTAGTAGATTGCTTGTTAAATCTAATTTTCTGCAATTATAATTTTGGTAGATTACCCTTGTCATGGTTTATCTTCAGCTGGCAATCAAGCCCCACACAGCCACTCACTAACTCACCCTCAGAGTGGGAAGGGGGAGGAAACCAGAAGAGTAAATGGAAGAAAACTCATGAGCTGAGATAAGGACAGTTTAACAGGTAAACCAAAAGTCATGCACACAAGAAAAGCAAGACTAGAAATTCACTCATTTCCCATGGACAGGCAAATGTTAAGCCATCCCAGGAAAACAGAGCTCCATCAAGTGTAACACTGACTTAGGAAGAAAAACTCCATCACATTTAACATCCCAAGTCTTCCTCCTTCTTCCCCTAGCTTTACATGCCAAGCATGATACCGTGGTATATTGAATCCCTTGGGTCAGTGATCCCCACTGTGTCTCCTCCCAACTTCTTGTGCACCTTGTTGGTGGGGTTCTGTGAGGAGCAATACAGGGCTTGATGCTGCGTAAGTGCTGCTCAGCAGTGACAAAAACATCCCCAAATTATCAACACTTATTTCCAGCACAAATCTAACTACTGTAAAGAGCATTAACCATTCCCCAGCCAAGGTTCCATGCTGAATTCCATGATTTGCTGCTTATACCAGCAAGCTAGCAAAAAATCTGGAGCATTAGGTGGTAGTCAAACACATTTTGTTTTCTTTCTATTATCACTTTTTGATGGAATTGATGATGTTTATGTAGAGGACATTTATGACATCCCATAGCAATCCATTTATTTTACAAAATAGCTGAGATGGGAAAAGTACTATTATTTACTTTTACAAATGTGTGACTGAAGACATGTCAGTTTTACGACTCATAGTTTCAGATCAAAAATGCTGTGGAAGAGTGATGATCTGGTACAAACACACTTTTCTCGTTGAGACTCTTTCAGACAATATATATGAATTAGCTTTACGCTGATGAGTTTTTTACCTTTTTCACCTGAACAACTCACATTTTTGATGGTATGGCGAGAAATGTAGTTGTATATCATGCCTAAGACAGAACAAGTTTATGCTACCAGGAGACCCAGTGGTGCACAGGCCCAGGATGAAGTTTGATGAAACCATCAGTAGTTGCAGCTGGATCATTTTGCCAGTGCAGAATATTTAACATTTTTCTTACATCTTCACTTTGTTAAAACTTTTGCATAAGGATGCCAGTACAGAGTGCTCAGTCACTGCAGGATACTTACTTGTGTTCTAGTTGTTTCTACTAGGGGAGTTAGATCAGATAATCCAAGTAATTTTTTTGTTTTTAAATCCATGAACCAGTGTTGATCTGAGCTACTAACTGGAGAAGTTCAATGTACAGATTCTAGCACATGCACAGATAATATTTTAGGCCTACATTAGTAATTTGAGTTTTACTGTCCTTTGGTTTTATATATCCAGTAAATATGGACTAATTACACACAGGAAGATTTATGTTCTTCAGCCTTAAAAAAAAATTCAGAAAGGATTTCTAGGAATCTGCAAATGCAGAAATGGGTGCAACTTAGAATCTTCTGAGTAGCAGTGGAAAATAAAGACTTTTGCATTAGAAGCCTCTCTCCAGAACAAGACTTACGCAGGAGGTAAAACTTAACATGCTGTTTCAAGACAGACAATTCTGTGATATGTTATTTTGGAGATATTTTTTTTCTCCTATAAATGTATAGCATTTCAAAGAGTTCCATATTCTATTTCTTCTCTTAATCAAAATAAGCAATCTTCTTTACTATGTTCATCTCTCACCACGAGCAAGCAAGACTATATTAAAAACCAGAACCAGAATGTTTTCCACTTCTACTGATTTGATCAGCTTATAAAAATAATTAAAGGATATATATTAAAATAATATTAAGCATGCTCATTACGGATGCATTTTACAGTGGATTAAAATTTATTGGTTTCTTATATTTGTCTGAATAGCCAAGGACATCTTCTCCTTTCTGTCTAGTAGTTGCAGATTTTTATTCTTACATACTATTAAGGAGATGTGAGCTATGTCATATCAAAATGTCAACACTAAGCCTGAATTTGGTCTGCTGAAAACAAGGACAGGACACAAGGCCTTATAAAAGGGTCCTGAATGCTTTTGCGAAAATATACTTTATTCTATTGGGATTACCTGGATTTCTGATGACTGCTTTCAGATGATCATGAATCTTTGGAATCTAAGAACTGATTGCTTGTGTTGTCCCACCCCTGCCCCCTCTCCCTTTGCCTTTTCACTTGCTTTTTTTTTACTCCACAAACAATGTAGATAACTGAGAGAAATAGGCACTCTGTTTTGCTATAGAAATCAGAGAGCTCTTCATAAAGCTACTCACATGAACCACAGTCATTTAAACAAGCTTTGTCTATAAAATGACAAATCAATCATCCTGATCTCTTCCATAGGAAAAAACCCATCATCCTACTGTTCACAGTACTATCCTAAACAGAACAGGTGTGCTTTTCTGAAAGCAGTGAAAGATGGGAAACTGTTTCCTCTCTTAATCACTTTCTTCAGCTTTCAATCCAGCCAAGATTACAAACATATTCCATTTTTCTGGATTCCTCATCCATGACTCCATCCCTTTAGCCACCTGCATATCCCTGCATTTGAGCTACTTGGTGAACAGTTCTGCACTAAGCTGGACTTTTTCAATTATTCTTGTAACTGCAAAGCTGCAGTGCATGCTAACAACTTGCAGACAGGACTTTCAGTCTGAGTGTTGCCATTATTTCCTATTTTCTTGAAGAAAATTGCATAATCTAAGACAGGTCCACAAAGGAAGTTGTATATAAGACAAAAGAAGTTGTAAAAACTTTCTGAAAGTGAAAGAAGCATCTAAATAAGTTAACATTCCAGCACTGCCAAATAGAAATCACACAAAGTTCTGCAAGTTAATTAGTTATGTTTTGCCACATGTTCACTTGAAAACTGAGCAGTGTTGGGCTCTCCTAGCAGCCAAAAACTAGGTGACATTGATTCTGTCTCCCAGCTTAGGGCATGCACCTGAAGTCACTTCATCTCTAGTAATTCCTGTGAAATAACAGTAATGGAGAAAATCTAAACCAGTCTTTCCTTTCTTGCTAATTTTATTGCTTAGAGGATATAGATGCAAACTGGTTGAGAGAAGGAGAAGAAATTAGGAAAACACTCAAGTAAATGTTGTCTGAACGTTTTATTGACTAGTTTTCTAGTTTCATGCTCTTTAAAATAACAGTGTAAAATAACAGTGTAAAAAAATAACTGTAGATTATTAAAAATAAATGTAAAAATGACTGTAGAAATATCATTTTAGATAGAAGGATGATTTGTATTCACCTTTTTAAAAAAAAATCAGATTTAAAGTGAGATTGCATTTTGAAAGATTTTACACATTCAGCAATTATACAATCATCAATTTACAATGAGTTTTGTTATTTGGAATATAAGAATTCTGCTTCATATCTGAAGTAATATGGAAAATGAAATTTAGAATAAATGTTTGCATCTTTAAATTCTACAACAGGTACAATGACACAAAACAAACAAACAAAAGCAGGTGTTGGTCTGTAGCATGCACCCTGGAGACTTTGTCTGGTTTTGTGGCTTTCTCTTTCTCAAAGCTGTGTTTTCTCTCTGAGACACTGAAACAAAGTACACTTTGATCTGAGTGCATCCTTCAAGTTTCTCTGACAATAAAGTATAAAATTCCCAGCTTGCTGTCTGGCAGGCCAAGACTGTCTTTCAGGGAAATTTAATGCCACTGCAACATCTTCCATGTAGAGAGATGCCTTCTACCATCCTTGGGATTCTGCCCTTTCTGCTAGTGAATAATTTGTTTTTAGTTTTTCAGTGCTGTTTTATGTTTTTCTAAAACATAGTTTTGAAGAGTATCTCATCTTTAGAGAAAAATATACAGGATTTATGTCAGAGAACTTAACCATGAGAGTACATTTTCAATGTGTGTTGATACCATGTTACTGATAAAATCCTGTTCTTGAGGTGCACATGTGTATATAACTGTGCTCACAATTATTGCAGAGGGGAAGAAAATTCCATTTCTAAGAATACTCAGTAGTGGATTGCTTAGGTATCAGTGTAATACCATGCTATGTCAAAACATGGAACTGCTTTTGCAATATACAGACAGTTACATGCAATTTCTATTGCACTTATTTCAGAAATATCTTCAAAGTGTGGGTCTGTAGCAGTTAGTAACAGGTTGAGAAGATATTGCTTTTTTCCCTAACTAAATAGGAGTTCGAAACCATGAGTTTTATCCTCTGCTGGATAGAGGTAGAGATCAGGTCCACATGGACTTTTTTCTTCCAGACACATTCCTGTACAACTACACAGAAAGAGGGTTGCAGTGTATTTCTCTTTCTGTTGCTGTATCACATCATCATGTTGGAGAGCAAATGTTGGTTCATTGTATTCCTGTGGTAAGGCTATCTCCTGTCTCTGTGGCACAGCACGGTGCTGTGCAAATACACTGGAGAGAACTTTGGTGCCAGATACGATAGAGTTGCACAGGCAACTGAATTAGCCCAGACAAAGGGTGGTCCTGCACAGGTGAGGTTCCAAATGCAATGTCTTTCAACACTCTCTGTAAATCGTGATAATTAGGCAGAGTGTGACTTGCTGACACTGCATGAGATGCTGCATTACGCTTTGTGAAAAATCAAGCAAGTGTTCTGTGGTTAACAAGCTACTGCTTCTAAGTCAGTGGAAAATACAAAAAAAAAGTGTTAATAATTGTTTCCAGTCAGGAAAGAAAGAAAAAATAAATAAACATAGCAGAACAAACAAAAACAGAGGGACGTGAAATCAGTCTGTAGGATGTTCATAATTCCTTCTCCTCCTCTGCCTAAAATCCAGCATGTTCAGGACTATTTCTTTCAGAGTGCCTGCACCTTCTTTTGATTTCATCCAGTGGAACTGTTTATCTGGAAAACCTTTAATAACCGAGACAACTATCATGATGCTTCAAAAGTTTTTGCTACTGTTCTATTGCTCAGTGATCTCTGTTCATTCAGAACTTGATGTCTGAACAGAAGGCTGTCAAAGGTAATGGGACAAAGATGCTGAAAATGTATCTCTATGCAAAAGCCATCAAAGAACTGTGCATAAAATTTTGACTATATGTTCCTGAGCTGCATAGGAATTTCTAGAAATTGCTAGGTTTTATCATACTTTTGATTGTTATATCTCCTGGAAACAGTGGAATAAGATTATGTTATAATGTTAGATTATGTTAGATTATGTCAGAAGAACTTTTTCGCTTTAACTCTTTAGTTTTGCTGTAGATAATGGTGTCATTTCTGACATTTCTGCTGAGGTTTTCTGCGTTATCTCGGTATACTGGTATTCAAATGCTATTTAAGAACAACTTCTAGAGAAAAGAAACATTGAAATGCAGAGAAAGATTCAAATTCTGTTGCTTTTACACTCATGACTGCAATTCATGTCTCTGTAGATGAAGACGAATTTGAAGAAGAGACCAGGAAAATTTAATAGTGGATAGGTCTGCATGTCTAAAAATTGGATTTCCTTCACCTAAAATCACGTGGATACTTAGGAACCTGCTCCATCTATTGCAGAAAAAAAAATATGCTAGGCTCATATTTTTGTTAGTGCTCTTGCTTTCCAAAATTCATTTGAGTTCTTCATACATTAAAAGAAAACCCGTCTTCATTTCGTGTGAATTCTACCATCAGGAGAAAAGAGCAACCAAGATGGTAGGAGATAATAATTTTTAAGACCTGTAAGGAACAAAAAACCTGTTTCTTTCACCAATGGATATGTTTAGGGTGTCACTTTCTTCAGCTAGACAGAACTAAAATAACAGAGTGTTCTCACTTGCTACTGGCTTGGTTAGAGCAGTTAATGTCCTTTTGCAAAGATTTTCGCCTTTCAAATCATTATATCCTCTACGTAAATGTAGAGTTTCAGCAAATGAGAATTAAGGTATCCTTACACACCTCAGAGCAAGGTTATTTTTACTGCAGAAATTTTTTTCTAGTGAAGTGACTAACTCTCAGTGTTAGAAAAGAAAGGGCCATTTTCTTCATACTCACACATGATGACCTTCAGTCATTGAAAGGTTGATTTCCCATCTGTTTATACAGCCCCACGACTTGCTGTGGACATCTCAACAGAAAGAGGCACTAACCCCAGGCATGGGACTTCAGGATTACATCACATAATCATTTGAGAGGAATAGGATTGTCATTATTATGAAACAACCAATATTATTAACTGTAGTAATCCTGCATAATCAAGATCAATCCAAATTTTGCTCATGAACTGCTACTACATTGCTAAAGCCTGAATTCATAAAAGAGCTTTTGCACATTACTGGTTCCAAAAATAATTTTTTTCAATGGGGTGAAGTCAGATTCCTGTAGTGCACAAGCACAAGGAGAAACACACTTGAATTCCAGATGATATGTAAGTATAGCTCTCATAACTGTATCCTTTACTTGGATAAATCCCCAAAGTCTTTAATATCTTACCTGTGTTTGGTAAGTTTGAGATAATATTGGGTTTTTCATCACATAAGCCTGCAGATGCTTGAAATTTCGCTCTTAAACCATTACTGCTTTTATGAAACAGAAAATGGATTAATCTTTGTAACTGTTGCATACAGAAAACGTCTTTAAAACTAAACCACACTACCACTCTCACATACAGAGTACTGAACAATTAATTATCAGTAGAAATATTTCAAAATGTGTACATAAAAACTTGAAAAAGTTATATCACTGGGGTTTTTTCATACTTATCATCCATATTTCAGGTTTTGGAATTATTTGCATTTTGATTCTTTTTATGTTCATTATTTTTTCAGCTGATTCTTCTATTCTCCAAAGTTTTCACTTGAGTGCTGTTTTTAACAATAAACAGTTACCAGGTAACTGTTTTTATTTTGTTTTTTCTTAACAATATTTAGTTGTTATTATATTGTTACTATAATTTAATTGTTATTATATTGTTCAAGTTTTGTTTTGATTTGTAGAAATATAGTTTCTCAAAGTGTTATGGATTCATAACATTTTGCCTTTTCACAGAGTCACAGAATAGGTCATGTTGGAAGGGACCACAGGGGTCCAACTTCACTGCTCAAACAGTGTCAATGCCAGAGCACAGGATATACACAGGATTGTGTCCAGACAGTTCTGCTATGTTTCCTGTGAGTGAGACTCCACAGCCTTTCTGGTCAACCTGTTCCACTTTTCTTCTATAAAATACTCAATTCTCTGTTAGGTTAAGGGTGTACAAGTTTATTTATTTTACTTAAATTTCATAAACCATGTTGGCTATGTGGGTGGAGCAGTAATCAATGACTAAATGGGAACTATCTAAGGACTATTTCATGGTGACTCCCTTCTTTGAACTTTGTACTTGGAAAACACTTCCTGTCATTATTTCACTTTCTCACTCAAAGTGATATAAATAACCAGAAGTGATATAAACAACCAGAAGAATAATCAGAAGCTTGCAAGTAATAAGCCCAAATGCTTATTACTTTACTATTTAAAAAGGTTTATCAGCTTCCTGACAAAGAAAAGATCTACAAAATTTATCTTAAAATTCCTGCTGCTGAATGCCGGCACTGTGTAAAATCTGAATTTATGCAAATAGAGAACTTCCTTGCCTGGACAGCTGCAAAAGTCAAGTCATGCAGTATGCCTGGTTTTCCACATACAAGGAGACCCTGCAGTGAAACATCATAATCTAAAGCTCAACACTGTGCAACTTTTCTTATATAGGATTGCTGAATCTGTAGTAATATATGTGTATATGTGTACAAAAAGATCTCACAATTGTTTGTTTGTGTTATAGATCATCATCTTCCTCTAATTTGGTGTTCATGTAAACAGGACAATGAATCCAAAGGGACAACTTAAATTTTTGGGATGTACTTAACCTTAGTTTAGATTCTTCAGCATTCTGGATCATGTCCCCACATCTATAGAGAACTGTTGAGCCGCTTAACCTTCTAATAATGAAAAACATTAGATAGAGCAGTAGCAGTTAATATACCTAGCAAGAGATATTTTCCTATTGTAGTGTTCTAATCAATAAATTGTATAACCAGCTATCCCAGGTGAAATCCATATGAAAACTGATCACTTTAAATCCAGTCTTTAAGTCTATAAATGATTATCAGTGGATTAGCTGAAATATACTTGCGAGGCAATGAAAAACAGGATGTGAAATTAGTGGGGTTTTTTCTGAAGTTGTAAGTTAGTTCACTTTTCAGGACAGTGTTCCCATAGACAGAAATTCCAAATTTACCTGCCATTAAATTGCTAACCATTTAAATACTAAGTCTGGTGTGTTTGCTTTTTTTACAGAGGTGGGATGACACATTTTCCTCTCAGTTCTGTAGTGCCAAAGGCAACAGGAATCTAGTCTAATTTGTCATCTACAAATTTGCTACAGTGTATTTCAGACCATCAGTTTCTTAGGAGATATTTTCAGATTATTCCAAGTTATCATTTCAATTCATGTTTCCTGAGGAAGCAATGTCCATGTTGCTACAAAGGTTTCATGTTTAGCGGTCAATAAGCTGATATTCATTCCTATGAAGTGAAAAGGTCAAAAATAAGCTATATAAACTGTATTTGTTATCATGCAATTTTTCCCACTGTGAATCTAGGCAGTAAATATTAAATTTTTTAATATTCCCTCAACCCAAAAAACTATGTTTAGAAAGTTTATTTTATTTGGTCTAGTCATTCCTTGGTGTTAGTAGATTAAATGATAGTCCATTAGCACAGGAAGTCAATAAAATCTTACTGCAAATACTCAGCTGCAGGTTAAAAAAATACACATGATCAGAATGTTGGCGTAACCTTTTTTCATTATAATTTTGTGTTTCAAAAGTAATTGCTGAATTGCTGAAGCAACATCTTAAGTGCTTTGGATTGTTTCTGTGACTTTTTTGTTAATTATTTATTATTGGTGGACAACAAGCCATCCATGAGCCAGCAGTGTGTCCTGGTGGCCATGAAGGCCAACAGTATCCTTAGGAAGTAGCATTAGGAAGAGCACTGCCAGCAGGTCGAGGGAAGTGATCCTGCCCCCCTACTCTATTCTGTCCTGCTCTGGTGAGGCACATCTAGAGAGCTGTGTCTAGTTCTGGCCTCCAGAGGACAAGAGAGACATGGAGCTCCTGTAACAAGTCCAGGGGAGGGTGACAAAGTTGGTTAAGGGACAGGTGCATCTCTCAGACAAGGAAAGGCTGAGGGAGTTGGGCCCGTTCAACCTTGAGCAGAGACAGCTTAGAGGGGAACCCATCAATGTCCATGAGTATCTAAAGGGAAGGTGTCAGAGGATGGCCCTGCTTGGTGGTGCTGAGCAAAAGGACAAAAGACAATGGGCACAAACTGATGCACAGGAAATTCCACCTGAACATGAGGAAGAGCTTCCTTACTGTGCAGGTGACCAAGAACTGGCACAGATTGCCCAGAGAGATTGTAGAGTCTCACTCATCGGGGATATTCAAGAACCATCTGAGCACCATGTGTGCCATGTGCTCTGGGATGACTCTGCTTGAGCAGGAAGGTTGGACCAGATGATCCTCTGTGGTCCCTTCCAACCTGACCCATTCTGTGATTTTACTTTCACAGTGATTGTGAAATAACTGTAATAATTTGTAAAACCCCCACCTTCAAACAGTTTTTGAACTGCATCACCATGTTAAATAAAAACTTTACTTTATCATACCCACAGTGCAATCTGATACATTTGAGTTAGCAATTTGGTGAGTAGAACACTCTTGGTGACAGTTTCCATTTGGCATACTGACAAATTCATTCAGAGTCTGGCTCAACAAAATCTGTGTGTTTCAAGTTTTTCAGCAAATGTCTGAGGGATTATGACTGGAGCAATCTTTTGTGCAACAGCACTTGTTGAAAGACAGGAATAACTTTAAGAAATAAAATTTTGAGGGATTGAAAAGTATATGGTTCTCCTGGTGGATTTTTAGGCCACCAAGGATTTGGTCCTTCCATTGTTAAAACTGATAGCAAAATCATTAATTATTTTGGTGGGATCAAACCCAAAAGAAAATGGAGTTCTGTAAAAATACCAAACCCATAATATAAATATAGCAAATATAAGTAATTATAATTTTGATATTGATTTTTTTGTTAGTAGCTGAGTATGTCGCCCAAGGGGTTTTTTGTGTCTTTAAGGCAAACCGGAGACTCAAATGTAAAATCCAACATATTTTACAGTTTGTCACAGCTGAAAGTGTTGAATACAACAATAAGGGCACTGATTGCTATAATCTATATATTCATTATCTTCCACCCCCCCAGCCCTCTTCTGTGAGTGATATTACTCATCAAATAAGTCTGACAGCTAAACTTACATGATTGCTGTTTAATGCCTGAGCAACTTTCCATTTGATATAATTTCAGAAAAAAATGGTGAATCTAAATTGTTATTATTTATTGTTTAGAACTAAATGTGCCTGCTGGCCAGAAGTAGAAGTTTGTATTTATTAAGGCAAAAATAACATATTAAATATTCAGAGTACTGTGTACCAATATGCCCTTGCCACAGAGGTATCACACTGAAGGATTTAATTCTTCTGAGTAGCGAGTTGATCATTTAAACTGAAAATAGGGCCAAGAGGTTGTCATGCAGCATCATAACAAGAAGAATCAGAATAAGCACAACTAGCATCCATTCACATAGTAATCAAAAGCTGTTATTTATTTAGGGATGGTTTTGAACTGCCAAGCTAGAAAGAAATTAAATCCCATTGCTAAATCCATGACCTCATTCCCAAGATTTTGGATCATTGGTGTTAAGAGGGAAGAGGTCAAGAGAACTCCACATGAAAAGGGATATGTATATGTTGGGGAGAGTCTCTGTTTTAAATTAGGTTAAGAAAAGACCAAATAAACATGAAGAAGTTTACACATAAGGATTTAACATTAAGAAATGTATGCAAACAGTGCTATAGTCTTTAGTCTGTGCAAAATTATTTTTAATTAAACAACAGCTAATAAGGCTTAGGCTGCATAACTGAAGGAGCAGAATAATTAGTGCAATTGTTATTTCCAAATAATTCAACATCAGTAGCCACTTTCAGGAAATAGCCTTCATGTGAGCACTCAGAGTAAACAAATATCGTATAAGTACAGTTAGAAAAGTTAGAATCAGCATCATCCCCATATTGGCTCTACCCGTGCAGAAGTGATAAAGCACACATGACAAGTAGGAAACATTTCAAGAACTTACTAGTTACATCAACTGTTCTTGCAGAACTTCAGTTTCTCTTCAGGCTTAATGCATTGTCACTTTTTAAAGGAAATTATAAAGAATAAATCACTTTTGTAGTGAAGTCACATGCTGTGTCACAACCACTAAAAAAGACTTGGTCAAATCTCTTCATCAATCTCCTTTCGAATAAGTTTACTTTTGCCCAAGTCCTCATCTGCATAAATAGTCTAAATAATCTCTTGTGAAGAAAGATGGGCTACATCCTCTCTTCATTAAGTGTCTAATTTTATACAGCCGTTCATGTCTCTAACCCTTTAAAGGGCCTAAAGTAGTGGGCTCAGGCCACTCATCTATTCCTTAAGAAGTCCAGTTCTCTGTCATATGCTCCCATCACTTATCTGCTAGTCATATGTGATGTATGGCCCCCAGACGACCCCTAAAGCAAGCACAACATATGGCAAATCCTTTGACAAGCAACACCGTTAGGCATATTTTAAACTGTATATGAATTTTTTTAATTGCTTCTTTATCTTATAGAATGGAAAATTGAAGAGTTTTGATAAGTAGTTATTTAAAATAGAATGAAAGTAGCCATCTGTCTTTTCTCGGTTTTATCCTGTTGCATTATTAACCCACATTTTATAGTACTGGCTATAAATATCAGACAGGACTATGTTATTAACCAAAGGGAATTTAACAGGGGACATAAAGTAAATAAGAAAAAGAAAAGGAGTAGGAAAAGTGAAAATGGAAGAAGTGGAAGTAGAAGAAAAGACAGAAGGAGAAAGCAGGGTAGGTGCCTTGATATGAAAAAATAAAATGTATAAGCAGTGTATTATTGTCTTTGCTATTGATAGCATAGTCTAATAATTATCCCACAACTCCCCAGCTGCATAGAAGCTGGGACTATTTCAGCCCACTTTTTCATATCTCTACTACTTGGCAGATATTAAGTCCAAATCAACATGACAAACGAAAAAAATCCTTTATTTCTGAATGCTTAGACCTCACATATGGCAAACACCGTAGCTAGAGACACAAATAAATTAAGAAGATTGAAAAGGAACAAGAAAGACTTGAATAATTGCTGCCAGTAATCTGATTAAAGGCTTGAACCCTCTCATCTTGTACATGTAAACTTGTACTTTGACTCATTATAAGACTTGTCTGCATGTAAGAGCTGTATGATTATATAATTAGCCAGAATTGCAATAGTACTGATGCTATGACCTCCCTCATACAGGGAGAGTTTCATTCCAACTGCATTTTAACAGCAAGGGAGATCTCCCAGAATCCCCAACTCAAAGAGCTGCTCTCCCTTTAAAACCTGGACAAAGTTCAAATCCAGTTTAAAAATCTATTTCTTTGCTAAACTATTTGAAGGATTTCTCACTGTGTGGGAAATATTCTTCCACAGTTTCATGTCATTTTTTCCCTTTGTTTCCAAATGAACAATGCGTTGTATTAGATGGCAGGTGTTCATAGCGGTGTGCATGTGTGACCCTAAGTCCTGTTTTCAGATATATAAAACAATGTCATATTACAGCATCATACAGACTCCAGGGGAGAACATGTACACAAGGCAAAACAATGGATTTCGAGATTGATTCTTCAGAAAGGCGAAGGTCAGATTTTACGGTTTGATAAACTCATGGCACTCCCAGTAAAGTAAAGGGAGGTTATATCTCACATCAGAGGACAGAACTTCAAAAACTTCTTTTTCCTTCTGCTTACCAGTATAAACAAAATTAACTCATCTCAAACTGATGGGTTTTTAATCAGAATGGAACTTCACTGCTATGCATTGAGATAAACACAAAATCTCAGGTTCATAATTTGAAGAAGCATGTGAAGGGATGAAAAGAGGCTAAAATGATCTGATTTTATTGATACAGCTTATAAACCAGAGTATTTTGGTATCCAAGGTAACAGCTCTAGGCTGTAACTTGTAGGTTTTTTTCTTTGCTATTCCTTCTTGTGCGGTGATTAAACGGCGTGTAAGAAGACTATGAAGACTACACATTTCATACGTTGGACTTGATATCTCCAGGGTCTTTTCCAACCTAGTTGATTCTGTGATTCTCTGATTTCATAGAGGTGGCCTTTAAACCCTTCTTTGCATAAATGCATGGGAGAATCTAAAGAAACCTACTTGCTTTGGGAAAACAGAAAATATTTATGAAAATTAAGCCAGGTTTGAGATAGTCAGGATTTACATTTCTTTCCTCCCCAATCTTGGATAAAAAAATTCGAGGTAGCCAATACCACATTACATTTCCTAAATGCGCAGCGAGTGTAACTGGCACAGAGTAGATAATATTCCTGAAACATCTTGTTTAACACATTTTCAAAAAAATCCCACAATTTTCAAATATTAATAAGTAGGGAAATTAATATCACAAAAGAAATTAGCAGCTTTACTGGGAGAGCAAAGCCTTGGCAGAGAGAAGAGCATCATTTTCCTAACACAGAAAGTAAGCATATCAGGAAAATGGGCACAGGAAAAATCCACTTTTATTCTCAGTATAAGCATAACCGTATGTCTTCTGGAAAAGCAATACGCTATTGTCCAAGTCATCAGGTGCAACTAATCAGCAAAGGCTGTGATGCTAGAGTGGCAGAGTGACAGAGCTTTGGGTAATTTTGAAATATTAATCTGTTTGGAGGCAACATTTCTGAAATAATACTCGTGTAGTCTGGCTATTTGAACACAGAGGGACTTACTTTGAGGCCATCTAGATAAATTCTGTGTGGTAAGGTGTGAACTTCTGAATTTCTAAATGTTCTCCTTAAGAAAACAATTTAAAGTCAAAACATAGCAGGCTTATGACCACAGTCCCCATAACAATCCCAACAGCGCGGATATGAAGACCATGATCCTATTGTTTTGTCTAACACAGAGTTCTGTGGACAGTTAGATGCATGGCCAGTGTCACAGCCCTGCACAGATGTTCTCCGGAGCTTCTGCTTCCCCTGGTCCTCTGCAGAGTCCTGCCATGGCTGCCTCCCCCCCGTCCCACCTCCTGGCTTTATAGGAGGTGGCAGATTTCCAGTTGCCATGGCACTGCTCTTCTGAGCAGCTCTCCCTCTAGCACATTAAAACTGCTTTAAATTGTTTATAATAAATAACTGTGTTATTGGGAGTCAATCTTTTAGTCGTGTTGGTGTTGCAGCTGTTTACAAGAGAGAAGGGCAGAAATTATCAAAGCAGTGATTAATTTCATTTTGCAGTGCTTAGGTGCCTGATATGAGTAGAGTTTTTTTTTGGGGGGGGAATGGTTTGGAGGGAGTTGTTTGTTTGTTTGTTTGTTTGTTTTGTGGCTTAGGGTTTTTGCTTTGTGTTGCTTTGGGGTTTTTGGTTTTTTTTGTTCATGGGTTTCTGAGTATTTAGGAATGAAATTTTTTTCAGATTATTGTAGGAATAAGCTGCACAGGAAAATCTGCATGTGCACAAGTGTGCACAGAAGACCCACAAGTAGAACAGTAGATGTTCCCCTGGGATGCATAGGCTATGCAAAATCCTCACAACACTTCTCTCTTACGTGGTGCTGCACAAAGAATTAGAGGAGAAGACAGCAGGAGAAATGAGGCAAGGGAGAAATTAGGATGCCACTCTTGTGTGCACTCAGAGGATTGTTTTTGCTGAGATCAAGAAGGCTGTCAGGGAAGCATCTGAACCTGTGAATACATGTACCCAGTATTGCTAAAAAAGCACATACCTGCTGGGAAACACAGGGAGTAGCCTGGACTAGGGGCTGCAAGAGGGGCTGCTCAACAGCCCAAATCCCAGTTCTGGTGGGCAGCACTCAGGCAAAGCTTAAAAGAGTCAGATCAGGGTGATGTTGAGCCCAAGCTGTTACTGCTTCTGAAGACATGGGGTGTTGTTAAAAAGACAAGCAGAAACAGTTTATGTCTATGAGTAGCACAAGGGACATAAGCTTGTACCTTCTGCAGGCAAGCCTTGATCGACAGAAGAGGATGTGCACAGCTGTAGCAAAGTGCGTTTTTCAAGTAGTACTGCTATACTATCAGAAACTGTGTATGGAGACTCAGTGGCATGATGGAAACAGATGGAATATGTCAGGATTTATGAAAAGATAATCCAGTTAATCTGCAATCTGTAAAGGATTTATAGTACTTTCAGTTTATAATCCATTCCAAAACATGATACACAGCTATCATTTTTCCTTGCAGAGGATACATCCTGTTGACTGAAGCAGGCAGTCATCGTCCAAAGGTTGTAGTATTCCAATAACTTATTGGGAATCAAAAAGTACTATTCTTATCAGGTTTATACAACAATAAGTAAGTGTCCAGAGGAAGGCAACAAGGCTGGTGAGAGGCTTGGAACACAAGCCCTATGAGGAACATCTGAGGCAGCTGGGGTTGTTTATCCTGGAGAAAAGGAGACTCAGAGGCAACCTTATCACTCTCTACAACTTCTTGAAAGGTGGTTGTAGGGAGGTGGGGGTTGGTCTCTTTTTCCAGGCAACAACTGGCAGAACAAGAGGACACAGTCTTAAGTTGTGCCAAGGAAAATATAAGTTGGATATTAGGAAAAAGTTTCTTACAGAACGAGTGATAAAATATTGGAATGGTCTACCTGGGGAGGTGGTGGAATCACCATCCCTGGACGTGTTTAAAAAGAGATTTGATGTGGCACTCAGTGCCATGGTTTAGTTTAGTTGAGGTGTTGGGACATAGGTTGGACTCGATGATCTTGAAGGTCTCTTACAACCTGGTGATTCTGTGATTCTGTGAAGTGACTATTATAGCTTTCTTGGTTGATGTCAAGAAAGAGGTGTCTTGCTGCTGCAAGGTGTTTTGCAATTACATTGGATTGTCTAGTGTGACTCTGTAATTAAGGATTTAATGTAGTTATCACTGAGTAAAATTAGTATCTAATGGGAGATCTGATTAGATGACTGCTGATCTGTCTTGTAAACAGCATGGAATATATGCTTTGGGTATGTCCCACAGGAATCTGCTTCACACTTTGAAACAGAATAGTTCCATTATTTAAAATGTTGTTCATTACTTGTTTTATTTAAACATTGGATAATACATCTGTTAAGATTCTTGCTATCTCAGGTTTGCTATTCCTTCTCCTGTGTGCCATAGGAAACATAGTCAAATAAGGTATAATACTTCTTTAGATGATGCCATGGTCAAAGCTATAACCAAACCACTGGAATATCATACAGATTATGGCAAGAAGTCCTAATCATGTAAAAAAATATCCAGCTTTACAATGAAAGTAAAAGGCTTGACCTTTTCTGCATCCCATTGCTGATAATAATATCGAAGTATAAAAGGCAAAATACTAATATCTAATATTAATCAATTTGTTTCAGAGTTGTGGGTTACATTCCACAGCCTTTATCCTTTTCCATTAAAACCAACCGGGTTTTTTTTGACTCCAACAATCACAAGACTCAGTCCCTTGTGGCTTTTCTCCCTGTTTTCTAATCACTAAGCTACCTCTTGTGTTGACCAAAGCAGTGCTGTTACACCATTACTCTGCCTAAATAAACTGTGTGGATAACTGAAACAGAAAATGCTCAATAAGAAACTGCCAAATGAATTTCTAATGCTTTCTGTTATAGGAAAAAGAGAAAAATAACCTGAAAGACTGTCATTACCATCACTGGTGTCATGACTGCTGTTCATTAATGCCATTGCATGGGCATGATTGCTGCAATTTGACTGCTGGAAAGTTGTAATACAGCACTCACAGTGGAGTTGGCTGATTGGCAGTTTCACAGCATGTTTGTTTCTTCTCTCTGACACAGAACAATGCAGAACTAGTAGTGCTATTAGTGTAAATACAGCTGTCTCCAATGAAGGCAGCATAATGACTGGTTAGCAGACCTGCTGGCAAAGAACTTCCAGTTTAAGGCACACAAGCAAATAAAGCATAAGCCAGGGAGGCATCTGCTCACAGGTGGAGTACTTCCCAGAACAGATGGGTTTTCAAGACCATCTTAAGAAAGGAAAGGAAATTGGAATAAGATTCTTTTTACAGTTTCTTTTTAATTGGCATATATGCAGTGTTTTTATGAAGAGAGGTAAAATAGGAACTGCATAACTTTCATTAATCTCTTACAAAGCTTTGAATATGGAAAAAGGTGAATAAAATAAAAATGCAGGTGTATGGTGGTAAGTTGTTGGTTTCTGGTGAATTTTCATATGAATATTTTTAAACTTCAAATCCAGTAGCTCTGGATCCCATCTGCATGCTAGTTTATTTAGCATTTTCTTAGATTGTGCTCAGATTCTGAAATTGATTGGAAAAGCAAATTATTTCACTGTCTTTAGAGCAAACAAAACTAAAACTCTTTCGACTTCCTGTCAGTCTGCCTTCCCAATGATCACTGAATGAGTGTCAGGGACGCTTCTAACCACGAGTGGGTCAGAGAAGAATGTTACATTCTGCCTTTTTTTCCCTAGTAAGGCATACAACAAATCTTTTGCCATGTCACGAGAACAACACATCTCAATCAGTCAATATGAGAAAATAATTTCCCAGAGAAAAGGGGTAATGTGGGGGGCTCACAGCCAATGAAGCCTTTAGCTGAGCTAGATGACCAGAAGTATCCAAGGAACACTGAAAATGAGCTGGAGTAGTTGCCTGCCTGCCCCCCATAGGGGCTGCAGTGTGGCATGGGTAGTTTAGGAGGAATGGCCCATGCCCTGCTTTCTTTGGGCACTCTGGCAATTTCAGGAAATAGTCCATCTGCTACATGCATGCCTTGCTACTTCATCACAGCTTGAGATCTTTGAGCAAAGAGCAGGATACATGTTTAGGAGGTGTGATAAATATTTTTATTACCCTTTTTTCTTAGGTGTTGCACTTAAAATATTACTAGTGTGAAGCAAGAATAACATATCACTAGTATCCTGGAAAATGCCACAAAGAGTAACTCTATACTTTACAATTTAAAATACAGAATTTTCCTAATATATTACTTTTGTAGGTATGCTTACTACCTATGGAAAGAAGGAGTTCCCTGAGAAAAAAACTCCCTTCTCAATGTTGTGATGTTTCTTCTGTATTTAAATTGTAGTATATATCTGGGGAGGAGAAGACACAGAGCATATATGGGAGAAAGGGAATTTTTTATTTTCGTTACTATGTGGAGGATTTTGCATTGTTTTTTAAAAATGCCAGTTGTTCATCACAAATATGAACAATTTAAAAATCCTGTGACTGGAGACCTCAGCCATTTTTTCAAAACCCAACATGTTTTAATATCATTCATGCAGCTACTGAACTTTACAGAAGCAGCAACCAGTGCTGACTGGCTAACCAAAAAGTAACCTCTGTACATGGAGATGAATATAAAGTTTTTCCACATTTCCTGCTGAGCCCTTATCTCACAGCTAATTACACAGATCAAGTAAAAATGGAATTTAATTGACGTCACTTCATGCTAGAATCTTAATGTAGCCAGAAAATATATGCCTAAGAAGCTTGCTGATCCTAATGATTTCTGTGATATCTCATCTAGGGAAGCATTTTATACTTGCTTACACCTAATCCGAAAAAGCAACATAAGGAAAAATATGGAAATATGCTCACTAATATATTCCAAATAAATTTTGCCTCATGAAAGCTCTATATAAAGAGTAAGGAAAATTAGTTGCCTTTCTGTAAGCAAATCTATAAATGAAAATGTGGTAATCCTATTTACTGTTTTTCAATGAAACTCTCCCTTGTTTGGCACTATTTCTAACATATTGGATCAGGCATTGTGCTGAAGTACGCATTTGTGCTAATGAGAGCATTAAGTGCTAATACTGTATAAACACAATAGCTCAGCAAACAGGAGGTAAAGAATATTCTGAACTTGAAGGACCCACAGGGATCATATGTTAAAGTAGCCAGCCTTTCTGATTTAAAATGCTCAAACCATTCTTTAAATTATAATTGCTATAAAATTAATATGAGATTTTATACTGTCATTAACCCTCATTAGCTCAACAGTGTTTCTTATTTGATAGTTTATTCCTGTGTGCAGTTTGCAATTAAAAGTGCCCTGGTGTATACAGACGTATTTTACATTGCAGCGTGCAAACCACAGAAGTCCTCATACCACCTTCAAAAAGCTAAATATGATGCCATCTGCTTCATCACTTTTCTAAGGGAAGAAGTGCTTCTTCATGGCTCAGGCAATTATGTACTGGGAATTACGGGCTGCTTTGGTTGGGACACATCCATATAAGTTTGCAGGTTTGCATTATTTGGATGTGCATTGCTGTGTTCATATTTCTCTTTATTTTACTTTTTAGTTTTTGTTACCAGTCACATCACTCACTGTACTTTCATTATTTTAGCTGAGAAACAGAAGTACCAATAGAGCCTGGAAAAAGTACTTTCTGCCTTTCCAGGCTGGGAGAGAAGCACAGTCTCATGAGAACAATGACTCCTATTTTGGTATCCCATTTAAATAGGTCAGGAGGAGATCCAAACCTCTGCATTGTGTTTCACAGAATGAGAGAATCACAGACTGGTTGACACTGGATGGGATCTCTTGAGGTCATCTAGTCCAGCACTCCTCAATTTGGAGCACCAAGAGACTGTTGCTCTGGATCATGTTCAGATGACTTTTGAGTATCTCTAAAAATGGAGACTCCGTAATCTCTCTGAGAAATCTGTGCCAGTGCTCAGTCACCCTCACAGTATAAACGAGGGATTCTTCTGTGTTTCAGTTTGTCATTGCCTTTCAGCCCATCACTGAGAATCAGTGAGCCCAGCTCCATCTTTTTTATACATGTGGGCCTCCTGGCATTTTAGCCTGGAATTTGTTGGGAGGTGCTGCTCTTGAGTTTTGAGGAGGCAACCCATGAATATTAACAGATATCTTGGGTCTGTCTTCCCTTCAGGGTCTCATTCCATGGGAATCTTCCAAGTAGGCCTTTGGAGGGGTCAGAGTGTGCTCTCCTGAAGTCTGTGGTTATGATCTGCCTTTTTACCCTCCTCACTGGCCTCAGGAGCCAAAACTCCACAATCTCATGGTCATTGCAGACAAGACTGTTCCTGAAACTTTTGATGACACAGTGATCTTAAAACACACATTCATGACACCTTCATAATTCACATTTCCAAAAAGCCACTATTTATTGGTGAATCCAGCAGAGCATTTTTTGTTGAGAGCTGAGCTGGTTTTGGTTGAAGTGCATTCAAAATGACCTTTCATATATGGACATTGCAGACATGTTCTGATTGCTAAAGACATTTTCTTGTACGATTATTCAGATGTCACTCTGGGAGTCAGAGTCACACCACCCAAGAATTTAACTGCTGGGACCAAAGTCTCTTTGCAGCTGGCAGCTCTAGTGAACCAACGGAGTCCTGTTGGACTCTCCACACCTCACACCATGCTGTTATCCACACTGCCACCCACACTGCCAGACATGTTCTGTTCCTAGCTCAACCCTGGGTTTCCCATAACAGAGTCTCAGACCTCTGATGCCTCTAAGTAATAAATTGTGGAGAAGTAACATAATGAGAGCCCTGGTGAGGGGCCCTGAATAAAGGAATCCCTGACTCCTGCAATCATTGCTCCGAGTCTTCACACTTTCTTCATGCCCTTTGCATGAGCCTCTTGGTCTGATGGCTTTATTTAGTCTGGGGTCTTCTCGCTGTTCTTTGGGTCCTAGAGAGGCTGTGGGTGCTGGCTGGTGCTTCAGGACTTGCCCTTTGTCAGACAGAAGGTCAGTGTCCCTCCACAGCTCCAGCCATTGATTGGGCTCCAGCCATTTCTCACCAGCCAGGGCACACACAGCCTGCAGCTTGCACTCCAAGCCACTGGCACTAGGGGTGTTCTGCAAGACTGATGACCTAGAGTAACTTTAATTTTGAGATGCCATGGTGGTAAATTATTGTAATTGTTGAAACAGATTAAGCCAGTGCAGGGTGGTGGGGAAAGCAATACCTAACACGAGAACTCACCAGTGGTACTTCTTATCACAGGCAAAGGCACCCAGTCTGCAGCTGATTGTCTACATCTTGCATCTGCAGGATCTTACTTCCTAGGACCTACTGGGCTTACAGGAATCTTTCCAAAAATCTGTGTTTAAAACAGTAATCAAATTATTCTTCAACTAAAGATAGAAATAAAATGGCAGATAAAGCTAGTAAAAAGTGGAGAAAAGCATAATTTATCTAACACATTATGCATTATGACTTCAAAATGCAGGTATTATGTATGTGAATCAAAGTTGTATGTGCTTTTAAAATTTGCTTTCAAAAAGATTAACTGAGTACGTCTGAGCTTTTTTCAGTGGGTTAGGTCTGCTTCCCCAAGAGAGTTCACCGGTAACCAGCAATCCTTCATTGAATACACTGCTGTTGACCTGGGACAAAGCTGTTGTATTTTACAATACTGCTAAGCTTGCCAGGCATAAACTACCCTACCTGTGTAGGTGCCAAGCAAGCACAACAGGTGAGCAGCTCTTTACTTTCCTGAAAGCAAAATGTATGCCCAAATCCAGTCTATAAAGATATAAAATTGAAGACTTTTCCCATCAGGCCACCAAAAGAGTATTTTTACAGGCGAAAAAGTTTTTAAAGAAGAAGTGTGACATTTGCATAATCATCATCAAGAGTTCATATTACTTATTCTCCCAGTGGTTATTTGTTTTAAAATAAATTCCCTGCTAAGACTAGTAATGTATATATATATACAAAGATATTTCTAGAAAATGCCTTCTCTTCCCTGGCCCTAGTGTTACTTATATTCTTAGCCTCACTCCTGTCAAAACTGACCTGTTACAAACTACCCAAATGACTGCATTGCTTGGACTCAGGAAAATGTATTTTGTTATTGCCACAGAAATATGTTATACATTTTTTGATTGAAATAAAATACTCAGATGACAATTATGTGAATACAGGAACTAAGAAATACTAATATGTTTGTAAATCACACTGGATTAAAAGAAACCATATAAACTCAAAGTATGGCTCAGACCAAGAAAACTTTAGATAAGTTTATTTAAAAGACAACTTATATATTCTTGTTAGTATAGATGTGAGATCCAAATAACCCCACTGTATTTCTGTGTGAATTGATGTGTACAAGTAACCAAGGTGATCACCAAACACCAGCTGAAATGCTAAGCGTAGATTTATTTCATTAGGTCACTAACTGAAGGGCCCCAAGACACCATTGTGCAATAGAAACACAGGAAATGGGGTTGCAGGCACGGTTAGGCTTGGTTCGATCCCAGCAGGACAGGGGGATGCACTGCCTGCCCTTGGATACCAATGGGCCTCATGCATGTGCATTCTATCCCAATGCTGTGCTTTTATGACCTCTGAGCTTTTTGATCTCTGTCCCAGCAGGACGCTTAAGTCTGTCTGTGAGAAGTGCCTTTCAAGTTTCAGATAGCTTCTATATTATCTCTACAGAAATTCTTCTTCTCCAAACAGACAGGATAATCAGCCGTAAATATGTGAAGTTTTCCACATGGATTTTCTTAGCCGGCCCAGTGACAAGGTCACTCTGAGCAAACCCGTCATCCTCCTCATCAAATCTTGCATTTTTAACCTTTTCCCCCACATAATTTCCCATATTACTCTCTTTGCCAAATCCTGCATTAACTGAGACAAAATATGTTTTCAAAGTTATATGTGAAGGATGTATGTGAGTTGACACAGGCAGGCAGCTGAACCACCACAAAACCACAGCTGAAATGCAAAGAGTAAAATTATTTCATTACTTCACTAACCAGGGAGATCCCAAGGCAACACCTGGGCAGATACAGTCAAGCAGGAAGGAATACAGGCACTATCAAGCTCAGTCCAAGCTAGAGTCTTGGGCAGTGGGTCTGCTGTTTCCACCAATTTCTCAAGGGCCTGTGCACAAGTAGTTTAACATTGTGTGATCCCCTGTTTTTTGTGATCTCTGAGCTTTGATCCCGTTTGCCCCAAAGCAGGATTCTCAAGCAGGTCTGTGAGACTGCCTCCAAGTCTCTCCAAACACCTGTACTCTCTCTACACAGAAATTCTATTTCTCAAACCAGAGAGAGGATAGACAGTGGTAGGCATAATATATGGGGATCCCCACACTGTTGTTCTCCAGGTCTTGGCACTTCCAGCTGCAAAGTCACTTGAGCTAATATACCATCCATCCCACCATTCTTCCACTTTAACCCTTTTCTCCTAACAGAAGGGATTTTATAGGGTAGCCTTACATTTTGATTGATTGTTTTTTAAAAAATACCAAAGATACAAGTGCTTGACAGCATAAATAAAAATCCAGAAAGTACTGTGCCACAGGGCCACAGAAAGAACTGTGTTAGATCAGATCAGTGTTTCAACTCTGACCAAGAAATGCTTTAGATATCTCAAAGGGACACATTGACATGGTTTTCTTTGGAACAGTCTTTTGTAAATCATGCTATTCAGCAATCTGAATTGTGTCCCCAAACCGTGAAGGTTCTTATATTTTTAATAGTAACTAATCTGCAACGGTGGATGATCATACTATTCATATGGATAAGGACAGTAGAACAGAACAGCATTTTATTCACTTGATAAGGATGGTAGAACAGAGCAACATTTTACTCTTATCAAGTAAAGGGAACAATGTAGCCTTGGAGAAGCAGACAAAACAGAAGTCATGCAAAAAGCATGCAGGATGCCAGCCCAGCTCTGCAAGACTGACAAAGTAGAAGTTATGCAAAACAGAAATGTTGCGCTTACTCAAGATCAGAGGTCAAGGAACAGCCACATAGAAAGGACACTATGCTGGAGACCACCAAAGAAGGCCCCAAAGAACCATGTAAGGACTGTAAAATCCACTGAATCTATGGTATTTTCTGGACAATCTCTCCATTCAAATCAAGTGTACAAGACAAAGTAAATACATTATCTGGTGGAAGTACCTGAATAACTTGTTTTATTTCCGTTACATGTCTAATTTTTCTCTTCATAGAATCATAGACTGCTTTGGGTTGTGAGGAATGTCAAAAATCATTCTGTTCCAATCCCAATAGCCCCTTTGTTTTCTACCTGGCCTGAATATTAACTAGAAATAGCGGCAGTGGTGATATTTTTACTGTGTTCTGTATGCAGCTGTGTAATGCCCAGCACACCACAGACCAATGACATATTAAAATCTATATTTTGAGAGACAACATTATAATATCAGGTAACTTAGCTGGCTCATTGTTTTCAAACTGTATAGGAGTTATTGCATAAAGGGCAGAAAATAGCGTTTCTTTCCTCTGTTTAGGTCTAGTATGTAGGTGGCTTTGCTCCTTGTCCTCCGCATGGGTCAGCTGGGCCAGAGACAAGCCCCTCATGGTCTTGGAGCACCTACCTCTGTTTCCAGCACATGAGGCCTGCCAAGATACCTAGAGGTAGCAAAAAAAATAAAAAGACTGATTTCAGAATAGGCTTTCAGAAACCTACCCTCATTAACATTGGGAATCTATAAAATGGGTGAAGATGTTAATTCTTCTAAGGAAAAAAATATTTCAAAGGACCCAGTGAATCCCTCTAACTTGAAGAAAAAGTATCAGGCTGGAAGAAGGAACAAACTTTGGGAAGACGGGGGTTGCAGTTTTGCAAGCTAGCACAAAGAGAAACTCACACTTTTAAAACTTGCGTGGCTAACATCAGTGAGATCATCTATTTTAAGTTTAAACTGAGAGTTGTGTGGCTGGGCAAAAAAATAGCTTGAGGGGAGGAAAAAAGCACGGAAGGCTCATTTTTGCCGGCTCTGCTGTACTAACAGGAACTGCCCTTCGGGTGGTGCTCTGGCCGTTCTGGTGTGCTCCGGCGCCCCGGGAGGCTGTGCAGTGCTGCCGGGCACTGCTGCGCTGGGACAGCGAAGGGCTCCCTTCCACACACTCCGTCAAAGAAATCTGCATCATTTTTTGTTTTCTTCTCAGAAATCTAGCTTGGTCTTTGGCACAGGCATTTATGATCTTTTCCTGTAGGTCCCTCTCTTGTTAGCAGCTTTTTACCATGATCAGTGGTTATTTGATATGTGATGTATTTTTATTGCTGCAATACTAACTTCTCCTCTGCCACTTTCCACATTGCTGACAAGTAGGGGAATAAAGGAGTCTGGAGAAAATGAAATGAAAGAAATACCTCTGTGCAGTGTGGTGAGGTGCATGATCCTTCTTTGAGTTCCTGGTTGAGTCATGAAAAGTTGCCCTATCTGTTTGCTGGATGGAGAGGGAGCAAGGACTGGGAAGCAGGAGGTTAGCCATCTAGCTTTCATTTCAATACATTCCATTCCCACATTATTGGTAATGTTTGCTGGGAAAAAAAAGTAACTTCTTTTGAGAACACAATTTTCAAATTTTTCCAGTTTTATCCTCTCACCTTTTTAGCATAGATATTCTCATGGCTTTGGAGGTAATGTGTGAGAGGTTTCCAATACTTTCCCATACTTCTGTTACATTGCAAAAGCAGGAAATGTTGTGTGGGTACAAAGGGTGCAAGAACACAAACACAGTTCTCTAAGCACTCTCAGGTTTGTGAGAACAATAGCATTTCTCCACACTAACTGATTGTGCTGTGTGTACACAAACTTTTCTTTCTCTCCTAAGCACCTACAACAAGAAAGAGAACAAACTGTTTGTCATCTGAATATATTAGTGTTAGTATAGCCAATTTTTCTGTGTCAGAGCAAAGCTGTAGCTGATGACACTAGAAACACCTTCTTGCCCACACATGAGAGAAGCAGCAACTCCCTAGCCCAGAATGAAGCCCCAGGTTACAGTTTTCCAGCATGGAGTATGTTTGTAGTTCAGTTGGTGGCAGTTGTTGTAAAGCACCCTATGAGGTAGAGGATGTCTTAATTCTCCTTCAGGAGAGGTCTTCATCCTATCTAAGTATGGAAACAACACGAATGCTTTACCATTTTCTGTGTAGTTTTCAAGTCTGTCAAATTGCCTACACACAATGATCACCTTTGTTTTGTCATACCAAGATTATTCTTTTCTTAATCAAAGCTGTTTTCAATCTTTGTTTCTTTCCTTCTTTCTTTTTCTCCCCTCAGTATTGGCAGACATCTAAAGCAGAAAAGGCTCATCTATTCATACTGAATTAGACTGAATATGGTTGCTTGTCTTTCCTGATTTTTTTTTCTAACATCTGAGATCTGACATACTGGGGAATCCTGCAAGCTTATAAACATTTCTCAGTGTGTCACATTTGTCTGCCTGGAGGGAAAGGGCTTAGCAGGAATATTCATTGAGTACTCTTGAGAACTTTCTCTGCTCTTTTTTTTTTTTTTCCTCCAGACCCTTTGCTGCTGACAGTGGTAACTTAGATCTTTCGCAAGCTTGAAAACACAGACTTTTTCAATAGATTGCTAGTTAAATCAAGATTTCACTCTGACTTTCAAAGATTTGAGCACATTGAGAAGAACACAGATTCAAAATAAATTTCTGTGAAGGAAGAAGTTATGGAATTAAAACTTTACTTCAAATATAAATGTGAGTCTATTTTTAAACCAAATGAAAGCATTGGGGTGGACATAACATCTAAGGACAGAAAAAAAAAATAAGGGAGAGAGGTAACATCCAATAAAAAATATAGAGAAATACATAAACTGAGAAAAATATAAACCGAGAAAATTATCAAGGATTTAGGCAGATACCTACAAACTGATAATCTCTTAAAGAAAATGTACCTGGTACATGTGAAATAGAGGGAACATTAATTTTATGTAATGTGGAAATTAAAAGGAATTCACCTTTTCAGGGAAACAGAAGAAATGTTTTGTAGGTTGTTCAAATTACTAGTGTAGATGAAGGTAGAACTTGAAGATAGTTGTTTTCAGCTGGTTTGTGGCTGGAGGAAAGTTCCACTTAGGCCTAATTATATTTTTGCTTGGGTTTTGCTTCTCTTGAACAAGTACCTCATTATACAAGTCTTAAAACAAGCACTAAACAAAGTGAGGGAGCAGCAGCTTCTGTCATAGAGCTAACTAATGGCAATAAATTCACAAGTATGCAGCCAGAGTCCTTTGAGGACAGGAATACACCTTGGATAACTGGGCTACAAGATCACAGAATCGAAGAATATGCAAGCTGGAAAGGACACACAAGGAGCATCCAGTCCAGCTCCTGGCCCTGCACAGGACATCCCAAGAGTCATACTATGTGCCTGAGAGCATTGTCCAAATGGTTCTTTAACTCTGTCAGACTGGTGCTGTGACCACTTCCCTGGGAAGCCTGTTCCAGTGCCCAACCTATCTCTGGGTGAAAAACTATTGCCTGATATCCATCCTAAACCTCCCCTGACACAACTTCAGGCCATTCCCTCAGGTCCTGTCTCTGGTCACCACAGAGAAGAAATCAGTGTCTGCCCCTCCTCTTCCCCTCAAGGGGAAACTGCAGACTGCAATGAGGTCTCCCCTCAGTTGCCCCCAGGCTGAACAGACCAAGTGACCTCAGCCACTCCTCATAGAGCTTCCCCTTCAGACACTTCACATCCTTGTTACCCTTCTTTGGACACTCTCTAATAGTTTACTGTCCTTCTCATATTGTGGCACCCAAACTGCCCCCAGCACTCAAGGTGAGGCTGCCCCAGTGCAGAGCAGAGCAGGACAATCCCCTCCCTTGCCCAGCTGGCCATGCTGTGCCTGATGATCCCCAGGACATGCTTGGCCCTCCTGCCTGCCAAGGCACTGCTGACTCTTGTTCAACTTGTCACTGACCAGGACCCACAGGTCCCTTTCTGTGGGTTTTCACTCCAGCCACTCATTCCTCAGTCTGTCCATACACTTATGGTTGTCCAGTTCCAGATACTGTGAAACTGAAAAGGAGCAACAGAAAGAACCAGAGCCCAAGGTAAAATCTTTAACTTGGAGCTCAGCAATGAAGAAACTGCTTTGCAAAACTCCTTGCTCACCTGTGTAGTCATTGTGGGATGCAGCACTTTATGGGTAACAGAAGTCGAGCTGGTAGTTTCATCCTACCTACCCTGGAGCTGAGTACTCTCTGTGAAGAACTGCTGAGAAACTGAAGCACTAAACCCTAGAGACCAGAGTGATGGATCTACAGGCTTTCTTTTCTCTGTGCACACATCTAGATTGGATCACTTTTTGTACTAGGGTGCAGAGTGATTTTTACTCTTTCTGCTTATCTCTGAGCACATGGAGGGAGAGAAAAGCTTGTATTTTACGTGGCAGTGAGGCTATGTGCTACATGCCCCAGCCTGTGTAGTACACGGGCCTGGGCTAATATTAAATCTTACTTGCTAACCCTCTGTGACACTGATGCAGGCAGGGCAAAGTTTCCTCTTTCTGAGAAATCAGCTTTCTCTGTAACATGCCCTTTGCATAATTTCATAGGTTCAAAAACTTTGAAAGAGTTTACAAGGTGTAAGAATGTAAGAAAAAGTGGATACTAGGGATCATCTTGTTTGGACTCCAGACACTCTATGCTCATTGGGAGTAGGCAGAAGCTTCAAAAAATTTCTAACACTTATCTTATGGTGGTTTCCAGCTACCAGAATAATGTAAATGTACTCACTCAGTGCGTATTTTTCCTGCACAGTACCCATACCTTAATTGTGAAGACAATGTACAGAAACAGAAAAGCCTGTGTTGAGCTCCTGGCCATCCAAAACCATTAGATTTTAATTTAATTTAATCTCCTGCAGAACTTGTTCTTCTTGCCTAAAGAGAGGCATGACTTGTGGCACAATATGAATATATAAACGTGAGCATGCTTCTGCAGCAGATGAGGTACATATGGATTTGCACAGTCTGCACGAAATCACAGAGTCACGGAATCACAGAATATGTTAAGCTGAGAGGAATCCACGAGGATTATCAGGTTCAGTTCCTGGCCCTGCACAGGATGTCCCAAGAGTCACACCATGTGCCTGGGAGCATTGTCGAAACTGTTCTTGAACTCTTGTCAGGCTGGTGCTGTGACCATTTCCCTGGGGAGCCTGTTCCAGTGCCCAGCCACCCTCTGGGTATAGATGGCCTGTCTTACAGCAACGGAAGATGCAAAACCGGGAAACTACATGTGGGTCAGATGATCCATGAAGAAAAATATGCCTAGTATGTGATAAGCACTTTTGCAGGAGACACATGCAAAGCCAGCTCCCCTCAAATCAATGGCGTTGGATGAAACTACCACATGCCAAGCAGAAGTACTGCTGCCAGTGTTTTCTGAAGGAAAGAGCAGCATGCTGAGAAGGCCTGGGACATCCCCTGCTGATCACAGAGATACATCCTCAGTACATGCACTGAAGGGAAAAGATTTATCAGTGGCAATCGAGTGTGGAAACAAGAGGCCAGATGTGGCTGACTTCAGGGACTGCTTACTTGATACAATCAGAGGAAATTCCTGTGCGACATCGATGATCTTCACTATAGAGAGCTACTGCTGACACATTTAAAACATGCTGTGGCAAGTCGCAGACATATTTTGTCAGAAGACACCCCCAAGTGACAGAGGTTAGGCACTACATGGAGGCTTTGCTAAGGAGACGCTGTTATGCAACACACCAATTGCCCGGTACAAGTTTTTGTCCATTCTATAATGTATTTTATTTGCAGCACCAAAACAAACTAATGGCATTCCACAATTTAAAATTATGTATTAATTTGAAAACCCTTCAAATTCCTCTAGTTTTCTGAAATATAATTGGAAAAATGGAAGAAAACAGAAAGGAGGCTTCAGTGAATTAAGTACTCAGAATTAATTCTAACATTTTAGATGATTGTGTTTCAAACTAAACATATTCCTAATCATAGTAATAGCACAGTACTAGTGTATCTCTACACATTTCAGTTGAAATTTGGCTTGTTTCATTCAGGTGCCCCTGCAGCATACTGAAATTCGTGCATGAGACCTGCACATGTACAGGACCTAGTTTGACTGAAAAGTTCAGCTACTACTTTATTTTATGCTTAGGACAAAAATTATTGTAGACAAACTCTACAAAGCAACAAACGCCTGCTCTGACCCTTCAATAAGGAGCAAATCACCCTAACGTCCACTTTGCTCCTCCTGTGCTTCTTCCACCACCTCATGCTCCTCTTTCCTCCACCTGCTCTGCTTTCAGCTCAGCCGGTCCCAGTGCCCCCCCACTCTCTGCCAACCCTACTGCCAAGGCCTGGACAGGACGATGAGGAGCAACAAGCCCTGAGGCACAGGCTCCCTCAGGAAGCCTGGAGATTTCTGTCCAGGCCCTAGCTCCCTGCAGGGAATTGCAGCTTGGGAATCCTGCAGGACAGTTAGGGAGACTTTACATGGAAGTCAAACTGCTGCTGGAGTTGTTGATTCAAGAAACTGCAGAAAGCGTTGCTTCAAGATTCGGCATGGTGGCAGAATTTGCTGAGGTATTGTGCCAGGAAGAGCAGAAGAGACAATCCAGATGAGGAGGTTCAAGCCACTAAATCAAATTATTGCAGTAATGCTTTCAATATAAAATACAATAATCTCCAGCAATCAAATCCAGACCTGAAATAGTCTGATCTGCCTCAAAGGATCCTGCTGGGTTTGACACCTATTGGAGCAGCCTGGTTGAAAAACACTGTAAACATTGCTGGAAAATATTGTAAAGATTCCAGTAAACACTGAGGAGGGAAGGCACTGAGTACATCAGCCTTTACCATGCCATCTGTTACCAGGTCCCCTGCACCATTCAGCAGCAAGCCCACTTGTTCTCTACTCTTCCTTAGACCCTTGATTAAGTGCCTGACCACACAGAGTCCCTGAGAATGGCTGCTCCAAAGAAGTACTCCTGCTCTGTGTTACAAAATGGAAACCCCCTGCAAAGTGCAGCAGGAAAATATGCCATTCTGTCTATGCAGAATCTGCTGCTGAACTGAAACAGTACAAGTGCCAAGCATGACACCTTACCCTCTCTTCTTGCTTCATATTGCTTCTGAGGTGGGCTGTTTTCTCAGTGGCTCGGATGCAATGAAATGGTTAAAGATTGCTAATTATTTTCCTTATGTTAATAATCTGTATGTATCATGTATTGGACAGCCAACACTGCTCTGCCCTTTCCTAATAGTACCTGCATCCTTTATGTGCAAGAAACCCCCATGCTATGCATGCAGTCACATGTATCTAAGGAAAGGCTTTCAACTCCCTTCTAAGCTTCCTCAGCTACAAATTAGGACATTCGTCCTAAATGAAAGGATGAGAGAAGGATAATTCCTCACCACAGTGTAGCTACACTATGCCAAATCTTGCTGACTTCCCCCAGTTTGCTGCTCCTCCTCCACCCTCCCTGGCTCACACCTCCTCACCCATACAGGCAAAATACCCTGGAGGATATTTTTAATGCATGTGAATATTGAGCGTAGCTAGCAGATGGATTTATTTTTGTGCCATTGAGTGAAAGCACTGCAGATGAAGGAGTCTATATTCTTCCTCCATCTTCCTAAGTGCAAAATTCAACCCAGGAATTGCCAGTGGACCTTTTTTGTCGTACCTCTGTTGTGGACTGTTGTCTTTATTAAGACCCTCCACCCTCACTGCTGGTCTTTAAGCAGCCTCACAAAGAAAGCACCCAGCAGGTGCTCTTCAACTGCTTTTCAGAAAAAAAAATATTTTGGAGGGCTGACAGTGCCAGTGTTTCCTGCTGCCAAGAGAATCATGCTGTGTGCCACAGGCTCCCTTGCAAGCCCTTGTTCTTAGTGAGGGACCTGCTCCAGCAGAGTCCGAGCAGCAAACCTCCATAATTCATTGGGGCCACTGCTCTCCATTTAAATAATTTAACTGGGGCTAGGCTACTGACAGGGATTGGTATTCTGCTCTGGACTCTCATGCTTTTACTTCTAGCATTGCATTTCATTCTCTGCTCCATCGTGAGGTTTTAAGAAATCAACAACATTCCATCTTGTATTGACACCTTTTTTTTTTTAGGCCATGATTTTTCAGGGTTCTCTTTTTATTTGAGCCTGGATGTAAACAGGGATTGAGAAAGTCCAATGCATTTACCTGGAGGTACAGCCAGAAGCTGCTGAGGAGCCCAGACTACAGCAGTGACCTCCAGGCACTGGGGCATGCAGGAACTACTCATCAAGCCACTGCTCAGAAAGGAGAGATTGACTCCACAGTCTGTCAGAAGCAGTTTTCTCATCCCATCTCTTTCCAGTTGGAAGAATCTGATTGATTAAATTAAGAATTGGGAAACAGACTTTGAAGCAAACAAACAGACTTGCCATATTTGTGTGCTCACTTGCATTGCTCATGATGAGGGTTAATAAAATGTCCTGGTTTAAACCCAGCTGGAGATTAAGTACCATGCAGCCACATCCCCTGTAACCCCCACAACACCCCAGTGGAATGAGGAGGAGAATCAAAGTAAAACTTGTATGTTGAGATAACAGTTTAATAATTGGAAATCAAGTAAAATGCAGTGATAATGGTAGATAATAATGATAATAAAAAGGGAAAAAATAAGTGATGCACAGATCAATTGCTCACCACCCACTGACTGATGCCAGACCCTGTTCCTGAACCCTAGTCAGCTCCTCCTCCCAGTTTTCACACTGGGGCTGACATGCTGTGGTGTGGAATGTCCCTTTGCTGAGCTCAGGCCACCTGTCCCAGCTGTGCTCCCTCCCAGTTCCTTCAGTGTATGTCCGAACTGGCAGGCATGAGACAAGGAAAAAGAGGTGCTTGACTCAGGATAAACACAGCTTAGCAAAACCCAAAACATCAGTGTGTTATCAACACCATTCTCATTCTGAATCCAAAACACAACACTGCAGCAGCTGCTGAGAAGAAATTAATCTACGCTAGCTGAAACCAGTACTATAAGGGAAGGTCAAATTTGCCTCTTCTGTATGAATGAATATCTGTAATATGAATCATAAATTGTTCTTCATTTTATGTATTGTGAGTTTACATCAGTTGTCATATTTTTGATAGACAATTTTTTCAGGTGAGTTTAGTATGAACAAATAACGTCAGATCAAGACCATACTGGGACAAGTTTCTTCCAAGAGACTGGTTATCTGTTAGAGCCAAATACAAAAGAAAAAATTGAAAGAGTTTTAGAAAATAGAAGCAGAAATAGATTGCAACCTTGAGCTGCTGAAACTACAAAAACGTGTGGTGGGTAAATTAGGGGCCTCTTGTTGTGTCTGTATCTAGATGAGCTTTTGCTATTCTGATGCAGTTTAAAAGCCTGACATACTGTTTGCCCTGTGGGAGTGAGGACTAGGTCTGACATAATACAACTGCCTGGGAAATTAATTATTCCTCCTCTTGCTGGCTCCTCAGTCTGGAGTGATGAAAGATGATTCTGGTAAAGCCAGAAAACACTATTTTTACTGAAGGAAACTTAAACCATGCCAGAATCAGTCTTCTTCTGGGACACTAACAAATTATAGTAACTTTAATCTTTCAAAATTTTCTAAGTTTTATCTACTAACAGTTCAATTTGCCTAGTAAGTCCACTTTACCAAGGTAAAACAACAAGCAAGCAAGCAAGCAAGCAAGCAAGCAAACAAACTTCTTGGAATGTCTGTGATCTATCACTATTTCACAGCTGACTTTTTTTCTCATTTAAATTCCAATGTAATTTCTCTTTTCTCTTGGTCTTTATATGCTATAAAAGAGACCAAAAAAAATCCCAATGAACTGTTTTACATCCTTTTGTGTTCATGTTTTTACTGGACAAACACATGCTTCCTTCCATTAGAAATGATTAAGTCCATGTGGTTCTGTGTAACATAGACAGTATCCTGATTTATTTATAATACTTGTATTTTTTCAATGTCATTTGATGCTCAAATGGGTTATTCTGTTTCTGAGCTTCCTGCCTACATTTTGCTGATGTTGCAGACTTCAGAGTTGTTGGCATAATATATCCAGCTAAAATGACTTCATGTTACATTCTCTGATTTTGCTATTTTTAGAAAGGATGAAAAAAGAATCCAGTGTTGTGGAAGCAAAATAGTTAATGTCTTATAGACCTCTACAGATCTCCCTGCTTAAGACATATTTGCAGCTAAGGGTCTTGCCAGTCAGCAGGATTTGTTTACAAAGGAGTGGATTATTCACAAAAGGAGTAGATTATTTGTAAATGGATGTACTGCATAGACCCTGCTTATCTGAAGGATTTAAATCTCCGTGATTACCTATCATATCCTGCTTATCTGACACAGTTTTGATGAAGGGGTTGTATAACCAGCTTGCCAGGTATTATGAGTTCTGTGTCTGGCTCCTTTGGGCAGAGTTCCTGTCAGCAGCAGTGGTCACTCTGCTGTTCTGTGTTCTCTTCTGTAGCTGTAGTGATAAAATGCTTCTGTTCTGATCTGATCTACATTGTATTCCAGTTATTTCTGAAACAGAGAACAAATTTTAAAAAATGAACAGGAAAGAAGTACCTTCTCCTCTCAGCTCACAGTGCCACCAAAGCCACCATGACTTCAAACCCTCCCATTGTGTATCCCCATTTCTGAGCTGCTCTTCCTTCATGCAGCCTAAAATATTTCTTTGATATTTGATAAGTATGCATTACTTGCTGTGAATTTTCCTGCACTGTTTTCTTGGGGCAAGTGCTTGGGGCAAGTGAAAGAGTGGTCATTGAAATGAAGTACTTATTTGGTCTTTTTTTACTTGCATTTTGTCCTTTTCTCTCTGGTCATGTTGCATATATAGCAAGTTATAAATATACAGTCAAATTAGAGGATGACTTTTGATTAGGTAATGCATTCAAGAGCCTTTTTTTCTTGATGGCGTGAGGCAACTTGTATTGAAAATCTCGTGGAAGGAAAGCATCTGGGGACATAAAAATAGCAAGAGGCCTGTAATAGTAAGATTCCCTGTAGCACACGGAATGCACTTATAAATGGAGCAACTTTAACCTCTGAATAGCAATCTGTTCTCCACCCAATCCTATGAGAGCAAGGAGGAGGGCCATGTGATATGGTAAGTTATCTTGTCTTTAACTATATAGATCATAGCACACTCTTGGTCTCTAGGCCGAGTTTATGAGGGCTTCCTGGGACATTCTGAGTATCCCAAAACCTCTGTTGCAAACTGAATCAACAAAACACAATAATGTTGCGAAGTTCAAAGCAAGGAGGGGAGATTTTTTATTTCAAAATAAAATTGATTCACCCATTTGCACACAAACTGTCATATCCATCTATTTGGTAGCTGCTAAGTGTGTATTCCCACTTAGTCTGGAGAGAATTAGCTCAGGTAAGACAGAGGGCAAGAGACACAACCTTTGGTGGCCTCTTCACATTTCCAGAATTGTCACTGCCTGGATGTTCTGAGAAGCTGCAGGTGGATGTTATCTTGATGAAGTTCTAGTCTGAGTGCCACTGGCAACTATCAGTCTCACAGCTGTTTTACTGGCTCTGTCTTGTAGCCTGCCAGGGAGGTCTTATCCAGAGAACCCTCTTGTCACATGTGCTTGGAAATGTCTGCCCTGGCCATAGCAACCTGATGAGGCTTTGGAATGCATGGATGAGGCCTCAGTGGCTGGTATGAAACCCTGGTAAGAAACACAAGACAAGAGATAGAGGGGTGGTATTTGCAGTGCCACTACAGTAACCCCAGATATGTTGGGCTGCAGTATTGCTGGAGAGAGCTCTGGGTGAGGATTCCCCATTGGGATGTTACCTAGTGCTGGTGAGTGGCGTTTCCAAGCTACCCGATGCCACCACGGGATGTACTGATGTTACCTGATGATAGATTGTCTACACTGGGTGAGCTAACACAATGCTTATTCTTCAAATTTTGCTGGCCTGTGAAATTGCACAATGCCTGTTGTGTAAGAAGGAGAACTGGAAGTCCACCAGCCCCAGTGTCCTGCCAACTTCACTAGGTCCCAGTCAGCCAGCTATAACATTGGGGCTCCCCCCACTAAAGAACATCAAGGAGATTCCCAGGACAGAAGAATGCAAATGCTGTCCCACATGCCTGGACAGCTGGACAATTCTGTCTATGAGATGCCATGTCTTCACCAGTTCTGCTACCACTGCATCCTGCAGTGGGCTTAGAGCCTTCCTCAAGACCGAGATCCTCTCCATCATGTACTTGGTGCAGGTGGACCATGACTTTGAGGAACATGTTGACACATCATCTGCAGCATCATCAGTCATTAGCCACAAGGCAGGAGAAGCTCCTGGCCATTCAGCTGCCCACAGACCTGCAGCAGCAGCAGGACAGCCCATGGAGTACCACCTTCCCAGGCCTCCTGTGGGCAGCCTCCAGCTGCATGCTTGTGCATCCCTATTATGTGACCTATGTGACCACCCAGCTCTCCTCCAGTCCCTTCTTCTATAGGCACATCAAAAACTCAGGCTGACCTTTGAGAACCGACACTTGCACATAGTGGAGGACTTTGTAGTGCTGTCTCTGAGCTGCTTTGGGCTGAACACAGATTTCTTGACCCAGCATGTGAGGTTCAGCCTCCAAAACCATACAGCCAGGTTTGTAGGGAACTTCATCAATGTTGCTGTGCAGCGGTGCAGTGGGGAGGCCCACCATCTGACACACCTGGAGAACAGCCATGCTGCTGGAAGAGCAGGAGGGCAGCCCCCTGGATGCCCCCCATTCTGCTGCCTCACCAACGGGGTCTCCCACACCCAGCCCAGCCCCCTCCAGCAGCCCTGCTGGAGCTGAAGAGGAGTGCGCCAGCAGCTCAACCACAGCTCTTCATGGGGGTCCCAGCAATCCCCAGCAGTGCCCCTATTCCCACCTACAGAGAGCAGGAATCACCTCATGAGGATCCAGGGCAGGCCATGGCAGCTCGCTACACTCCTAGGTGGGATAGAGACCACTCACCTGGAGGGCCAGGAGGACTCTTTCCAGTCCTGCAAGAGGCCAACCCATCAGCAGTACTGGAAGAGTGCCCCAAACAATGATGAGAGTGGAGCTGGGAGCTGGGCCACCAATTAGGGTATTTCCCAGCCCACAAGTCGATCAGAAGACTCACAGTAGTCTATCAAAGAAATAAAATGGATGAAAAATACAGAGTCTTAGTATTGTTAACAATGTCATTGGCATTGCTATCCCCATCTGTGCTTACTTCCCCGCTTTCTGGTGCATGGCCTCTGCTTCCTTATGTGTTGTTGGCCCTTATGGGATCAGTGGGGTGGGAGAAGAG